>NC_136412.1:97313780-98573780 GCF_051521515.1 Lactuca serriola | reverse complement strand
CCTATATTTTAGCAATATAATTAAACAATATTCTGCTGAAATCAATATTTTTGAATCCATGTTCATACGAATGTACTTCCTTATTTCCTTGTAAACTTAAATAAACCAACTATAAAATTTGGTTACTATTTAGCCACGTTGGTCCAATATTACATTAACAAATCGCTGAGGATTTTGTATTAAAAACTTTTAAACGTAATATGATATTGATATTTGAATCACTATGATATCAACTTCTTACCAGCAACAATCAACTAATATTATAGTATGGTGGAAAAATTAATCCCACCAATTTTCGCTTTTGGGCATTATAGCTCTTGACTTTTGCCTTTCAAAATAGTATCATAGCTTAAAAAGTCCCTTTTTCTTTGTGGTAGGCTGTTAAATGAGTGGAGTCAATTTACACCAACAATTGGGGATATGTACCCGCTTAATATTTTTATATCAATTCGATTTCAAAAATAATAAGTTGTTGTCTCATTTGGAGAAATTATCACGAAGAGTAAGAAGAATACAATAAAACAGGCCCTGCAAAAATAGTTGGCCGTGAAATCTTGGCATTCACCACTAAAAAATAATTTATTTTGTTTTTCTTTTAGGCGTGAGACGGTATATACTACACATATGTTTATTAAAAAAAAATTAATATAATGTTGTAACCATTACATATTTTTTAGGGCTAATTTCTTAAAAACCCTCAAGTGTTCATGGTTTTGTCGGTTTTGCCCAAAGCTGAATTTTATGTCTGATTTTACCCTAGCATTTTATGTCGGTTTTACCCTTCTACCGGTGATAGCAGATTACCATTATATTAATTTCGCAAAAAAATCCTTAAGTTTACAGTTTTTTTTTACGTTTTTACTCTTAAGTTTATAACTTTTTTTTTACACTTTTACCCTATTTTTTTTCCATATTATACGTATTCTAGTAGAAAAATCATATATATATATATATATATATATATATATATATATATATATATATATATATATATATATATATTATGAAAAAAATATACTTAAGGTAAAAGTGTAAAAAAAATTATAAACTTAATGGTAAAAACGCAAAAAAATGGTAAAATTAAGGGTTTTTTTGCGAATTTAATATAATGATAACCTGAAAAACCTGTTATCACAGGTAAAAGGGTAAAACCGAACATTTTTTCGAAAATTTTTGGATAAAAACGGACATAAATTTCAACTTTGGCAAAACCGACAGAACCCTGAAAACTTGATAGTTTTTAAGACATTAACCCTATTTTTTAAGTAACATTTTTACATAAATACAAAAATACAAATACAAAGATATAGTGAATAAATTAAGTTTTTCAATATATATCCTAATAAATAAAATATTGACATATTTTAAAAAATAAAAAAAAATGATGATGAAATATATAAAAAGAAAGATGTTACTTGGGTTATAAAACATAAGGATGCTATATTAACTTTAAGGTGGATTCTATTTCTCAATTATCAAAGTTAATATACCCCTAGACCGCAACGATTTTTATTATCTAGTTACACCAAAATGTAACAACAATACCATGTGTAATAACATGTATAAACAATACAATTGCACCTGAAAAAGACAAATTATTGTGTGAAATTTGACAGTAATGCCCCTGCAGTGTTGGCAGCAACCATGGAAGATACGTTGTCATATAACATATAATAGAAAGGATGGTATGTCTAATATCAATATTTTTATAATTTCTCAATTGTCAAAGTTTTGTTCAAGTAATTGCTATAAAATATAAAGTTTCACAAATGTATATAAGTCCAAAAAAAAAAATCACAAACAAAAAAACAAATTTTCACAAATGTATATGAAATTATGAATCCAACTCTAGCAGTGAAAAAAAGAGACTCAAAGCATTCCATAGAGAAATTAAATATTATTCTACCATTTGTTTCTACTTTTCCTCATTCTATATCAAATATTGACATGTGTCACTTTTAATTAGACATTTAATGAAATTAATAATCATTTAATGCACTTGTCAACGTTTGATATGGTAGGAGGAAAAGTAGTAACAAATGGTAGGAGGATATTTAATTTCTCAAATTCATCCTCTCTAATAAATGAAAGTTTTTTTTTTCCACTTGTCATACTCTCATTCAAATTGCCAAATGTCATTTTGCGGTTATTTTGATTTAATTTTTTTTTTCACATGTCATTTTATGAGTTTTCTATTTTATTAAATTTCACATAATATTTTTAATATAATAATTGCAATAAATATAGTAATAAATGGGTATTAATTTCACTAATAAACTTATCTTTTAATTTCAAAAATTCCCAAAATTAAAACTGATTAGTTTTTTTCTTTATTTAACTTATTTGTTTAAATTTAAAAGATAAAAACATTTTCATTATAATAAATCATTATTTTTCTTATTTTCTTATAAATTCAAAATTCTCAAATATTTTGACATTTATATTTAACTTTTTTTTTAAATTAACTCATGTAATACATGGGTCTCACAACTAGTATTGTAAAAAATGACAGCAATACCCCTACATGAAGAGAATTGTTATCGAGATTATGAAAGCAATTATGATTTTAGTGATTGAAAAGTAAGAACACGAAGAGTAAATATTAATCAGATCTTATATTGATAAATACTGATTACAAGAATAAGCAGAAAGGATATTTGAGTTCCAAAAGTTATCCTCTACTTCTATCATCGGTCCCTATTTATAGGGAACCTGAGTGTACAAAAAATATACTAAGTCTATTACAATACGCTTCGCATAAAATTGACTTAGTAAAATAACTAAAAATGCGAAACTAAACAAATACATAATTCGACTTTTACAATTTAACCTCTACAATCTCCCCCTTTGTAAACAGTCGAAGCTATTCAGTCCATAAGCCTTTGAACAGTTGAGTGAATTGTCTTTCGCACTTCTCCATACCAGGAAATCACCTTCTTAAGCTCCTTCTTGTCTCTTTCATTATTCTTCTTGCAGTTGTTCATACGAACAATAAAGTGCGTATATTGCGAAGAAGTATATCTTTCAACCTCTGAGACCTTAAACAAAAATTTCTTGGGCTTTCCCTTCGTATCTCTTCCCGAAAACACCATGCTGAAAGGTTTCAGACATATTTCCCCAACAACATACTTTGATAATGCTGACTGGGTTAAGGTTTCTTCCCAAGGGATGTTCACTTCCCTTCCCAAAGTAGTTGCCAATTCTTCATCAGTTAGAGCCAAACAATCGAAGTAATTGTCGATATACGTCTTGACATGTGCGAACCCGATCTTAAACACTTCAGTCTCAGATCGTTTGAGCTTATTCTCTTCCATATGTTTCAAAATGAGAGCCACTTGAATCAAATCATTGCAATTCATCAGAGGGAAGTCAGCTATTGTGAAGTCATACTGCTTGTTATTAGCTCGAATAACAAAGTAACGAAAATTCTGAAGCATGTCTTCAAACATCGTATCTTTCTTGATCGTTAACACCTTTTTCGTCTTCATTAAAGACCATACTTCATCTGAATTCTTCCCCAATACAGCATGAAATCTGATTTTCATGTGTATGTAGTCATCAGCATTATCAAACTTCTCGCTAATCTTGTATTGAGATGTAATGAAGAGCATTTCGTTAATCGGAAAATCTAACTGACAATTGTCTGAATTCGCAATATCATAACTTGTCTTTGGGTTCTTCTCGAATTCATACATTTCCCTTCCCACAACTTTTGACTCTATAGTTTCATAAGAGTACAGCTTCGCAGAATCTCCTTTGTTCATTGTTCGAGGATCACTTGCCCTTTGCCTCATAATACTTTGCACTTGTCTCATTCTTTCCAACTCAGCCTCTGCTTCAACTTTCTTCTCCTCCTTCGATTTTTCGTACAAAATTCCTTTTCCTTTTCCCACAATATCAGTTTGAGGTTTCGTACTCGAACTTCCTTCTTTTGCCCCAATCGATATTCCTTTGGCAATTGGTCTTGTGGTTATTGTTGTTGAGGAAATTGGCATCGTAAGTATTGGAAGAGTAGATTTGAGCTGAGTAGATATTACTTTCCCCACGGTCTTCGCATCATCCTCTTTACTTAAATTTTTCTCTCCCCCTTTCACCCCTGTGAAAGCAGTTGGGGCACTCTTTGGTAGTAAAGAGGTGAAGTTCGCAATCGGAGCCAGTGCCTTCTGAATTGCTTGTTCCAAAGTATTTACTTTGAGAGTCAAGAATTCAAGAGTAAGAATAGACGAAGATGAAGATTGCGAAATCAAGGCCTTCAACTCAGTCACCATTTGAATCAACTGATCAAACTTTGCCATATATTCTTTATGATTCGGATCAATGATAGGA
This sequence comes from Lactuca serriola, assembly GCF_051521515.1. Classification (NCBI taxonomy): domain Eukaryota; kingdom Viridiplantae; phylum Streptophyta; class Magnoliopsida; order Asterales; family Asteraceae; genus Lactuca; species Lactuca serriola. The sequence continues at coordinate 98,569,454 of NC_136412.1, read as the reverse complement.
GTAGCAATAATTTTGTTGATGTTTGAGACAACTACATCAACCCTATTCTGAACTTCAATCTGTTGAGAACGAATATCTTGAAGCTCCTTCGCAAGTTCGGACTTTAACTCTTCAAGCTTGAAGTTTACATCCTCCCGAACTTTCTTTACATCCTGCACAAACAGAACATGGCGTTCTTTTGCAACAGATTGTAAATCTTTTACGACTCCATTGAATGAACTTCCTTGAGCTGCAATGTGAAGCTCATTATTTTTGTCTGTCTGATCCACCTTATCCAATATTCGCTTCTCAGCAACCTTAAGCATAACATCAACCTCCATTGCTGAGATAGATGATATTCTGCCAAAATCAGCTTGTGACTGAATAATGACATTCAACTTATGATTCAAGATTTTGAACTGCTTTCCTGTCATAAGCATATGATCAGGTATATCCTCCTCCTCTGAATCAAAGTGAATATCTTCAAATACTCCTCCAAAAGCTCCTCTTTCGGTTCCATTATCAGACGTGGGTTGCGAAGGTTGAGGAGTTTCAAGTGATTGTGAGGGAAATAGGGTTGTAAATGGGTTTTGTAGAGGATGATCAAAAATGGATGAGGTTGTGGATAGTGTAGTAGTTGGAAATGATACAGGTGGTAAAGAAATGGGTAAGGTGACTGGTAGGCTAATTGGCAAAGTGGTTTCAACACTTGTGATAGGTGCCCCCGTCTCAGATACATTGACAACCGTATTGAAAATAGGTACCTCCTCAGAAACTGATTTGGTAGTGACTATTTCAAGTGGCTGTGAGGAAATTTGCGAAACTTGAATATTTGACACAGGTGGAACAGAAATGAGTACCGGTGTAAAAATTAGTGGAGTGTCTGGAACCACCTCTTCATCTGAAGACTCATTGCGAATTATCAGCTTTCGCTTTTCAACAATGTTTGTTGCATTTGTTTCGCAACATCTTGAGCACGTTGCCTCTTAGATCCTGGAGAGACAGAAGCTGGAATATTGCAAACTTTCACCCCCTTACTGCTCACTTCATTCTTGCAAATCTTTTTCAATACCCCTGATTTTGAGGGTATTGTTTCCTTTTTCGATTTTGGTGAGGTTTCCTCTATCTGAACCTCCTCTTCTTGACCCTGTTTCGAAGATTAAGCAGTTGCATCATTCTTGGTAGCATTCTTCTTCTTTGGGGTTTTGGCAGCAACTTCTAACAAAATCCCAGTCTCCACAGCTGGATCGAAAGTCTTCATGTAGCGTATCAACACCTTGTGAGTGGATGATACTTTGCGAAGCATCGCATCCGGAATGCGAGCAACATGAGTAAAAATATTTTCATCATCCTCCGCCTCCTTAGGAAATTGATATAATGAAAATTCAGACACATCAGCACCCTCTGGAACTTGAATTCCCTCTTTGTCATACACCTTTTCCAGAATAAGGCTCCAATACCTTGCGCATGAAATTCCTTTATCCGAATTCGTGTTTTCCAGACTCTTAACAAACTCCTTCCATAACTGAGTTGCATAGTCCACACTAATATCATAGTACAAGCCCATTACCATGGCATAAACTTCCACACGCCCCCTATCAAGACCAACTGTGCGTCCTGTTAAGCATCTGAGAAAAATACCAAACAGAAAATTCCACATACACGGTAATCTTGACTTTCTGAAGTCACTGATCTTCTCAAGTGTTGGTTGATGGCCCATTTCGTTGAACATGTGGATAATTTGAGAATTAATGGGTTTGAAAAATGGAGGGTTGTTAGGGATTTTCAAGAATTCAACGAACATCTTCTTGGTAAGTTTAACTTGTTTGTTGTTCATCATGTTGAAGGTTATCACATCGGTGGTGTAGTTGTGTGAAGCCGATGAAGCTGCCAATGACAACCATGTCATCGGAACTGAGAAAGAACTAAACATGGCGGTGGACAAGGGTGATCGTTTCAAGGCAACTATAAGCATCTTCAGTCCTTCGTGATAAGAAGAAACATTCGGATCAACTTGATAGTTGGTGCTTTGGATCTTCATGAGTGATTGTGAGAGAACTTCATCAGTGTTTGATTGAGTGCCAGCCATTGTTAGGGTTTGAAAGTGATGAAGTTGAAAAAGTTTGAAGCTTTTTAGGATTCTGATAGTTTTGTTCGCGTAACCATATACAATGATCTTGATCCCCCATTTATAGGTTACCCAAATCGATTTGAAATTAAAGCGGGATACATTTAATGATATCCGATGTGGCACCTTGAAAATTGGATCATGATTGTAAAAGATAACCATTCTTCAAAAAGTAACTGTCACATCTCCTAGAAAACTGGACAGAATACCAACCATCTTGTGTACACAGCCTGTCAATTTTCCCGTTATAGAATTTGAACCGTTAAAACCCTTCGCATGGAGGCAAGGCTCTTTCACTTTTGGGATGTAAAGTGAAGTCATATGCTAGATTTGCGAAATCATCAGCCTGAGTTGGTATTACTCAGAACCTCAAGGATTTCGTGTGTGCATTGTTCTAAAGAAATAAGATGAGAAACAATTAAAAAAAATTGGAATTCTGTGATGTCAAAAATTCAATTTGACACGAATGCAGTTGAACCCCAAGCATAGGTTGCTTCGTTAATCATCAAGAGAGATGATCAACAGCTTGTGTAGTTTCCCATGAATTACAATCGAAAACTTTTTGATAAGTATCGAAGGGCTTCTTTTAAAAGATATTTTTGGGTTGGTTTCAAATTTCATTACATATCAAACTTAATATAAGGTGAGAAATTGTAAATGAAATTACTTGTATGACCAATGTAGTCAGTGACAAGTTGGCTTTTGAAAATATTTATCATCACTAGTGTCACACCCCAAAACCAAGAACGGCGGAAACGTTCTGGGGCGGAGGACGTCATGTAAAGTATCACAACACAGTAAATGTAAATAAGCAAACAACATCATCCATTGCATTAAATATATAATTTTAATACAAGCGTGTTCTGTACAGTTTTAGACACCAAAAATATAACGTAAATCAAAATAATAATATGATGAGTCTTGAATGCGCTCCATCTTCTCAAAAGCTAGCATCGGTACCTGTCTACTGATGACCTAAGAATACAAGTTATTTTGAAAGAGTTTATCAGCATTAAGCTGGTGAGTTCATAAGTATTTTAGTGTCGGTGTTTGTTATCAAAAAGTTTGAACGTGTCTCAAGTATAAGTTTGTAAAATGTATGTAAGTGTTTGTAAAAGTTTGAATCTCTCAGAAAAACCTATATTTTCTATTAAAGTAGCCTTCTACCAAGGCTTAACTGTTTTGCATGTTCGTTTGTTGTAAAAGTGTGTAATTTCCCAAGTGCAACTATCTTTTAACTAAATATAGTTTGTACATTAAAATTCAAGTGAGGTTATCACTAAAAATATGTAATGGGTAAATCATTGTAGTACTGTAGCTTAGTTTTATAGTAACTACTGCTGTACTAACTACCTTAAACCGGATTTATATTAAGGTAAAATGTGATAATTGCACCATGCTATCGACTGGAACAACGACATACGAATGGTCGTAATAACGGAATGACGTTTGGCACCCGCAGACCTGCAGGTCCGGCTGTAGCTAGCAGCAAGGTGTAGGATAGTCAATCCAGTATAGATCTATACGCAAACTCACGCTCTCCCTCCAAGAGAATTCTGGCTACAACTCGGGCCATGACATTTAAGGCATGCTCCGATACAGTGGATCACAATTGTTAACGTATTAATGTAAGGGTAATGTTTCTCGTTCTAGTATAGTTGTATATGTTCTCTTCCTAGTATAGTTGTATATGTTCTCATAGTATAGGTGTATATGGACTCATGAATGAACTGACTCATTGATCTAGCAGTTGTAATAGTATGATCTTGTGTTATCCCGATGGTAACTTACTAATGGTGTGTCTAGTACGTATGAATATGGAAGTACTTTTATGTATATATATGTATATTTGATATATAATTAATATTGAAACGACCTTCGGATGGTCACCCGAAATCCCACCAGACCACATCCAAATCGAGAAAAAGGAAATAGGGCGGATGGCCTTCCTAAGCCCTTTAAACATTATTTATACATCTATACATATATGGGCATGCAATTTATAATATAAAAGCATAAATAAGTTTTTATAAGACATTTGAAACATAAGTATTATTTTAAGAAAAGATCGACTTGATGTCAATCTATAAAACAATTTGAAGGCATAGGTTTGATACAAAAGTTTAAGTATAAGGAACATTTGTTTGAATCATAGTTGTAAATAAGTTTGAAAAGTAAAAGGGTTTGTAAAACATTTTGAAGTAAAACAGTTTGATAGACCGTTTGAACAGTGATAAAATCACTAGTTTCCCTAGTTATTAATCACATGTGATTAATGCAATCACATGTGATTGAAGCAATAATTATAAGTATTTAACTTGTATTCCCCTCACATAAGTATTTAAAACATTTAAAATCATTTCAAAGGTTGATTAAAGGGGTATGAACTCACTTGAAAGTTTGAAGATAGCGAGATGGAAAACCGGGCAGAGTTTCGTCTTGGGAAACGGATTTTTCTCGGGATTCTCGGGAATCTCGGGAGTAAAATCGACCCTCGGGACTTGACAAAAAGACCAGAGCTTCGGGTTTGAACGGGCACGGAAATTGAGGCAAGATCGTGAGAGAAAGGAGAGAAATGGGGTGATTTTCCCGGAACCCTCGCATTTCTATTTATAGGGGGTCTGAGAAGCCTCGGTACGCGGGGCGTACGCTCATACACAGCGCGTACGCGTACGTCATGCATGAGCGAGTCCTTGACTGCCTCGGCTTCGGATGGGACGGATCGGATGGGACAGGTCGGATGGGGCGGGGCGGATGGGGCGGGTCGGTAGCTTCGCATAGGGGCGACGTGGACGATTCGAGGCCCTTGATTCGAGTACGCGGGGCGTACGAGGGTACGCAGGGCGTACTCCGATCCTATCTGCTGACTCCCCTTCGGATATTACCAAGAATTTATATTTAAATTTATATTTATTTTAAATAAACTTCAAAAATTCATAACTTCCTCATCCGAAGTCAGATTTGGACATTCTTTTTATGTACGCTCACGGTTTGAGGTTATCTATAACTTTCATTTAGATACTTAAGGCTAAAAACTATTGTATTGAAACTTCGCGTTTTTCGTTTAATCGCTGTTGGCGGTTTTGCCGAGAATCTTTGGTTGGTCATAACTTCTTCGTTATAACTCGGATTTTAGGGTTCTTTATATGTACGAAAACCTTGATATGATTCCTACTACTTTATTTAACCCAAATAAGATTTTAGGAAAGTTATATTTTGACCTAGATTTGATTGGTTTTACATTACATTGTCTTGAAATATCGAGTTGTCACATCATCCCCCCGTTAGAAGGAATTTCGTCCGAAATTAGAATTTAAGCAAGTAAGAAATTACAAATAACTAAGAAAAAAGGTGAGGGTATTTCAGTTTCATCTGATCCTCACGTTCCCAAGTGAATTCCGGTCCTCGCTTGGCGTTCCAGCGAACCTTCACGATAGGGATACGGCTTTGCTTTGTCTGCTTGACCTCACGGTCCATGATCTCTACACGTTCTTCCACGAAGTTGAGGCTCTCGTTGATCTCGATCTCGTCGAGTGGGATTACAAGAGTCTCGTCGGATAGACACTTTTTCAAGTTAGATACGTGGAATGTAGAATGTACGTTACGAAGTGTGTCTGGTAGTTAGAGTTTGTAAGCTACGGGGCCGACTCTTGCTAGAATCTCGAAAGGCCCTATGTACCTCGGATTAAGCTTCCCACGCTTGCCGAAGCGTATCAAGCCCTTCCAGGGTGAGACTTTGAGAAGGACTCAGTCTCCCACCTGAAATTCCAAAGGTTTTCTTCGTTTATCAGCGTAGCTCTTTTGTCGGTCTCTAGAGGCTTTCAATCGTTCACGGATCTGAACGATTTTCTCTGTTGTTTCCCGAATGATCTCCGGACCGATGAGAGTACTGTCGGAAGCTTGCCCCCTGGCTAATTGGGTATCACCCACCTTAGCCCAGCACAGAGGGGATCTGCACTTTCGGCCGTAGAGAGCTTCAAATGGAGCAGCCTTGATGCTCGTGTGATAACTGTTATTATAGGAAAACTCGAAAAGGGGTAAATGAGTATCCCATGCCTTCCCAAAGTCAATCACGCAGGCTCGCAGCATATCTTCCAGTGTTTGGATGGTCCTCTCACTCTGTCCGTCGGTCTGAGGATGGTAGGCTCTGCTCATGTCTAGCCTTGTTCCTAGGGAATGTTGTAGTGATTGTCAAAATCTTGAGGTGAACCTACTATCTCTATCGGAGATAATGGACATAGGTACACCATGTAGCCGTACGATTTCCCTAATGTATGTTCTCGTAAGTTTCTCCATCTTGTCGGTTTCTTTGATAGGCAGGAAGTGTGCAGACTTGGTCAATCTATCAACGATGACCCATATGGTGTCAAGTCCACCCGTTGTCTTGGGCAACTTGGTTATGAAATCCATAGTGATCTGCTCCCACTTCCATTCCGGGATCTCTGGTTGTTGCAATAAACCAGAGGGCTTCTGGTACTCGACCTTAACCTTTGCGCAAGTAAGGCATTTACTTACGAAGGTAGCAATCTCTGCTTTCATATTAGGCCACCAGTATAGCTTTTTAAGATCTAGATACATCTTATCTGAACCTGGGTGGACGGAATACCGAGTGTTGTGCGCCTCGGTCATGACCAAGTCTCGGAAACCACCGTGTTTCGGTGGCCAGATCTGGTTCATGAAGTATAAGGCTCCGTCACCCTTGGCTTCTAATTTCTTGTCCATTCCTCTAAGGGATTCACTCGTCACACTTTCAGGTTTCATGGCTTCAAGTTGAGCCGCCTGAATTTGCTTAGACAAGTGTGAATGGATGGTTATTGACAATGACTTGACTTTGCTACTACGTTGGCTTTACCCGGATGATAACGAATATCACATTCGTAATCACTGAGTAGCTCGACCCACCGTCGTTGTCTCATGTTGAGCTCCTTTTGATCGAAAATGTGTTGTAAACTCTTGTGGTCAGTAAAGATAGTTCTCTTCGTTCCATACAAGTAATGTCTCCAAATCTTCAGAGCAAACACTACTGCTCCTAGTTCAAGATCGTGGGTCGTGTACTTAACCTCGTGTGTCTTCAACTGTCTCGAGGCGTAGGCGATGACCTTACCTTGCTGCATCAGGACACATCCGAGCCCTTGATTCGATGCATCGCAATAGACTATGAAGTCTTCTATTCCTTCGGGAAGGGATAGTATTGGTGCGGTGCACAAGACTCGTTTGAGCGTTTGGAATGCTCTTTCTTGTTTCTCTTCCCAGTCAAAGGCCACGCCTTTCTGGGTTAGGGTTGTAAGAGGTTTCGCTATTCGAGAGAAGTTCTAAATGAATCTGCGGTAGTAGCCAGCGAGACCTAGAAATTGACGAATTTCTGTAGGCGTCTTTGGTGCTGACCAGTTCTCAATGGCTTTAATTTTGGATGGGTCCACGTGGATTCCCTCTTCGCTTACCACGTGTCCTAAGAATTCGACTCTCCGGATCCAAAATTCACATTTCGAGAACTTCGCGTAAAGCTTCTCTTTTCGTAATGTCTCTAGAACTTGTCGCAGGTGATCGTCATGCTATTTCTTACTTCGGGAGTAGATCAGGATGTTGTCAATGAAAACGATGACGAACTGATCCAAGTAAGGTCGGCATACTCGATTCATCAGATCCATGAAGACTGCGGGCGCATTGGTCAATCCGAATGGCATCACCACAAACTCGTAATGTCCGTAACGAGTTCGGAAGGCTGTCTTTGGCACATCCTCCTCTAGCACTCGTAACTGGTGATATCCGGATCACAAATCAATCTTAGAAAAATAGTTCGCCCCTTGCAGTTGGTCGAATAGATTATCTATGCGAGGCAGAGGGTAACGATTCTTGACCGTCAGTTTGTTGAGTTCTCTGTAGTCAATACACATACGGAATGATCCGTCTTTCTTCTTAACGAACAAGACCGGTGCTCCCCAAGGTGAGAAACTCGGTCTTATAAAGCCCTTGCTGAGCAGTTCGTTAAGTTGACCAGAGAGTTCCTGCATCTCAGCTGGTGGTAAGCGGTAGGGCGACTTGGCTACTGGGGTAGCTCCTGGGACTAAGTCGATTCTGAACTCGACCTGTCGTTGTAGAGGTAACCCGGGTAGTTCTTCTAGGAAAATGTCGGGGAAGTCGCTCACTACACTGATGTTCTTTAGTTCTTTCGTTTCGAGGCTCGTGTCGACGACGTGAGCAAGGAATGCATGGTATTCCTTACGCAGATACTTCTGTGCTTGAATACTTGATATGATGCGAAGACTTGCACCGGGTTTGTTGCCGTAGACTATAAGAGTTTCGTTAGACGGAAGGTTTAGACGGACTGCTTTCTCGTAGCACATGATGTCGGTGCGATGAAGGCTTAACCAATCCATGCCAATGATAACGTCGAAACTTTTTATTGAGACTGGCATGAGGTCGATTGGGAATGAATGGTTATCTAGATTTAGGGTACAACCTAAGTATATGCTACTCGTACTTTCAGTTTTTCCATTAGCCATTTCTACTGTGAATAGTTCTTTGAGTGCGTGCGGTGGTTAATTAAGCATGCGAGCAAATTTATGGTTTACGAAGCTTCACTCCGCTCCACTATCAAACATAATGCATGCATAGGAGTTATCGAGGAGGAACGTACCAGTCACCACTGTTGGGTCATCAACTGCTTCCCCGTGGCCTATAGCTAGTACCCTTCCTGCTCCACCAGCATTCTTTGCTTTGGGGCAGTCCCTCTTATAGTGGCATGCTTCGCCACATCCATAGCAGGTCAGGCTCGCGCCAGAGCCAGGGACTTGGTTGATAGGTTGTGCCGAGAACTTACAGAAACGGACGGTGTGTCCTTTCCTGTTGCAGTTAGAGCACTGCATTTCACGGCAGGGGCCGTTGTGGTGGTAGTTGCATTTGTTGCACTTGGACGAAATTCCAGCATACCGACCCACCGGAGCAGTAGTAGCAGCAGCAGGGGTTATTACGGCATGTATTGCCACAATTTGCTGCTTTTTGGCAGCCTGTTGCTTCTTCTTTTCATCCCAGAATTTCCGCTTAGTATCAGCGGGTTTGGAGGGTTCCGGGATGGCTAGGGTGGTTGTGGTTGCAGGGGTTTTGACTCCATGGTCAATGAGTCGTTGTGCCAATCGCTTGGCACTGTCGAAGGTAGCAGGGTTTGATGCTAGAACATTCCCCTGATACGGAGGCACTAGCCCCCATATGTACCTCTCGATCTTCTTCCCCTCGGTGGGAACCATATTGGGTTAGAGGGCCACCAGCTCGCTGAATCGGGCAGTATAAGCGACCACATTGGTGTCCTTCATCGTCATGTTCCAAAGTTGCTGCTCCAGTTTCTGGATCTCGCCCCTCGGGTTGTATTCCTCAGTCATGAGGTTTTTCATTGTTTCCCAGCCTATGTCGTTGGCTACGACAAGAGTTAGTGCCTTAACATGACCGTTCCACCATGTCAGGGCCTTTCCTTCAAAGGTGCATGCGGCGTACTTGACTTTACTCGCCGCAGGGCATGAACAGATTTCGAAGACAGATTCAGTCTTCTCGAGCCATTGCGAGAGGGCAATGACTCCGCCGGTGCCGTAAAAAGGCTTCGGTTTGCAATTTGTGAAATCCTTGTATGAGCACTCTCTCGAGCGCACAGGGGTTTCAACCGGGGTTGATTCCACAGGGGTTCCACCTCTGCTGGCATCAGAAGAGTGAGACTGAGCCATGGCAGTTGCCACTGCTGCAGCTACAGCAGCATTCAGGGCTACAGTATCGATGACCGGAGGCGGAGGAGGTGGTGGTGCAGGATTATTCCTGGGAGATTTGCGAGGAGGCATCTTTCAGCTATAAGTTTATAAAGATAAGAAAAATGGTAAGAATCAATTTGTAAGCAACGTGAGAGTGACACATGGACAAACTAACCATAGCCCAACAGTTGAATGAGTGTTTGAAATCACAATAAGAAATATTAGTAGGAAAGCACAAGTGTATAGATTTTTCCCATAGATTAGATAGATTTCAATAATACTGGTATTACTGATGTAATAAGTTCAAGGAAAATCGACCTAACAGTAGGTCTTACATCATACCATATAGAAAAGTTTGACAGTTCTTAGATTCCTAATTAGAGTACTGAAAGTTAGGAATATTTTACAGATAAGTGCTACTTAGAGCACAGATGTTAAAGGCTATTCTTTAATCAAAAGACAGAGATGTACTAGACATCATCTAACGGCGATGGGAATTCCCCGGGCGAGCCCTGAGGTCAGACACTTGACGAAACACCTCTTGAAGGTGTCGATCCTGAGCCCTCTGACGAGCTCGAAGTTCCAAGATTTCAGCTCGTGAGGCAGCCAGCTGCTGCTGCAGGGTTTCATTGGTTCTTCGGGTCCGTTCCATGTCTTCTTCAAGACGGCGGATGCGGACTGTGTTGACACCTGAGTTGGCATCAATATATATGACCCGGTCGATGGCTGCTCGACCTTGCTCGACATTACGAGCTATTCTGCGGATAATGACAGGCAGAGCTCGGTCAGCAGAGCCACCATCGCTGACGTTGTAAAAGCTTCGGTCCCCAAAGTATGGTAAGGATTGACCCTGTTCATCACTCCAACGATTCAAGGTGTTTGACCACAAGGGAGTAGGACCTGGAAAAGCTGGTCGAGGGTTGTTGTTCGGGGCTTGACCTACGAGCGGTAGGTTGTTGACTTCAGGCTCGGAGTTGTTGACTTCTGCGAGGTGATCATCCAAAGGGATTGGATGCTTATCTTCGAGCTCTTCATCGATCCACCCGACATTGCCTTCATTTGGAAAGTATGGGTCGCCGTGATGGAATCCAGCCATTTAGATCTACGCGAGAAGAGAGGTATAAGAATATAGTATACGTGTAACTAGTAGTACAAAATACACCTATAGTATTTTAAGTTTAAGTTCTACTGATCTTCTTGTGGTATTGTTGGTAAGCTTTTAGACTTGTTAACCTATCACAACCATTCTAGGGCATATACTAATCACTCCTAGGACCAGCATAGTTGATCAGGCTATGCCATTCCCAGGACTGACCATACATCCACGAGCTCACTTGTGATATTTAACAATCGTAATACTTTTGTTCTTGTCATTGTGACACTAATTTTAGTATGAATGCAGACTAGTATACTTAATTAAATATTTTAATATTTAAAGTATAGACTCTTGGTCAGAGTGCTTTAATCCCTAATGGGTTTATAGTTTAGTATATCTTTTATGGGTTGATATACTTGATTCACTATAAACAATGCTCTGATAACAATCTGTCACACCCCAAAACCAAGAACGGCGGAAACGTTCTGGGGCGGAGGACGTCATGTAAAGTATCACAACACAGTAAATGTAAATAAGCAAACAACATCATCCATTGCATTAAATATATAATTTTAATACAAGCGTGTTCTGTACAGTTTTAGACACCAAAAATATAACATAAATCAAAATAATAATATGATGAGTCTTGAATGCGCTCCATTTTCTCAAAAGCTAGCATCGGTACCTGTCTACTGATGACCTGAGAATACAAGTTATTTTGAAAGAGTTTATCAGCATTAAGCTGGTGAGTTCATAAGTATTTTAGTGTCGGTGTTTGTTATCAAAAAGTTTGAACGTGTCTCAAGTATAAGTTTGTAAAATGTACGTAAGTGTTTGTAAAAGTTTGAATCTCTCAGAAAAACCTATATTTTCTATTAAAGTAGCCTTCTACCAAGGCTTAACTGTTTTGCATGTTCGTTTGTTGTAAAAGTGTGTAATTTCCCAAGTGCAACTATCTTTTAACAAAATATAGTTTGTACATTAAAGTTCAAGTGAGGTTATCACTAAAAATATGTAATGGGTAAATCATTGTAGTACTGTAGCTTAGTTTTATAGTAACTACTGTTGTACTAACTACCTTAAAACGGATTTATATTAAGGTAAAATGTGATAGTTCCACCATGCTATCGACTGGAACAACGACATACAAATGGTCGTAATAACGGAATGACGTTTGGCACCCGCAGACCTGCAGGTCCGGCTGTAGCTAGCAGCAAGGTGTAGCATAGTCAATCCAGTATAGATCTATACGCAAACTCACGCTCTCCCTCCAATAGAATTCTGGCTACAACTCGGGCCATGACATTTAAGGCATGCTCCGATACAGTGGATCATAATTGTTAACGTATTAATGTAAGGGTAATGTTTCTCGTTCTAGTATAGTTGTATATGTTCTCTTCCTAGTATAGTTGTATATGTTCTCTTCATAGTATAGTTGTATATGGACTCATGAATGAACTGACTCATTTGACTAGTAGTTGTAATAGTATGATCCTGTGTTACCCCGATGGTAACTTACTAATGGTGTGTCTAGTACGTATGAATATGGAAGTACTTTTATGTCTATATATGTATATTTGATATATAATTAATATTGAAACGACCTTCGGATGGTCACCCGAAATCCCACCAGACCACATCCGAATCGAGAAAAAGGAAATAGGGCGGATGGCCTTCCTAAGCCCTTTAAACATTATTTATACATCTATACATATATAGGCATGCAATTTATAATATAAAAGCATAAATAAGTTTTTATAAGACATTTGAAACATAAGTATTATTTTAAGAAAAGATCGACTTGATGTCAATCTATAAAACAATTTGAAGGCATGGGTTTGATACAACAGGTTAAGTATAAGGAACATTTGTTTGAATCACAGTTGTAAATAAGTTTGAAATGTAAAAGGGTTTGTAAAACATTTTGAAGTAAAACAGTTTGATAGACCGTTTGAATAGTGATAAAATCACTGGTTTCCCTAGTTATTAATCACATGTGATTAATGCAATCACATGTGATTGAAGCAATACCTATAAGTATTTAACTTGTATTCCCCCCCCCCCCCATAAGTATTTAAAATATTTAAAATCATTTCAAAGGTTGATTAAAGGGGTATGAACTCACTTGAAAGTTTGAAGATAGCGAGATGGAAAACCGGGTAGAGTTTCGTCTTGGGAAACGGATTTTTCTCGGGATTCTCGGGAATCTCGCGAGTAAAATCGACCCTCGGGACTTGAGCAAAAAGACCAGAGCTTCGGGTTTGAACGGGCACGAAAATCGAGGCAAGATCGTGAGAGAAAGGAGAGAAATGGGGTGATTTTCCCGGAACCCTCGCATTTCTATTCATAGGGGGTCTAAGAAGCCTAGGTACGCGGGGCGTACGCTCGTACGCAGCGCGTACGCATACGTCATGCATGAGCGAGTCCTCGACTGCCTCGGCTTCGGATGGGACGGGTCGGATGGGGCGGGTCGGTAGCTTTGCATAGGGGCGACGTGGACGATCCGAGGCCCTTGATTCGAGTACGCGGGGTGTACGAGGGTACGCAGGGCGTACTCCGGTCCTATCTGCTGACTCCCCTTCAGATATTACCAAGAATTTATATTTAAATTTATATTTATTTTAAATAAACTTCAAAATTCATAACTTCCTCATCCGAAGTCAGATTTGGACGTTCTTTTTATGTACGCTCACGGTTTGAGGTTATCTATAACTTTCATTTAGATACTTAAGGGTAAAAACTATTGTATTGAAACTTCGCGTTTTTCGTTTAATCGTTGTTGCCGGTTTTGCCGAGAATCTTTGGTTGGTCATAACTTCTTCGTTATAACTCGGATTTTAGGGTTCTTTATATGTACGAAAACCTTGATACGATTCCTACTACTTTATTTAACCCAAATAAGATTTTAGGAAAGTTATATTTTGAGCTAGATTTGATTGGTTTTACATTACATTGTCTTGAAATATCGGGTTGTCACAACTAGGATTTGCGAATAAAACTCACACAGAAATCACATTCAAAAAAAAAATTTGTACTGGATCTTGTTAGGTAACAAACATCGTGGGTTGCGAATGTTTGATCAAGACCACACATGCGAATTGAATATGATTTGGAGTTTTGAAATTTGGTACTGAAACAAAAGTTTCGTTAAAATATGGAACTATGTTCCCCGTCAATTCCTCAAGGTTTATGATGTTTGGGTTTCACTTCCATCACGGACTCATGATGTCAGATCATAAACATATAATTTTTGTATATCTAAGTCTCGATGGGTTGGATCAGAGACCTCTGGGACATACGTCTTTGTGTGTGATTTGTGTGAAGAAATTTTGAGATGAAAAAGATTGGTTATTAGATCGAATCTACCTCTGTTATATGTGGACCAAACAGAAAACTCTTAACTCATATAAGAAGAGTAAGGTAGCTCTTTTGAGTTATGCGAATACAAGCCTTTCGGGAAGAAATTTTCATGTGATAATTTCATTAAGGCTTTCTTTTCTCACACATAGAGTCATATGAGGCTTGAGTCAACATGCTGCAGCATGCTTCTAGGGACATCCTAACTAGTTCAAATAAAAAAAAATTGATACCTTCCCATAGAAACATATAAGCATGACCTCTTCGCATTAAGCCCTGGACTAAACTCAAAACACACTGAAGAATATTTTTGTGATTTTAAATTTTTCAAAATTAAAAACATAACAAAATAAAATCTTTTTGAATTTTTAATTTTTCATAAACAAAAATGAATAAACATAAAATCTTTTTGGATTTTTGATTTTTCAAAAACAAAAATGAATAAACATAAAATCTTTTTGGATTTTTAGTTTTTCAAAAACAAAAACTACAAAATGAATCGTAAACCTAACCTTAGTTGTTATGATCGCAAATGCCAAGAAATGTGGATGCGAAGCCATGCGAAGCCTCTGTATGAACAATAACATCTGAACAATTCTGACTCATAACTGCTGAATGACACTTTCATGCTTGATATTTTGGAATTGAATTCGCATCAATCATCCCCAAACCTGATAAAATTCTTACAAATGATTTTTCATCAAGAGGTTTAGTAAAAATATCAGCAAGTTGTTCAGTTGTTTTAAGAAAATGAATTTCAATATTCCTATCTTCCACATGGTCTTTGATAAAATGATATCGAAGAGCAATGTGTTTTGTCTTTGAATGTTGTACTGGATTATGACAAATGCGAATTGCACTTTGCGAATCACAATACAAGGGAATCTTTTTCATGTTTATTGCATACTCACGAAGTTGACTCTGAATCCAAATAATTTGCGAAGTGCAAGCAACAGCAGCAATGTATTCAGCCTCAGCAGTTGATATAGCCACACAAGTTTGCTTCTTCGATTGCCAACTTACCAACTTCCCATCCAATCGTTGACATCCACCACTCGTATTTTTCCTATCCAAAGTACATCCTCCTAGATCAGAATCTGAAAAAGCTTGAATGCAAAATCCCGTTTTCGAAGGATACCAAAGTCCTAACGAAACTATTCCCTTAAGATAGCGAAAAATATTTTTCACTGTAGTCAAATGAGGTTCTCTGGGATTAGCTTGATATCTAGCACAATTACATACCGAAAACATAATATCAGGTCTACTTGCAGTTAAGTACAATAAAGACCCTATCATGCTTCGATAAAGTGTTAAGTCAACAGCAGGAGCATCTAACGAAGGAGTTAATCTTGTTCCCACTGCCATTGGTAATCTCAATTTCGTGCTGTTAGTCATTCCAAATTTTTCAAGCAAGTTCTTCGTGTATTTTTCTTGATTGATTAAAATTCCCTCCCTGTTCTGTCTTATGTTCAATCCAAGAAAATTATTAATTTTTCCCATCAAACTCATTTCAAATTGACTCTTCATTAGATTTTCAAATTCAATTGACAATGTTGGGTCAGTTGAGCCAAAAATAATATCATCAACATAAATTTGAACAAGAATTAGATGATTCCCAACTTTCTTGCGAAATAATGTGGGGTCTACTGATCCTTGTTTAAATTTATATTGTTTCAAGAAGTTTGTAAGTGTTGCGTACCAGGCTCTTGGTGTTTGTTTTAATCCATACACTGCCTTGTCTAGGATGTAAACATGATCAGTATGTTCATCATTTATAAATCCTGGTGTTTGTTCAACATAGACTGTTTCTTCAAGTTCTCCATTTAAAAACGCACACTTAACATCCATTTGAAAAACATCAAAGTCTTTGTGAGCTGCATAAGCTAAAAATATGCGAACTGCTTCGAGTCTTGCAACAGGAGCAAATGTTTCTTCATAGTCAATTCCTTCTTGTTGCGAGTAATCTTTAACAACTAGTCTAGCTTTATTTTGAATAATATTGCCATCTTTGTCGGTTTTATTTTTAAAAATCCATTTTGATCTGACAATTGAAACATCAGAAGGTTTAGGAATTAATCTCCAAACCTTGTTTCGTTCAAATTCAGCCAGTTTAGATTGCATAGCAACAACCCAATCTGAGTGTTCCATAGCATCCTTTACTGTCTTTGGCTCTATTTTCGAAATAAAGACATTAAACATACACAGTTCTTGGTTCGCATTCAGTATCTTATTTTTCGCACGAATTTGAGCTCTTGTCAACACACCATCTTGTGGATTTCCAATTACCTGTTCTTTTGGATGATTTCTTGTCCATTTCTCAAGTGGTGGATAATCAGGATTTAATTCCAATGGTGCATCTTCATACATATCTTCATTTTCAGATCCTGCAACAGAAAAATTATCGTTTAGTTCATGAAACTCATCATTTTCATCAAGATTAATTGTCTCTGTTTCATCATGCTCCCCCTCAACATGATGTTCATCTTGATGCTCCCCCTCAAAATGATGTTCCTAGTGATTTTGCGAAAGCTCTCGCTCAACTTGATGATTCATATTTTCATTCTCCCCCTCAAAAGTTGGCTGACAGTCTTCATTGTTGATCATATGCTCCCCCTCCATACGAACATCAGGCACACTTTCGCAAGATATTGACCTTGTAGTAATTGTCGAATCATCAGTATGTTTTGAGGATTCTAATGTTTGATTATCAGGAGCATTAGTTTCCGCATCAATTGCCCTGTCAGGTACTCCGAAAATTAAGTCATAATCAAAATCATTTATTTCAGAATTATCAATTTGAGTATTTGAATCGACAAGTATTGATTTATTTTCAAATTTACTATCCGTTTGTTTAAGATAGTAATCATCAAAAGTTAAATTGAAAGTTTCTTCAACTTTTCTTGTTCGCTTGTTTAGCACCCTGTATGCTACTGAATTTTGCGAATATCCTAAGAATATGCCTTCGTCAGCTTTAGCTTGGAACTTTGTCAAATTATCTTTGAGATTCATTATGAAGCACCTACAACCAAAAACATGGAAAAATTTGACATTAGGTTTTCGATTGTTGATGATTTCATATGGAGTGATATTGAATCTGCGATGAATAAATGATCTATTCTGAGTAAAGCATGCAGTTGAAACTGCTTCAGCCCAAAGATATTGAGGTAGATTCGCAAATGTTAACATTGTTTTGGCTGCTTCGCATAGAGATCAATTTCTTCTTTCAACAACACCGTTTTGTTGAGGAGTATATGGTGATGAAAAATTATTCGAAATGCCTTTGCTTGTGAGAAAAGAATCAAGAGTTTGATTTTTAAACTCAGAACCATTATCACTTTTAATTTTGCGAACACTCTTTTGCAGACTAAGTTCAATCTTTTTGATAAATTCAATCATTGTCTGAGCAACTTCAGATTTTAACCTGAGAAAAAATACCCATGTGAAACGAGAAAAATCATCAAAAATAACTAAAATGTACTGCTTTTTATTGATTGTAGCAACAATCGACGGTCCACATAAGTGAATGTGAAGAAGTTCCAATGGTTCTACGATTTTTGAATCTATCACAATCGGATGACCTTTTCTATGTTGTTTTCCTTGTTCGCAAGCTGCACACAGAGAATCATTGTCAAATTTTAGTACAGGTAAACCTCGAACTAAATCTTCAATGACAAGTTTGTTAATATTGCGAAAGTTCAAGTGTGACAATCTTCTATGCCAAAGCCAGCTGACATCATTAGATGCCTTTGATAGTAAACACACAGCAGGTTTTCCCACGATTGGTTTAATGTCAAGTGTAAACATATCACCATATCTTTTGGATTTGAGAAGTACTTCATTTGTCTTCGCATTTGAAATGATACTTCCTTCTTCATTAAATACAACCTGGTTTCCAGTACCCACAACAAGTTGTGACACACTAATCAAGTTATGTTGAAGACCTTCAACATAAGCAACTCTGTTGATAGTGAATTGTCCATTCATGACTTTCCCATAACCTTTTACTTGACATTTGTGATTATTCCCAAATTTGACTACTCCTGCATTTTCCAAGCTTCTATAATCTCGCAAGTTTTCCTTTCTTCCAGTCATATGACGAGAGCAACCACTATCAATATACCATTTCGCCTTGTCACACCCCCGAACCAGACGGCGGAAACGTCCGAGGGCTATTGTGACTCAATTGAATACCATCACAATGAATATACATGACACATAACATCATACAATACCAAGCATTGGAATATTACAACTGGTAGCGTTTACATTCAGTACATAGTTTCAAAACATTACATTCTCAAAAGTAGATTGTTCAATACTAGTTAAACAAACAACAAGACATCACTTAGTACATGTTTCCCTTTGATTTACCTGTTACCTGAGAATACAAGTATTTTGAAAAAAACGTCAACATATGAAATGTTGGTGAGTTCATAAGTAGTGTTTGAAATATAGTGGTTTGTATTGTTTTGAAAATCACCAGAAAATCCGATATTTTCTGAAAAGAACTTAGTATAAAAAGTGTGAAGATCCGTAAGTATGCTTGTTTGTTTCTATAAATGTAAAAGTACAATTTGTAAAACTCGGTATGTAACTCGTAGGTGTATTAATTGAAAACCCTAGGAAAACCCGATGTTTTCCTAATACTTTGCATCAAATAATTTATATCTTGTTATTTCGTTACGACAGGTGTATTCATTGAGTCCCGGTGACGTTGGATTAATTATGGGTTGTGAATTGTTATAAACACACATTAATGAAAATGACTAGTTTACAACCATACAAACGATCCCTTAGGCGTCGCTCGCACTATTCACTTAATCCAAACACCCGGACTTCATGTAGCCCCACGACCGAGGAGGAAAAGAGGATGCGAAGCCCCGATATTTTCCGTAAGTCGTTCAAGGCTATCGTGAATGCGAAGGGCCCTTAGCCCGACTCGCATTTGGTGAATTCTCGACTTTACTAGCAGCACCAGAAGGCCCTTGGGGTCCAACAGCACAAAGCCTATAAAAGTCCTTTTACACGAAATTAGGTCATATAAGACCCAACTACATGTAAGCGAGTTTCCTTCGGGCCTAAAGATCATGCCATTGGGCTAGCTAGGCCCAACAAACATGATTTGAAACTTTTGGGCCCAAATATGGTGTATTGACATCTGGTGTATTCTCACGTGTGTATTGACTTCCCGATTTTTCCGCGTGTGTATTGAAGTTTCGTCGTGTTAGTAATTTCGGATTCATTATTGATTCGAGACCGAATCAATTCGTTTGATAACGATTTTTGGTGTTGAAAGTGTATTATAATTTGCCGATAGTCGAGATGCTAGTATTTCCTCATGACGGATTTATTATTTAAAACATTAGGATGTGTGTTTATTGCAGCCCCTTTCTTTTGGATAATTTACACATTTAACCCTTTGTATAAAATAAATTTCTATTTTAGTCCTCAAACCATTTTTCTTGACACTTTAGTATCAAAACTTGTAGAAAAGTTATTTTTCAGTTCAAAGTTATTTGAAAAACAGTTTTAGTCCATCAAATAAAGTTTTTCTAGGCTGAAACCCTTATTTTTGCAGTTTTTACACTTTTGGCCCAAAATAGAAAATTTTTGCATCTTTGGTCCTTTTTTAAATATGAAAAGCATTTTTAATCCTTGAAATGGACTTGGAGCACTAGTAGTCCCCTGTTTTACAGAAAATCACAGTTTCAGCCCCTCTAATTTGAAAATCTCGCATATTGGGCTTTATTGGGCCGAAAAGTTCATTTTTCGCCCATTATGCTTAAAAATTCACATTTTAATCCTTCCAAAGAGTAAGTTTCTGGAAAATACCTTATTGAAACTGTTTTGACTCATTTCATCCATCAGAATTTGTATTTTGTCATTTTGGGCCCTTTAACTTTATATTTTCAACATTTTGAGTCCAAAAATGGGATTTTTAGCCCAATGAGTTCATGTTAACCAAGTTGGCTATTTTTCTAGAAATGATTTGTGTATAGTAATATGTTTAACACTTGTTTCATACATCCTAATGCAAATCTCGATTTTCAGGACTTTTTGACTAGTTTCAACACCATAATCACATATAGACATGTAAATAAACATAGAAATCATACAAAGCATACATATACTCATAGATCTACACATTTGCTTGTATTCCCCCCCACAAAACTTATAAAAACCGAAAAATAGGGGGTATGAAGCTCACCTTTGGGTGTGGTTTCGGTTTTGGAGAAGAAATGGAAGAAAGTGAGATGATTTTCGGCCTAAGCAACCTTTCCTTGGATGATTTCAAACTTGAATGCTTCTTAGGTGCTAGATCATGAGTTTGAATGAATTAAGAGGTGATTTTTGGATGAAATGAAGTAGCTAGTTTAAGGATCTAAGAGATTTCTTACCTTAGATGATGATTTTTGTGGAAAAATCTTTTTGAAAAGCTCTTAAGTCTCGAAAATTTGATGAAGGAAGGTGAGGATGTTCTTTGAGAGAGTTGGTTTAAGAAAATTAGATGAAGTGTGTATGTGTTGGGAGGCTCTCGGCCAAATGAAAAGAGAGAGGGGGAAGAGATGAGCTTGCCTTGATACATGAAACTATGCATGGTTACATGGGAGATAATACTTAGAGATATGTTGGATATTAATGAGGTGTCAACTTAAAAGTCAACTCTCTTAATTTCATTCTCTCTCTTTTTTTTATCCCACTTGGGCCGAGAATTAGAGAAAGAGAAGTGAGTTTTGGGCCTTAAAGGCTTAAGCCCAATTTCTTGATTATGTTGAGTGATTTTTGGTCCTAACAAATATAAGTGTGATTTTTATACTTTGTTGGGCTAGTTTAGGTTAATTATGGTTCATAATATTTAATTTATTTCATTCTAGGCCCAATATAGCCCAAAATGTTGAAATAAATGAATGTGGATTCAATTAGAGCCCATTTAAAGGTTCTAAGCCCATGATAGTCAAATTGGAAGCTTATTGGTCCAATGAGTCCAATAAGGAAGTCCTAGCCCAAAATGGACCTAACAAGAACTTCTAGGGTTTCCAATTGCTTGTTGACTATTTGTAGTACTTGTATGGGGTATTGGATTGAAGTTTTGTTGTCATAGAGTAAGCATCATACATGCTCTTAAGATTTTGATTCTACATTTTACTTGAGTGTAGTGATTACAAGACACAAAATTTCTAGTTGTGACACGCATCATATTGCTCGTCACATATCACCTGCATTTATTGAAAAAATTTAGGAACCCAAGACTTGTTGGGTCCATCATTAGTAGAATGAAACAAATTCTTTGAATTTAAAAACCATGTTTTCACTTTGTTTGTGACAGAATCCATTATATCAACATCATCAGATCTAGATATTGAAATATAGTCGTTCAATAGTTTTGGATTTCCATTGATTGTTATCTCATCCTTCACAACATTCGCAGCTTTGATAACTGGTTTCCATTTTTGAACCGAAACTTGCGAATTATGAGATGGTGAACTAGCAGTGGAAGAGTTATTTGCGAACTTGTCAAATGCATTCTTTATTTATTGCTCTGAAAACTTCCCACTTTGATATTGTCTTCCTTTCCCTTCAAGCCAACGATTGATCGTACTTACATCAGATTTTCCTTTTGTATACGAAACTTTAGTCGGTTTTGAGACTAAAGGATTTGGAAAATTTGGTTGTTTTGGTGAAAATTTCACTTTTGCTTGAGTTGAATTTTTTAAAGTTGATGAAGTATTCGTGAATTTGCCAACATTTTGAAACTTTTGATTATTTACAAATTTTTGCGAAGTCTCAAATTTTCGATTGTTGTCATATTTGCGAACACATGGAATTTTGTCAACATAATTTATTGGTTTGTGAAAACTTGTATCTATTTGTTTATTTTTGCTTTGAAATTTTGATGATGTTGTTTTTGAAATTTGTTCTTTTTCAACTTTTGGTTTATCATTCGACACAACTTGCCAAAAGATTGCTTTTCTTTTTGAAACATTATTTTCTGTTGAATAATTTCCAACCATCAATTTGAATTCATGAGAATTTAATTTCACTTCAGCCTTTGGTTTTTCAACTTTTTCAAAAACTTTGTTTGCTTTTTCACCTTTAACCACCCATTTTTGTGATGATTTTTGCTCTTGGAAAACATAAGAATTTTTAGTTAAATTGTTTTCTTCTGTACTTTGATTTGAAAAGAAACCTGCAGTTGATGACTTTTGATTATCATTTTCAACCATTTCGGTGAATTCAAGTTTAATTTTCTCAACATTTCCAGTTGTGACAAAAACTTGATTTGGAAAAATGATGTTATCTGTACATTTGAAATTTAGATAAACCACAGTGTTAGTTTCCAAATAATGTGCACCTTTTTCATTTAGAATTGTATCAAATTCTTTTGTATCATCAAACACTTGATTAACAACAACTCTTGGAGGTGTCTCAGGTGAATCCTTCATACCTTCTTTGTTTACATCATTTTCATCAGTCTTCCAGCTTTCAACCTCCACATTATCAAAATTACAATGTTGCGAAGAAGAGGGTTTATCAGTTTCATCCTCTACTATCGAATCAACTATAATTTCTTTACCTTTGATCTTAGATGTGATATTAATGATTGACAATTTAGAGCAATCAACCTCTTCTTCCTCTTCGATTTCACTGATCTCACTCATATTGTCTGAATTGTCATTGACATCAGTATAATAGAATTGAGAATCAAGACTTGAAGTTTCGGTTTTCTTTAAGATTTTCACTTGTTCACTCTTACTCAAACTTTCATTGACAATGTTAACCAACTCATCAACATTCAGGAATTCATCAATTTTGACAATACCATATGCATATCTATCATCAGGTATTTTGTCAAATTGATCAATTGTACTTTCGCAATCATAAGAAACAACATCAACTTTTTCACGTTCATATTCAAGAAAAGGTAAAAGTTTCCTATGTTGTTCTTCGCTAATGTCAGAAGAATGATGTAAAGCAGTTAATTTTGCATACAATCGTTTGGCAGAATTACAGTA
Organism: Lactuca serriola; assembly: GCF_051521515.1. Taxonomy (NCBI): domain Eukaryota; kingdom Viridiplantae; phylum Streptophyta; class Magnoliopsida; order Asterales; family Asteraceae; genus Lactuca; species Lactuca serriola. Next base: position 98,546,147 of record NC_136412.1, on the reverse strand, counting down.
TATGTTCCTTTGTGCTAGCAACAACCTAACATCATTTGTAAGATTATTCCTATCACAATTTACATTTTTGATCTGCATTTCAAGTTTTTCTACTCTGCTCCTTTTTATTTCTAATTCTCTTCGTGTCTCACCTAGTTGCATATTTAAATTTTGAGCTTCAGTACTAGCAGACACAATAACATAATCAAAATAAGCCACAGTATCATCAAATGAAGTGATTTCAGCATCATAAGCAGATAAAGGAATTTTAAAATATTCAAGTATAGCACGTACCTTGGTGGTCATGGGTGATTTGTCTGTGGATTTGGATACGAAGCACCTACCTGAAATATCCTCTTTACAATCTTCAACACTTGCGAACATAGCTCCATGTGTAGGATGCCTCATTTCTTTGTCATCAGATCCTGAAGACCTGATCTGATACGTTCCACTATCTTCATCATCAGATTCACCCTTCGCAACTACAGACACTCCTTTTGTCTTAGCGCACAACTCTCTAATCTTATCCGAATAGTATGCTTCGTCTTTAACTTTTCCTTCTTCTCTTCTTTCTTTCGCAACATGCAATTGTCTGCGAAGTGATTCGCACCATTGCAGTAGTGAAAATAAATTCCTGAGTCACCTTTCAGCTTCTTCACTTCTTTCGCATCTCTTTGTTTCTCATTAGCTTTCTACATTTTCTTCCTCTCCTCTCCTCCAGTTTTTATGACTCCACTCTTCACATCACTAGCCTTTCCTTTTGTATTAAAAGGCTTTTAGAAAAAAAATTTAACTCTGTTATTTGAGTAGAATGCCACAACTTCATCATCAGAGTTCATCAAAAATCCTTCATTATTTGAACCATCTTTTTCATTAACATCAACTTCTGATACCTTTGAAACAAGAGCTAAAGGACCTCCAATACTCTGTTTTGATTCTTCATACATTTCTGAAACTTCACTTTCATGTGTTTTCAACTGATTGTAGAGATCATTTAAGTGAGTTGTATCAAAACTCTGTTGATTCTTAATCATCATACTTACGCTTCGCCATTCCTTGCGAAGACCCATGATGAAAGTTAAATTGAACTCCTTGAGAGACCTAGTGATTCCATACCTATTGCAGCGCAACACAAGCTCATTCAAACGATCATAGTAATTTTCAAGAGTTTCAGCATCCTTTTGTCTGAATTCCTTCAGTTCAACTAGACATTGCTTCACAGAGTTGATCTTCGTCTTTTCGCTACCTTGATACTTCTCTTTTAGAGTGTTCCAGATCTCCTTGGTTGTTTTACAACTACAGATGTAATTGTAAACCACAGGAGGTAGAGCACCTCTTAGTTCCCTCATGCACCTCTTTTCATTATTCTTCAAACGTTTTTGTTGTTCAGCAACTTCAACAGATGTAGTAGATGGCCCAATTGGTTGAACATTAGCAGGAGCTTGCATTGTTCCATCGATACAATTCCAAAGTTCTTCATCAATTCCATTTATGTAATCCTCCATTCTATCAGCCCACTGATCATAATATTCAGGAATTAACATCGAAATTTTGGTTGAGGAACCAAGCAAGTGAGAAAAGGAAGTCATTGTATTCATGTTGAAGTTCGCCATTGATTAACACAGAAATTTTCAGAAAGCTTGAAAAACTTGATGAATTTGAGAATTAATCAACTGAATTGATCACAAATCACTAATCGATTACTCAACTAAACAATTCAAAGACAGAATCAATTCAAATCTGAAGATCAAATTTGATTTTGAAAACCAAAATGCGCGGAAAAATTTGAGTAAAGTTGCTACTCAAAAAGCAAATGATTCTAACACGAAAATCAGATCGATGTAGTTTGAATCCTGCTCTGATACCAATTGAAGAGAATTGTTATCGAGATTATGAAAACAATTATGATTTTAGTGATTGAAAAGTAAGAACACGAAGAGTAAATATTAATCAGATCTTATATTGATAAAGACTGATTACAAGAATAAGTAGAAAGGATATTTGAGTTCCAAAGGTTATCCTCTACTTCTATCCTCAGTCCCTATTTATAGGGAACATGAGTGTACAAAAAATATACTAAGTCTATTACAATACGCTTCGCATAAAACTGACTTAGTAAAATAACTAAAAATGCGAAACTAAACAAACACACAATTCGACTTTTACAATTTAACCTCTACACTGCACTATTGGAATACATAACCCCTATTTTTGGCGGGAACCATTTGTGATATTTTATTATACCAGAGGTAAAAAAAGAATATAATGTCTAATATCAATCTTTTTATAATTTATTAGATTTAAACCGTATACCTGCAGCAAAAGACACAAAAACTACAAAGTTTCACAAAAGGATTTGAATCTAACCATATTAGACAACGAAAAGAGAAACAAAACATTCGATTAAAGTGTTATTCTATCAAAATTGACAGAAATACCCCTTTATTGTTGGAACACATAACCATGACAACATCGAAAATTCATTAAGATTTTGGATGAATGATATTTTATCCCAAATCACAAAGTTAGAAAACTCTTAAACCAACGAAAAAAGATAACACTTTGCACTAATCAACTGATTTGCAATTAAACTCAATAAAACTAGGCCTGACAATTGGGTCGGGTTTGTGTTGACGGGTCACGGGTTGGCGGGTCAGAAAACATAAACTCAATCCAACCCATATAATATACGAGTTGACGGGTTGACGGGTCACGGGTTGGTGGGTTAGAAACCTCAACCAACACAACATATAAACCGTTTAAGTATATATGGGTTTACAGATTCACAAGTTAATGTGTCAAACCCAACCCATATAACCCGTTTAATAAATGAGCAATACATTTTAAGAAATGAGTTTTTTTTCAACATAAATTCATAAAATGATTAAAGTAATTAATATAAAAAATATTTTCAACATAAAATCATAAAGTCAATAACATCCAAATAAATGAAAAATGAAAACATTCATAGAAAGTGGATGTGTACTTCGTTCGTAACTCGTGAAAATAACGACATGTATTTTTTCTTTTTTGATTAACGAACCGCAAATGCAGATTACTCACATACGAATACGGAAGGAATACAATGATATGGAATATTACGAATATATATATATATATATATATATATATATATATATATATATATATATATATATATATATATATATATATATATATATATATATATATATGGGTTGGCGGGTTGACTCATGAACCCAAACAAATAACCCAACCCGACCCATGAAATAAACGGGTTGGTGGGTTGGCGGGTCAAATATCTCAACCCAAATGCGTCTATTTTCGGGTTGGGTCAGTGTCGGGTTACAGATTGGATCGAGAGTTGTCACCCCTAAATAAAACAAAATCACATAAAACACACATACATATAGTCAATTAGACACCCCAGCAGTCAACAAAAGAAAGCAAATACACGAAAATAGTTTGCTAACCTCCTTTAGAGATGTAGATCTTAATGTCGTAGATGATTATGTAGAGGAAAGGATTTCAAAAACAATAAAACTAATTCGGCTGCTTATATGAATATTGAACTAAGTAGGAAATCATATATATACACTATACTGAAATTTTATTTTGGAAACGATTACAGTAACAGAATAGAGTGACTGATATCATATCGTATATTGAAATCCATATACTCCACACGTATATTGAAATCCATATGCTCTACACTATATTTGTTTTGAAAATGTTATATGATTAGGTGTGAAATTGAAATGCGAGAATCGGTTATACTTTTTTGTGTGGTATCAGCTAATTAAGATTTAATGGTAAACGTGAATGAAAAAAACAACCTACAACATTTATTCTGAATTTAATTTAATGATACTACATTTTACAAAACATATATAAACTCATGTGATTTACTTTTAAATTTAAGAAAACTGAATTCACAATCAAATGTAAAGTGGCAAAAGCATTTTAATTTACTAAATTAGATTTTTTTTGGAACGGCAAATACAAATATATACTAAACTACTCCTAAATTATTTCATCTATGTCCATAGCGAGACTTGAATCCTCAACTGCAAGAAGAGAATACAACATTGGATACCACTAGCCTAGAATCCATTTAATATTTATTAGATTAGATATATACGAATTCGTACTTCAAACATGTTTCAATATACAAAAAACGTATCCAGTATTTCGTATGTGTTAATGTGTAATGTGGTTAAGTGGTTAAAAACATGATTCATAACTAGAAAGGTTACCCTGTTGGATAAGGTGTCTAAGTACATAACTTATTTGGTATATACTTGACCCGACCCGGCATGGTCCATTTGGGTTGCATCTCACCCGAACTATTTATGGATAATTTTATGAGAGTTATACACATATGTTTATTAATATATTATAAGTTATAATATATTAATATGAAGTTATTTAATTAGTCTAAGTCTTAAATTAATTATGAATTAATTTAGAGATTAAAAGGAGGACTAATTAGATTGTGGGCTATTGGTTTTATATAGTGTGGGCTAACACTCATTTGTTATTGGGCTAGGCTTGTATGGAAGTCCATGGATGATCCATGGAGCTTTTAACCCATGGATCCTTGGAAAGGAAAATACATGGGTTATTAGGGTTTAACCCTAATCATGTACACTATATAAGCATGCTTATGTTGCATGAAATGGCCCCCAAAGGGTAACTAGTGGCACTAGTTGTGTGAGACTTAGGTGTGGCCGATTTCTATGTGTGCATACACTCTCTCAAAGTTTTCCAAGAGTTTTTGGTGATTTGTGATTCCATTTGAGGCATTCACACTATTGGTGCTTGGCCCTCAAACTCCTTAGGAATTGAACTCATCATCAAAAGGTATGTAATCTCATCTAATTCTTTTATGTTTAAAAGTACCCCATGCCATGGTAGATAGGTTATGAACCTTGGAAAATTATTATTTTGCATGTATTTAGACAAACATAGATCCAAGGTTTATTAGGGTTGCATGCACACTTAGGAAGTGTTAGATTGCTCAAAACCCAACAGTGGTATCAGAGCCTAGGCTTGCTTGTTTGATACTTGATGCAAAATAGTGAAAAAAAGTTGAAATTGTTGCTGTCTGGCTGATGGACTCGCCGAGTCCATGGGGGGACTCGCCGAGTTCAAGGCAAAATTCATCCTACTCGGCGAGTAGGTTCGTGCACTCGGCGAGTAGAATGATCAGAATGCAGAATTTCGATTTTTGCTGCTGGAAATGGATTAGAAACATTACCCTAAATTGTTTTGGTGTTTTAAAACTTGTTTTAGTTGGTGTAATGGTTGTTCTAATCCATTTACAATAGCATATATCAAAATTCCATGTTTTTTATGTGTTCATATAATTCTTGAAATTTTGATGATCATGTTCATGTTCTTATGAATTTAGAAGATGATAGGAATTATTTGCTGAATTGTTTGGAATTAATTCTTGATCATTTATGTGTTTTAATGGAGTCCATAATTTGTCCTCAATTTATGGATATCCAAAGGTCACTTTTCTTTAACACACACTTAAAACACATAAGTTACATGAAAATGAAGAGTCTTCATTTTTATGAACCTTTAATTCATAAGTTATGAAATGAAAAGTCTTCGATGGTTACAAAAGATGAAGAGTCTTGTCCTTAAGTTATGGAGGTTCAAGAGTCACTTCATTAATAAATATATAAATAAAGTGTAACCTTAATTAATTCCATAAGTTATAAAAATAAAGAAAAATAATTCTTTTATTAGTTTAAAGTCTTCCATAACTTGTCCTCAAGTTATGGAACTTGAAGAGTTTTTGGATTAAAACTACTTTAAACACATAAATCATGGAATTAATTAGTTTTGAATTGTTTCAAAACTTGCCCTCAAGTTTTGGAATTTGGAAAAGTTTCACACACTTTAATAAACTTTAATTCCAACACTTAGAATTTTAAAAGTTAAAATTCAACACTTATACTATTTATAACATTAATGGTTAATTATTATATATATGTATAAGAACAAGTCGTTTTACCGTTAGTAGGCCTCATTCACGAAGCCGGTCTATAAGGTGGGTATAAGGTTGTTGCCTATAAAATGACTACTTAATGGGTGTCCACTCTCACCCACCGCTTGCTTGATCGGTGGAGGGTCGTTAGCCGAACGGGTAGGACAATGACTTTAAATTCTCATTAAAAGTATAATGATTATTATAAAGTAACTAAATATTTTTTATTTAATTCCCAATCTTAGTTACTTTAGGAAAAATGTGAATTTGGTGCTAGCCCATGGAATTCACACTTTGTACCTTACCAAGTCGTTGGTGGAGCGTGTGTGGTTAACCGACACACTAACTTGGACTAGTAAGGATCACGAAGGGTGACTTAATGTTTGTCATAGATCAATGGAGCGTGTGTGGTTAACCGGCACATTGATTAGGTGATAATATTAAGGGTACCAAGTGAATTGGTATGGTTACTCACACCTTGTTTTGTGATCCTCGGCATCCCAGTCACAAAATTTGAGAGGGCACACTCGAGATTGAAACATGCCATTGAAAAGTTCAATGAATCTCAAAAGATCTAGGAATTTCAAATCCAATTAAAACCAAATAAATTATTTCGTTTTTCATGGTGGAAATTGGTGAATCGTCATTCGCCTACCTTCAAATATTTTATAGCTTGGATTACGGCATCCCTCTTCTAAATTATAAAATATTGTGTTGGGTCCTAGCCTTAATATTTCATATTGGGTATTATATTAAAAGAACAACTTCCCAAGTCTTAAATGGACATTGACAATGGTAGCATTGGATATCTAGAAAAGGATTTCTCTTCCTAATGGAAAGGGATCGGCTATAGTCAACTCGGTTGACCAAATAGTAAAGAGAAAGGCAAATTCTGAGATAGTCTCATGTGCCATTACCAAAGGGTCCATGTGTTTTGTTGCCAAAGGAAGGGGCATTGGTTGCGAAGCTGCCCTATTCACCTGAAAGGTCATAAGGTTGATCAAGTCAAGAGGTTTGACTGTACTTCGGTTAAAGTCCACTGACTAACTCTATTAAGTTTCTATTTGGAGATTCTTATTACATAATGTGAATGGGTCACATGCTGATGTTTTTAAGAATCAAAGAAAAGATAGGAAGCTTAAAGTAAGTATATGTTGATTCTGATTGCGAAGGTGGGTTTCGATCGCATGGTTCAGTAATCAGAATTTTGAGCTGTTGCTTAAGAGTTATAATATATTGCTTATGAATAGATAACAACAAGGTTTTCATGTGGATTGTAAGGATAAGTTTTTCCGCAAAGTTTTAAAATAAAAGAAAAAATGGTTTTAATTTTATTTGTTTTACAAATATCCTTACAATGGCATCTGTGGAAAATTGTTGCTTATATGTTTCCAGTAATAGCAATATTGGAAAGTGGATTTGATTCTTTCATTAGTGGTAGTGTCTGAATTTACCGAATGAAGAAAGTTTTTCATCACCCAAGTTCCAATTGGATAGAAACTTGGAATCATACAAGTTGTATTGTATGATGAATGAGAATTTTTATCTTTGAAAATTAAGACTAATTCTTTGATCACATGTATATGTGAGTCAATTGAAGAACTAAGGAATTAGGTACACTGGGTGTGCGCTGGTCAAGGTCCACCACAAATATTGATTTGTCATGATTTACTAAAGATTAGTAAATATGATTATACATATGAGGTTAAGTATAATTCTGTAACATTGGAAAGGTTACAATGTATGACAGAACAAATGAGAAGAATCAAATTAGGCAGAAAGATAAAAGTTTCTCAAATCTGAAAGGATGGGAGAGTACTTTAGTATCGTATTTCATGATCATCTTAATGATTATGAAACCATATCACAAATTCATACTCTGAGGACGTCTTAGTGTATTGTTATGGCTAAGAAGAGAGGTCATGAATTGTTGGATTGGTTAAAATCAAGAAGATGAGTCATACTTCGTTCCAAAACAATTCTTAGAGTCATACTCCAAGATTGTAACATTGAGTGACATAAAGGAAGATTTATTAACACTAGTCAAATGTAAGAGTAAAATGTTTTCTACTCTTGTACATTTGAGATTGGTAAGTTGTGATGTCTTGGATGAGACAAAGACCAACTAAGACCAATTGTGTGAAGTGTTAGTCTTGATAAGAACCCGCACTATCCCTTGAATATTTGTTTTGTCAAGGAATGGTTCTTGACCTGGGGAAACTTATATGTCAAGGGGACAGTGGGAGCCTTAAAGATCCAGAAAGAGTTTCAAGATTTAATCAAGAGTAAAACCTATCGTGTTGACATAATTCTTGTTTCTGTACCTACTTCAAATAAGTTGAATTTGCATGTGAGTTATCAGAGTTCAACTTGGAAGCATTGGTGGGCCTTGTGCTACCAAGGTGACAAGAAACTAAGATTGAACAAGTTTAATCCATGTAAGGCTGAATTTGTCACTAATCTTATATTGTGATTATGGTTTTGACAAATTCACATGGATAGGAACTCATACACTATAAAATCTAAGTGTCATAAGGTTTCTCTCCGATTCATGAAAATGATGGTGAGGAAACGCTTTCACTAAGTAGATTTTACGTAGATATCAATTGTGTTATTTGCATTTTCAAAAGTCGTTAGTGGAGCGCGTGTGGTTAACCGGCATACTAACATGGACTTGTGAGAAATGGCAAATGCCTAAGCAATTGAGACTATGATTACGACATCCCTTTTCATAGTTCTGAAAATTGTTTAGACACACCAGTGAGCTATCTAAGAAAGGGTGTATGAATCTAAATTTCAGAAGTCCAGCAGATTTCTGGAAATATGTCAGAGCTAGTGGGAGCATAAGTGTTATGCTGATAATCATCATGTTAGTGGGAGCATGATTATTACGTTTAGTGTTGCAAGTTAGCAATGTTAATTATAGAAAACAAAGTTTCAATTCGTGAAGTTGCAGGGGTTGAAAAGTTGTTTTGCTATAATTAAAGGAGAGGAAATTATACTTCATTTCAATTCTAAAGCTTAGATTGAGATTTTAATCATCTTTAGTCAAGAATATATATATGAATTTTATGTTGGAATGGTTCAAGTTGAAGAAATTCTATATATATTGCGTTTTCAAAAATTTGATTATGATTACGGCATCCCTCTTCATAGTTATGAGATTTTAATCATCTTTAGTCAAGAATATATATATATATATATATATATATATATATATATATATATATATATATATATATATATATATATATATGAATTTTATGTTGGAATGGTTCAACTTGAAGAAATTCTATATATATTGCGTTTTCAAAAATTTGATTATGATTACGGCATCCCTCTTCATAGTTAAATTTTGAAATCATGGCAAATAAAAAATATTGTAGCAAAAGACTTGTCCAGTATCATGTCTTTATGTTAAACATCATGAATCGTGTCCCATATCCTTCGGATATAGGATCGATTGCATGTGCTATAATATTCATCTTTTCTAAAATTTCCAAATGCTTAAGTCATTGAGAAGGGAAAAGTCTAGAACTGGATATGACTAAAGTGATTAAGCAATTGTCGAGGACAATTTGAGGTTCGCCAAAGATTGGTTGCTCAGGGAAAGTTGGAAGTATGATGTAAGTTGTCGGAATGGACCATATTGACATATTCTGAAAAGAAGTAACTCTTGTTCAGAAGTGATAGTCAAAATGGGACTATGGAAATGTCTCCATAGGTGGAAGTTATTCAATCTATGTAAGATTAGAAAACCTTAATGCAAGAAGGATGTTCAAAGCAATGTACTTTGAATATGAGACTTTCGTTCCATAGAAGTTGACCTTCTTTGGGATACTCTGTAATGACTGGTGACAAGGTTTTGGTGACTTTGTGAATAATCATTACAAGAGGAACATTGCATAAAAGTTTAAAATCTAACAGAGTTTTTGGTAAATGATAGGAATCGGGGATTCTCACATTTACAATAAGGATTTGGGATTGTGAAATGAGTATCATTGGAATCATGTTCAATTGATCTACATCACAATGTAAGGATCATAGACAAACATAGTGTGCATACTTGGAGTATGGCATAACTATTGTTTAGAAAACAAAGTGTACATGCTAGGAGCATGGGACGACTGTTGTTTTTATTCAAGTCTTAAGTTGATTGTTTGAAACATTATACAATGAATAATGTAATCAATATGGTGATAAATAAAAGGTGGTTCTATTTATATTCAAAAGGGTTCTGAGACCATATTGGATTCGACTATTATTGTGTTTCACTTTGCATGTTTTGACTTCCAAAATAGCTAGGTTATTCTTTCCGAATGACTAAGTTATTTAAACACTCCACAGTCGTTCATATGTTGGAAGTAGGTATGAATCAAGGCTGTCATGAATCGAGTTTGTAGATGGCTAAATGGGTTTAGTCATAGCAATGGTTGCTACAACATTCATGAGTGCTCATAAGTTATGAGTATTGGATTAAACCTACGCTCACTTGTATCACTTCATGGAATTTATCTCGAGTGATCGTGAGACGGTAATATCATATAAATCTTCAAACCTATAGATATGAGTTGTTACCTATGAGTTGGTTGTGCATTGATTGCACGTAAACGCATCAGTAACTTGATGTTATAAAATGTGCCTTTGTGTACAATTCAACAAGTAGTAGAACAAGCATATGAGTCGAAGTTTATCTGTTCCTTCTAGAAATAGAAGCGATATCTGGGCCCCTTGATGATTTTGTTGTGACCTATGTACCGGCCGATCAGAACTAAATTGATGTGTTCGATTAAGTTCTTTGTCAAACAAATTGGAAATCGGGAAACAAACTGCTGGACAACAAGTACGACGTTGTTCCATGTATTTGTCCGGCTGATATCATGAGAATAGAGGATTGTATGATCACTTATCTAAAATGGCGCTTCATAGTTCGACAGAGTTTTCTTCATAGTTCAATGGAGTTTTCGAGAGCTACGATTGCTGGTTGGTTCCTGAAGTAACATACGAAAATATAGTTATTAGACTTATCCAAGTGGGAGTCTGTTGGATAAGGTGTCTAAGTCCATAACTTATTTGGTACATACTTGACCCGACCCGGCATGGTCCATTTGGGTTGCATCTCACCCGAACTATTTATGGATAATTTTATGAGAGTTATACACATATGTTTATTAATATATTTGTCAAGTTCCAAAAATTGGTGAAAATTTCGCTTTTACTTTTTTTTTTTTTTTTTTTTTTTTAATAAAGCAATAAAAAAATATATACATAAATTTGGTTAAAGCTTGAATTATAGTTAACATGAATCTAACGTATACCACATAATAAGGTTTTTAATTCGTGGTTACCGATTCCCATAATTTTATTTCCGAAATCTATTTATGGTATATTAGCATTCAGTTGATATTATTTCAATAAAATTAATTTAACTCTAGGGATAATGAACGTATTTTTAATTTTGTTCATACTTAATCACTGAATATTTTTTACTTGTTTTTTTTGAATTATTTGAAATTTTTATATCTTACCCTTATGACCGGTCATAAGGGTAAAATATGAAAATTTTTATGTCTTACCTTTATGACTATCCATAAGGGTAAAATATGAACAATTTCAAATAATTCAGGGGTAAATTACAATTGAAAGTTTAATGACTAAGGTTAATGATGTAACATCCCGAAATGCGGGTAGAACTATTTAACCATTCTCTTTTGTCAAGTTGTCAAGATTAGCCCTTGATTGGAAAATGTTGCAAACGAGTATGATGGGCGTACTGGAGAGTACGCTGCGCGTACTCATGCACTTAAGTTGGATGCGGACTCGCCTAGGTACGCTGGGCGTACCCAGGGTTACACTGGGCATAGCGGGCCTAGATGCAAACCCTAATTGTGGCTTGTACACTATAAAAGGAATGCTAAAGCCTTATCCTCAGCCACCATTTCAGAGAGTGAAACCCTAAGAGAGCATTTCCTTCGTCCTAAAGCTTGTGTGTGAGTGTTTTGAGCTAAAGGTGCCTTTGTGTGTTAGTGAAGAAGAAGGAGATGAGTTTGTGGAGGCTAGGGTTAGAAGTTCAAGCTTGGATCTGAGTTCTTTAGAGGAAGGAGCTTCACTTTGAGGTAAAAAGCTTAGAACTTTCCTCTTTATTTTGGTTTGGTGTTTTATGGTCCATTTCTAGGGTTTAAGTCCCAAAGGTGGAGACTTTATGAGCAAGAGGGGCTCCATGGACCTAGATCTGTCCCATTTCAGTGTTATGTGTGATGTTGATCCATAAAAATCCCAACTTGGTCGTTGTTATGGAGTCATGCTTTAGTTATGAGCTTTTTAGTGTTGGAAGTGGAATGTTACGGGTGTTGGTGACCTTTACAACCATGCGAAGGCTTAAAGTCACCAACTTTATGGATTAGTAGGTTTAGGGGTGGTCAGATCTGAAAGTTGGACGTGGGTCTGAACCGTTTAAGAGCCGAAAAGCTAAGGAGTCTGAAACTGGGAGTTACACGGGGCGTAATCCCAGTACGCGCAACGTAGGGGGTCGCGTTCCCCATTTCTGTAAGGTTGTCGGGTACGCCCATCGTACAGGTTTGGTACGCGCAGCGTAACCCGGAGAGTTGACTTTTGGTTGACTTTTAGGGTTTGGTCAATATTAAGGTCCTTGATCCGTGAGAGAGGTTAAATGGTCTTTTACACTTCTGAGAGTGCTAATAGAGGGATTAGTCTAGCCTTGAGAGTTGTATTGATTAGAGTGCTTATTCCATGTGATTAGGTGGAGGTAGACCATATTTACCGAGTTACCCGAGATGAGTCTTCTCACTATACTTTACCTAGATTGGTAATTAGAGTTATATGACAGAGTATCTTGTATCTTATTTATGTGATTGTGATACACTACATTATTTCTATGTGATACATGCCCTGTATGTTCCAGAGCTTACAGTTAAAACCGGAAGGTTCTCAGAGTTAGGACCAGAGGGTCCATAGAGATAGGACCGGAGGGTCCACAGAGTTATAGCCTCGAGTGGCTATTATGTGCTATATGTGGTATTTTGGGGAACTCACTAAGCATTTATGCTTACATTGTGGTGTTATGTGTTTTAAGTACCAGTGAGGATCGCGGGAAGGCGTCGACATGATTAGTACACACATGAGGAGTTTTTATACATTATGATTTTGGGTTGTGTTTCCATGGATTGATATGTGATACAATGACATTTTTATAATATTTATGAATGAAAGTGTGTTTTTAAAATGTGAAAAATTGTTTGGAAAATTTTGGGCGTTACAAGTTGGTATCAGAGCCTTGGTTTGAGGGATTCGGGTGCACCTTCGGGTGTATCTGAACTCAAACTGAGGACTTGAGAGATTTTCAAAATAAAATCACAAAATTTTCTCAAGGAGTACAAAGTTTTTGAAAAAAAGCAGAGCAGAGCAGTGTGTACGATCAGCCAGCGCCCGAATGGTGATTTCCCAAAATACCCTTATATTATGTGTTATGAGATATGAGATAATATGTTATGCATGCTAGAGTAGGCTAGGTATTCTTATTAAGACTAGAGTGGCCTGATTTGTGATATCTTAGCCTAGGGGTTTTGCTGCTAGGAGATGCTTGAGAGTGAGTAGATAGCAGCGAGGAGCTTATGAGAGATCTGCTAGAGAGTAGACTATGTATAGAGAGAGTAGAGTACTTGGGATTTCGGATCCTAGGAGGAGGACTTAAGGTGAATACTGATGCAGTGTGGACGGTAGTATTGGGGCCTGTACTACCGAAGGCACCAGTTCAGTGCGCAACCCAAGTAAGAATCCTTAGGGTACCAGGGATCGAGTAGTAATGGGATATTGAGTGTGTGTACACTCAAGCAAGTCTCTAATATTTTGTGTTGTATTTCAGAGAGACATCATGGTTGGGAGACACCACACACCTGAGAGCAGTGGTGTTAGTGACGAGGAGATTCGCAGGTTGATTCACGAGGAGGTGGCTGCTACCATCCGAGCTGAGATACCGGAGATGTTTGGGTCTATCAAGACCACCCTGATCGAGACTTTTGACGAGCGTTACGCTGCTTTTACTGATGCTACTGTTGTTGCGGCCACCACAGTCATTGCTGCTGCGAGGCCACAGGGGTGACTCGTTGCTGTAACGAGAGTTCAGCAGCATGAAGCCACCAGAGTTTGATGGGACGTAGGATCTGATCGCTGCGATGATATGGATTTCTGATATTGAGGGATGTTTCTATACGTGTTCTTGTCCGGAGCATTTGAGAGTTCAGTTCGTGCTGAACTAGCTTCGCTTGGGGGCGAAGGACTGGTGGAAGTTTGTGACATCGCATTATTCTTCTATAGAGCTTGCCGCGGTGACCTGGGAGAAGTTCACCGCTATGTTTCGTGATGAGTACGTTCCCCCGGTGGAAAGGGAACGTTTGGCCCAGGAGTTCTTGACCCTCAAGCAGGGTACCGAGTCTGTTACAGTGATCACCAGGATGTTCGATGAGAGGGCAATGTTCTGCCCTGAGCATGTGTCTTCCGAGCAGGCATGCATGAGTCGGTATTTGAGCATTTTGAGGAGAGACATCCGCGAGTTCGTGGTGAACTCGTCGTACCAGACATTTTCCAAGCTTCAGGCATATGCCCGGAAGAGGGAGATTGAGCTCGAGACTCAGGCCAGGGAGGAGGCGGAGTCTTAGGCGAGGGATCGGTGACTGACACATTCCCAATTGGCAGCCAAGCGGGCCAAGCCTACCGATCCGAGATCAGGGAACCAAAAGGGCCAAACTTGAGGCAAGTGCGGCAAGAGTCATGAGAGGGTTTGTAGAGCAGGGTATTGCTACAAGTGTGGCAAGGAGGGGCAAATGGCCAAGGATTTCCCCAAGGGGTTTGCAGTTTATTTTCACTGCAACTAGACCGGACACCGGAAGGCTGAGTGTTCGCAGTTGCGGGGGTCAGCACAGGGAGCATCACATGGAACTGCCCCTGCTGTCGTACGAGCTACGAAGAGTCGGCCAGTAAAGGCAGAGGCGCCGAAGGCTTGCGAGAGAGCCTTCCAGTTGATAGTGGAGGAGGTCCGCGCAACGCTTGATGTTGTGGCTGGTATGTATTCTTTCATCTTTTTATTTTCAGTTTGTGGTGTTATGCTTATATTATGATATGCGTAGGTGTATTTCTTGTGAGTTATGTACCTTCTTTGGTGTTATTTGACTCGGGTGCGAGTCGGTCTTTTGTGTCGTTAGCCTTTATTTAGCACACCAATATCTGTCGAGAGGCGTTGAGTCGACCTTTGCGAGTTTCCATAGCTGACGAGAGAACGATGTATGCAACTGATGTGATTAGAGGATGTGTACTCGAGATCTTCGGCGTTGAGTTTCCGATTGATTTGGTCCCGATTGCGATGGGAGATGTCTGTGTCATCGTGAGCATGGACTGGTTGAGCAGGTTTGGAGCGGTTATCGACAGCGAGCGACAGTTGGTGACCATATGAGACCATAGTCGGCGAGTTCTTACAATTTATGGAGAGGGTACCCATTCTGGGTCAGCATTTTGTTTGGCCGCTAGAGCGAGGCATAGCCTTTAGCAGGGCTGTAGCGGGTTTGTGGCTTATGTGGTGGATACGAGATTAGATGCAGAGAGAACGAGGTCAGTTGATGAGGTCCTGATAGTGCGTGAGTTCCTGGACGTTTTTCCCGAGGATTTGCCGGGAGTGCCTCCTGAGAGGCAGGTAGAGTTCCGTATCGATTTGGTCCCGAGGGCAGTGCCTATCGCCAAGGCGCCCTATCGCCTTGCGCCACCACAGATGCCGGAGTTATCCTCACAACTGATGGAGCTGCATGGGAAGGGGTTTATTTGGCCGAGTAGCTCACCATGGGGAGCACCGATCCTTTTTTTCAAGAAAAAAGATGGTTCACACTGGATGTGCATTGATTACTGGGAGTTGAACAAGCTAACAGTCAAGAACCGTTACCCCTTACCGAGGATCGACGATTTGTTCGATCAGTTGCAGGGAGCGTCTTGGTTCTCCAAGACTGATCTGAGGTCTAGATATCATCAGATGAGAGTGCGTGATGAGGATATCCAGAAGACATCGTTCAAGACTCATTATGGGCATTACGAGTTCGTGGTGATGCCTTTCGGGCTCACCAATGCACCGGAGGCGTTCATGGATCTCATGAACAGGGTGTGTAGGCCGATGTTGGATCGTTCGGTGATCATGTTCATTGATGATATATTGGTGTATTCGAGATCCAGAGAGCAGCATGAGGAGCATTTGAGGGAGATCCTCGGTGTTCTGAGATCGGAGAGGCTCTACGCCAAATTCTCCAAGTGCGATTTCTGGTTACGAGAGGTCCAGTTCCTAGGACACCTCGTCAACCAGAATGGGATATTGGTCGATCCGGCCAAGATTAAGGCTGTGAAGAGTTGGGAGGTGCCGAGATCCCCTTCAGAGATCAGGCTTTTTCTGGGGTTGGCCGGTTATTATCGGAGATTTATCAAGGATTTCTTCAGGATTGTTGTTGCTCTCACGAGGCTGACCCGGAAGGGCGTGGCTTTCAGTTGGGGCCCGGAGCAGCAGGCCTCATTCGATACACTTCGCTAGAGATTATGCGAAGCCCCAATGTTAGCCCTTCCGAAGGGGATGGATGATTTTGTGGTATATTGTGACGCATCGATATCAGGATTGGGTGCGGTGCCGATGCAAAGAGGGCATGTGATAGCATACGCATCGAGGCAGCCGAAGCCTCATGAGATGAGGTATCCTACTCACGATCTTGAGTTGGGGGCTGTGGTGTTCGCCCTCAAGATCTGGTGTCACTATTTGTATGGGGTTCGGTGTACCATATACAAGGACCACAAGAGTTTGAAGTATCTGATGGATCAGCCCAACCTGAACATGCGCCAGAGGAGATGGTTGGATGTGGTTAAGGATTATGAGTGCGAGATCCTATACCACCCATGCAAGGCTTACGTTGTAGCCGATGCCTTGAGTCGTAGGGCGGAGAGTGCCCCGATACGGGAGGTTCGTATGAGGTTGACAGTGATGACTCCGGTGTTGGACACCATTCTAGAGGCCCAGGTAAAGGCCATGAGACCGGAGAACCGCAAGAGAGAACGGGTTATCGGGCAAGTATCTGAGTTCATTGCCGATAGCCGAGGGCTTATGACCTTCCAGGGTCAGATTTGGGTGCGATTTGAGGGCGGGGCATGTAGCATTTTGATGGAGGAGTCACACAGGTCGAGGTTTTCGATCCATACTGGGGCCACTAAGATGTATTTGGCCCTGAAGAAAGACTATTGGTGACCCTGTATGAAGAGGGATGTGGCGTGGTTTGCAAAGAGGTGCTTGACCTGTCGCAGGGTTAAGGCCGAGCACCAGTGCCCACATGGCAAGTTGCAGCCACTTGAGGTTCCCTAGTGGAAGTGGGAACAGATTTCCATGGATTCTATCACCAAATTGCCGAGGACTGCGAGAGGTGTCGATGTAATCTGGGTGATCGTTGACCGGCTGACAAAGAGCGCACATTTTCTTGCTATCAGTGAGAGTTCTTTCGTAGAGAGGCTGTCGGAGGTGTATGTGAGGGAGGTGGTATCACGGCATGGTGTACCGATCTCGATTGTGTCAGATCGAGATGTGTGTTTCACTTCTAGGTTTTGGAAGAAGTTCCATGAGGAGTTGGGTATGAGGCTGCATTTCAGTACCGCTTACCACCCATAGACGGACGGACAGAGCGAGCGGACGATTCAAACACTGGAGGACATGCTTCAGGCATGTGTGTTGGAATTTAGAGGAAGTTGGGACACGTATTTGCCAATGGCTGAGTTTTCCTATTCGAGCATTGGTATGCCTCCCTTCGAGTTGTTGTATGGGAGGAGGTGTCAGACTCCCATCTGTTAGGGAGAGGTAGAGCAGCGAGTGATGGACATCACTGAGATAGTGCTTCAGACGACAGAGCAGATACAACAGGTTAGACAGAGGTTGTTGATGGCTCAGAGTCGCCAGAAGAGTTATGCGGATAGGCGACGATCTGAGCTTGTGTTCCAGGTGGGAGACCACGTGCTCCTAAAAGTGTCTCCTTGGAAAGGAGTGATTCGATTCAGGAAGAGGGGCAAGTTGGGGCCCCGGTATATTGGGCCGTTTAAGGTGACCACGAGGGTTGGTAGGGTAGCATATAGTTTGGAGCTACCTGCGGAGTTGAGCCAGATTCATGATACATTCCACGTGTCTCAGTTGAAGAAGTGTATAGCCGACAAGTCGACAGTGGTGCCGTTGGAGGATATCTAGGTGGACGCGAGTCTGAATTATGTTGAGAGACCGATCGCGATCTTGGACCGGAAGATCAAGGTTCTGAGGAACAAGGAGGTGCCTCTGGTTCAGGTCCAGTGGCAACATCGAAGGGAGTCCGAGCTGACTTGCGAGTCGGAGTCAGAGATGCGGGAGCAGCATCCGGAGTTTTTTTTCAGCATGAGACTTCAAGGGCGAAGTCTGGTTCTAGTGGGGGAGAATTGTAACATCCCGAAATTCAGGTACATCTATTTAACCCTTCTCTTTTTTCAAGTTGTCAAGATTAGCCCTTGAGTGGAAAATGTTGCAAACGAGTACGCTGGGCGTACTGGAGAGTACGTTGCGCGTGCTCGTGCACTTAAGTTGGACGCAGACTCGCCTAGGTACGCTGGGCGTGCCCAGGGTTAAGTTAGTCGTAGCGGGCCCAGATGCAAAGCCTAATTGTGGCTTGTGCACTTTAAAAGGAATGTTAAGGCCTTATCCTCAGCCGCCATTTCAGAGAGTGAAACCCTAAGAGAGCATTTCCTTCGTCCTAAAGCTTGTGTCTGAGTGTTTTGAGCTAAAGGTTCCTTTGTGTGTTAGTGAAGAAGAAGGAGAGGAGCTTGTGGAGGCTAGGGTTTGAAGTTCGAGCTTGGTTCTGAGTTCTTCAGAGGAAGGAGCTTCACTTTGTGGTAAAAAGCTTAGAACATTCCTCTTTATTTTGGTTTGGTATTTTATGGTCCATTTATAGGGTTTAAGTCCCAAAGGTGGAGACTTTATGAGCAAGAGGGGCTCCATGGACCTAGATCTGTCCCATTTCAGTGTTATGTGTGATGTTGATCCATAAAAATCCCAACTTGGTCGCTGTTATGGAGTCATGCTTGAGTTCTGAGCTTTTTAGTGTTGGAAATGGAATGTTATGGGTGTTGGTGACCTTTACATCCATGCTAAGGCTTAAAGTCACCAACTTTATGGATTAATAGGTTTAGGGGTGGTCAGATCTGAAAGTTGGATGTGGGTCTGAACATTTGAAGTGCTGAAAAGCTAAGGAGTATGAAACTGGGCGTTACGCGGGGCATAATCCCAGTACGCGCAGCGTAAGGGGTCGTGTTCCCCATTTCTGTGAGGTTGGCGGGTACGCCCATCGTATACGTTTGGTACGCGTAGTGTAACCCGGAAAGTTGACTTTTGGTTGACTTTTAGGGTTTGGTCAATGTTAGGGTCCTTGAGCCGTGAGAGGGGTTAAATGGTCTTTTACCCTTCTGAGAGTGCTAAGAGAGGGATTAGTCTAGCCTTGAGAGTTGTATTTATTAGAGTGCTTATTCCATGTGATTAGGCGGAGGCTAGACCAGATTTTACCGAGTTCGAAATTTACCGAGTTACCCGAGGTGAGTCTATGTGATACATGCCGTGATTGTGATACACTACATTATTTCTATGTGATACATGCCGTGTATGTTCCAGAGCTTACAGAGTTAGAACCAAAAGGCTCACAGAGTTAGGACCAGATGGTCCACAAAGTTAGGACCGGAGGGTCCACAGAGTTATAGCCTCGAGTGGCTATTATGTGTTATATGTGGTATTTTGGGGAACTCAATAAGCATTTATGCTTACAGTGTTGTGTTATGTGTTTCAGGTACCAGTGAGGATCGCGGGAAGGCGTCGACATGATCAGTACACACATGAGGAGTTTTTATATATTATGATCTTGGGTTGTGTTTCCATGGATTGATATGTGATACAATGACATTTTTATAATATTTATGACTCAAAGTGTGTTTTTAAAAAGTGAAAAATTGTTTTGAAAATTTTGGGCGTTACAAATGACTAAATCAAACATGAAAAAAGTTTAATGACTAATTGTAAGCAAAATTGAAACTTTGTTACCCTTTCTAGCCATTATCCTGTAAACGGTTCTAAATGTTATTAAGAATGACCATAAACTATATATAAAAGTCACAAAATTAAGAATGTTGTACTAATCGTGTGATATACTTTTATTGTGTAAGGTACTAGAAACAACACGTATAAATATAATAGAAGTGACTTTAATCACATATAATTTGAAGAAACAAAGATTGCGGTGGTTTCAAAACTTATACATAGGACATAGACAACGGTTTTCACTCCATATTGTGGAGATGGTCGTTGTAGATTGTAGGGAAGAGAGAACATAAGATAAAGAAGCATGAAGATAATAAAGTGTTAAATTTGAATGAAGTCTTTCACTTTAGAAGGACACGAGCTTTGATTAGAGAGTGTATATGCATAAGATTAAGGTCGTGGAGTAGTAAGAGAGTAGTCTTAGTGCTAGTTGAGTTTACATTGTTTGTGTATTTTTCCTTGTTTTTATTGTTTTTCCTTTCAACTTGTTTTATCGATACTTTTCTTCCTAATTTTTACTTGTATATACCTTTTCTATTTGTATGTTGGTTCTATATGTACCTTCTCACCATGTTCCTTTTGATTTTCGATATACTTTTCATTTTATTGCTCATATATGTTTCTTTTTTGCCTTTGTGAAACTCTACTAATTATTTCTTGTTTGTGGCTTGGTGTTTTCACTTATACATGAATAAATAAACTCTAGTTAAAAGTTTATCTCTTTGACTAGAATTAAAGAAATGAACTACAACATGCTTTGTGATACACATTCTATTCTGTGATACTCCTTACAAACACAACATAAAGAAAATAAACTAGGGGATGATTACAGAAAAGGATAATGACTTGAAAGGGTAACAAACTTTTAACTAGTTCATATTTTGTCACTGATTTTTTTTCGTGCTTGATTTACCCATAAATTGTTTGAAATGTTCACATTTTACCCTTATGTGTGACAACCGTCAATTTTGGTCAAACAAAGTCAACAAAAGTCAACCAAGTCAAGTCAACTCGTATTAGAATTTTAGGAGAAATGTGATATTCCTTAATATTACTAGTGTACTATTGGCAAGTTATAATTCAAAGTACCTCTGTTTTTACCAATTATTGAATATAAACCCTAATTAGGGTTAGTAACGTAAAATTTGATAATTCAATTTTATATTATTTTCGTATATATAATATTCATAATACAATGTAGTTGAGTTCATAAACTGTTTACTACATGACAAATTAATAACAACGGTTACATATTAAGATTTTTGGTGAATTCGTTACCAAATGCAACAGATTCTATACCCGGGTTAAACACTCAAACATTAATGAAATGAATTAGGAATCATCCTAACTTTCGTGTAATGTGTTATTGTTTTTTATGATAATGATTCTTATAATAATTTGAATTTAAATGATTAAAATTAAGTAATTACACATCATTTTTGCCACACATTTTATGAAAATCATTAACTCTTATAAAAATTAACCAATTTTATACAACACTAGAAAGACAACATTTGTCTTATATGGTGATTACATCTTTTATAAAGAATTAATATTTTAATAAATAAAGTAAAACTTGAATTTTTAATTCATGATGCCATACCTTACACTCTCCCCCCATACCCACCCACGCCCTCACCCTCCTTCCCCCTCTTTCATATTTGGTCGACCCCCCCCCCCCCCCCTTTCACTCCATCTTCTTCATTTTCTTCACCTTCTCAAGAACAACAACATGATTTGTGATACACATTCTATTCTGTGATACTCCTTACAAATATAACATAATGTAAATAAAGTAGGGGATGACCATAGAAAGGGATAATGGCTTAAAAGGGTAACAAACTTTCAACTAGTTCATATTTTATCACTAATTTGTTTTTTTGTGCTTTATTTGCCCATAAATTGTTTGAAATGTTCACATTTTACCATTATGTGTGACAACCGTCAATTTTGGTCAAACAAAGTCAACAAAAGTCAACCAGGTCAACTCAACTCGTATTAGAATTTTAGGAAAAATGTGATATTCCTTAATGTTACTAGTGCACTATTGGCAAGTTATAATTCAAACTACCTCTCTTTTTATCAATTATTGAATATAAACCCTAATTAGGGTTAGTAACGTAAAATTCTATAATTCAATTATATATGATTTTGGTATATATAATATTCATAATACAATGTACTTGAGTTCATAAACTGTATACTACATGAAAAATTCATAACAAAGGTTACATATTAAGATTTTTGGTGAATTCATCACCAAATGCAACTAATTCTATACCCGGGTTAAATACTCAAACTTTAACGAAAAGAATTAGGAATCATCCTAACTTTCGTGTAATGTGTTATTATTTTTGATGATAATGATTCTTATAATAATTTGAATTTAGATGATTCAAATTAAGTAATTACACATCATTTTTACCACACTTTTTATAAAAATCATTAACTCTTATAAAAATTAACCAATTTTATACAACAACACTACAAAGACAGCATTTGTCTTATATATTGATTACACCTTTTATAAAGAATTAATATTTTAATAAATAAAGTAAAACTTGATCTTTTGGTAAGTTTTTCATTACTAATCTAGTGATTCTATACACACACATACACACACACACACACACACATATATATATATATATATATATATATATATATATATATATATATATATACTACTTTTGTTAAAATTACACACATTAATTTGTGTTAATATCCATAGGATATTTCTACCTTCAAGTGTTCTTCAAGTGTCTTCAACTGGAAATCTTTCATCTTCACATCTTTATCTACCAAGAAACACACTCAAGGTGAGTTCATACCCCTCATTTTTGTTTGTATCCAATTTTTAAGGGGGAATAGAAGTAAACCTGTAGAATAATACAAGTTGTTATACATGCTTTGTCTCCATGTTGTGTAGAAATGTAATCTACATGAAATAATGTTATTACCTAGTATTATGAACATTTATGTGTGGTATGTTGTTTAAAATGCAAATCTATGAAAAACAAGTATAAACATGCTATATGTTCTTAAGAAAAAGTCATAAAAACAAAACTATAAAAACTAGGGTTTTTATGAACATAATATGACTTTTCTAGCAAAAATGTTTATAAATAAAAATATGTTATTTGGACATATGTTATGAAACTAGTTAAAAATACCAAGGATTTGGTGTTACAAAAAGAAAACCTAAAAATTCACCATTTTTCATGTAAAATTTGGGTTTTGTAAATGGTCATACCCAAAGTATGGTACCATTTTTGTGAGATTTGACCTAAAATATGTTGTTTTAAACATTTAAGGTTAACTTGACTTAAATGTCACAAAAAGGTAAAAACATTTACAAACTTTATAATTCAGTATTTACCGTTTGGTGACGTAAAGAAAGTCAAAAACTAGAAAACAGACTTTATCATACTAAAAGTTCATATACTTAGGTTAGATGTATAATATAAGTTATTTATGAACATCTAAACTTGTTAACTTATATATATATATATATATATATATATATATATATATATATATATATATATATATATATATATATATATATATAGGTACAACGAAATATTTATAAAAAACTATAATAAGTATAGTTTATGGCTCATTAACACTATTATAACATTTAGGGACAAGACGAATAATTATATAAAAGTATATAATTATTATACACTATATTAATACTGTGGAAAAGTGATATGTACACTTACAATAGTTTTCATTAAACAAAACGTAAACTTGTTCAAACAATTATATGAGATAAAGTCTTCATCGTATCTACCAGAGTACACACTAAAGTCCTAAATTGTAACCAAAATGTCGGTAAGAGAGCATGATACTTGTGCATAGATCTATACGGGACTAACAATCCTGCACCTAAGCTGCTACCTACAGCTAGACTGGCAGGTCTGGGGTCACAAATGTCTAACATTCCGACGCATGAAGAACGTCGCGACAAAAAACTTCGGTTTTAGCATGGTTGTAATAACTCACACGAGAAATCAACGATACATTTTGTTTACGGGGTAACATGAGTTCAAATGGTTTTATATAAGAATAAAACTACGTAATACTATTTTAAGTATAGAGATACTTATACATTTTTGGTCTTAGGGTTTTTAAGACTACAATTCATTTTTAAGAAAATATTGGAATTTCTGGGAACAAACACTGTCATTTTACCGGGAGCTGAACAAGGTAATGATGAAGAACCGTTACCCACTCCCAATGATTGATGATCTCTTCGACCAGCTATAGGGGGCATCTTGGTTTTGCAAGATAGATCTGCGTTCAGGATACCATTAGATGAGGGTCAGAGACAAGGATGCGTAGAAAACTGCTTTCCGGACTCGATATGGCCACTACGAGTTCGTGGTGATGCCCTTTGGGATCACCAATGCTCTTGACGTGTTCATGGACGTCTTAATCGTGTGTGCAGACCGAGGCTGGATCGGTATGTGATCGTCTTCATTGATGACATCTTAGTTTACTCCAAGACGTAAGAGCAACATGAGGAGCACTTGCGAGAGGTTTTGGATACCCTAAGGAGGGAGAGATTGTAGCCAAGTTCTTCAAGTGCGAGTTTTGGTTGCACGAGGAGTAGTTTATGGGGCACCTTGTCAACCAGAATCAGATTTTTTGTTGACCTGGCCAAGGTAGAGGTCGTGATGAGATGGGATGTTCTGAAGTTTCTATCTGAGATTCGGAGTTTCCTTGGGTTAACAGGCTATTACCGGAGGTTCATTCAGGACTTCTCCAAGATAGCAGTACCCTTGACCCGGCTGACGAAGAAGTCTGTTGTCTTTCGTTGGGGGCCTGAGCAGTAGGCAATGTTTGAGACTTTGAGACAGAGGTTGTCCGAGGCATCGATCTTAGCCCTTAAAGAGGGCGTAGAGGATTTTGTAGTGTACTGTGACGCGTCCATCTTGGGTTTGGGCGCGGTATTGATGCGGAGGTGACATGTCATCGCTTACGCCTCGAATCAACTGAAGCCTCACTAGGCGAACTACCCGACGCATGATCTGGACTTGGTGACGGTTGTTTTAGCCCTCAAGATTTGGTGGCATTACCTCTATGGGGTCCGTTGTACCATATACACGGATCAAAAGAGTTTAAGGTACCTCATGCATCAGCCGAATCTGAACATGAGGCAGCGTCGGCGGCTGGATGGGGTGAAGGATTACGACTGTGAGATCCTCTACCACCCGGGGAAGGCCAATCTCATGGCCAATGCTCTTAGCCGCAAGGCAGCCCCGTTCAGAGATATTTTCTTGCGGATGACAGTTGTGACTCCGCTTCTGGAGCAGATCCGAGAGGCCTAGTAGGAGGCTATGAAGGAGAAACATCAGAAGAGCGAGCGTATTATGGGTCAGGTTTCCTCCTTCAACTATGATAGCCACGAGTTGTTTACACTACACCGTAGAGTGTAGGTTCCATAGCATGGAGGTGTTCACTAGGTTTTGATGGAGGAGGCACACAAATACAGGTTTTCTATCCATCTCAGGGTGGCGAAGATGTACAGAGAACTTCGTCCTGATTACTAGTGGCCCTGTATGAAGTGGGATGTAGCCTGGTACGTCGAGAAATGCCTCACCTGCAGGAAGGTCAAGGCTGAGCACTAGAGGCCTCACAACAAGACACAACCATTGGATATCCCTATGTGGAAATGGGAAGATATTACTATGGATTTCAGGATAAAGCTTCCCAGGACCGCACGAGGAGTGGATTCGATTTGGGTCATCGTGGATCAGTTGACCAAGAGTGCTCACTTCATACCGATCCAGGAAAGCATCTCGGTCGAGAAGTTGGCCGATATTTACATCAGAGAGGTAGTAGCTCGACACGGAGTGCCAGTTTATGTGATTTCTGAACGGGACATGCCATTCACTTCCAGATTCTATAAGAAATTCCTTGACGACTTGGGTACTCGTCTGCATTTTAGCACAACTTTCCACCCTCAGACGAATGGTCAGAGTGAGTGGACCATCCAGACCTTAAAGGACATGCTGACGAGTATCGACCGTCCTCCCTTTGAGATTTTGTATGGGAGGAAGTGCGGGACCCCGATATGCTGGGGAGAGGTTGGGCAGAGGGTCATGGGGAGTACCGAAGTGGTACTCAAGACAACATAGAGGATCCAACAGGTCAGGAGCTGGATTCAAACTTCTCAGAGTCGGTAGAAGATTTACGCTGACAGACACCGATCAGACCTGGAGTTCCAAGTCAGAGATAGGGTTCTCCTGAAGGTGTCACCTTGGAACGGTGTCATCCGGTTTAGGAAACGAGGCAAGCCGGGCCCCAGGTACATTGGTCCTTTCAAGGTTGCTGCCTGGGTGGGCAATGTGGCGTATAGTGTGACAACCCGATATTTCAACTCTTTGTAATGACCTAGAAAGTCAAGTATTGTAACCACTTTTGAGTTAATGAAATTAACTTTGATATTAAAATGTCCAAAAAGTTTCTATTTAATTTCCTACTATGTTTAATGTCATTAAACCGTGATCGTACGTAAAAAGAACGCCCAAATCCGACTTCGTATATTGAAGTTATGATTTTTCCATGTTCGTCATAGTAACAGAATGCTAAAAACTCGAATCGGAGATCGAGCAACTTTTGGCCGGAATGACCTAAACGAGAATCGAAGGTCACGACAATGGTAATTCAGCGGTAAAAAGTCTGGCAAAAACCGACCTCAGATAAAGAAGTTATGAATTTTAGAAGTTTATTAATTAAATTAAATAATAATTTAATTATAAATCTTTGGTATTATCCGAAGGGAGTCATCAGATAGGGCCGAGTTACGCCCCGCGTAAGCTCGTATGCCCCGCGTACTCAAGGCCTAGGCCTCGGATCGTCCACGTCTCGGCCTATGCGAAGCTAGCCCCTGTCCCATCCGAAGTCCGAGGCAGTCGAGGATTCGGTCATGCGTGACGTACGCGTACGCCTTGCGTACCCTCGTACGCCCCGCGTACCGAGGCGGTTCCCAGCCCCTATAAAAGGGATGCGAGGGTTCCGAAGAAAGGGCTCCATTTCTCTCATTTCTTTTGCGTTCTTGCCTCGTTTTCCATGCCCGTGCTAACCCGAATCCCTGGTCATTTTGCTCAAGTCCCGAAGGTTGTTTTTACTCCCGAGATTCCCGAGAATCCCGAGAAAAATCCGTTTCCCGAGACGAAATTCTGCCCGGTTTCCATCTCGCTTTCTTCAATCTTTCAAGTGAGTTCATACCCCTTAATTAACCTTTTAAATGTTCTATAAATGCTTTTATATGCTTTCAAGGGGGGGAATACAAGTAAAACACACGAGTATCAATCGTGTGTTATATAAAGAATTATTATATACTTTTATTTAACCAAATCATATGTGATTTATAAACTTTATAGGGAACTCTCGTGTATAAAATATATTACTATAACATTCTATCTTTTGAAATATAAATTGTTGTAATGCATGTATAAACTAAACATTTTCTTAGATTATATGCATACGTGTCTATCTTAGGCTCTACGAAAATCTATACTTTCATAACAAGTGATTCCTTTTCTAGGTTTTTCTAAACAAATGAGACACACTTTTAGAAAGCTATAATAGGTATAGTTTGACGAGAATATTGCTAACTTTTACATACTAGAAACACGATTTTCAAGAAGTCACTTTCATATACAAGAACAAACGAACATTTTAACATGTAAATCTGTTTTCATACCACGATTTGTGAGACATTAACTTCACGTACGTTCGAGTACACATTTCAAGTCCTGTATTATATACCAGAATCCCTTGGAGGGGGAGCATGGTGTTTGTGTATAGATCTATACGGGTTGACAACCCGTGCCTTGACTGTTAGCTACAGTCCACCATTTGGGGTGACAAACGTCATAACATTCCAACGCCTGAAGAACGTTGTGTATAGGCATTCCGAGTCAACAGTATGGTTATAAAACTCACATGAGGTATTAAAAATATATTGATTTACGAGGTTTTCGAACATATTGGTTATTTTACACTTACATACATTTTTAGAAACAAACATTGGTCTTGAGAGAAGGCTACTTTTATACTAGTAGAAAATATAGGATTTTCTAGAAACAAACAAACAAGGACAAAACATTTCATTTCATACAAACATTGTCATTTAATACTTATGAAACTCACCAGCTTAAATGCTGATCTACTCTTTCAAAAATTACTTGTATGTCCCAGGGATTCAGTAATTACAGGTATCAATATGCTTTTGAAGAAGGGACGCTGCGGCGCCAGTTAAATCTCATATTTTGACATCATATTGTAATTGGTTTTGAACATGTAACTTTTGACAAATGTAAACTTTCAATTATATATATGATGGTTGTATTGCTTTCTTTACTATGTATTCATTTGTTACGTTACCACATGAAGTCATCCGGCCCCGAACGTTTCTGCCGTTCAGGTTTGGGGGTGTGATAGATTGGTATCAGAGCAATGTTTATAGTGAACTAAGTATATCGAACCACATAAGATATACAAACTATAAATGCTTAAGCGACTAATACTCTTTGACAAAACAATTTTCTTTTGTTTTATGCTTAAGCAGTGTTATGTTTAACTTAAATTATAGTTCATTTAAGTACAAATACATGCATACAACAAATTATTTCATTGTATCTAACTATACAACAAGTATTTAGACAAGTTGACACTACGATTAAGACTCGATATATGTAATCAGATTTGGGACAAATATAGCATGATCAACTATATTTGCCCGAGATCGGACCAATGTATATCGAGGAATGCTCGTAGTAAGCAACAAGTCAAAACTTACCAAAACATCACAAGAATCAAACACAAGAATTTAAATACTATAGGAGTATTTGCTACATAAACTAGTTTAACTTACATGTTTAATTCTTACATGTTCCAATTTTATTTCAATTCTTATAACCCTATTCTCGTACAGTCAAATGGCTGGATTGCACCACCCCGGCGACCCCTACAATCCCAACCAAGGCAACGGGGGATGGATCGAAGATGATCCCGAGGAGGACAAAGAACCCATAGAATTGGATGATGACTCCGGTACCGACTCAGAGCCGGAAGTGATCAATCCACCTCCCGCACAACCTCCCGTCTTCGTCAGGAACTTTCAAGGACCAACTCCCGTCTGGGGAAGTCACCTCCACCATTGGAGCCAACAACAAAACCTACGCCCTCCCTACGACATGTTTCGAGACTTCTACGATGTCCGAGGCGGAGGTTCGGCTGATCGGGCACTACCAGTAATGGTTGGCAAACTACCCAATCATTCCTACCAATCTGGAGTTCAAGCTAGCCGGATTTGGGATGTCAACGTAGAAGTACAGGTTCATACTTCTGACATCCGTAGGCTGGACAAAATTCAGGACAATGCCCATGTAACGACCCAAAATCAGAACTAAAAATTTCTTTAAAAACATTACTAAATCATAAAAAAAATTGTATCATAAGTCATAACATAATCTTCGAGTATTAAATTCAAAACATATTATCATTATCAGAGTCAAACATTCCCAGGTTAACTGACTATGGTGTGTGCAGTGCAATCTTCCCGAGCTGCTCCTTTGAAAACTGAGTACCTGAAACCAAAACTGAAAAAAAAAACGTAAGCACAAAGCTTAGTGAGCTCCCCCAATCTACCACATACCATACAATAACATATAAAGCACATACTGGTCCTTGCCCACTGCATCGGACCGAAGTCCGGGCTAACTGGGGCCTTGCCCACTGCATCGGACCGAAGTCCGGACTAACTAGGACCTTGTCCCCTGCATCGGACCGAAGTCCGGGCTAACTGGGGCCTTGCCCCATGCATCGGACCGAAGTCCAGACTGACTGGGACCTTGTCCCCTGCATCGGACCGAAGTCCGGGCTAACTGAACAGATCATAGCATAAACATATCAACTAGCATGAACACACATATACTGCATACTACATCGGGCCGTGGCCCGGAACACATAACACATAATTCCTATCTGAGCCACGAAGGCATCAAACATACTCACTACTGCATCAGATCAAAATCCGGAAACTGCTACTAGCTAAACGGGTCGGCATTGTAGCCTTAGACCCGTTCCTACTGGAAGGAAACTCACCTGAGACTGCTGAACTGATGCCGCTAATCCTCTTGACTGCTACCCGACCTCTGACTCCGAACTGCTGCTCCACTAGCTCCTCGAGCTACCAATGTCAATATAATCACTTAGTCCAACTGACCTCCAAATGTCAACTAGGTCAACTCTAGTCAAGGTCAAACTCCTGGTCAAAGTCAACCTTTCAGGTCAACCCTACTCGCCGAGTCCACCTAATAACTCGCCGAGTTCATATGCTCAGGGTCATTCTATTCGCGACTCGACTCGCCGAGTCAGTCCATGACTCGCCGGGTCAACTATTCCCGAGTCCTGACCTGTCCAACTCGCTGAGTCTCCATCCGACTCACTGATTCGAGTTTCAACTCGAAGGGTTTGGGGGTTTCGCGACCTGACTCGCCGAGTCCAAGAATAGACTCGACGAGCCCAAGGCAATCATCAACCAAATCGTGGAGTTGTTCTTCCAACTCGCCGAGTTCATGCCTAACTTCATCGACTCGACGAGCTATTCATCCCACTCGTCGAGTTCCTCCTCATCTTCAAGCTACTCGCCGAGTCCACTCAAAGGACTCGCCGAGTCTATTCAGTCCTTAATCCATGCAGTGGCTTTTCGAGCCAAACAGGGCTTCCAACTCATAGATCCATACTTCTAAGGCCTATCCCCCACGTAAAGTGGCAAACTTTACGTGTAGATCAAGAGATCTAGGCTTAAAACCATCCAAACTAGGGTTTAAGACCAAGAGGCTTCACTATCAACCCAATAACAGATGCTTCATGACTTTCTAGGCCAAGATACACTCAGATCTGAAGTAGCAACTTCAGATCTAGGGTTCTAACTCGAAATAGTTCTTAAGCATGGCATAAAATCCCCAAATCACATAGCCAAGGTTGATCTATTAAACAAAAGAGGGAAGGTAACGATTTACTACCTTTAAATGCTTAGAAATGTTCCACCAACTCTGGATCTAAGGCCCCCTTCTTGCTCCACAATG
Source organism: Lactuca serriola (assembly GCF_051521515.1). Taxonomy (NCBI): domain Eukaryota; kingdom Viridiplantae; phylum Streptophyta; class Magnoliopsida; order Asterales; family Asteraceae; genus Lactuca; species Lactuca serriola. Next base: position 98,514,955 of record NC_136412.1, on the reverse strand, counting down.
ACTATCTTCTCTTTCAAACTCCAAAAGCTTCACTAAGGGTAGATCTTGCTCCAAAACGATTATGACGGCTAGGGTTTAGTGCTATGTGCTAGAGAGGCAGTAAAGGAACCCTAGGGGAGAGAATGAGACGTTTAAATAAGCTCCAAGTCCTGGATTTAGGGTTTTCCTTGCTCAGACCAGACTCGTCGAGTCACCTTGGCCGACTCGCCGAGTCGGTCGCTTATACCTCAACCCGGATCCCGCTCGGACTCGCCGAGTCCCTCTTTGGACTCACCGAGTCTCCCCTTAAAATTGGGGTTTTCTTTGTTTTCTTGGCTTTCCAAACTTTGGGTGTTACAACTCTCCCCCATTTAAACTAAACTTCGTCCTCGAAGTTTGCTATGACCAACTGTACTGCGAACTGCCTCCAACTCTCTGCCTGGGAAATCTAACACCCCCTTTTAGTCCATCACTCCAGCCACTTACAGTGTTGGTCACTACTGTTGGTACATACTAAATCCTTCCCTTTTCCATAATTTTCTTAACGTTACTTCCTCCGACTGAGAATTATGTTACCCCTCATCCGCCTAACGGATGCACTGAGACCTCCCTGGTCCAACTATTCTGTCAATATCTGAGTTACCGGACTCCTACCGGTCACTACACTCCATCGTAATCTCCTAGTCGCTCCCAGCGACTCTTCAAGATTCTTTGACTATTTATAACTGTTCTATCCATTTTGCCATCCATACTGAATCGATGCTGCTGGAACCAGCCTGCTTATCTCTCACCTGATTACTCAACTCCTACTAACTCAAGCCTTTCATCATGATAGAAAAGCTACCTGCCTAGCTATCCTTACATATCACTTATACTTGGCAGAAGGGCTCAACTGATCCTGCTGAGAGGGATTTGTCGTTTCCCAACCAACCAACTATAACGTCAGCACCTGCATTCCAACACAAATACTAATACTAAACATGCCTGAAACTCTAAACTGCCTGGAACACTGAGCTGCCCGAAACACTGAACTGATTGAAGCACTGAACTGCCTGATACACTAAACTGGCTGAAACACTGAGCTGACTGAACCACTGAACTGGTTGAATGGCTGCTTCCCACAACTTCTAAACGAAATCTTCCTCTGGAACTAGTTTCCACTAGTCATCCTGACACTGTAACTTTAACAACCTCCCGATCCACCGATCAGGTCCTTACGTCACATCCTGACATCATCAATTCCACGACTAACAATATGATGGCTCCCAGACTGACGGTAGCCCTTAACATACCCGAACCCCAACGGTCCACTACTGCTCTGATCTCATAACTGAGGTGACGATCTACTGACAAATCATCGACTTAACCATAACTGAAATACTTGGAAATCCGAAATCTAACCCGTGGATTCCCATATCCTCACTACTGCACCCGAACTGGTGGGTACTACTGCTTTCCCGCGTCCAACACGCGCTCATGCTACCTACCAATCTGATAAAGGCTGCGGCTACGCTCGCGGACTTACAACTCTCTAATACTATCTGGCTGCTAATGAATGCTACGGCTACCCCCGCAGACTTACAACACCACTACTACTACCTGACTGCTAGTGAATGCTACAGATACCCCCGCAGACTTACAACACTACCACTACTATCTGACTGCTAGTGATTGCTACGGCTACCCCAGCAGTCTTACAACACTACTACTACTATCTGACTGCTAGTGAATGCTACGGCTAACCCCGCAGAATTACAACACTACTACTACTATCCCGAGGACATCCTGACTACCCCTAGTCCCGCTAGTGATTCCTCATCTTGATTTCTCAAAACCAGCCCTCAGTCTTTGAATACTGCATCATCCTCGACATCTTATATCCTTGATATACTTAGCGCTTCATCGAGGAACTCTTCGGCTTGGTTCCCAAACCAACCGTCTACTAATCCGGATACAAGAAGCTATTGTTGGGAAGTTTCCAAACTCCCAACTCCTGAATCTACACAATCCTGCATGCTGAGTCAGTCACTCGCTACTAATACGAAAACATCTCTTGCTAACCGTTATCAGGATCCTCATTCCGATTCACTTGAGCCCCTACAGGTGGTCCTCCAATCCTGGATTCTCAACCAACTTCTAACCATCTCGATTACATGAACTAATTGCTGGGAAGGTCCTCGAACTCCCAATTCTGAACTTCTCGATCCATCGATCACTGTGCTATTATCATTTCCTCTCAGAGGCCGCGCACTCATTCTGAGTCTACGTGGCTCTTATCCTTGTATACTCAGAGGGTTCTCCCCCACTTGGATTCGGCTAGATCCTTACTGCTCACTGGTCGAAAGGATTTCCAACCTTCCTTCCAATAAAAGGGCGATATGCTGTCCGCCGACGTTTACCCTTGCCAGCGCTCCAACTAACTCTTACCAGATCCGCACCCTTCTTGCTATGTTACTGAGCACCCTTCGATCCTTAACTGTATTTGCTTTAGGGACTACATCCTGAGAATCTGCGTTTGGGGTGCACATCCCCAACCCACTTCCTTACTGAACGCTAGCTACTCCACTAAAAACTCTGGGTTATCACTACTGAAAATATAACTGATCATTACCCGACTAACGCCTTCCGCAAGTAGTAAGGCACTACTGCATCTTACACATACATGCTACAGTTACTGTATCCGAAGTAACCTGATCTAGAGGGGACGACCTCCAATTCACCATTCTAATTCCAAGGTATGCAGATGGCATAAAACTCCGTCACAAGAAGGTAATATGATACCCCAACACTTAAGCTTATTGATAACAATGCAGCAACATAACAATAATATCACAAATAATAGATGATAGAAAAGAAAAAGATACATACCTCCATCACTCAGTGCTGCTCGAATCCCTGCTGAAATCTACCGGAATACTCGGCTCCGAGCCGTAGGCGCCCTTGCCCGGCCGTGATGTCCGTTGGTGGCTCTCGAAGTCCCAGCCGTAGGATCTGACATCTTCCCTGCTGTATACAAACTCGGACAGTAGGCCTTCTTGTGGCCCCTCTGACTGCAATGGAAACTTAACGGATCAAGTCCCTGGGCGATGGTAACAACACAGTCTCTGCTAAAATGACCAATCCGGCCGCACTTGAAACATCCAGCATCGCCACCACTTCTACGCCTGCACACACCCATGTGCGTCCTTCCGTACTTCACGCATCGACTGCGACTCTGATTGTTCCTCGTCCTCAAATCCGAACCCTTGAGCCTATTACCCGAACTTGTGGCTACCTGAGTCTCATCCGTTTTCCTCTTCCTTTCCGACTCCCTGCCCGCCGACTGAACAACAACTGTCTGATCCTGGAGCCTCTCGATCAATCTATCAGTGATCCTCACGACCATGTTGGGCAGATTCTTGCGAATGGCTCGCGAAACTTCCTCAACTATCCAATCATGCAGAGGTCTCTCTTGGAGACAGGATGCCCCACTCACTCCTGTCCCCTGATGGCAAAAACTAGAAATGGGATCTCCCTCCCTGATGGATCCCCGGACTCCATAAGAATCGGGATCTAGACGAGCCCCAATCTGTTCTGAAACCATCCCGGCCTTAAAGGCCTCAAGATGACTGTCTATGAGCTCCACAATGGCCTCTCTAACCGAACCGAAAATCACTGGAGTCTGATCAATGATGTTGCGCATGATCTCTGCGGAAATGAAATCCCTCATCTAATCATCAAGCTGCCCGGCTCCAAAGCCCGAGCTAGATCCCTCCTCGACGCCTGAATTGCTAACTGGTAGCTCGCGCAATGTCACCATACTGAAAATATAACAATTCCTGATCAATTACACACTACTGCTGCGGAATCTTTCACACACTCTACTAGTTCCCTGGTTTTTGTCTTGGCCCCTCTTGAATCGAGTACGGATCCTCTGATTTCAGTCGTACGGGCCCATACTACCTTCCACATCTATCTATACTTTCCTCAAGAGTTACCTCAACTCCACCAAGTCCCCTTTACTCTTCTACTGATCTCTGCTACTCTCATCCTAGGCTTGCCCTAGGGAACCTCTGACTCTACCAAAACAGTCCTCAGCTGCTGAAGGCCTCCTTGTAATGCCAATTAGCCACCACCTGAATACCATCACATGTGACGAGGCTCAGATAATCCTTCAAGTAAAAGACTCGTCCCTACAACAGTTGGACTCAAACAAGAGCTGCGCAATAGGGCCAAATCCAACACTCTGAGATTATTCAACCCTGATCACATGTGGTGTGACGTATTCACCTAATGGCTAACTCCTATCACTCAGAGTCCCACAAAGCACAAAGCAAGCAACATTCGGATAAAGGAAACATACTCAGGAAAAACTATTCTCATAACAAGAAACTGTACTAGCATACAATGCTAAGCTCATACTATCAGGCATAACCTACACAGGCTATCCTACTACTGTCTACTCATTACTAGCATGAAATTCTTATCAAGCTGAAACACAAAAAGCAGGCACATAAGGCATCATCCTAGATCCTTAGTCCTATTCTAGCATGTTATTCTACTGAAGCTGAAACTGAAACTGAAACTGAAAATCATAACATAACTTGTATGGGTAAATTGGGAGTACTTACTTGAGCTCGGCTGATTGCATGCACCACACCCTTTTCTCTTTTCAAAACTCTTTTTGCTTTTTCTAAAACTCTTTTCTTTATACTTTTTCTAAAATTGTTTTCTTTTCCCAAAATCCTTTTGTAACCATGGTTTTTCTTTTGAAAACTCTATACCACTTCCTTAGTTTGAGTTCAGACACAGTCAGGAGTACGCCCGAATCCCTCAAACCAAGGCTCTGATACCAACTTGTATCGACCCAAAATCAGAACTAAAAATTTCTTTAAAAACATTACTAAATCATAAAAATAACTATATCATAAGTCATAACATAATCTTCGAGTATTAAATTCAAAACATATTATCATTATCAGAGTCAAACATTCCCAGGTTAACTGACTATGGTGTGTGCACTGCAATCTTCCCGAGCTCCTCCTTTGAAAACTGAGTACCTGAAACCAAAACTGAAAAAAAAAAATGTAAGCACGAAGCTTAGTGAGCTCCCCAATCTACCACATACCATACAATAACATATAAAGCACATACTGGGCCTTGCCCACTGCATCGGACCAAAGTCCGGGCTAACTGGGGCCTTGCCCCCTGCATCAGACCGAAGTCCGGACTAACTGGGACCTTGTCCCCTGCATCGGACCGAAGTCCGGCTAATTGGGTCCTTGCCCCCTGCATCGGACCGAAGTCTGGACTAACTGGGACCTTGTCCCCTGCATCGGACCGAAGTCCGGGCTAACTGGGGCCTTGCCCCATGCATCGGACCGAAGTCCGGACTGACTGGGACCTTGTCCCCTGCATCGGACCGAAGTCCGGGCTAACTGAATAGATCATAGCATAAACATATCAACTAGCATGAACACACATATACTGCATACTACATTGGGCCGTGGCCCGGAACACATAACACATAATTCCTGTCTGAGCCACGAAGGCATCAAACATACTAACTACTGCATCAGATCAAAATCCGGAAACTGCTACTAGCTAAACGGGTCGGCATTGTAGCCTTAGACCCGTTCCTAATTGAAGGAAACTCACCTGAGACTGTTGAACTGATGCCGCTAATCCTCTTGACTGCTACCTGACCTCTGACTCCGAACTGCTGCTCCACTAGCTCCTCGAGCTACCAATGTCAATATAATCACTTAGTCCAACTGACCTCCAAATGTCAACTAGGTCAACTCTAGTCAAGGTCAAACTCCTGGTCAAAGTCAACCTTTCAGGTCAACCCTACTCGCCGAGTCCACCTAATAACTCGCCGAGTTCATATGCTCAGGGTCTTTCTATTCGCGACTCAACTCGCCGAGTCAGTCCATGACTCGTCGGGTCAATTATTGCCGAGTCTTGACCTGTCTAACTCGCTGAGTCTCCATCCGACTCACTGATTCGAGTTTCAACTCGAAGGGTTTGGGGGTTTCGCGACCTGACTCGCCGAGTCCAAGAATAGACTCGCCGAGCCCAAGGCAATCATCAACCAACTCGTCGAGTTGTTCTTCCAACTTGCCGAGTTCATGCCTAACTTCATCCAACTCGACGAGCTGTTCATCCCACTCGTCGAGTTCCTCCTTATCTTCAAGCTACTCGCCGAGTCCACTTAAAGGACTCGCCGAGTCTATTCAGTCGTTAATCCATGCAGTGGCTTTTCAAGCCAAATAGGGCTTCCAACTCATAGATCCATACTTCTAAGGCCTATCCCCCACGTAAAGTGGCAAACTTTACGTGTAGATCAAGAGATCTAGGCTTAAAACCATCCAAACTAGGGTTTAAGACCAAGAGGCTTCACTATCAACCCAAGAACAGATGCTTCATGACTTTCTAGGCCAAGATACACTCAGATCTGAAGTAACAACTTCAGATCTAGGCTTCTAACTCGAAATAGTTCTTAAGCATGGCATAAAATCCCCAAATCACATAGCCAAGGTTGATCTATTATACAAAAGAGGGAAGGTAACGATTTACTACCTTTAAATGCTCAGAAATGTTCCACCAACTCTGGATCTAAGGCCCCCTTCTTGCTCCACAATGACTATCTTCTCTCTCAAGCTCCAAAAGCTTCACTAAGGGTAGATCTTGCTCCAAAACGATTATGGCGGCTAGGGTTTAGTGTTATGTGCTAGAGAGGCAGTAAAGGAACCCTAGGGGAGAGAATGAGACGTTTAAATAAGCTCCAAGTCCCGGATTTAGGGTTTTCCTTGCTCAGACCAGACTCGTCGAGTCACCTTGGCCGACTCGCCGAGTCGGTTGCTTATACCTCAACCCGGATCCCGCTCGGACTCGCCGAGTCCCTCTTTGGACTCGCCGAGTCTCCCCTTAAAATTGGGGTTTTCTTTCTTGTCTTGGCTTTCCAGACTTTGGGTGTTACAGCCCAACTCCAAACCGACGCATTCCAAGCGCAAATGATTGTGGCCCTAGCCGAATTGAGGGAACAACAAGCCGCTTTTGATAAGCGTCTTATGGAATCGAAGCAATCGGATGCAGAGTCAAGCTCCAAGTGCAACCTACGTCGCAAATAGTGCTTGCCAAAATCTCAAATTTTGTTATAAGTTAGGACCTCGGCTAAAAGTTTTTAATTTTTCTTAAACTTTGTAACCGGAGACCCTTATAGGGGTCAAATTTTTGTGATCATTGTATCAACTATTATATTAATATAAGTGGCAGTATTATTAATACATGGAGTATTTCATTCAATCCTTAAAAAGTTATGGAAAAACAAAATGCTTGTTTCATATTTTCAGTCTTACAAATAACTTTCATTCTTCTATTTTGAGACTCGTACTATCATCTGTTGTTGGGCTATAGCAATATAGTTCATGAGACACATACAATTTCTATGCTATGGAATTCTTATCTTTATCTTTTCAACCTATAGTTGAAGGATGCCTTCGCGTAGGAACCCAAGGCGAAACAACGGTGGGGAAGCACCTATACCACCACCACCCCCACCTCCTCAATTTGATGTTGTCATGTTCCAAGCAGCAGTCACCGCAGCGGTAGCAGCTGCCATGTCACAGATCAATAACTCGAGTACTACTACCTTGGGAACTGGCACACACCTATCCAACCATGGCGAGAGTCATGCGCAACCCCGAGAATGCACCGATAAGGACTTTACTAATGCCAAACTCCAGATGTTTTATGGAACTGGTGGCGTGATGGCTCTGAGGCAGTGGATCGAAAGGACAGAATCAGTCTTTGAAATCTGCTCCTGTCCCGAGCACAGCAAAGTCAAGTTTGCAACCTTCACCCTTATTGATAGAGCTTTAGCTTGGTGGAATGGCCACGTTAAGGTACTTACCCTGATAGTGGCAAACTCCATAAGATGGGAGAGCTTAAAAGTCATGCTGATGAGAGAATACTGTCCACGGGGAGAGATTCAAAAACTCGAGCACGAACTCTGGACTCTTGGAATGGTTGGTACCGATATCGTAACTTATACCAACAGATTCTGCGATCTGGAAATCCTTTGCCCAGATATGATTGCTCCTGAGAGCAGGAAAATAGAGAGATACATTTGGGGATTGTCGCCCCAAATTAGGTCAAGCGTGTTAGCTTCAAAACCTGAGACTTTTGAAAGTGCCATGGAACTGGCACAATCTCTTGTTGACTACGGAGGTCATCAGAACTCAATAGTTGCTACACCAGAACCACAAAAGGGAAACAACAACAACAACAAAAATAACAAGAAGAGGGTATGGAATAAAGGGAAGGGAGGGTCTTCCCAAGAATCCACGAAGAAACAACTGGTCTCAGTGAATGCGGCAACTATACCTACTACAGTTCCTACACATACCTACCCAACAAGGCCTTATGTAGGTAACCTTCCAAAGTGCGCCAAATGCACTTACCACCATCATGGACCTTGTCAGGAAATGCAGTGCGCCAACTGCAACAGAAAGGGGCACACTGTCCGTTTATGCAAGGAGCCCGCAAAGCCGATCACTCAAGTTCCCAACGCGGGTGTAGGCCAGACTTGCTACGGTTGTGGCGAGACGGGCCACTACAGGAGGAATTGCCCAAAGGCAGCAGGCAACGACGGTGTGGGACGAGTTTTGGCAATAGGCCACGATGAAGCTGTAGCTGATCCGACTGTAGTTTTTGGTATGTTCCTTCTAGATAGTTCATATGCATGCATATTATTCGATAGTGGAGCAGAGAGAAGCTTCGTGAGTCAAAACTTTATTCACTTACTTAAACCTAAACCTAGCAAGTTAGAAAAATCATTCATTGTAGAGATGGACAATGGAAAAACCGAAAACACTAACTGCATATACATGGACTGTATGTTAACTTTAGACGGTCATTCTTTCCCAATCAATCTCATGCCGGTCCAAATTAAAAGTTTCGACGTCATAGTCGGCATGGATTGGTTAAGTCTTCTTCGCGCCGACATCATGTGCTTTGAAAAAGAAATTCGTCTTAGCCTTCCTAACAACGAAACATTAGTGATTTACGGTGACAAATCAAGTAAAAACCTTCGTATCATTTCGTGCATCCAAGCTCGAAAGTGTTTACGGAAGGATTGTCGAGCATTCCTAGCACACATCGTCGACACGAGTCAGGAACTGAAGCACATCAAGAACATTCCAGAAGTACGCGACTTTCCCGATATCTTTCCAGAAGAACTACCGGGATTACCACCACAATGCCAAGTCGAGTTTAGAATCGACTTAGTTCCAGGGGCTACCTCAGTAGCAAAATCGCCTTATCACCTAGCACCAGCAGAGATGCAACAACTTTCCAGTCAGCTTAACGAACTCCTTCAAAAAGGATTCATTAGACCAAGTTTCTCACCTTGGGGAGCACCGGTCCTGTTTGTAAAGAAGAAAGACGGATCGTTCCGCATGTGCATCGATTACAGAGAACTGAAAAAGCTTACTGTCAAAAATCGCTATCCTCTACCCCGTATTGACGACCTATTTGATCAACTTCAAGGAGAAAACTACTTCTCGAAGATAGATCTACGATCCGGATATCACCAATTACGAGTGCCAGAAGGGGATATTCCCAAGACAGCCTTCCGAATTCGTTATGGACACTACGAATTTGTAGTGATGCCGTTCGGATTAACCAACGCACCAGCAGTATATATGGACCTAATGAATAGGGTGTGCCGTCCTTACTTGGATCAGTTCGTCATCGTCTTTATCGATGATATACTTATCTACTCCTGAAGTAAGGAAGAGCATAGTCAGCACCTACGAAAAGTCTTAGAAACACTGCGATCGGAGAAACTCTATGCGAAGTTCTCAAAATGCGAATTTTGGATTCGAAGAGTCGAATTTTTGGGCCACGTTGTTAGCGAGAAAGGGATACACGTGGACCCCTCCAAAATTAAGGCCATTGAGAACTGGTCGGCACCAAAGACACCTACATAAATTCGTCAATTTCTAGGTCTCGCTGGCTACTATCGTAGATTCATAAAGAACTTCTCTAGCATTGCGAAACCTCTTACTACATTAACCCAGAAAGGCATGGCCTTTGACTGGGAAGCGAAACAAGAGAAGGCGTTCCAAATGCTGAAACAGGCCTTGTGCACCGCACCGATACTATCCCTCCCCAAAGGGATAGAAGATTTCATAGTGTATTGCGATGCATCAAACCAAGGACTTGGTTGTGTTCTTATGCAGAGAGGGAAGGTTATTGCTTATGCCTTCCGACAGCTTAAGACACACGAAGTGAACTATACGACCCACGATCTTGAGTTAGGAGCAGTGGTATTTGCTCTGAAGATCTGGAGACACTACTTATACGGAACAAAGAGTACTATTTTCACCGATCACAAGAGCCTTCAACACATTTTTAATCAGAAGGAACTCAACATGCGACAACGACGATAGGTTGAGTTACTCAATGACTACGAATGTGAAATTCGTTATCATCCTGGCAAGGCCAACGTGGTAGCTGACACCCTCAGTCGAAAGGAATACACTGCTCGGAGGGTCAAATCTCTGACTATGACTATCCATTCCCACTTATCCATACAAATTAAGGAGGCACAAATGGAAGCTTTGCAACCTGAAAATGTGGCGGGTGAATCCCTGCGAGGAATGGAAAAGAATCTAGAAGTCAAGGGTGGCGGAGCATATTATCTCATGGACCGAATCTGGACACCGAAACATGGTGGTTTAAGAGACGTAGTCATGACCGAAGCACACAACACAAGATATTCCGTTCACCCAGGTTCAGATAAAATGTATCTGGATCTTAAGAAATTGTACTGGTGGCCTAACATGAAGGCAGAAATTGCTACCTTTGTAAGTAAATGCCTTACTTGCGCACAGGTTAAGGTCGAGTATCAAAAACCGTCAGGATTACTACAACAACCGGAGATACCAGAATGGAAATAGGAATGGATAACTATGGACTTCATAACCAAGTTGCCCAAGACGATGCGTGGACTTGATACCATATGGGTCATCGTAGACAGATTGACCAAATCCGCGCATTTCCTACCAATCAAGGAGACTGACAAAATGGAAAAGCTTACAAGAACTTACATAAGGGAAGTAGTGCGTCTGCACGGTGTTCCGATATCCATTATCTCCGATAGAGATAGTAGATTCACTTCAAGATTCTGGCAGTCACTACAAAGTTCCCTGGGGACTAGGCTGGATATGAGTACAGCCTACCACCCACACACAGACGGGAAAAGTGAGAGAACGATACAAACTTTGGAAGATATGCTGAGAGCCTGTGTGATTGACTTTGGAGAGGCATGGGATATCCATTTACCCATTGTCGAATTTTCATACAACAATAGTTATCATACAAGCATAAAGGCTGCTCCGTTTGAAGCCCTCTATGGTCGAAAGTGCAGATCCCCTCTGTGCTGGACTGAAGTTGGCGATACCCAGTTAGCTAAAGGACGAGTTTCTGAAAGCACTCTCACCGGTCCGGAAATCATACGGGAAACGACAGAGAAGATCGTTCAAATTCGTGAACGGTTGAAAGCCTCTAGAGACCGACAGAAAAGCTACGTTGACCAAAGGAGGAAACCTTTGGAATTCCAGGTAGGAGACCACGTTTTATTGAAGGTCTCACCGTGGAAGGGTTTAATACGCTTTGGAAAGCGAGGGAAACTAAATCCAAGATACGTAGGGCCTTTCGAGATTCTTGCCAGAATCGGTCCTGTAGCTTACAAACTTAACCTACCGCGTGAACTTAGTAACATACATCCAACCTTCCATGTCTCGAACTTGAAAAAGTGTCTGTCCGATGAGACTCTTGTTATTCCACTCGACGAGATTGAATTCAACGAAAGCCTCAACTTTGTGGAAGAACCCGTAGAAATCATGGACCGAGAGGTCAAACAAATGAAACAGAGTCGCATACACATCGTGAAGGTTCGCTGGGATGCCAAGCGAGGACCTGAATTCACATGGGAACGCAAAGATCAGATGAAGCAAAAGTACCCTCAGTTTTTTCTCTGATCCACTAGTATCTTTACTACTTTAAATTTCGGGACGAAATTCCCTCTAACGGGGGGTTGATGTGACAACCCGATATTTCAACTCTTTGTAATGACCTAAAAAGTCAAGTATTGTAACCACTTATGAGTTAATGAAATTAACTTTGATATTAAAATGTCCAAAAAGTTTCTATTTAATTTCCTACTATGTTTAATGTCATTAAACCGTGATCGTACGTAAAAAGAATGCCCAAATCCGACTTCGTATATTGAAGTTATGATTTTTCCAAGTTCAGCATAGCAACAGACAGCTAAAAATTCGAATCGGAGATTGAGCGACTTTTGGCCGGAATGACCTAAACGAGAATTGAAGGTCTCGACAATGGTAATTCAGTGGTAAAATTTTTGGCAAAAACCGACGTCAGATAAAGAAGTTATGAATTTTAGAAGTTTATTAATTAAATTAAATATAAATTTAATTATAAATCTTTGGTATTATCCGAAGGGAGTCATCAGATAGGGCCGAGTTACGCCCCGCGTAAGCTCGTACGCCCCGCCTACTCAAGGCCTAGGCCTCGGATCGTCCACGTCTCGGCCTATGAGAAGCTAGCCCCTGTCCGATCCGAAGTCCGAGGCAGTCGAGGATTCGGTCATGCGTGACGTACGCATACGCCCTGCGTACCCTCGTACGCCCTGCGTACCGAGGCGGTTCCCAGCCCCTATAAAAGGGATGCGAGGGTTCCGAAGAAAGGGCTCCATTTCTCTCATTTCTTTTGCGTTCTTGCCTCGTTTTCCGTGCCCGTGCTAACCCGAAGCCCCGGTCATTTTGCTCAAAGTCCCGAAGGTCGTTTTTACTCCCGAGATTCCCGAGAATCCCGAGAAAAATCCGTTTCCCGAGATGAAATTCTGCCCGGTTTCCATCTCCCTTTTAAATGTTCTATAAATGCTTTTATATGCTTTCAAGGGGGGAATACAAGTAAAACACACGAGTATCAATCGTGTGTTATATAAAAAATTATTATATACTTTTATTTAACCAAATCATATGTGATTTACAAACTTTATAGGGAACTCTCGTATATAAAATATATTACTATAGCATTCTATCTTTTGAAATATAAATTGTTGTAATGCATGTATAAACTAAACATTTTCTTAGATTATATGTATACGTGTCTATCTTAGATTCTACAAAAATCTATACTTTCATAACAAGTGGTTTTGAAGCTTGAGAAGGAAGAGGAAGCTTGGGAGATCAAGAGGAGGCAAGTAGATCTAGAGTTTGTGCTCCATTTCTAGTTCATTTGAGGTATAAAGTCTATACCTTGTCCATTCATTTACTAGATCCCTTCATGGTGTAGTTTAGGGCTTTTTGGAGCATAATATAGGACCATTCATGAATGCAAGCATGTTTGGGGTGAAGACTTCCGATCTGGAATGTTTGAGGGACTCCGTGGCATAAAGGTGCTAACTTTATGGCCATGGGAGTCCCATGCAACTTGTGAACCTCATTTTAAGACCTTTTGAGTTAGATAACCCATGCATGACTGTAAAGTTTGTAACTTTACGTGTTATATCGACCCTAGAAGGCCAGATCTACGTTTTGAATGCATTAAGCCTAACTAAATTGACTGTACGGATTTAGACTTTAGTGAACTCGATGAGTCGTTCTTAGGACTCGTTGAGTTGGGCCGTGGTTCCCCAACCTTAACTGTTACTGAGTAAACTTGTTGAGTCTAGAAGATGACTCAGCAAGTTGGACGTTTTTAAGGACAAGAAGATCAAAGAACTCGATGAGTCCAAGGATGGACTCGGCGAGTTGATGAGCAAATGTCCTGAGTTGTATGAAGGAGAACTCAACAAGTCTAAGGAAGGACTCGATGAGTTCAAACAGAATGTCCTGATTCTGTCATAAGGAGAAACTCGACGAGTTAGAGGGTAACTCGACGAGTTAGATCACGAGTTCGAGATTCTCTGAATTATGGGACTCAACGAATTGACGAACCAACTCAGCGAGTCGAGTCAACCAGAATGCTAACATGGACCAGAAGATTGAATTTGACCAGGATGTTGACCTTTGACTTGACCATTGACCAGAGTTGACCCTTAAAGGGTTTATAAGTTTGAAAGAGTAATTAAAAGAGATGTTACGTGTAGGAGTTTGAGGAGAGTTGATCCTAACACCGAGGACCGTTTAGTTACCGCACGTCATTTAGGTGAGTTACCTTCCAGTAGAAGTGGGAGTAAGGCCACAATGCCGCTCCACTAGTAGGAGTTGTTTGTTAGATGATTGTCTTCGTGGTAATTGTCTGGTATGCCACTATTTGTTATGCTTTATGTGCTAGTATGGTATGATGTCATGTGATAGTGGTAGTAAGGGAAATAGTCCCCGTATCCGGTCGAAAGGACCAAAGTGGTAGGTCGGGCACTCCGGTATGCCTGACAGTATGATTATGTTATGTTGTTATGTGGTAGTAGTAGGGGGTGAAATATTCCCAATAACCGGTTGAGATAAACCAGACATGTAGGTTAGGCACTCCGGTATTACTAGCAGGGGTAGGTTGAGCACCACAATATGCTTAACAAGGTAGGTCGGGCACCTAAATATGCATGGCAGTATGTTTATAGTATGGAATGTGGTATGATGGGGGAACTCACTAAGCTTTGTGCTTATGGTTTTCAGTTTTTATTCCAGGTCCTTCTTCTTCGAAGGGATAGGAGCCGGTACAGTAGCAGCACATCACACATATGATTTCTACACATGTGATTCTTGGGATTTGTACTCTAAAATTATTATTATTTCATTATATGGTTTTGAGACATGTGATCTATGGTTTTAATGAATGAATTAACTTGATGATTTTTTCCTATAAATTGTTTTATGAATCGCTATATCAAAAATGGAATTTTTGGTCTCGAATTTTGGGATGTTACAAGTAGGTATCAGAGCCTTGGTTTGAGGGATTCGAACACACCTTCGGGGGTGTCAGGACTCAAATTGAGGGTTTGAAAGATTTTTACAAAGAAAATAGTTATTCTAAAAGTTAAAATAAAGAGCTTTGAGAAAGAACAAGGTGTATGACGTGCAATCGGCCGAGCTCAAGTAAGTTTTCCCCAAGATACCCATACATGTTATGTTATGATTATGGGAACTGCATGCTAGATTAGGGCCGATGATCTAGGAAGGATGCGTTATATACCTATTGTATGAGAACTGCATGCTAGAGTAGGGCTAAGGAGCTAGGAAGATGCCTTATGTGCCTGCTATATGTGCTTATTGAGTTACATGCTAGAACTAATTAGTCAGTAGTATGATGGCTGTTTGAGTTACATGCTAGAACTAATTAGTCAGTAGTATGATGGCTGTTAGGATAATTATGTTGTGTCATTGGGCCTTTTGTATTGTTTGTTTTGTAAACGGGTTGGGTCTGTCCTCCCGTATTTATTTACTAGGGTTAGAGTATTTTAGATGCATGCATGCATCGTATTTTGGTAACTCTGAATATTGTCTTGTAACCCTAATCACGCCTCTAGAGTAGCAATTCTTCATCGAGTTCTTCTGAGGCGTGACTTTTGAATCATTCAACATATTTGAGTCATCATTATGTTCTTGCTTTAATCTGTTTTGAATCTAATCGATCATTCAAAGATTATTAAACCCAACAATTGGTATCAGAGTAGGTGACTGTGTAATAAATATGCATCTCTTTTGTTTAAGAGCATTTAGGGTTTCCGTTAATATTAGATTTAGCTTAACGATCATCATTGTGTTCTTGACGTTGTTTAGCAATCTCAATATTACCCTAAAACTGCTTTAGTCTTACTCGTCTGATTCTTAATAGGTTTATAAGATCTTATAATCATGCCAAACGATGATTATCACATCAACTCTATCAATCTTTCAAGCAGTATTGGATCGACCACTAGGATCCCAATTCTCTTCCTGAATGAATATGAAGTTTGGGCGCTTCACTTTGAAGATTACATTCTTGGCCTTGAAGATAATAGATATCTGATATGGGAGGCTATAACTCTTGGACCTTTTGTTTATACTAAAACCAAAAGAGTTATTTAAACTCAAAACAACTACAACAAACTCCTTCTTGATATTAAGGACGTTCCTCAAGATGAAAAAGAAAAACTGATCAGTAATGTTAAGGCATTAAGAATCATTCGATTTGCCTTGCAAGCTGACACTTTTCATCTAGTTAGTTCCTGTGACACTACAAAGGCCATCTGGGATTCGCTTAAGGAACTCTACTCAACAGATGCGGATCTTGAACACTCAACACAAATGCTCTTGATTTTAGAGTTTGGTGATTTCTCACAAAATCATAGAGAGAGTTTAAGTCAAACCTTCGATCGATATAATCATCTTTTAAGAAGAATGACGAATCAAGGCAATGGACGTGAGTTAATCAAACACAAAATCACGTTTATGAATGGACTTCGATCAGAGTGGAAGGCAATGATGTCTACATTTAAGGCACATGAGCAGTTCAAGAACTATACACTGGCCAAGCTTGTCAGTATCCTGAAGTCACATGAAGATGAAGTGACTAAAGAAGCAAAAGTAGCCTCTGGAATGGGATCATTGGCCCTTGTTGCGAAAGGTAAGAAGGTGGCTGAAGAGGATGATTTAGATTTTGAGCATTCTGATTGTGAACTCTTTAAAGAAGATTTTGCAATGATGGTGTCGAATCCAAAGAGATTTGCAAAGAAGAACTTAAACCAGAACAAGAATCAAAACTGGAAGGGTAGTTATAACTCTGAAAAGGTGAAAGAAGAAAATGCAAACGGTTCACAGAAGGATGAAGACAAGAAAGAGAAGAAGGTCATGGGTGACTCCGGCTATGATTGTAACTATTACCTTGGAAAAAATCATTTGGCAAAGGAGTGTATGCTGCGAAGATTGAACGAAAAGAAAGAGGGAGAAGATGATGAAGCTTACCATATGCGAAAGCTTGAAGAAAGAAAGAAGAAAAAGAATGAAGATAACACTATGCCTACTTTGATTGTGTAGGAAAACGGAGCCGATGATGAATTAGGCAGGGTAGAAGTCTGGTCCACAGACATTGAAGATGAAGGGGTTCGCATGCCTACTCATGGTAAAAGCTTTGTTGTGAAAGAGGAGGATTCACACCATGGAGGAAGACGCTTTGTGGAGACGAACAATGTGTCACAGATGCGAGGATATGCTACTGATGGTGGTCTTGGGAGTGATACTTGCTTTTCTACGAAGCCAGTGTTTGAACAAATCAACAAGTGTGATCAAATGATCAATAAGGTAAACTCTATTCTTGAATCACTCAATATTCCTGTGTCACAATAGGAAACTGAACTAAAAGAACTGAAATTCACACTTTCAAGTATAAGTAACAGTTTAAAACAAACTCGCTTGACAAATTCTAACCTAACCGATCAAATCATCAGGGTTTTGTCAAAGAGTGAGGAACGACGCGTATCAATTGAGAAGTTGGAGTCCGATATTTCTAAGTCTAGGGATGAACTTCTTTATTTGTAACGAGACAATTTAATGCTTTTGAAACAACGGAATATTTTTTGGTTGATTGCAGAAAGGCTTTATTTCAATATTACACAATTACATCTTGATTGTGAGATTGGTAAGAAAATTCATAAAGTGATCTTACCTTTCCTTGAATTAAAGGAAGATGAAATCGACGTTGATTTTTATAAGTGTGAGTCAATCGTCTCTTCTGATGAAATTGAAGATGCTTACAGGGTGGGACTGGAAAAAACTGAAACATACATCAAGCCCAAAGAACATAAGAACATGTTAAAGCAGCTTTTCAATGAAAATGATAAACTAAAAATCAAAAACGAAACTGTACAAAAATTGAACTAATTGAGTTCAAAGTTGAGTTCAGATAATAAAATCAATGTTGAAAACACATATGAATTCAACGATGATAGTGATATGAGTGAAATTTTTGTAGAAGATGAGGTTGATTGTTCAGAATTTGTTAAAAACGAATATGAACCTGCAAAAGTCTTAATTTCCAAAAATTTAGTAGAATTCGCATGTGATTCACAAAAGAAACCAAAGTCTTTAAAAGAAAAAGTTGTAGTTTATCAAAAGGTTCAAACCGTCCCAAATCATGTTTTTGTAACCACAGGACTGGATAAAAACCAAACTATCGAATTAACGTCCCTTGTAAATGAGGATAACAAAGGTGGATGTGACGAACATTTCTGGTCTGCACCGATCGATAACGAAGATGAAACCGTGGGACTCTCAGAAAAGACTTCATGGAGAGTAAAAGGGAGATATGTAGTGAAACCACTCAACCATCCATCAAGCTATGAAAAGGGAAGTCCAAGTGGAAAAAAGGATGTTTCATGCAAAACCTCATCAGCAAAAAACGAACCACATATGAGAAAGGAGAAACCCAAAGCAAAGATCCATAAGTCATCTGAGTAATTCGCGGCTCGGAAACGCCAAAGAAACGTGTGATATAACAAGAATCTCAAGGAAAGCAATTCTAGCAATCTAGAAATCCCAATTAAGTTCATAAAGAAAAATCCCCACATTTAAATCCAAGTGCGAAACTCTCACAAACTACGAAACCTCAAGGTTTTTCACAAAATCAATCTAAAACACCACAGGTTTCAAAACCAAAGCTTCAAAATCCAGCGAAACAAATAGTGAAATCGAAAACTAAGTAGAATGGTTCAAACTTTGCTAATACATCAAAAGATGTTAATGGCAAATATAAGATGGTTTCGGAGCCTAAATCTCATTTAAAGGAATCAGAAACTAGGTATAAGAGAGAAGAAAAGCAATTCGTTAAAGAGAAAATTCAACAGCAAAAAAAGTCTTCTAAAGATGCATATCTAAAAGACAAAAGAATAACTGTTTTTCAAATTACTAAGAAAGATAGCACAACATTAATAAAACGAACGTATTTGCTTGATCCATCTATTGCTTTTCCCACTTCCATGAAAACCTATTGAGGACCCAAACAACTTTGGGTTCCTAAGTCTGCTTAATTTTTGCAGGAGATTCGTGACGAGCAGTTTGACTCAAAATGGTATATCGACAGTGGCTGCTGACATCACATGAAAGGTAGGAAGGAGGAACTACGACAGTATAGGGCACTGAAAGACGGAGGAAGAGTAAAGTTTGGAAATAATTCTCCTGGCATAATCAGAGGTTATGGGATGATTACAAATGGTGAATTCTCAATTCACAAGGTGGCATATGTGGAAGGACTTCAACATAATTTAATTAGTGTTTCACAACTAGTGGTTGGAACAAGACTAAGGGTTTTGCTTGATGATGAAGGATCTGAAATTATCGAGAAGAAAACGAAGAACGTTCTTATAAGATCAAAAGGAAAAGGAGAGATCTTCCTTCTCGATCTAAAACCCATTATAGGGAAACCAATAGTATGTTTGCTTGCGAAAGCTTCATCAGATGAAATTTGGTTGTGGCATCGTACACTTTCACACTCAACTTCAAAGATATCAACAACCTAGTTCTTGGTTATCATGTGAGAGGACTACCCCTCTTAAAATATAACAAAGAAAATCTATGTGCAGCTTGTGAAATGGAAAGTAGAGAAGAAAGAGTCATCCTACAATCGTGAATATGAAAGTCATAAAACCATTTGGTTCTGCATATAGATCTTTGTGGTCCTTCTGCAATTGAAAGTGTTGGTGGCAATAAGTACATTCTCGTAATTGTAGATGATTTTTCTAGATTCACTTGGTTTTTCTTTCTTATTTAGAAGTCTGAAGCCACATCCAAGCTCAAAGATTTTATAAAGCAGATAGAGCTTCAACTGCGAAAGTTGGATTGCAACGTTCGCATCGATAATGGGTTGGAATTCAAGAACTAGTGTTGGAAGAATTTCTAACTACAAAAGGAGTATCGCATAATTTTTCACTCCCTATACTCAACAATAGAACGGAGTTGTTGAAAGACGAAACCGGTCTTTATGTGAGTCTGTGAGAACCATGCTTTCATTTGCAAATCTACCACTCTATTTTTGGGCTGACGCGATTGGAACAACACGGTTTACACAAAATCTCTTGATTCTCAACAAGCGATTCACAGTTACTCCCTATGAAATCCTGTATAAACGCAAACCAAACGTTATGTTTTTCCCTGTCTTTGGTTATCGTTGCTTTATTATCAACTCCAAGGAGCAACGGAACAAATTCGATTTGAAGGCTAAAGAAGGTATTTTCTTGAGATAATCACTAACCTCCAAAGCATATAGGGTTCTTAATAAAAAGTACAACAAGATCGAAGAAACCTATTATGTCACTTTCGATGACAACTATTTAAAGTGGAATCAATAGACTGCGAATCAATCAAAGGAGATCTTTCCACAAGCGAATTATGCAACCATACCATTGGCTAATCTCTACGAAGAATTCATGCTTTTATTTGATGAACCCGCTAAAGCTATTTCAACAGAATCCAAAGCAGCAGATAATAAAGAGGACAAATTGAAGAAAACAATCCATGATGCTACGAAAGATCTAGGAAGCAAACCTCATTGTCCAAAAGACCCACAACCGGCTAGCACACCAATCCAGGGGAGGGTTTTAAATCTACCTCTAGACCTGACTCACCTCTCCAGGGTGAGAATTCTAATTCAATTGCCAATGCAAGTTTTCAGGGGGAGCAACCCATTCCACAAGATACGAACACTCTACTGTAGGGGAAGGATTTTACTTCATCTAATGACCCAGCAACAGTGACACACAAACCTCCATTTGAAGGAAACAATTCCATTCCTAAAGAAGAGGAAATATCATCATTCAAGGGAGAGAATAGAGATGTGAATGATGATTCAGATGTACAATTAGAACTTGAGGAGGTGAAAGCAGAATTGGATCATTCTTATGATCCGAATTTCCCTCCATTAACCAAATGGACCAGAGATCATCCGAAAACCCAATTCATTGGAGAGTCTTCTATAGGAGTGCTCACGAGATCCCAACAAAAAGAAAAACAAATTATATTATTCTCTAAAGTGGAATTTTTTATGTTTAATTCATTTGTTTCCAAGGTTGAAATCAAAACTGTTAACGTTGCTCTTGATCATTCTAATTGGGTGCAAGTGATGCAAGATGAACTCAATGAGTTTCAACGTAACAAGGTTTGGAGGTTGATTCCCACTCCATCAAACGCATCAGTCATTGGTTTAAAATGGGTGTTTCGCATCAAGCTGGACAAAGAAGGGAATGTGAATAGAAACAAGGCGAGACTCGTTGTCAAGGGATATTGCCAGGAAGAAGGTATTCACTATGAAGAAACCTTCGCACCAGTTGCAAGGTTGGAATCCGTTCACATCTTCTTGGCTTATGCAGCGCAGAAGAACTTAGAAGTATTTTTAGATGGATGTCAAATGTGCATTCTTGAACGACAAAAATGAAGAGACAGTATATGTGGAACAAACACCTGAGTTCGTAAATGAGAAGTATCCCAATCACTGTTACATCCTATACAAGGCCGTCTATGGTCTCAAGCAAGCTCAAAGATCCTGGTACGAAACTCTTACTAGATTCTTAAAATTGTCAAAATTTAAACAAGGTTCGGTTGAACCAACCTTCTTTCGTAAGAAAGAGAGTAACCAATTGATGATTATCAAAATTTATGTTAATGACATCATCTTCGGATCTACTAATCCCAGCCAAACAGCTGAATTCCGAAAGTTGATGGAAAGTAAAAGCTCCACGGGTCCAATTAACTTTTCCCTTGGACTGAAAATGAGACAGTGTTAGGAAGGTATATTTATTAACCAGGAAGCTTACACGAAGAATCTACTTGCAAAGTTTGGGATGGTGGGAGACTCAAAAGCGAAGGTTCCAATGACATTCGGAATGAAACTTACTCCTTCTTTGGATAAACCGGCTGCAGACATGACACTCTACCATCAAATGATAGGTTCCTTAATGTATCTAAATTCAACTCGTCTAAATATTATGTTTTCTGTTTGCTATTTTTCTAGGTTCCAAGCTAATCCTCGAGAACCTCACAATATGACAGTCAAGAACATTTTCAGATATCTATAGCGAACATCCTCACTTGGAATTTGGTCTATGAATTTGGTACCCTTCGCTTCTTTGTACAAGCTTTTTCGTATGTTGATCTTGGAGGATGTGGGTTAGATAGGAAAAGTGCAACTGGAGGATGCCAATTTCTCGATGGCAAAGTTGTCAGTTAGGAATCCAAGAAGCAAACCTGTGTGTCCCTATCAATGGCTGAAGCTGAGTATATAGCTGATGCCTCATGTGCTTCACAAGTCATATTCAAAGCAGCTTTGTGATTATGGTTTGAGTATGAAGTAAATCCCATTATAGTGTGACTCTGAAAGTGCTTTTTGCAATTGTCAAAACCCAATGCCACACTCAAAGAGAAACATATAGCACTGAGATATCATTTCATTAAAGATCACATAGAAGACGACAACGTTGAAATTCACTTTGTAAGATCCGTTGATCAAATGGATGACATATTCACAAAAGCCTTGCCTAAAACAACCTTCAATAGAATTGTTCAAGGCCTATGCATGATAGAAGTTAACTTTGTACCGAAACCACTTTCACATCAATAAAGTTAACACTGCGAATCGGTGTGAATGCTCACAGTAGTTCGCAGTCTACTGTTCATTTGCAGTCTACTTCATCATTGCGAATCGGTGCGAATGCTCACATTAGTTCATAGACCACTGCTCGTTCACAGTCTACTGTTCATTCGTAGTCTACATTAAGACTCTGAATCGGTGCGGACGCTCATAGTAGTTCGCAATCCACTGTTCATTCGTGGTTCAGATTTTCCAATATCCTTTTATTCTTTATGTATAATGTTTCTTATCTTTGTTTCATTTTTCAATCTTTCCTATTTTTAGATATTTTTTCAGAAAATTTCAAAAAATTCAAAAATAATTTGTTTATTTATGTTTTTATTTATTTTTAGAAAATTCCTAAAATTCAAAAACATTTTCTTTTTTTTATTCGTTTCTTTTATTTTCTCAAATGTTAAAACTCCAAAAATATTGTTCTTCTTTTGTTAATTAACCATTTGTGCAGGGTTCAAGGCTACATTTTTAACACGAAGGATGGGGCAGGTATAAGCTTCTTTACCTATGTACTAGCTAAGTGTCCCTAGAAGCATGCTACTGCATGTTGTGTAAAGCCTTCACGACCGTATGTTGAAGTCTTAATGAATCGATACCACCAATCGTTTCTTCCCAATTAGTCTACGATTTCACATAAGTCATGAGCTACCTTACTCTTCTCATAATGAGTCAAGAGTTGTCTGCTTGGTCATTTTCAGATAGCAGAGGTACATTCATTTCCTTAAACCACGTTACACTATTCTCCATTACATTCGTTTTCATAAATGTAACCCATGAGACTCTCAACAATTACCACTGAGGTTTATGGTTGCACAACATCTATGTTAATGATCTTAGTTTTTTTCCACCACAAACTAAGTGAAACCCAAAATTCAACAAACTTAAATGAATTATAGTGAACAATTAAACGTTCAAGATTTTCAGCAAGGAATTAATGAGTGCCACATTCGTGGTCTGTACCAAGAAATCTCTTTTTTCTGTTAAGAGACCTTTATGTAGTGTTCTTGTCCCAAGACATTTCTTCCCATAAGATTCAATTTTTATTTTTCAGGAATTTCTATACCTTTCTTTGTCACTCAAATATTTCCCAACCTACTCGTTCAACTGATTACACCGGTCACACGAGTACTTCGTCCGAATGTTCGTACTTATATCAAGTTGCGGAGTTTGGTTGAAAATAAAGCCACCCATTTAGCCTAAAGAAAATATATCTTTCAATGTTTCTTAATAAACAATTGATCGTATTTCAATGGGAAACCAGACATACACTTCTTAGTTTCTCTTGACTTCGAAGAAAGAGATTTATGCTTGAGATTTATGGTTTTGTGTCTTATTAGACATCACTAGAATCATTTAGAACTTATTGCTTTATTACTGTTTCTTTGGTATACTATTGCACGAAGATCCTAGTGATTTTCAAAAGTCTAGTTTGTTGTTCTTAAATTCAGTTTCAGGTTTGTAGTTCACCCAATGTTCTCTTAAATCGAAGTTCGCTTTCATATGAGACAGATGGAATTACACTCAACTGCGAAAGGGAAAAAGATGATGTGGCAAGTTCCTAAGGATAAGAATTCAAAAGGGCGTGTGAAATTTTGAACGGACGGTTCCTTTTTTTCGTACGACGCACGCCTCTGACATGACAGTTGTCTATAGCAATTTTGCAGGCAATGTTTCAATGTATAAAAGGTTTTTCGTGCTTCATCTCACATTACCACTCACATAATTCTCTCAAAACTTTTTGGCAATCAAAGCTTTCTATTGTTCATCTTCTTCCTCAAGAACTTAACAATGGCATGCTCGTCTGAAACTCCTTCAGTTCAAGAACACACAGGGCAATCTCAACTTCTCACTATCAAGCCGCATCAAAAACTGATCATCGATCATGATCCCAACATGTATGAAAGCCACTTGCTTCTGATCATCGAGTGCCTGAAGTATTCCCCACTAATCATAGCCCTAACCAAGATGGAGAGTGTTCTGATGTCAATGCTATCAAAAGGCTACTCTTCTACGTGTTACATCAAAGAAGAATAGAGGATTACTTTTGAGATCCTCAATCACAAAACCTCTTTCTCCAAATCACGATTCTACTCTGTTCTAGGACTTCCTCTTTCAGATGACATGATTAACCCAAAATCTGTGTCCAACAATACTCTATTGGAGATGTTTTACCAAATGGGTTATAAAGAAACCCTAACCATTGTCTCCAGGTTCCGGAAACCAAATCTGCCACCATAATGGAATGGCCTCTTTACTCTACTGTTCAAGGCATTCTCTAAAAGGGTTACTGGGTCTGATTGCACCAGCAAGCTGTTCATGGGAATTATCTACGACATTTACACTGGACTGAACTTTGACTATGGTGCTGTTCTATGGGCCCATTTGATTCAGAGCACACTATCAACCACTCGTCATAGGGAAATCTCTTGTGCACGATTCTAGTCAGTCATTGTTCAAAGGGCCATCACTAAGTTGAAGATTCCTATTATGCAAGATGCCTTGATGTCCAACGTTTCAACCCTTCACTCCACTGGAATAATTGTTGCACTATCAAATTCCTTGAAGGCTATCGTACTATTCCTGCCTCAGGGTTTCGTCCTTTAACTTCTGAGATGCAGTTGATTATTGCGGCATCAGATAAACCAAATACAAGGGGTAAGAAAGGGCGCAAGAAGGGAGAAAATAAAAAGGGTGATAACGAAGGTCCATCCGAGCCTACAAACACTCCCAAAAAGCAAAAGGTGAAAGCTGCTCCTAATAAGCGAAAGTTGATGAGGGTTTCTCGAAAGAACAAGTTTCCCACTCCATATAACAACAAACATTCGCAGTCTGACACTCAGTCCGATGTTCGCAATGAGGAAGAACATGTTCGTAATGAGGAAGAACAATCTGTTCGCAATGAGGAAGAAGAACCTATTCACAGTGAAGTTGTCACATCCAACCTTGAGGTAACTCCTACTTATGATGATTTCTTTCAATCTCCTCCTCCTTCACCCAAAAATGCAATCTCTTCTACACTAATAACTGTTGAACCATGTCCTACACCAGTATCTTGTAAACCTCAATGCACCATTCCTTTATCTGCTCCATTATTCTTTGATTTCGTTGCCCCCCAATAACGTCTGTAGACCTCCTGTTTCGGTTAACGCATCTGATGTGGGGGCTAATACTTCAGGTTTTACAACGTCTCATATCACACCACCCATTCCCCCACTTAGCCAAGACAATCCTGTTATGATCTATGGGGATGGTGAATACGATTTACCAGGATTCACTTTCAGTCCCTTCACCATTAGAACTAAGAGTGATGATGAAGCTCCGATAACGAAGGAGCAACTTAAAGCCATTCATGAGAAGCTTGATTCTTTACTTCAGGCTTCAAATCCCTCCTCCTCTGATGACTACTCTCAAGCTTCAGTCAAGTCCATTCTGGAAACCCTCACCACAAAACACTCATCAAATCTTGAAAGGATGAGCAAGGAAGTTGATGAATCCACCTCCGTTTGCAACAAAATGACCGAAAAAGTCGATAAACTAATTTCGGATGCTCAATTTTTCATGGAGCAATTCCAAAACTCCTTTGGCTCCAACACTGCTAAACCAACGAAAAAATATCTGGCCTGGGATCTTCTCTTAAAACTGAAAGGGCAAAATTTGAAGAGGTTTGCACTGGTCTTCAAAATGACCATGACAAGTTCCAGTCTTACATTACTTCTCAATTCTCAAAGATTTAGGAATATTTGGCAATGGAAAGCAAAATCATGGATGCCCTTGCCCTCAAGATAGAAAAGGTGAAAGTCCTATCCATTAAACTTGACAACGCTGAGAAGCAGTTCAAATCAGCCTAATGCCTGTTATAATAGGAAGCTTTGATGTGATCATTGGCATGGATTGGTTAAGCCCTCACCATGCCGATATCGTGTGTTACGAAAGGGTCATCCAACATAACTTACTGAATAATGAAATCCTTGTCATTTATGGTGACAAAGCCGACACAAACTTCCAAATCGTCTCTTGCATCCAGCCTCAAAAGTACCTGTACAAAAAGTACCACACATTCCTAGCCTATATTATTGAAGAGAAGAGAGAAGTCAAGGACATCAAGGATGTTCCAGAAGTTTATAATTTTCCCAACATATTCCCAGAAGACCTTCCGGAAGTACCACCTGTGCGAGAAGTAAAGTTCATAATCGACTTGATTTCTGGAGCAGGAATCGTCGAGTCAGCTGAAAGAACTGCTAAGCAAATGATTCATCAGACCAAGCTTCTCACCTATGGTGAAGGCAACCCAAAAGGATCATGCTACTATCAGATCAAGTACTTACCAATTATATTTATGGGCTTAGACACTTATTCCAACAGTCTCCCACTTGGATAAGTCTAATAACTATAACTGTAAGTATGACTTCATAATGTAGTTAGCAATCATAGCTTTTAAAAACCACTGTCGAACTCTGACCTAGTCCAAGACGCTTCCATTAGATAAGGGATCATATAATCCTCCGTTTTGCAAGATATCATGTGGATAAAGAGATGGAACAAAATAATTCTCAATGTCCAACACATTGTCTCCCAATTTCTGATTTCCCCTAGATCCTTCATAGCAAAAGAGTTCTGAAGCCAGGACTTAACCTCCTTCAAGGTTAGAATGTCGTTTCCTATGACCAGTATTTCATCAACATACAATACTAGAAAGTTAACTATACTCCCACTAGCTTTGACATACACGCATGACTCATCCTTACTTCTAGGGAAACCAAACTCTTTGACTTTCTCATCGAAGAAAAGATTCCATCTGCGAGACACTTGCTTCAATCCAGAAATGGATTTCTCAAGTTTGCACACTCTATTGGGGTATTTAGCATCCACAAAACCCTCTGGATGACACATGTAAACATCTGCAGCCAACATCCGATTAAGGAAAGCGGTTTTGACATTTATCTGCCAGATTTCATAATCATGAATTGCAGTGATGGCTACCCTAACCATAATAAAGTTGATCTTGGCCACTGGTGAGAACGTATCCTCATAGTCAACCCCCGAGGTTGGAGTAAAGCCCTTTGTAACCAGTCGTTCCTTGAACGTGTGCACCTTTCCATCCATGTCGGTCTTCTTCTTGAAGATCTATTTGCACCCAACTGTCTTTCGACCTGGTACATTGTCAACCAAGTTCCAAACATGAATGTCGTACATGGACTGGATCTCGTTGTCCATTGCCGCTTTGCATTTGGCAGTCTCTGGGTCCGCCATGGCATCCATGTAGCTAGAAGGCATAACCAATTGTACCAATGGAAAATCACTGATAAACGTATCACTATTTGTAGTAATATAAAAACCACAAAACTCCGGTGTCATTCTAATTCGAGTTGAACGTCTAAGAGATAATGACTCTTCAATGGGTTCAATAGGAATCTCTTCCTCAAGTTGAGCGCTAGTGTTAGAGGTTCTTTCACCACTTCTAGGTTCAAGCTTTTCGTGAGTCTCTTGTCTTACAAAAGCTTCACAACCCTAAACCTTGATATTTGCCAAGGAGGGAACCTTCCTTGTCCGCATCTCGTGAGGTGTTTTGACAACCTTTTAGTTAGGACTAGATTAAGGATATGGGCTACTGTCTCTAAGGCATACCCCAAAATGAGATTGGTAACGAAGCTTGACTCATCAAGAAATGAACCATGTCGAACAAGGTTCGATTACGCCTTTTAGCCACACCATTAACTTGTGGTGTCATAGGTGGCATCAATTATGAAAAAATTGCACATTCCTTAAGATAGTTGTGAAACTCGATACTAAGATACTCACCACCTTATGCTTGATTAGGTTGATATATCCATATCTGCTATAATCGTCAGTAAAAGTCACATAGAAGTTATTAGCATCCCTTTTGGTGGATCTGAAGGGCCCACACACATCTTTGTTTATGAGATCAAAAATCCCTCACCTCTTTCATAAGTACCAGTGAAAGGTTATTTGGTCATATTTCCAAGTAAACAAAACTTGCACGTGTCATCTGACCTAAGATGAAAAGACTCTAACACTCCATCCTTTTGGGGTTGGGCTACGCGCTTCTTGTTGACATGTCTAAGACGACAATGCCACAAGCATGCCTAGTCTAAGCCATTAGACGAATCAATATGGAAAACATTATTTCCCAAGTTATCTACAACCATCACAGTTTCATATACACCATTATAAGGAAATGCTTCAACATAAAAATTACCATTATAATAAGAATTCATAGAACCACTATCATTATTAAATGAATATCTAAACCCATGTCTGTACAAACCTTGAAAAGAAATAATATTCTTCATCATTTCTAACGAGTAGCAACAATCATTCAAATCTAATCTAACCCACTACAAAGCACTAAAAGGTAAACTCCGATCTTGGTAACAGATGACGATTTCCTATTTCCCATTATTAGGTTCATCTTTCTATGCTCCACATCCCTACTTCTTCTTAGCCCCTGCAAAATCAGAACAAATGTGAAAACCACACCCTGTATAAAGGACCCAAGAACTAGCATGTGATGAGTTAATAGATAGAATGGTACAAATACTTGTGAAGGTGGGCTTTATCTTTCCATCCTTGATGTCCTGCAAGTATTTTGGGAAGCTTCTCTTCCAATGCCCCTTATCTTGGAAATAGAAATATGTTGCATCTTTTGGATCAGAGGAGGGAGGGACAGAACCTGCTTTTCCTTTGGATCCACTAGAATAAAATTCATCATCAGACTTCCAATTGCCATGACAAAAGAAACAACAATAGTAGGAGGAGTCGATTCAACCGCTTTTCCTTTCAATCCACTTTAAGCAGTTCTAAGCAGACCTTGAAGTTTGCTCAATGTGACTTCCTCGTTGCTCAAATGATAAGTCATTTTGAACTTATCATAGCAAGGAGGCAAAGATTGAAATAATATATCTACAACTATCTCTTCATCAGAGTTGACATTATACTTGAGCAAACAATTTACATAGCTCTACATTCTTTGCTGGTGGGTCGTGATGGACTCTCCATCCTTCATCTGGTCGTGATGAATGACCGGACTATCTTATACCTCTCTTTATGTGCTCTTTTATGGTACTTTTCCATCAAGTCCTTACACATCTCGTATGGCCATTAGTCCTCATAGAACCGTTGCAGCTTAGTAATTCTGGTGGCTACCATAATACATGACACCTTAGTGGCATCCTTATAGTGAACCCCATACTCAGCTATTTTTCGGGAGTAGCTTTAGACTCATCAATCTTGTTCAATGTTTTGCCGAGGACATATTCTTTGTCCTCGTAACGCAAGGTTGTTAGAATGTTTCAGATCCAATCATTTAAATTGGAACCATCGAATGTAATCCTCGCACAAATGTTCAAGAGCGAGAAAGAGTTTTTGGAGGAACTGGAAGCGTTGTTTGAGGTAGAGATCTGCAAAAGAAGAAGGAAAAAGTTTGATTAGATAAGGAATCATTAATATAACACTCAAATGAAATATTAAGACTAGGACCCAACACAATAATTCATAATTCGGAAGAGGGATGTCGTAATCCAACTGTAAATTATTTAAAGGTACGTAAATGATGATTTACCAATTCGACCACGAAGGATGAAATTCAAAGAATTAGGTATTAAATGAAATGAATAGGCCCATTTGGGTGCGAGTCATGTATTTGAAGTGATCTGGGTGTTCAATTTGTGTTTTAAAGCCTAGGGGTATTTTGGTAAAGTGTCAGTTCGGGCTTTTGTAGAAATTGGATTTTTTGTTCGAAAGGTCTTAAGGATGGTATGAGTTTACAGATGTGTAGGGCTTCTCATTACCATTCCATGGAAATAAGGATCGTCGGAATCAGGATTATAACGAAGAGTTATGGGCTTCGAAAGTATGGCGGTTTTAAGGTTTAGTTGGGTACGTGGAACATACACAAAGGTTACGGGGCGTACTAGTGAAGAGAATAGTATGCGAGACATACCTTGGCGTACGCTAGGCATACTGACTAGGATGCTCACGGGTGCTCTTCGGAGTATACTGGGCGTACCATATGTACATTGGGCGTATTCCAATCAGACCTAAACCCTATTTTAGGGTATTGGACCCTATTTAAGGTCTTTATCTCATAACCTAACCCTAATATCTTCAACCTCCATCCCTATAAACCCAATAAATTGACCCTTAGCCTCCATTTGAGTGATTTTAGAGATTCAAAGTGATTTATGTGTGTTTTGGTGCTTGAGGAGGAAGAAGAAGCTTATTGAAGAGTCATTGTTTGACTTGCACCTTTTGGATCCAGGCTTTGTGTAACATCGTAAATTTTCAACCCGATTTTTTTTTTCAATTTAAAACACATTTATATCATTTTCAAAATTCACAAAAGTTCCACAAATATCAGTTCATCAAAACATATGTTCAAAACTATATATATCACGAATCTAGGATCCTATCAAACATAACTCTAACTCTGGTGTGTGTACAATCAAGTCGGTTCCCTCCCGTGATCCTGAGAAGTACCTAAAACACATAACACATAACACAGTAAGCATGAAGCTTAGTGAGTTCCACAAAATACCACACACATCACATTAACCAGTCGCGGCTAACTCAATACGACGCTCCAGTCAAACGTGTCTCAGTGGAGACCCTCCGACCCCAAAACTCGGATGGACTCTCTGGTCTTAACTCAATAAGCTCATACCAATATTACTCAGCATAAATCACAAATACATAATACAGAATATCACAATACACAGGTAAGCACATAAGAAATCTCAGTCACACAAAGATACCACTCATGGTAAGTATAGTGAGATGACTCACATTGTAAGAAATGGAATAATCTCGAACTCAAATCACCAGCCTAACCCCACCTAACATATACGATAATTATCCCTAATTAATCATGACTCTCAAGAACCTAAACTAACCCTTCTACAAACTCACAAAAAGTTAAAAGAACATTTTACCCCTCAATGGCCTTAATAGTCCACATATTGACCAAACCCTAAAACTAAACAAAAAGTCAACGCCAGCGAGTACGCTGCACGTACAAAATCTCTTCGTTGGGCATACTCTGATGCCACACATGCATCGGGGATTCTCAACCCTACAATGCGCGTACTGGGATTACGCTCGACGTACACCCCAATTTTGCTCTTTCTACTCTTTTGGTCTCAATTACTTAAGACCATGGCTCATTTCAGAGATCTGGACTCCCTAATAGCCCTTATTCCATAAAGTCAGTGACTTTAAGCCTTTGCATGGCTGATAAGGTCACAAACACACAAAATCCTCTCTCTCTTAACTCAAAATGCTCATGTATCATGTATGGTTTGATTCCAACGTCCATGTCTTGATTTTTATGAAACTACACCATTGAATACACTCAAAGGGTTGGTCATAGTCTCTGGAGCACAATATCTCATAATGTCTCCAAATTTTGAGACAAAAACCCTAAAATACTCTACTATGATGCACAAACGAAAGATTGAGAAAGCTTGAAGATTTATACCTTTATATGAAGCTCCTAACACAGCTATGCTTAGATCCAAGGGCATGGACTCTCACTCCTTCTTCTCCAAAGCTTCTTCTTTACTCCAAGAACACACAAAATCAATCAAAAGCTCTCAAATTCACTCACACGCTTTTATGAACGATGGTTTAGGGTTTAAGAGAGTTTGTTGTCTGAGAATCATGGCTAGGAATGACGCCATCATATCCTTTATATAGGGACACACCCTAAATTAAGGTTTTCACTTTGGGCCTAGTACGCCCAACGTACCCTCTGGTACGCCAACGTACTATGTGGATTCCGCGTCACCAACACGTATATGAGTACGTTGAGCGTACACTCGCGTACGCCCCGCGTACTCATTTACTACCTTTTCTCAATAGGGGCTAAACTTGACAATTTACCAAAAGAACAAGGGCTTAAGGTAAACGTGGAATTGAGATGTTACAATTCTCCCACACTAGAATTAGACTTCACCCTCAAAGTCAGGATCCAAAAATAACTCTGGATACTTCTCACGCATCTTGGACTCTGGCTCGCAAGTGCACTCGGACCCTTTCCGATGTTGCCACTGGAGCTGAACCAGAGGCACCTCCTTGTTCCTTAGAACCTTCACTTTCTAACCCAAAATCGCAATTGGTCTCTCAATATAATTCATGCTCGCATCAACCTGAATGTCCTCTAATGGTATGACAGCTGTCTCATCGGCTACACACTTCCTCAGCTGGGACACATGGAAGGTGTTATGAATCTGGCTCAACTCTGTTGGTAGCTCTAACCAGTAGGCCACCCTACATACTCTGGCGATCACTCTGACAGGACCAATGTATCAGGGCCCCAACTTGCCCTGTTTCCTGAATCGGATGACCCCTTTCCAAGGGGATACCTTCAGGAGGACAAAATCTCCAACCTGTAACTCTAGCTTAGATCGTCGCCGATCCGCGTAACTCTTTTGGCGAATCAAGGCTACCAGTAACCTCTGTCTGACCTGCCAAATCTGCTCGGTCGTCTTCAACACTATCTCAGTGCCATCCATCACTCGTTGCCCTACCTCTCCCCAACAAATGGGAGTTCGACACCTCCTCCCATAAAGATGCTCAAAGGGAGGCATACCAATACTTGAATGATGATTGTTGTTGTAAGAAAAATCAGCTAAGGGAAAATAGGTGTCCTAACTTCCTCCGAAGTCGATAACACATGCATGTTGCATGTCCTCAAGTGTCTGAATCGTCTGCTCACTCAACCTGCCTGTCTGTGGATGGTATGCGGTACTGAAATGTAATCGGGTACCCAACTCCTCATGAAATTTCTTCCAGAACCTGGAAGTTAAGCGCACGTATCGATCTGACACTATCGAGGTTGGCACTCCATGTCGAGGTACGACCTCTCTCACATAAATCTTGGCCAATCTCTCTACACAAGTGCTCTTACTAATAGCGAGGAAATGAGCACTCTTCGTCAGTCGGTCCGCAATCACCCATATCGCATCAACCCCATGCGTAGTTCTTGGTAACTTGGAGATAAAGTCCATATAAATATGCTCCCACATCCACTGGGGAATCTCTAAAGGCTGCAAAGAACCATGTGGACGCTGGTGCTTCGCCTTAACCCGACGACAGGTGAAACACCTCCCTACAACCCATGCCATGTCCCTCTTCATAAAGGGCCACCAATAGTGTCTCTCCAGGTCCAAATACATCTTAGTGGCCCCTGGATGGATCGATAATCTCGATCTATGTGCCTCCTCCAACAACACACGGCGAGCTCCACCTGTATACGGCACCCAAATCCGCCCATGGAAAGTCAGAAGCCCACGATTGTCCATCATAAGCTCGGAAACCTGCCTAATCACACGCTCTCTCTTGTGGTTCTCCGGTCTCATGGCCTCCACCTGAGCCTCTCAGATGGTATCTAAGACTGGATTCATCACTGTCATCCTCATACACACATCCCGGATCTAAGCGCTCTCGACTCTACGACTTAAGGCATCGGCTACCACATTAGCCTTGCCTGGGTGATATAAGATCTCATAGTCGTAGTCCTTCACTACATCCAACCATCTCCTGTGTCTCATATTCAGGTTGGGCTGATTCATCAGGTACCTCAGGCTCTTAAGGTCTGTGTATATGGTACACCGGACACCATAGAGATAGTGGCGCCAAATCTTGAAGGCGAACACCACTGATCCTAACTCCAAATCATGGGTGTGATATCTCGTCTCACGAGGCTTCAGCTGCCTCAACGCATATGCTATCACGTGACCCCTCTGCATCAAGACTACACCCGTCCCTGAAATAGACGCATCACAATAGACTACAAAGTCCTCCACTCCCTCCAGAAGGGCTAACACCAGAGCTTCGCACAATCTTTGGCGAAGGGTCTCGAATGATGCCTGCTGCTCAGGCCCCCAAACAAAAGTAACGCCCTTCCGGGTCAATCTGGTGAGAGGAACTACAATCTTGGATAAATCTTTGATAAATCTCCTATAGTAGCCGGCAAATCCCAGAAAACGCCTGATCTCGGATGGGGATCTCGGCACCTCACATCGCATAGCTGCCTCAATCTTGGCCGGATCAACCAATATCCCATTTTGATTAACGAGATGTCCCAGGAACTGGACCTCTCGTAACCAGAAATAAAACTTGGAGAATTTGGCATACAGCCTCTCCGACCTCAATAGCCCAAGAACCTCTCGCAGATGCTCCTCATGTTGCTCTCTGGACCTCAAATACACTAAGATGTCATCGATGACCACAATCACCGACCGGTCCAACATAGGCCTGCACACCCAGTTCATGAGATCCATGAATGTTGTCGGTGCGTTGGTGAGCCCGAAAGGCATCACCACAAACTCGTAATGCCCATAATAAGTTCTAAAGGTCATCTTCTGAATATCATCCACGCATACTCTCATCTGGTGATATCCAGATCTCAAATCAATCTTGGAAAACCAAGATGCCCCTACAGTTGATTGAATAAATCGTCGATCCTTGGAAGTGGATAATGGTTCTTGAGTGTCATCTTGTTCAACTCCCAGTAATCTATACACATCTGGTTTGAACCATCTTTTTTCTTGACAAAAAGGATTGGCGAACCCTACAGCGAGCTACTCGGTCTGATTAATCCCTTCCCCAGCAGCTCCTAGAGCTCTGAGGATAACTCCTGCATCTCTAGTGGCAGAAGGCGATAAGGTTCCTTGGCAATAGGCACTGCGCCCGAAACTAAATCAATTTGGAACTCCACCTGTCTTTCGGGAGGCACACCTGCTAACTCCTCGGAGAAGACATTCGAGAACTCGCACACTATCGGAAGCTCGGAGATAGAACACGGCCTCTATGAAAACAACCCGCGTATCCATCACATACGCCAAGA
This sequence comes from Lactuca serriola, assembly GCF_051521515.1. NCBI lineage: Eukaryota > Viridiplantae > Streptophyta > Magnoliopsida > Asterales > Asteraceae > Lactuca > Lactuca serriola. The sequence goes on along the minus strand of NC_136412.1, from coordinate 98,479,488 downwards.
AGCACATACAACCCTGCTGTAAACTCTGCCTCGCCTTGGCAGCAGAGCAGAAGGCAAAGCCAGATCTTGTACCCTCACCACACACTGTAAGCACTCCCCCACTGGGGTCTCATATAGTCACCAACTGATGCTCGTAGTTGATCACTGCTCCAAAATGGCTCAACCAATCCGTGCCCACGATGACACAAACATCACCCATCGCAATCGGTACCAGATCAATTGGAAACTCAACACCAAACATCTCCAGCACACATCCTCGAAACACATCAGTAACAAAAACCGCATACTCGTCATCTATAGAAAACTCAGAGGTCGACTCAACTCCTCACGTCGGATACTGATGTGACGACTAAAAGCTAAAGACACAAAGGATCGACTCGCACCCGAGTCAAATAACACCAAAGCAGGTACAAAACTCACAAGAAATGTACCTAAATACAACACACAATAAGAACAATAAATATCAAAATAAATAAACAAGGAAATACGTACCAACCATGACATCAGGTGTCGTGCCGACCTCCTACACTGTCAGTTGAAATGCTCTCCGACAAGCCCTCGGAACCTCGGCCTTTTCCAGCCGACTATCAGTAGCATGCAAAGCAATATATGTAGATCCCTGTGTTGATCCCTGAATAAGCTGGGGGCACTCGACCTTCTGATGGCTGGTCTGGTTGAAGTGGAAGAAAACTGCAAACCCTTTAGGGAAATCCTTCACCATATGCCCCTCTTTGCCACATTTGTAGCAAATTCGTGCTCGACACGACCCCTCGTGACTCTTGTCGCACTTTCCACAAGTGCGACCCTTCTGGCCCCCAGTACTTGTATGAGCAGGCTTAGCCTGCTTCGCTATCGGCTACGACTGTGCCAGCCTCGGGTCTCACCTGAGACTCTGCGTCCTCCCTGGCCTGAGTGTCCAGCTCGATCTCCCTCCTCCTGGCATTTTCCTGAAGTTCAGCAAATGTCCTATAAGACGAGTTCACCACGAACTCTTGAATATCCCTCCTCAGAAGGCTCAAATACCGGCTCATGTGCGCCTGCTCAGTCAACACATGCTCAGGCCAGAAGAATGCCCTCTCATGAAACATCCGTGTAATCTCAGTCACTGAATTTGTCTTCTGCTTGAGAGACAGAAACTCTTGGGCCAACCCTTCCCACTCCATCGAGGGAGCATACTCATCTCCGAACATCAATGTAAATCTCTCCCAAGTCAATGCAGTATGCTCTGTAGGAGTAAAACTGGCTGTCACAAACTTCCACTAGTCCTTCGCTCCCAAACGAAGCTGGTTCAACGCAAACCGAACCCTCAGATGGTCTGGGCAAGAAAATGTGTAAAACCATCCATCAATATCAGAGATCCACCTCATAGTAACAAACGGATCATGTGTCCCATCAAACTCAGGTGGCTTCGTGTTGCTGAACTCCTAAAATAGCAATGAGTCACCTCCTTGTGGCCTGGCAGCAGCGACAATTGTGGTAGCTGCGCCAGCAACCGTGTCAGTAACAACAGCATATCGCTCGTCAAATGTCTTTATCAAAGTGGTCTTCATAGACCCAAACATCTCCGGAATAGCCTCTCGTATGGCTGCGGCCACCTCATCATCAGTCATCCTGCGAATCTCGTCATCGCTAGTCCCACTGATCTCGGGGTTGTGGCGTGTACCCACCATGATGTCTCTGAAACACAACACAAAAATCATCAGAGACTCGCTTGATCATACTTACACTTGACCACTCAACCCTACTTGTTCCTTAGCATCCTAAGGATTCTTAATTTGATTGGATACATACCTGGTGCTTTCAGTAGTATGGGCCCAATACTACCATCCACACCAAACATGTAGTCATACCAAGTCCTTCTCCTAGGATTCTAGTTCACAAGTACTCTATGTCTCTCAAATTTCAGACTACTCTCTTAGTAGGCTACTCAGATGCTCATCTAAGTATCTCTCCTAGATTACCCCTCAACTCAGAACTCAGCACATACTCAGGGAAAAGAACAGATAACAGTGGTCGATAGCATCTCCTAGGCCAAGGTATCACAAATCATGCAACTCTTGCCCTAGAATATGAAATGCCTAGCCTATTCTCTTGCATATGTTTCTAATATCTCATAAATATAGGATATCATAAATAAGTAAGGGTATTTTCGGAAATCACTGTTCGGGCTCTGGTTGATTGTACACACTGCTCTAACTCATTTTCTAATTAAAACTCTTTCTTGTTTTAGAAAAATCATTTGTTTTGAATATTTTCCTCAAATCCTCAGTTTGAGTCCAAACACACCCGGGGGTGCACCCGAATCCCTCAAACCAAAGCTCTGATACCAACTTGTAACACCGTAAATTTTGAAACCTCTTTTTTCAATTTATCAAAACACATGTCCAAAACTGTATATATCATGAATCCAGGATCGTCTAAAACATAACTCTAACTCTGGTGTGTGTACAATCAAGTCGACGCCTTCCCGTGATACCGAGAAGTACCTAAAACACATAACAAAGTAAGCATGAAGCTTAGTGAGTTCCCCAAATTACAACACACATCACATTAGCCACACACGGCTAACTCAATACGACCCTCCGGTGAATGTCTCTCAGTGGAGACCCTCCGACCCCACAACTCGGATGGACCCTCCGGTCCTAACCCAATAAGCTCATAACAATATTACTCAACATAAATCACAAATACGTTGTGACATCCCCAATGTCTCGGACAGAAAAGACCGATTTGTTTATGCTTGGTTTTTAAAATCAGAGTAATCTTTTAAAGAAAACAGTTGCGGAATTTGTTCCCAAAACAAAATATGATAAGAATTATCAAAGCATTTCTTTAAAGAAATGTATTTTCATTATATAACAAAATCTCGGGATGTCATGTTCAATACAGACCAAAAGCATAAACAGAACAAAATAGACCTTACAACAGTTATTCATAACTACTGGCCTATAATCCAAAATCTCTCGTCAATTCCACCAACTTATACTCTTGTGCCATTACCTGTAATGCAAAGAAAACTGAGTGGGTCAGGCTTGGGAGCCTGGTGAGCATATAGGGTTTTCAACCCACAATAATATAATTATTATATTCAACCATCAAACAGTCAGCTCAATTACCCATCCCTATTATCTTTCTAAGGATTTTACCCTAGGAATTCAACTACCCGTCATTCATTCATTCCTAAGAATTGACCTAAGGAATTAGCACAAACTTCCATTGCTACATAAGGCGTATCTGCCAACATTATCCTTTAAGCGTCTCTGCCAGGATTACGTCATACACTATGAGGCGCGACTGCCAGGTTTATGACATTCTCCTTTAGGCGCATCTGCCGACATTATCTTATAAGCGCATCTGCCAAGATTATCCTATAAGCGCATCTGCCAAGATTATCCTATAAGCGCATCTGCTATTATTATGACAATCTCTATTTGGCGCATCTGCCAAGATCACGACATTCACTACTTGGTGCATCTACCGATATTATTCTCAAGCGCATCTGCTAGCATTATGGCATGCTCTTTTAGGTTCATCTACCAATACTATACTTAAGTGCATCTACTAGTATTATGTCACTCTCTATTTGGTGCATCTACCAATACTATGCTTGAGCGAATCTGCTAGCATTATGACATTCTCTAATTGGTGCATCTGCCAATATCATTCTTAATCATCTTTCATACCTCATCATTTTATCACATACCAACTATCTCATCTACCCATGTTCTACCCAATATATTTGTAGATATAAAATACATATACAGTTTAACTCATTTATATAAACACATAGCACGTATTTTATAACAAATACTTCATATTTATGTGTTAGAAGAAAGTAACCACACACTCTCCCAAACATATACTTAATACATTCAAACAATACTTGTATTATACCCGTGTTTATGAAAGCGACTATACACCCACACATATAAACAACTTTATATCATACACGTAGAACGTATTTTATAGAAAATACTTAATATTTATGTGTTAGAAGAAAGTAACTACACACTCACTCGTATAAACAGCAATATACTTAATACACTCGAACCATACTTGTATTATTATCGTGTTTGTGAAAGGTAGTATACACTCACTTGATCAGAAGATGATGGGACAACACTACATGCAGAAGTAGTAATCCTCAGTAGATCTGGAAGATCTCCACAAAAATCGAACTTCTCGCGGGCAGAGCTTCGGCTCGGGAACCGCACTTCTCGGGATCTCGGGACTTGCTTCGGGGCTTGAGAATAATACCGGGGCTTTGCGGTATTTCTGGCACGCAAATCGATGCAAAACGGGAGAGAGAAGAGAGAAAAATAGCAAAGGAGTCGGCTGCCCTCGTTACGCGGGGCGTACTGCCTCAGAATCGTCATTGCTTACGTATCCGAAGAACTCGAGTGCAAGTGTCGACATACCTCGGTGTACGCGGGGCGTAACTCGGATCAGATCGGTGACTCCTTCGGAGAATCGTCCGAATTAAAGATTAAATTTAAATACAAATTATTTAATAATTTTCGGAAATTCATATCTTCTTCATACGAACTCCGTTTTCGACGTTCTTTATATCCACACAAAGGTGAGACTACGCTCTACAACTTTCGTTTAGACTCCGTCGGCTAATTTTGACATTATTTTTATTATTTATTTTTAGTAGGCCGGGACAGGAAAACTCTGTTATAAAATCATAACTTCTTTATCCGACATCCGTTTTCACCTATCTTTTCATCGTTTCACTACAATTAACAAGATCGTCGATCCTCGTTTAGATTGTTTCGGCTATAAACCGCTCGATCTCAAATCGAGTAATCGGGCTGCATACCGCTAAGTCGAAACTTAGAAAAATCATAACTTCCTCATACGAAGTAAAATTTGGACGTTCTTTTTATGCACACTCACGGTTTAACATATTCTACGACTTTCATTTAGATTGCTAAGGCTAAATATCGCTCTAACGTAAATTCACTTTTTACGTCGCGCTGTGTCGTGCCGGTTCTGTCGCGAAACTTCGACAGGTCATAACTTCTTTGTTATAACTCGGATTTTGGTGTTCTTTATATGCACGGAAACCTTGTGACATATACTACAACTTGGTTAAGATTAATCCTTCTAGATAATCTTCCATCAAAAAGTCATTTTTGACGCCTATCGTCTTTAAATTGACTAGCCCTGATCTACGGGCGTTACAATTATCTCCCCCTTAGGATGATTACGTCCCGGAATCATAAACGAAATAGGACTTGCATAATGATTCCACACGTTATTTATTCATCCTTGGTAATAACCTTAAATTCTATGTTTCCTCGAAAGAGTATTTAACTCTTTGGCTTTCTTGACCGCAGACGATGCCCAATCTTGCATCTGCTTATCGTACTATGTTGTACTTTCAATCGTAACCCTCGAGTTACCCAATAAGTCGTTATTATGGACTCCTTCTTCTTCTCAGGATAAATACTTTCCTTTATCTATTGTAACAAACCGATGGGTCGTGCTCTACTGACCTCTCATCGAATGATGCAATGCTTAGAATCAGGTCTCTTAGAGTTAAATTCCAAAATGGAATATACCTTCCTTCATATTCTAATGTGTTATAATCACATTTCATCATGTAGCATTTCTACCTACCAACTTCTTTTAACAACGAGCGCGACACTATCAATCGCATTAACTCCAACCTTCTGACTTAAGTCAGATGTTACATCTAACTTGGTCCTCTAGACCACGTAACATACTCCTCGTAGTCGAACTCAAATTTAAATATGACCACTAGGGTCGGAACAAGAACCATCTTACTAGTCATTACCGAAACAATGGTAATGACATACCAGAATAAAATGGAATCAATCACTAGCTTCTTGGTAACCTTGTGACTTTCCCTGATCCAAGTGCGAGTCCTGTGCTTCCGGTAGTATATGCCTCTACTACCTTTCACACCTACTCATACTCGTCCCAAGTATTGTCCCGCAGTCGACCAAGTCACCATACAAGAAAATCAGACAATCATTCAACACATCAGTTACCAAAACTAGGGTTTATATTAAATCCTTGAAACGATTACACAAAAGTTCAAGTTCACCCTATACTATGCCTTTAATAGGCTACATACATGATACTTTTCATATCGCTACTTTATAACTTGATCTTTAGATATAAGATCCTTATTCCTGATTCCTTGCATTGCCATCTGCTTCTTCAAGGATCATTTGAAATGCTCTTGCCTTTAGCTTTGGCGGCGCCTCTAGCCTTGCTGCTTGACTTTTCCTTGGGCAGTCTTGCTTGAAGTGCCCCTCTTCGTTACATTCGTAACACACCTTTTTTGTTTAAAACACATTCATCGGCGTAATACCCATGCTTTCCACACTTGAAACATGTTACCTCCATGCCACATTTTCCTGAGTGCTTCTTCTTGCACTTATCGAACCACCGTGCCTCATCCCTTCCTCCTCCTCCAGACTTCGAGGATTTTCTTTTCTCATTAGAACCTGAAGTTCCTTCTAACTTTCTCTTCTCGCCAACTTCAACCTTACTGTCAGTCCTCCCCTTGATCGTATTCTCAACAGACTTGGCAGCCCAAATAGCTGCCTCGAGAGTAGGTGCCTGACGCACTGGCACCACATACTCCCAAGGGAGTCCCTTTGCGTACCGGTCGACTTTTGTCAGTTCGTCTGGGACGATGCGCAAAGCAAACTCCATCTTGTTTGTGAAGGCATTAGTGTATTCATCCACTGACATGCTGCCTTTCTTCAATATCAGAAACTTATTCTCCAACTCCAATAGATTTTGAGCCGAGCAGAACTTACGCTTGAACTGCACCAAGAACTCTGCCCATGTCAATTGCAGTGACTCATTAGGGCTTAAAGTCTTCCCTAGAGTGTTCCACCAACGAACGGCTCCACCTCGGAATTGACGCACTGCATAGATAGTTTGCAACTTGCCTCTGCAGCCACAAGTCATGAAGGCTAACTCCATTTCAGAAATCCAATCCATAACTCCAATCGGATCCTCCTTTCCATTGAAGGTCGATGGTTTGCAAGTTAGAAAGTCCTTGTACTTGCATCCCATTCCATCATTCCTTCCATCATGGTTGTTTTGCCTAACTATCGGTGGGTTGGCTTGACCAACAGACCCACTGAAGTTTCCACCTTCCGAGTGCCTTTCATTTAATTTAGGCTCTTCCACACGAATTGACAGTTCTTCACGATTCTATTGAAGCAACCGCCTAGTCTCCTCCATTTGATGATCCAACATCGTTTGAATCATCAATTGTACACCAGCCATTGTTATCGGCTCAGGTGCTGCTGCTACGACAGGTATTTGCTCAATCACGGGTGGTTGATTCCTGTTTTCATCAGCATTTCCAACTCCACTTCTTGTTCTCACCATTTTTGATCTACACACCGAATAAGGTGAAATTAGATCCTCATTCACGATAGATATTCAAATCGCCCTTATCACTCCGACATGTTTATATGCTAGTTCTAATATCGTAGCCATACACTTAGAATCCTAAACACATAAGGTTTCCAGATCCGGTCGGCAACAGACCATACATCCGAACAAATAATAGCATCAATATAGCCATCACACAAAACATTTTGCACATAAAAGCATTTTAGGCATCATTCCTAAAATAAACTAGTGCTTGTGTCAATTTAGGTGTACTACCTAACATATTTTAGACACACTCCTCACAATCATTACTTAGCATTCTAAGTTTATGTCTAGAAATTTCCTACAAATTCCTAGTTCGCTTAAACTAATGCTCTGATACCAACTGTGACATCCCCAATTTCTCAGCCAGAAAAGACCGATTTGTTTATGCTTGGTTTTTGAAATCAGAGTAATCTTTTAAAGAAAACAGTTGTGGAATTTTTTCCCAAAACAAAATATGATAAGAATTATCAAAGCATTTCTTTAAAGAAATGTATTTTCATTATATAACAAAATCTCGGGATGTCATGTTCAATACAGACCAAAAGCATAAACAGAACAAAATAAACCTTACAACAGGTATTCATAACTACTGGCCTATAATCCAAAATCTCTCGTCAAGTCCACCAACTTATACTCTTGTGCCATTACCTGTAATGCAAAGAAAACTGAGTGGGTCAGGCTTGGGAGCCTGGTGAGCATATAGGGTTTTCAACCCATAATAATATAATTATTATATTCAACCATCAAACAATCAACTCAATTACCCATCCCTATTATCTTTCTTAGGATTTTACCCTAGGAATTCAACTACCCGTCATTCATTCATTCCTAAGGATTGACCTAAGGAATTAGCACAAACTTCCATTGCTACATAAGGCGCATCTGCCAACATTATCCTTTAAGCGCCTCTGCCAGGACTACGTCATACACTATGAGGCGCGACTGCCAGGTTTATGACATTCTCTTTTACGCCCATCTGCTGACATTATCTTATAAGCGCATCTGCCAAGATTATCCTATAAGCGCATCTGCTATTATTATGACAATCTCTATTTGGCGCATCTGCCAAGATCACGACATTCACTACTTGGTGCATCTACCGATATTATTCTCAAGCGCATCTGCTAGCATTATGGCATGCTCTTTTAGGTTCATCTACCAATACTATACTTAAGTGCATCTACTAGTATTATGTCACTCTCTCTTTGGTGCATCTACCAATACTATGCTTGAGCGCATCTGCTAGCATTATGACATTCTCTAATTGGTGCATCTACCAATATCATTCTTAATCATCTTTCATACCTCATCATTTTATCACATACCAACTATCTCATCTACCCATGTTCTACCTAATATATTTGTAGATATAAAATACATATACAGTTTAACTCATTTAAAAACTATATAAAACATTCATTCCAAACTCATATCAAATAAACAACAATATATAAACACATAGCACGTATTTTATAACAAATACTTCATATTTATGTGTTAGAAGAAAGTAACCACACACTCTCCCAAACATATACTTAATACAATCAAACAATACTTGTATTATACCCGTGTTTATGAAAGGGACTATACACTCACACATATAAACAACTTTATATTATACACATAGCACATATTTTATAGAAAATACTTAATATTTATGTGTTAGAAAAAACTAACTACACACTCACTCGTATAAACAGCAATATACTTAATACACTCGAACCATACTTGTATTATTATCGTGTTTGTGAAAGGTAGTATACACTCACTTGATCAGAAGGTGATCGGACAGCACTATGACTTGTAGAAGTAGTAATCCTCAGCAGATCTAGAAGATCTCCACAAAAATCGAACATCTCGCAGGCAGAGCTTCGGCTCGGGAACCGCACTTCTCAGGATCTTCGGGATCTCAGGACTTGCTTCGGGGCTCGAGAATAATACAGGAGCTTCGGGGTATTACTGGCACGCAAACCGATGCAAAACGGGAGAGAGAAGAGAGAAAAATAGCGAAGGAGTCGGCTGCCCTCGCATCCTATTTATAGGAGGCTGGAGCCTCGGAGTACGCGGGGCGTACTGCCTCAGAATCATTATTGCTTACGTATCCGAAGAACTCGAGTGCGAGTGTCGACATACCTCGGTGTACGCGGGGTGTAACTCGGATCAGATCGGTGACTCCTTCGGATAATCGTCCGAATTAAAGATTAAATTTAAATACAAATTATTTAATAAAATTCGGATATTCATATATTCTTCATACGAACTCCGTTTTCGAAGTTCTTTATATTCACGCGAAGGTGAGACTATGCTCTACAACTTTCGTTTAGACTCCGTCGACTAATTTTGACTTTATTTTTATTATTTATTTTTAGTAGGCCGGGACAGGAAAACTCCGTTATAAAATCATAACTTCTTTATCCGACGTTCGTTTTTGCCTATCTTTTAATCGTTTCACTACAATTAATGAGATCTTCGATCCTCGTTTAGATTGTTTTGGCTATAAACCGCTCGATCTCAAATCGAGTATTCGGGCTGCATACCGCTAAGTCGAAACTTAGAAAAATCATAACTTCCTCATACGAAGTCAGATTTGGACGTTCTTTTTATGCACGCTCACGGTTTAACGTATTCTAAGACTTTCATTTAGATTGCTAAGGCTAAATATCGCTCTAACGTAAATTCACTTTTTACTTCGCGCTGTGTTGTGCCGGTTCTGTCGTGAAACTTCGACATGTCATAACTTCTTCGTTATAACTCGGATTTTGGCGTTCTTTATGTGCACGGAAACCTTGTGACATATACTACAACTTTGTTAAGATTAATCCTTCTAGATAATCTTCCATCAAAAATTCATTTTTGACGCCTATCGTCTCTAAATTGACTAGCCCTGATCTACGGGCGTTACATACGTAATGCAGAATATCACTATACACAGGTAAGCACATAAGACATCTCACTCACACAAAGATACCAGTCATGGTAAGTATAGTGAGAAGACTCACCTCACAAGAAATCCAATAATCTCGAATTCAAATCACCGGCCTAGCCTCCGCCTAACACATACGATAATTATCCCTAATTAATCATGACTCTCAAGAAGATAAACTAACCCTTCTACAAACTTAATACAAGGGTAAAAGACCATTTTACCCTCAATGGCCTTAATAGTCCATAAATTGACCAAACCCTAAAAGTCAACCAAAAGTCAACGCCAACGAGTACCCTGCATGTGCAAGTTCTCTATGTTGGGCGTACTCCGATGCGATGCATGCATCGGGGATTCTCAACCCTATGTTGCGTGTACTAGGAATACGCTCGGCGTACGCCCCAATTTTGCTCTTTCTACTTTTTTGGTCTTAATCAATTAAGACCCTTGCTCATTTGACAAATTTGGACTCCTTAATAGCTCTTCTTCCCTAAACTCACTGACTTTAAGCCTTTGCATGACCGATAAGGTCACAAACACACAAAATCCTCTCTCTCTTAACTCAAAATGCTCATATCTCATGCATGGTTTGATTCTAACGTCCAAGTCTTGATTTTTATGACACTACACCAATGAATACACTCAAAGGGGTTGGTCATTATCTCTTGAGCACAATATCTCATAAAGTCTCCAACATTTGGTAAAACAAAACCTAAAATATTCAACTATGATGCACAAAACGAAAGATTGAGAAAGCTTGAAGCTTTATATCTCAATTTGAAGCTCCCAACACAACTATGCTTAGACCCAAGGGCCTGGACTCTCACTCCTTCTTCTCTAAAGCTTCTGCTTTACTCCAAGAACACACAAAATCACTCAAAAGCTCTATGAACGAAGGTTTAGGGTTTAATAGAGTTTGTTGTCTGAGAATGGTGGACAAGAATGAGGCCATCATATCCTTTATATAGGGACACACCCTAAATTTTGGTTTTCATTGTGGGCTTAGTACGCCCAACGTACTGTTTGGTAGACCTAGCGTAATATGTGGCTTCCGCGTAACAAACATGCATATGAGTATGTTGAGCGTACAATCGCATATGCCCTGTATATTCATTTACCACCTTTTCTCAATAGGGGCTAAACATGACAGTTTACAAAAAGAACAAGGTATTAAGGTATACCTGGACATTGGATGTTAAACTTTGTGCACCTAGAGATAACTTCTGGAGGTATAAAGTCTCAACCTTCAAAAATCATTCTTGTAGGTGTATCTCGGTAGCATTTTGTTATGATTTTGGTCCCTTTGTGGTGGTTCTTTTGAGTAGAAGTTACTCCAGAACCTTTAAGCTTCATGTTTGGCCTTTGTTTGGATTATGGAGTCATAAAGTTTTGATGTTGATGAGTATAAACCTTCCATGCATGATTTGGTAGTCTTTTTGGTATGGTTGGGACTTAGGGCTTTGATTTGGGTCCCATTAAGTCATGCTAAGTCATAATGTCAGGAACTTAGTGACTTATGAAGTCCCTTTGAATAATATCTGGAAGTTTGGACTATGGTCTAAAGGTATTAAGAGGTTTTTAAGACATTTTGGAGTGATTTTGACCACTGGAATTTAACTTTGGTGTTGGGCTTCATTAAGCCATGCAAATGCTTAAAGCATTCGACTTTATGGATCAAGTCACTTATATTTAGCTATTTTGAGGTTTTGGACGTCTTAACTTAATGGATTAAGAGCTATAATTGGGAGTTGCTCAAACAGGAGGAGTACGTTAGACGTACAAGGTTGTACGCACGGCGTACAAGCTCTTAAGCCAGTAAGCTTTAGCGTACAAGCTGAGTAGGCCCCAGGTACTCAGCAGAGTGCGATTTTTTTTTCAGGCTTCGGTTTGGGCCATCTTTTGGGCTTTGTTGTTTTTGGTCCTGTTGGGCCATTAAGTTGTGGGTTGATATTTATTTGTGGAGGCCGACTAAGGATTTCGGCCCAATTTGGAAAATTGGGCTATGGATTAGGACATGGGTAGTTGTTGGTATTTGGGCCTTGTTGTCACACCCCAAAACCAAGAACAGCGGAAACGTTCTGGAGCGGAGGACGTCCTGTAAAGTATCACAACAGTGTAAAGTAGTAAACAAGCAACAACATCTTCCATTGGATTAATAGTATAATTTTAATACAAGTATGTCCCTTCATAGAATAAGACATGAACATAAGTAATCAAAATAAAAGACGAGTCTTAACTGCTCCGTCTTCTCAAAACCTGGTCATCGTACCTGTCTACTGGTGACCTGAGAATACAAGTTATTTTGAAAGCGTAGATCAGCATTTAAGTTGGTGAATTCATATGTATTTTAGTGTCATTGATTAGTAAAAACTTGTAATGAAAGACTTGTAATTGTTTGAGGAAAAGTTTGTATAAGTATGAAATACCCTAGAAAATCCCATATTTCCTACTAGTATAAAAAGTAGTCTTCTACCAAAACCCGACTGTTTTGAAGTTTTGAACCTCTGTAAAAATGAAGGCTTTTCCCTTGTATAACTATTATTATTAAAATATAGTCTACCTCATCGTTTATGTGAATGAGTCACAAAATAAAGGTAATAAAGAAAATAATATAATCATTGAAATCTTATCCTTTTGTCTTAGGGTAAACACGGCGTGGTAACTCGCTGAATAGTACAACCGAGGACACCCGTCGATGTGCAGTTTCCCGCTGTAGCTAACAGCCGGGTGTAGAATGGTCAGTCCCGTATAGTATGTAGTAACTTTCCTTGTATAGTATATAGTATAGTATGTAGTAATTCCCTTTGTATAGTATGTAGTAGTATGTCTTCATATAGTATGTAATAGTATCTCTTCATATAGTATGTAATAGTATGTCTTCATATAGTACGTAGTATATTTGTGTAGACTCATGAATAAACTGACTCTTGTGTGCTTCCTTGTACAAGGAATAGTAAGTAGTATCTCCTAACTATACCTATTATAGTTACTAGTAATGTACATGTATAACCGAAAGTATGTCTTTGCTACCCAAAGGTACTGAATTTACTGAAAGAACTTTTATGTCTATATATGTATAAAGAATATATAACTAATATTTAGATGACATTCGTACAAATAACGGATATCCTAAGGCCACATCCAAACAAGGAAAAAGAATTAAAGCGAGCTAACAATCCTAAGTCCTTTAAACATTACTTATATAAGTAAACATATATAGGCTTGCATTTGACATTATAAAAGTTTAAAAGAAGTTTTGTAAAACCTTTGAAAAGTTTAATAAATAAGAATTGATGACTTGATGTCAGTTTATAAAACGATTTAAAAGTAGTTTGTTTGATAAGAACAGTTTAAAGTATAAGAAATCCTTTGTTTGAAACACAATTGTAACAGAGTTTGAAAGGAAAGATACAGTATGTAAGATAGTTTGAAAAATAGTTTAACATGTAAAAATATTTGAGAAAGTCATTTGAAGTAGTATGCTTGGCAAAACATCTAAAAGTGTAGTAAATCCATTTGTGTACTAGTTATTAATCACATGTGATTAATATAATAACTAGTATGATTCAACTTGTATCCCCCCCCCATAAAAGCATTTAAAAACATTTAAAAGGTTAATTAAGGGGAATAAACTCACCTGTAGTGAGTGGTTTGGATGAACGGATGGTATAGGATGCTAAGTGTCAAGTGCAGACTTGAGCACACACAATGATCCTATTTAACATATATTGACACATATATGTATCCAATTAGTCGATTAACAACTAATTAATCAAATAAACACACCCTAAAACATGGATAACAATTTGATTCAAGTGCTAGGAGTACATTAGGGTTGCATCTAAGGGGTGTAGGGCCTCTTAAAGGAGTTTATGGTCCAAATGGTAACAAATCATGAGTTTACGGCCCATGGTCATTTCCCCATGAGAGTACGGCCGTAAACTCATGGTATTAAGTACCATTTTGTGTTTTGAGATCTTATAAGTCATAAAGAAGTATCGTTACTTCAATTCTAAGCCTTAGGAAGCATTAGTGGCACAATGGCACCACTTTATAGAGTTTACAGCCCATGGACCATTTCTCTATAAGTTTATAGCCGTAAACTCTATGTGTTCTTGATCTTTTTGATGTTTAAGGTCCTAAACACTTCAAGGAAGTGATCTAGACTAGTATCCAAGGCTAAGGAATGGACTAGGGCTCACTTTGCACTTACTAATGGAGTTTACGGCCTTGGGAGATTGCCTTGGTCGTAAACTCATGTGTTCTTGATGATTTCAAGCCCCTAACTCATTAGACTATCTTATAAGCATGAAAAGGAGGTAAAGACTTACAGTTTGAGGCTAGGAAGGGGTGATTTCGGCCCAAAACACAAGTGTTGTTGGTGTTCTTGAGGATCTTGAGGATCTAATCATAAAAGATTGGATTATGGGTGGATTCAAGTAGAAAGGATGTAATCAACACAAGGATGGAATAGATGGCTTACATATGTGAAGATTTGAAGAGAAACTTGAAGATCCTTAGGAAAGAAATCAGATTTCTCTATCTAGAAGTGGTATAAATGAAGAAAAATGACTGAGGCTATATATATACTAAGGGGTTTACGACCACCTTGAGTTTACGGTCGTAAACTCCAAGGTATTGGTTGTAAACTCCTCTCCTGAGGGCTTAAGGCTTGTTTGACAAGTTCTAAGTTCAACTGACACACTTATACACTCCCTCCTTTGATGTATGAAAGATCAGAATGCTCAAACAGACTCTAAATTGTGCTAAAAGTTAGCAGGAGTAAGTTTGACTTTCAATGAGGTACTTGATTGTACAGGATAGAAAATTTCGGGTTGTCACATCATCCCCCCATTAGAGGGAATTTCGTCTCGAAATTAGAGTTTAGGCAAGGTTGTTGGTACGAATAATCAAGTTAAGAGATGAGGATACTTCCGTCTCGATTGATCCTCGTGCTCCTAAGTGAATTCAGGTCTTCGCTTGGCGTTCCAGCGAACCTTCACTATCGGGATACATATTTGTTTCGTTTTCTCGACCTCCCGGTCCATGATCACTACGTTTCTTCCACGAAGTTGAGGCTCTTTTTGATCTTGATCTTATCGAGTGGGATTACAAGAGTCTCGTCGGACAAACACTTTTTCAAGTTCGAGAATTGGAAAGTAGAATGTACGTTACTGATTTCGCGGGGTAGGCTGAGTCATGGATGCTTCTATGCTCTTTCTTATGCTTCTATGCTCTTTCTTACTACGAGAGTAGATAAGTAGGTCATTTATAAGGAAAATGACGAACTGATCCAAGTAAGGACAACGTACCCTATTCATCAATTTCATGAATACTACGTGCGCATTGGTCTTATCTGAGAGGTATCACTCTGGACTTGTAGCGTCTGTATCGAGTTCGGAAGGCCATCCTCGGAACATCTTCCTCTAATACTCGTAACTAGCAGTACTCGGATCTCAGATCCATCTTTCAAAGGGAATTCGTTCCTTGCGGTTGGTCAAAAATCCATCCATGCGAGGCAGAGGGTAATGATTTCTAATGAAAATCTTGTCGAGGTCTCCATAGTCGATGCACATACTAACCAATCTGTCTTTCTTCTTGAAGAATTAGACAGGATTTCCCCTAGGCAAGGAGCTCATTCTTATAAAGCCATTTCTGAGCAGTTCGTTAAGTTGATTGGACAGTTCCTGCATCTCTGTGGGTGCTAGACTATAGGGAGATTTGGTTACAGGGGTAAATCCTGGGAGTTATTCTGGAAAGATACCAGGAAGATCCAAAAAGAAAGTACGATTACTCATGAAGTAGGGAATAGGGTAGGTACTTCTATTCTACTTGTATCTCTTGTCCCCGCTCCGCGAGAAGGCATTTGATTGGATTCTAAGTTTATTCACATGGCAGTACGATCACTCGTAGTCTTGAGCAGTCTCCGTCCTGAAGTTCATATCAGAAGTCATATTTGGTTCATCAATCACAGTTTCGTGTACATGAGTCTTATATAATTAAGATTGAAAAGGTAGTCGAATAAATGATTCTTCATTAAGCTCACATCCAAACAAGGAAAAGAAATTAAAACGGAATCATCAATTCTAAATCTGTAGAACCTTGATTATATACTACACTTGCGTATACTTTCCTCAGCAATATATCAACCATATAGGTCTTCGGGTTGAACTTGACGTACTATACGAGTGGTACTCCGGGGAGATTTCCTTCGGGAAGGTTATGAAACATAGGATGTCCCACACATGAGTATCTCGGAGTTATGGAATGACGGCTTCGCTAGAATGGCGATTACGAGGAAAAGAATTTAAGCATGAAACTTGTATTGTGAGGGTCGAATTGACTCAGGTTATCTGATAGTATCGGACTCACATGGAAATAAAGGCATTAGACTAGATCATAAAGGTGTTACAAACAAAACACAACAGTGCAACTTTTAATAGAGTTTGAGTACTTTAGATTAACTACAAGACTACTGTTGCGAACAAGGTATACTCCCAAAGGCAAGTATACACAACACGAGGGCCCCTTGACCGACAGGATCTCGCAAAAGATAAGACTAGAGTTGTACTAGTTTTTAACAGTTTGAAAGTATACTTAAATACTTCCGATTGGAAGTGTACCTATATTATAGCAGGGTCCTTTGTTGCCTTTCGCTATTCTGAGGTAAAACTGATGGGTTTTGGTCATAAGACATCCTATGTGCTCATACAAACCCTAATGCTTGGATCTAGGTTTCTCTATTGTACATGCTTTGAATCCAAGACTATAAACCCTAATTCTAGCATATGAAAATCAATATTAACATATAATTAGGTTTAAGATATTACCTTGATTGTTATGTAGTAATAACAATCCCAATTCCTCCTTGAATTGACTTTGGAAGGCTTAGAGTCACAAGTGTCACTCCTCTAATGGTTCACAAACACTATAAGCAACAGGATGAAGAGGAGAGAGGATTGAGGCTACCAAAACTCGTGTGAAACCCTAGCAAGAAGCTTGTCCACGTTTTTGGTCCTTAAGGGATCTATATATAGTGAGGCAATTAGGGTTATCTAACAAGGAAACCCTAATTTGGTTGCTTAAGCCCTAAGCAACCCATAGACTCCTTTAATCAAGCCCATGGACGATTTCCTTATGGGTTTCCCTATAGAATTCGTCCACCTCTTGATTCAAGGAAATCCATGGCCCAAATTGCAATTATCTTATAATTAAAATTCCTGTCCCTTAAGTTTAATTAATCTCTTTTAGTCACAATAATTTATTGACTAATATTAATTAAACAATATGATTTCTCCTTTAATATATTATTCCCATAATATATTAATAAATCATATTTAATCCTTTCTCTCCATAATTCATCCTATCAAGTTGCTTTGGTGAAGGCAACCCAAAAGGACCATGCACCATCTGGTCAAGTACATACCAAAATAGTTATGGACTTAGACACTAATCCAACAGTCTCCCACTTGGATAAGTCTAATAACTATTCTGCGTATGACTTCAGATCCTAATCTACAATCGTAGCTTTGCAAAGCCGCTGTCAACTCTGGTCATATCAGATACGCGTGTCCTTAGATAAGGGATCATATATTCCTCCATTCTAGATATCATGTGAGATATGATTTCAAATCATTCTCTTTGTACTATATCTCGATTACCAATTTATGACGACTGACTAATTGAACAAATCAAATTAGCCCTAGCCCGGCCGAGCATTTACGTTTGTCATCACTAAATCATCGAGGGGCCCAAAGATATCACTTTTATCCTACTTTGGATAAAAGGAACGGATAAACTTTGATACAATGCTTGCTTGCACTCACTCACCGAATCACACACAACAATATGTTTTATAACACCAAGTTACTAGTGTGTTTACATATTATCAATGTGCAACCGATTCGCAAGATACAACTCACACATCTCGGTTTTAAGAATATAAGATGTTATCGTCTCACCAATCACTCGTGATACAATTCATGGAGTGATCCAAGTGAGCGTGGGTTTAATCCAATGCTCAAATCATATTCATAAGCACTCATGAACGTTGCAGCAAACATTTGCTTATGTCTATTGCTCTTTATACAATCCACACACCAATTCATGATAGTCTTCATTCATATCTACTTCCAACATATGAATGACTGTGGCCCGTTTGAATAATTCGATTATTCTTAATAAACTCAATTATTCTGGAAGTCAAAACATGCAAATGTGAAACACAAGAAGAATAATACTAATCCCATATGGCCTCAAACCTTTGAGTATAAATAAAACACCTTTTATTTATCATAATATTGATTACTCATTATTTGTCGTTTCGGGTAATCAACTTCTTACTTGAATTACATTACTTGTCCCATGCTCCTAGCATGCACACAATGTTTATCTATGGTTCTTACTTTGTGGAATAGATCAAATTGAACACATTTCCAATCATTCTTATTTCACAACTCCTAATCCCTTTCCATAAGTAAAAGAATATCAAATTCTTGCTACTTATAGAATATGCTAGATTCTAACATTTTATGCAATGATCCTTTCGTAATGTCACTGCACCAAAGTCACAAAGACTATTGCCAATGATATTACAAGGTCTTCTATCGGAGATTGTTACAAGACAATTCCTTAGATATGATGTCTCTCACTCAAAGTACATTCCTTTGAACGTCCTTTTGCATAAAAGTTTCTTATCTAGACATAGATTTTCAATATTCAATTCCCAATATGGACACGCTTCCATATTTTCCATATGACAACTCATTCTTAATAGACTCTTATCTATTCGTAATGATGTCAATATGGTCCATCCGGTATGGAAACATTTCCATAATTTCCATATTACAACTCATTCTTAATAGAATCTTTTCTATTCATAATAACGTCGATATGGTCCATCCAATACCATGCTTCCAACTACTCACAAGTGACCAATCCTCGTCGAACTTTGGATTGTCCTTTGATAGTTGTTTAATTATTTTAGTCAAAACTGATTCTAGTCCTTTTTCCCTTTAAATGCGCTAGATATTTCGAAAATTTTAGAATGGTCAAACATTAAAGCATTTGCAATCGATCCTATACCCGAAGCGTATGGGACACGACGCATAATGCTTTATTTGCTATGTTCTCAAAATTCGAATTGTGAAGAGGAATGTCGTAATCATAATCGAAATTTTAAGAGCACACTATGTACCCTTGACTAAATTTATTAACATTTCTCAACCTAAACCTTTAGATTTGAAATGAAGCATAATATTCTCTCCCTTAATTATAGAAAAACAACCTTTCTTTCCTTACAACTTTGCAAAGAATGACTCTTGTTTTCTATAATTAATATTGCCAACTTGCAATACGTGCCTTAATAATCATACAATCATAACTTTTATACTCCCACTATTATGATGATTATTATAAACATAACACTTATGCTCCCACTAGCTTCGACATGTATTTAGAAACAACTTAACTTTCAGAAAAACAATACCTATTGAATTTCTTAAGTTCATGTTTCTAATACTTAGTGCTTTGATAATCTTTTATCAATGCTTCTTGAACTTTTACACCTTTGCCTTAGATAGTTCATATGTGTCTAAACAATTAAGACTAATTGCCAAACCTCACAATTCAAATCATGGAAAGGGATACCATAACCATAATCGAATTTGAGAATGCAATTTTACAATCACTATCTACTTAAAATCTTTCTTAGTGAAAGCGTTTCCTCACAATCATTTTCATGAAGGAGGAAATCATATGACACTTCGATTTAAATGGTGTATGTGTTCCTTAAAATCAAAGTTTACGACAAATTCAAACTCATATGGACCGAACTTTTTTAATCTTGATTTCTTGCCTTATGGTAGCACAGCTGCCCACCATGTCTTCCAAGTAGTTAAGCAGCTCATCCTTTCCTATCAATGTACCTTTCATTGATTAAGGTGCTTTGCCTTTTATTCGTTCAAATGAGAACTCATAGGACTCACATGCATAATTAACTCGATTGGATTGGCACATAAACAAAATAATGTCAACACGATAGGTTGTAAACCTCAACTCGTGTGCTAGTGATGATCGATAAGGTTTATTTGATTTGTTCTTGAAACCTTTCAAGACCATTAAGACTCCCACTTACTCCTTGACATATAAGATTCTCTTGTCAATAACCATTTCTTGACAAACAAATATTCAAGAGTTAGCGTAGTTTTTATCAAAACATTTCATAAATTGGTCCTAGTTAGTCTTTGTCTTATCCAAGACATCACAACTTTTCTATATTTGATGAATGCTATAAACCTTCTTAATATTTATCACTCAACGTCGCAATCTTAACTCTAAGACTTGTTTTGGAACGAAGTATGATTGACTTTTTGATTTAACCATTTCTTCAATCCTTGATTCCCCTTCTTAGACATACAATTGTACTAAGACTTACTTAGAGGATCAATTAAGATATGGTTCTTAATCATTAAGACCTATCATAAAGCATAATAGCTACTCTCCCTTCTTCTTAGAATGGAGAAACTTTTATCTTTCTACCTACTTGATTCTTCTTATTCGTTCTGCTATTGATTTGAACTTTTCCAATGAATTATGAAATACACTTAATCTTGTAAGTATAATCATATTTACTAAACCTTTAGTAAATCATGATGAATATCTTTGTTACTCTTATGGTGAACTTGATCAACACGCAACTTTGTGTACTCGATCTCCTAGTCCTTCGCTTGACACCTTGTCAACGAATTAGTCTAATTTCCAAATATGAAATTTCTCATTCATCGTGCAACCAAGTTGCATGATTCCAAATTTCTATCCAATTGAAACTTGGGCGATGAGAAACTCTCCCTATTTGGTAAATTATCGACTTTCCATAAATAACATAATAAGAACTAAATCCATTATTGCTAATAATAGAAATATTTTAACATCAATTTTTCATACACACCATTGTAAGGATAAATAAATAAAATTTAAAATCAAAATTTATTTTATTGCGGAAAAATTTGTCCTTACAATGCAACTCATTGAAAAACTTATGCTAATACATCTTTCTTAGCAATCTAATTCTAACTCTAAGTAGTAGCTCAAGAATCTAATCTTCGAGAAATGCGATCGAAATCCATTCCTTCACGGTTAGATTCTGCTCACTTCTTCCTTTAAGCTTCCTTTCTTTTCTTCGATCCTACAAAACATCAATTGTAATCTTATCACATTATGTATTCAGAATCTGGAATGAAGCTTAAAAGAGTTAGTCAATGGATTTTACCTAAATTAGAGCCATATGTTTTGACTCTCCCATCTCTTAGATCTCTTAGGTAAATAGGGCAGCTTCGTTTCCAATGCCCCTTCTCTTGGCAATAAAAGCAAATTGACTCTTTTGGAACATGACAAGGAACTACTTCAGACATTGCCTTTCACTTATGATCAAACTTTTCGATCATAGCATGTCTTTTGTTGCCATTTTCTATATCCATAGAGGTCTTGAAGGCAGATTCACTAATCAACTTTGCTTTTCTATTGCGCCAAACCATTGCTGATTCAGCAGCAATAAGCATATAGGTGAGATCTATAAGGGTCACGTCGCGGTTCATCATATAGTACTCTCTTACGAACTCACTATATAAGTTAGGAAGTGACCGAATAACCCAATCAATAGCTATTTCCTTACAAACAACGGATCCCAACATTCTTAACCTATCAATGTGTGACTTCATCCCTAGGACGTGTGCACACACCGACTTTCCTTCTTTATGTTTACTTGCCAAAAGGGCTTGAGTGATCTTGAACGTTTCAAGCCTTTGAACTTGTAGGTTAGGGAGAATAATTGGAGGAGGTGGAGGAAGTGAAGCATGATTTCTTGTTCCTTGATCGAATCGTGGAATATCATCTTCGTGTGGAAAGCTTATTCCACGGGATTTGAGAAGACCATAGTTGTCAAACTTTGACATCTACAAAACCGGAGAAAACGAATTCAAGTTAGTTGATTGATTGAGTCCTTAGTAAATCACCCAAATGAAATACTAAGGCTAGGACCCAACACAATATTCTACAACTCGGGAGAGGGATGCCGTAACCCAAATCGCAGAACATTTGAAGGTAAGTGAATGACGATTTACTAATTTCCACCATGAAAAACGAAAAAGAAAATTTAAGTTTTAAATCTATGAAAACTCCTAGATCCTTTGAGATTCATTGAACTTTCAATGGCATGTTTAAAACTCGATATGCCCCTCTCGTTTGTGACTGGGATGCCGAGGATCACAAAGCGGGTGTGAATAACCATGCAAACTACATGGTGCCCTCACATGTTACAGTCACCTATTCGATGTGCCGGTAAACCACACACGCTCCACCAAACTATGACAAACATTGAGTCACCCTTTGCTACCTTTGCTTAGAACCATTTAGTATGCCGGTAAACCACACACGCTCCACTAATGTCTTCTCAAGGGCACAAAGTGTAATTTCATGGAATTGCATCAATTCACTTTTGCCTAAGTAACTAAGATTCGTAATTTTTATGAAAACATTTAGTTACTTTAATAATTCATTATATTTATAATGGAAGGTTTCGTCCTATCCTACCCGTTCAGCTAACGACCCTCCACTAGTCAAGAGTGCGGTTGGTCAGAGTGGATACCCATTCAATCGCCATTTTATAGGCAATTTCCTTAAACACCCCTTATAGACCAGCTTTGTGAATGAGGCCTACTAACGGTAAGACTGACTTTTACTCATACATACATATAATGTTAGACTTTTAATGTTATATATAGTATAGTGTGTATTTTATACTTTCAAAATACTAGGTGGTCTAATTTAACAATTATACTTTTAATTCGATTAAATTGTAAACCTAAACTTTTATGGATTTATTAAACCTCTTTTAATTATACACCTTAATTAATTAATAAACCATAAGGGTGTGATTTGAACTTTTTCAAAACAATACTAGAGTTTTAGAATTTAACATTCCTAATTAAACTTTTAATCAACTTTTAAATTCCAAAACTTGAGGGAAAGTTTTGAAACATTTCAAAACATTAGGGTTTAGAATTTAAATATACATCAGATTAAACTATTAATCCAAAATTTTAAATTCCAAAACTTGAGGGCAAGTTTTGAAACCTTTTTCAAAACATTAGGGTTTTAACTATTTAAATTTCAAAACAACAAAACTTTTGGGTTCAAATTTAAACTATAAAACCTAAAGGGGAAAATATGAAACTTTTCATAACAAGGATCAAATAACAAATAATCTAAATTAACAATTAATCACATAATTATCCATATTTGATTTATTTAATGATTTCTTGCAAAACAATTTATCAATTTAGTCAAAATAATTAATCAATTATCACATAACGAAACAATTATCTTATTAATTGATAAATATCTTCAATTAGATCAAAAATGTAGTCATATATATCAAAAAATCGCATTTATATTGATCTAACATGATAAGGTAACAATCCATAAGCAAAAACAGCAAGAAATCGCGAAATACCCTCCATCTGACGAGTTGACTCGTCGAGTCTGCATGGACTCGGCGACCTCAGCTATGGACTCGGCGAGTCCAGCCTCCAGAAACCAAAAAAATCGAATTTTTGAAGATGTAATGCATCAATACAATTGAAACCAAGCTAGGCTCTGATACCACTGATGGGTTTTGGTCATAAGACATCTTATGTGCTCATACAAACCCTAATGCTTGGATCTAGGTTTCTCTATTGTACATGCTTTGAATCCAACACTATAAACCCTAATTCTAGCATATGGAAATCAATCTTAACATATAATTAGGTTTAAGATATTACCTTGATTGTTATGTAGTAATTACAATCCCAATTCCTCCTTGAATTGACTTTGGAAGGCTTAGAGTCACAAGTGTCACTCCTCTAATGGTTCACAAACACCATAAGCAAGAGGATGAAGAGGAGAGAGGATGGAGGCTACCAAAACTCGTGTGAAACCCTAGCAAGAAGCTTGTCCACGTTTTTGGTCCTTAAGGGATCTATATATAGTGAGGCAATTAGGGTTATCTAACAAGGAAACCCTAATTTAGTTGCTTAAGCCCTAAGCAACCCATAGACTCCTTTAATCAAGCCCATGGACGATTTCCTTATGGGTTTCCCCATAGAATTCGTCCACCTCTTGATTCAAGGCAATCCATGGCCCAAATTGCAATTATCTTATAATTACAATTCCAGTCCCTTAAGTTTAATTAATCTCTTTTAGTCACAAAAGTAATTACCAATTAATTATTGACTAATATTAATTAAACAATATGATTTCTCCTTTAATATATTATTCCCATAATATATAAATAAATCATATTTAATCCTTTCTCTCCATAATTCATCCTATCAAGTTGCATTGGTGAAGGCAACCCAAAAGGACCATGGACCATCGGGTCAAGTACATACTAAAATAGTTATGGACCATGGACCATCGGGTCAAGTGTCCCATTACGCCGCATAGGTGGCATATCCGAGAAATTTCAACATTGGTGGTTGAAGTAATGTGTTGGATCCGAGTCTTGTAGAAGCGGGTAGTGTGTCCATTCTTGTTGCAGTTCTTGCAGTGTAACAGACGACAACTACCTAGATGATGGAAGTTGCACTTATTGCACTTCGGTAGGTTTCCAGCATACTGTCTGCCTGGGTTAGGTATAACCGAGATACTAGTAGCGATGGTAGTAGGAGTTACAGACATCGCCGCGAAGGCTACCACAGGTTGTTGTCTCTTGTTCGTCCCTTGGGGTGATTTGCCTTTAAATCTATCCCAGAACTTTCATTTATTACCCTTGGGTTTGAGGTTCGGGGTTCCGTGGTAGTTTGATAATTGTTGATGTATTGGGTTGTTACTTTGATTGGAATTATTGATAACCATCCCGCTAACATTTGCATTGTTAGCATTTAGGTGAGTCATGACAACTATCACGGCAGCCGAGACTGCAGCTTGAAAGGTAGCTGCATCAATCTGAAGAGTTGGTGTTTTGTTGATGGGTTGTTTACTTTTCTTCGACGGCATGATTCTGTTACACGATAAGAAAATGTGTGCATGAGCGGTTATGGTTGAACCTAGATGTATTCCAATCATTCATGTAAAGAGTAGAAGAATGTTCCCAAGGGTTTGACCTACATCCCTATGATGCAGTCCTAGTAAAGAGTAGAAGTAAATTCATAGAATGGTCACAAGATGTTTTTCGTCCAAAACGGGGTACCATTGGTTGGTGGATAACATGATCCAACCTTTGAAAGAGAATTGGAAATGATCTCAGAGCTAAATTACCATAGTCCATTAACTTGACTAGAGTGAGTTGTAGATAGACTCCAACGATAGTATGAGGAAAGTATTTGAACAAAGAGTGACACATAAATTAGTCGACTGTCAATATCAGTGATATTTATGATGTAATAAGTATGGGAACAATTGACCTCGTAGTAGGTCTTACATCATATCCAGAGTAGAAAAGTTTTGACAGCATAAAGGCCGAACTAAAAGTACTTACGGTACTGGGGTAGTTACATAGAAAAGTGCTACATAGGGTATAGATAGGAAAATGATTCCTTATAACAGGGAAAGAAAGTAAAACATCTACTACTGGTGACGGTCATCCCTCTTGTGAACCCTCAGTTCAGCCAACTGGCGCTCCATATCAAGCATGTGTCTTTCATACACCCTCTGGCGTACTCGGAGCTCTATGACTTCGGCTCGTGTTTCAGCTAGTTCTTGTAGCAGGGCCTCGTGGTCTCTCTCAGACCTCTCACGAGCTCTTTCAAGGCGATTGGTATGGATCGTATGCATTCCTGCATTGGCATCAACCTTTGCGATACGCTGGAGAGCTGTCCTGCCCTGGATTTCATTTCGGGCAACTCTACGGAGCAGGATTGGCAGAACCCTGTCTGCTGAGCCTCCTTCACTTATGTTATAGAAACTTCGGTCTCCATTGAATGGCACGGGCTGATTTTGATCTTCGCTCCATGTCTCCAAGCATTCTACCCAAGGAGGCTCTGGGCCTTGAAAAGCCGGACGAGGGTTAGGAATTGGGTTAGGAGCCACCGGGGGTAGGTTCTCAACCTCGGGCTCGGAGTTAGTACCATCCGAAAAGCCTTCGGTATGGTGATCTTCCAAAGGAATTGGATGATCATTTTATGGCTCTTCTTCAAACCATCCATGATTGTCTTCGTTCGGGAAGTATGGGTCGCCGTGGGGATAGGGTCCATCCATGTTATCTATGCGAGAAATGGGGATAAAGAAATAATTACTAGACGTACTAACTAGATAATTGTATGATAATCTTCATCAGTTACTTCAATACTTGTAAAGTGCTTACCAGTTATATGCAATCAAAACAGGATAGGCCTTGGAATAAGTGACCTTAACTCCAAGTTCACAAGGAACAGAGGGTAAAGCAAAATTTCACAGATTCTAAGTCTATGTCATCCTAGTTACATATAACCTTGGTGTATCCACTTAGAAACTATTATCTTACTAATGAAGATCTTTAGTTCTCAACTAAGTAATCATAGTAACACAAAATACTCCTAATGTCTTCATTGGGGTAGTGTTCATAGGTTTTTAGACTTCTTGCGATATCACAACCATTCTTGGGCATATGCTAATCACTCATCGGACCAGCATAGTTGATCAGGCTATGCCACTCCCAGGACGGACCATACATCCCCAAGCTTACTCGTGATATCAAACAATCGTAATACTTTTGTTTTTTCATTGTGACCCTGATTTTAGTATGAATGCAGGCATGTGTACTTAGTTAAATATTTTATTATTTAAAAGTATAAACTCTTGGTGTGAGTATTTTTAATCCTATTGTATTTATAGTTTGTATATCTTTTATGGGTTGATATACTCAATTCACTATAAACAATGCTCTGATACCAATCTGTCACACCCAAAAACCAAGAACGGCAGAAACGTTCTAGGGCGGAGGACGTCATGTAAAGTATCACAACAGTGTAAAGTAGTAAACAAGCAACAACATCATCCATTGCATTAATAGTATAGTTTTAATACAACTATGTCCCTTCATAGAATAAGACATGAACATAAGTAATCAAAATAAAAGTCAAGTCTTGACTTCTTTGTCTTCTGAAAACCTGGTTATCGTACCTGTCTACTGGTGACCTGAGAATACAAGTTATTTTTAAAGCGTAGATCAGCATTTAAGCTGGTGAATTCATAAGTATTTTGGTGTCATTGATTAGTAAAAACTTCTAATGAAAGACATGTAGTTATTTGAGGAAAAGTTTGTATAAGTATGAAAAACCTTAGAAAATCCCATATTTCCTACTAGTATAAAAAGTAGTCTCCTACCAAGACCCGACTGTTTTGAAGGTTTGAACCTCTGTAAAATGAAGGTTTTTCCCTTGTATAACTATTATTATTAACATATAGTCTACCTCATCGTTTATGTGAATGAGTCACAAAATAAAGGTAATAAGGAAAATAATATAATCATTGAAATCGTATCCTTTTGTCTTAGGATAAACACGGCGTGGTAACTCGCTGAACAGTACAACCGAGGACATCCGTCGATGTGCAGTTTCCCACTGTAGCTAACAGTCGGGTGTAGAATGGTCAGTCCCGTATAGTATGTAGTAACTTTCCTTGTATAGTATATAGTATAGTATGTAGTAATTCCCTTTGTATAGTATGTAGTAGTGTGTCTTCATATAGTATGTAATAGTATCTCTTCATATAGTATGCAATAGTATCTCCTCATATAATATGTAGTATATTTTTGTAGACTCATGAATGAACTGACTCTTGTGTGATTGCTTGTACAAGGAATAGTAAGTAGTATCTCCTAACTATACCTATTATAGTTACTAGTAATGTACATGTATAATCGAAAGTATGCCTTTGCTACCCAAAGGTACTGAATTGACTGAAAGAACTTTTATGTCTATATATGTATACATAATATATAACTAATATTTAGACAACAGTAGGACAAATAACGAATACCCTAAGGCCACATCCAAACAAGGAAAAGGAATTAAAGCGAGCTAACAGTCCTAAGTCCTTTAAAGCGATCAAAGTTGTTGGACAAACCTATTCCACTTGTCGGTACCCTTATTTTCATGTCTTCATCTGATCGATCGCCAGTATTGTGGTCCACTTAAACACGAAATTTTTTTGACAATTTTGAATAGACTAATAATGACAAGACATTTTCATCCTATATTCTTAGATATATTTCCTAGGGACCATTTAGCTGACGACAACCAGAGATATTGTTGTCCACCTAAATTGAGCAGCGAGATCTACAGACAATTTGTATGTGTTCAATTTTAACTGTACTAGAACATGTTTCCCGCTACCTGATATGCTCCAGACATCAAGGACTTCCAGAATCCTCCTTACACCGGGTGAGCAAACAATTATTAAGAGAGAAGATAGATTTAGAATGCATATGCTGTACATCCTGGTCGGATCTCTTCCAATCACGCAAAGGATGAAACATATGACTAACTAAAGTTTTTAGAGGGATTGAAAAGAGAATGACGCATATACTGTGTACCAGGTCGGATTATGAGTCACGCAAAGAATTGCATAGAGAGAAGATGCAGAGAGATAGGATTGCATATATTACAGTCCAAGTCGGATCTCTCTACCACGCAAAGGAGGCAACATATGGCTAACAGATAGAGAGAAAGAAAATAACTTTCTACAGACCTAATTTATCGAAATTCCCCAGTCACCCCATCAAACCGGAATTATGGATAGAATCCGCACATCAAGGAAAAGCTAATCCACAGTTCTAGATACGGGTTCTTTAGTGTGACCAGTAGATTCCTGTGTATATATCTCCCTACTCAACCTATCTGAGCATCGTATTGTCAGGCTAAACGGATCTAACTAGGTCAATGTTTGTCAAGTCCTTGAATTCCTTAAGTTCAACTCTCGATAGTCAAGTCCATTTAAAATCTTTCGTGCCTACCAGCACATCGAGCACATAACGTAGACAATTTAATTTAGGTACGTTACGCAGATTCAGATTGCCCGTTATCAATTGCTAATATCATTTCCCGTCACAACACCTACAAACAAAAATTAACAACAAATTTTTAATTTTATGGATTTTTATTGTTTTTGGATTTTTGAAATTTTTACTATTTTTGGATTTTAGATTATTTCTCCCCTAAATTTGTGCATGGGTGAGAATAAAAATAAAAAAAATAAAATGCGCAAATTTAAATTAACCTACCTATAGAATCAAAAACAAATTTAAAAAAATTAAGAAGAAATTAAGAAAAAATAAAACGGAAAAGCTTAATCCTCAAAACGAATCATTTTCAGAAATCCCACAAGCACGTTGAAACGAGCTTTGTTAAAAGGATTAGTGAACAGATCTGCCATATTATTAGCAGTGGGAACCTGTTCCATCTGGATTAAAGAACGTTCATAACAATCTCTGATGAAATGAATTTTAATGTCAATGTGCTTGGTTTTAGAGTGTTGGACTGGATTTTTGGCAATTTGAATTGCTGCCTCATTATCATAGTAAATGGGGGTTTCTAATTAATTCAAACTGTAGTCCAACAACTGATGTTGGATCTAGATAACTTGAGAACAACAGGAAGATGCAGCAAGGGATTCTGCCTCCGCTGTTGAGGTTGAGACAGTGTGTTGCTTCTTGCACTGCCATGACACTAGTTTGTCACCAAGATATTGACACCCTCCTGAAGTATATTTCCTTCCAAGGTCACAGCCTCTATAATTACTGTCAGTAAAAGCATATAAATAAAATTCAGAATTCTTCAGATACCAAAGACCCAATTTTGGGCTACCTTTGATATACCGAAAAATTCTTTTGACAAGAATAAGATTTGAAAGTTTAGAATTAGCCTGATAACGTGCGCATTGACAAACTGCAAACATGATGTCAGTTCGGCTTGCAGTAAGATACATCAGTGATCCGATCATCGATCTGTAGTGTGTCTGATCTACGGATTCGCCATCAGGATCTGGAGTCAGAAGAGGTCTTTCAGCCATTGGCATCAATGCAGATTTAGCGTCGTGAAACCCGAACTTCTCAAGAATATCCTCCACATACTTGGCTTGATGTAGCAGGATTCCGGTTAATTTTTTTTGACCTAAAGCCCCAAAAACATGGTCATTTCCCCAAATGAACTCATTTCGAACCTCCTTTTCATAACACCTTCAAATTCCTTGCAATGTTGCGGACTGGTCGACCCAAAGATAATGTCGTCA
This sequence comes from Lactuca serriola, assembly GCF_051521515.1. NCBI lineage: Eukaryota > Viridiplantae > Streptophyta > Magnoliopsida > Asterales > Asteraceae > Lactuca > Lactuca serriola. Next base: position 98,448,884 of record NC_136412.1, on the reverse strand, counting down.
ACATAGATTTGAACCAGAATCTGATCACTACTGACATGCTTGATAAACAAAGCTTTATCGATAGTGCCACGAGAGTATCCATGCTCGAGCAAATGCTTTGTTAGAGTCACATACCACGATCGAGGATCTTGATGTAACCCATACAATGCCTTGTCTAACTTGTAGACATGATTAGTAAACTTCGAGTCAACGAACCCAGGGGGCTGATCAACGTAGATTTCTTCCTTCACCTTGCCATACAAGAAAGCAGTCTTGACATACATTTGGTAAACGGTGAAGTTCATGTAAGAGGCATACGCAAGGAAGATACGGATAGCCTCTAAGCGAGCCACTGGAGCATAAACTTCAGTGTAATCAAGACCCTCGACTTGTCGAAACCCGTGAACCACCAATCTAGCTTTATTTCGCATTATAACCCCTGAATCATCCTACTTGTTTCGATAGAACCATCGTGTGTCAAGAGACTTTTTGTCCTTTGGAAACTCAACTAACTTCAAAACCCCGAGTTTTTCAAATTGATGTAATTCTTCATGCATTGCATCTACCCATCTGGGCTCATTCAGAGCAATTTCAACATTCTTGGGCTCTATTTGAGAGATAAAGCAAGAGTAAAGACATGTATTGACATCTCCACCCTAACTTCTGGTTTTAACGTCGTCGCCCAGCTGACAAATGATGTTCTCGATCGGATGATCACGTTGAATCCTTGAGGGTATTTCTTGGCTGATATCATTAAGTGGGACAGGAAGATTGTGAATATTGACACCTCCTTCATTTGTTGATTGAGCCGCGCCAGACGACTCTGCCACAAACTTATTTGAAATGTCTTCAGGAAAGAGTAGTTCCATAAAGGTTGAAGTAACAACGGAAGCATCTTTAGACATGAACTCTCTTTCTATAAGAGTGAGTGGTGTAGTTTCAGCATCAGGAGTATCATTCTGAACTGGAGATTTCAAACTATTAGGATGTACATATGACTCCCCCTCAAGTGAAGCAGAGGATACCGTTGGAGGTCTGTAGACAACTTCTTCGTCTTCATCTTCAGAAACATTCGTCGAACCAGAGATAGATCCAGATGAGCTACCTGAAAACACATTTATGGATTTGAAAAGAGATGTGTAATAAAACAACCAATCCGGACCTACTTGAGCATCCGTCTCATTTTCTTCCAACCAGTGCACATCATAAGATTCTACAACCTGCTTTGTCTTCTTATTGTAGACCCTATAAGCGGTGCGAGGGCAGCGCAAAAAGAAAACTGGTAGTTTGGATTCACACAGCATCGTCCTTGCAGCGTCTTTTAAAGTTCTGTTTCTCCTCTCAGCAACACCATTTTGTTGAGGTGTGTGAGCGGAACTGTATTGACGCATGATACCCTTTTCTGCTCAAAAGTAATTGAGTACATAATTCTTGAACTCTATTCGGTTGTCGGTACGAAGCGCGTTCACCCGATTGTTTGTTTAGTTCCCAATTAATACAATGAATTTCTTAATTAGATCAGCAACTCCAGTTTTGTTGGATAGAAAGAAAACCCACGTAAAACGAGAGAAATCATCAATCACAACCAGACAATATGATATTTTGTTGATGCTGAGAACGTTTACTGGTCCAAACAGATCCATATGTAGCAATTGAAGTACCTGAGTAATTGAGTTGACCTGTTTTGGCAGGTGTGGTTTTCTGTGATGCTTACCTTGGGCACATGAAACACACTTTCCAAATGTGATAAAGTCTTTGACAGGAAAACCACGGACCATCTCATTCTTTGCAAGACGATTCAATTTCTTGGCGTTAGCATGACCGAGTCCTCCGTGCCATAGCATTGCATTTTGTGTTGGATTAATGTCTAAGTCCATAACTATATTTGGTATGTACTTGACCCGACCCGGCATGGTCCATTTGGGTTGCACTTCACCGACACAATTTATATGGATAATCTTTTGAGAATAGTATGTTTATGATTAATATTAATATATTATAAGTTCTAATATATTAATATGGAATCATATTATTTAATTAGTATTGATCAAGACTTAATTTATAATTAATTAAGTGATCAAAAGGAACTAATTAAATATGGACTCTTATATATATGGAATGGGCCAAGTTCATTTAGGTTGGGCTAAGCTTTCATGGATAGTCCATGGAGTGTTTAACCCATGGATCCTAGGAAATGAAAGGTCATGGGTATTAGGGTTTAACCCTAATCCTCCATACTATATAAAGATGTCTTTGGTTGGTGAAATTGGCACTAGTGTGGATACACTAAGAGGGCTAGCCGATTTTACTAAGAGAGAACCAAGTATTCATATTCTCTAAAGTCTTCCAAGGTGTCTTGGTGATTTGTGATTCCACTTGAGGCTTCCACACTATTGGGGCTAAGCTCTTAAAGCTTGAAGACATCAAGCTACATCAAAAGGTATGTCCTCTAACTAGTACTTTGTAGATTAAGAACATCATAATATGCTAGTTAGGATTAAAGCCTTGGAAAGTTCTTATTTCCATGTATAATAGAGAAAACATAGATCCAAGGTTTATAGGGTTGCATGTACACCATAGGAGTGTTAGAATGCTCAAAACCCAACATTTTGTTCGGAGATCTTTGAAAAGAGGCACGTAACTTGTTTTGGAAGATTTCTTTTCATATCTATGATGTAAGCATTCCCATCCCTTTTAGATTTCAGAAGAATCCACTCTTCTGGGATGAAAAAGCCTGGCTTGAGAATCATACATTCCTTTTCAGTGAAATGTGTAGAATAGCCTTTGTCGCATATCTGATACATCATATTTTCGAAAATCAAAATCAGCAGTTTCAAATTTGCCCTTTAAGGATTCAATTTCAGCCAATAACTCAACGTTCTGTTTCTTTATGTTGTCATAATTTTCACATTTATTACTATAGTCTTCCTGAAGTCTCCTAAAATCCTTTATTTTGGATTCTGACTAGGCCTTAAGAGGTTTTTGTCCTTTTCTAAGTTGGTAACCTTCATACCGAAGGTCCTCTACTTCCCTTTTGAGCAAGTCATTATGTTCATGAAGAATTGTAAGGTTCTCAACTTGTCTACTTAGTGTCTCAATTTCCTCATGGAGAATTTTAACATAATCAATACAAGCTTGAGAGCATGAGGGTAGACTTACCTTGTTTTTATTTGGTTCATTAGAAGAAGATACCATCAACGCAAACTACAACTCCATCATTTGAGCTTCTGCTGCAACAATCTCCGCGGGAGCATCATCACCAACTTGTGCCAAATGAGCATTTCCCGGTCCTAATATGTTCAGGGCCTGCATCTGATCCTACCAGTCAAACGATTGCTCAAGCATGGCCTTCTCGCTGTTGACCTGAGCACCACTTTGATTGTTCCCAACTTCGACCATTGTCCGATCATTATTCAATCTTCTATTCGGCTGCGGACACTCACGAGCAAAATGCCCTGGCTCGTGGCAGTTGAAACAACACAGCTTTCCCTTGCTGAACCCTACTTTCTTATTAGCACTCATCCCCCATTTGTTCTTTATGGTCTTCTTTGCAAACTGTTTCTCCCTGAAAACTGTCATGGCGATTTGCCATGTGATATCCATCTCTTCTACGTCTTCAATGAGAATTTGATCGAGATCAACAAAATACAATTGGGGCGGAAGATCTCTAGCTACAAGTGCGTTTTAGCAGTTAACAAGCCATGTAGCAAGAGCACGATTTTCATCACCCTCCTTTCCTTTTGATGAGGAAGCCACATTGGAGGAAGAAGCAGCTTGAGGAGCCACAAATGATTGGTTCTGAGAGATAGGCATGGTTGATGCAGTAGGAAGAGAAGAAGTTGATGGAATGGAAAAAGACTGAACCTGAGATTGCTGAGCGACAAAGCGTTGACCTGCAGAAGAAAAAGTGAGAGATGAAAGATCATTGTTAGAAGAGATCCCAAGGTTTGCAGCTGAGTATGAGTTCACATGATTTATCTCCCGCTGCTTGTCATCAATATCACAGGCCTTGATGACTGCCATCACTTCAGCAAGAGAGAGCCGGCTTAGATCCTTAGTCTTCTTTATAACAGGCACATTCATATCCCATGACTTTGGGAGAGCATTCAGTAGCTTATTGTTTATCTCAGACTTAGTGTAAAAGATCCCGACTATAGTTATCTCAGTAGTAAGAGTTATGAATCGATGCAGCTGTGCTTCAAGAGTTTCTCCAGGAACGTAGTTGAACATGTTAAACCGTTGTCGCAGCATATCTTGCCGACTCTCCTTCATGTCTTCATTCCCTTCATACACCTCGATTAGGGCTTCCCATAAAGCCTTAGCAGAAGTGTACTCCCTAAAACCTTGAGCTATATTAGGAGATAGAGCCATAGTCATAGTGGCCAAAGCCCTTTCTTGCTCTTCAACCTTCTCGAAGTCTTCATCTGTGTAATTCTCAATCTTCTTGTAAACCACTTACCCTACAACATTGGTGGTTATTCTAACAGGGTCTTTTATGATGCTTCTCCAGATTTTGAAGTCCTTCATCTTAATGTACTTCTCAATCCTGTACTTCCATTTAGGGAAACCTTTAGCGGATAGCAATCTTGGAATTCGAGTGGTTGTGCCCATTACATAATTCAACTCATGGTGGTGTGTTTGACTTTGTGAATCCATTAATATTAAATTAATATTAAATAGAAATTAAATTATTTTAAAAATAAATTAAGTTTCCTATCAGACACAAGTTCACAGTCAAAGGAGAGTTTGTGGCTGTAAACTATGTTCACGGTCAAAAGGGAGTTTGCGGCCGTAAACTCTATTTACGGTCCAGAGTTTACGGTCGTAAAGATGTTTGCTGTCTAAGTTTGCGGTCTAAGAATCCAAGTTTCCGGTTGTTGAAAAATCCTTATTCACGGCCCAAGAACAAGTTTACGGTTCAAGAACCTATTTGAGTTTGCGGTCATAATCTATGTTTACGGCCGTAAGCTATGGCCGTAATCTCCCAGAAACTCGAGAAAAACGCAGTTTTTGAATTAAGCTTGAAACCCTTTCGTAGCAAACACCAACTTCAGTCATAAACAGAGAAGAACACGGTCAAAAATTCGATTGTAGGATGCCTTGTCACTGGTTTTGCTCTGATAACAATTGTAAGGTCCTGAAACGAATCATACCAGTGATCAAATAACAAACACAATCAATAACAATAAAGAACAAGTAGAAACAAGAATGAAAACAAGCTTTCACATGCTTTCTATTAGGAATAACGTTAGGTACAACTTGTGTTATAGCAGCCGTGAACTCTGTGACATCAACAACCCCTAAATGACATAGCACACCACTATATATACTGGACCTAGGCCGACCTTGGGTTTACGGCCGTAAACATGCTTATGGCCGTAAACTCATTGTTGGGCCGTAAATTATACACAATGTACCAAAAGTTGTATATTAACTCAAAAGAACCTATTACAACGAAAGCCTAGACCAAACCACTAATTAGACCCTTCATTTAGTGATCAAGTAATTATACCATAAGGATTCTAAACACTAGAAAATTCGGATGCCTCTTAACATCTCTCAAAATACTGATTTGTCTCCTCGTACACGTTGCATCCTCTTCGCTAATGCGTCGCGTCTGAAAAACACAAACTTTAATCGTCTAGAGTTTTTTTTTTCGGCTGATTCAGATTTGTCAAGGTTGATGTGTTGTTTCCTTGGGTACGACTACATACGTGGAATCCTATGATGGTTTCTATACATCCGACCAACTAGCTAGACCATAGAAATCAAAGGTAATGAATGTAAATATAACTTATCCCTCTATGTTTTTTATTTTTGTTGCGTTAGACTCGTTGAACTTGGATCTTGTATTGGGTTCATGATATTGTTTTTATATTTGCTCACTTTATGTGACATTGTGGCTTTTATTTGCTCATACCCCAACATCATTGCTTGCACTTGGAAGTTAAGGCATTAATCTCGATTAGGAACGAGTCATCAAAATCACAGAGAGCAAGGCAAGAGTACATGTAATCTTTTTTTAATTCCAGGAATGCATGATCAACTACTGAAATCTAGAGACAATTCCCTTTTTTAATATCTCTTTCATAGGTTTTGCAACTTTCAAGTTTTTTTTTTTTTTTTTTTTTTTGCAAAAATGGGTTGAAAATAAGAACCCTTTGTAAAAATTGGTTGATTTTTATTTCATTTGTAAAAATGTGTTTTTTGTGTCCCCACATAAAAAACAACATATTAATATATAATTTTACATTTTGGCCCCTTCAACTTTCATAATAACCCTACAACTTATATGTTATTTTCATTTTATATCTTCTTTTATAAAAAAAATTATTTTTTTCGCTTTTTTACAACAAATGTAAATTTGTATATATTAAAATCATATAACCGAAATATGTCTTTTATATTATTATGATTTACACCATTAGAAAATTGTAATAAACACATTCTAATTGATACAAATATCGAATATATTACATGTTACGAAATTATGAAATTACAAGATAATTAAAGACACAACTACAAAAGAAATTAAACATGAACTAGAAACTAAATTAAACATAAAATTACAAGAGTAATAAATGTTACATGGTTCACATCACATTAAATTTTGGTTGAGAATTTGAACAATTTCTCTTGTTATGATGGGATAGTCCACATTAACGAGGTTCATCAAGACGGCAGACATGCATCTCGTTACGAAATCGATTTGCACGCCTCCGACCTCGATCGACAACACAATTTGAGTTATCTGCTTGAATACTCCAATCAACCTGTAATAAGTAATCAATATGAGGAAGTGGTGAGAGCAACTCATTATATTGTTGTTTGTACGTCACAATTGTGTAAACGACAAACTACAAGACCATGTGAACAAGGGAATCTTTCCATCTGTCACTTACCACATGTCCATGTATGTTGATAATAACTAACAGTGTGGGTATTTCCGCCTTTTTCATTTATTCGTAACTTGGTGACGATTCTATAGACACCTTCATTATAGTTGAACTCAGTTAAAGTATGACTTTGTCAAGAATTGTCATGTTTACGAAAGATACCCCTAGAGGTGTATTGCAATTCATTGCAGCATCACTATGTTTTTTAAAAAGTTGCACAGTTCTATTGAATATAAGATCAGTACACGCGCTAATAGGTAGTTTTCTTGATCCGCATAGTGTATTATTCATATTCTTGGATATATTTGTCGTTAAAAATCCCCATCGACGATTTTCATCATAAAAAAGACACCATTGACTTTTATCAATTTGGTCTAAATACTGCCAGGCTTGAAGATTGATTGCTTTGATTTGTTTCTTATACTTCACAAACTTTCTTTTTTCTGTGATGCTTCCAATCCCAACAAAGTGATTTAAGCCTCACGTTCTTGTACTTTTTCATGAGATTACTTCTGATGCGTCGAGACAAAATTGATGGTATCCTAATGGCTCTTTCCATTCATCTAGATTTACCATTGCATGAATTATTCCTTGATGTCGGTATGAAATAACACACAATTGTCTGTCTTGAGCAAAAAAATATTTTAATTGATACAAAAACCAACTCCAACTGTATGTAGTTTCCTCATCAACAATGGCATAAGAAACTGGTAATATATTATTGTTGCCATCTTTTGTAACAACAATAAGCATTTTACCCATGTACGGACCTCTCAAATGACAAGCATCAATGGAAATAACAGGTCGACATAGATGAAATGCATTAATTGCAGGTCCAAAAGCTCAAAAAAAATACTTAAATGTTGCCACATGGGATGAGTCATTGGATTATGAAACTATTTCACGACGGTATTAGGATTTGAAGTTTGCAAAGTTGCAATGTACTTGGGTAACTCTGCAAAGTTACTTTCCCAAGTTCCATAAATGTTCTCTATGGATTTTCTCCTACCATGCCATGCCTTCCAATAGTTTACAGAGTGTGATCTTCCACATATGATGATATAGAAGGCTATAGTTGCAGAGTTTAGACTTCTGTTGTCATCGCCTCTACAAGATCAAAAACAATTGTGTGCATCCACCCAACGTGTGATCTTCCACATATGATAGTTTTTCTTTTTCATTGCACGAACATACCATGCATATTGCGGTGTATATGGGTCAGTATCAGAACTTCCTTCTTCACCGCGAAGAGTTTTACACTTTGCTATCCAAAAACTACTTTTACTTTCACAAACCTTAAACTCTATATTTTTCTTGATCGACCACAATCTTATTTCCTTTTTTACTTGATCCTTATTTTCAAACAACATTCCTAAACTTATTTTGTTTTCAGATTCATTCCAAAAATCTAAATGAATTTCGTCTTGAATATCTACTATGTCATCGTCTCCTTCATCTCCAATATCGTTCATAAAGTTCATAATTGGACTTTTACTCACAATCGAAGTTTCATTCACATTATCATCAGACACATCCCCAAAATCACTTAACGATGCGATAACACTATCTTCACTAAATTGGGAGTTGGGTTCATCAAATCCAAAGTCATTATCTGTCTCACATCTAGCACCATTAGGTAAAGGAAATTGTACCTCAGAGCGGTTAGTGACAAAATCAATAGACTGAATTGGCTGTGATACTCCATAATTGTTAAGAAGATCTACAAGACTAGTATACGTAGGCCACATAATTTATAACTGCAAAATAAACAACAAGATAAAATATATATAAATTATCATATTTTATATAATGTTTCACATTAGATATTTGAAATTTAGACAAGAGTATGTACCATACAATTTAGTTGCGATGGAAGATTCGTGTATGAAGTTATAAATGTGACTGAACAATTAAAGAAGAAAAGTTGGAATTTCAAATTTGTGAGAACTACGGTTTATGAAAATGATGATAAAAACTAAAATGGTGAATTCATTATATACATCAGAAAATGAATTGAACGTAAACAAAGTTATAATTATTCTTTAACTTTTACTTACATATTTTCAGATGAAAATGAGAATTCATATTTTTATTTTTGTATGTGGATAGTAACAATTAAGACATCTACTTTGTAGATAAAGAATGACAATTCAATGACTTTTGTTACAAATAATTTGACACACACACACACATATATATATATATATATATATATATATATATATATATATATATATATATATATATATATATATATATAAATATTAAAAAGAAATCTTTGATATTTACTTAAGTTATGATTATGTAATAATAATAATAAACTTATATATTATATGTAATTTTAGAAAATAAAATTATATATAAGTTATGGGGTTATTATGAAAATTGAAGATGGCAAAATATAAAATTATATATTAATACGATTTGAGTTTGATGTGGGGCATGAAAAAACCGATTTTTACAAATGAAATAACAATAAATCCATTTTTACAAAGGTGTAAATTTAACCCATTTTTGAAAAACTCGCAACTTTCCTATAGTCTTTTGACAAAATGACGGTGCTAGCCCATGAGGCCTAGGAAACTACGAAGAATCTTCAAGGTTATAGGTTTGGGCCATTGGATCATGTCCTCAACTTATATAGCCTACTTGCCCGCTGCCAAAAATGCATTTACTTGCTTTTACATATAACGGTTGTTGTCCCACTGTTTGAAGCACCACACGAAGATGTGAAACATGTTCACCCTATGTCTTTCTGTAGATTGGGTTGTCATCAAAGAAAAGATACACAAACTTTCTTAAATAGGTTTTGAATATCAAATTTATGAGACTTTAAAAGGTTGTAGGAGCAGTTAAGAGTCCAAATGGCATGACAATAAATTCCTAAAGACCTTCTTGGGTGTAGAAGACTGTTTTTCAATGACATTCTTATCAAGTGCTCCATAGCGATAAGATATAAGATTGACCACATAGTTTCCTTGTTTGAGGAGGATACGATGGTCTTGAATCTTGTTTAGTGGGATAGTTTATAGTTAACCGAACACATGTTCAAACTCATTCAATAACTGCTTGATTTCACCCTATTTAAACTTTTCCAATCATGGCGATGTCTCATGGATAGGTGGAAGGTGCACCATGACCGTGCATGGCCATGTTTTATGGCCACGTGGTGCCACAATCGTCATCCTCGTCGTCTAGAGCACGAAACAGCACGTCCAATCTATACTTTTCTTTTTTCCTTTCTATTTTCTGAAAAACTTCTCTTTGTGATATATATACCATTGCTGGTGTAGAAGAAGATGACGGTGAGGTGGAATGAGATAGAGGTTGAGGAGGAAGGAAACTACAACAATTGATGTGATATACATGACGGAAGGACTTAATGATAGCAGAAGAATTGGGCATGCCAATAGGTGGGTATGGAGTTGTGTTTGGAATGCAATGGTTATCTACGCAGACACCAAATATAATTTCTAGCACCTTTTTGTTATATTTATGTCGATGAGAAAAATGCTGAGATTGGAAGGAACGAGTAAGGATTGCAAAATTAAGCTATAATCCGAGAATTTCAGCATGAGTTGGCTAGATTCCCAAGCATATTTAACGGATTCTGTTCGAAGGTGCTCTCAGTTGTGGTTCATAAGATTGCCATCCCCTCAAGTTAACTCATTCCAATTACTTGAAGAGTTCGCATCCCAAATGACCTTTCCCAATGTCACCTTTCCATCATTACCGGACACAACAGCATGTACCGTTTTTCGTTCTGAGATTTGTGTCCTAGAGCATATGGCTAATTACAAAGAAACACTATATATTTATACGTTCCACATAGAGTGGGATGGTAGTTTTGAGATGTTGATCATAGGAAATTTGAAGCAGGTAAGATGTCGGTACAAATCAGAACAGAGAAATGTTGGGTTGTTATCCTTCGTGTTTCTTCTTAGTCGGACATCACCTCACGAACTCTTCCTGCTTGTAAGAAATGTTTTCAGGTTTTCTTTAACATTTAGTCACTGACTGTAGTGAAAGTTTTTATTTCTTTTATGAACAAATCTAAAACATTGTTCAAAATAGGATGACTAAAGATATTGTTCGACAAATAAAACTATAGAAAAGAAGGGTACATGTATCAATTTCTTTACCTCCTATCTCCTAAATTTTCCCATATCTATTACCATAATTCAGTAATATTTAGGGTGCATTGTAGCAGTTATATTTATTAGGTTCTATTCATCTTGTTTGTTCATTTATTTTATTACTAGGTGTAAGACCCGTATACTACACGGGTTTATTAAAAATAGAAATTTAATATCAATATTTAAACATTAAATTTAATATCAATATCAATTTTGGAGATCCCATTAATTATGACATTTATTTCATTATAAATATATCAATTCTTTTATAAGGAAACATTTATTTCTCTCAATATTATAACCGAAATAAGTTATGATATGTGAACAAATCAGAAAATTACATGTGGAAATAAATAAATTCTAAAAATCTATTAAAATGCCATGTGTCCAAATCAATGAAGACATGACATGTGGCAGAAAATGAGTTTTATTTATTAGTATAGAGGTTTGACCTGGAATATCAACTGAGTGAAGCATTATAGTTTTATATCATGTTGCTCTTTGCAGGCAAATATTCAAAATCATTTGGTGTATATGAGTTGAGAGAGTAACCAACTATGCATTTTATATATATTTTGTCACTTAACTTTTTTTCATGCACTGTTAACCATTAAGCTTATATTTTGTCTAAAATATACCGTTAGACCGGTAATAAAAGGGTTTTCCAGTTTCCAACATTTTTCCGGTCAAGTATGATTTTTTAGGTCATCTTCTATGTCCAAAATAGATTTTCCGGCGAGTTCTTGACATATTTTTCAGATTTCTTCTTTCTCTTTCTTTTTCTCTCTTTCTTATATTTTGTTTCTAGATTCGTGGGTTTTTATTTTCAGATTTCGGCGAGTTCAACCTTCAAACTTCGATATCGTTCCAGATTTGTGGGTTCTTTGTTTGCTTCCACATTCGATTTATATCCAGAAATGAGTTAAGGTACGATTTAGGTTTGTTCAAAAACAAAATTGTTCATCTGTATGTTTGAAATTGATTTCGTTTTGATATGTTTGTTTGAAATTATCCATCAGGAAAAAAAATCGATTTCATAAGTGTGTTTGAAATTGATTTCGTTTGAAGGATTTAAAATTGATGAAGATGACTAGGTTTAGATACGAGATATGAAATCGAATTCGATTCTTGTTAACGTTTCTTTATCGGAAACAAAATTGATTTCCGATGTGTGTTCCAGAAACAAAATCGATTCGAAATTTATGTTGAAGGGTTTAAACTCGAAGAAGATTAAGGGTTCCAAAAACGAGAACCTAAAAAACTTCCATCAAGCACCACCACCTCTGCCTTCGTCTTCAACCTCAATTATCGGAACAACCTTTGTTTTCCATAGTCAAGAAAACCACAATCACCACTGCTTTCTAGATCCATTCGAGTTCACATATGGTGGATTTCAGGTCTCGTTTCTAGACCCATCATGCATCTTCATTGAGTTTAACTCAAACACACATCTGATGAAGAATTTTGTTTTTGAAGAAACCCTAAGTCGAACCCAACAAAAACCCATGAATCTAGAAACACCAGATAAGAAAGTGAGAGAAAGAGAAAGAGGAAATCTTAAAAATGTTTCAAGAACTCGCTGGAAAATCTATTTTGGCCGGAGAAGATGACCAAAAAATCAGACATGCCCGGAAAAGACGTCAGAAACCGGAAAAACCCTCTATTAGTGGTCATAATGCTATGTTTTAAACAAAAAAACAAGTTTAATGGTTAATAGTGCACAAAAAAAAGTTAAGTAACCGAATATGTACAAAGGGTATAGTTGGTTACCCTCTCAAGTCATTATCCCATATTGTGACAACCCGAAGTTCGTTCTGTCGTCATAACCCGTTCCGTCATTTAAAAAAAAAACAATTCGTCGTCTTTAATTGTTTTAGTTTTGTTTCTAAATTAAGTCATTAATTTTGAGTTTGCCATTATGACTTAATTAGTATCCAAACACGTTAGAAACTCATGAAAACATCCCAAATTATTATTTAGAAAATTATTAATTACGACCACGTTGAGTTACGGAAAATTAATCGGGTACGACCAAAAGCTCCGTTTAACGTCGGTATCGGGTAGAATTTCTTCGGGCCATAAACTCAACCCCTATATAAGGGATTGAGTGACATTTTGAAGCTTTTTCTCTCTCTTAAAACACTTTCTCTCACTACTCTCTCTTTCTCTCTCAAAACTCGAGTTTGATCCAAAAACCTCCTTTCAAGCTTCAATTTATTAAGTAATCTATCATAGCTTATTGTTAAGCTTTCGAATCACCCAAAACACTAAAGAGGGTTTTGAAGCCCCAAAACCCTTCCAAATCACTCCTAGTGCTTAGATATGGCTTACAAACTTGCATGCATGAGCTTAGGACCCCAAAATCTCACCAATTGAGGTATGGACATGAGTTTATGGCCCAAGAACATTCTTGGACCGTAAACCCTCATTCATGGACCATAAACACCTTTTTATGGTGTTAAATTGCCCTTAAACACCTCCAAAGGCTTCAATGAGCTTCCATGAGTGCATAGAACCTTATATTCCTTCATGAGATGCACTAAAACACACAAAAGTGATTCACACTTGAGTTTACGGTCCAAGAACGTTCTTGGACCATAAACAAACCTCCTTAGACCATAAACTCCTCCAATGGGTGTTAAAGTGCCCTTAATACCTTATATAGCTTAGAAATGGGTCTAGAACTTTGTATGCTTAACCTGCAACCACCAAAACCCATGTATCATGGACAAACATGTGTTTACGGTTGTAAACTCATGTGTTTAAGGTATTAAACTCCCCAAGAACATCTTCATAGACCGTAAACTCCTTTTCCAAGGCCATTTCAAGTCCCGATCACTTCCTAAGCCATGAAATCAACCCTAGAGCCTTCCCTTGTGCATTGTTTGACCATTTAGCATCCAAGAACACACCACCCATGAGTTTATGGCCGTAAAATCATGGGGATATGTTCAATGGGCCGTAAAATCCTCAAGGAGTTTACTCTTGAAGAGTAACCTCCAAATTTAGGCCCTATACGCCCTTAGATGCCACCCGGGTCACTCCGAACACTTGGAATGAAGTGTTTTCACATCTCGGAGTGTATATTCTCAATTAATTAGTAGTACAAGGTCTAATTGGATACAAATGTGTATCTATTCATATTACATAGGAACCTCGCGCATTCTCAAGCCCCGATCTGACACTTAGCATCCTAGAGGATACGTTCCTCGACTGGTGAGGTCATACCCCTACCCTTTTTCAATGTTTTTCAATGTTTTCAGGGGGGAATACAAGAAAAAGTACAAGGAAATCTTGTACTCAAACTTATTATTATATTTGATCTATTTCAGATTTCGTATGCTTTTAACACGGAAAACTGTATTAACCAATCATTCAACTTGCAGAGTAAACCGTAATGTTATTTGTGAAGCTCGTTTTAAAATGTTATATTTTATATTTCAAAAATGAATTTCCATATAATTTTTGTTAAAAGCATGAAACTTCAAGCATTATAATGTTCTTGATATAATTCCCCGTAGATACGAGAGTGAAGGAATAATAACACACAGTTAAGAACAGAGCGAATACGAAAGTACAACTAGGAACAGAGCAAATACGAAAGTACGTCTAGGAACAGAGCGAATACGGAAGTACAACTAAGAATAATACGAATACGAATATGAATACGAATATGAATACGTATACGAATATGAATACGAATATGAATCCGAATACGAATACGAATACGAATACGAATACGAATACGAATACGAATACGAATACGAATACGAATACGAATACGAATAGAAATAGGAATACGAATACGAATACGAATACGAATAAGAATAAGAGTACGAATACGAATATGAATACGAATACGAATACGAATACGAATACGGATAGGAATAGGAATAGGAATATGAATACGAATACGAATATGAATACGAATACGAATACGAATAGGAATACGAATACAAAAGCACGCCTTTGGATAAATTCGAGTGTAGGATAACTAGGACATCAGAATACCTAGCTAATACAACGAGTATGTTAGATACTTGTACATTACATTTGGATTTAATAACTAAACTTTACTTTTAGGAAAATAAGGGTTTTTCCTGAGATAACTGAACTGTTCTTAACTAGACCGTGTAACTAATGGATAACTAAACTTTACTTTTAGGAAAATAAGGGTTTTTCCTGAGATAACTGAACTGTTCTTAACTAGACCGTGTAATTAATGGATAACTAAACTTTACTTTTAAGGAAAATAAGGGTTTTTCCTGGGATAACAAACTGTACATAACCGAATCGTATAATAAACAGATAACTCAACTATACTTATAAGAAAATATGAGATTTTCTTGGATAACAACTTTTCAGAAAACCAAAGGAAACTTGTACATTTTCAGAAAACGAACCTCTTATGAACTCACAAGCTTTATGCTAATTTTCAAATTGCTTGTATTCTCAGGTCCATATTAGATAGGTACCCGCGATCTTTTGGAGAAGACGGAGCGCTTATCAGACTCGTCTTAACTTTTGTTCATATGATATATATGTATGACACTTGTAACACTTTGATTTCAAACAAATGTAATAACTCTATGTAATGTATTATTTTGTGTTTACTATGCTTACTATGTACAATGGTTGCGATATACATGATGTCCTCCGCCCTGGAACGTTTCCGCCTTAGGTTTCGGGGTGTGACAGATTGGTATCAGAGCCCTTGTTTATAGTGAACTAGTATACCAAATGTTACATGTTATAAGACTATAAACACTAAGGGGCCTAAGTGCTTTGAACTAAAAGTATACCTTAAAAATATAAGTATTTTCAAGAGTATACAAGTATACCTAACCGTCGAAATCCATAACTACAAGTAGAACAAAACATAAGTAAATGGGTGTTGTACGTTGCGGTTAAACCTGGGCAGTTATGTGGTCGTGTCTAGGATCAATATAGCATGGCCAACTATATTCATTCGAGACACGGCGAACATGTTCTTGGGAGTGACTGTGGTATGCGGCATGCCTAAAACTTACCCAATACCCAAACAACAAGCCGTCGTCACAGCGAATCATGAAATACTATGGGAGTATTTCTCGAACCAAATCCGTTATAGAAATCCTCATTCCAACGTTACTCCTCAATCATTCCTTTAGCGATAGTTTATCTGTTTTGATAATTCATTCCTGCTTTATCGCTTAATAGAATTCTATGTATGTCATAAAGAGATATCCCTTGTTTCATATCTCTTGATTCAATATAGAGGACTTACCATCCTTTCTTTCCTAATCTTTTTAAATCAAGATGTCTCCAAAGAAAGGACCTAGCCCAAGGAACAACAACTCTCCGCCGCCATACTTGTCACACCCCCAAACCGAACGGTGGAAACGTCTGAGGGCTCTTGTGACTTAAACTGAATACCATCACAATGATTATACATGAATCATAACATCATTCATCACCATGCATTGAAATAGTACAATTGATATTGTTTACATCTATTACATTGTTTTAGTCATTACAATTTCATAACATGAACCGTTCGATATGAAATCTAAGCAAAACACCATGACATAACTTGGTACTTATTCTTCGGCTTACCTGTTACCTGAGAATACAAGTTATTTTGAAAAACGTCAACATATGAAATGTTGGTGAGTTCATAAGTAATGTTATGGAAAAATGATTTTTTTTGTGAAGTTTGAAAACCTAGAAAATCCGATATTTTCTAAAAAGAGTATTTGTTTATAAAAAGTGTGAAGATCCGTAAATATGCTTGTCGATTTTGAAAACATGTATAATTGTTGAACTTTGTATACATCACATAGGTTAAAATGTTGAACTCCCTGGGAAAACCCGACGTTTTCCCAAAACGTAAATTACATGACTTGTTTATTGTTATACCAATACGACGATTGTTTCTGATTACCTAGGTGACATTGGATTAATTAAGGTTTGTGAGTTGTTACAATCACGCATTAATGAAAATGACTATTTTATAACTACAAATTACGAACGATCCTTAAGGGGTCGTCCGTACTACTCACATAATCCAACCACCCTGACTTCTCTTGATTAACGCCACGAATCTTATTACCCGAATTCTCATAAGCTGCTTAACCCAGGAGAAAGGAGGGTACGTGTCACACCCCAAAACCGAGAACGGCGGAAACGTTCTGGGGCGGAGGACTTCATGTAAAGTATCACAACACAGTAAAAGTAAACAAGCAAACAACATCATCCATTGCATTAAATATATATGTTAATACAAGCATGTTCTGTACAGTTATAGACACCAAAAATAATGTAAATCAAAATAATAAGATGAGTCTTGGATGCGCTCCGTCTTCTCAAAAGCTGGCATTGGTACCTCTCTACTGATGACCTGAGAATACAAGTTATTTTGAAAGAGTTTATCAGCATTAAGCTGGTGAGTTCATAAGTATTTTAGTGTCGGTGTTTGTTATCACAACGTTTGAACATGTCTTAAGTGTAAGTTTGTAAAATGTATGTAACTGTTTGTAAGTGTTTGTAAAAGTTTGAATATCTCAGAAAAACCTATATTTTCTATTAAAGTAGCCTTCTACCAAGGCTTAACTGTTTTGTATGCTCGTTTGTTGTAAAAGTGTGTAATTTCCCAAGTGTAACTATCATTAACAAAATATAGTTTGTACATTAATCTTGAAGTGAAATAATCACTAAATATATGTAAAGGGTAAATTACTGTAGGAACTACTGCTGTACTAACTACCTTAAACCAGATTTATATTAAGGTACCATGTGATTAATTGTACCATACTATCGACTGGATAAACAAAGACAAATGTGATGGGTTTTAGCCATAAGAACTTTCCTATGTGCGCATGCAAAACCCTAATGCTCGGATCTAGGCTTTCTAATAAACATGCTTTGAATCCAAGACTTCTAATAACTAATTAGGCTAAATAACAACATTGAAATAGATCTAGAATCATACCTTTGAGTTCCTTGTTGATCTTGAGGTCTTGGAGCTTCTAGAGTCACAAATGTCACTCCTCTGATGGCTTACAAACACCAATAGCAAGGAGGATGATTTAGGAGAGAGGAGAGGGGAGGAATTCGACCATAGGTTCCTTACTTTAGGCTTAGTCACGAATTCTCTATGCCATGGGGTCTATTTATACTTGTAGACTCCTTAAGGGTTACAACCTAAACCCTAATTGGATAACTTAGACTTTAAGTTAATCCATATCCTTTCCTTGATAACCCTTTGGACGATTTTTGCTTGTCATAGCCCTAGAAGTCGTCCAATCCTATATCAATAAGGATTTACAGTCTAAAGTTTAACTATCAAACAACTGACAGTTTATACCCCTTTATTTAATTAATCTCCTTAAGTCACCAAATTAATTCTAATTAATTCTATGACTTATATTAATCAAATAACAATATATTATTCATTATATTATTCCCATAATATATTAATAATATTTACTCTCTCTTAATAAATCATCCTATCAAGTTGCTATGGTGAAGGCAACCCAAAAGGACCATGCACAACCGGATATAGTTACAGCCTTAGACACTATTCCAACAGTCTCCCACTTGGATAAGTCTAGTAACTATACAAGTACAATTCGGTTTGCAATCGTGGCTCTCAAAGACGCTGTCAAACTCTGATCTAATCAATCTTGTCCTTTAGATAAGGGATCGTACAGTCCTCTGTTAGATATCATGCTGACAATCCTATGGAATGGTTAGTCAAGCATTTAGGTTTCTCGATCTCTGATTTATTTGACATAGAACTTAATCGAACACATCAATTCAGTTCTGACCGGGCCCGGCACATAAGTCAAATCAAATCATCGAGCGGCCGAGATATCGCTTTTACCTTCTTAGATAAAAGTTACAGATAAACTTCGACTTATATGCATTTACTTATTCATTAACCAACTATACACAACAATGCGTTTTATAACACCGAGTTACTGATGCGTTTTTGCATTATCAATGTACAACCAATTAACAAATAACAAACCATATATCTAGGTTTTAAGACTATATGATATTATCGTCTTGCGATCACCCTTTTATATCTTATTCCATAAGGTGATTCCAGCAAGCGCGGGTTTGTTCCAATGCTCAAAACTAGTTCATAAGCACTCATGAATGTTGCAGCAACCCTTTGCTATGTCTAACACCATTTAGACATTCTACACACCAATTCATGACAATCTTCATTCATATCTACTTCCAACATATGAACGATTGTGGACAATTTGAACAATTCTGTTATTCCTAATAATTTTAATTATTCTGGAAGTCAAAACATGCAAAGTGAAACAATAGTCAAACAATTAACATGAGACAGTAACATTACTCATAAATAAAACTCCTTTATTTAATCATCAAATGTTAATTACATTTATCTATTACACGTTTCTAATACTATCTAATCTATGCTAATATCATCCTTTAGCCCAATGCTCCTAGCATGCTGTAAGTGCTTAACCCTACTCAGTCCCTTCGTAAGCGGATCTGCTGGATTATCTTCTGATGATATCCTCTTCACTACGAGTTGTCCTTCTTGTACACGATGTCTGATGAAGTGATATTTTCTGTCGATATGTCTTGATCTACCATGATCCCTCGGTTCCTTGGTTAAGGCAACCGCACCTTCGTTATCACAGAAAATCTCCATGGGCTCCTTTATGGCAGGTACAACTCCAAGATCACCGATGAAGTTCTTTAGCCATATTGCCTCCTTTGACGCTTCGCTCGCTGCAATGTACTCTGATTCGCACGTTGAATCAGCTACGGTTTCTTGCTTGGAACTCTTCCAGGTCACTGCTCCTCCATTTAGGGTAAAGACCCAGCCCGACTGCGAACGGTAATTGTCCTTGTCGGTCTGAAAGCTGGCGTCACTATACCCTCGCACCTTCAAGTCATCACTCCCTCCGAGGACTAAGAACCATTCCTTCGTCCTCCGAAGGTACTTAAGGATATTCTTCACCACAATCCAATGTGCTTTGCCAGGATTCCCTTGATATCTGCTAACCATGCTCAAAGCGAAGGCTACATCAGGGCGAGTACAAGTCATAGCATACATGATTGAGCCAACTGCGGAAGCGTATGGTACTCGGCTCATTTCTGCTATCTCAGCTTCGGTACTCGGACTTTGAGTCTTACTCAACTTGGCATTACTTTGTATTGGTAATTCTCCCTTCTTTGAGTTTTCCATACTAAAACGTTTTAGTACCTTCTCCAAGTAAGTGTTCTGACTAAGTCCAATTAGTCTCTTACTTCTTTCTCTCACTATCTTTATTCCCAAAATGTAAGAAGCTTCTCCGAGGTCCTTCATAGCGAAGCACTTCCCGAGCCAGGACTTAACTTCCTGCAGAGTCGGGATGTTGTTTCCTATGAGTAATATGTCATCGACATATAGAACGAGAAAGCTTACTATACTCCCACTGGCTTTGACATATACACAAGATTCTTCTTCGCTTCGTACAAATCCAAACTCTTTGACTTTCTCATCGAAGCAAAGATTCCATCTGCGAGATGCTTGCTTATGTCCATAAATGGACTTCTCAAGCTTACACACTCTATTAGGATGCTTCGGATCCACAAACCCCTCGGGCTGAGCCATGTAAACATCCTCAGCCAACTTCCCATTAAGAAAAGCGGTCTTGACATCCATTTTCCAAATCTCATAATCATGAAATGCGGCAATAGCTAGCATCACTCTAATAGATTTAATCTTCGCAACTGGTGAGAAGGTCTCATCATAGTCAACTCCAGGAGTTTGAGTAAAGCCCTTCGCAACCAATCGCGCTTTATATGTGTGTACGTTTCCATCCACGTCGGTCTTCTTCTTGAAGATCCATTTGCACCCAACGGTCTTACGTCCGGGCACATAATCAACCAAATTCCAAACTTGGTTATCATACATGGATTGGATCTCGCTATCCATTGCCTCTTTCCATTTTGCAGACTTCGGGCCTGCCATGGCTTCCTTATAGCTATTAGGTTCATCAAGATTTATTAGTGTACCATCACTAATATACGTGTCCCCTTCGGTAGTAATATGAAAACCATAAAACTGGGGTAGAACTCTAACTCTATCGGAACGTCTAAGAGGTAAGGACTCGTCAATCGGTTCAACCGGAGTTTCCTCCTCGGGTTGATTGCCAGCGGCAGAGGTTCCTTCATCTATCGATTCTTGAATCTCTTCAAGCTCAATTTGCCTCCCACTGTCTCCTTGGCTTATGAGTTCTCGCTCTCGGAAGACTCCTCTCCTCGCAACGAAGACCACATTGTCCTTCGGTCTATAGAAGAGATATCCAAGGGATGTCTACGGGTAGCCAATGAAAATACATCGCTCACTTCGAGGTTCAAGCTTGTCGTGAGTATCTCGTCTTACGAAAGCCTCGCAACCCCAAACTTTGATATGTGCCAACGAGGGAGCTTTCCCTGATCACATCTCGTGAGGTGTTTTGGCAACCTTCTTGGTAGGGACTCGGTTAAGGATATGGGCGGCAGTCTCTAAGGCATACCCCCAGAAAGAAATAGGTAGTGAAGCACGACTCATCATAGAGCGAACCATATCCAATAAGGTTCGATTATGCCTTTCTGCCACACCATTCAACTGCGGTGTCCTAGGAGGCGTCAATTGCGAAACTATTCCACACTCCTTGAGATAATCGTGGAATTCAAGACTTAGGTACTCTCCTCCTCGATCGGATCGAAGCATCTTGATTTTCCTGCCCAATTGATTCTCCACTTCATTCTTGAACTCTTTGAACTTTTCAAAGGTTTCTCACTTTTGCTTGATTAAGTTGATATACCCATATCTACTATAGTCATCGGTAAAAGTCACGTAGAAGCGGTTCCCATCCTTCGTGGTTGATCTAAATGGTCCACATACATCGGTATGTATTAGGTCCAATAGACCCTCGCCCCTTTCACATGTACTCGTGAAGGGTGACTTAGTCATCTTTCCAAGTAAACAAGATTCGCATGTGTCATCTTCCCTAAGGTCGAATGACTCCAACACTCCATCCTTTTGGAGTTGGGCTATGCGTTTCTTGTTGACATGTCCAAGTCGACAATGCCACAAGGATGCTTTATCCATACTAGTGGAAGAATCAATATTCAAAACATCATTTCCTAAGTTATCAACAATCATAACGGTTTCATATATTCCATTACATGGTATAGCTTCAAAGTAAAAGACACCATTTAGATAAGCCAAAATAGAACCATTCTCATTATTAAAAGAAAATCTAAATCCTTGTCTATACAAACCATGAAATGAAATGATGTTTCTAGCCATTTCTGGCGAATAGCAACAATTGTTCAAATCTAAAACCAAACTACTCCTAAGCACTAAAGAATACACTCCAATCTTGGTCACAGGCGACGATCTTCTGTTCCCCATGATTAGATTTATCCTTCCTTGCTCCACATCCCTACTTCTTCTTAGTCCCTGCACATTAGAACAAATGTGATAACCACAACCGGTATCAAGGACCCAAGAAATAGCATGATTAGAATCGTTAGATTTGATTGTGTATATACCTGCGAAAGATGGCTTGATCTTTCCTTCTTTGATTGCTTGCAGGTACTCTGGGCAGCTTCTTTTCCAATGTCCTATCTTGTGGCAGTGGTGGCATTCTGCCTCCTTCGGCTTAGGACAGGGCTTAGCGGGATCAACTTTGGTCCCACTAGAAGAGGCACCATCTCGGGCTTTCTCCTTGCGATAGTTCTTCGATGAAGCTTTCCTCTTCTTTCCCTTTCCTTGACCAATAGCCAAGACAGGAGCAGCGGGCGGATTGGGAGTAGGAGTAGGTGCAACAGACTTGTCCTTGAAGTTGCTCTCAGCGACTCTCAAGAGACCTTGGAGTTTGCTTAGGGTGACCTCCTCTTTGTTCATGTGGTAGGTCATCCTGAACTGGTTGTACATCGGAGGCAAAGAGTGAAGCACCATGTCGATCGCCAAGTCTTCCCCGAAGTCAACATTTAACTTGCGAAGCGGTCGACATACCGTTGCATCTTTTGCAAGTGCACGGTAAGAGATTCTCCATGACCCATCTTCGCGGAAATCATGTTAGTGAAAATCTCATACCGCTCTTGTCTCGCGTTTTGGTGGTACCTCTCCAATAAGTCTTGGTGCATCTCGTACGGGTACATGTCCTCGTAGGACTTTTGGAATTCGGAGTTCATGGTAGCGATCATGATGCAATGTACCTTCGTTGCATCTCGCTCATGAGTTTCAAAGGCGGTGATTTCGGCTGGAGTAGCGATTTCGGTGTTGATTTTCTCGAGCTTCTCATCAAGGACATACTCCTTGTCCTCATAGCGAGCAATGGTGCGAATGTATCTTATCCATTCGCTAAAGTTCGTTCCATCGAAGGTGACCTTTTGGCAAAGGCTCATCAACGTGAAAGAACTAGCAGCAGCGTTGTTAGCGTTCGACATCTATAATTAGAAAAGGACAAAGATAGATTAGAATATGAATCCCTAATTATCACCCAATAAGAAAAATTAGGGCTAGGATCCAACAATGACATTTACATATTAGAAAAGGGATGCCGTAATCTAACATGCAAATACATTGAAGGTAAGTGAATGACGATTCACTAATTCTCCATCACAAAAACCTAAACTATTAGTCCTGAGAATTCCTAGGTTCGGATGAGATTCATTGAAACTATTCAATGGCATGTTTAAATCTCGATATGCCCCTCTTGTTTGTGACTGGGATACCGAGGATCACAAAGCGGGTGTGAATAACCATGCAAATTCACATGGTGCCTTCATTGTAACGATCACCTATTCGATGTGCCGGTAAACCACACACGCTCCATCGAACTATGATATACAATGAATCACCCTTTGCGACCTTCGCTTAGAACCAATTAGTGTGCCGGTAAACCACACACGCTCCACTAACTTCTTAGCAAGGTGCAAAGTGTAATTTCATGGGATTGCATCAATTCACTTTCCTAAAGTAACTAAGATTGGGAATTTTAAAATATGTGTAGTTACTTTATATTTCTTATTATACTTTTAATGAGAGGATGAGGTTGCCCTATCCTACCCGTTCGGCTAACGACCCTCCATCAATCAAGCAAGCGGTGGGTGTGAGTGTACACCCATTAAGCGCCATTTTATAGGCCGCAACCTTATACCCACCTTATAGATTGGCTTCGTGAATGAGGCCTACTAACGGTAAGACTAGCATTTAGTTATACATATATATATTATACTAGTAATATCATATTGGTATAAGGGTGTATTTTAAACCTTTTAAAATCTAGGGTTTTGAAATTTAAGCTGTCTAAATTAAAACTTTTAATCACAAATATAAATTTCAAAACTTGAGGGCAAGTTTTAAACATTTAAAACATAGAGGATCAAATAACAAATAATTCCAATTAACAATTAATGTCCTAATTATCTATATTTGATTTATTCAAGATTTCTTTTAAGATAATTACCAAAATAATAAAAATAAATAATTAATTATCATATAAGGAAATTAAATATTTAATTAGTTGATAATTACCTTTAACTAGATCAAGATAACAGTTATATTTATCAGAAAAACGAATTAATATTGATCTAATTAGTTTATGGTAAGTTTGGATAAGATAATTACAAAGAAATCCCGAATCTGGCCATTCCTGACGCCTGGACTCGCCGAGTCAGGCCTACTCGCCGAGTCCACTTTGAGACTCGCCGAGTCCATGACTCAGAAACCTAAAAATCGAATTTTGCAGGTTTGTTTCAGTTAATCAAGCAACAATTTACAGAAAACCAAGCTAGGCTCTGATACCACTGATGGGTTTTAGCCATAAGAACTTTCCTATGTGCGCATGCAAAACCCTAATGCTCGGATCTAGGCTTTCTAATAAACATGCTTTGAATCCAAGACTTCTAATAACTAATTAGGCTAAATAACAACATTGAAATAGATCTAGAATCATACCTTTGAGTTCCTTGTTGATCTTGAGGTCTTGGAGCTTCTAGAGTCACAAATGTCACTCCTCTGATGGCTTACAAACACCAATAGCAAGGAGGATGATTTAGGAGAGAGGAGAGGGGAGGAATTCGACCAGAGGTTCCTTACTTTAGGCTTAGTCACGAATTCTCTATGCCATGGGGTCTATTTATACTTGTAGACTCCTTAAGGGTTACAACCTAAACCCTAATTGGATAACTTAGACTTTAAGTTAATCCATATCCTTTCCTTGATAACCCTTTGGACGATTTTTGCTTGTCATAGCCCTAGAAGTCGTCCAATCCTATATCAATAAGGATTTACAGTCTAAAGTTTAACTATCAAACAATTGACAGTTTATACCCCTTTATTTAATTAATCTCCTTAAGTCACCAAATTAATTCTAATTAATTCTATGACTTATATTAATCAAATAACAATATATTATTCATTATATTATTCCCATAATATATTAATAATATTTACTCTCTCTTAATAAATCATCCTATCAAGTTGCTATGGTGAAGGCAACCCAAAAGGACCATGCACAACCGGATATAGTTACAGCCTTAGACACTATTCCAACAAAATGTAGGTCGTAAAAAGAAATGATGTTTGGCACCCGCAGACCTGTAGGTCCGGCTGTAGCTAACAACAAGGTGTACGATAGTCAATCCAGTATAGATCTAGACGCAAACTCACGCTCTCCCTCCAAGAGACTCTGGCTACAAATCGGGCCATGACATTTAAGGCATGCTCCGATACAGTGGATCATAATTCTGTCAATGTATATATGTATATGTAATGTATTGTTACTCGTTCTAGTCTCGTTGTATATGTTCTCTTTCTAGTATAGTTGTATATGTTCTCTTTCAAGTATAGTTGTATATGATATCTTTCTAGTATAGTTGTATATATTCTCTGTCTAGTATAGTTCTATATGTTCTCTGTCTAGTATAGTTGTATATGTTCTCTGTCTAGTATAGTTGTATATGTACTCAAAGTAATGTAATGTATATGTTCTCATAGTAATAAGTATTGACTCATGAATGAAATGACTTATTGATCTAGCAATAGTACAAGTATGATCCTATGCTACCCCGATGGTAGCTTACTAATGATGTAACTAGTACGCATGAATATGCAAGCACTTTTATGTCTATATATGTACACATGATATAGAATCAATATTGAAACGACCTTCGGACGACTACCCGATATCCTACCAGACCACATCCAAATCGAGGAAAAGGAAATAGGGCGGACGGCCTTCCTAAGCCTTTTCAACATTGCTTATATAACTGATGTGATTAAAAACTTTAATCTTTGAAGATCGATTAGATCTTAAACAGGTAAGTAAATATAAAACAGCAAGAACACGAAAATAAGAACAAGTCAAGAATGAATCAAACGTGTCGAATGATTAAAACAAAATCCTCAGAAGAGCTCTATTAAGAACATCAACTGTAGAGGATTAGTAGGTTACAAGAACGATCAAAGAAATCTGTAAATACTATCGTTACGCTCTAGATCAATCTTAAAATCATTAACCTAATATGCATGCAAGCATATACTTATATAGTAAACAAAACAGGCTCACGGTATGGACAGGCCCAAAACCGGAATACAAAATTAAATAAACAAATATCCGAGCCCAAAGACGCAACCCTTGAACAAATCTTCAACCCAACAATCTCCCCCTTTGCGTCAATTGGAGCGAGATCTTCACTTGTTACTTGGGCCAGCAGCGGAGGCGGGTACCTTCTTCTTCACAGT
Source organism: Lactuca serriola (assembly GCF_051521515.1). NCBI lineage: Eukaryota > Viridiplantae > Streptophyta > Magnoliopsida > Asterales > Asteraceae > Lactuca > Lactuca serriola. The sequence goes on along the minus strand of NC_136412.1, from coordinate 98,422,119 downwards.
GTTAAACAGACGAGAGATAAGAGCCAGAATCGTCTGCCTAAACCTGATGTACCATTGGATCATGTCGTTGAAGTACTTAACATCATCCGCTGCATTCTCTTTACACCTTCGAATGATCGATAACACATGCTCTAGACAAGCAGTGGTGTAAAGATGTTTGTCAACTAAAGCGAAGAGACATTTTTGTCCTTTAGCTCTAGTGAACATAACCGAATTGCATCTCGGGTCGATCTTGCCCATCTTCATTTGATTGAGATCACTGGCCGATCCCACAGGAGCTATCTTCGGTTTCTTCTTGAAGACTGTGGCAACCTCCTGATCCATAAGGGCAACCTCCATGATGTAACAGACAATCATCCTCTTGAGATGGTCTATGATCGGACCATATTCAGCTTCATTTGTCAAGAGGATGTTGTGCAAAACAATCCAATCATGAGGATTCAAATTCGGTAAGTCTGCCAGAGATATAAGGTGTTCAGTTTTCGCAGACCCTCGAATCACCTTGAATCGAACGTTTATGAATCTTCCTTCGGTGTGAGGCTTTAAGACCCAAACGTTCACTATCTTCTGGGCGCTCCATCTTAAGTACTGAGGATGAGCAGCCTTCAGATAGAATTCGATCAACTCCCTATCCACCTCAGGGTTCGGATGAGGGACTTCAAAAATACATGAGAAGGCGTGGAAGATAAACGCCTTTCGAGTCAACGGCATGTCGAACTGCGAATCGACAGAATTATAGCAGTCGAACGAAATCACCGGATCGAGCCATAAGATGCTAGGAGTATCTATGGCCTCTTTAATCATGCGCTCCCGAGTCCAGGCAGGGAAGAGAGTCTTCCTGCTCTCGAGGAGATCATGGGCTTCCTTCTGCTTGCGTTCAACTTCTTCAGCTTCTCGCGCCACACGATTAGCATCTTCATCAGCATTGCGACTGTTCTTTCGTTTCAACGTGTCAGCAATGGTTTCATCATCTTCATCTTCATCTTCAGCTATGTTTTTCCCTTTGTCCTTCACACCCGAACCCAAAGCTTGACCAGTTGGAGGTGGTTCCGTTGTGTGAGCAGCTTTGGAAGAAGGAGGTGGTTTCGATCCGGACTTTACTTCTCCCCCTTGTTTCGGATCGGACACGAAACTAGGTAAACCTTTGATTTTGTTGAGAAGGTCCAAGGCAGGAGCAAGTTTTTCAGCAAGGGTTCTCCTCACCGAATAGTTTAGAATCGGATCGTGTGCTTCTAGGATGTTTGATAATGCAGCGTGTACATCCGAAACACATGTCCGGATGACCTCCCTTTCGGATCGAAGAGCTTCCAGCTGTTGTTGAGAGTTGGAAAGCTGAGTGCTCTTGACCTTTAGGGCGGTGGTTTTGCTTGCCATAACGTCCATCAATGAATTCTCAGCTGCGAGATCCTCCTGAAGCTTAGCGAGGCACTCATCAATGGAGGCACGAAGGGCCGAGTTGTTTTCGCTTATTGATTGGCGAAGGTTGGCGAACGAGGTCAACTCCGTTGAGACGAACTTTGCCAATTGCTGAACAATCGGTTCCAAATTTGTCTTGGTAGAATCCGCACTCTCCTGTAATGACTTCAACAGAGAAGAGGCGTCGGAGAATAGTTTATCGACTTTTTCGGTCGTTGCCTCACAGGCTTTGGTAGAGGCTTCGATGGGGGCAGTGGCTGAGGCTACCGAATCATGCTGAGCCCTGGAGAAGGCATCAACAATCTTCTGAAGTGCAGCTTCAGATAGCGAGGACTGTTGGTTGGAAGATGAGGCGAGAAGTAAGTCAACCTTCTCGTTGAGCTCCTTAAGATGCTTCTTTGTTACTGGAGCATCATCCTCATCATCACTCTGAACCTGAAACAGACTAAAATAGACCGCATCGAAGGTCATGTTGTCTCCGCCAAGAAACGGGTTATCTCCATCAGAGGCATGATCTGGAGATGGTGGGGGTGGTGAAGCTGGGGGTGTGGCCGAGTCAGCAACCTTTCGTCTTATCTTTTAAACGGCATCTTTTGAATTAACTACCCACGTGGATTATTTTTGACCACAGCTTCATAATTAACCACCAAAGTAATAAATCAGCCTGAAATTAATTAGTAACGGAATTTTGGAAAATCAAAGATTTTCGTGCAAAAGAGTGTAAAAAGAAAAGAAATAAAGCAACTCTTTTTAGGATTTACTGTGATGTCAATAATGACACGAAACTAATGATCCCGGGCACGAATCTCTTCCTTCAAGGTCAAGAGAGACCTTAAAGTGTTAAGGTGGATTCTCGTTGAATTACGATCAATCATTTATTAAGAAATGTTGAAAGGCTTCTTTTAATTAGGCTAATTCAGGGTGGCTTTCGCTTTGATGCAGCAATTCTAATCTTGAAATAAGAAAGAAAGTGATCAAAGTACTTGTGAGACCGGTGTAGTCTGTTGAACAAGTAGGTAGGAATTAATTTTAAATAGCTTGGAAAAGATAAAATCTCAAAAAAATTAAAAACTGGATCCCAAGGGAAGAAATGTTATGGTTTTTAACAATTTCATAGGAATCACACAAAATAAAATTTGAGATTTCATGTAGGTACATTCGTCAATTCTTTGGTGAAAACTTGAGCAAAGTAATTTTTCACCATCAATTCAGATTTGGTGTCGAATTTGGGGTTTCACTCAGCTCGTAGTGGCACGAAACTAAGATCATAAACACAGTTGTTGTGTAACCATAAACCTCAGTGGTAATGTCTGAGAGTCTCAAGGGTTACGTTGATGAAACGAATGTAATGGAGAAATTTAATGGAGATGGTGTAAGAAAATAAAGTACCTCTGCTGCGAAAATAAGGACCAAGCAGAAAACTCTTAACTCATGTGAGAAGAGAGTGAGGTAGCTTACGATTAGAATAAATGTGATAGCCTTATTGGGAAGACAAGGTTTGTTAATACCAGGTCATGAAGGCTTTTATTCAGAATCTTATGAGGCTTGAGACACATACAGCAGCATGCTTCTAGGGACACTTAAGTGATCCAATAATTATATCCCCATTAATGAACAATCACACAAACAAAAGTAAGAGAAAAGAACAAAAATATTTTTGGAGTTTTTGAAATAGATAAAAAAAATAAGCAAGAAAAAAAATAGACTTAAAAAAACTTTTGAAAACTTTGAAAAACCGAACCCGAGCATTCGGTTGGTTTCGGTTGAAGAAAATTTTGAAAAACCGAACCCGAGCGTTCGGTTGGTTTCGGTTGAAGAAAATTTTGAAAAACCGAACCCGAGCATTCGGTTGGTTTCGGTTGCAGAAAATTTTGAAAAACCGAACCCGAACCTTCGGTTGGTTTCGGTTCAACAAAATTTTGAAAAACCGAACCCGAGCGTTCGGTTGGTTTCGGTTGCAGAAAATTTTGAAAAACCGAACCCGAACCTTCGGTAGGTTTCGGTTCAAGGAATTTAGACAAGCAATTGGAAAATATTTTCAACAACAACAAAAAACTTTGTACAAGTAGTATACAACCAAGAAAACTACCTTTGTAGTGATGAGCGAGTCAGATGATTTAACCGAACCCGAACGTTCGGTTGGTTTCGCTTCTTACGTTTGAGGTTGAGAGGTAGTGTGAGGTACTGACTCTGATTCCATCATACCTAGCCCTTGCAAGATTCTATTGAATGATGCTTCAGGAAGAGCTTTGGTAAAGACGTCAGCCAGTTGATCAGTGGTTCTTACGAAATGAACTTCAACGTTTCCATCTTCCACGTGATCTTTGATGAAGTGATACCTCAGTGCTATGTGTTTAGTTTTAGAGTGTTGCACTGGGTTATGACAGATCCTAATTGCACTTTCAGAGTCACAATATAGTGGGATCTTCTTCATATTGAGTCCATAGTCTCGAAGTTGACTCTAGATCCAAATCACTTGAGAGGTGCAGGATGCAGCGGCTATGTATTCCGCTTCAGCAGTAGACAACGACACACACGTTTGTTTCTTGGATTGCCAGCTGACCAACTTCCCGTCAAGGAATTGACAGCCACCAGTAGTGCTTTTTCTGTCGAGTCCACATCCTCCAAGGTCAGCATCAGAATAGGCTTGAACGAAGAAGCCTGAGTTGGAAGGATACCATAGACCTAAGGAGGCAGTTCGCTTCAGATAGCGTAGAATGTTCTTCACTGCAAGCATGTGAGGTTCGCGTGGGTTTGCCTGAAATCGAGCACAATAACAAACTGAAAACATGATGTCAGGCCTGCTAGCAGTAAGATACATTAGTGAGCCAATCCTTTGACGATAGAGCGTGATATCAACAGCCGGTTTGTCTAAAGATGGAGTTAGCTTGGTGCCGAATGCCATTGGGACTTTGACTTTGGAGTCTCCCATCATACCAAACTTTGCTAGGAGAGTCTTCGTGTAAGCTTCCTGATTGATAAAGATGCCTTCGGGTCCCTGTCTAATATTTAAACCAAGGAAAAAGTTAATAGGACCCATTGAGCTCATTTCAAATTTAGTCTCCATCAACTTTCAGAATTCAGATGTTAGGCTGGGATTAGTAGAGCCAAAGATAATGTCATCGACATAAATTTGAACGATCATAAGGTGGTTACCTTCCTTTTTGCGAAAGAAGGTTGGGTCAACCGAACCTTGTTTGAATTTAGACATCTTTAAGAATTTAGTTAGCATTTCATACCAGGCTCTCGGAGCTTGTTTAAGGCCATACACAGCTTTATCCAGAATATAACAATGGTTTGGATACTTTTCATTCACGAACCCAGGAGGTTGCTCCACATACACCGTTTCTTCGAGTTCTCCATTAAGAAATGCACACTTGACATCCATTTGGAAAACTTCAAAGTTTTTGTGGGCAACATCAGCAAGAAATATTCTTGTCGATTCAAGCCTAGCTACAGGAGCGAAAGTCTCTTCATAATCAATCCCTTCCTCCTGACAGTATCCCTTTACAACCAGACGAGCTTTGTTCCTTATAACATTCCCTTCCTTGTCCATTTTGTTCCTAAAAACCCATTTGAGACCAACAACCGAAGCATCTGGAGGAGTTGGAATGAGGCGCCAGACTTTGTTCCTTTCAAATTCATTCAGTTCGTCTTGCATTGCTTGAACCCAGTCAGAGTGATCGAGGGCAGTGTTAACTGTCTTCGGTTCAACTTTTGATACGAATGAGTTAAACATACAAAACTCAACCTTTGAAAATAAGGATGTCTGTTTTGCCTTCAGTTGTGATCGGGTCAGAACCTTTTCAGAGACATCACCAACCACTTGAGAGATAGGATGATCTCTGGTTCATTTGGTAAGAGGAGGATAATTTGGATCAAAGGTTGGGTTTAGTTCAGCATTGATCATTTCTTCTGGCTCGGATTGGCTATCATAGTCAAGCATCATATCATCAGGCTCCCCCTCGATTGATGAGCTTTGAGAAACTTGAGGTTCAGAGGTTTCTTGTGATGCTGGACTTGCAAGCGTTGATGCACCTTCGGTTGGAGAAGCACTTTCGGTTTCAGTTGTAGAGCTTGGCTCCCCCTCGACTGAAGCATCGTTGGATGGAGGTTCATCAGAATTCGATCCTCCTTCGTTCATTCTCCTGGCAGCATCTTCGACAATTTGCTTTATGTGGTCTACCTTGTTGTCTGCTGCACCAGCTTCTGAGAGAGTAGCTTTCTCTGGTTCGTCAAATAGCTCCATAAACTTCTCGTATAGATTAGCGATCGAGACTGTGACTTGGCCAGTTTGAGGAAAGATTTCCCCAGTTGTGTCTTCTTTGGTCTGTAGCTTTTTGACATAGCTATCGTCAAAGGTCACATAATATGTCTCTTCAATTTTTCTCGAATGCTTGTTTAGGACTCTGTATGCTTTGGAAGTGAGAGAATAACCCAAAAAGATTCCCTCGTCGGCTTTGACATCGAACTTGTTGCGGTGCTCTTTAGAGTTAAAGATGAAACACCGTGAGCCGAACACATGGAAAAATTTTACGTTGGGCTTCCTATTGTTGAGAATCTCATAAGGTGTGAGCGCGAATTGCTTGTTGAGATAGGACCTGTTCTGTGTAAAACAAGTAGCAGAAATAACATCAGCCCAAAAATAAAGAGGTAAGGAAGCGAAACTTAACATAGTTCGGGCAGCTTCACACAAAGATCGGTTTCGTCTTTCGACAATTCCGTTCTGTTGAGGTGTGTAGGGAGCTGAGAAGTTGTGACTTATTCCCTTTTCTGCCAGAAATTCTTCAAATTCCCTATTCTTGAATTCCAGACCATTGTCGCTCCTGATGTTGCGAACGAACTTCTTGAGTTGTACTTCAAATTGCTTGATAAACATGTTCAGCTTATGAGTCGCTTCAGATTTGAGCTTTAGAAAGAACACCCATGTAAATCGTGAAAAGTCATCAACAATAACAAGAATATACTTGCTACCACCGATGCTTTCGATAGATGATGGACCACACAAATCAATATGAAGTAATTCGAGTGGTTCAACAACTTTTGTGTTAATTACAGATGGATGACTTTGACGACTCTGCTTCCCCATTTCGCATGCAGCACACAAATGATCTCTATCGAACTTGAGCAATGGAAGACCCCTAACATGACCTCCAGTGACAAGTCGGTTGATATCTTTAAAGTTGAGATGAGAGAGTCTGCGGTGCCACAACCAGCTTTCATCAGATTGAGCTTTTGATAACAGGCATATAGCTGGGTTTCCTTTGATGGGTTGAAGGTTTAGAGGAAACATTTCACCCTTTCACTCCGAATTGAGAATTACTTTCTTTGTCTTTTTCTCAATAATTTCAGAACCTTCATCATCAAATGAGACTTTGAGACCTGTACCTCCAACAAGCTGAGATACACTGATGAGGTTGTGTTGGAGTCCATCCACATAAGCCACCTTCCTTATAGTGAAATCACCATTAGTTATCATTCTGTATCCCTTTATGGTGCCGAAAGAATTGTTTCCAAACTTGACTTGGCCACCATTTGTAAGAGATCTGTATTCCCTGAGCTCCTCTTTCCTCCCTGTCATGTGACGTGAGCAGCCACTATCGATGTACCATTCTTCGTCGAACTGCTCGTCACTTATAACCTGCAAAAATTAAGCAGATTTAGGAACCCAAAGTTTCTTGGGTCCACGTGAGCTTTTCATGGGAACAGGAACAGTAAGAGAGATGTCAACAAGATATGTTCGTTTTATAAGTGTTGTTTCATCTTTCCTTTTAATGGTGAAAACTTTTATTTTATTAGGATTGGGTGCGTTCGGTTTAGACTCTGGTGTGGATGCAGAAACCTTCTGTTTGTCTTTTTGTTCAGCCGATGAATGAGATTTTTGAGAATGAACAGACTTAGCTTTAGAACTTGATAGAGATGATTTGGAAGAATTAGAAGAATTAGATGAACTAGAAGGAGTGGGTTTAGATTGAAAGGACTTCTTGGCTGGAGACTCTAGGTGACCCTTTTGCTTTTGATCATTGGAGGGACTGACCTTAGAGTTTTGATCTCTTTTAACTTCAGAACCGAACGTTTGCTTTCGGTTGGAATCGTTCTTTGAACCGAACCATTGCTTTTGGTTGAAGTCATTCTCAGAACCGAACCTTTGCTTTCGGTTGGTATTCTCTTGTGAACCGAACCTTGGCTTTCGGTTGGTGTGGCTCTCAGGCTTTCCGACAGGATCGTTTTCATACTTCAGATTCTTGTCTTGATGTGAGAAGTATGCATTCTGGGATTGCCAGAATTGCCTCCTTTCAGAGAGATTCTTCCTGTATCTTTGGTTCCTTTCACGTTTCTTATTCCTCATCTGCTTAGGTTGATGATGAATATTGGCTTTCATTTTCGGTTTCTCCTTGGCCGGTTCATTTTGAACTGTAGTAGTTTCACTGTGAACTGAGGAAGTAGGGGGAACATCTTCTTTTGCCGAACTTTCATTCTCCTGAGGAATGTCTTTCGTACCACTGGTGCTTGGCTCATCGAAATTATCTGGCTTATTCAAGGGTTCAGGTATGTATCTACCTTTACTCTTCCAAGAGGTTCTTTCTGACAGGCCTACAGTTTCATCAGCATTATCGATTGGAGCTGTCCAGAAGAACTCATCACTGCCATCAGCATTTTCTTCATTCACAATCGCCGTGAGTTCAGCCGTCTGATGTTCGGTTACTCTAGTGACCTTGTACATTTGATTTGGAGTGGTCTGGACCTTTTGATATACGACCACTTTCTCTACTAAGATCGAGGACTTTTGTTGGTACAATCGAGCGAATTCCACTGAATTTTCAGAAATTAGATTTTTGTGGTTTTCAGGTTCGTTTTTAACAAATTCTGAGCAGTCAACCGTGTCCTCTACAGAAATTTCACTCATGTTGTCGTCCTCATTAAGCTCAGATGCATTTTCAACATCAATTTTGTTTTCTGAGCTTACGTTGGCGTTTAAAGTGTCAAATTTTTGTATGGTTTCGGTTCTCAGTTTAAGTTTATCATTTTCATCCAAAAGATTTTTAAGCATGTTCTTGTGGTCCTTGGATTTAATGAAAGATTCTATTTTGTCCAGTCCATACATGTAGGTCGGATTGACGTCATCAGATGATATCACACTGTCACAGTTATAGGCTTCAGCATCAATTTCATCCTCCTTAAACTCAAGGAAGGGCAAAATCATGCGATGGATCTTTTGGCCTATTTCACAGTCCAAGTGAAGCTGAGTAATATCAGAATAAAGACGTTTTGCAATTAAACAAAAAACATTCCGCTGTTTTAACAACTTTAAATTGTCTCTTTGTAAATAAATGTTTTCGTCTTTAATTTTAACTAATTCAGACTCCTTCAACTCGATCCACATGCGCCGCTCCTCACTCTTTGAAGACTCCCTGCTTAATTGATCAGTTAGGTTAGAATTGGTGACTCGAGTTTGAGTTAAACTACTATCTAGATGTGAAATTCTTGCATTAACATTTTTTAGTTCTTTCTCATATGAGGATTGTGGTACTTTAAATGAAACAAAAACCGATTGTACCTTCTTGATCAGTTCATCGAGCTCATTGAACTGTTGGCTGAGTGGTTTGGCCGTAAAGCACATGTCCTGGTGCTCCTTCGGTTCCTCGCTTCCACCATCAGTGTTGTATCCCTCATCTGAGACACATCGGACACCATGAAGCATCTTCCTCCACTGCTCTCCTCCTTTGCCATATAAGCCTTTCCATGAGTAGGCTTCCTCACATCATCGTCTTCTGAGTCGGTAGACCAAACTTCCACTCTACCGAACTCGTCATCAGCAATCGAACCCTGCACAATAAGAGCATTCATGGAAGGGTTAGCGGTAGATTTCTTCTTTCTCATCTCATCGAGTCTTTTCTGCAGCATAGCTTCCTCATCCTTTTCATCATCCTTTTCAGCCATCTTTTTAAGGACACAATCTTTAGCATAGTGGTTTTTCCCACCACAGTAGTAACAGCTTACTCCAGAATCACCATCCACCTTCGGTTCCTTCTTGGGCTCTTCAACCTTTGGTTCATTGTTAACCTTTTCTGAACTATAACTCCCCTGCCAGTTTCGGTTTTTATTGCTGGGGAATATCTTCTTTATGAACCTCTTGGGGTTAGACACCATCATAGCATAATCCTCAGACGTGAGATCATACTCCTCCAAGTTAAGGTCTTCATCCTCCATCACAGCTTTACTTTTTGATAGGAGGGCCAGCGAACCAAGGCTTGAAACAACGTTCTTCTCCTGCAGTACAATCTTCTCCTGGGACTTGAGAATACCCACCAGTTTCGCCTAAGAATATGATTTAAACTGCTCATGGACTTTGACTGTAGACACCACTGCTCTCCATTCAGACCTTAGACCATTTAAGAACGTAACCTTCTGCTCGATAAGCTTCCTTTCAATGTCATGTTTGATCATCCTGCTGAGAAGATGATTGAAGCGATCGAACGTCTGGGTCACAGTTTCTTCGGCTCCTTGCCTGAATTCTCCAAACTCAGATAATAGTAAGGTTTGGATAGAATGTTCCAGATCCTCGTCTGTAGAGTACAGTTCACGAAGTCTATCCCAAACTTCCTTTGCCGTCGTGCATGAGCTGACCAACCTGAAAGTATCAGACTGAAGGGCGAATCTGATCAATCTTAACGCCTTGATATTGCACTGGAATTTATCCTTTTCATCTTGTGCAATATCTTTGACATCCTTCAGCAGATCATTGTACTCCTTTTGAGTTTTAACAATTCTTGACGTTGCAGAATGAGAAAAGGTCCATTAATGATTGCTTCCCATATGAGGTATCCATTATCCTCAGATCCTATGACGTAGTCTTCAAAGTGATGCGCCCAGACTTCATAATCATGGGTATATAGGATTGGAATCTTCGTCGTCGAACCGATGTTGTTGGAAATATTGATAGGATTTGATTGCGATTCGTCCATTATGATCGAAAAAACCTGTTAAAAGATCAGACTTGTAATAACTCAGATTAGGGCAAAACAATAAATATCAAGATACGTCAATAATGAGATGACGGCTCAATAAATATTAGTAATTGCGGAAAAACCCTAATTGTAACCTTTTCACAGAAAAGATGTGTATCGATTACACAGCCTCCTGCTCTGATACCAATTGATGTGATTAAAAAATTTAATCTTTGAAGATCGATTAGATCTTAAACAGGTAAGTAAATATAAAACAGCAAGAACACGAAAATAAGAACAAGTCAAGAATGAATCAAACGTATCGAATGATTAAAACAAAATCCTCAGAAGAGCTCTATTAAGAACATCAACTGTAGAGGATTAGTAGGTTACAAGAACGATCAAAGAAATCTGTAAATATTATCGTTACGCTCTAGATCAATCTTAAAATCATTAACCTAATATGCATGCAAGCATATACTTATATAGTAAACAAAACAGGCTCACGGTATGGACAGGCCCAAAACTGGAATACAAAATTAAATAAACAAATATCCGAGCCCAAAGACACAACCCTTGAACAAATCTTCAACCCAACAATAACCATACATATACGGGCATTCAATTTATTATAAGTGTAACAAAGTTTAAGTAAAGGTATTTGATAAGTAAAAGAGTTTGTAAAGCAGTTTGAAGTAAAACAGTTTGATAAACAGTTTGAACAGTAATAAAATCATTGTTTTTATAGTTATTAATCACATGTGATTGATTTAATAACTATAAGTATTTAACTTGTATTCCTGCCCCCCCATAAAAGCATTTAAAACATTTAAAAGTATTTCAAAGGTTAATTAAAGGGGTATGAACTCACTTGTGGTGAGTGGATTGGATGGAGTGTTGGATATTGTGTTAGGTGGCAAACGAAGACTTGTTCACACACACGAGCCTAATTATCATATAATGAGCATATATATAACTAATTAGCCAAATAATAACTAATAAATTAAGTTAGGACACTCTAGAACATGAACACACTTTGTATAAGTTTTATAAGTCCTAAGGGTTGCCTCTAAGTTGTTGTGGGACAAGGCTAAAGGGGTTTAAAGTTCCCAAGGACCTTATAATTGAGTTTACTCTCCATATAACCTCACACATGGTGTTTACGGTTGTAAACTCTTGAGTTTACCGCCATAAACTCCAAGACTTAATGTCTTTGGTTGTTTTGAGGTGTTAAATGATCCCTAGAAGTATTCCAACTTGGTGGTTTAATTCTTGGAAGGGTTTAGGGCATAGAAACATTCCTTTGAGGAGTTTACGGCCCCAAGGCCAATTACTTTGGAGTTTACGACCGTAAATTCCCTTGGAATGGTGTTTTTGATGCTTTCAAGTCCCTTGCACATGTAGTATAGGTCTTAGACTTTTATCCATATGAAGGCCTTAGGCACACTTTGGTGCCTTTGTTTGATGTTCATGGCCCAAGAACCTTATTAGGGCCGTGAACTCACTTTGAGGGGTGTTTTTGATGTGTTTTGGTCCTTGATTTAAGTGGAAACAATTCCTAGTAAATGTCTACGGCTTTAGGTGTCTTAAAAGCACCCTTTTGTCCATGATTTTGGAGTTCATGGTCCAAGAACTTATTGGGCCGTGAACACCTAGATCTTGGTGTTTTTGATTGTTTTCTAGTCTTAAATACACTTATAAATAAGCCTAAGTCCGTCACTTATCATGGGGAAAAGACTAGGTAGCATTTAACCCTCATATTGGAGTTTACTCTCCAAGAACGTTCTTGGGCGGTAAACTCCCGAAACTCACAAATTTGATATGTAATCTATGTTATTAAGCACATAATAAGCATTATAAGACAACTAGAGAAGTGTACTCATGATTTGGGATGAAAACCCGAAGATCCGTGAGAGAGAAATGACTTTTCTCTAGTTGGAAATGCGAATAATGAATGAATTTGGTTCAGAATTCTATTTATAGTCCTGAGATATTTTTGGCAGAAAATATTTTTATTCTCGAAATGATTTCTAATATAACAGAGTGTTGGAATACCAGTGTTGCACAAAACCCTAGTGCATCCACTCTCCTGATATTTTTCTGAAGTGTAAACCCTGAAGTACTCAAACTTATACGTAAAAGTCTGAAAATTAACTGTGACTGATATAACTTTTATTGTAGTGGTTTTGTTTGTACAGAATGGAAATTTCGGGTTGTCACATCATCCCGCCGTTAGAAGGAATTTCGTCCCGAAATTAGAATTTAAGCAAATAAGAAGTTACAAATGAAACACCATGAATTTCAAAATAATTTTTCACAATTTATAAAAACATTTCTCATTAACTTTTCATAAAAACATCAAGTTTAAATCTCAATTCACATTATACAAAATCCCAAGATCAATGTATATCAAAAATCCCATGCGTGTGTACAGATCAAGTCGGCGCCTTCCCACGGTCATCGCTAGTACCTGAAACAACACTAACAATGTAAGCACAAAGCTTAGTGAGTTCCCCAAAATACCACATAAACATATATTAGCCACTCGAGGCTATAACTCTATGGGTCCGTGCACCCAGGCTCTGTGAACCCTCAGGTTCTAACTCTGGGAACCTTCCGGTTCCAACTCTATAAACATGCACAACATAAATCACATAGACACCATGCAGTACAACACATAGCATACACATAACATACACATACTCTGACACATAACTCTGATTACCTACTCAAGGTAAAGTATAGTGAGAAGACTCACCTCGCGTATCTCGATGACTCACGAATCCTGATATCCCTCATGCTTGATCCTCCGAGCTATAATCCCCTATAACATCATATGTCTCTAATTAACACTTTTTAACACTAAGGTTGACTACCCCTAAGAAGTCAACACTGGTCAACTCTTGTCAACGGTCAACGGTCAACTTTGACCGGACTGGCAAGTGCAGTAAGGCGACTCGGCGAGTCTAGACGTTTTCACCATCTCTTTAGGATTCCCTTTTTTGACACGTCGAGTACACCCCTGACTCGACGGGTTCCACCTGGCATGAGTCGCGGGGCCACCACGACTCATATCGTCGAGTCTCAAGAACAACTCGGCGAGTCCCAGCTCGGCTCAGTCCACCTGTCAACTTCTAACTCGCCCCGACTCACTGAGTCGACTCATAACTCGGCTGGACCACTCACTGAGTGGTCAAGGACAATCTTCATGCTACTCGCCGAGTCTGTTCTTCAGACTCGGCGAGTCCATGCCATGCACCAACTCAAACTTGCTTCTGAGGTTAGATCCGCTCCAACAACTCATAGATCTGGCCCTCCTAAGCTAATTCATCACGTAAAGTCCATAACTTGGTGCTCATAACACACCCCATGGCTCATAAATGGTGTTTTAACCTTAAGCACAAGAACCCCAAATCCAAACCCTTATGGATTCACAAAAAGCTTGGGCAAAGGGACACTCTGGACCTCCAAAGGTCCAGATCTACAACTTAACTCACTCAAGGGACCAAGGAAACACTAGATCTTATCATAAAAGGGCTCAATAAGCCCTAAATCAACATAAATCTCAACATAGCAGAAATAGCTCGAAGAATATACCTCAAATGCGATGCTCTGGACCTCAAGCCTTCAGGAAGTGGCTCCCCTTGCTTTCCCTTTGCTAATTCTTCTTTTTCCTTGCAAAAAGATACCTCCAAGGTCAATAATGGCTTCTTACTTTGCTCCAAACGCTCACACTTGCTAGGGTTTCGCTCAAGGGACTGGTGAGCACAAATGACGGCCTAAAGGCCCTTTAAATATGTCCCAAACCCGAGAAATTAGGGTTTCATTAAACAGCGCAGACTCGCCGAGTCCATACCTTGGACTCGCCGAGTCCAGGCGCGAACCCGCGTCCAGAACCGCGATCCTACTCGGCGAGTCTGAGCTCCAACTCGCCGAGTCCCCTCTCAAAACCCCAAAACATAAACATAAAAGATACCTAGAAATCCGGGCTGTTACAACTCTCCCCCACTAGAACTAGACTTTGCCCTCGAAGTCTCGCTCTGAAAATAGCTCCGGATGCTGCTCACGCATCTCACGCTCCGGCTCCCAGGTCATCTTTGATCCCTTCCGATGCTGCCACTGAACCAACACCATAGGTACCTCCTTGTTCCTCAGAACCTTGATCTTCCGATCTCTGATGGCCACTGGCCTCTCGGCATAATTCAGGCTCGCATCCACCTGAATATCCTCTGATGGCCACTGGCCTCTCGGCATAATTCAGGCTCTTCTGTCGGTCTCTAGAGGCTTTCAATCGTTCACGGATCTGAACGATTTTCTCCATCGTTTCCCGAATGATCTCCGAACCGGTGAGAGTACTGTCAGAAGCTTGCCCCCTAACTAATTGGGTATCACCCACCTCAGCCCAGTACAGAGGGGATCTGCACTTTTGGCTGTAGAGGGCTTCAAATGGAGCAGCCTTGATGCTCGTATGATAACTATTATTATAGGAAAACTTAACAAGGGGTAAGTGAGTATCCCATGCCTTTCCAAAGTCGATCACACAGGCTCTCAGCATGTCTTCTAGTGTTTGGATGGTCCTTTCACTTTGTCCGTCGGTCTGTGGATGGTAGGCTGTGCTCATGTCCAGCCTTGTTCCCAGGGAGTGTTGTAGCGATTGCCAGAATCTTGAGGTGAACCTACAATCTCTATCGGAGATAATGGATATAGGTACACCATGTAGTCGTACGATCTCCCTAATGTATGTTCTCATAAGCTTCTCCATCTTGTCAGTTTCTTTGATAGGCAGGAAGTGTGCAGACTTGGTCAATCTATCGACGATGACCCATATGGTATCAAGTCCACCCGTTGTCTTGGGTAACTTGGTTATGAAATCCATAGTGATCCGCTCCCACTTCCATTCTGGAATCTCTGGTTGTTGTAGTAAACCGGAGGGCTTCTGGTACCCGACCATAACCTTTGTGCAAGTAAGGCATTTACTTACGAAGATAGCAATCTCTGCTTTCATATTAGGCCACCAGTATAGCTTTTTAAGATCCAGATATATCTTATCTAAACCTGGGTGGACGGAATACCGAGTGTTGTGCGCCTCGGTCATGACCAAGTCTCGGAAACCACCGCGTTTCGGTGTCCAGATCTGGTTCATGAAATATAAGGCTCCGCCACCCTTGGCTTCTAGGTTATTATCCATTCCTCTAAGGGTTTCACTCGTCACATTTTCAGGTTTCATGGCTTCAAGTTGGGCCACCTGAATTTGCTTAGATAAGTGTGAATGGATGGTTATTGACAATGACTTGACCCTGTGACCAGAATATTCCTTCCGACTTAGGGTGTCTGCTACTACGTTGGCTTTACCCGGATGATAACGAATATCGCATTCGTAGTCACTAAGTAGCTCGACCCACCGTCATTGTCTCATGTTGAGCTCTTTCTGATCGAATATGTGTTGTAAGCTCTTGTGGTCGGTGAAAATAGTGCTTTTCGTTTCATACAAGTAATGTCTTCAGATCTTCAGAGCAAACACCACTGCTCCTAGTTCAAGATTGTGGGTCGTGTTGTTAACTTCGTGTGTCTTCAACTGTCTCGAGGCGTAGGCGATGACCTTACCTCGCTGCATCAGAACACACCCGAGCCCTTGATTCGATGCATCGCAATAGACTACGAAGTCTTCTATTCCTTCAGGGAGGGATAGTATTGGTACGGTGCATAAAGCTCACTTGAGCGTTTGGAATGCTCTCTCCTGTTTCTCTTCCCAGTCGAAGGACACGACTTTCTGGGTCGGTGTTGTAAGAGGTTTCACAATTCGGGAGAAGTTCTGTATAAACCTGTGGTAGTAGCCAGCGAGACCTAGAAACTGCCGAATTTCTGTAGGCGTCTTCGGTGCTGACCAGTTCTCAATGGACTTAATTTTGGATGGGTCCACGTGGATTCCCTCTTCACTTACCACGTGTCCTAAGAATTCGACTCTTCAGATCCAAAATTCACATTTAGAGAACTTCGCATAGAGCTTCTCCGCTCGTAAAGTTCCTAGAACTTGTCGCAGATGATCGCCATGCTCTTCCTTACTTCGGGAGTAGATCAGGAGGTCATCAATGAATACAATGACGAACTGATCCAAGTAAGGTCGGCATACTCTATTCATCAGATCAATGAAGACTGCGGGCGCATTGGTCAATCTGAATGGCATCACTACGAACTCGTAGTGTCCGTAACGAGTTCGGAAGGCTGTCTTCGGAACATCCTCCTCTAGCACTCGTAACTGGTGATATCCGGATCTCAGATCAATTTTGGAAAAGTAGTTCGCCCCTTGCAGTTGGTCAAATAGATCGTCTATGCTAGGCAGAGGGTAACGATTCTTGACCGTTAGTTTGTTGAGTTCTCTGTAGTCGATACACATACAGAATGATCCGTCTTTCTTCTTAATGAACAAGATCGGTGCTCCCTAAGGTGAGAAACTTGGTCTTATAAAGCCCTTGCTGAGCAGTTCGTTAAGTTGACCAGATAGTTTCTGCATCTTTGCTGGTGCTAATCGGTAGGGCGACTTGGCTACTGGGGTAGCTCGTGGGACTAAGTTGATTCTGAACTCGACCTGTCGTTGCAGAGGTAATCCTGGTAGCTCTTATGGGAAGATGTCGGGAAAGTCGCTCACTACTGGAATGCTCTTTAGTTCCTTCGTTTCGAGGCTCGTATCGACGACGTGAGCAAGGAAAGCGTGGTATTCTTTACGCAGATACTTTTGTGCTTGAATACTTGATATAATACGAAGACTCGCACTGGGTTTGTCGTCGTAGACGATAAGAGTTTCATTATACGGGAGGTTTAGACAGACTGCTTTCTCGTAGCACATGATGTCGGCGTGATGAAGACTTAACCAATCCATGTCGATGATAACGTCGAAGCTTTTATTGAGACCGGCATAAGGTCGATTGGGAATGAATGGTTATCTAGAGTTAGGGTACAGTCTAAGTATATGCTATTTGTGTTTTCTGTTTTTCCATTAGCCATTTCTACTGTGAATTGTTCTTTAAGTGCGTCTGGTTGTTGTTTAAGCATGCGAGCAAATTTATGGTTCACGAAGCTTCGCTCTGCTCCACTATCGAACAGAATGCATGCATAGGAGTTATCAAGGAGGAACGTACCAGTTACCATCGTCGGGTCATCAACTGCTTCCCCATGGCCTATTGCTAGTACCCTCCCTGCTGCTCCAGCATTCTTCGCTTTGGGGCAGTCCCTCTTATAGTGGCCTGCTTCACCACATCCATAGCAGGTCGGGCTTGCGCCATAGCCGGGGACTTGGGTGATCGGCCTCGCTGGGGATTTATAGAAATGGACGGTGTGTCCTTTCCTATTGCAGTTAGAGCACTGCATTTCACGGGAGGGGCCGTTGTGGTGGAAGTTGCATTTGTTGCACTTAGGCAAATTTCCAGCATACTGTCTCACCGGAGCAGCAGCAGCAGTAGGGGTTATTACGATATGCACAGCCACAACTTGCTGCTTTTTATCAGCTCACTGCTTCTTCTTCTATTCCCAGAACTTCCGCTTAGTGTCAGCGGGTTTGGAGGGTTCCGGGATTGCTAGGGTGGTTATTGTTGCAGGGGTTTTGACTCCATGGTCAATGAGTCGCTGTGACAGTCGCTTGGCACTGTCGAAGGTAGCGGGGTTTGATGATAGTACATTCCCCTAATACGGAGGCACTAGCCCCCTTATGTACCTTTTGATCTTTTTCCCTTCAGTGGGAACCATATTGGGGCAGAGGGCCACCAGCTCGCTTAATCTGGCGGTATAAGCGACTACGTTGGTGCCCTTCATGGTTAGGCTCCAAAGCTCCTGCTCCAATTTCTGGATTTCGCCCCTCGGGTAGTATTCCTCAACCGGAGGCGATGGAGGTGCAGGGTTATTCCGGGGAGATTTGCGAGGAGGCATCTTTCAGCTATAAGTTTATGAAGATAAGCAAAGTGGTAAGAATCAATTGTAAGTGGGGTGAGAGTGACACATGGACTAACTAACCATAGCCCAACAGTTGAATGAGTGTTTAAGATCACAACAAAGAATATTAGTAGGAAAACACAAGTGTACAGATTTTTCCCACAGATTAGGTAGATGTCAATAATACTGGTATTACTGATGTAATAAGTTCAGGGAAAAATCAACCTAACAGTAGGTCTTACATCATACCATACAGAAGAGTTTGACAGTTCTTAGATTCCTAATTAGAGTACTGAAAGTTAGGAATATTTTACAGACAAGTGCAACTTACAGCACATATATTAAAGGCTTTTCCTTAACCAAAAGACAAAGATGTACTAGGCATCTTCAAACGGCGATGGGAAATCCTCAGGCGAACTCTGAGGTCTGCCACTTGACGAAACACCTCCTGAAGGTGTCGCTCCTGAGCCCTCTGACGGGCTCGAAGTTCCAAGACTTCAGCGCGGGAGGCAGCCAGCTGTTGCTGCAGGGTTTCAGTGGTTCTCCGGGTCCGTTCCATGTCTTCTTCAAGACGGCGGATGCGGACTGTGTTGACACCAGAGTTGACATCAATCTCCATGACTCGGTCGATGGCTGCTCGACCCTGCTCCACATTACGTGCTATTCTGCGGATAATGACGGGCAGAGCTCGGTCAGCAGAACTACCTTCACTGACGTTGTAAAAGCTTCGGTCCCTAAAGTAAGGTAAGGGTTGACTCTGTTCGTCACTCCAGCGATTGAAGTTAGTTTCCCACAAAGGTGTAGGACCTGGAAAAGCTGGTCGAGGGTTGTCGTTCGGGGCTTGACCTACTAGCGGTAGGTTGTTGACTTCAGGCTCGGAGTTAGATCCATCAGAAAGGCCTTCTGCGAGGTGATCATCCAAAGGGATTGGATGCTTATCTTCGGGCTCTTCTTCGATCCACCCGACATTGCCTTCATTTGGAAATTACGGGTCGCCGTGATGGAATCCAGCCATTGAAATCTACGCGAGAAGAGAGGTATAAGAATATAGTATATATGTAGCTAGTAGTAGTACTAAAATACACCTATAGTATTTCAAGTTTAGGTTCTACTGATCTTCTTGTGGTATTGTTGGTAAGTTTTTAGATTTGTTAACATATCACAACTATTCTAGGGCATATGCTAATCACTCCTCGGACCAGCATAGTTGATCAGGCTATGCCATTCCCAGGACTGACCATACATCCCCGAGCTCACTTGTGATATATAACAATCGTAATAATTTTGTTCTTGTCATTGTGACACTGATTTTATTATGAATGCAGACTAGTATACTTAATTAAATATTTTAATATTTAAAGTATAGACTCTTGGTCAGAGTGCTTTAATCCCAAATGGGTTTATAGTTTAGTATATCTTTTATGGGTTGATATACTCAATTCACTATAAACAATGCTCTGTTACCAATCTGTCACACCCCAAAACCGAGAACGACGGAAACGTTCTGGGGCAGAGGACGTCATGTAAAGTATCACAACACAGTAAAACTAAACAAGCAAACAACATCATCCATTGCATTAAATATATAATTTTAATACAAGCATGTTCTGTACAGTTATAGACACCAAAAATAATGTAAATCAAAATAATAAGATGAGTCTTGGATGCGCTTCATCATCTCAAAAGCTGGCCTCGGTACCTGTCTACTGATGACCCGAGAATACAAGTTATTTTGAAAGAGTTTATCAGCATTAAGCTGGTGAGTTCATAAGTATTTTAGTGTCGGTGTTTGTTATCAAAACCTTTGAACATGTCTTAAGTGTAAGTTCGTAAAATGTATGTAAATGTTTGTAAGTGTTTGTAAAAGTTTGAATATCTCAAAAAAACCTATATTTTCTATTAAAGTAGCCTTCTACCAAGGCTTAACTGTTTTGTATGCTCGTTTGTTGTAAAAGTGTGTAATTTCCTAAGTGTAACTATCATTAACAAAATATAGTTTGTACATTAATGTTTAAGTGAAATAATCACTAAATATATGTAAAGGGTAAATTACTGTAGTACTGTAGTGTTGTATTATAGGAACTACTGCTGTACTAACTACCTTAAACCGGATTTATATTAAGGTATCATGTGATTAATTGTACCATACTATCGACTGAATAAACAACGACAAATGTAGGTCGTAAAAAGAAATGACGTTTGCCACCCGCAGACCTGCAGGTCCGGCTGTAGCTAACAACAAGGTGTAGGATACTCAATCCAGTATAGATCTATACGCAAACTCACGCTCTCCTTCCAAGAGACTCTGGCTACAACTCGGGCCATGACATTTAAGGCATGCTCCGATACAGTAGATCACAATTCTGTCAATGTATATATGTATATGTAATGTATTGTTACTCGTTCTAGTATCATTGTATATGTTCTCTTTCTAGTATAGTTGTATATGTTCTCTTTCTATTATAGTTGTATATGTTCTCTTTCTAGTATAGTTGTATATGTTCTCTGTCTAGTATAGTTGTATGTGTTCTCTATCTAGTATAGTTTTATATGTTATCTGTCTAGTATAGTTGTATATGTGCTCATAGTAATGTAATGTATATGTTCTCATAGTAATAAGTATTGACTCATGAATGAACTGACTCATTGATCTAGCAATAGTATAAGTATGATCCTGTGCTACCCCGATGGTAGCTTACTAATTATGTAACTAGTACGCATGAATAGGGAAGCACTTTTATGTCTATATATGTACACATGATATAGAATCAATATTGAAACGACCTTCGGACGACTACCCGATATCCCACCAGACCACATCCAAATCGAGGAAAAGGAAACAGGGCGGACGACCTTCCTAAGCCTTTTAAACATTTCTTATATAACCATACATATACAGGCATGCAATTTATTATAAGTGTAAAAAAGTTTAAGTAAAAGTATTTGATAAGTAAAAGAGTTTGTAAAGCAGTTTGAAGTAAAACTGTCACACCCCCAAACCAGAACGACGGAAACGTTCGGGGGTGGAGGACGTCATATTCAGTATCATCACAGTTCATAGAAAGGAAAGTACACACCACCATAGATATATAAAGGTTTTTAAAATGTTTACATCATTGCATTCATTACATGCCCAAAAGATAAAAGCATAAACATCTTTCAAAAGAAGTAATTAACGCCAGCGCGTTAATCCCCAAAAGTTGATTTCCAAACCTGCTTAGCGGTTCCCTGAGAATACAAGTTATTTCAAAGAGAAAGTGTCAACAATTAAGTTGGTGAGTTCATAAGTAGTTTCAGAAAGTTTGTATGCCATTCCAAATTGAGTGTATGTTTTCCAAGAAAATCCCTTATTTTCTTATAAAAGTGTGAAATGCATGAGAATATATGTATTGAATAATATGCATAGTTAAATCAAGAAAAATCCCTTATTTTCCTATTAGTTGTTTGTTTTGTATACCGGGAAAATCCCATATTTTCCTAAAGTGATAGTTAGCCTAATGTCCCAGACTAAAAACCGAAAGCAAAAGACATGCTTTAGAAGGTTGAAGCATAGATTTATATAATAAAACCTATTAGAAGATTTCAGTTTGTTAGATGAAGAATAGTTTTAATAACCACTCATTTATCAATCAGAGGTACTATAATAATTGTATATCCGATGAGTTTTATAACCATACTAAACATAATATGCCTATAGCGACGTTCTTTAGGCGTCGTAGCGTTATGACAAACTGTCACCCCAAAGGACGGACTGTAGCTAACAGTCAGGGCGTGGGATCATGACTTCCCGTATAGATCTATACACATTTGACACGTTCTCCGAACGGGAGACTCTGGTTATAGACAGGACTTGAAGAGGTACCTTTTAGCAAAAAGGTATTATTTGAAGATGTACACGTCTCACGGATTCTCAACTAAGTCTGTATTAAAGTAGTAGTTTTGTATGCAAAGTTTATCCTTTTTCACAATGTTCGACAATGCATAAATCATAAGTTTTTTTAAAATGTATTAAAACGGTTTAGTAACGAAGGATGCTTTGGAATTGCTAAATACATTGTATAAATCTAGTGCATGCAAAATGTGACAAGAGTTTTCACATAGTAGTAGTGAATGACAAATGATTTATTTGATAAAAACGAGTACAGTGAAACTTTATGAAATACACGATAATAACCGTATGTTTACTTGTATTCCCCCCCCCCCCTTAAAAGTGTATAAAAATCATTTAAAATGTATTTAAAAGTGTGTTTGTAGGGGTATGAACTCAGTTGAAAGTTTGACGAAAATGAGATGAAAACCGGGCAGAGTTTCGTCTCGGGAAACGGATTTTTCTTGGGATTCTCGGGAGTAAAATCGACCTTCGGGACTTGAGCAAAATGACCAGGGCTTCGGGCTAGAACGGGAACGGAAATCGAGGCAATATCGTGAGAGAAATGAGAGAGATGGGGTGATTTTCCCGCAACCCTCTCATCTCTATTTATAGGGGTCTGAGAAGCCTTGGTACACGGGGCGTACGGGCGTACGCGGGGCGTACCCGTGCGTCATGCATGACCGAGTCCTCGACTGCCTCGGAGCTCGGATGGGATGGGGCATAGCTCGCATAGGGGGGCGATGTGGTCGAACCGAGGCCCATGATTTGAGTACGCGGGGCGTACGAGGGTACGCAAGGCGTACCTCGGTCCTATCCGCTGACTCCTCTTCGGATATTACCAAGAGTTTAAAATTAAAAATATATATTAATTATTTATTAAACTTCAAAAATTCATATCTCCTTCATACGAACTCCGTTTTCGACGTACTTTATACCCACGCGTAGGTGAGACTAAGATCTACAACTTTCGTTTAGATTCCGTCGGCAAATTCCGAAATTATTTTTTATTATTTATTTTTAAAAAGTCGTGTTTAAGGAATTTCTTTAGAAATTCATAACTTCTTTGTCTGACGTCGGTTTTTGCCAGACTTTTTACCTCTGAATTACCATTGTCGAGACGTTCGATTCTCGTTTAGGTCATTCCGGCCAAAAGTCGCTCGATCTCCGATTCGAGTTTTTAGCTGCCTACTGCTAAGCCGAACTTAAAAAAATCATAAATTCAATTTACGAAGTCGGATTTGGGCGTTCTTTTTATGCACTTTTGCAGTTTAACGATATCTATGACTTTCATT
Source organism: Lactuca serriola (assembly GCF_051521515.1). Taxonomy (NCBI): domain Eukaryota; kingdom Viridiplantae; phylum Streptophyta; class Magnoliopsida; order Asterales; family Asteraceae; genus Lactuca; species Lactuca serriola. The sequence continues at coordinate 98,398,669 of NC_136412.1, read as the reverse complement.
TAGACACCTAAGGTCAAAAGTATTTTATTGAAACTTTGCATTTTTACGTAACTTCGTATTGTCGGTTTTTGTTGGAAAACTTAGGATGGTCATAACTTCTTCGTTATAACTCGGATTTTAGTGTTCTTTATATGCTTGGAAATCTTGAGACGATATCTACTACATAACGTACTCCAACCAGAGCTTTTGAATACTTCATTATTCGATGGTATTCCAATTACTTATTCCAAGAGGTTACAAGACTCGATTTTCAATGACCTGAAATGACGAGTTGTTACATCATCCCCCCGTTAGAGGGAATTTTGTCCCAAAATTTTAATACAAAAGAAAAGTTTTATGGGCTGAGGAAGAGGTGTGGATACTTCTGTTGTATTTAATCTTCTCGTTCCCACGTGAACTCAGGTCCCCTCTTAGCATTCCATCGGACCTTTACTATTGGAATGAGACTCTGTTTAGTTCGCTTAACTTCCCTGTCCATGATCTCGACGGGTTCTTCCACAAAGTTAAGATTTTCATTTAGTTCGATTTCATCGAGTGGAATTACTAGTGTTTCGTCGGACAAACACTTTTTCAGGTTCGACACGTGGAATACTGGATGTACTTTGTTAAGCTCGATTGGTAGTTGGAGTTTGTAGGCCACTGGACCAACTCATGAAATGATTTCGAAGGGTCCAATGTACCTAGGATTTAGCTTCCCACGTTTTCCAAAGCGTATCATGCCCTTCCAGGGTGAAACCTTCAGTAGTACACGGTCGCCTATCTGGAATTCCAAGGGTTTACGTCTTTTGTCGGCATAGCTCTTTTGCCTATCCCTTGAGGATTTCAGTCGTTCTCGTATTTGCACGATCTTCTCAGTCGTTTCTCTGATGATCTCCGGACCAGTGAGGGTGCTATCAGGGACTAGACCTTTTGCCAATTGCGTGTCGCCCACTTCTGTCCAGCACAGAGGTGATCTGCACTTACGGCCGTAAAGGGCTTCAAATGGAGCAGTCTTGATACTAGTATGATAACTATTGTTATAAGAGAACTCGACCAAAGGTAAGTGAACATCCCATGCTTTACCAAATTCGATTACACATGCTCGCAACATGTCTTCCAAGGTTTGGATTGTTCTCTCACTCTGTCCATCAGTTTGTGGGTGGTATGTTGTACTCATATCCAACCTTGTTCCCATGGATTTTTGCAATGATTGCCAGAATCTGGAAGTGAATCTGCTATCTCTATCTGAGATGATGGACATCGGCACTCCATGAAGTCGCATGATCTCCTGGATGTAGGTTCTTGATAGTTTTTCCATCTTATCAGTTTCCTTGATCGGTAAGAAATGAGCAGACTTGGTTAGTCTGTCGACGATCACCCAAATAGTATCTTGGCCACCCTGAGTTTTGGGCAGTTTCATTATAAAGTCCATGGAAATCTACTCCCATTTCCACTCAGGTATTTCAGGTTGTTGGAGTAGGCCTGAGGGTTTCTGGTGTTCTATTTTTATCTTGGCGCAAGTCAAACACTTGCTCACATAGGTAGCAATCTTCGCTTTCATGTTTGGCCACCAGTAGAGTTGCTTGAGATCTAGATACATCTTGTCTGACCCTGGGTGTACGGAGTATGCAGTCTTGTGTGCCTCGCTCATAACTACCTCTCTGAATCCACCAAACTTGGGTGTCCAGATTCGGTTCATGAAGTAGCGTGCTCTGTCACTCTTGATTTCTAAGTTCTTGTCCATTCCTCTAAGGGTCTCACCTGTCATGTTTTCGGGTTTCAAGGCCTCTGTTTGAGCTTTCTTGACTTGTGCTGACAGGTGTGAATGGATCGAAATGACTAATGACTTCACTCTTCGGCCAGAGTAGTCCTTACGACTAAGGGCATCGGCCACGACGTTTGCCTTTCCCGGATGATAGCGAATCTCACATTCGTAGTCGTTGAGCAATTCGACCCAACGTCGCTGCCTCATGTTTAACTCTTTCTGGTCGAAGATGTGTTGGAGGCTCTTGTGGTCTGTAAAGATAGTGCATTTGGTACCGTATAGGTTGTGCCTCCAGATTTTAAGAGCGAAGACCACCGCTCCAAGTTCTAAGGCATATGCAATAACCTTTCCCCTCTGCGTTAGCACATAGCCCAGTCCTTGCTTCGAAGCGTCGCAATACACCACAAAATCTTCGGTCCCCTCTGGAAGAGAAAGGATGGGTGCACTGCAAAGGGCCTGTTTCAAAGTTTGAAATGCAGCATCTTGCTTTTCTCCCCAGTTGTAGGTCACACCTTTCTGGGTTAAAGCGGTATGAGGTTTTGCGATGCTGGAGAAATTCTGAATGAACCTTCGATAATAACCAGCAAGACCTAGAAATTGGCGAATCTTTGTTGGAGTAGTTGGGGTAGACCAGTTTTTGATAGCCTTGATTTTTGATGGGTCCATGTGGATTCCTTCCTTGCTCACTACATGACCGAGGAAGTCCACTTTTCTAATCCAAAACTCACAATTTGAGAATTTTGCATAAAGTCTCTCAATCCGTAACGTCTCTAAGACTTATCTCAGATGTTGACTATGCTCTACTTTATTTTTTGAATAAATGAGTATATCGTCTATGAATACTATCACAAATTTATCCAAGAATGGACGACATACCCGATTCATTAGATCCATGAATACGACCGGGGCGTTGGTTAGTCCGAACGACATCACTACGAACTCGTAATGTCCGTATCTCGTTCGGAAGGCCGTCTTGGGAACATCGCTCTCCAGGACTCGCAGCTAGTGATATCCCGACCTCAGATCGATCTTGGAGAAGTAGTTGGCTCCTTGGAGTTGGTCGAATAAGTCGTCGATTCGGGGTAGGGGGTATCGGTTCTTGATGGTAAGTTTGTTGAGTTCTCGGTAGTTGATGCACATCCTGAATGATCCATCCTTCTTTTTCACGAATAAGACGGGTGCTCCCCATGGCGAGAAGCACGACCTGATGAATCCTTTTCCAAGTAGCTCGTTCAGTTGGTTGGATAGCTCCTGCATCTCTGCCGGGGCTAATCAAGAGGGTGCTTTGGCTACTGGGGTAGCTCCGGGAACCAGATCGATTCTGAACTCGACTTGTCTCGCGGGTGGTATTCCCGGAAGGTCCTCGGGAAAAACGTCGGGAAAATCGCATACGTCGGGCACATTCTTGACGTCCTGGACTTCGCGTTTCACATCTACAACATGTGCCAAAAATGTGTGACACTCTTTGCGTAGGCACTTCTAAGCTTGGATACATGAGATGATACGAAGAGTGGTACTGGGTTTGTCGCCCAAGACAATGAAAGTTTCGCCGGTTGGCAGATTAAGACGAACGGCCTTATCGTAACATAAAATGTCTGCATGATGAGAACTCAACCAATCCATGCCAATGATGACATCGAAACACTTAATCGAGACTGGCATGAGGCTAATTGTAAAGGGATTATCGTTTAGAGTTAGAGTACAGTTTAAGTATATCTCCTTAGTGCCTTCGGTCTTACCGTTGGCCATTTCTACTATAAACGGCTCACTTAATGATTGAGGTAATGGCTTTAGCAGGCCTTTAAAATTGTGACTCACAAAACTTCTCTCCGCTCCACTATCAAACAAAATGGATGCATACGAGTTATCGAGAAGAAACGTACCCGTAACAACAGTGGGGTCCGCAACGGCTTCATCTTGTCCCATTGCGAATACTTGGCCCCTTCCGCCGGTATTCCTGTTGTTTGCCTTCGGGCAGTCCCTGCGGTAGTGCCCCGTGTCTCCGCACTCAAAGCAGGCGCGGCTTACTCTGGTATTAGCAGTGGGGGCGCATTGTTGGGTTGGCTCTTTGCAATAGCGGTCTGTATGTCCCTTCTTATTGCACCTGGTGAATTGAAGGTCACGGCAGAGACCGTGGTGGTGGAAGTTGCATTGGTTGCATTTCGGAAGTTTCCTATTATATGAGCTTGTGGGGGCAGTGTTGGTAGGTACAGTAATAGCGTGGATCGCCACTACTTGTTGTTTCTTGGGGTTCTCCTTTAGGTTTTGCCCCCTTCTCTTGTTCCAAGGCCTATTTTGGCCCTGTGTCTCCTTAGATGGATTGGCGGTAGTTGCAATGGTACCCTGTTTTACCCCGTGGTCGATGAGTCGCTGAGCCAGGCGTTTAGCGCTGTTGTAGGTGATAGGGTTGGAAGCTAGGACATGCCCTTGAATCTGGGGTGACAACCCCCAAATGTACCTTTCAACCTTCTTTGATTCTGGGTTGACCATGGTAGGGCACAATGCAGCGAGGTCGTTGAACCGAGCTGTGTAGGTGACTAGATCAGACCCAGTCATTTTCAGATTCCAGAGCTCCTGCTCAAGCTTTTGCACTTCGCCCCTTGGGTAGTATTCTTCCAGTAGTAGAACCTTCAGATCTTCCCAACTCATGGTGTTGGGGACAGTGAGCGTCACCGAATTCACATGGCTTTTCCACCAAGTGAGGGCTCGATCTATGAAGGTGCAAGTAGCGAACTTGACCTTGCTTGCTTCTTGGCACGAGCAGATCTCGAAGACTGTTTCGGTCTTCTCGAACCATTGCATTAGTGCAATGACTCCTCCCATGCCATTAAAAGTCTTTGGCTTTGAGTTGGAGAACTCCGTGTAGGTACACTCCCTCACTTGGCCACGGCCGGTGCCATGATTTGAATGATTCGTGCTGCTTCCTGTACCTCCATTTGCATTGAAGTTTATTTGTGAGAGAGCTGCTGTTACTGCTGCTGTGATAGCCGTCTGGACCATGGACGGATCATACGTTGGTGGTGGAGGTGGTGGTGGCGCCGTGCCCGGTCTGGGCCTCAGGTTTGGACGAGGAGGCATCGCGCTGCCAAAAGAAAATGAGAGATTATAGGTTTTGGTGATTGCAAGTTGAATGATATTGAGTTAACTTCCTTTAATAGTTTAAGGATTTGGTTTGGCCAACACAGGGTTCTGAGTCTGATTTATAAATGAAGTTTGAATAGATGTACTTATGAATTAGACGAACTGCACATAATCAAAACAGAAAAGAGGTTTTCCCTATATATTTTAAACATCTAGTTGTGTTACATCCGAGTTTAGACAAAAATTTTTGACCTTTCTAAAGGTCTCCGATTATAGAAAGTTTAAAGAAAGTAATACTTTTATCCGAAGTCCTAATTTATAACAAAATTTGAAATTTTGGCAAGCACTACTTGCGACGTAGGTTGCGCTTGGAGCTTGACTCCGCATCCGATTGCTTCGACTCCATTGGACGCCTATCAAAAGCGGCTTGTTGTTCCCTTAATTCGGCTAGGGCTGTAATCATTTGTGCCTAAAATGCCTCAGTTTGGAGTTGGGCATGGTCCTGAATCCCATCCAACCTACGGATGTCAGAAGTGTGAACCTGCACTTCTACGTTGATTTCACGGATCCGGTTGGCTTGAACTCTTGATTGATAGCATTGGTTGGCTAATTTTCCAACCATGACCGGAAGTGCTTGGTCTGCCGATCCCCCGCCTCTGACATCATAAAAGTCTCGGCAAATTCCGTAGGGAGGGCGTAAGCTTTCTTGTTGGCTCCAATGGTGGAGGTGACTCCCCCACACAGGAGTGGGTCCTTGGAAGTTCCTCACATGGACAGGAGGTTGTGGGGCCGGTGGATTGATAACCTCTGGCTTTGAATCTGTACCAGAGTCATCTCCCTCATCCAACTCTATCGGTTATTTGTCTTCTTCGGGATCTTCTTCGATCCATCCTCCATTACCTTGATTGGGGTAGTAGGGGTCATTGGGGTGGTGGAATCCAGCCATTGAGTCTGTATGAGAATAGGGTTAAGAATTTGCTATAAGATAGAGTACATGAAATTTACCCTTAAGTTTAATGGTTGTTGATACTCAAATACTCCCTTAGTATTATTTAACGATATGTTTTTGGTCAGTTTTAAATTTGTTGTCCACTGCAGACACTCCTCGGCACACGTTAGTCGGCTCTCGGACGAATATAGTTGATCAGGCTATATCCTTCCTAGTTCCGATTACATATCCCAAGGTGTACCTACACTGCACAACTTATTTATAATACTTCTAAAATGGTCCGATGTGGAACTGTTATTAGTAAGAAATGAATGCATGCTTACTTTATAAAAACTAAATAAATTTAATTTCAAAAGTATGACTCTTCTCAAAGTGTTTTTGCCCAGTTGAGTTTATAGTTGTATACCAAAAATGGTTTTGATATACTTAATTCACTATAAACGATGCTCTGATACCAATATGTCACACCCCCAAACCAGAACGGCGGAAACGTTCGGGGGCGGAGGACGTCATATTCAGTATCATAACAGTTCATAGAAAGGAAAGTACACACCACCATACATATATAAAGTTTTTTAAAATGTTTACATCATTGCATTCATTACATGCCCAAAAGATAAAAGCATAAACATCTTTCAAAAGAAGTAATTAACGCCAGCGCGTTAATCCCCAAAAGTTGATTTCCAAACCTGCTTAGCGGTTCCCTGAGAATACAAGTTATTTCAAAGAGAAAGTGTCAACAATTAAGTTGGTGAGTTCATAAGTAGTTTCAGAAAGGTTGTATGCCATTCCAAATTGAGTGTATGTTTTCCAAGAAGATCCCTTATTTTCTTATAAAAGTGTGAAATGCATGAGAATATATGTATTGAATAATATGGATAGTTAAATTAAGAAAATCCCTTATTTTCCTATTAGTTGTTTGTTTTGTATACCGGGAAAATACCATATTTTCCTAAAGTGATAGTTAGCCTAATGTCCCAGACTAAAAACCGAAAGCAAAAGACATGCTTTAGAAGGTTGAAGCATAGATTTATATAATAAAACCTATTGGAAGATTTCAGTTTGTTAGATGAAGAATAGTTTTAATAACTACTTATTTATCAATCAGAGGTACTATAATAATTGTATATCCGATGAGTTTTATAACCATACTAAACATAATATGCCTGTAGCGACGTTCTTCAGGCGTCGTAGCGTTATGACAAACTGTCACCCCAAAGGACGGACTGTAGCTAACAGTCAGGGCGCAGGATCATGACTTCCTGTATAGATCTATACACATTTGACACGTTCTCCGAACGGGAGACTCTGGTTATAGACAGGACTTAAAGCGGTACCTTTTAGCAAAAAGGTATTATTTGAAGATTTACACGTCTCATGGATTCTCAACTAAGTCTGTATTAAAGTACTAGTTTTGTATGCAAAGTTTATCCTTTTTCACAATGTTCGACAATGCATAAATCATAAGTTTTTTTAAAATGTATTAAAACGGTTTAGCAACGAAGGATGCTTTGGAATTGCTAAATACTTTGTATAAATCTAGTGCATGCAAAATGTGACAAGAGTTTTCACATAGTAGTAGTGAATCACAAGTGATTTATTTGATAAAAACGAGTACAGTGAAACTTTATGAAATACACGATAATAACCGTATGTTTACTTGTATTCCCCCCCCTTAAAAGAGTATAAAAAGCATTTAAAATGTATTTAAAAGTGTGTTTGTAGGGGTATGAACTCACTTGAAAGTTTGACAAAAGCGAGATGAAAACCGGGCAGAGTTTCGTCTCGAGAAACGGATTTTTCTCGGGATTCTTGGGAATCTCAGGAGTAAAATCGACCTTCGGGACTTGAGCAAAATGACCAGGGCTTCGGGTTAGAAAGGGCACGGAAATCGAGGCAATATCATGAGAGAAATGAGAGTGATGGGGTGATTTTTCCGGAACCCTCACATCTCTATTTATAGGGGTCTGAGAAGCCTCGGTACGCGGGGCGTACCCGTGCGTCATGCATGACCGAGTCCTCGACTGCCCCGGAGCTTGGATGGGATGGGGCATAGCTCGCATAGGGGGGCGACGTGGTCGAACCGAGGCCCTTGATTTGAGTACGCGGGGCGTACGAGGGTACGCAGGGCGTACCTCGGTCCTATTCGTTGACTCCTCTTTGGATATTACCAAGAGTTTAAAATTAAAAATATATATTAATTATTTATTAAACTTCAAAAATTCATATCTCGTTCATACGAACTCCGTTTTCGACGTTAATTATACCCACGCGTAGGTGAGACTAAGATCTACAACTTTCGTTTAGATTCCGTCGGCAAATTCTGAAATTATTTTTTATTATTTATTTTTAAAAAGTCGTGTTTAAGGAATTTCTTTAGAAATTCATAACTTCTTTATCTGACGTCGGTTTTTGCCAGACTTTTTACCGCTGAATTACCATTGTCGAGACCTTCGATTCTCGTTTAGGACATTCCGGCGAAAAGTCGCTCGATCTCCGATTCGAGTTTTTAGCTGTCTACTGCTATGCCGAACTTAAAAAAAATCATAAATTCAATTTACGAAGTCTGATTTGGGCGTTCTTTTTATGTACTTTTGCAGTTTAACGATATCTATGGCTTTCATTTAGACAACTAAGGTCAAAAATATTTTATTGAAACTTTGCGTTTTTACGTAACTTCGTATTGCTGGTTTTTGTCGGAAAACATAGGATGGTCATAACTTCTTCGTTATAACTCGGATTTTAGTGTTCTTTATATGCTTGGAAATCTTAAGACGATATCTACTACATAACGTACTCCAACCAGAGCTTTTGAATACTTCATTTTTCGATGGTATTGCAATTACTTATTCCAAGAGGTTACAAGACTCGATTTTCAATGACCTGAAATGACGGGTTGTTACAAAAACAGTTTGATAAACAGTTTGAATAGTAATAAAATCATTGGTTTTATAGTTATTAATCACATGTGATTGATGTAATTGTTGGATTAGTGTCTAAGTCCATAACTATTTTGGTATGTACTTGACCCGATGGTACATGGTACTTTTGGGTTGCCTTCACCAAAGCAACTTGATAGGATGAATTATGGAGAGAAAGGATTAAATATGATTTGTTAATATATGATGGGAATAATATATTAAAGGAGAAATCATATTTATTTAATTAATATTGGTCAATAATTAATTAAGAATTAATTTTGTGATCAAGTGTAATTAATTAAACTAGAGGGGTTGAATTGTAATTATGTGATAGTTACAAAATAAGGTAAGGATTATCTTAAATATAGGGTGAACGAATTTAAGGAGATAATGCCTTAGAATTCGACTAGGATAAGGGTTTCTAAGACTTATCTGATGGTTGCTTGGTGGGCAAGCAACTAGATAAGGATAAGGACTAAAACCCTAATCTTTACACCTATATAAACCCCTAAGGCTCATGAATTCGTCTAAGCCTTCCCAAGAAGTCCTAAGGACGAATTCCTACCTCTCTCCTCTCTCTTTATACCTTCTCCATTTGCTCTTGGTGTTTGTAAGCCATTAGAGGAGTGACACTTGTGACTCTAAGCGTTCCAAAGTCAATTCAAGGAGGAATTGGGATTGTTATTGCTACATAACAATCAAGGTAACTTTATAAACATATTCTAATATCTAATATGATTACTTGTATGCTAGAATTAGGGTTTATAGTCTTGGATTCAAAGCATGTACAATAGAGAAACCTAGATCCAAGCATTAGGGTTTGTATGAGCACATAGGATGTCTTATGACCAAAACCCATCAGTGGTATCAGAGCCTAGCTTGGTTTCAATTGTATTGATGGATTGTATAACTGGAAAATTCGATTTTTTGGATTTTTGAGGCTGGACTCGCCGAGTCCATGCAGACTCGACGAGTCAACTCGTCAGATGGAGGGTATTTCGCGATTTCTTGCTGTTTTTGCTTATGGATAGTTACCTTATCATATTAGATCAATATAAATGTTAATTTGAAGATATTTATCAATTAATAAGATAATTGTTTCCTTATAAGATAATTGATTAATTATTTTGAGTAAATTGATATATTGTTTTGCAAGAAATCATTAAATAAATCAAATATGGATAATTATGTGACTAAATGTTAATTTGAATTATTTTTTATTTGATCCTTGTTGTTATGAAATGTTTCATATTTTCCCCTTTAGGTTTTATAGTTTAAATTTGAACCCAATAGTTTTATTCTTTTGAAATTTAAATAGTTAAAACCCTAATGTTTTGAAAAAGGTTTCAAAACTTGCCCTCAAGTTTTGGAATTTAAATTTTGATTAAATGGTTTAATTTTGATGTATATTTAAATTCTAAACCCTAATGTGTTGAAATGTTTCAAAATTTGCCCTCAAGTTTTGGAATTTAAAAGTTGATTAAAAGTTTAATTAGGAATGTTAAATTCTAAAACTCTAGTATAGTTTTGAAAAAGTTCAAATCACACCCTTATGGTTTTATTAATTAATTAAGGTGTATAATTAAAGGAGATTTAATAAATCCATAAAAGTTTAGGTTTACAATTTAATTGAATTAAAAGTATAATTGTTAAATTAGACCACCTAATATTTTAAAAGTATAAAATACACGCTATAAGGGGTGTTTAAGGAAATTGCCTATAAAATGGCGATTGAATGGGTATCCACTCTTACCCACCGCACTCTTGACTAGTGGAGGGTCGTTAGCCGAACGGGTAGGATAGGACGAAACCTTCCATTATAAGTATAATGAAGTATAAAAGTAACTAAATGTTTTCATAAAATTCCCAATCTTGGTTACTTAGGAAAAAGTGAATTGATGCAATTCCATGAAATTACACTTTGTGCCCTTGCGAAGACGTTAGTGGAGCGTGTGTGGTTTACCGGCACACTAAATGGTTCTAAACAAAGGTAGCAAAGGGTGACTCAATGTTTTTCATAGTTCGGTGGAGCGTGTGTGGTTTACCGGCACATCGAATAGGTGACTGTAACATGTGAGGGCACCATGTAAGTTTGCATGGTTATTCACACCCGCTTTGTGATCCTCGGCATCCCAGTCACAAACAAGAGGGGCATATCGAGATTTAAACATGCCATTGAAAGTTAAATGAATCTCAAAAGATCTAGGAGTTTTCATAGATTTAAAACTTAAATTCTTTTTCGTTTTTCATGGTGGAAATTAGTGAATCGTCATTCACTTACCTTCAAATGTTCTGCAATCTGGGTTACGGCATCCCTCTCCCGAGCTGTAGAATATTGTGTTGGGTCCTAGCCTTAGTATCTCATTTGGGTGATTTACTAAGGACTCAATCAATCAACTAACTTGAATTTGTTTTTCTCCCATTTTGTAGATGTCATAGTTTGACAAACTATGGTCTTCTCAAATCCCGTGGAACAAGCATTCCACATGAAGATGATATTCCACGATTCGATCGAGGAACAAGAGATCATGCCTCATTTCCTCCTCCTCCTCCTCCAATTATTCTCCCTAACCCACAAGTTCAAAGGCTTGAAAAGTTCAAGACCACTCAAGCCCTTTTGGCAAGTAAACATAAAGAAGGAAAGCCGGTGTGTGCACACGTCCTAGGGATGAAGTCACACATTGATAGGTTAAGAATGTTGGGATCCATTGTCTGTGAGGAAATGGCTTTTGATTGGGTTCTTCAGTCACTTCCTAACTCATATAGTGAGTTCGTAAGAGAGTACTATATGATAAACCGCGACGTGACCCTTATAGATCTCACCTATATGCTTATTGCTGCTGAATCAACAATGGTTTGGCGCAATAGAAAAGCAAAGTTGATTGGTGAATCTGCCTTCAGGACCTCTATGGATATAGTCGATGGCAATGAAAGACATGCTATGATCGAAAAGTTTGATCATAAGAGAAAGGCAATGTCTGAAGTAGTTTCATGTCATGTTCCAAAAGTGTCAATTTGCTTTTATTGCCAAGAGAAAGGGCATTGGAGACGAAGCTGCCCTATTTATCTAAGAGATCTAAGAGATGGGAGAGTCAAAACGTATGGCTCTGCTTTAGGTAAAATCCATTGACTAACTCTTTTAAGCTTCTATTCTAGATTCTCAATACATAATGTGATAAGATTACAATTGATGTTTTGTAGACTCGAAGAAAAGAAAGGCAGCTTAAAGGAAGAAGTGAGCAGAATCTAACCATGAAGGAATGGACTTCGATCGCATTTCTCGAAGATTAGATTATTAAGCTACTACTTAGAGTTAGAGTTATATTGCTAAGAAAGATGTATTAACATAAGTTTTTCAATGAATTTCATTGTAAGGACAAATTTTTCCGCAATAAAATAAATTTTGATTTTAAATTTTATTTATTTATCCTTGCAATGGCGTGTATGAAAAATTGATGTTAAAATGTTTCTATTATTAGCAATAATGGATTTGGTTCTTATTTATGGAAAGTCGAGAATTTACCAAATAGGGAGAGTTTCTCATCGCCCAAGTTTGAATTGGACAGAAATTTGGAATCATGCAACTTGGTTGCACGATGAATGAGAAATTTCATATTTGGAAATTAGACTAATTCATTGACAAAGTGTCAAGTGAAGGACTAGGAGATCGAGTACACAAAGGTTTGTGCTGATCAAGTTCACCATAAGAGTAACAAAGATATTAGGCAGAAAGATAAAAGTTTCTCCATTCTAAGAAGAAGGGAGAGTAGCTTTTATGCCTTATGATAGGTCTTAATGATTAAGAACCATATCTCAATTGATCCTCTAAGTGAAGTCTTAGTACAATTGTATGTTTAAGAAGAGGAATCAAGGATTGGAGAAATGGTTAAATCAAGAGATCAATCATACTTCGTTCCAAAACAAGTCTTAGAGTTAAGATTGTGAAATTGAGTTATAAGTATTAAGAAGGTTTATAACATTCATCAAATGTGGAAAGTTGTGATGTCTTGGATAAGACAAAGACCAACTAGGACGAATTTGTGAAGAGTTTTGATAAAAGCTACACTAACTCTTGAATATTTGTTTGTCAAGAAATGTTTTGACAAGAGAATCTTATATGTCAAGGAGTCAGTGGGAGTCTTAAAGGTCTTGAAAGGTTTCAAGAACAAATCAAATAAACCTTATCGATCATCACTAGCACACGAGTTTAGGTTTACAACCTATCGTGTTGACATTATTTTGTTTCTGTGACGGTACAATCGAGTTAATTATGCATGTGAGTCCTATGAGTTCTCATTTGAACGCATAAAAGACAAAGAAACTTAATCAATGAAAGGTACATTGATAGGAAAAGGTGAGCTTCTTAACTACTTGGAATACGTGGTGGGCAGCTGTGCTACCATAAGGCAAAAAATCAAGATTAAGAAAGTTCGGTCCATATAAGGTTGAATTTGTCGTAAACCTTGGTTTTAACCAATTCACATGGATAGGAACACATACACCGTTTAAATCTAAGTGTCATAAGATTTTCTCCTTCATGAAAATGATTGTGAGGAAATGCTTCAACTAAGAAAGATTTTAAGAAGATAGTGATTGTAAAATTGTATTCTCGAATTGAATTATGGTTACGGTATCCCTTTCCATAATTTGAATTGTGAGGTTTGGCAATTAGTCTTAAGTGTTTAGACACACATATAAACTATCTAAGGCAAAGGTGTATAAGTTCAAGAAGCATTGATAAAAGATTATCAAAGCACTAAGTATTAGAAACATGAACTTAAGAAATTCAATAAGTATTGTTTTTCTGAAAGTTAAGCTATTTCTGAATACATGTCGAAGCTAGTGGGAGCATAAGTGTTATGTTTTATAATAATCGTCATGATAGTGGGAGCATAAATGTTATGATTATATGATTATTAAGGCACGTACTGCAAGTTGACAATATTAATTATAGAAAACAAGAATTATACCTTGCAAAGTCATAAGGGTTGTAAAGTTGTTTTGCTATAATTAAAGGAGAGAATATTATGCTTCATTTCAAATCTAAAGGCTTAGGTTGTGGAATGTTAATAAAATTTAGTCAAAGGTACATAGTATGTTCTTAAAAATTCGATTATGATTACAACATCCCTCTTCACAATTCGAATTTTGAGAACATAGCAAATAAAACATTATGCGTCGTGTCCCATTCGCTTCGGGTATAGGATCGATTGCAAATGCTTTAATGTTTGACCATTCTAAAATTTTCCGAATGTCGAGCACATTTAGAGGGAAAAAGGACTAGAATCGGTTTAGACTAAAATAATTAAACAACTATCAAAGGACAATCCAAGTTCGACGAGGATTGGTTGCTTCTGAGTAGTTGGAAGTATAGTATTGGAAGATATGGAAATGTTTTCCTATCGGATGGACCATATTGACATCATTACGAATAGATAAGATTCTATTAAGAATGAGTTGTCATATGGAAAATATGGAAGCGTGTCCATATTAGGGAATTGAATATTGAAAATCTATGTCTAGATTACAAACTCTTATGCAAAAGGATGTTCAAAGGAATGTACTTTGAGTGAGAGACATCATATCTAAGGAATTATCTTGTAACAATCTCCGATAGAAGACTTTGTAATATCATTGGCAATAGTCTTTGTGACTTTGGTGCAGTGACATTACAAAAGAGATCATTGCATAAAATGTTAGAATCTAGCATATTCTATAAGTAGCAAGAATTTGACTTATGGAAAAGGATTTGGAGTTGTGAAATGAGAATGATTGGAAATGTGTTCAATATGATCTATTTCACAAAGAAAGAACCATAGGTAAACATTGTGTGCATGCTAGGAGCATGGGACAAGTGTTGTAATTCAAGTAAGAAGTTGATTAACCGAAACAACAAATAATGAGTAATCGATATGGTGATAAATAAAAGGTGTTTTATTTATGCTCAAAGGGTTGGGCCATATGGGATTAGTATTATTCTTGTGTTTTACATTTGCATGTTTTGACTTCCAGAATAATTGAGTTTATTAAGAATAATCAAATTATTCGAACGGGGCCACAGTCGTTCATATGTTGGAAGTAGATATGAATGAAGACTGTCGTGAATTGGTGTCTGGATTGTCTAAAAGAGTATTAGACATAAGCAAATGTTTGATGCAACGTTCATGAGTGCTTATGAATATGATTTGAGCATTGGATTAAACCCACGCTCACTTGGATGACTCCATGAATTATATCACGAGTGATTGGTGAGACGATAACATCTTATATTCTTGAAACCGAGATGTGTGAGTTGTATCTTGAGAATCGGTTGCACATTGATAATATGTAAACGCACTAGTAACTTCGTGTTATAAAACATATTATTGTGTGTGATTTGGTTAGTAAGTGCAAGCAAGCATTGTATCAAAGTTTATCCGTTCCTTTTATCCAAAGTAGGATAAAAGCGATATCTTTAGGCCCCTCGATGGTTTAGTGATGACAAACGTAAATGCTCGGCCGGGCTGGGGCTAATTTGATTTGTTCAATTAGTCAGTCGTCATAAATCGGAAATCGAGATATAGTACAAAGAGAATGATTTGAAATCATATCTCATACGGTATCAACTAAAAAAAAAAGCTTTCTTTCCTTTTTCATTCTAAACTCATTTGACATAAACTGTTTTAGGAAAAATTGGATATGAAACTGCTTTCTGGGGCTATTTTTGATAAGGGCATTTATGTCTTTTACACATACAAAAGATCGAGCGCCGGTCTAGATTCTCATGTCACACTATGACTAGATTTCCTTAATGTTTTCTAATGCAAAATCAATCATGCAACTTATTTTAAATTTTATTTAGATCAGATGAAAGTTTTTGTTGTTTCCTTTTTTAAGAAAATTTCAATCTTCTTGTTGCATTGTTTACTTATACAGGAAGAGATATATGTGGAAAGGGCACCTGGAAGATTGGATGTGGTTGGAGGAATTGTAGACTACTCCGGAAGCCTTGTTTTGCAGGTAATTTTTTTTCTTTTTTTTAAATGAAACAGACTATATGTATAGGCTCATATGTTTTACGTATCATTTCTTTGGAAAATCAATTGGAAAAGATATTGCGAGGCACAAAACACCCTAACAACAGAGAAACAAGAGGAGCTTCGCTCCCTTGGAGCACGTAAGTCTTGACAACATCCTACTTACATGTTATTTCTTATTTCTTATTAATGCATTGGGTTTTTATAAAATTTTTATATTTGGACATTGTACTTTGAAAAGCTATTATATATAGTATTGAAAATGGTTTTGTATTTGGATGACACTGCTATAAATATAATTCAATAGACATTTTAAAGTACAATGTTGTTATATAATTTTTGACCATGAAACAAAGTTTGTTAACCATTAGAAACATTGTTTTTCTAAAAGGGAAAAAAATATTAATTAACTTTTTCAGATAAATTAAATGGTTGAAAATGTATTGGTTTTCCTGAAAATTTTGCTACTGATAATAGAGATAACTTACACTGAAAGGAATATAAGTATGTCAACCATGCACAAGCCCATTAAGGTGAACCCCAAAAATTGGAAGCTACTTGTTACTTGGCCTTTGTGAGTTTTCTTCCAACATAACACACATTCATTTTAGATGCATTTTTCTACCAAAAATGACCGTGTGATAATATATGCAGGGAACTAGGGAACCATAAACAAGCCTAGTATTGTCTTGACTGAGCAATAAGGGCAGATCCGGAAGATGTGAGTCTTAGACATCCCCGTGCCTCAATTTATGTTGAGCCTGGAAACTATCACAAGGCTGCTGAATCATATGATCAAATCAGGCAACTTCGTCCTAAAAATCTTGAAGCATTGAGGACGGCAACAATGGTTTCGACTTTGTACATGTTTTGTGTTCTATAATAAATATTATGCAATATTAGCAATGTGTTACATTTACTTACTATTGGAATTAATGATTCTCTGTATTTGACATATTAATGCAATGAATTATCTTTATTGTTTATGTTATTTTATTTTGTATTATGAGATCTTTAATGTGTTATTTAATTTGAAAATTAGTAAATCTATCAAAAATATATAATTTTAAAAGCATTTAAAATTATGACACGCAAAAATGTGTGTCGTCTTCCTTTATGACAGGGGCTTCCTTGATACGCTTTGCGTGTCATAAACACCTGCGTCGTAAGGTTACGACACGCGAATGCGTGTCGTCTTCCTTTGTGACAGGGCCTTCCTTGATACGCATTGCGTGTCGTAAACGCGCGTCGTAATTGCATGTCGTAAATGAGCGTCGTAAATGTCCGTCGTCTCTCTTTATGACAGGGCCTTCCTTGACGCACATTTGTGCATCGTCTGAGCCTTTTACGACGCGCAATGAGCGTCGTAAAAGGCTGTTTTTCTAGTAGTGGAATGAACCTCCTGTAGTAACCTGCTAGGCCTAAGAATTGGTGAAAGAACATAATTTGTGGTTTGAGCTAGGCATCATTTTGTATAGTTAATTATGTCTTTTTTGCAGTATTTTGTTTATAGTCGTGTAATGTGTGTTGCCACACATGTGTGTGTGCGGCCGCACACATGTGCTTGGCTGCACACTCTTGTGCTGGTAGGAGGAGTACTATAAATAGCAACTGAGGTGTGTCAGTCTGTACTTTTTGGCTAGAAGTCAGTGACGTATGTGTGTGTTTTTCCCAAGATGTACCTGACATTTATATGATATAAATGTGTACATGCTTGATTCAATTTATTCTTCTAAATCAAAATCTAATAGCAATTAACTTCATTGATTACTAAATTGGATCCTTAATTTTGGGGACTTACAATTGGTATCAGAGCCAATTTGGTATCAATTGAAGTTGTTTTTTTGAGTGTTTGTTGCCAACTGTTGAAGGTTTGCTGCCAGCTGTTGAAGGTTTGCTTCCATCTGAAGGTTTGCTGCTGACTTTCAAGATTTGCTGTTAAAATACGTGTGTGCGGTTGAAGGAGTTTGCGGTTGAAGGTGTGTGCGGCTGAAGGTGTGTGCGGTTGAAGGAGTTTGCGGTTGAAAGTGTGTGCGGTTGAAGTGATTGTTGGTTTAGTGTGCGGTTAGATTTGTGTGTGCGGCTCAATTCAGTGTGCGGCTGGATAAGTGTGTGCGGTTAAGGAGTGTGTGTTTAAGAGTTTAAAATTACCAAAATGGAATCTCAAAACATGACTGTTCATCAAGATTTGGATGCAATAATGGGAACAACTACTCGTATTCCTAGATTGCTAGCAGCTGAAGGATTTCCTGAATGGAAATATCGAATTGAAAAATACATCAAAATGAAGGATTTCAAAATTTGGAGAAGCATTTTGAGAGGACCGATTCGGATTACTTCTACTTTAGAAGATGGAACAATAATTGACAAACAAGTTGAAAACTACACTGATGATGATTTTGAATGACTTGAAGAACAAGAAAAGGCTCTTACCACACTGACTATGGCATTGTCTCCGGAAATAGCACAAGGATTTCGTGAGTATACATCAGCAAAAGCATTATGGGAAGCACTCATAGAAGTTTATGAAGGAAATGAAGACATGAAGCAAAGTCGACAAGACATGCTCCGACAAAAATTCAACATGTTTAACTACGTATTGGGAGAAACATTGGAAAATCAATTGCAAAGATTTATCACACTAACCACTGAAATGAGCTCCACAGGAGTGATGGTTACTAGATCTGAAATCAACAAGAAGTTACTAAAATCTCTTCCAAAATCATGGGACATGAATGTCTCGGTGATTAAAAAGACAAATGATCTGAATCGTTTAAGCCTGTCCGAAACAATGGCAATCATCAAAGCTTGCGATCTTGATGATAAACAAAGAGAAATCAATCATGTCAATTCATACTCTACAACCAATCTTGGACTTCAAAATAACAACACTGTTTTTTCAAGTTTCACCACTCTTCAAAATACTCAAATCCAAGTTCCTCAAGTTCAACCTCATACCGTCCATCAAAACATACCATACATCATACCTAACATGCAACAAACTCAAATCCCTCAAACCATATCTCAAGCTGGTTCTAGTGTTAATCCTTCCACAGATATTTTAATTCAATCTAATGGAATTGGTTCCCAAAGCTCATTCACAAAAGAAAAGGAGGAAAATATGGCTTTAGCTACTGGGTTGGTGAACTGCTACAATGCCTTTGTTGCTGGAGAGCTCTCTCCATAACTTTCATTCACGGATCTTGATCAAATTCATCCTGAAGATGTGGAAGAGATGGATATTACTTGGCAAATGGCAATGGCAGTATTCAGGGCTAAACAATTCTCAAAAAAGACTGGAAAGAACAACTGGGGTGTAAATTCAGACAAAAAGATGGGTTTTAGCAAAGGAAAGTTGCGTTGTTATAATTGTCATGAACCAGGACACTTTGCGAGGGAATGTCCAAAACCAAATCAGCGAGAAAACTCTGAAAGAACCATGGTGCCAGTAACATACGTTCACAGCAACAACAGAGGATCATCTTCAAACAATCAGTTTACAAACATGGCAATGGTGGCTCAATTGTTCAACTGGGAAGATCAAGTTCAAGCCTTAAACATTTCAGAACCTGAAAAGGCAAATCTTTCTCAAGTCAAGGATGCAAATAAAGAAATGGAAGCTGATCCAAAGGAGGAGATGATGAATTTACAGTTTGCATTCATGGTTCAGACCACTCCTGAACCAGTCAAATCTGAGGTTAGTGAATTCAGTTGTTCTCAATCTTGTATTAAAACTGTTAAGTTTTTGAGAGATCAAATTGAAATAATCAAGAGAGAGAACGAGGACATGAAATATGAGGGATATACTCTTAGAAAAAATCAAAAGCCCTTAAAAACTCAATTAGAAAATAAAACAAAAGATTTTAAAAAATTGCAAGAGGATTACAGCAACAAATGCGAGAACTATGATCATCTCAAAAGAAAACTTGTTGCTGTGACCATGGAACTTGACACATTGAAAAATTATTTTGAAAAAGCTGAATTTAATTTCAAAAAATACGATGTGTCAAGTGAAAAGATTGCAAAATTAATCGAAGGGCAATCACACTGGAGAGATATCACTCATGGTAATCAAATAAAAGTTGGATTAGGTTATGAGAGTGTCCCTCCTCCCTTTAATGACAATTATACTGCTATTCCTCTATCTCAAGAAGAAATTGACAAAGAACCTTCCATGGTGTATGGAAAGTCAGCTTCTGAGCAGTAAATACAATCTAGTTATGAGACTTTGCATACTAATGATTTTGCTTCAAGTGCAGATATATCAATAGTCTAGGGGGAGCATGCTGCTGAAACTTTTGAGTCAAATAATATTGTGATTGAGTCTGGTGTCAGTCATGAGTCTGTGTCAAAATCAAACACAAATGTTTTTGTGTCGGGTGGTATTTTATTTTAGTCTGAAAATGATTCTAATAGTGTTGTTTCTGATCAAACTGCTAAATCTGATTTACATGTCTCTACATCTAACACATCTGTTACTAAATTCTATGATGGATCTTGCAAGTGTAATTGTGTTAGAAATGGAAAAGCTAAGAACAACACTAACAACAGCAGTGCCAAAGTTTCTGAGAACAAACAAATTTGTTTTAAATGTGGCACTGCTGGACACATTGCAAGAAACTGCATGAACCGGATGTTTGTATCTCATACAACAAAAAGAGGGGAGAATGAATTTTGGGGACGATCCTTCGCTAGGAAAATTCCCAAAACTCATTCTAAAAATGGAGATTTGAATACAAAATTAAACAAACAATTCAAAAGATTTCAAAAGAATAAACAGGTTTTTGGCAAAAACAACAGAAGTTTGCCAAAGTCAACTCAGGCCAAGCCTAAATCGAATTTGTCAAAGAGTAGGACAGGATCTTTTAACTCTTCAAGTAGAAGATCCACCAGTTCAAAGCAAACTCATAAATTTTTGAAACCTAACTTTCAATGGATTCCAAAATCTTTTTCAGATCAATCTCCATTAATCTCCAATTCAAAAGCAAAGAAAGAATCAAATGAAAAACATGTAAAAGGAAAGAGTCAACCCAGGATTGTGATGACCTGGGTTCCCAAATCTAAATAATTCCATTCATCGTGTAGGGACAGTTGCGGAGGAATGTCGCCAGACCTTGGTATGTCGACAACGGCTGCTCCCGGCACATGACTGGAGACATATCCCAATTGCACGACATTCAAACTTTTAATGGGGGATATGTTTCTTTTGCGGGCGGAGAGGGTGGAAGAATTACTCAAAGAGGAACTGTGTCCAATGGAGTGTTGAATTTTGAGAATGTTAACTTTGCTCCAAAACTGAAGCACAACTTGCTGAGTGTATCCCAGATATGCGACAAGGGCTACTCTACTCATTTCACAGATAAGGAATGTCTGATCATAAAACCTGGCATTATTTTCCCTGACGATTGGATTCTTGTAAGATCTAAACGGGATGGAAATGCCTACATTATAGACATGAATATCAATTTCCCTGATAATGTTATGTGTCTCTTCTCCAAAGCTTCTGAACAAAATGCAATGTTGTGGCATCGTCGTCTCGGTCATGCGAATGCAAAGAACCTGAATCGGCTTGCGAAGAACGAATTGGTTCGTGGGCTACCCATCAAAGATTTCATTACTTTTGAGAAATGTGTTTCATGTGCACAGGGAAAACATCATCGAAAACCACACTTTCCAAAGCAGATAAACTCCATAAGTCATGTGCCCGAGTTATTGCATATGGATTTATTTGGTCCGGTTAATGTTTTGATGGAACTTCTTTTTCCAGAAAATATTGCAGAAGAGTTTGTAGCAGATTCTTCTAACGAACCTAGTTCATCCTCTTTAGACCATACATCAAATGATGGAGTGGTTAACATTTATAATCTTCCTGTTTCGTTCAACGATATTAGTTATCAGATCCCTTCACGCATTCAGCGAGATCATCCAATAAAGAACGTCATTGGCCAGTTGGGTGACGGGGTTCAAACGAGAAGTAAAAGTGGGGATGTTAATACATGTCTTTACTCTTGCTTCATATCTCAAATAGAACCTAAATATGTTGAAATGGCTCTGAATGAGCCCAACTGGGTTGAAGCCATGCACGATGAATTAAATCAATTTGAGAAACTCGGAGTCTGGAAATTGGTGGAACTACCAAAAGGAAAGAAATCTCTTGATACTCATTGGGTATTTCGAAATAAACAAGACGATTCAGGTGTCATTGTGCGCAATAAGGCAAGATTGGTGGTTCAAGGGTTTCGACAGGTTGAGGGTCTTGACTATACATAAGTTTATGCTCCGGTTGCTCGTTTGGAAGCCATTCGTATCTTCCTTGCTTATGCTTCCTACATGAACTTTACTGTATACCAAATGGACATCAAGACAGCTTTCTTGTATGGCAAAGGCAAGGAGGAGATTTACGTTGACCAACCACCGGGTTTTGTTAATTCATCTCTTACAAACCATGTTTACAAGTTAGACAAAGCTTTGTATGGATTACATCAAGCTCCTCGAGCTTGGTATGCTACTCTTACTCAGCATTTGCTCAATCACGGCTATTCCTGAGGCACCATTGATCAAACCTTATTTCTCAAGCATGTTGGTCCAGATCAAATTCTCGTTCAAATTTATGTGGATGACATCATTTTTGGGTCGACAAGCCAGCAACTTTGCAAGGAGTTTGAAGCGGTGATGAAGAAGCGTTTTGAGATGAGTTCTCTTGGGGAAATGACCATGTTTTTGGGGCTTCAGGTCCAACAATCTTCAACCGGAATCCTTATTCATAAGGCAAAATATGTGGCAGATGTACTGGAGAAGTTCGGGTTTCAAGATGCAAAACCTGCTCTTACGCCCATGGCAGAACGGCCTCTTCTGACTCCTGATCTTGAGGGTGAATCCGTAGATCAAACTCATTATCGATCAATGATCGGATCACTCATGTATCTTACTGCTAGTTGCCCAGACGTCATGTTTGCGATCTGTCAATGTGCTCGCTACCAGGCTAATCCTAAACTCTCTCATTTAATTGTTGTTAAAAGGATTTTTCGGTATCTCAAAGGCTGCCCAAAACTGGGTCTTTGGTATCCGAAAAATCCCGAATTTGATCTCTATGCTTTTGCAGACAGCAATTATGGCGGGTGTGAGCTTGATAAAAAATCGACTTCAGGAGGATGTCAATTTCTGGGAGATAGATTGGTGTCATGGCAATGCAAGAAGCAGCACACAGTCTCAACCTCAACATCAGAAGCAGAATATGTTGCTGCTTCTGCTTGTTGTTCTCAAGTCATCTGGATCCAACATCAATTGTTGGACTACGGTTTGAATTTTCAAGATACCCCTATTTTTTGTGACAATGAGGCTGCGATTCAAATTGCCAAAAACCCGGTCTTGCACTCAAAAACCAAGCACATCGACATCAAAATTCATTTTATTCGAGAATGTTATGAACGTTTGCTTATTCAGTTAGAACAGGTCCGCTCTGATAATAATGTAGCAGATCTGTTCACCAAGCCTTTTAACAAAGCTCGATTCGATGTGCTGGTTAATTTTCTAAAAATGATTCGTTCTGAGGATTAATTTTTTTAAATAAATTTGTGCATTTCATTTCTTTTATGCACAAATTTAGGGGGGGGGGGAACCAAAAACATTAAAAAAAGAAAATCCAAAAACATTAAGAAAATTAGAAAAACCAAAAACATTAAAAAAGAGAAAATCCAAAATATTAGAAAATAAAATTATGCTGATTATAGATTGTGTTTGAGGGACATAATTTGGGAAGTGATATGATCATGTGATAACAGGCAACCTGAGTCTGTGTAATGTACCCAAAGTTGAAGGGTCTATGCTCTGGTTTGATGTGTCGGTAGGCACGAAAGATTCTAAATGGACATGACTAGGCAGAATTGAACTTAGGAAATCAAATGACTTGACAAATTTTGACCTAGATAGTTCCGTTTAGCCTGAAAATACGACGCTCGGATAGGTTGAGCAGGGAGATATATATGGGAATCTTCTCGTCACATTAACTGAACCCGTACTTGGAACCGTGGTTTTACTTTTCCTCGATGTGCAGATTTTGTCCTTAATTCCGGTTGGATGGGGTGACTGGTAAATTCCGATAAATTAGGTCTGTAGAATATCATTTTCTTTCTTTCCCTCTATTAGTCATATGTTGTCTCCTTTGCGCGATCTCTAATCCGACCTGGTACACAACATATGCAAGTCTATTTCTCTGCAAGCTAGATATATATATATATATATATATATATATATATATATATATATATATATATATATATATATATATATATGTGTGTGTGTGTGTGTGTGTGAAATGTGTGAAAAACTTCTTATCTGTTAGCCATATGTTGTCTCCTTTGCGCGACTTCTAATCCGACCTGGTACACAGCATATGCAACCTTCTTACTCTCAACCCCTCTGAAGAATTATGTATCTCTTCTCTCTCTGAATGGTTGTCTGCTCACCCGGTGTAAGGAGTACTCTGGAAGTTCTTGATGGCTGGGGCATATCAGGAAGCGGGAAACACGTTCTAGTACACTTAAAATTGAACACATAAAGATTGTCTATAGATCTCGCTGCTCAATTTAGGTGGACAACAATATCCATGATCGTCGTCAGCTAATGGTCCTTAAGATATAGTATCTAGAAACATTAGGATCAGATATAATATCTAGGAATTTAGGTTCACATTGTCTTGTCACTTATAGTATGTCCTAATTTTGTCACAATTTTTCGTGCTTAAGTGGACAACAATACCGACAATCGACCAGACAAAGATGTGAATATGAAAGGTACCGACAAACAGATAACGGTCGTCTAAAACCTTGATCCCTAATCCTCAACAGATTAAAGGAATTTTATAAAGGTTTTAATTGATTCTTGTCGATTAATAAATTTTTAAAATTTTATTTTATTTTATTTTATTTTATTTTATTTTTATTTTTATTTTATTTTATCTTTATTAAAACTTTGATATTAAAAATATTAATCCTCAAAACAGTTCTTTTTAAGAAAATTGTGTGCAAAAAGGGGTTTTTGGAATAAATGTTTAAAAGAAAAGGGGGAGAACGTGTAAATTCTGTAAATATATATAGTGTGTGTGCGGTGAGGCTTTTTCACCGTCATTTACTGTTGCCTCAACCGCACACACATATTTTCTCTCTCAAATTTTCTTCAAGTCCTAGTAAAAACAAGATCGTACTCGGTAATTATTAAGAATGCGGCTGAATCTTTCATCATTTTTCAAAAAAAAAAATTCTCTATTGTTTGCTGTTTGATTTTAATAAAGATGTTTATGCGGCCGCACACGCGTGTGCGGCTGACCGTGTGCGGCCGAACACATGAGTGTGAGGCTGACCATTTGCTGCCACACAAGCGTGTGCGGCTGACCATGTGCTGCCACACAAGCGTGTGCGGCTAACCGTGTGCTGCCACTCAAGCGTGTGCGGCTGACCGTGTGCGGTTACATGATTTTATGAATGTGCAACTGAACATTTTCTTGTTGCCCTAATTTTTCATGTGTTTACTTTCAGATTAAAATGGGAGACCGGGAATTTGCTAAAGCTCACAATTCTGCAATTTTTCTTGAAGAACCTCCTGCAGCCCACAGAGACATGAAATTCATTGTTGATGGATTGAAGAAATCATGTTTAGTTCATGCCTTAACAACAAGTCCTGCTATCTACCAGAGTTTGATCAAAGAATTTTGGAGAAATGCTGTCGTAAAGAAAAATGGTCAAGGTGACAAATTTGTTGAAGCAACAATTGAAGAAAAGAAAATTCAAGTAACAGAGAGCATCGTAAGAGAATCCCTTCAAATATCAGACAAACCTGAGTATACCATGGAGATTGATATTCATCAGACTCAGGATGTCTTGGAGCATATGGGTTATGAGGGAACATTTCCCCCTACAATCAAGAAGTTGCTTCCTCCGTGTTGGAAGTATTTGGCTCATGTGTTCGTGAGTTGTATTTCCGGCAGGAGATCTGGAGCTAATGAGATCTCTCTTGCTAACACTGGTGCCATTGCAGCATTGGCTGCAGGTTTTGAGTTTAACTTCTCAAAATTTATTCTGAATGAAATGATCCTGAATCTTGAAGGGAACAAAAGAGATAAATTCTGGATGTATCCAAGATTTCTACAAATCATCCTCAACTTGAATCACGCCGAGCTGCAGAGAGGAAATGATGTCTTAGATTTTAAATCCAATGGTCCAAGTGCTTTTGGGCTAATGAAACAGAAGAGAGGTGGGAAATTTGTTTTTGAAGGAAAATTCCCATTGATAAAATTTGGAATCTTTAAAGAAGATGATAGAGACGAATCGGAAGAACAATCAATGCCAATGGAAAATGAAGATATTCATCACACTCCCTCAGAGCCTAAAGTGGAGGAGATTCATCATTCTCCCAGAGCATGTGTAGCTGATGAACATGATTATCAGAAAACAAATGATTCAAGGTCTTCTCGAGATGATGATGACGATGATATTTATGATGGCGTACAGTTTTTGAATGAATTCGACTTTACTGGAATCAACGATAACGTTCCAACTAACATAGAGTTTGATCTCAATGATGAAGAGTTTGATCCTTTTCTCGGTATTACCAGCAGCAGTGCAAATAAAGTCAATGAAGTTGTTTCTCTAGCAACCAAGACTAGAGTTGAAGAAGATTCTCTCAAAATTCTACTCTCCACCTCAAAGCCTTTGGAGGTCACAACAAGCCAAGGGGATGTGACATCAGAGATTCCTCCCTCTGTGTCACTTGTCTCAACATCAGCTCATATCATTTCCGTCTTATCTGAACCTCAGACTTCTCAGACTTCCTTAAGAACAAGCCAATCTCTTGAAAGTCTGGAGATTCCCGCTGTAAAAGGTGCTCCTCAAATTACCTCAACAATCACTGCAACCTTGGCTCACTCTCCTCCAATGCAGTCTAATGAAGGTCGAAGCACAATGTTCGAGATTGGTGGATCCTCTTATGTTCCAGAATATTCTCCAACTCGACCTTCTCTAGATGAAGCTTCTATTAGACTAGTAAGACATTTAGCTCAATCAAGTCCAACCTCTTCACGCGGGAAAGGAATATCATTTAACAAGGGTCGGACAGATGATGAAAAATTCTCTTCCTCTGATCTTCGAGAGGAAGTTGGAGTTCTCCGCCAACAGCTCATTGAAAAATCAATTCAAATGGATCAACTTTCTACATATGTCTTTGAGCTCAGGGCAAAGGATGAAGAAAAGACCAAACAAATCAAAGATTTGCAAACAAGTCTTGGATCCGTTCTAGCCAGTTATCTTAATCTCAAGAAAGTATTGTATGATGCTTTTGGTGAAAAAGTTAAAGCCCTCTTCCAACAGCCTCATGGAGTAGATGATCCTCCTTCAACTTAATCACCTCATGCATCTGATGATCTTCCTGTTGACCCACCTGCTCCAAGAACAACTACCATTGTAGACAGATTTGAAAAAGAACCAGAAGGAAGCAGAGCTAGAATCACAATTAAACATGGCAAAAGAGTTGTGACTGCAAACCAACGCGAGGGACTTCTGTTTATGAAAAATACAAATGAAAATCGCAAAGCAAAAGAACCTGCCCTGACTCTAACAGATTTGAAAAAGAGAAAGTTTGGCGATAAGGATGGTGACTGGTATCCGTATGTGGGCTTTCAATCCAGAAACGAATTTGTGGGTGGTGAAGCGAAATTCAGGAATTTCTAAATGTTACAAAAGCACCCATGATTTCAATTCTTGGACTAAGACTGATCTAGTAGAATTATCTGGAGTTCCCTTTCACAATCCCTCTCAAGATCCAAGTGCGTCAAACTTTAAGAGGTTCCTTGATAGGCAGGTCAAAGAAAATTTTCCCAGCATGAAGACTGCCAAAGCTATTTATCGAAAGGATAAGGATGTTATCGACCCAGAAACAGGTGAACCTATGAAGATTATCTTATGGCCCGCTACAAAGAAGCAAAAAGAAATTCCAATCCCTCAGCATTTCCAGGAGGCATATCTTGACAATATGGAATTTTGGGCATACGATGACGAAACTGCAACTGCGGCCATAAAATTCAAGGATCAAGAACATGTTTTGAGGCTGATAAATGCAAAAGATCTTCTTCGCTTTCGAGAAAGGGACATACGGACTCTGGCTCGTCACCAGATAATCTGCAGAAAAGAAGTAATGGAAGTTGCCGCCAAAGAATACACTGCAATGGTTGCTACAATCATAAATGGAAGGTTGTGGATGGATTCAATGGGGAGATCAGATCTGAGGCTGTTTGAGAAGCCTGTTGAGGAGCCAAAGGAATGATGACAAGACTATACTAGTCTCAAACCAAGGGGGAGACTGAAAGAACATAATTTGTGGTTTGAGCTAGGCATCATTTTGTATAGTTAATTATGTCTTTTTTGTAGTGTTTTGTTTATAGTCGTGTAATGTGTGCTGCCACACATGTGTGTGTGCGGCCGCACATGCAGTGTGCGGCTGCACACTCTTGTGCTGGTAGGAGGAGTACTATAAATAGCAACTGAGGTGTGTCAGTCTGTACTTTTTGGCTAGAAGTCAGTGACGTATGTGTGTGTTTTTCCCAAGATGTACCTGACATTTATATGATATAAATGTGTGCATGCTTGATTCAATTTCTTCTTCTAAATCAAAATCTAATAGCAATTAACTTCACTGATTACTAAATTGGATCCTTAATTTTGGGGACTTACAATTGGCGAATTTATGTGGGTGTTGTTGGAACTGCCCATCCTTCGATGGCTTTGACCTTAGAAGGATCCACATGTATTCCTTCCTGACTAACAACATGACCCAAAAAGTTCACGCTATGGAGCCAGAACTCACACTTGGAGAGTTTTACGTATAGCTTCTCCATTCGTAGGGTTTCCAGGATTTGTCGGAGATGTTGGCCATGCTCTTCTTCGCTTTGGGAATAGACTAGAATGTCGTCAATGAAAACGATAACAAAGTTGTCGAGGAATGGTCGACATATTCGGTTCATTAGGTCCATGAATGCGGCAGGGGCATTCGTTAGACCGAAGGGCATTACGACAAATTCATAATGTCCATAACGAGTTCGGAAAGCAGTTTTGGGAATATCCTCTTCCCGGACCTTGAGTTGATGGTATCCGGTTCGTAGATCTATCTTAGAGAAGTAACTAACTCCTTGGAGTTGGTCAAATAGATCGTCGATTCGTGGGAGTGGATAGCGATTTTTGACAGTGAGCTTGTTTAGCTTCCTGTAATCGATGCACATCCTAAAAGATCCGTCCTTCATTTTGACAAAGAGGACCGGAGCTCCCCATGGCGAGTAACTGGGTCGGATGAATCCTTTTCCCAGGAGTTCGCTGAGTTGGCTAGACAATTCCTGCATCTCAGCAGGAGCTCGTCGGTAAGGCGATTTAGCGATGGGAGTAGCTCCTGGAGCAAGATCAATTCGGAATTCAACTTGTCTTTCTGGGGGTACTCCAGGAAGATCTTCAGGAAATACGTTTGGGAATTCACGTGCTACTGGAATGTCACGAACGTTAACCTCTTCCTTGGTTTTATCCACTATATGCGCCAGGAACGTCAAATCGTTCTTTCGCAGATGCTTCTGTGCCTGGACGCACGAGATGAGGCGAAGGTTCGTGCTAGGTTTGTCTCCGTAAATAACTAGGGTTTCGTGATCGGGAAGGTGAAGGCGAACGGCCTTCTTGTGACACATAATTTCAGCATGGTGGGGGCTTAACCAGTCCATGCCAATAATCACATAAAAACTCCTAATGGAAACATGCATTAAGTCTATTCGAAAGACGTGTTGATTTAGAGTTAGGGTACATCCGATGTAGATTTCCCCAGTGGATTCGGTTTTCCCATTGGCCATTTCCACCGTAAAGGTTTCATTGAGCTTCTGGGGTTGTTGTTTTAACAATTGTTTAAACTTATTGCTCACAAAACTTCGCTCTGCTCCGGTATCAAATAGGATGCATGCATAAGTGTGGTTTAGGAGGAACGTACCGATAACAACAGCAGGATCCTGAATCGCTTCTCCCTGACCCATGGTCAGCACCCTTCCTGTTCCTCCATTTCCGGGATTGTTGTTGGGGCAATTTCGACGGAAATGCCAAGTCCTTCCACATCCATAGCAGGTGTGGCTAGGTCCTGCATTGTTGCCGCCGGTGTTGGTGTTGTTGTTGTTGCGGTTATTGTTGTTGTTGTTTCCCTGTTGTTGGTTCTGAGGTGGGTAGGTCTTGCAATACATTGCCGTGTATCCCTTCCGATTGCAACTGGTGCACTACATCTCTCTGCATTCTCCATTGTGATGGAGACCACACTTGTTGCACTTGGGAAGATTACCGGAATAAGGTCTAGGAGCACTTGGATCAGCTGAGGCTGGAGCATGTGGTGTGGATGGAACTTGAGTGGTTGCATCATTAACTGCCACTGTTACCTGCTTCTTGGAGGATTCGGAGCCTTGACGTCCCTTCCTCTTGTTGTTTTTCCCTTTCTTGCTATCATTTTCCTTCTTAACTTCAGTCTCCACTGGCTTCTCACCCTTCTTGTTGTTGTGGTCATACAGCTTCTTGGCCAATCTCTTGGCACTGTCGAAAGTTTTGGGATTTGCAGCTATCACGTTTCCATGGATCGGGGAGGTTAGTCCCCAGATGAATCGCTCGATCTTCTTACCCTCTGAGGTAATCATGCCAAGGCATAGCAGAGATAGTTCACTGAACCTTGATATGTATGCATCTATATCCGCGTTTCGGATAGTGAGATTCCACAGCTCTTGTTCCATTTTCTGAATTTCATCTCGAGGGCAATACTCGGCCATCAACATTTCTTTCATCTCTGTCCATGGCATGGAATTGGCTACGGGGAGTGTCATGGCTTCCACGTGTCCGTTCCACCAAGTGAGCGCTTGGTCAACGAAAGTGCATGCTGCAAACTTCACCTTCATCTCCTCAGGGCAATCGCATATCTCGAATACCGATTCCACCTTCTCGATCCATCGTTTTAGGGTGATCATTCCTCCAGTTCCGTTAAAGGTTCCTGGTTTGGCTTGGTGAAGTCTTTGTAGGAACATGTTTTGGTAGGTCCTTGATTCGTCCCATTGTTCGAACTTCCGGCGCCTGGTCCGTTGACTCCTCCATTGTTCCCTTGGTGAATTTGGGCGATAGCCGCGGTGACCGCAGCCGACACCACTGCCTGGAAAGCAATAGAGTTGAACTCGGGAGGGTTTGGCTCAGGGTTTCTGCGGGTGGGTCGTCGAGGCATCTTTCTGCCATGGAACAGAAAGATGTTGAGTATTTGTGCTTTTTGGTGAGAGTGTGATCCTATGAGCTAGGTGTCTGGCAAGAACTTAGGTACTTTCACAATTTGGCACACAATCATGGATATGTAACACATAGCAGATTACAACATCAAAGTAAAACATATAAAATTTTTACTAATATTATCCGCATTTGATACATGAAAATTTTGCTCGAAAGAGCATACATAAGTGATACTAGTTCGACAGCATAACGGCTCTATGAGTAGTGTAGTCACTTAAACATAGATTCGAGGTACATAGCATGGATCCTAATGACATGGTACTAAAGGCTGATACTGCTATCCCTAGTCACGGTGAGATGTGCTCGGGGGTGGGGCTGAGGAAGTGGATGCTCCCTAAAGACGAGCCACCTGTCGTTCTGCGTCCCGGAGTCAGGACTCCCACCTCACATGCTTCATGTGGAACTCTCGAAGGACGTCTCGTGTCTCCTGCTCTGCACGCACGACCCTAGCCCACATCTGGCGTACCTGGTCGGTGGTGCTCTGAGCTAGGTCGTCGGTCTTCCGTAATCATCTCACCATGACCGGAAGGGCTCGATCGGCCGGTCCTCCATCCCTCAGGTCAAAGAACTTGCATGACATGTCGAATGGGGGTCGCTGTCCCTGCTACCTGCTCCATCTCCAAAGATCAATACCCCAAGGAGGTGTAGTGCCAGTGGGGCCCACCCGGTAAGCGGGCACCCTAATCGGATAAGGGGGGTTGATGACTTCGGACTCCGCGTCCGAATAGCCCCCTTCGTTGTCGCTGGGTTCCTCGTCGAGGCTTCCTTCATCTTCTTCCTCATCTTGTTCTTCTACTGGTTCGGCAGGTTCACCCTCGACTTCTGCCTCCGGTTCCCCGTCAGATTCTTCCTCGGGGTCTTCCTCGGGCTCTTCTTCAGGCTCTTCGTCCAACGATTCGTTATTCCCATGGTCTGGGAAATAAGGATCCCCGGGGTGGTGGAAACCAGCCATGTCGTCTGCGAGAGTGTATAATTATGCTAATATCATACCTATGCCGCTTTAGTTGTTAAATACACTGAATTGGTGTTCTCTTCTTGGGGATAAAGGGGTATGTTTGTAGGTTCCCTAGCTATCACAATTTCCTCAGGACATGTGATAGTTGTACCTTGGAGGAAATGTAGTTGATAAGGCCACATCCACTCCTTGATACGACTAAGAACAGTCCTGGCTTAACCGAGATACTAGCATTATCTTGTTTGGTTCGGTATTATGTTCTTTTTCCTAATACAAGCAAGGATGTTTTTAGTGTTATGTTTTACTTGTTTTGTTCAGAGTTGTGTTAGTCCCTCTTTTTGGTTTATACTTGCATATCAATGTGTGGTTAGATATGCTAGTTCACTACAAACAGAGCTCTGATACCAACCTGTCACACCCCCGAACCGAACGACGGAATCATAACATCATTCATCACCATGCATTGAAATAGTACAACTAATATTGTTTACATCTATTACATTGTTTTAGTCATTACAATTTCATAACATGAACCGTTCGATAGGAAATCTAAGCAAAACACCATGACATAACTTGGTACTTATTCTTCGGCTTACCTGTTACCTGAGAATACAAGTTATTTTGAAAAACGTCAACATATGAAATGTTGGTGAGTTCATAAGTAATGTTATGGAAAAATGATTTTTTTTGTGAAGTTTGAAAACCCAGAAAATCCGATATTTTCTGAAAAGAGTATTTGTTTATAAAAAGTGTGAAGATCCGTAAATATGTTTGTCGATTTTGAAAACATGTATAATTGTTGAACTTTGTATACATCACATAGGTTAAAATGTTGAACTCCTTGGGAAAACCCGATGTTTTCCCAATACGTAAATTACATGACTTTTTTATTGTTATACCGATGCAACGATTGTTTCTGATTACCCAGGTGACATTGGATTAATTAAGGTTTGTGAGTTGTTACAATCACGCATTAATGAAAATGACTAGTTTATAACTACAAATTACGAACGATCCTTAAGGCATCGTCCATACTACTCACATAATCCAACCACCCTGACTTCTCTTGATTAACGCCACGAATCTGATTACTCGAATTCTCATAAGCCGGTCAACCGAGGAGAAAGGAGGGTACGAAGCTCCCTTTATTTCCATAAGTTATTCAAGGCTATCGGGAATGCGAAAAGCACTTGGCCTAACTTGCATTTGACTTCTCGACCTCACTAGCAGTATGAATGGACCATTAGGGCCCAATAACACATTAGAGCTATTGATGTCCTTTTACAAGGAACTGGGTCATAGAAGGCCCATTAACACGTAAGCGTATTCCCTTCGGGGCCCAAAGATCATGTTATTGGGCTAGCAACGCCCAACAAGCACGATTTGTAACTTTCAAGCACAAAGTTTGTATGTTGACTCATCATAGTTGTCGTGTGTTTATTGAAATACTTTGGTTTATTGATTTTTGTTTTGTTATTGATTCGAGACCGAATCAATTCGTTTTGTAACGATATTTGTTGTTGAGAGTGTATTTGTTTTTCCGTTTTGTCGGTAGTCGTGGATCTTGTATTTTGTCTTAGTGAATTAATTTGTTTAAAAGTAAGATTTTTACTTTTTCACAACCTTTCTTTTATAAAATAGCACTTTTAGTCCTTTCTATAAAAGAATTTCATTTTAGTCCTTAAAACAATATTTTGACACTTTTGTATCATAAGCTTGTTGAAAAGACATATTTAAGCCAATTTTATTTTGTAAACATCTTTAGCCCTTCCAGAATGATGTTTTCTCGGATAAAACCCCCAATTTCGCATTTTTTACAGTTTTGGGCCAAAATAGAAAATTTTACATTTTTTTATCCTTTTTGAATTTGAAAAACATTTTTGACCTTTGAAATAGTTTTAATACACTTCAAATCCCCTGTTTTACAGAAAATTGCATTTTCAGCCCCTCAAACTTATAAATCTCGCATTTTGGGGCTTATTGGGCCGAAAAGCCCAAATCTAGCCCATTAGGTTCAAAATTTACATTTTAAGTCCCTCAGAAATGTTGTTGTTTAGAAAAATTATTATGGAAACTGTTTGGAACCTTTTGACCCTCCAGAAACTGCAAATTGTCGGTTTGTACCCTAAGTTTTGTATTTTTGACATTTTAGCCCAAAAATGGGTTTAATATTAGATTATGTTCATCATGACCTTATAAGCCATTTTTCTTGACTTGATTAGTGTAAAATAACTTAAGTTATGTTTATATCTCTTCTCATGCCTTAGATCTCGGTTTTTACACACCTTTTGACAACATATACATCACAAAACACATGATATCACACACATACATGCATCAAATCACACTTAGCATACATTTACACATAGATCTACACATTTTCTTATATTCTCCCCCATAAAACTCATAAAAATCAAAAAGGAGGGGGGTATGAAACTCACCTTGGGTGTGGTTTCGGTTTTGGAAGGAAAGGTGAAGAAGAATTCGATCCTAGCAACCTTTCTTTGAGGATCTCGAACTTGGATGCTTCTAAGGTGCAAGATCATGAGTTTGAATGATTTAAGCGGTGATTTTTGATGAAAAGAAGTGAGTTAGATTATAGATTTAAGCAATATCTTACCTTAGATGATGAGTTTTTGTGGAGAATATCCTTGAAAGCCTTCTAGATCTTGAAAGTTTTGAAGAAGGAGTGGGAAGATGTTCTTGAAGACTTAGAGACAATGGAGTCAATTTTTGTGAGTGTGTGTATGTTGTGTTCGGCCGAGAGAAAGAAGAGATGAGAGAAGATAGAGGATTGATAAGATGGTTGCATGGAGATTTGGGTTATTTGCATGGATAACTTCCAAGTAAAAATGAGGTGGCACTAATAAGTCAACTCCTCTTTTCCTTTGGGCTTGGGCCGAGAATGGAGAAGAGAGGAGAGAGTTTTGGGCCTTGAGTGATTAAATCCAAGATATAGGTCCAATATACATCAAAGTATAAATTTTAATGGCCCATTAGGGCTTTTTAGTTTTGTTATGACCCAATATGGTCCTTTTAAATATTTTATTTCATTCTAGGCCCAATATGGCCCAAAATATTAAAATAATTGAAAGTGGGTCCCATTAGAGTCCATTTAAGAGCTCTAAGCCCATGATATTCCAACTGGACGCTTATTGGTCCACTGGGCCCAATAAGGAAACCCTAATCCAAAATGGACTTAAACAAGGATTTCTACGGTTTCCAATTGTTTGTTGACTATTTACAGTGCTTGTATGAAGTGTTTGATTGAAATTTTGTTGACATAGAGTAAGCATCATGCATGCTTTCATGTTTTTGATTCATAATTGACATAAGTGTTGTAGTTACAAGGCACCCAAAATTTCTAGTTGTGACAATACTCTCCTTCGTTCGACAAATTTCAGAGAGCCAGTTACTTCTCATAGATAGAGCTTTGAAGTATTCATTTTCATGGATTGATTGAATCTCAATCGTGTTGATATCCTTTGTTCCGAAAAATCTATCCATCTCAACCTTCCCCCTGGTCAAACTCTTATAATCTACGGCAATAAACTTAGTTTCAGTCGTTGCATCATTTCGTACATCAAAGCTCAAAAGGCTTCTCCAAAGGGAGTGCCATAATTTCCTAGTCTATGTGACCATCGAGAAACAGGAAGTTGCATCCCCGAAGTCTACAATTTTCCTGATGTCTTTCCGAAGAGCTCCCGGAAATTTCTCTCGAACGCCAAATAGAGTTTCGCATCCATCTAATTCCAGGAGCAAACCCTGTAGCCAAATCTCCATATCGATAGGCTCCATCAGAAATGCAGGAGTGACCCAGTCAGCTACAAGTTCACAGGAATGATGTTTTCAAAACAACATTCAGGACTCGATATAGTCACTACGAAGATGTAGTGATGCCCTTCGGTCCAACCATTTTCTTTAGTCATCAAAGAAGGTATGTTACATTCTGAAACGCGTATCCCGAGGTACATAAAACTTTTAGAAATCTTCATTAGGATTGATTCCATAGCCTACAAACTCCGACTACCCTCAGAACTTAGCAGCATCCATCCGGTATTTAACGTCTCTGTCCTTAAGAAGTGCCTACCCGATGAAATCATAGTAATCCCTTTGATGAGACCGAAATCAACGAAAGTCTGAACCTCATGGTAGAACCAATCGAAATCATAGATCAAGAGATTAAACATACGAAACAAAGTCGTGTCCTTATAAGTGAAGGATCCGAATTCACTTGGGAGCGTGAAGATCCAATAGAACAGAAGTATCCGTATTCTCTTTCCAAATCCGTGAGTTGCATCTAAAGTTTGAATTTCAGGATGAAATTCCCTCTAACGGGGGGATAATGTGACAACCTGAAGTTCGTTCCGTCGTCGTAACCCATTCCGTCATTTAAAAAAAAATCGTCGTCTTGAATTGTTTCCGTTTCGTTTCTAAATTAAGTCATTAATTTTGAGTTTGCCATTATGACTTAATTAGTATCCAAACACGTTAGAAACTCATGAAAACATCCCAAATTATTATTTAGAAAATTATTAGTTACGACCACGTTGAGTTACGATAAATTAATCGGGTACGACCAAAAGCTCCGTTTAACGTCAGTATCAGGTAGAATTTCTCCGGGCCATAAACTCAACCCCTATATAAGGGATTGGGACATCATTTTGAAGCTTTTTATCTCTCTTAAAACACTTTCTCTCACTACTCTCTCTCCAAAAACTCGAGTTTGATCCAAAAACCTCCTTTCAAGCTTCAATTTGGTAAGTAATCTATCCTAGCTTATTGTTAAGCTTTCTTATTATGCAAATCTATGTTTGAATCACCCAAAACACTCAAGAAAAAGTTTTTATGGTTTAAGAACCCTTCCAAAACCGTGAACACTCCTAATGAGGGTTTTGAAGCCCCAAAACCCTTCAAAATCACTCCTAGTGCTTAGATATGGCTTAAAACTTGCATGCATGAGCTTTGGACCCCAAAATCTCACCAATTGAGGTATGGACATGAGTTTACGGCCCAAGAACATTCTTGGACCGTAAAACCTCATTCATGGACCATAAACACCTTTTTAAGGTGTTAAATTGCCCTTAAACACCTCCAAAGGCTTCAATGAGCTTCCATGAGTGCATAGAACCTTATATTCCTTCATGAGATGCACCAAAACACACAAAAATGATTCACACTTGAATTTACGGTCCAAGAACGTTCTTGGACCATAAACACACCTCCTTAGACCATAAACTCCTCCAATGGGTGTTAAAGTGCCCTTAACACCTTATATAGCTTAGAAATGGGTCTAGAACTTTGTATGCTTAACCTACAACCACCAAAACCCATGTATCATGGACAAACATGAGTTTATGGTTGTAAACTCATGTGTTTAAGGTATTAAACTCCCCAAGAACATCTTCATAGACCGTAAACTCCTTTTCCAAGGCCATTTCAAGTCCCGATCACTTCCTAAGCCATGAAATCAACCCTAGAGCCTTCCCTTGTGCATTGTTTGACCATTTAGCATCCAAGAACACACCACCCAAGAGTTTATGGCCGTAAACTCATGGGGATATGGTCAATGGGCCGTAAACTCCTCAAGGAGTTTACTCTTGTAGAGTAAACTCCAAATTTAGGCCCTACATGCCCTTAGATGCCACCCGGGTCACTCCGAACACTTGGAATGAAGTGTTTTCATGTCTCGGAGTGTATATTCTCAATTAATTAGTAGTACAAGGTCTAATTGGATACAAATGTGTATCTCTTCATATTACATAGGAACCTCGCGCATTCTCAAGCCCCAATCTGACACTTAGCATCCTAGATGATATGTTCATCGACTGGTGTGTTCATACCCCTACCCTTTTTCAATGTTTTCACGGGGGGGGGGGGGGGATACAAGCAAAAGTACAAGGAAATCTTGTACCCAAACTTATGATTTTATTTGATCTATTTCATATTTCGTATGCTTTTAACACGGAAAACTGTATTAACCAATCATTCAACTTGCAGAGTAAACCGTCATGTTATTTTTGAAACTCGTTTTAAAATGTTATATTTTATATTCACAAACGAATTTCCATATAATTGCTCTTAAAAGCATGAATCTTAAAGAATTAAAATGTTCTTGATATAATTCCCCGTAGATACGAGAGTGAAGGAATAATAACACACAGTTAGCAACGGAGCGAATACGAAAGTACAACTAGGAATAGAACGAATACGAAAGTATAACTAGGAATAGAACGAATACGGAAGTACAGCTAGGAATAATACGAATACGAATATGAATACAAATACGAATATGAATACGAATACGAATACGAATACGAATACGAATAGGAATAGGCATAGGAATACGAATACGAATACGAATAGGAATACGAATACGAATACGAATACGAATACGAATACGAATAGGAATACGAATAGGAATACGAATACGAATACGAATACGAATACGAATACGAATATAAATACGAATACGAAAACGAATACGAATACGAATACGAATACGAATACGAATACGAATACAAATACGAATACGAATGCGAATACGAATACAAATAGGCATAGGAATACGAATACGAATACGAATACGAATACGAATACGAATACGAATAGGAATACGAATACGAATACGAATATGAAAGCATGCCTTTGGATATATTCGAGTGTAGGATAACTAGGACATCAGAATGCCTAGCTAATACAACGAGTATGTTAGATACTTGTACATTACATTTGGATTTAATAACTAAACTTTACTTTTAGGAAAATAAGGGTTTTTCCTAAGATAACTGAACTGTTCTTAACTAGACCATGTAACTAATGGATAACTAAACTTTACTTTTAGGAAAATATGGGTTTTTCCTGAGATAATTGAACTGTTCTTAACTAGACCGCGTAACTAATGGATAACTAAAATTTACTTTTAAGGAAAATAAGGGTTTTTCCTGGGATAACAAACTGTACATAACCGGATCGTATATAAACGGATAACTCAACTATACTTATATGAAAATATGAGATTCTCTTGGATAACACCTTTTTAGAAAACCAAAGGAAACTTGTACATTTTCAGAAAACAAACCTCTTATGAACTCACCAGCTTTATGCTAATTTTCAAACTGCTTGTATTCTCAGGTCCATATTAGCTAGACAGGTACCCGCGATCTTTTGGAGAAGACGGAGCGCTTATCAGACTCGTCTTAACTTTTGTTCATATGATATATATATATATATATATATATATATATATATATATATATATATATATATATATATATATATATATGACACTTGTAACACTTTGATTTCAAAAAAATGTAATAACTCTATGTAATGTATTGTTTTGTGTTTACTATGCTTACTATGTACATTGGTTGCGATATACATGATGTCCTCCGCCCCGGAACGTTACCACCTTAGGTTTCGGGGTGTGACACATATTTTCCCCTTAAATATTATTAAATAATGAGCTATAATATACACAAGAGTACAACCGAATTATAGGAGTTGTACATTGAATAACTAATATAAGAAACAAATAAAGTTAATTATGCATTAGATTTATCTCCAACACCCCCCCCCCCCCCCGCTCAAGCTTACTGGTGGTGGACGAACTATCAACTTATGACAAACTGTTCGAAAAGTGGTTTTGGCAATTGTCTTATGAAAATGTCGGCCATTTGAAGCTTGGTAGGAACAAATTTTGTATGTAGTTTACTAGACAATACAAGATCCCGAATGAAGTGATGATCACTATTAATATGTTTAACTCTTTTATGTGCAACCGAGTTTTAACTCAAGAAAAATGGTGCTCAAATTGTCTCAAACTTACGTTGGACGTGCAAATGGCAAATAATCTAAGTCTCGCAGGAGATGAGAAACCCATATGAGTTCTACAACGGTGTTTTCCAAAGCCCGGTATTCAGATTCACAACTGGATCTAGAAATGGTGGGCTATTTTTTCGCACTCCAAGACACAAGTTTGCCATCAAAAAAGATCGAATAACCACAGGTGGAATGTCGAGTTTCAATACAACGAACCCAATCTACATCTGAATAGGCAATAAGTAGTGATTTTGTAGGACGCAAGAAGTGGAGTCCATGATTAAGAGTGCCCTTGACATACCGCAGTATCATTTTTACCAATTTAAATTGGTGTTCAGTTGGATATTTGAGGAATTGACTTGCTTGATTGACAACATAAGAGATATTTGGTCTGGTGATAGTCAAGTATTGAAGAGCTCCAACTAAGGATCAGTATATAGTAGAGTCGTGAAAAGGAGTGTCACTAGTGGAAAAAACATCATTAGTGGCAAGAGGCGTCCCAGCCGGTTTAGAATCAAGAAGACCAGCTCGACTTAAAATATCATAAGCATACTTACCTTGAATAAGAAACAAGTCATTGGAGGTATAAGAGACCACAAGACCAAGGAAGTAGCTTAATGTTCCCAAGTCTTTGATAGCAAATTTATTTTTCAAGCGACTGACTAAAAAAGAGCTTAGCCATTGAAACCAAGCCCGTAGGGTTTGACAAAGTCCAGAAAGAGCCTTGTTGAAACAACACACACGGTTTGGATGGTGTGGATCAAGCTTGGAAGTTTCTCCATGTATACAGTTTCACGAAGATAGCCATTCAAAAATGTGTTCTTAATATCGAGATGTTGAAGGTTCCACTGATTTGTGATAACCAAGGATAGAACAATCCGAATGGTTGTGGCATTAACTGTCGGACTGAATGTATGAGAGAAATCAAAACCTAGAATTTAGGTGAAAGCTTATGCCACAAGGCGTAATTTATGGCGATCAATGGTACCATTGGCTTGAAATTTTATGTGAAATACCGATTTAGACCCAACTACGTTTGCATAAGTGCTTGGATTTCTTCAGTCATGGCTTTACACCAATTGTCAAATTGAGCAGCTATCTTAAAACCCTTGGGATCCTTGGAGAAGTAGCATGAAGGTCAAGGATATGACAAGGTTTGAAAATACCAATTTTACGTCTAGTCTTCATCAAGTGAGCTCAAGATTGAATAGGAGTAGGAGGTAGCGATGGGTTTGCTGGACCAGGCAATGATAGAGGTGGGGATGGTTGTCGCGACGCAGGTGAGGATTGTTGTGGTGATATTTGAGGCGTGTCGTTGTTAGGAAATGTTACAGGTGAACGATCATCATGCAAACAAGGAGTGCAAGGTTTGAGTAGTGGCGGATTGTAGGATAGTGTAATTGCTCTGGGTGCATGTGATGTTTTGTCTGCTGGTGAAGGTGGTATATCATCTAAATAAGAGCTTAAAAATAATGTGAGAATGTTTTCATATGTTGTGTTGCTTGCAAACGGAAAAGAGCTTTCATCAAAATTTACGTGTCGAGTAATATAGACTCGAGAAGTTGTGGGATCCATGCATTTGTATCCTTTGTATTGAGTGCAATAGCCAATAAAAATGCATTCATTGCTTCGTGGTGGGAGTTTACGTTCTGTATAAGGCTATACGTAAGGAAAAACTCGACATCCAAAAGCTTTGAAATTATTATAGTTAGGCACGGTAATAAAGAGCATTTCAAAAAGATTTATGTTGTAATAGTTTGGTGGGTAGACGATTAATCACATAAGTCACAGAGGAGAAGGTATCGTCACATAAGTCACAGAGGAGAAGGTATCGACCCAAAGATTTGCAGGAGCATTAGCACCAAACAACATAGCAACACATGTTTCTATCAAATGGCAATGCTTGCATTATACACGTCCATTTTGCTACGAGATGCAAGGGCATGACATTTGATGGTGTGTACCATTATCAAGAAATAATTTATGCACCCGGGTATTTAAAAATTTGGTACCCCCATCACTTTGAAAGACCTATTGCTTGCAAGAAAATCAGGTTTGAGTAAACGTTAAAAATTTACGAACACCGCATAGAAATCATATTTTCGTTGACAGGATAAAACCAAGAAAATCTGGAGTGGTCATTAGTAAATAAAGCATAGTAACGATATCCATCAATAGAGGTAACAAGAATCGGTCCCCACAAATCACAATGAACCATATCAAGAATATGCAAAGATCTTTTATCATTTAATTGAAAAGGTAAGCAATGTTACTTTGAAAGTTTACAAGGCGAACAATTAGTTGGACGTCCGTGCTTATTAAGGAGAAAAATAACATCATGAGCAACATGACCTAGTCTTTTATTCCATAATTTAAAAGAGGCTTTAGTAGAAGAAATCATTGATGTCGCCAAAGCTTGAGAGACTAGATTAAAAATGTAGATAATATCTTTATGTGTGCCTGTTGGTAGATTCTTTTTGTTGCTTGAGTCCTGAATTGCAAAGGAAGACCGGAAAAATAAGAAATCTACCGGCTAATCATTATGTTACTTGCTGACAGAAAGTAGTTTCTTTTTTATATGAGGAACTATGAGAATATCCCGTAATTTCAGTTGTAGTGTCACTGATAAGGTACCAATGCAAGATATAGGAAGCACATTACCATTTCTGAAACCAACCTTTACTTTGCCTCGATAAGGAGTGGATGACTCCAGTCTAGACGAAGATGGAGCCATGTAAGAGGTTGCACCGGAATCCACACATCAATCCAGAGTAGATTCATTTATGTTACAATCAGCAATGAAACCCTGAGCGGGATTTTCAGCGGAGTAGGATGACCTTTGAGCATAACTACCCAATTATGGACATCAGCTAGCATAATGACCATCATGTCGGTATAATTAGCAGTGAGGTGGTCGACGACCACAACCCCTAGAAGATGAATTACCCCAATTGTTTGATCAACCATACCTTCCTCTCCCACGAGAAGAGCTAGTAGTAAAAGTAACAAGAGAGGGAGACGATTCATGTAAAGAAGAGACAAATAATTTGTGACCTTCTGCCTAATTGACAAGATATAGAAAAGTAAAGCATGTAGAAAGGGATTGATGGGCAGTGGATAACGTCTCAAAAGTCGGCCATAAGCCAGACAAGAACCAATGGCTCTTGTGAAGATTAGAAAAAGGTTTTCCAATTGCTATAAGTTTATCACAGATTGACTTAAATTTTTTAGGAAATTCTGAGACAAAGAGATTACCCTTCTTGAGTTGGCACAAGTAATCCTTCAGATTATGAGATCTCTCCATAGATTCATGGCTGGAGGCAGACTCCAAGGCTTTCCAGACTTCATGAGGTGAGAAGAGACCAAAGACTTCAACCAACGATTCTTCAGATAAAGAAGATTGAAGAACAAGAAGAACTTTTTGTCTGATTTCAACCCAAGCAACATGGTATGTATTAGGAGTTTCTTTCCCGTTAACGAAAAAACGTGACGGAGGGATGGTGGACGAGCCATCCACATGATTCATCCATTTTTAATGAAGTA
The DNA here is from genome assembly GCF_051521515.1 of Lactuca serriola. Taxonomy (NCBI): domain Eukaryota; kingdom Viridiplantae; phylum Streptophyta; class Magnoliopsida; order Asterales; family Asteraceae; genus Lactuca; species Lactuca serriola. The sequence goes on along the minus strand of NC_136412.1, from coordinate 98,355,313 downwards.
GCATTAGGGTAACTTGATTTTTCTAGAGAAGGTACTTGGACGATGTTAATTTTATGGTGAGCATGTGAATAAGAGTGTTTAAGGAGAAAGAATTTTCAGAGGATCACACCCTGAGAGGGAGAAGAGGCCGATCTGTAAAGAGGGGTGAGTATGGTTAGGTTTAGGAACGATATTTGGCTGATAACATGTAAATGTAAGTATTATTGAATAATGAGGTTGAATATATACAAGAGTACAACACAATTATAGGAGCTATACAAGGCATATTGAATAACTAATATAAGAAACAAATAATGATAGTTATGGATGAGATTTATCTCCAATATACATCTTATCCTTTGTTTGAAATTCTATCTTTATCTCCAACATAATGGTAACAGAGCCCACAATTCAAAATCAAAACGATATCCCATTTTTTCTTCAAAGATGACTATCAACCACAACCCTTATCAAACCTAGTTGCCACGATTGAATGGTAAAAATGATCATCACTGGAGTATCCTGATGAGGACTTTGTATGAATCGTTGGATTTATGGAGTATCGTGGAAGAAGGCATATCTCAACCAAAGAATCCCACCACACAAAAAAAAAGAATTAAAGAAAAATGACAAGAAGGCATTGATCTTTATATACCAACCAGTCGATGATCCAAAATTTGAGAAAATATCAAATACGCAATCTTCTAAAGATGCATCAGATACACAATATAAGACTTATCAGGGAGAATATAGAGTAAAAGGAGTGTGTTAGCAAACCCGGTGTTATGAATTTGATGGTCTAAGAATGAGAGAATCAGAAACCATAGAAGAATTTTACAACGGTGTGATTGCCTTGACAAATTAAATTTGATTAAATGATGAAGACATCAAAGATGATAGGTTTGTTCAGAAGATACTAATGAGTCTCATGTGTAAATTCGAATATGTGGTCGTGGCAGTGGAAAAATCAAAGGATTTGTCTAGTTTAGCGATTGAAATTCTCTTGGGGATACTCCAATCCCATGATTTCCACGTGAAGAACTCTGATGATAGGCCTACAGAACAATCCTTTCACTCACGAGTCTCTACAAAGCTAAAAGGTAAGAAGCATGCAAAACCTTTAGCGGAAACTCAATGTTTCTATTGTCACAAATATGGATATACAATGAAGCACTTCAAGAAACAAAAACAAGATGAGAGTGAACATACCAACTTCATATGTGGGAATGAAGTCAAGGAAGATGACACAATGTTCATGGCTGAGGCACTTGAAAGTTTGGTTTATGATGCATGGTGTAAATATGGAGTATGTGATGATCTTGTGAAAGAAAGCAAGAAAGTGTGTATGCCTATGGATCTTAATCTCCACGACAAGGTTCAAAAAAATTGATGATGAATGATGGATGATGCTTGGAGTCTGATGGCTTCAAGATATTGAATGATTATATATGTGATCTAGGTTAAAGGGTGTGTATTAGAAAGTGTTAACCTAGATTATTATTTTATTCAAATCTATGATAAATATGATAGTTAAGTACATGAACCATTGTGATGGTTCATGAAAATTTGTGTTGGTTATACCCAACAATTAGTTTCTACTGTATCTATATTTCTTGTGTAATATTTTATGGTTGGTTTTATGTATTGAACACATCAATAACAAAGTCATTTGGTTTATATCTTATCCTTTGTTTGAAATTCTATCTTAATCTCCAACATTTATCGACACCATGTGTAGGACAAGTGTAGGAACTTGTTGAAGGATTTTATGAACAAATGTAACAGATTTGCAGCATCCTTGTCTTCACAAAAAAAAAAAAAAAAAAAAAAACCTCACTCCTTATATAGGTATGTTTTTTATTAGTCATTCATGATTTTCAAGCTTTCAGTAAGCATATTCCATGAAATGCGTCGATGAGACATAGGGATGTATTTCAAGAAAACATCACAATGAGTCGGGTTTAGCAACTCATTAATTCTACAAGCATGCATAAGTTTTTCTATTTTATAAAAGTTGACGTAAAGTTCAGTAATTGGTTGGTTTTTAAAATTTTTGTGTTGTCTTTAATTAGTATTGGTTTTAGCTAATGATGGAAATGAGGAAGATGTGAGCATTGGTGTAATGATCTATTCCTTCGGTAAAAAAGTGGTTCACTGACTTTCAATGATCAAGTAACCTCACATTATAGGCAAGTAAATAATCTTTTCCTTTTCTTTTTTGCTTTATGTAGAATGAAATGGATAACTTCTTAATATATCTAGTATGTACTAGCTATTACAAAGTAGACGGTGGGCATAAACATCTTGGTGTGTGTGCATAAGAGGCTTATAAGACATATACAAAAGTTATACTATTCTGAAGAGATTTCTGATTTGGGATTTGACTCTTCAAGGATTCCTTCATTTGATCAAGGAGCCATTCACGATGGAGATTACCATGATGAATCCTTGTTATCAATCCTTGTTACAGTCCGTATACGTTTCTACTTTCATGATATCATAAACACATATATGCATAACATATTATATGAAATTTGCTTCAGTGTACTTAATGGTTTATAACTAACTAAATTTAATGATAGTATGTAACTGAGAAACTACAAGAATTAGGATGAGTAAATAATTGCAACTGTTGAAGACTATGATCTTATACTTATACCTTAATAATAATCCAAAAGCATCATTCAATTCCTATGTATCAAGAAATGTATGTGTCATTATAGATAAAAAAGTACATTGCCCATATTAGTAATGGCGGTAAAGGATGTTGATATGATGGAATAAAGAAAAAACACCCCTCCTTCATCGAATCAATGGCTTTTAATTATTTTAATTTTGTCACTATATTAATAGGAGCAACTCTTGTGTTTTATATCTCTTAAGAATGGTGGACGATTGAGAACGTTTATTGTCTATAGACAATTAAAAGAGAAATATGTTTGTTATCGAAGTAGGAAAGAGATTTAAAAAGAATCTATTTATTAGAAATATGAAAATATAAAGATGATGCAATTTGTAATTAAATAATTAATGTCTCTTTTTTTTCGTGCAAAAACCATGACTATGTAGTTTAGAGTCGACGAAAAGCAAAAGGGAAGTAGTGGAAAATGCAAAAAGATTTAAGTCCCATTAAAAGTAAACGTACATGTCATTTACGTGATAAATATAAACTATTAGGATTATTTTAAGTAATTCTTTGTTTTTGTGCTTTTGCAGGCGATGAGTTGAAGAGGACAGATATTGAAAACTTACGGAGTGCACATCAATTTTCATCGTTTTAACCTGATGCTGCCTTTTTAAATAATGCATGGAAAAATCGAGCCTACAACGTTTTTCTTTTTAAGAATTCCAACCAGTTCATACGTAAGGTTAGAAGTTTGTAAAAATATATGTAGTTAATAATCAACAAAATATCATATTTTTTTAGGGTGGCCAGTTTATGATGTTCATCAAAGGTCACAACACCAATCGGCCACATAATAGTATTGTCATTTTTGTTATTAGTCTACCCTAATAAATAAGAATGATTTTTGTCACATGTTGTTCTCTCATTCAATTTGTCACATGTCATTTTGTCATAATTTTGAAATATATTTAATTTCCATAAATTAAACCTACTATAATAACTATTAATTTCAATTTTGAAATTTGAAATTTCAATTTCAATTTCAAATAAATTTACACTTTAAACCATTGTATTTAACATTTTATTATAATAACTTGTTTAGTACACGGGTCTAACAATTAAACACATAATTTTATTTAATTTCTTTTTTGAATATATTTTTTTTCATAATTTTCACTTATTTCATACGTCAAATTCAAATAAACATTTCATTTAAATGCTCTTATTTAACATTATGTTTTAATTAACCCATATAATATACGGGTTTCATAACTAGTGACATAATATTTAAAAGCAAAGTAAGTTTAGTTTTCATCATTTCATTTCTATATAAAAAGAAGAATGGAAATTATAGATTTTTCATAAAAAACAATTTGGAGCAAGGATATTTGGAAGTGAAACACAAAATCAGTATCTACACCAAAATGGGTATAACGGTTCACATATCTTAATTATTCGAAGCATATGTTATTAATTTTGAACAGATAATATTTAATGTTGATATTAAAGTTTTTTATTTTTATCTTCTAACTGTATAAGAGTATGATTTGTGTAATATTTTAATTTTCATGAAGTCAAATTGTCACATATATTCCTAAAGTAATAATTTTGTGGAAGTGTCCTATAAAAGTTGTGTGACGGAGTGCATATCAATTAACCATGTATATTCAAATAAAAGCTAAAACTATATTTTTATATATTTAAATTTAATTGGTTATTATAAAATTATCTTTAAAATTATAGTAGTAAATTTTAAAATTTCTGCTCATTTTAATGACTATAAACAAAAACAATTTTGTTTTAATATATTAAAAAAAACCAATATCAAATAAATTTATTAACGAAAAACTAACACAATTTTACTAAAGTGTTATATAAAAAATGCAACTCATTTTTAATGACTAAAAATTTCACCTATTTTAATGATGTTTTGCAACATCCAAAGGAAAGAATTAAGAAAATCTTATGAAAATATTTGAAATTCACCAAAAGAAATTTTTATGGTGCAATTAAAGAAATTGTATTAGGATATCATAGTTTTTGAAGTTACAAGTTTGATAAAAAATAAAAATAAAAAATAAAAAATAATGTCAATCAAAGTATATGGTAAAGAAGAAAATCGACAGGTTTTTAAACAAGATTTTTTTTATTAGAATGTGTGTGTAAAAGAGGCACCCACAAGGAAGAGTTAAAACCAATGTTCTAAATAACGTAAGACGTGATTTGGCGGCAATGTCAAACCTCAAGTTTTTTCGAGCCTTGGCGAGTCATGACGTTTGTAAGGCGTGACTTAAGGCGGCAATTTTCTATATAATTAATATTTTAGATGTATTTTCAACTATTATTCATTTTTATACACATATATGAGTTAAGACGTCATTTTAACAAAGCTTAGCGGTAGGTGTAAACCTTGGAGCCATGGCGAGCTTTTTAGAACCTTGGTTAAAACCATTAATGTAATCAAAATTCATCAAAAAATGTATTTTGCATTTTATTATTTAATTTTATCTTTATAATTAGATTTATTTAATAACTTATATATAAATTTAAAAAATATGTAAATAAATATCCAAAGGACCAATTGATCTAAGTTATTTAAATTAATATTTTAACATAATTCACCAACGACTGAAACTAACTATTTAATACGAAAATAAAACTAAAGACTGAAACGAACTATGTGATACGAAAAGAAAACTAATCGCCGCATGAAAACTTTATGGTCAAAATGAACTATCTGGCGCCGCATCGCGTGAGTATCCTGGTAGTATATATGTATATATATATATATATATATATATATATATATATATATATATATATATATATATATATATATATATATATATCAAATGTATAAACATACAATATAAATTATAAATATAAAGTCTAAACATAAATATCATATTTAATACTTGTCCTAATTTTTTATTACCTAATAACTAATAATGAAAAGTAATAATTATTTTCCCAATAGAAAAGCTATCAGCCCAAAGAGTGCTATTTATCGTCGTCGTTTTGTGGGGGTACACCTCTGGTGAAAGTAAGGTAAAACATGTTTTATAGATACATTAGTTTAAACAAAAGTAAAGACGTGACTTCCATATGCTCCGTCTTCTGCAAAAGAACGCGGGATACCTGTCTAACGAGAACCTGAGAATACAAGCAGTTTTAAAAAAATCAGCATGAAGCTGGTGAGTTCATAAGCGGTTTGTTTCTGAAAATGAACAAGTTTCCTTTGGTTTTCTGCAAAAGTGTTATCCAAGAAAATCCCATATTTTCTTATAAGTAAAGTTTGTTTATCCATTTGTTACACAGTTTGGTTAAAAACAGTTTGTTATCTGGTTATTACATTATCTAGTTTAAAACGAGTTCTGTTATCCCAAGAAAAACCCTTATTTTCCTTAAAAGTTTGTGGTTGGTTACTGGTTCTGAATGTAATGTACAAGTATCTACCATACTTAAAGTGTTTGTGTGAAGTTTCCTGAAAGCCCGGTTATCCTTGAAATGTATGTTAGTTTTAACACGTATACAAAACTATTGTGTGGAAAGTAAACTAATTCTTAAAGTTATTAGCTTACTAAATTCATTATTACCAACAAGTAAATCTCCGTTATCTAAATTGCGAGTTCCATAACCATATGATAGACTAGATATGGCAATAAGAAGTCCAGTATCATTTTATGACTTTCGTCACCCTTGAACCTTTCGGTTTGACTATAGCTAGCAGCGAGGTGCGAGGTAGTCAGCCCCGTATAGATCTATACACTTAAGTCACGCTCTCCCTCCAGGAGATTCTGGTTACAGGGGCGGTCCTCCACTCGCGTATCTCTGTGGAGTGTTACAGAGGACATGTCTCCAATTATTAAGATTAACGAATTTACAAGTAATAATGCAGAAAATCCTGTTTTAGATTCTAATTACAAAAGGGCGGTCCTCCACTCGCATATCTCTGTGGAGTGTTACAGAGGATGAATCAAAAGTACTAAACTAATGCCTTTAACAATAATAAAGTGGAAAATCATCTAGAAATATATAATATAACAATATATAATAAGATTTGAAAACTAACTCTGCAAGTCAAACTGTTGGTTAATACGGTTTCGATTGTTAAAAGCATGTGGAATATGAAACATTTCAAATGAAATAATAAGTTTGAGCACAAGATATCCTTGTACTTTTTCTTGTATTCCCCCTTGAAAATATTGAAAAACACGGAAAAAGGTGTAGGGTTATGAACTCACCGGACGAGAAATGTGTCGGTTGGATGCTAAGTGTCAGTTCGGGGCTTAAGTACACGCGAGGTTCCTATGTAATATGAAGAGATACATAATTGTATCTAATTAGAATTTGACCTACTAATTAGATAAGAATATAAACTCCGAGGTACGAAAACACTTCATTTCAAGTGTTAGGAGTGACACGGGTAGCATCTAAGGGGGTGTACGGCCTAAATATGGAGTTTGCTCTTCAAGAGTAAGCTCCTTATGGAGATTACGGCCTAATGACCACATACCCATAATTTTACCCTGTGAAATCATGGGTGGAGTGTTTTTGGGTGCTAAATAGTCTTACAATGCACAAGGGAAGGTTCTAGGGTTGAATTAAAGGCTTAGGAAGTGATCGGGACTTGAATTGACCTTGGAATGGATTTTACGGTTTATGAAGATGTTATTGGTGAGTTTACTACCTTAAACACATGATTTTACCGCCGTAAACTCATGTTTGTCCATGAATCATGTGTTTTGGTGGTTGTAGGTAAAGCATATAAAGTTCTAGGTCTAATTTCTAAGCCATACAAGGTGTTAAGGGCACTTTAACGCCCTTTAGAGGTGTTTATGGTCTAAGAAGGGGTGTTTACGGTTTTGGGAGACCTTCCTAAACCGTAAACTCAAGTGTGACTCATTTGTGTATGTTTTGGTGCATCTCATGAAGGAATATAAGGTTCTAAGCACTCATGGAAGCTCATAGAAGCTTTTGGAGGTGTTTAAGGGGCTATTTAACACCTTAAAAGGTGTTTATGGTCTATGAATGAGGGTTTATGGTCCAAGCATGTTCTTGGGCCGTAAATTCATGTTTACTCCTCAAATGTTAAGATTTTGGTGCTCTAAATCCATTCATGCATGCCCCTAAGTCATATCTAAGCACTAGAAGTGATTTGGAAGGGTTTTGGGCTCCAAAACCCCATTTATATTTGTTCACGGTTTGGGGAGGTTCCTGGACTGTAAACACAAGTCTTTGGTCCTTTTGGATGATTTAAACATGAATTTGAAAGCTAAACATGCTAAACCATAAACTAGGATAGATCACTTACCAAATTGGAGCTTGAAAAGGGTGGTTTTGGATCAAAAGTTGAGTTTTAGAGAGAGAGAGTAGAGAGAGAAAGTTATGAGGTGGTGGTAAAAAGCTAAATTGAAGTTCACTCATCCTTTATATAAGGCTTGAGTTTGTGGCCTGGTGGAAATCTACCCAATAGTGATGTTAAACGAGGCTTATGGTCGTACCTGATTAATTGTCGTAATTACGACTTAGTCATAACTAAAATTTTTCCAAATAAATAACGAGGGTATTTTCACGCGTTTCTAATGGGTTTGGACACTCATGAGGTCAAAATAAAAGCCTTAATTTAAATGACCTAATCCAAAATGTTAACGGAAAAATTGAAATACAAACGGTTTTACTGACGGAAATGGGTTACCGTGACGGAATACATTACGGGTTGTCACATTATCCCCTCGTTAGAGGGAATTTCATCCCGAAATTTAGAATTAAGATACAAATCGTATAATTGAAAATAGATGCAGATATTTTTGTCTCATCGAGTCTTCGCGCTCCCAAGTGAACTCGGGTCCCTACTTGGCATTCAGCTAACCTTCACTATCGAGATACAACTTCGTTTCGTACGTTTAATCTCTCTATCCAGGATTTCGATTGGTTTTTCTATGAAGTTCAGACTTTCGTTGATCTCAATCTCATCAAAAGGGATTGCTAGGGTTTCATCGGATAGGCACTTTTTGGGATTATAGACGTGGAATACAGGATGGATGTTGCTAAGTTCTGAAGGTAGTCGGAGTTTGTAGGTTACGGGATCAATCCTAACGAGGATCTCGAAAGGTCCTATGTACCTCGGGTTAAGTTTTCCACGCCTTCCAAAGCGTATATTGCCTTTCCAGGGCAAGACCTTCAACAGGACACAGTCTCCTACCTAGAATTCTAGAGGTTTACGTCGTTTATCGGCGTAACTCTTCTTTCTATCTTGTGATGCTTGCAGTCGTTCTCGGATTTTGATGATCTTCTTGGTGGTTTCACGGATGATTTCCGTACTAGTGAGAGAACTTTCGGGGATTTGACTCTTGGTTAGCTGCGTGTCCCCTACCTCGGCCCAACACAGAGGGAATCTGTACTTACGACCGTAGAGGGCTTCGAATGGGACAACCTTGATACTGGTATGGGAACTGTTATTATACGAGAACTCGAGCAAGGGTAAATGGGTGTCCCACGACTTTCCTAAATCGATGACACATTCTCTCAGCATGTCTTCTAGGGTCTGAATAGTTCTCTCACTTTGTCCGTCGATCTGAGGATGATAAGCTGCACTCATGTTCAGCTTAGTTCCAACAGCTTTCTGAAAAGACTGCTAAAACCTTGAGGTAAACCTGTTATCTCAATCGGAGATAATGGAGACAGGTACACCATGCAGTCGGACTATTTCTTGGATGTAGACTCGCGTGAGTCTTTCCATCTTGAATGATTCTTTAATCGGAAGGAAGTGAGCGGATTTTTTCAAACGATCGAAAATTACCCAAATGGTATCGTACCCACTCGAAGATCTGGGTAACTTGATGATGAAATTCATGGTAATCATCTCCCATTTCCATTCAGGTATCTCGGGCTGCTGGAGCAGACCTGAGGGCTTCTGATACTTGACTTTTACCTTGGCGCAAGTCAGACACTTGCCCAAGAAGGTAGCGACCTCGGCTTTCATGTTTAACCACCAGTATAGCTTCCTTAGATCCAGGTACATCTTATTCGAACCTGGGTGAACAGAGTATTTGGTCTTGTAAACTTCGTTCGACACGTTTCCTGGTTTTAGGGCTTCTAATTGGGCTTCTCGGATCTATACGGACAAGTGGGAATGGATGGTCATCGTTAATGTCTTCGCCTTGCGGCTTGAATTCTCCTTTCGGATCAAGGCATCTGCTACCACATTGGCTTTGCCGAGATGATAGCGGATTTCACACTCATAAACGCTGAGTGTCTCTACCCATCGCCGTTGCCTCATGCTTAAGTCTTTCTGTGTCAAAGTAGTTAAGGGTTTGGCGATTCTGGATGAACCTGCGATAATAGCCTGTGAGACCTAAGAATTGACGGATTTCTATGGGTGTCTTCGGTGCTGACCAATTTTCTATCGCCTTGATTTTGGACGGGTCCACGGGTATGAATTCTTCGCTTACTACGTGACCAAGGAAAATGGTTCGGCCGAAGGGTATCACTACGAACTCGTAGTGTCCCTATTGAGTCCTGAATGCCGTCTTGGAAACATCATTCTCGTGAACTTGAAGCTGATGGTACCCTGATCTGAGGTCTATCTTCAAGAAGTAACTGCGTCCCTGAAGTTGATCGAAAAGGTCATCTATTCGAGGAAGAGGATATCGGTTTTTGAGTTTCAATTTGTTTAACTCGCGGTAGTCTATGCACATCCGAAAGAATTCATCTTTCTTCTTCACAACAATACCGGGGCTCCCCAGGGTGAGGAACTCGGTCTGATGATTCCTTTACTAAATAGCTCACTGAGCTGCCTGGATAACTCCTGCATTTCTGCTGGAGCTAAGTGATATGGGGACTTGGCTTCGGGTGTAGCTCCAGGAATTAGGTCGATGCGAAACTCGACTTGACGTTCGGGGTGAATTCCTGGAAGCTCTTCAGGAAAAACATCAGGAATATTGTAGACTTCGGGGATGATCTCGAGGTCTTTAATTTCCCGTTCATCATTGATTACATGAGCTAGGAATGCGTTACACTCCTTTCGCAGAAGCTTTTTAGCTTTGATGCAAAAATGATGCGAAGAATGGAACTAAATTTGTCGCCGTAGATCATGAGAGTCTGGTCAGAGGGGAGATTGAGACGGATGGCTTTTTCATAACAAAGGATATCAGTATGATTGAGACTCAACCAATCCATGCCAATGGTAACATCAAAGCTCTTAATGGAAACTGGCATCAAGTCAATGGGAAAAGAATGATCGTTCAGGATAAGGGTACAACCTATTAATCTATCGTTGGCGTATTCTTTCTCATTGTTAGCCATCTCGACGGTAAATGTTTTGGTTACTAGACGAGGACTATGTTTAAGAAGACGCTTGAATGAATGACTAATAAAACTTCTTTGGTACTAGATTTGAAAAGGATGCGAGTATAAGAATTGTCAAGAAGAAACATACCCGCGACGACGGTGGGATCGGCGGCTGCCTCCTCCTACTTCATAGCTAGAACTATCCCAGCGTTGTTAGTGGTTTCTGTTTTGGGGCAGTTTCGCTTGAAATGCCCTACTTCGCCACAACCATAGCAGACCTGATCAGTACTCAATCCGGAAACTTGATTGGTTGGTTGAGCCGGTGTTTTGCAGTTTCGCGTAAGGTGGCCCTTCTTGCCACAGTTGTTGCAGAACTTCTCACGACACGGGCCAGGGATACGATGGTGATAATTACACCTGTTGCACCAAGGGAGGTTACCAGCATACTTAGTGCTAGGTGCTTGAGCTGTAGACGCAGCGACTGGAGTAGTAGCAGCTTGAACTGCTACTGTTTTGTGCTTCTTGGAGGGTCCTTGTGAACTCTGACCCTTTCGCTTTTTCCAGAAAACCTTCTTACTCTCATTACGCTCATTCTAGTGCTCTTGATCATCTTCACGGTTTTGGAGATAGGCATTACTTCCTGGTCTACTGGACCTGCTAGGGTTCAAGAGTGCCATTACAGTTGTCACTGCGACAATAACAGCTGCCTGAAATGGAACAGGGTCGAATTGAGAAGGATACGGTGGCGGAGAGTTGGTATTCCTTGAGTTGGGTCCTTTCTTTGGAGGCATAATGATCTAGAATGATTAGGAAAGAGAGGATGGTAAGTCCTCTGAATTGAATATTGAGATATGAAACAAAAGATATCTCATTATGACAGATAAAGTGTGCTACTAAGCGATAATATATAGGAAAACTACCAAAATAAGGGAATTATCGCTACAGAAAGAATAAGTAGCAACACTTGGAACGAATTTCTACAACGTAATCGGCTTTGTCAAAATACTCCTATAGTATTTTATGGTTTGTTGTGACGACGACTCATTGTTTGGATATTTGGTAAGTTTTAGGCATGCTGCACATCACAGTCACTCCCAAGCACATTTTGGCCGTGTCTCGAATGAATATAGTTGATTAGACTATATTGACCCTAGACACGACTACATAACTGCCCAGGTTTAACCGCAGTGTACAACACCCATTTACTTATGTTTTGTTCTACTTTTAGTTATGGTTTTCGGCGGTTAGGTATACTTTTATACTTTTGAAAAATACTTATATTTTAAAGTATACTTTTAGTTCAGAGCACTTCGGCCCTATAATGTTTATAGTTATATACCATGTAAGGTTCGGTATACTAGTTCACTATAAACAAGGGCTCTGAGACCAATCTGTCACACCCCGAAACCGATGGCGGAAACGTTCTGGGGCGGAGGACGTCATGTAAAGTATCACAACCAATGTACATAGTAAGCATAGTAAACACAAAACAATACATTACATAGGATCATTACATTTGTTTGAAATTCAGGTAATACATGTTTTATAGATACATTAGTTTAAACAAAAGTAAAGATGTGACTTCCATATGCTCCGTCTTCTGCAAAAGAACGCGGGATACCTGTCTAAGGAGAACCTGAGAATACAAGCAGTTTCAAAGATATCAGCATAAAGCTGGTGAGTTCATAAGCGGTTTGTTTCTGAAAATTAACAAGTTTCCTTTGGTTTTATGAAAAAGTGTTATCCAAGAAAATCCCATATTTTCTTATAAGTAAAGTTTGTTTATCCATTAGTTACACAGTTTGGTTAAAAACAGTTTGTTATCTGGTTACTACACGATCTAGTTTAAAACGAGTTCTGTTATCCCAGGAAAACCCCTTATTTTCCTTAAAAGTTTGTGGTTGGTTACTGGTTCTGAATGTAATGTATAAGTATCTACCATACTTAAAGTGTTTGTGTGAAGTTTCCTGAAAGCCCGGTTATCCTTGAAATGTATGTTAGTTTTAACACGTATATAAAACTATTGTGTGGAAAGTAAACTAATTCTTAAAGTTATTAGCTTACTAAATTCATTATTACCAACAAGTAAATCTCCGTTATCTAAATTGCGAGTTCCATAACCATACGATAGACTAGGTATGGAAATAAGAAGTCCAGTATCATTTTATGACTTTCGTCACCCTTGAACCTTGCGGTTCGACTGTAGCTAGCAGCCAGGTGCGGGGTAGTCAGCCCCGTATAGATCTATACACTCAAGTCATGCTCTCCCTCCAAGAGATTCTGGTTACAAGGCGGTCCTCCACTCGCGTATCTATGTGGAGTGTTACAGAGGACGTGTCTCTAATTATTAAGATTAACGAATTTACGAGTAATAATGCGGAAAATCCTATTTTAGATTCTAGTTACAAAAGGACGGTCCTCCACTCGCGTATCTCTGTGGAGTGTTACAGAGGACGAATCAAAAGTACTAAACTAATGCCTTTAACAATAATAATGTGGAAAATCATCTGAGAAATATATAATATAACAATATATAATAAGATTTGAAAACTAACTCTGCAAGTCAAACTGTTGGTTAATACGGTTTCGATTGTTAAATGCATGTGGAATATGAAACATTTCAAATGAAATAATAAGTTTGAGCACAAGATATCCTTGTACTTTTGCTTGTATTCCCCTTGAAAATATTGAAGAAAACGGAAAAAGGTGTAGGGGTATGAACTCACCAGACGAGAAATGTGTCGGTTGGATGCTAAGTGTCAGTTCGGGGCTTGAGTACAGGCGAGGTTCCTATGTAATATGAAGAGATACAAAATTGTCTCTAATTATACTTTGAACTACTAATTAGATAAGAATATACACTCTGAGGTACGAAAACACTTCATTTCAAGTGTTAGGAGTGACCCGGGTAGCATCTAAGGGAGGTGTATGGCCTAAATATTGAGTTTGCTCTTCAAGAGTAAACTCCTTATGGAGATTACGGCCTAATGACCATATACCCATTAGTTTATGGCCATAAAATCATGGGTGGAGTGTTCTTGGGTTCTAAATAGTCTTACAATGCACAAGGGAAGGTTCTAGGGTTGTATCAAAGGCTTAGGAAGTGATCGGGACTTGAATTGACCTTGGAAAAGAGGTTACTGTTTATGAAGATGTTCTTGGTGAGTTTAATACCTTAAACACATGAGTTTATGTCCGTAAACTCATGTTTTTCCATGAATCATGTGTTTTGGTGGTTGTAGGTAAAGCATACAAAGTTCTAGGTCCAATTTCTAAGCCATACAAGGTGTTAAGGACACTTTAACACCCTTTGGAGGTGTTTATGGTCTAAGAAGGGGTGTTTACGGTTTTGGGAGACCTTCCCAAACCGTAAACTCAAGTGTGACTCATTTGTCTAAGGGATGATTTCTTTTGAAGTTGAGCTAGCAGGGAGTAGCAACCTTCATTGAGAACTAGGTGAGTACGTGTGGACTTTTCCCACTTTGGGATACATGGCTAAGTATATAACTATCTTATGAAAGTGTTTTGAAACAAAGCATATGCCTTTTAAATGTACATCCTGCTAAAATGTCTAGTTATTTATGTTGCAATTTAAGAAAATATTTAAGGTGATATGTTAACGATAAAAGGAAAAGAAGTAAAGATGAAATGAAAATTGTCCGAACCATGATGCCTCATAAGAGGTCTAGAGAAATCTACTGAGGTGATACCTCCTCTTCATGAAGTAGATGTCCTACATGCATGATGCCTTGGTGGATGGATTTTGTTCCCTCCACCTTGGTCTTGGAAATGACGCATTGGTGGACTGGTTTCGTTCTTTCCACCTTGGTCATGGAAATGGAAATGAAAAAAATAGATGAAATTTTAAGATAAGATATGATATGACATACTATGATATGTATGAAATATTTTTTGAATGGAAATGATTAAAAATATTTTATGGTCTAAAACCCATGTAGATCACGAGACATTTTGTCTTACATATATATTTTTAATGCCATGTATCTTAGGTGATACCTAAAAGTATGAAGTGTGCTAGAAGTAGTGGAGTCCATGGGAGACTAGTGGAGCATAAGTTAGATTTGCGTTGACCTTGTAAATCTTGGTTTGCTTGCTATGGTTTTTTTAATACAATGTTAGTAACACACAAGAAATTGTTTTAAAACTACTTGTCTGTCTCTGATGGATTGTTAAATGGTTTTTGATGAAACTTATTTTCGGATTAAACCATAGCTTTAAATTGTTTTAACATAAAAAATTGATTGTAAATGTGTGATAGTAGAGGGTAGATTTTAGTTAGAGTGTAACTAATTCTAAAAACTATTATAAAGAGAATATTTTAAACCATTTTTAATAAAGAGAATGATTTAACTAACAAAAGTTATGAATAGATGGATAAGTTTATTACGAAATACGCAATACTCAGAAACCAAACATGTAATTTATTGTTATGTGGAATGACCACTCCTATGAAAACAACATATCTATTACCCATATCTTATATACCTCATACCAATACCAATGATTGAGACCTACAAAATGAACATACAAAATGAATAGGTAAAACATTTCGCTAGGTACTATTTTTCGTCAAAGAAAGTAACAAGAAGAAAAAGTAGTATATCTGATAAAGAGAATAGAGTAAATGCCCATAAACCAAGAAAAGAAACACTAATTAAATGGAAATTAACTCTATCAATTTGTGAACATGCGAACAGTATCAACATGTAACAAGTCATCATAATCTACACATTTCTAAATAATTAACAAGAACTTCGTTTCGCTATCCAAATAAACTTGAACACTAACCTTTGTTTCTCCATCGGCTTCACAATAACTTCCAGTAAAACATGATTCCTAAAGAGGTGGTGACGAAATCAATAAAACAAAACCAAAATCGCTTACGGGAATTAGTAAAACACAATTGATCACCTTTTGGAATTGAAGTCGTTGATGAGGAAATAGAAACAATTCCAAAACAGGAAGTCGCTGATGATGAAATTACATGTTGGAATCGAAGTTGCTAATGAGGAAATTGACGATGAATCTGGACGGCAGAGCAACAACGACAATGACCAGACTTGGGTCATTTGTGTTTTCACTTTCTAGGCTTGGTTAGTGTTTGTGCTGGGATACAAATTATTCTTGGAATTTGAAACAAGGGTGTTATTTTCAATCTAAATTTGTTTTTAGTTAAAATGATATTAAATAATAAAAAATAATTAACAAATGTTTTAAAAAGGATTTTATTAAATATGAAATATTTAAATATTATGTTAAACAAATATGATATATTCTTTTGTGATACACGAAATTGACCCTTGGTAGCTATGAAATGTATATATGAATCTAAGACTTGTTTGGCTGGATATCGAAGAGTTTGAAAGACAAGTGATAGCAAAGAGATGTATCGTATTGACTAAAGACTTAATGACCAGAGATAAGGAAGTGGGAGGAGTTAACAGTTTTTGTCTTTTTTTTTTATACTGTAGTGTCAGAAAGTAATGATCACTTTTTCTGACTTTGTGTGTTAAGTTGGTTTGCCAGTCGCGCGCATGGGATGCATGGTTATCTTAGTCATATTATCTTTTGTATTATCTTATTTCTAAACATGTACTATTTCCTTGTAGAAATAGACAATCTGGTAATCTTTAGAATGTGTTTCTGATTTCCATCTCCATCGTACTCATATCAATGTGAAATAATAGTCTCCTTGTCTCTAATACATCATTGCTTATACTTTGTTGTTCACTGTATAATAACTTGTGTTTGACTACAAACTAAGTTATGATTGAACATGTATCTCATTAACTTGGTTTATTTAATGATGTATGTTGTTATTTTTTTTCCTTTATAATTTCAATATCTTTTATTATTGAGCTTCATCAAGATCCACGAGTTTAACTTAAATTTCGCACCATAATCTCTTTATCATTAAATTCTACTCTCACGAATTGGTATTAGAGCTATAGTGGTTGATTTTTAAGTTTCTTTGAAAATCCAAAATCTTTTCTAAAAAAACTCTAATTTAAAAGGGACTTCTATACCACTAAGCTCATTTAAAAAAATCAAGGAAAATGGTACAACTTTACTCATTAAATGTATCTAACTGTGTTAGAGGTTCTAATCGAGCTCCAATACTTGTTGCAATTGAATATCATCACTAGTCTCAAAGAATGGAAAAATATTAAAGGAGACATGGAAAGGAAGTATGGACATCTATAGAAAAAGAAGCACATGTACCTGTCCTTACACCCATTGCCACTAATGGAGCTCAAGTAAGACTTGTAGGTGGTCAAGTTTCCATGAGCAGACCTACCAACATTGACATAGACAAGATAGAGAAAGATGAAATCACTTTCTATGAAATCTCTGGTGGAGTTCCTCTTGATAGTTTTGATGTTATTAATAACTACAAATCTAGAAAAGAAATCTAAGATGATCTAAAGAATCTTATGAATGAATTGAACAAGCTCAAAACAAGAAATTGACAAAAACTCTGAAGGACTTCAACAACTTCACAGCTATCCCTAGAGAAAATCTTGATGAATCTTTTGAAAGATTTTACCTCATCACCACCAAACTCTCAAATACATGAATTTCTCAAAGTGATCATGAAACAAATCTATAGTTCCTAAATGGTTTTGGAAAGCAATGGGCTATGGAGAAGATGATAGTTCAAGGAGATAGGAAGATAAAGACTCTTTTGATATGAAAACTCTATGATGAACTTAAACTCAAGATTCTACTGTGTTGAAAGACTGTATAGATCTTAGCGGACCACTCGCATATGTCGCGCACTCACCGCATTTCACCAACATGCCACCTTAGTATCCTCATACCAAAGAGTCTCATACCAAACCTCATATGATTGCATACTGCATTCATATGAACTGGAGATGCAACCTTATGACGAAGAGGATTTTCAACATGCTTTATCCTTGATTAGCCAACAGTTCAACATGCTTCCACCACAAAAATATTAAAAAAATAGTAGTTTATTAGACCTCTCTTTAACCAGAACTACAATCTATAGAACAACCCTCCTCACCAATATCTAGAACCCTCAAAATATTCTTGAATCCACCATATCGACCTCAATCTCAAAACACACCTTTGATGTTTACCAACTACACTAAAGCACCAAAAGAAGACAAAACTTTTGACACCATGGATAACACAGAAGAGAAGAAAGATCATGAGTACTCTTTTGCCAA
This sequence comes from Lactuca serriola, assembly GCF_051521515.1. Taxonomy (NCBI): domain Eukaryota; kingdom Viridiplantae; phylum Streptophyta; class Magnoliopsida; order Asterales; family Asteraceae; genus Lactuca; species Lactuca serriola. Next base: position 98,337,199 of record NC_136412.1, on the reverse strand, counting down.
AAATGTCACATGGAGAATCACTTTGCTAGAGACCGTAAGGCTAATGTGGTGAAGGACAAATCATTTTACCTTAGATTGGCTTGAGAGGTTGAATATAACGAAAGAGCGATTGAAAAAGCTTTTGTGGCACAAGGAAGAATAAACCATCAAGTATGGTCTTCAAGAGAAGAAGATGAAGAAACTAATAACAAGAGGAAGAAAGGCAAGTTCTGTCTTCTTGTAAGAAAGGGTGATGACAGCAAAGACAAATCCACACGGATGAAGAAAAACTACTTCTTCATGGAAAACAAAAGAACCATCAACATTATTGAATAGGTAAGATTTATGATACAGTCAAGTAAACATAGCATGGATGACTGTGAACCTCGTTTAGAAAAACTCACTAAAATGTATGTTGATGTCCTTACACATTTTTAGAAAGCCTTAGATGAAAATAACATAGCGACCTAAGAGTTATACCACTTGATAGGAAGACTAGATAACAAGAAGCTTAAGGTCACTATGTTAGAAACACATTTGAAACTAGAAAAAGATTCTAGTTTGCTTAGTGAACCTCAGTTAGATGTTGCTTTTGTTGGATAAGGTGTCTAAGTCCATAACTAATTTGGTATATACTTGACCCGACCCGGCATGGTCCATTTGGGTTGCACTCCACCCAAACTATTTATGTATAATTTTATGAGAATTGTATACTTACGATTTATTAATATATTATAAGTTATAATATATTAATATAAAGTCATTTTATTTAATTTGTTTTAATGTTGAATTAATTATGAATTAATAGAGTGATTAAAAGGAAGACTAATTAAATCATGGGCTATTATATTTATATGGTGTGGGCTAATACTCATTTGTTAATGGGCTAAGCTTATATGGAAGTCCATGGATGATCCATGGAGCTTTTAACCCATCGATCCTTGGAATGGAAAAGACATGGGTTATCAGGGTTTCACTCTAACCATGCACACTATATAAAAAAGCTTATGTCGCATGAAATAGCACCCTAGTGAGTGTGTGTAAGGTGTGGCCGATATCTAATAGTGTGTATACTCTCTCATAAAGTTTTCCAAGTTTGTGGTGATTTGTGATTTCCATTTGTGGCATTCACATTATTGGTGCTTGGCTCTCAAACTCCAAGGAATCAACACTCATCAAAAGGTATGTAATTCATCTAGTTCCTTTTATGTTTAAAAGTTCCCCATGCCATGCTAGATAAGTTATAAACCTTGGAAAACAAATTTTGCATGTATTTAGACAAACATAGATCCAAGGTTTATTAGGGTTGCATGTACACTTAGGAAGTGTTAGAATGCTCAAAACCCAACAGTAGTATCAGAGGCATGTTTGTTTGTTTGATACTTGATGCAAAATAGTGGAAAAAAGTCGATTTTTTGCTATCTACCTGTTGAACTCTCCGAATCCATGGGGGAACTCGCCGAGTTCATGTGTAAACTCATCATACTCGCAGAGTAAGTTCGTGCACTCGATGAGTAGGAGCCCCAGAATGCAGATTTTCGACTTTTGCTGCTGGAAATGGACTAGAAACATTACCCTAAACTGTTTTGGTACTTGAAAACTTGTTTTAGTTAGTGTAATGATTGTTCTAATCCATTTACAATAGCTTATATCAAGATTTCATGCTTTGTATGTGTTCATGTAATCCTTGAAACTTTGATGATCATGTTCATGTTCTTATGAATTTAGAAGATGATAGGAATTATTTGCTGAATTGTTTAGGATTAATTCTTGATCATTTATGTGTTTTAATGGAGACCATAATTTTTCCTCAAGTTATGGATATCCAAAGGTCACTTCTTTTAAACACATAAGTTACATAAAAATGAAGAGCCTTCATTTTTATGAACCTTTAATTCATAAGTTACATAAACTTATGAATTACATAAAAATAGAGACCATTTTTAATGGAGACCATAATTTGTCCTCAAGTTATGGATATCCAAAGGTCACTTCTTTTAAACACATAAGTTACATAAAAATGAAGAGCCTTCATTTTTATGAACCTTTAATTCATAAGTTATGAAATGAAAAGTTTTGGATAGTTACAAAACTTGGCCTCAAGTTTTGGAATTTGTAAAGTTTCACACACTTTAATCAATGGTTAATTATTATATATATGTATAAGAATAAGTCGTTCTACAGTTAGTATGCCTCATTCACGAAGCCGGTCTATAAGGGGGTATAAGGTTGCTGCCTATAAAATGGCAGCTTAATGGCTGTCCACTCTCACCCACCACTTCCTTGATCGGTGGAGGGTCGTTAGCCGAACAGGTAGGACAATGACTTTAAATCCTCATAAAAGTATAATGATTATTATAAAGTAACTAAATATTTTAATTCTCAATCTTAGTTACTTTAGGAAAAATGTGAACATGGTGCTAGTCCATGGAATTCACACTTTGTACCTTACCAAGTCGTTGGTGGAGTGTGTGTGGTTAACCGGCACACTAACTTGGACTAGTGAGGATCACAAAGGGTGACTTAATGTTTGTCATAGATCAATGGAGCGTGTGTGGTTAACCGTCACATTGATTAGGTCATAATATTAGGGTACCAAGTGAATTAGTATGGTTATTCACACCTTGTTTTGTGATCCTCGGCATCCCAATCACAAAACATGAAGGGCACAATCGAGATTAAAACATGCCATTGAAAAGTTCAATGAATCTCAAAAGAATCTAGGAATTTCAAATCCAATTAAAACCTAATAATTATTTCGTTTTTCATGGTGGAAATTGGTAAATCGTCAATCGCCTACCTTCAAATATTTTATAGCTTGGATTACGGCATCTCTCTTCCAAGTTTTAAAATATTGTGTTGGGTCCTAGCCTTAATATTTCATATTGGGTGTTATTATAGATGTCTGGTTCAGATAACTATGATCTTCCCAAATCTCTTGGAACAAGCTTTCCTCTTAAAGATAATGTCCCTCAACATCATGCATTTATTCTCCCTAACCCACAAGTTTATGATCACTCAAGCCCTATTGGCAAGCATTGTCTATGTGTGCTCACATCTTGGAGATAAAGTCACATATTGACAACCCGGGAGAGTTGGGTGTCAAAGTCTTGTGAAAGTTGGATGTTCAATCACTTTCTTGGTAACATAGTGAGTCCATTTGGGACTACTATGAGACAGACTATGACATGACCCTTAGTGATCTTATCTATTTGCTTGGAGCTGCGGAATCGGCAATGATTTGGAACACTAGTAAAGCAAATTTTGTTAGAAGATCAACTTCCCAAACCTTAGATGGACATTGACAATGGTAGCATTGGATATCTAGAAAATGATTTATCTTCCCAATGGAAAGGGATCGGCCATAATCAAGTCGGTTGACCAAATGGTAAAGAGAAAGGCTAACTCTGAGATAGTCTCATGTGCCATTACCAAAGGGTCCATATGTTTGACTGCCAAAGTGAGGGACACTAATTGTGAAGCTGCCATATTTACCTGGAAGATCATAAGATTGATCAAGTCAAGAAGTTTGACTCTACTTCAGTTAAAGTCCACTGTCTAACTCTATTAAGTTCCTATTTGGAGATTCTTATTACATAATGTGAATGGGTCACATGTTGATGTTTTTAAGAATCAAAGAAAAGATAGGAAGCTTAAAGGAAGAATATGTTGATTCTGATTGCGAAGATGGGTTTCGATCGCATGGTTCGGTGATAAGAATTTTGAGCTGTTGCTTGAGAGTTATGATATATTACTTAGGAATAGATAACAACAAGGTTTTCATATGGATTGTAAGGATAAGTTTTCCGCAAAGTTTTTAAAATAAAAAAAAGGGTTTTAATTTTATTTATATTAAAAAAATATCCTTACAATGGCATTTGTGAAAAATTGTTGCTTATATGTTTCCAGTAATAGCAATATTGGAAAGTGGATTTGATTCTTTCATTTTTGGTAGTGTCTGAATTTACCAAATGACGAAAGGTTCTCATCACCCAAGTTTCAATTGGACCGAAACTTGGAATCATACAAGCTGTATTGTATGATGGATGAGAATTTTCATCTTTGGAAAATTAAGACTAATTCCTTATGTGAACAAGGATAGGAATAAAGGGATTGAGTACACATGCTTGTGCACTAGTCAAGTCCACCACAAAGATTGATAAGATTGATCCGTCATGATTTAATAAAGATTACTAAATATGGTTATACTTACAAGTTTAAGTATAATCCTGAAGCATTGGAAAGTTTTCAATGTGTGGTAGAACGAATGAGAAAGAATCAAATTAGGCAGAAAGATAAAAGTTTCTCAAATCTGAAAAGATGGGAGAGTACTATAGTATCGTGTTTTATGATCATCTTAATGATTAAGATACCATATCACAATTGATTCTCTAAGGACATCTTAGTGCATTCTTATGGCTAAGAAGATGAGTCATGAATTGTTGGATTGGTTAAAATCAAGAAGATGAATCGTACTTCATTCCAAAACAATTCTTAGAGTTATACTCCAGGATTGTAACATTGAGTGACATAAAGTAAGGTTTAAAACACTTATCAAATATAGTGTAAAATGTTTTCTACTCTTGTACATTTGAAATTGGGAAGTTTTGATGTCTTGGATGAGACAAAGACCAAATAAGACCAATTGTGTGAAGTGTTAGTCTTGATAAGAATCTGCTTGAATATTTGTTTTGTTAGGGAATGGCTCTTGACTAGGGAAACTTATATGTCAAGAGGACAGTGAGAGTCTTAAAGATCCTGAAAGGATTTCAAGATTTAATCAAGAGTTAAACCTGAGTTTTATCACTAGCACACGACTCAAGGTTTGCAACCTATTAAGTTTACATAATTCTTGTTTCTGTGTCTGTTCCTATTAAGTTAACTATGCATGTGAGTTTTGTTAGTTCTAAACTATATGCATAACAGCCTGGAAGCATTGGTGGGCCTTGTGCTACCAGGTGACAAGAAATAAAGATTTAACAAGTTCAATCCATGTAAGGCTGAATTTGTCACTAAACTTGTCTTGTGATTATGGTTTTGACAAATTCACATGGATAAGAACTCATACAACATAAAATCTAAGTGTCATAAGGTTTCTCTCCGATTCATGAGAATGATGGTAGGAACCGCTTTCACTAAGTAGATTTTAAGTAGATAGCAGTTGTGTTATTTGCATTTTCAAAAGTCGTTAGTGGAGCGTGTGTGGTTAACCGGCACACTAACATGGACTTGTGAGAAATTGAAAAGGTCTAAACAATTGAGACTATGATTACGGCATCCCTTTTCATAGTTCTTGAAATTGCTTAGACACACATGTGAGCTATCTACGGAAAGGTGTATGAATCTAAATTTTAGAAGTCCAACCGATTTCTGAATACATGTCAAAGGTAGTGGGAGCATAAGTGTTATGCTAATAATCATCATGTTAGTGGGAGCATGATAATTATGATTATTATTATTGCAAGCTAGTAATGTTAATTATAGAAAAACAAAAGTTTCAATTCGTGAAGTTGAGGGGTTGAAAAATTGTTTTGCTATAATTAAGGGAGAGGAAATTATACTTCAATTCAATTCTAAAAGATTAGATTGAGATTTTAATCATATTTAGTCAAGGATATATATATATATATATATATATATATATATATATATATATATATATATATATATATATATGTGTATGTATTTTATGTTGGAATGGTTTAACTTAAAGAAATTCTATATATATTGTGTTATCAAAATTCGATTATGATTACGACATCCCTCTTTATAGTTAAATTTTGAAAACATGGCAAATAAAAATATTGTAGCAAAAGACTGGTCTAATATCAAGTCTTTATGTGATACATCATGAATCGTCTCCCATATGCTCCGGATATAGGATCAATTTCATGTGCTATAATATTCATCCTTTCTAAATTCTTCAAATGCTCAGGGCATTTAGAAGGGAAAAGTCTAAAACTGGATATGACTAAAGCGCTTAGGCAATTGTCGAGGACAATCTGAGGTTTGCCAAAGATTGGTTGCTTAGGGACATTTGGAAGTATAGTATTAGTTTTGGCAGGTCCATATTGACATTTTCTGAAAAGAGGCAACTCTTGTTTATAAGTGATAGTCAAAATGGGACTATGGAAATGTCTCCATAGGTGGAAGTTATTCAATCTGTGTAAGATTAGAAAACCTTAATGCAAGAAGAATGTTGAAAGCAATGTACTTTGAATATGAAACTTCGTTTCCATAGAGTTGATCTTCTTTGGAATACTCTGTAACGACTAGTGACAAGGTTTTGGTGACTTTATGCGTAATCATTACAAGAGGAACATTGCATAAAAGTTGGGATTGTGAAATGAGCATCATTGGAATCATGTTCAGTTGATGTTTTTCATAAAGTTAGGGTCATAGGCAAACATAGTTTGCATACATGGAGTATGGCATAACCATTGTTTAGAAAACAAAGTGTACATGCTAGGAGCATGGGACAACTATTGTTTTATTCAAGTATTAAGTTGATTATTTGAAACATTATACAATGAATAATGTTTAATCAATATTGTGATAAATAAAAGGTGGTTCTATTTATATTCAAAAGGGTTCTGAGACCATATGGGATTCGATTATTATTGTGTTTCACTTTGCATCTTTTGACTTCCAGAATAGCTAGGTTATTCTTTCGAATGACTAAGTTATTTAAACACTCCACAGTCGTTCATATGTTGGAAGTAGGTATGAATTAAGTCTGTCATGAATCGAGGTTGTGGTTGGCTAAATGTGTTTAGACATAGCAATGGTTGCTACAACATTCATGAGTGCTCATAAGTTATGAGTATTAGAATAAACCCACGCTCACTTGTATCACTTCATGGAATTTGTCTCGAGTGATCGTGAGATGATAACATCATATAAGTCTTCAAACCTAGAGATATGAGTTGTTACCTATGAATTGGTTGTGCATTGATTGCACGTAAATGCATCAGTAACTTGATGTTATAAAACGTGCCTTTGTGTACAATTCAACACGTAGTAGAACAAGCATATGAGTCGAAGTTTATCTGTTCCTTCTAGAAATAGAAGTGATATCTGGGCCCCTCGATGATTTTATGTTGACCCATGTACCGGGCCCGGTCAGAACTAAATTGATGTGTTCAGTTAAGTTCTTTGTCAAACAAATCGGAAATCGAGAAACAACTGCCATACAATAAGTAAGACATTGTTCCATGTATTTGTCTGGCTGATATCATGAGAACAGAGGACTATATGATCACTTATCTAAAATGGGGCTTCATAGTTCAACAGTGTTTTTTAGAGCTACGATTGCTGGTTGGTTCCTGAAGTAATATAGGCAAATACAATTATTAGACTTATCCAAGTGGGAGACTGTTGGATAAGGTGTCTAAGTCCATAACTTATTTGCTATATACTTGACCCGACCCGGCCAGGTCCATTTGGGTTGCACTTCACCCAAACTATTTATGGATAATTTTATGAGAATTGTATACTTACGATTTATTAATATATTATAAGTTATAATATATTAATATAAAGTCATGTTATTTAATTAGTTTTAATCTTGAATTAATTATGAATTAATTTAGTGATTAAAAGGAAGACTAATTAAATCATGGGCTATTATATTTATATGGTGTGGGCTATTACTCATTTGTTAATGGGCTAAGCTTATGTGGAAGTCCATGGATGATCCATGGAGCTTTTAACCCATGGATACTTGGAAAGGAAAATACATGGGTTATTAGGGTTTCACCCTAACCATGCACACCATATAAACAAGCTTATGTTGCATGAATTAGCACCCTAGTGAGTGTGTGTAAGGTGTGGCCGATATCTAATAGTGTGTATACTCTCTCATAAAGTTTTCCAAGTTTGTGGTGATTTGTGATTTCCATTTGTGGCATTCACATTATTGGTGCTTGGCTCTCAAACTCCAAGGAATCAACACTCATCAAAAGGTATGTAATTCATCTAGTTCTGTTTATGTTTAAAAGTTCCCCATGCCATGCTAGATAAGTGATAAACCTTGGAAAACAAATTTTGCATGTATTTAGACAAACATAGATCCAAGGTTTATTAGGGTTGCATGTACACTTAGGAAGTGTTAGAATGCTCAAAACCCAACAGCTTTTAATCAATAGGATTTAGCCTGAGTAGAAATTATATGTTTAAATCAATTATATAGAAAAGATTTATGATGAAAGTGAAGCAATAGAAAATCTGTTCAATAACAGATCTATAGACAACACCTACAATTGGGGTTGGTCTAAAGGATACAACACCTGACAAGACCTTTTCATTTCCTAATAAATGACAAGACCTAATCTGAAGATATCTAATTCCATTATGGAATACTTCATGGCTTGAGCAATAATTGTGTCATTGAAGAGATTCATCGAGACTTTCCGATGGTTGTTATTTAGTAACAGTCATTGGAACAATCAGTCCTGGATCAACACCTAAATAGGATAAAGAGATCCTTTTCCAAGGACCAAATATGTCCCAAAAATCTTATGTTGATGAGGAGATAATCTTAAAGGCACCAGACTTACCCTTAAAAGAAAATGTTACTAAATTAATGACTAATGCACATTATACGGTATCTCATTTTTCAACTCTAACAAAAGTCTCATCGAAGACTTCTATTAAGTCAACTACAAAGATTCAAGCTCTTCCGAAAGAAGTATGAATGGACAAGTTTGAAACTACAAAATGTTTCAAATGTAATGAACTCTATAGTTTTGATGACTCTTCAACAAGACATCTACCGAAGTCCAAAGTTTTCAAAAGCAAAATATCTAAATTGAACAAATCTGACATTTTGCCACAAAAGGATGAGGCAAAGCAAGCCTTAAAAGTTGAAATTAAATCTCACATTGAGAAAAAGAAAGTTGAGTTAAATCTCAAGATTACAAAAAACAAATGGTCACAATTTTCAAAGAAAAAAGTTTTTAAAATACTATGTGGTAGAATAACCTTTTTAAAACAAATCTACACAAAAAACTTGGAAAAATTTAGGTGTTCACAGAAGTCAAAAAGGGACCAAAACATTAAAAGCCCTAACAGGTCACTGAGTCGTATTAAGTTGTATAGTCCTAAAGCTATGAAAAGTAACAACAATGTAGGTGTTACTCCCCTAAACAAAACAAAATCATCAAAAAGTCAACTTATTAATGATTGATAACACTACAATTATCAATCAAGAGAACAAAGAAAAGTACGAAATGAAAAGATATCTTCAGAAACATATTGATTATGTTCTTAAATCCAATCCTATGAAAAAATATGAATAAATTAAAAGAAATTTACATTCAACACTTATCCACATGTTAAGAAAATTGCCTCTATATCTACGAAAGGAGATTTTATCTCAAAAAGGATTTGGAAAATAAAAAAGTTCAAGAACACCACATCGTAAAAAATTATTAAACCACACACCAAAATAACTAGGAATACAACATATTGTTTTCTTAAATTTGTAAAGAAATCATTCTATGTTGTTGCTTACGCCAAACTGGTTTGGGTGCCCAAATTAACTAATTAATTATGCAGACAATATGCAAGGAGGATCACAAAATATGGTTAATTGATAGCGCCTAATTCTTACACATGACATGAAGAATGGAATGCCTTGATGACTTTAAAGTTGTGACATATGTTCTGGATTAGGTGTCTAAGCCCATAACTATAATTGGTACGTACTTGATTTGATAGTAGCATGGTCCTTTTGGGTTGCGTTCACCATAGCAACTAGACAGGATGGGTTTTGGAGAAAGAGGTTAATTAATGATTTATTAATATATTATAAGAATAATATTAATCGAGAAATCATATTATTTAATTAGTATTAGTTAGAAAATAATTTGGAATTACTTTTCGGATTAAAGGAACTGATTAAAAGTACCGGGACTGATATTGTAGATCACTGATAGTTGCAATATTGGGTAGCTGGACTCCTTTGTAAAGGGTTGGACGAAATCTATAGGGCCGAAATCTATAGGAGGCCCTATAGAATTCGTCCAAGGCCTTATAGAAAGGGGGTTCATGGACTGCTTCGAGTCTACATCAAGAATTAGGATTTTCACCTAGAAACCCTAATAGCAACAAGTATTTAAAGGCCACTGACCTCTCAATTTCGGCCACTACTTCCAAGGGAAACCCTAGCAGAAATTCTACTCTCCTTCTCCTCATTCTTTACTTATGGTGTTTGTGACTCCATTAGAGGTGCAACACTTAAGGTACTAAGATCTTGAAGATCAAGATCAAGCTATAACAAGAAGGGTATTCTTCTAAGCCGTAATATGATTATATTTCGTTTTTCTTGTATGCTAGATTAGGGTTTTGCTTTGGAAAATTAATTTGCATGTATAACTAGAGTAAAACCTTGATCCGAAGAAAATAGGGTAGCATGTGCACACAGGAATGTTGTAACGCTCAAAGCCCATCAGTGGTATTAGAACTTAGGGTGTTTTTGGTCAAAGTTAATCAAAATTAATCGAAATTGTAATTTGTTCAAAGAAATCAAAATCGTTTTCGGTTTCTGCCTGATGAACTCGACTAGTTCTATGATGAACTCGACAAGCTGGACCACCTCAACGAGTCCATGCCTTGACTCAATGAGTTGGTTCGTCAAATGGCAGATTTTTTGGATTTCAAGCCTAAATTAGATAAGGATCATTACCTTAAATTGTTTTAACTGTTTAACTTCGAATTTTCTGTTATGGTAATGAATATCCTCATCTAACTGAACGATAATGGTCAAATTTTAAGATAATGTTTAAATTATGTGATTAATTTAATTATTTAAAATTTGATCTAGAAGTTTTGAAAAGTTTCAAAATTTCCCCTCAACTTTTGGAATTTAAAATTTGATTAAAAGTTTAAAATACAACCCTTATACTATTACAATATTAAAAGATTAATATGTATATATATATATATATATATATATATATATATATATATATATATATATATGTACAAGATGAATCTGTCTTACCGTTAGTAGGCATCATTCATCAAGCTAGTCTATAAGGGGTGTTTAAGGAAGCCGCATGTGAAATAACCGTCATTGGTTATCCACTCTTACCCACCGCACTCTTGACTAGTGTGTGACAACCGTCAAAATTTGAGTCGGTTCTAGATTTGATAAACTTAGTTGTACGTGTAGGAACGAAATATACTAGACTTAGTAACTAGAAATTAAGTTATAACCTACTAGAAACTTGAAAACAATTAGAATCAATGGATAGTATACTTAGATTTCACATTGATATGTGAACTCTACAACTACTTAACTATAGCGAATATCCATATTCGGGTTGCTCTTTCACTCGAACACCTTTTCATGAATCATATACACACATCATGCACTTGACCGAGTGGTATAAATTAGGTCCGAGTCTCGTAGGAACTTATGTTAAAGTTGAAAACTAGGGCTAGTATACTTGATTCTTCAATTTCACTTGAATCTCGAAGTCAGTACATAAAATGCCAATAAACAGATAAAATAAATTACAAACATTACTTATAACTGTAAAAGATTTATAATGCCATAAGATAATTTGAAGTCTCAAAGATTCTATTTATTTTGAAATCCAAAGATTTTTAAACTCTTCAAAACCCTTAAATGCCCTAAACACCAAAATTTATAAAATATAACCTTACAAAAAAAAATCTATGAAAATAATTATGAACCTAATAATATTATCATTTAATAATTAAAATTATGAAAAAATGATCCAGAAAATAAAAGTTTGGGTCATTAACATTTATGTTTATTTTATGAAATAAAAATTAAGAGTTTGTAAGCAAATGTTGATTTAATGTGCATATTTTATAAAAATTTGAAGCTTTATAAAATTTTTGAAGGTATTTAATAAAGAAAATAAATGAAAGAGAGAGGGGGGTCTTTTTCCCCTTAAAATTTTGTCCTCCCTCTACCATTGTATCTCTTCCCAAAATGTTAAATCATTTCCTTTATCCTACACTCAACCATCTTCTTCACTTCTCTCTCTCTCTCACTCTTCAAATCCCCAACACCATTTTCTATCGGGTCTAAAATATTGGTTTATACTTTGCTTTTCTAGGCAAATTGGTTTTTCAGTAATGTAATATACATTTGTGGCTGTGTTCACGGCCAGGTGAGTGTTTATGGCTGTAAACCAGTTCATGGTCGTAAACCTGTTCACGGCCGTGAACCCATCTACGGCTCATGTTCCCCAAGTATGTATATATATATATATATATATATATATATATATATATATATGTGTGTGTGTGTGTGTGTGTGTTAGGGGTGAGGAGTGGAGGTGATAGAGTGTACGGCTAGACAAGGAGAGCATATTTTAGAGAGAGAAAGTTAGAGAGAAGAAAAGTGTGTGTGAGAGAATCTTATGTGTTCGAGCATCATTTTATTCATTAAATACATCATAGATTCATATTATTATTCTTCTTCTTCACTTCCATTTTGATTTGGCATCATCTGTTTGATTGGGATTCCGCACCATCAAACGGATCTGATTGATATACAAGCGAATTGGGGACTTACACTTGGTATCAGAGCTTGGATTGTATCAATCAATTTTTCTAGATCTGGGGCGTATTTGATCTTATTTTTGAAGTATTTCTGCGTTTTTGGATAGATCTTCACAAAATAAGGGGGGTTTGTTCTTCACGTTTTCCATATAAACAAGTTATTGATCGAGTTTTTGGAGCAAAAATGGTGAAAAACGTTGTTTTTCTTCGCATCTGCTGAAGGGTGTACGGCCCAAGAAGTGTTCACGGCCCGAAGTCAGTTTACGGTCCTCGATGTACGACTTAGCAAGCTCGCACGTGTTCGGTCAGGCGCGTTCGGTCACGTTTACGGTCCGCGGTTCACGGCCAGCCATGCTTCGGAGTTCACGGCTAAACCTCGCATCCTCGCACGCGCATCTGAAAAATAGGAAACATTTTTTAGGGTGCCAGGAATCGAACCCGGGTGTCTTGCATACTCCTTCACTCCGCCTTACCAACTCATCTAGCTTGCTATATGTTCCTTTCCTTCCCTTTTTAATTCATAAATCTTCGCTGTTTCGCCTTTAATTTCGCAAATTTGTCATTTTCAACCCAAAAATCAATTTCTTCTAATTTTAAAATCCATTTTTCAACCAAAAATTTTAGTTTTTAGTTTTTGACTTTTTACATAGAATTTTGACTTTGACTTTAAACTTTGAATTTCTCGTTTAACTTTCAAATGTTCAAATTTAGCTTTTTGGTTTGACTTTTTTAAGGTTGACTTTTAAGGTTGACTTTTGAGTTACGTCAAAGGGAATTTTTGATAAAAATGAGTTCCCCAAACATCCCGGTCAATGAAGTTTCTTGTTCTCAATCTTGTATTATGTCTGTCAAGTTTTTACGTGAACTAATCTAGTTGATTAAAAGAGAAAATGAGGATCTAAAATATGAGAGGTACACTATTAGGAAAGAACAGAAACAATTAAAAGCACAATTAGAGTCCAAACTTAAAAAATTTTAAGAAACTACAAGAAGACTACAGCAACAAGTGTGAGAATTATGATCACATCAAAAAATAAACGTGCTGTTGTAACCAAAGAACTTGACACACTGAAAATTCGTTTTGAAAATGCAGATTTTAGTTTTAGAAAATATGATGTGTCAAGTGAGGTAGTTGCCTCGATAATTGAGAAGTAATTAAAATTCAAAGGTAATCAAATCAAGGGTCTAGGGTACCACAGTGTGCCACCTCCTTTTAATGACAACTATAACCCACCCCTTAAGACCAATGAGGAAGAAATGCTTGCTTAGTATGGCCAAACCCCTATCCCAACTTCATTTAAGAATGAACAATTAGGGCCAACTGAGGGTGTTGAGGTGAAGAATACTGATGTTTCTACTTCTTGTACAGGTAAAGTAGTAGAGGATGAGAACAAGGAGAACACTATTGAACAAACCAATGACTCCTTGAACTCTAAATATGTTGCTTCTAACTCAATTACTTCTGACAAACCTGCTATAGACAAATGGAGACCACCAAAACAAGCAAAGCAGACTACTTGCTGCAAGTGTGCATGTGGGAACAACCAGAGACAAGGAAAGGGCACGCCACCAGGGGTAGGAAGAAACAACTTCCCAGTGAAGAAAAAGACATGTTTTCACTGTGGAACACCTGGACACATTGCCCGAAATTGTCCTAATCACGCATACATTCTCTACTACGCACAAGGATGGTAGAACGTGACACGCGGGAGATTTTCCAAAAGAAACCCCTCAAGTCACGATCAGACAATGGCGACTGGAATGCCAAGAAGGACAAGAATCAAACCCACAAGGCCAAGAATCAAAATCCCAAGGGCAATAAGGGAATGCCGGACAAGAAGCCTAATCCAAGAGATGCTCTAGTGAAACAAACACCGGTTAGGTCAATGTCATCTTGACAGCCGACTTCAAGTTCAAAAGCAAGTATTGAGCCACCCATCGGATCGAAAAAGAAATGGGTTAAACCCAACTACAGACGGGTACCAAAGGTTCAATCTCCTAAATCCCGTAATTCTTCTAATGTTTCTACATCTTCTGTTTGTGATAAACAGGATATGTCATTGGAGAGGGTACCTTGCGTTGATGATAAAGGTCAACCAAGTTTAAAAATGGACTAGGTTCTAAAGACCAACTGATCCCGCTCGGTGCTGGAGCAGCTATGGAGGCATATCATCAGACTTCGGTTTGTTGGTAGTGGTTGTTCCAGGCATATGATAGGAGGCATGTCTCAACTGTGCAACATTCTGAACTTTGTTTGAGAGTGTGTGTCCTTTGCTGGAAAGGAAGGAAGGAAGAGATCACACATGGGTTAGTGCTTAATGACATGAAGAATTTTCGGATCTGTTCTGAGATTATGTCTGCTGTTCTCAGACTTTCTGGATGCAAATTCAATAGGTGACTTTCGGTTTGAGTTTTCTTCTCGATACTCATGAGTTTATCTTAAATTGATTCATTTTGAAGACAATTTTTTTATTTCCTTATATGTATTTCTTTAGTAGGTTGTTTTGGGAAGTGATATCAAGATAAAGTGATAAAGGGCAGTCTAAACATGTGTAAAGGACTGAATCTGAATTGTCTAGACTTTGTGTTCAATTTGCTGGTAGGAACGAAGGATTTGACATTATGGATTTGGATACAATTGTTTGGACTAACCATACGACGCCCGAGTAGATTAAGCAATGAGATAGTCATAGGAACCCACGGGATACACTAAATTAATACGCATCTAGAACTGTGGCTTAACTTTTCCTTAATGTACAGACTTATGTCTTTAATTCTGGTTCTAATGGGGCAACTGGGGGGTTTTGATAAAGTAGGTCTGTAGGAAATTATTTTCTTGCTTTCTATCTATCAGTCATATGTTGCTTCCTCTGCGTGATTGGAAGAGATCTGACCTGGAATGCAACATATGCAACTCTATTTCTATGCAACTTCTTTCTCCGTGCAATTCTTCTTATCTATTAGCCATGTACTGTCCCCTCTATGTGATCAAAAGATTCGACCTGGGACACAAAATAGGCAACATTCTACCTCTCAATACCAAAAACCAACATGCATGTGATGATCTTCAAGCTTAGATGCTTGATTGTCAAAGTTTATTGTTAAAAAGCATTCAAATAGGTTCATAAAGGATTTAGCCCTAAATAAATATCTAAAACTTCTTTTCTAATCAAATCCAATTTTTCCCAGAATCCTATCAACAAAATGAGATGTTCTACAATTTTTCAGAAAATAATTCATTTTTCTCGAATTATTATAATTATTGAAATAAAATAGGGCAATAATTCATATAAAATACCTTCTGAGGTCTATAAATCCTAGGTAACTTCATGATTGACCCTTAAAGTGAATGATGACATTTCAGTAAGTTTCATCGATTTTTGTTACTGTTTTCTATGGTTTTGAATTTTCTTTTTTATTAAAATCAAATAAATCATAAAACCGCTTTAAGTAATTTGAAAATGCTATATACGATTTTTCACAGATCCTACCTAATGTGGAGTACTCAGAAAAATATTTTCAGTAATTTTCATAAAGCATTCTTATTTTCCCCGATTTTTGTATTTATAATGGATTAACAATGGGAAAACTATTTCTACGCATCCAAAACTCATCAAAATGTACCAAAAGACCTTATAATATATTAGAAATCTAAATAAAAATTTGGATGGTTTTTCTATTCAGTATGCTATTTTTCTTCTATTTTCTAAAATTAAATATACTTAAATCCACAAAATCGGATTCCATTAGATAAAAATCACCTTTGGTATTTTTCCCAGATTATTTACACTGTAAATGAAGTTTACAAAAATTTTGGTAACTTACTTTAACTGTTTAATAATTATTCTCCAATTAATGATTATTTAAGAAGATAAAACAAAGAAAAATAGCAAGGCTAATTGAAAATTATCTTTTATATTTTTCACATCTTCTATATGTGTAATAAAAATTTTGGGCAATTTGGAAACTATTTTCTATTTATTTCAATTTTTATTAGAATAAATGTAGAAAAATAATAAAATTCGGTTAAACAGTTTAAAATTCAATTTTTTTATTTTCCCAACTTAAGAATGTTAAATAACAGTAATATAAAAATTTTGGGTAAGTTTAGAAATTTGTTTCTATTTATTTCAATTTTTACTAGAATAAATGCACAAAAATCATAAAATTGGGTTAAACAGATTAGAAATCCATTTTTATATTTTTCCCAACTTAATCATGTTCAATGGCAGTATTATAAAAAGTTTGGGAATTTTTATCATCTGGATACTATTTTTCACGAATTTATATTTTTATGAACGCTTAAAATTTTGGGAAAATAGTTAATCACATCAAAAATTCAAGGGAAAATTTCTGGAAGACCTGTGTTTAGAATGAAACTGCAAAGTTTGAGAATTTTGGAAACTGTTTTATAATATTTTGGCTTTTTAGGAGCTTAAAACACCTTTAAATGTGTTGAAATACCCTCAACTAATATTACAAAAATCTGGAAATTAATATCCAAAATTGTCTTAATCTCATGAGTTAAGAAATTTCACCATTTTAGAAAAATGTTTGTAACTTATTAATATTAAATTTTGACACAATATTGGCAAAATTCTATTGTAGTACTAAGTATACTAGTGTTAGATTTTGATTAGAGACTCACTAGCGAATACCATTATTGTAGGACTCGGTGGTGGTATGAGTGGAACGTAGTTCAACGAACGATTTGCATCATCTCAATGTATTGTGAGTATTCACCACTCCCCTATTTTTGGGTTTCAAATGTTTTGGGGTGGAAAAGCATGTCCTAAATTTTTTATGTTCGTTGTATTTATTTTGACTCGTATGAAACTTGGTTGCTATATTTCGTATGTATGTGTATGTTACTTTAATTCATGAGGACTGTATCGCGGTTAAGTGCCTGGAATCTGTAGACACAACTCAGTAACTCTTTTGAGCCTACAGTTATTATGGATAGCACTATCAGGAGGTAGACAACTCCTCACTCGCACGATTCGCTTGAGTGCATTTTACCATTTTATACACTACGTTTGCGATACACATAGTAGTCAGTAGGGCACGATTCGGTCATTAGGCTTGGGTTGTGAAGTCATGAATGGAAACTTGATGCACATGCGAATCTTTATGCATACGCCAAACTTGTATTCTCATGTTCGCAACGACACTTGTATACTTATTTTAGCAATGAAACATGTATACTTATTATAGAAATAAACTTTATATCTCACTATAACAACGAACTTTTATTATTGGAATCTTATCTACATGTTTTAGCAATGAAATTGTTTGATCCTTCTAGCAACGAAATTGATTGCTTATTTTGGCAATGAAACTTGTTTACTCGTTTGAGTAATGTACTTTATCTTCCATGAGAATATGAACGTTCTATCTCATTTGGGCAACATACTTTGTCTCTCATGATGACAAAGAACTTTTTTTTACAAAGTTATTTACTCATTTTAACAATATACTTTTATTATTGGAAACTTTTATCAAAACTTTGATTTCAATTCCTGGAACCAATATTATTTTGTTTATCTGTGAGTACTCACCAACTATTTTTATAGTTGACGCTCGTTTTACATGCTTTTTCAGGAAACATCGAGTAAGTGGCACTTAGGGACACATCACTGTTAGGAGCATTCACATGTGTTGTATTTCAATTTACGTAGTAATTTCTTTTAAAATTTGTTCAAACCCATTGTAAATTTGTAATGATTTTTAATACTATGGGGTGTGACATAGTGGAGGGTCTTTAGCCGAACGGGTAGGATAGGACAATAATTCCTCATTAATAAGTATAATGAATATTAGAAACTAACAATTTTTTTTTATAAATTCCCAAACTTAGTTGCTCTAGGGATAATGTGAAAATGATGCTAGTCCATGAAATAGCACTTTGCACATTGTCAAGTCGTTAGTGGAGCGTGTGTGGTTAACCGACACACTAATTTGGACTAACAAGGGTGGCAAAGGGTAGCTCGAAAATTACCATTGATCAATGAACATGTGTGGTTAACCGATACAATGATTAAGTGGTAAATGACATCGAGAGTACCTAGCTAATTTGCATGGTTATTCATACTTTGATTGTGATCCTCATATCCCAGTCACAAACGTGAAGGGAATAATCGAGATTAAACATGTCATTGAAAGGTTCAATGAATCTCAAAAGAATCTAGGAATTTCATTTCATTTAAAACCTAATTCTTCATTTCGTTTTTGGTGTTGGAATTGGTAAATCCTCATTTACGTACCTTCAAATAATTTGCAATATGATTACGAGATCCCTCTTCCAAGTTGTGAATTATTGTGTTGGGTCCTAGCCTTAATATTTCATTTGATTGTTATATTAAGGGTTCTTTATCTAATAAAAACTTTGTTCCTTTTCTTTTTCATATGTCTGGCTCAAACAACACTTCTGGCTTGAACTCCAACTCCTCAAGCTCCTTTTTTGTTTTGAACACTTATGGGAGGGTCACCTTCGATGGATCCAATTTCAATGATTGGATTCGCAACATTTGAATGGCCCTGCAATACGAGGAGAAAGAATACATCCTCAACAAAATGGATGAAACCAAAGCTACTACTGAACCAATAGCTGAGTATAGGGCTCACGAAAAGACGCGACAAAGGTGTCATGTATTATGGTAGCCACTATGACTCCTAAGCTACACCGGTTGTACGAGGACTACTGGGCTTATGACATGTGCCAAGATTTGATGGAAAAGTGACATCAAAGCATGTGTCAAGAAAGGTACGAGATTTTTGCCTCGCTAATAACAACCGAGATGAAAGATGGAGAGACCATCACGAGCCACTTACAAAGGATGCAAAGGTATGTGGATCGTCTACTCGAATTGAATGTCAACTTTGACGAAGAGTTAGTGATTGATATAATCCTACACTCTTTACCTCCTTGTTATGATCAGCTCAAGATGACTTAACATATTAACAAGGAGGAAGACACCTTGAGCAAACTTCAAGGTTTGTTGAGAACTGCTGAAAGTGGACTTAAAGGCAAAGCTGTCGAGTCAACCCCTACTGTTGCTGCCCCGGTCCTTGCTATAAGACATGGAAAAGGGAAAAAGAGGAAAGCTCCCTCTAAGAACCACAAGGGAAAGTCCCATGACAAATCCTCTTCAAATGGATCCAAAGGTAAAGCTGGTTCTGCCACTCCCTCATCCGATCCTAAAGAATTAATGTGCTTCTACTGTCACGAGAAGGGGCATTGGAAACGATGCTGCCCAAAATACTTGCTGGACGTCAAGGATGGGAAGATATAGCCCTCCTTCGCAAGTATTAATACTATTCAATCTAATAACTCATCACATGCTAATTCTTGGGTCCTTGATATAGGATGTGGTTTTCACAATTGTTCTGATTTGCAGGGGCCAAGAATAAGTAGGGATGTGGAGCATGGGAAGATGAACCAGATAATGGGGAATAGAAAATCGTTGCCTATCACCAAGGTCGGGATCTATTCTTTAGTTCTTAGTAGTGGGTTAGGATTAGAGTTGAATGATTGTTGCTACTCGTCAAAGACAACAAGGAATATTATTTATATTCATGGTTTGTACAGACAAGGTTTCAGATTTTCATTTAATAATGAATTTGGTTCTATTAATGCTTTCTATAATGGTACTTTATATTTTGAGGCATTGCCTAGTGATGGTGTATATGAAACTGTGATGGTTGTAGATAACTTAGGAAATAATGTGTTACATATCGATTCATCTAATGGTTTTGACAAGGCATGCATGTGGCATTGTCGTCTTGGACATGTCAACAACAAGCACATAGCCCAACTCCAAAAGGATGGAGTCTTGGAGTCATTTGACCTAAAGTCAGATGACACATGTGAATCTTGTTTACTTGGAAATATGACTAAATCACCGTTCATTGGTACTTGTGAAAGAGGTGAAGGATTATTGGATCTCATACACACAAATGTGTGTGATCCCTTCAGATCCACCACAAGGGATGCTAACCGCTTCTACATTACGTTCACCGATGATTATAGCATATATGGGTATGTCTACTTAATCAAGCACAAGTCAAAAACCTTTGAAAAGTTCAAAGAGTTTAACAAGAAGTGAAGAATCAGTTGGGCAGGAAGATAAATATGCTCAGATCCGTTAGGGGTAGTGAGTATCTTAGTATCGCGTTCCATGACTATCTTAAGGAATACGGAATTGTTTCACAATTAATGCCACCTAGGACACCGTAGCTTAATGGTGTGGCTAGAGGCGCAATCGAAACTTGTTAGACGTGGTGCATTCCATGATGAGTCAAGCTTTGTTACCTATCTTATTTTGGGGGTATGCCTTAGAGACTGCACCTATATCCTTAATCTAGTCCCAACTAAGAAGGTTGCCAAAACACCTCACGAGATGTGGACGGGGAAGGTTCCCTCGTTGGTACATATCAAGGTTTGGGATTGCGAGGCTTTCGTAAGACGAGAGACTCACTACAAACTTGAACCTCGCAGTGAGCGATGTATTTTCATTGGCTATGCACATAAATCTTTTGGATATCTTTTTTACAAACATAGTGACAACATGGTCTTCATAGCAAGGAGAGGGGTTTTCCACGAAAGAGAACTCATATGACAAGAGGACAGTGGGAGGCAAATTGATCTTGAAGAGCTTCAAGAGTCAAGAGGTGAAGGAACCTCTAACACTAGCACTTAACTTAAGGAAGAGATTCTTGTTGAACCGATTCACGAGTCATTACCTCTAAGACGTTATTATCAAATTAGGATGGCACCAGAGTTTTATGGATTTCATATTACTACGGAAGGTGATACGTTTCTTAGTGATAGTACACTGGTAAATTGGGATGAGCCTACTAACTCCAAGGATGCCATTGTAGGCCCCGAGTCTGCAAAATAGAAAGAGGAAATGGACGGCAAGATCCAATCCATGTATGACAATCAAGTTTGGAACTTGGTTGACACTTTACCAGGTGGAAAGACAATTGGGTGTAAATGGATCTTCAAGAAGAAGATCGAAAAGGAAGGAAAAGTGCATACGTTTAAAGCACGATAGGTTGTGAAGGGCTTTACTCAAACCCCGGGGGTTGACTATGATGAGACCTTCTCACCAGTGGTCAAGATCATGTCTATTAGGGTTATGTTAGCTATCACTGTGTTTCATGATTATGAAATTTCATAGATGGATGTCAAAACTGCTTTCCTTAATGGGAAGCTGACTGAAGATGTTTATATGAGTCAGCCAAAGGGTTTTGTGGATGCTAAATATCCTAATAGAGTATGCAAGCTTGAGAAATTCATCTATGGATTAAAGCAAGCATCTCACAGATGGAATCTTTGTTTCGATGAGTAACTCAAAGAGTTTGGATTTTCGAGAAGTGAGGATGAGTCCTATGTGTGTGTCAGAGATAGTGGGAGTATAGTTAGCTTTCTAGTTTTGTATGTTGACGACATACTGCTTATAAGAAACGACATCTGACTTTGCAGGAGGTGAAGTCCTGGCTTGGGAAGCATTTCACTATGAAAGATCTAGGAGAAGCTGCTTATATTCTGGGGAAAAGTATTTTGAGAAATAGAAGTAGGAGACTAATAGGATTTAGTCAAAATACTTGGACAAGATGCTGAAACATTTTAGCATGGAGAATTCCAAGAAAGGGCGACTGTCAATCTAAAGCAATACCAAGCTGAGTAAGACTCAAAGTCTGAGTATCGATGCCGAGATAGCAGAAATGAGTCGAGTGCCATATGCTTGCGCCATTGGCTCGATAATGTACGCTATGACATGTACTCACCCCGATGTGGCTTTTGCGTTGAGCATGGAAGCTGATATCAAGGGAACCCAGATAGAGCTCATTGGAAAACAATTAAGAACATTCTTACGTACCTATAAATGACAAAGGAATGGGTCCTTACACTTGTTGGGAGTGATGACTTGAGAGTGACAGGGTATAGTGACGCGAACTTTCAGACTGATAGAGATAACTTCCACTCTCAGTCGAGCTGGGTATTTACTCTAAATGGAGAAGTTGTTACCTGGAAAAGTTCCAAACAGGAGACCGTGGCGGATTCAACGTGCGAATCAAAGTACACAACAACAAGCGAAGCGTCGAAGGAGGCAATATGGTTGAAGAACTTAATTGGAGACCATGGAGTTATACCAGCCATAAAGGAGCCTATGGAGATTTTTTATGATAATGAAGGTGCGGTTTCCTTAACCAAGGAACCAAGGGATCATGGTAGATCTAGAGATAACTTCCACTCTCAGTCGAGCTGGGTATTCACCCTAA
Organism: Lactuca serriola; assembly: GCF_051521515.1. NCBI lineage: Eukaryota > Viridiplantae > Streptophyta > Magnoliopsida > Asterales > Asteraceae > Lactuca > Lactuca serriola. The sequence goes on along the minus strand of NC_136412.1, from coordinate 98,314,390 downwards.
ATGGAGAAGCAGTTACTTGGAAAAGTTCTAAGCAGGAGACCATGGCTGATTCGACGTGTGAATTAGAGTACATAGTAGTGAGCGAAGCGTCAAAGGAGGCAATATGGTTGAAGAACTTCATTGGAGACCATGGAGTTGTACCAGCGATATCTTAGGCCCCTCGATGATTTTGTGATCACTTATGTGTTGGGCCCGGTTAGGACTGAATTGATGTGTTCAATTAAGTTCTATGTCAAACAAATCAGAAGTCAGGAAACAAACTGTTGGATATTAAGAATGATTTTGTTCCATATCTTTGTCTACACGATATCTGGCAGAACAGAGGATTATATGATCCCTTATCTTAAGGACGTTTCATTGACTAGGTCAGATTTCGACAGCGGCTTTTGACAGCTACGATTGCTAATCGGATTTCAAATTTATACTTTCAGTTATAGTTATTAGACTTATCCAAGTGGGAGACTATTGGTGTCACACCGCCAAACCGAGACGGCGGAAACGTTCGGGGGTGGAGGACATCATGTACAATATCACAACAATTGCATCATAGTAATGAAATTAAACACAACCATTACATTGAATATATAAGGTATTTACATCTGTTCGATACATAGTTTGTATAACAACAAAATGTATAACAAAAGTATAAACGACGCAACTCTAAAAGCTCCGTCTTCTCAAAACGTGCGGGTGTACCTGTCTATCTGTTCCTTGAGAATACAAGTGGTTTTGAAAGTGTATCAACATTTAAGTTGGTGAGTTCATAAGAATGTTTTTGTAATGAAATCTAGTCTTTGAATCTATGAAAATGTTTGTATGTTTCTCAAGAATATCCAATATTTTCATTAGTAGTGAAAAGTAGTCTTAGACCTTAAGAGAAAAATGTTTGTTTGTTACTGTATTCTGTAATTGTATATGAATATCTTTGTATGTATGCCTGGGCACCACCAGTTGTATTGTATTGTGTTGTTTTGTATGAAATCCCTGGATATCACCAGTAGTTATGTATAGTAATGTATTGTATGAAAACCTTTGTATGAAATCCTTGGATACTAGCAGTAATGTATATTATTGTTGTGTATGAAAACCCTAGCTACCACCAGTAATGTATAGTATTGTTGTGTATGAAAACCCTGGCTACCACCAGTAATGTATAGTATTGTTTTGTATGAAAACTCTGGCTACCACCTGTAATGTATAGTATTGTTCTGTATGAAAACCCTAGATACCACTAGTAATGTATAGTATTGTTCTATATGAAAACCCTGGCTACCACCAGCAATGTATAGTAGTTTTATTACTTAAAATAAAACCATGTGTTTCTATTCCCTGGAATCCTCCAGTTGTATTGTATAGTAGTTCTACTAATTAAAATAAAACTATATGAATAATTGAAATCCCGTAAACAATGGTTATTTTATATTGTTGTGTGTTTCATATAACCATGCTTGATATGACCTACTGACCTCTACGATGTTCTTCAAGCGTCGGATGTTACGATATCGGTCACCCCAGGCATGCCTGCCTAACTGTAGCTAGCAGTTCAAGTGTGAGATTGTCAGTCCCGTATAGATCTATACATAAATCTCCTGCTCTCCCTCCAAGAGACTCTTGTTATACTGTATATGATTTTGTTCCATACCTTGGTGGATACAATTGAAGTAGTGCCTCACAACCCTATATTACTACTTTACGTGTAGTGTTTAGTGTTCTCTTGTACTTGAAACTATATATATATATATATATATATATATATATATATATATATATATATATATATATATATAACTCGTAGAGTAAAATAATTATACTTAAATAATTATTTAGTATTGTACTCTTGTATTCGAAAAATAGTAACGTATACCATAAACTATATCTACCATAGTTTATATGTTTGTTACTGTATAAAGCTCTTGAATTAGTAAAACCATGTAATGAATCCCAAACTATACCTATTATAGTTTGTATGTATGTTCTCGTTTCATGTATTGAATTCTGTAAAAGATCTGCAATGTTCCCAAACCATATCGACCATAGTTTGATTATATGTTATGTATTGTACTGGAAACTTTGCAATAATGGTTGTATGTTGAAAACTACCCTTATGCTCAGCATGTTACAAAAGGGATAAAATATTTGAATATTTTTATAAAATGTAGTGATTTCTCGGTTTGTATTAATTGCAAAAGTTTTTAATCTGTTTGAAATCGTTTGAATAAGAACACAAAAATCCTTGTGTTTTACTTGTATTCTCCCCCCCCCCCCCCTCTGAAAACATTAAAACAGTGAAAATGTAGGGGTATGAACTCACAGTTAATATGTGTTTTGTAGCTGGATAGTGGACTGAAAAGATGACTCTCGAGTTGGCGTATACGAAACTAACGGTATCCTAATAATATTTAAACACATAAATGTATTTAAATTAGAGAAACCATCAATTAAAGTGTTAGAAAATACTTGTTTTTGTTTTGAGAGTGATTACCGCAAATTGTATAAGTGTTGATGAGCTTTCGGTTCCAGTGGGTTTTCGGTTCCAAGGAGTTCTCGGCCGAACACAGTTTTTGGTCCTGGGTGTTTTCGGTACTTTGTAGATTCAAAGGATGTTCTTGGTGTTCTTGGTGAAAATATGAAGATTTGAAGGTTTTCCTTTGTAGGTTTGGATGTTCTTGGATGATTCTTGAGAGCAAAATGAGAGTGTTTTGGGTGGATATGGTGAGAAATGATCACTATTTCAAAGAAAAACATATATACCGGTTGGTTTTTCGGCCGGAAATGGGTTCTCAGCCGAAATCTGTTTTCGGTCCGAAGGTTTTCGGCCGAAAACGAGTTTTGGGGTTTTTGAGGGAAAAATCTTGATTTTTTGAGTGTTTTTGGTTCCGAAAACTTATATAAACGTAATTTATATATTTTAGATTATTTTCCAACCCTCACAAACTTAACGGAATAATAAAAGCTCAAATTTTATTTATTGGGTTTGACTTTTATTTACTGGAAAAGTATCGGGTTGTCACATTATCCCCCCGTTAGAGGGAATTTCGTCCTGAAATTCTTTCTATAGAGTACAATCATGGACTAGGAAAAAGATGTGGGTACTTCTGTTGCATCTTATCTTCTCTCTCCCAAGTGAATTCAGGTCCCTACATAACATTCTAAGGAACCTTCACTATCAATATGCGACTTTGTTTCATTCGTTTAACTTCCCTATCGATGATTTCTTCTGGTTCTTCCATGAAGTTAAGATTCTCGTTTATCTCGATTTCATCGAGTGGAATCACGAAAGTCTCCTTAGTTAGACATTTCTTTAGATTTGACACGTGGAAGACAGAATGTATGTTACTAAGTTCTTGTGGTAGACGGAGTTTGTAAGCTACTGAGCCGATTCTAGCAAGAATCTCGAATGGCCCGATGTACCTTAGGTTTTGCTTTCCACGCTTTCCGAAGCGTATCATTCCCTTCCAGGGAGAGACCTTCAATAGAATGCGGTCACCAACCCGAAATTCCACGTGTTTTCGTCTGTTATCTGTGTAGCTCTTTTGCCTATCTCTAAAGGCTTTCAATCGTTCTCGGATTTTTACTATCTTTCATGTGGTTTCTTGTATGATTTCTAGACTAGTGAGAGTGCTATCAGGGACCTATCCCTTAGCTAGGCGCGTGTCACCCACTTTAGCCCAGCACATAGGGGATCTTCAGTTACGGCTATAAAGGGCTTCAAACGGGGCAACGTTGATACTAGAGTGGTACCTATTGTTATATGAAAACTCGACCAATGGCAAATGGGTATCCCATGACTTACCAAAGTCGATAACACATGCTCTCAGCATGTCTTCTAGTGTTTGAATGGTTTTCTCACTCTGCCTGTCAGTTTGTGGATGGTAAGTTGTACTCATGTCCAGCTTAGTTCCAAGAGCCTTTTGAAGTGACTGCCAAAATCACAAGGTAAAACTACTATCTCTATCCGAGATAATAGACATGGGCACACCATGCAGTCGTACTATCTCTCGGATGTACGTTCTAGTTAGCTTCTCCATTTAGTCTGTTTCTTTTATTGGCAGGAAGTGGGCGGACTTGGTCAGTCTATCGAGGATTAACCAAATATTGTCGTGACCGTTCGGGGTCTTAGGTAATTTGGTGATGAAGTACATCATGATTTGTCCCTAATTCCACTCAGGTATTTCTGGTTGTTGAAGTAAACCTGAGGGCTTTTGATATTCTACCTTCACTTTGGCGCATGTTAGGCATTTGCCCACGTAGGTAACAGTTTCAGCTTTCATGTTTGGCCACCAATAGTGTTGGGTCTAAATATTGGTTTATACTTTGCTTTTCTAGGCAAATATTTACATCACCAAACCTGTCACCATATCAGAACCAATTGTTCAACAAAGGCTTCCACAAACTGATCCTAAGGATAAAGGAAAATAGAAGATTGTCTTCAGGTCTAAGAAGGAGTTAGCTACAGAAGCTCAAATGGAAATAGATGAAGAGATAGCTAAGCAATTTAAGCCTAAGGAGTTAAACTCTAAACAAGAGGTGCTTCTCAAAAATTTATCTTCGGACATCTCTCCTAAAGAAAGGAACACATGGCACGATGAACATTTCCGAGCACCATCTCCAAAGAGGACCATCTTCTTCAATCCTAATAGAGATTCTTATTAGAAGATCAAGGTCATCAAGACCACAAATTCCTTCACACCTTATTTATACCTCACTAAAGAGAACTGGGATGTTCATGCACCCTTAAATGGTACAAAGTTCAATTTATGACCAAGTGCAATTTATCCAGTTGAGCCTGATATATAAACGTTGAAGAGGTGAAGAAAAGATTCTTCCTGGAGAAACCAATTCAAGTTGTTTCTGTATGGTCAAAGTTCAAGATTGCTTCAATTATCAAAATTGACATACGGGAATTTAGAAAGATGCCATGTACATTATATCAAGGTAAAAGGACAAAAAACTCTAAATTCATGTTTTCTGAAGCTGATTTCCCATGAATAAATCAAGTTGATATCAATCATTAATCATTTGATTGAAGTAGAGGGCGAGTACCAATGAAGCTTATGCAGATGTCCTACAACGCCTAATACAATATGTGCTCAACATAGTTATTGATTCTAGTGTTGACTGGGAAATTGGACAGCTAGGAGAAAAGGAAGCTGACGAGCCAAATTTGGATCTAAATATGGAAAATGAGTCACCTAGGAACATACTAAAGAAACCACGTAGAGGTGTTGTATTCTTTTCTAAAGGCCAACGAAGATTTATGAGAATTTCTCAAAGATATCTATTATCTTCTGAATTCATTCAAGGCATCATTGGTTTATTGAAGAGAACAGGATGTCAAGATAATTTGCTGAGAGTGAAGATCATTCAACAACTTACTTGGTTTTAAACTTTTCGAAAATGGTTAATAAACTTGAGAAAAAAAAGTTTAGATCGTGTGTTTTTGTTTTCGTTTTTAAGCATGTGGATGATTTTTTCTTTCTGCTACTTGTAATTCATCTTTTTGTTAAATTTCATCTTGCATGTTATTACTTTTAATTTTTTTACTCCTTATTTCAGTAACCATCACATAGGGGGAAAGTGCTGGAAATATTTTTATGTGATTGTCACTTGAAATAAGTTGAGTATTGCTTTATATTTTTCTAACAAACATTATCAGAATGTTTAAGGTTGGAAAGATCCTGAAGATTCAACAAGTGTTTGAAGAATCAGATGTTGGAGTACTTGAAGCTCAACATCGAGCAATTGAAGCTTAGATGGAGCACTTGTAGTTCACATGGAGCACTTGAAGTTGACATGGAGCACTTGATGAACATGGATCACTTGGACCTTACATGGAGCACCTGCTAAAAACACGTTGGATCATCATGATCTTAGATGGAACATCTAGATCATATGTGGTGCATCAAGACGTTGATTGATCAACACAAACATTGACGGCTCATCAAAAACATTGTTGGCTCATTCACAACTCTATGGATCAACAAGACGTTGATAGATCAACATGAATACTTGGTAGCTCAACTAATGTCAATGGATCAACATGATCACATTGATGGCTCAACAAGAATGCTCATGGCACATCACGTACAATGAAGGCATGTACAAATACTCAATAGCACATACAGTTCATCCATGGTTCATCATGAACACGTGGTGGTACATCTTCAAGTTCAAGACACATTCCAACATTCAAGAAACAACTCAACTTGATCAACGACACTTCTGGAAGTTGATGACATCTTAAAGGACAATTGAGCAACATGATACTCATGTTGCTCATCACATTTTCAATGTTAATCAAAAAGCCTCAAGAAATATGAAGCCTCATTACTTGGATGGAACCCTAACGGAATACTAACGGAATTGAAATATTCCATTCATTCTCTGTCATCATGACTTAGTTATCAGTTGACACATTTGCCCTACTTAACGGAGGCCAAAGGTGTCAACTGATAACTAAGTCATGATGACACATCAACACCTGATTTGCAAAAATGAGTCTATAAATATATATTTTTTGAATAAGATTTTATTGTAGAGAGAGTAACAGCAGTAGTAAATATAGCTTCAGAAATCTCCGGCCATTTTGTAATTTCTTTGGTAGACGACACTTAAATAGTCTTTACATTTGAGATTTACCAAAATTCCGTTGCCTACCCTTAGTACGTTTCTTTAGGAACTTACCCTCAATCGCTTCTCTTTCATTCGTGCTACCCCTTCTTATTACATAATAGATCTTTTCCAAATTTAGTAGCCAACCCGTAAGTGAACAGATTGTTCCTAATCTATTCGTTATTAGGTAGGAATTTACACTTAGTGATGATTTAGAACGCGACTTAAGGATCAATGCGGGCTTAGCACCCAATGCAATTGATGCTTTTGAAGAAATTATAACGCCCTTTTAAGTTAGATAATATCTAACTAGATATTTTTTTTTCAACTAGGTCGCCATGGTTGGATCATGATTTCTATGATCCTAATTTCTCGCAATCTAGACTGTAGAACTTGAATTAGGGAAACACTAATTTGATTATAGCTAAAGAGTTGGGCTCTTCCCTTGAGGACTTAAACCAAAATACTCAAAGAACTCTTCAAGTCACCATCTCTCCAGCTATACAATTGTATTCGGCTGAGTTCTAATAGAATATCTCACGAATTGAATTTCGGGACGAAATTCCTTCAACCAGGGGAGACTGTGACAACCGTCAAAAATCGAATCGGTTCTAGATTTGATAAACTTAGTTGTATGTCTAGGCACGACACATACTAGACTTAGTAACTAGAAACTAAGTTATAACCTACTAGAAACTTGAAAACAATTAGAATCAATGGATAGTATACTTAGATTTCACATTGGTAAGTGAATTCTATAACTACTTAACTGTAGTGAATATCCATATTCGGGTCGCTCTTTAACTCGAACACGTTTCCGTGAATCATATACGCACATCATGCACTTGACCTAGTGGTATAAATTAGGTCCGAGTCTCGTAGGAACTTAAGTTAAAGTTGATACCTAGGGCTAGTATACTTGATTCTTCAATTTCACTTGAATCTCGAAACTACTACATACAATGCCAATAAATGGATAAAATAAATTACAAACATTATTTATAACTATAAAAGAGTTATAATACCATAAGATAATTTGAAGTCTCAAAGATTCTATTTATTTTGATATCCAAAGATTTACAAACTCTCCAAACCCTAAAAAAAACCCTAAAAACACATATTTATAAACTTTAACCTTGAAAATTCAATAAAAATTATTATGAAAATTATAATATTATCTTATAATAGTTAAAATTATGAAAATGCATTCAAGGAAAATAAAATTTAAAGTATCAACATTTATTCCTAATTATCAAGTTAAATCAATAATTTTATAAAACAAATCATGGCTTAATGCATTATTTATAAAAAAAAATGGAAAATTTTATAAAAATTGATGGAAATTTATATAAAATAAATGGAAGATATGGGGGGTCTCTCTCCGCATAGAAAATTCAGATCTCTCTCCCTATATTCTCCTCTTCCCAACACAAAATCATTTTTCTCCTCTCTCACACTCCATCTTCCCTCATTCTCTCTCATTTCTCTCTCACACACATTTTCTCTCTTCCTCCCTCTAAGAACCATGAAATTTTCCAGCAAACAAACCCAAGTACACTCCTCAAACTCGAAATCTTCATCATATTGTGGTGTTCTTGCAGGTAAAATCGATTTCTGGTTAACTATTCCTTCAAGTTTTACTATTTCTTCTTCTTCATAAACACTTTTCTTTGAGATTATTCACATGCATGTTCATAACCACGATTTTCATTATTATGGTGATATTATTTCACCCAAAAACCAACATGCATGTTATGATCTTCAAGCTTAGAGGCTTGATCATCAAAGTCTGTTGTTAAAAAACATTCAAATAGGTTCATAAAGGTTTTATTCCCAAATAAATATCTAAAACTTTTTTTCTGATCAAATTGGATTTTTCCCAGAATTCCATCAACAAGATGAGATGTTCTACAAATTTTCAGAAAATAATTAATTTCTCTCGAATTATTACAATTATTGCAATAAAATAGGGCATTAATACATATAAAATACTTTCTGAGGTCTATAAATCCTATGTAAATTCGTTGATGACCTCTAAAGTGAATGAGGACATTTAAGTGAGTTGCATCTATTTTTGTTACTGTTTGCTATGGTTTTGAATTTTCTTTTTGTTTAATTCAAATAAATCATAAACATTTACCAGAAGACCATATAATATACGATTTTTCGCAGATCCTACCTAATGTGGAGTACTCAGCAAAATATTTTCAGAATTTTTCATAATGCATTCCTATTTTTTCTTGATTTTTGTACTTATAATGGACTAATAATGGGAAAATTATTTCTACTCATCCAAAATTCATGAACATTTACCAGAAGACCTTATAATATATTAGAACATTACATAAAATTTTGGATGGTTTTTCTATTCAATATGCTATTTTTCTTCTATTTTCTAAGATTAAATGCACTTAAATCCACAAAATCAATTTCCAATAGATAATAACCACCTTTGATATTTATCTCAGATTATTTACACTGTAAATAAAGTTTACAAAGTTTTTGATAATTTACTTCAACTGTGTAATAATTATTCTCCAGTTAATGATTATTTAAGAGGATAAAACAAAGAAAAACAGCAAGACTAATTGAAAAATATCTTTAATATTTTTCACAGCTTATATATGTATAATAACAGTGTTACAAAACGTTTGCGCAATTTTAGAAACAGTTTTCTATTTATTTCAATTTTTATTAGAATAAATGTACAAAAATCATAAATTCGGTTAAACAGTTTAGAAATACATTTTTATATTTTTCCCAGCTTAATAATGTTTAATTTCAATAATACAAAAATCTTAGGCAATTTTGGAAACTATTGTCTATTTATTTAAATTTGTACTAGAATAAATGCACCAAAATCATAAAATTAGGTTAAACCATTTAGAAATCCATTTTTATATTTTTTCCCAACTTAAGTATGTCTATTGGAAGTAATATAAATTTTTTGGAAATTTTATCATCTGGATACTATTTTTCATGAATTTGTATTGTTATGAAGGCTTAAAATTTTGGAAAAATAGTTAATCACATCAAAAATTCAAGGGAAAATTTCTGGAAGACCTCTATTGTATTTAGAATGAAAATGAAAAGTTTGAGAATTTTTGGAAACTGTTTGATAACATTTTGGCTTTTTAGGAGCTTAAAACAACTTAAAATGTGTTGAAATACCCTTAATTAATATTACAAAAATCTGGAAATCAATATCCAAAATTGTCTTAATCACATGAGTTATAAAATTTCACCATTTCAGGAAAATGTTTGTAACTTATCAATATGTAATTTTGACACAATATTGGCAAAATTCTATTGTAGTAGTAACAATACTAGTGTTAGATTTCGATTAAAGACTCACTAGCGAATACCATTATTGTAGGAGTCGGTAGTGGTACAAGTGGAACGTAGTTCAAGGAACCATTTGCATCATTTCAATGTATTGTGAGTATTCACGACTCCCCTATTTTCGGTTTTTAAATGTTTTGGGGTGGAAAATCATGTCGTAAACTATTTATACTCATTGTATTTATTTGACTCGTATAAACTTGATAGCTATATTTTGCGTATTGTGAGTATTCACGACTCCCCAATTTTCGGTTTTTAAATGTTTTGGGGTGGAAAAGCATGTCCTAAACTATTTATGCTCATTGTGTTTATTTGAATCGTATAAACTCGGAAGCTATAGTTTATGTATTCTGAGTATTAACGACTCCCCTTATTTTCGGTTTTTATGTTTTGGGGTGGAAAAGCATGTCCGAAAAATTGCTTATTGTTCGTTTTATTTAAATTGATTATCAAACATGGTTGCTATATTTTTCTATGGATGTCTATGCAACATGAAACATGAGGCCTTATCGTCTTAAGTCCCTTCTCTTACACTTTAATCCAACCATTAACTCTTTGAGCCAATGGTCATTATGGATAGTGCTATTAGGAATTGACAACTCCTCACTGGCCCGATTGCTGGAGTACATGATACCTTAGAATCTATGGAACAATAAGCATAGATCTTGATAAGGCATCAGTCATAGGCTTGGTTGGGAACTCATTGTTTGCTCATACACATACAAACTTGTTACTAAATACTTATTTACTTGTTTGAGAAATTAACTTGGTTGCTCCTTATAGTAACAAACTTGTTTGCTCCTTGTGGAAACGAACTTGATTGCTCATTATAGCAATGAAACTTGTTTACTCATTTTAGTAACAAACTTTATTTCCTATGAGAATATGAACGTTGCATCTCATTTGGGCAACATACTTTATCTCTCATGATGACAATGAACTTTTTTATGCAAACTTATTACTCATTTTTGTAATATATTTCTATTTATGGAAACTTTATTACTCGCTTTAGCAACAAACTTCTATTCATGAAAACTTATTTACTTATTTTAGAATGAACATTTGTTTATGCAAACTGTTATCAATATTCAGATTATCATGAATTTCAAACTATATTATGTTATAAACTTGTGAGTACTCACCAACTATTTTTATAGTTGACACTCGTTTTACATGTTTTTTCAGGAATCATCGAGTACGTGGCAATTAGGGACACTTCACAAATAGGAGCATTCACATGTGTTGTATTTCAATTTACATTGTAATTTCATTTAAAAAATTGTTCAAACTCATTGTAAATTTGTAATGATTTTAATACTATGGTTGATGTGGTCTTTTAACTTTTGCTATGAAACCCTTTGTACTGCCACGCCACGTATTTCCGCTTTTGCGGTGTGTGACACCAAGCTCCAAAAGGATGGAATCTTAGAGTCAAAAGGCTCATAGTCTTTTGAGGTAAGTGAATCATGTCTATGTGACAAGAGGAACAAAGCTCCTTTTACCGGTGTTGGTGAAAGAGCTTCGGATCTTTTACGACTCATACATATTGATGTATATGGACCTTTTAGAACAATGACTAGAAGCCGTGAAATATACTTAATTCCATTTACTGATGATTATAGTATATTTGGATATGTGTATCTCATGAAACACAAATATGAAGCATTCGATGTGTTCAAGGTTTTCCAAAATGAAGTACAGAATCAGCTTGGTAAAAACATTAAAATCATACGATCAGATCGTGGTGGTGAATATTTAAGCTATGAGTTTGATGAATATCTGAAGAATTGTGGCGTAGTGTCACAACTCACTCCATCGGGAACACCTCAACATAATGGTGTCTTGGAAAGGAGAAATCATACTCTACTTGATATGGTGCGATCGATGATGAATCATACTTCCCTTCCTCATTCATTTTGGGGTTATGCCCTTGAAACCATAGCTCAAATGGTAAACATGGTCCCACCTAAAATGGTAAGTAAGACTCCCTACGAGTTATGGCAAGGAAAGGTTCCATCAATGTCTTACTTAAACATATGGGGTTGTGAAGCATATGTTAAAAGTGAAACTTCTGACAAGCTTGACCCAAGATCTCAAAAGTGTATCTTTGTGGGATACCCAAATGAAACCATGGGTTATTACTTCTTCAAGAAAGAAGAAAACAGGGTGTTCATAGCCCGTAAAGCAATGTTTCTTGAAACTGAATTTATCTCACATAAAGTAAGTGGGAGCCCCATTTACCTCGAAGAAGTTCGAGAGACACAACCTTTAGTTGAGAATGATAATCAAAAAAACATTGTTGAACATGAAATTATTGTTCAGATGCCGGAAACCACATCAACTATACGATGCTCCAGTAGAACTCGTTAGGAACCTGCAAATTTGGATTTGTCATTTTTGAAGAGGAAGTCTTCTTGATGGATCAATGTGAGCCCATCAATTACAAGGTTGCTACTACAGACCCAAAGTCTGACAAATGGCTTGAAGCCATGAAAACTAAAATTCAATCCATGAATGACAATCAAGTATGGGACTTGGTGTTGGGTTTTTGTATACCGCAACATCTTATGATGCACATACAACCCTAAATTCTTTGGATCTATGTTTTCACTAATTATACATGCAATTTTGTTTCCAAAGCATTAAGACTAAAACTAGCATACAATTGACATACACATCATAAGAATGAGTTACAGAATTACCTATTGTTGTAGCTTGTAGTTTTGGCCTTTAAGAACTTAGCACCTCAAATGTGATGGCTCAAATAGTTCACAAACACCATGAACAAAAGGATGACTTTTGAGAGACATTAGTTAGCACTCAAAATCGGTTCTATGATCTCCAAGAACACTAGGGCAACCGATTTTAGGCTATAGGGTGTCATATATATAGTGGAGGAATCCAAGCGTCATGGGTAAACCATACACTTGGGTTATGATCCATATTTCATGTGGGCTAACTTTTCATGGATACTTACACAAACTTAGCCCATCATGGATCAATAGCCCAAACCTTATATATATAATTGATTTACATAATCAGTCCCTATAAATTTAATTAGTCTCTTTTGATCACTAAATTAATTCCAAATTAATTCTTCATCTGTACTAATTAAAGAATATGATTATATTAATATATTAAAAGTTATAATATATTAATAAATCACAAATAACATCTTCTCAAAAGTCCATCTTATCAAATTGCTCTGGTGAAGGCAACCCAAATGAACCATGCTACTCTCGGGTCAAGTACATACCAATTATAGTTATGGGCTTAGACACCTAATCCAACAATATCCCACTTGGATAAGTCTAATAACTATTATTGCAAGTGCAACACCACAACCCGACTAGCAATCGTGTTGAGTGAAAAACTTGAGTCACACGTGAACAAATGTTAGAACAAGTGATAATGTGGAATAAAGTTTAACTCGATGGATCATTAAAGCTCAACAATAATAATAAGTTAGAGTTCGGAAGTTAGAAAGTTAGATGCTGAAATATAAGGAAATATAAATGACAACAAGTATTATAATAAGTATACACATAAGTTGATTCTTAACAAGGAACACAATCAGACCAAGTTAGTAAGTGAGATCAAACTTAGTGATTAAGTCTAGAAAGACTTGCTCTAAAGAGTGGTTTCAAACAGTTAAGATTATATGATGACTAAGAAGGAAGTAATATAAGTGATGAGATTCAAGATGCGTAGAGATGTATTTCATTCATAAACAGAGAACTCTATTTATAGAGTCTCGAAGATTACAAAAGTCCTATCTGTTAAAAGTTGCCACACAGGGCACATTGCACAAAAGAGAGTACTAAAAGAAAAACAGATAAAAGACTAAGACTAAGTGTTGATGACGATGACTGCGATTGCTGATCTTGATTGTGGTGCTGAGTTTGACTGCGGTTCAAGGAATGATTGTGGTTCCTAATGACAGCTTCGGGTCTCTTTTAAGTTTAAGAGGGTCACTTCTATGTTTCAATAATTCCCCCTAAGTAACCTCTTCAACTTTTCTTTCAAGTGTTGAGCTTGAGGAACTTGGTGAGAATCCACCAGAACTTCCTGACTTCCTTAAGCCACACAATTCTCCTTGAGATTTCAAACTTCACTTCAGCGGTTGTGTGTTTTGATTTGTTGACTGCAGTCTGAGTAATCTCCAATTGCTTCCGGGTCATGCGGTTCATGGCAGTCATTGGGATGAAGTATTTTGTTTCATCATTTAAGTATTTGAAAATGACTCCAAGATCTAGGAAGTTAGTTGCTCCAAGATATCTTTCTTGAAAGCCTTCATTCAGGACCGGAGTTGGTTCAAGAGGAGGAAGGTTGAACTTCTGAGCAAGTGTCGGGTGGATGTCAACATCAATTCTTGCAAAGTCACACACAGTCTCTTTGATAAAGGTACATGCCCTTTCATACGCAGTCTTCATCTTTGGATGTTTTTCAGACTTGTTCTGAAATACCTTTGCAATTAGGAAGATTTCTTCCGGGTTCATGCAAGAAAAATCAACTTGGGCTCGGATGTAGTCTAAGTTTCTTTTGGTGAGCGTATATTGGATGAATTCTGCCTTCATGAATGTTTGGGGCTTGTAGTTTTTTACTACGATGGGTGTGTCATTGGACCAGATCTTCTCGATTACGGATCCATGCTTGGCATGAAATCTGTTAAGTCTTTCAAAGTCTAGTGGCAAGCTTTTATCATTGGGAAGACTGCGGTCAAGGGATTCAAATATTGTGAAGTATTTTGCATTGGGAGAGATGGGAATGTCCCAATAACCATCATGAGGAGGTTCTGTGTATGTGAGGTAAGGCTTGTAATCGTCATCAAGTAATCTGTTGTGCGGATTGACCTAGGAGTTGATGAGGGATTCATCCATTGTGATATCAAGACCATTTTCCCTCCATATCAACTCAGCGAATTTAGCTGATCTCTAGTCAGCTTTCATTTGTTTGGTAGCGGGAGAGTCGACGGAGTGTTCGGATAACATGTAATAAGCTAAGTTCTTGAAATGAGGGGGAGTCTCGGGTTGCTCGGGAAAAGGATGAGATTCTTGAATTGGCGTTTGTTGTGGTGGTGAGTGATGACTTGGACTCTTTTGAGGAGAGGCAACTGGTGTTTTCTTTTGTGGAGATGGTCAGGCGCAAGATTTCTGGACCATGAAAGTTGGATGATAAGGACCTGCGGAGGTTGTTGATAGTTGATTGTAGGACCAAAATGGCAGATTCATATGCGTTGTACGTTTCTTCAACAACTTTCTGGGACTGAGCAGATTGATCTGAATTAATGGTTTGATGATCAGATTTGATGGAGGATACTTCAGAGATATGTTTTTCGGCGGTGGTGACGAAATGTTGATGATCAGCCTTACTGTAACACCGTGAATTTCAAAATAATTTTTCGCAAAATATAAAAACATTTTTCATTTAATTTTCATAAAACATCAAGTTTAAAACTCCAATTCACATCATACAAAATCCCAAGATCACATATCATAAAAATTCTCATGCGTGTGTATAGATCAAGCCGACGCTTTCCCACGGTTGTCACTAGTACCTGAAACAAACAACACTAACACTATAAGCACGAAGCTTAGTGAGTTCCCCAAAATACCACACATAACACATATTAGCCCCTCGAGGCTATAACTCTGTGGGTCCGTAGACCCTACTCTGTGAACCCACTGGTTCTAACTCTGGGAACCTTCCGGTTCCAACACTATAAGCATGCACAGCATAAATCACATAAACATCACGCAGTACAACACATAACATACATATAACATACACATACTCTGTCACATAACTCTGATTACCTACTCAAGGTAAAGTATAGTGAGAAGACTCACCTCGTATATCTCGATAACTCGCGAATCCTGGAAATCACTCGTGCTCGATCCTCCGAGCTATAATCCTCCTATAACATCATATATCTCTAATTAACACTTTTACCACTAAGGTTGACTACCCCTATCAAGTCAACACTGGTCAACTCTGGTCAACAGTCAACGGTCAACTTTGACCGAACTCGGCAAGTGTACTAGGGCGACTCGGCGAGTCTATACGTATTCACCAACTCTCTAGGATTCTCTTTTGACTCGTCGAGTACTCCCCTGACTCGACGAGTTCCACCTGGCATGAATCGCGGCACCACCACGACTCAACTCGCCGAGTCTCAACACAACTTGGCGAGTTCCAGCTCGACTCAGTCCATCTGTCAACCCTCTCTAACTCTCCCTGACTCACTGAGTCGACCCTTAACTCGGCAAGACCACTCGCTGAGTAGTTAAGGACAAACTTCATGCTACTCGCAGAGTCTGTTCTTCGGACTCGGCGAGTCCATGCCATGCACCAACTCAATCTCACTTCTGAGGTCAGATCCGCTCCAACAACTCATAGATCTAGCCCTCCCAAGCACATTCATCACGTAAAGTTCATGTCTTGGCGCTCATAACACACCCCATGACTCATAAATGGTGTTTTGACCTCAAGCACAAAGACCCCAATCCAAAACCCCCATGGATTCATAAAAAGCTTGGACAAAGGGACACTCTAGACCTCCAAGGGTCCAGATCTAGAACCTAACTAGCTTAAGGGACCAAGGAAGCACTAGATCTAGCCACAAAAGGGCTCAATAAGCCCTAAATCAACATGAACATCAACATAACAAAGAATGGTTCGAAAATGGTACCTCAAACACGATGTTCTGGACCTCAAATCTTCAGGATGTTAATCCTCTTGTTTCCCCTTGGCTATTGCTTCCTTTCCCTTGCTAGATAACACCTCCAAGGTCAATAATGGCTCCTTGACTTAGTCCAAACGCTCAAGCTCACTAGGGTTTCACTATGGGTACTGGTGAGCACAAATGACGGCCATAAGGCCCTTTAAATAGGTCCCAAACCCGAGAAATTAGGGTTTCATTAAACAGCGCGGACTCGCCGAGTCCATTCCTTAGACTCGCCGAGTCTAGGCGCGAACCTACGTCCAAATCCGCGATCATACTCGGCGAGTCTAAGCTCCAACTCGCCGAGTCTCCTCACAAATCATCAAAAATAAATAAATGAATAATACCTGGGAATCTGGGCTGTTACAATTCTCCCCCACTAGAACTAGACTTCGCCCTCGAACTCTAGCTCTGCAAATAGCTCCGGATGCTGCTCACACATCTCACGCTCCGGCTCCCAGGTCATCTCTGACCCCTTCCAAAGCTGCCACTGAACCAGAACCAGGGGTACCTCCTTGTTCCTCAAAACCTTGATTTTCCGATCTCTAATGGCCACTGGTCTCTCGGCATAATTCATGCTCGCATCCACCTGAATATCCTCTAATGGAACCATTGCCGACTCGTCGGCTATACACTTCCTCAGCTGCGACACATGAAAAGTGTCGTGAATCTGCTCCAACTCTGCTGGCAAATCCAAACGATAGGCTACCCGGCCTACCCTTGTGATCACACGGAAAGGACCATATATCGGGGCCCCAACTTGCCCCTCTTCCTGAATCGAATCACTCCTTTCCAAGGAGAGACCTTCAGGAGCACAAGGTCGCCGACCTGAAACTCAAGCTTGGACTCGCGTCTGTCTGCATAACTCTTCTATCGGCTCTAAGCGGTCAACAACCTCTGTCTGACCTGCTGGATCTGCTCTGTCGTCTGAAGCATGATCTCTGTACTGCCCATCACCCTCTGTCCAACCTCTCCCCAACAAATGGGGGTCCGACACCTCCTCCCATACAACAGCTCAAAGGGTGGCATACCAATGCTCGAATGATGGTTGTTGTTGTAGGAAAACTCTACCAAGGGTAAATATGCATCCCAGCTACCCCCGACATCCAACACACATGCCCGAAGCATGTCCTCGAGCGTCTGAATCGTCCACTCACTCTGACCGTCTGTCTGGGGATGATATGCGGTACTAAAATACAGTTTAGTACCCAACTGCTCATGAAACTTCTTCCAGAATCTGGAAGTGAAGCGCACATCACGGTCTAAAACAATCGAGATTGGCACCCCATGCCGAGATACCACTTCCCTCACATATACCTCCGCCAATTTCTCTGCTGAAGGACTCTCGCTGATAGCAAGGAAATGAGCGCTTTTCATCAACCTGTCCACAATCACCCAAATTGCATCAACCCCTCTGGCAGTCCTCGGCAATTTGGTGATGAAATCCATAGTGATCTGTTCCCACTTCCATTCGGGAACCTCCAATGGCTGAAACCTACCATGCGGCCTCTGGTGCTCGGCCTTAAGCCTACGGCAGGTCAAGCACCTCTCAATAAACCACGCGACAACCCTCTTAATACAGGGCCACCAATACTCCTTTTTCAGATCCAAAAACATCTTAGTGGCCCCCGGATGGATCGAAAATTTCGACCGATGAGCCTCCTCCATCAAAATGGTACGCGTTCCTCCCACAAACGGCACCCAGATACGCCCCTAAAACGTCATAAGACCCCGACCATCGGTAACAAACTCTGAAACCAAACCAAAAACCCGTTCCCTCTTCTGCATCTCAGGTTGCACAGCCTCGGCTTGTGCCCCACGAATGGCGTCCAACACTGGAGCTATCACGGTCAATCTCAAACATACCTCCCGCAGCGGGGTGCTCTCCATCCTGCGGCTCAATGCATCGGCTACCACATTAGCCTTGCCTGGGTGGTATAGGATCTCACAATCGTAATCCTTGACCTCATCCAACCACCTTCTCTGATGCATATTTAGGTTGGGCTGATCCATCAAATACTTCAAACTCTTATGGACCGTGTATATCGTACATCGAACCCCATACAAGTAGTGACGCCAAATCTTGAGGGCGAACACCACTGCCCCCAACTCTAGATCATGGGTGGGATATCTCGTCTCATGAGGCTTCAGCTGCCTCGATGCATATGCTATCACATGCCCTCTCTGCATCAGCACCGCTCCCAACCCCAAGATCGATGCATCACAGTATACCAGAAAGTCCTCCATCCCTTCCGGGAGGGCTAACACCGGGGCTTCGCACAACCTTTGGCGAAGTGTCTCAAAGGAGGCCTGCTGCTCAGGGCCCCATGAAAAAGCAACACCCTTCCGGGTCAATCTAGTGAGTGGCACTGCGATCTTGGAGAAATCTTTAATAAACCTCCGATAATACCCTGCAAACCCTAGGAAACTCCTGATCTCGGAGGGTGATCTCGGCACATCCCAACTCATCACCGCCTCAACCTTAGCCGGATTGACCAATATCCCTTCCTGGTTAACGAGATGTCCTAAGAACTGGACCGCCCGCAACCAGAAATCACACTTGGAGAATTTGGCATAAAGCCTCTCCGATCTTAGAACTCCGAGAACCTCTCTCAAATGCTCCTCATGCTGCTCTCTAGATCTCGAATATACCAGAATGTCGTCGATAAATACAATCACCGACCGATCCAGCATCGGCCTACACACTCGGTTCATGAGATCCATGAACACCGCCGGGGCATTGGTGAGCCCAAAAGGCATCACCACAAACTCATAATGCCCAAAACGCGTCCTGAACGCTGTCTTCTGGACGTCCTCATCCCGCACCCTCACCTGATGATATCCAGACCTCAAATCGATCTTGGAGAACCAAGATGCTCCCTACAACTGATCGAACAAATCGTCGATCCTCGGCAACGGGTAACGGTTTTTGACCGTCAGCTTGTTCAACTCCCGGTAATCAATGCACATCCGGTGTGAACCATCCTTCTTCTTGACGTACAGGATAGGCGCTCCCCACGGCGAGCTGCTCGGCCAAATAAATCCCTTCCCTAGCAGCTCCTGAAGCTGCGAGGATAACTCTTGCATCTCTGGAGGTGCAAGGCGATAAGGCACCTTAGCGATAGGCGCGGCCCCCGGAACCAAATCGATACTGAACTCCACTTGCCTCACAGGAGGCACACCCGGCAACTCCTCGGGAAATACATCCGGGAACTCACGCACCACCGGAACCTCCTCAACTGAACTCGGCATCTCGGAATCCACCCGCGTATCCATCACATACGCCACAAAACCCTTACAGCCCTGCTGTAGACACTGCCTCGCCCTAGCGGCCGAACAAAACGCTGATCCTGAATGTGTACCCTCGCCGTATACCGAAAGAACTCCCCCACTAGGGTCTCGTATGGTCACCAGCTGACGCTCGCAGTCGATAACCGCACCGAATCTGCTCAACCAGTCCATGCCCACAATGACACAGACATCACCCATCGCAATAGGAACCAGATCAATCGGGAACTCAACACCGAAAATCTCGACTACGCAACCTCAAAGAACCTCCGTGGCATATATCACTCTCTCATCAGCTATGGAAACTCTGAGAGGCCGACTCAACGCCTCACGACTAACACTGATATGCTGACTAAAAGCCAAAGATACAAAAGACCGACTCGCACCTGAGTCAAATAACACCAAGGCAGGTACACAATTCACAAGAAAAGTACCTACACATAACATAATATAAGCATAATATCTCAACATCAAAATAAATACACGAAAGAATACATACCAGCCACGGCATCGGGCGTTGCGCGGACCTCCTCCGCGGCCAGCTGAAAGGCTCTCCCTCGTGTCGGCGCCTCGGCCTTCACTGGCCGACTCTCTGTAGCTCTGATGGCAGAAGGGGCAGATCCCTGAGGTACCCCCTGAGAAGATCCTCGCAACTGTGGACACTCTGCCTTCCGGTGTCCGGTCTGATTGCAGTGGAAATACACCGTAAATCCCTTGGGGCAGTCCTTGGCCATATGCCCCTCCTTGCCACACTTGTAGCAAGATCCCGCTCTGCAGACTCCATCATGACCCTTGCCACACTTCCCACAAGTGCAGCCCTTCTGGCTCCCTGGTTTGGGATCAGCGGGCTTGGCCCGCTTGGCTGCCGGCTGAGACTGTGCCGGTCGCCGATCCCTCCCCTGAGCCTCCGCCTCCTCCCTGGCCTGAGTCTCTAGCTCAATCTCCCTCTTTCGGGCATTTGCTTGAAGCTCAACAAAATTCCGGTACAAGGAGTTCGCCGCGAACTCCCGAATGTCTCGCCTCAAAATACTCAAATATCGGCTCATACGTGCGTGCTCAATGGACACGTGCTCAGGGCAAAACATCGCCTCTTATAGAACATCCTAGTAATCGTTGTAACTGACTCAGTACCCTGCTTGAGGGTCAGAAACTCCTGGGCCAAACGCTCCCTCTCCACCTGGGGAACGTACTCATCTCGGAACATGGCAGTGAACCTCTCCTAGGTCACTGCCGCAAGCTCAGCAGGCGTAAAATGCGCCGTCACAAACTTCCACCAGTCCTTCGCTCCCAAGCGAAGCTGGTTCAGCGCGAACCGAACCTTCAAATGCTCAGGAGATGAGCAAGTGAAGAAACACCCCTCTATGTCAGAGATCCACCTCATAGCTGCCACCGGGTCCTGGGTCCCATCAAACTCTGGTGGTTTTCTGTTGCTGAACTCCCGGAACAGCAACGCATCACCACCTTGCGGCCTCACGGCAGCAATAGCTGCGGTGGCCGCTGCAACAGCAGCCTCAGAAAGAGCGGCATAACGCTCGTCAAAGGTCTCAATCAGCGTGGTCTTAATAGACCCGAACATCTCTGGTATCTCTGCCCTGATGGCCGCAGCCACCTCCTCGTGGATGATCTGGTGGATCTCCTCATCACTGGTATCACTGCTCTTAGGCATCAAACGTGTCCTCACCATGATCTACCTCTGAAATACAACATATGAAACATTAGAACCCCTTTGAGCATACTCACACTCGACAACTCATTCCTCCTTGATCCTTGGTATTCCAAAGATTCTTACTTGGGTTGTACCGCTTCGGTGCTTTCAGTAGTACGGGCCCAATACTACTGTCCGCACCGTATCAGAATACACCCCAAGTCCTCCTCTTTGGATCCCAAATTCCAAGTACTCTATCATGCATAGGCCACTCTCTATTAGATCTCTCATACGCCCCTCGCTGCTACCTATTCACTCTCAAGCATCTCATAGCAGCTCACCTCTTCCTAGGCTAAGGCATCACAAATCAGGCCACTCTACTCCTAATAGGAATACCTAGCCTACTCTCGCATGCGAATACATCATATCAATATCAATATCACATAACATGAGGGTATTTTGGGAAATCACCGTTCGGGCGCGGACTGATCGTACACACAACTCTGCTCTACGTTTCTTTTCAAAATCTTTTACTCTTTTTTAAAATACCTCTCAAATCCTCAGTTTATGTTCAAATACGCCCGAAGGTGTACTCGAATCCCTCACACCAAGGCTCTGATACCAACTTGTAACACCGTGAATTTCAAAATAATTTTTCGCAAAATATAAAAACATTTTTCATTTAATTTTCATAAAACATCAAGTTTAAAACTCCAATTCACATCATACAAAATCCCAAGATCACATATCATAAAAAATTTCATGCGTGTGTACAGATCAAGCTGGCGCCTTCCCACGGTCGTCACTAGTACCTGAAACAAACAACACTAACACTGTAAGCATGAAGCTTAGTGAGTTCCCCAAAATACCACACATAACACATATTAGCCACTCGAGGCTATAACTCTGCGGGTCCGTAGACCCTACTCTGTGGACCCACTGGTTCTAACTCTGGGAACCTTTTAGGTTCCAACTCTATAAGCATGCACAGCATAAATCACATAGACATCATGCAGTACAACACATAACATACATATAACATACACATACTCTGTCACATAACTCTGATTACCTACTCAAAGTAAAGTATAGTGAGAAGACTCACCTCGTATATCTCGATAACTCGTGAATCCTGGAAATCACTCGTGCTCGATCCTCCGAGCTATAATCCTCCTATAACATCATATATCTCTAATTAACACTTTTACCACTAAGGTTGACTACCCCTATCAAGTCAACTCTGGTCAACAGTCAACGGTCAACTTTGACCGGACTCGGTGAGTGCACTAGGGCGACTCGGCGAGTCTATACGTATTCACCAACTCTCTAGGATTCTTTTTTGACTTGTCGAGTACTCCCCTGACTCGATGAGTTCCACCTGGAATGAATCGCGGGGCCACCACGACTCAACTCGCCGAGTCTCAAGAACAACTCGGCGAGTTCCACCTCGACTCAGTCCATCTGTCAACCCTCTCTAACTCTCCTTGACTCACTGAGTCGACCCTTAACTCGGCAAGACCACTCGCTGAGTGGTTAAGGACAAAATTCATGCTACTCGCCGAGTATGTTCTTCTGACTCGGCGAGTCCATGCCATGCACCAACTCAATCTCACTTCTGAGGTCAGATCCGCTCCAACAACTCATAGATTTGGCCCTCCCAAGCACATTCATCACGTAAAGTTCATGTCTTGGCGCTCATAACACACCCCATGACTCATAAATGGTGTTTTTACCTCAAGCACAAAGACCCCAATCCAAAACCCCCCATGGATTCATAAAAAGCTTGGACAAAGGGACACTCTGGACCTCCAAGGGTCCAGATCCAGAACCTAACTAGCTTAAGGGACCAAGGAAGCACTAGATCTAGCCACAAAAGGGCTCAATAAACCCTAAATCAACATGAACATCAACATAACAAAGAATGGTTCGAAAATGGTACCTCAAACGTGATGTTCTGGACCTCAAATCTTCAGGAAGTTAATCCTCTTGTTTCCCCTTGGCTATTGCTTCCTTTCCCTTGCTAGATAACACCTCCAAGGTCAATAATGGCTCCTTGACTTACTTCAAACGCTCAAGCTCACTAGGGTTTCACTCTGGGGACTGGTGAGCACAAATGACGGCCATAAGGCCCTTTAAATAGGTCCCAAACCCGAGAAATTAGGGTTTCATTAAACAGCGCGGACTCGCCGAGTCCATTCCTTGGACTTGTCGAGTCCATGCGTGAACCTGCGTCCAAATCCGTGATCATACTCGGCAAGTCTAAGCTCCAACTCGCCGAGTCTCCTCACAAATCATCAAAAATAAATAAATGAATAATACCTGGGAATCCGGGCTGTTACACTTACGATTGTTATCCAAGGCTCGGATGCCAATTTCCACTTTAAGAGAGATGCATTTTGCGGCAAGACACTCTCTGGCTTCAAGTCTTTGAATGAGGTCAAGGAGAGACTGTAGTCCAGGCATATCATCAGGTTGTGGTTGAGTATATTTAACAGCAGCAAGGATTTGATCAACTTTATCTTGCAAACTCAAGAATTCTTTTCTGGTGACAGATTGCTTCTTTCTCTTCTTCTTCTCCTTGGGCTTAGAAGTGGAATGTTGGGATCCACTGGACTCCTCTTCTTCATCTAAAATCATCATGGGTTCATTCAAGGGCTCTGGTTAATTGACTTCATGGATATCAATATCATCAAAACCAAAGGTAGGTGCAGAACTGACTTTGATCGCGATACCATCCTCTTGAGAATCATGTGTTGGAGGAGGCTTGGATGGACCTGCATTATGTTGAGCAGTTTGAGCATTGCGGATGGTCTCGGCCATTTCATCCATCCAGTCATGTACCTTTAGAATTGTAATCACCGTGTTGGCATTGTTTATGGCGTCGGCCCAGTATTTGGCTACGATTTGAATGTCCTGTTGCTTCTGTTGAAGTTGCTTGGTTTGTTGATCTTTTCTTGCTTGAAATGTCCTACGGAAAGTGGCATATTTCTGAGCTTCGGATTTTGTGCTTGGTTTGTAATACCTTCAGGAATCATTAGATTTATCATCATCAAATCCTTGAAAACGCACCGAGGTGTCCCTCGGGTTCACATATCCTTGCACATTTGTGCTCACTATGCCTAAATCACCTAGATAAGATGTAAGCATAGTACGTTTTCCAGAGCTTCCTTGGTCTCCTTGACTCGTGGTCCAGTTTGGCCTCGGCTCCATTTTGGCATGGGCTAAAGAATAGCCCTGCGGTTGGGTAGGTGTATTGAGTGTTTGGATTACAATGTCTAGAATGGAGCGCAACTCCTGTTCTTGAAAGGAATAAAGTATAGAAGCCTTGGAGACCTTAGGGAGAGAAGAACCAGTTAGATCCTCTTAGGATCTTGTTGGGGGTGAGTCTCCATGTTGAGATGAAACGAGCACACTTGCTGTGTTCGAGTAGCTGGATAGGGTAGTAGCAAATGGGTCCGTGGGGACCCTAAGGACTATCGGAGCCTTTTGAAAGGCTACGATATCAGTCCGGTCACTCATTTGGCAAGAGGGTTTGGTTTTCCTTTTCTTGAGAATAGAGATAGGAGCAGAGTTGAGATCAGAATCATCAAAAGATTGATTGGACTCGGATTCATCATCTAATGAGACAACTTATTGGAGTTTTCGCTTCTTAGAAGATTCTGCTTCCTTAGGGGCTTTGGCTTTCTTGGATGCTTTACGTTTCTTGTGAGTTTCACCCATTGAATGTTTTATTCCTTTGCTGCGGGGGACTTGCTTGGGAGAAACCAACTGTTTGATTCTTGAGGCTAAGGGAACATGGGATAGAGTAGTAGAAGATGTAGTTGCAGATCGCTCTGGTTGATTGGGTGCGGTAGAGGCTAATATTCTCTGACTTGGTAGAGGTGGGGTAGGAAGGTATAAGTCAATACCTTGCATAGCCTCAATGTGATATGTTACCATTTGGGTCTCAAGTCCAACCGTAGTCAAGATATGAATGAATAAATGTCGGATTGGTCCAAAGATAGATTGATCTTTAGAAGGAGCATACCTTTAGAGATAGCATGAGATAAAGAGATTTATGTCGTTGCCCATACTGAGGTTGACGTCTTGATGAAGATCTGAGATGCAGAGTGCCCAAAACCTTGCAAAAGTAAGCTCGATTGGATTTTCCTTTGGAGTCTCCTTAGGGATGTACTGGAGAAAATCATCATATAGGATTTGACCGTAGTTTACATCATGACCCGTGAAGATGCTCCATACTATCTCAAGTAATTTGAGGCCCATGTTATCAGTGCCTCCGGTCCTTCCTGATAAACTGCAGATCACAAAATGGCACACAAACTGCCAAACTGTAGGGAGTTATTTCTTCTTAAACTCTCCAATACCCTTGATCAGCTTCTGGTATCCTATTTGATACCAAGTGGATGTGATGTCTGTGACACTTGGTGAAACGAACTTGGTCGAGGGATGCACCAGGAGGTTGATCACAGTAAGAAACTTGTCTTTGGTCAGTATGACCAAAGAATCATCCACCAAGTTCAGATGATCTTCTTGCAGATTATTGAGAGGGAGATATGCTAAAAATACACATTTGAACAATGTGGAAAGGGGAACCACATCAGTGAATGCCTCTAATGGTCCAAAGAGTGGATGATTAAAGATGAACTTGATCATGAGACGAATCGAGTCATTGTAGGAAGGATGATAATTGAAAATTGCCCTAAAATTGCTAGATGCAATTGAAGGTGATTCATTCCGTGTAGCAGAATCGGAACCAATTGGTTGAGCAGAGGATGATTCTTTTGATTGCTTTTTGAGATTCCTGATTTCACCATTTTGAAAAATTTGAAGAACTTGCAGAAAACCATGAAGTGCAAGAGGGAAGAAAAAGAAGTTGTTCGTCTTTGAGGGATCAGAAAGCGTAAAAGCATTCTTAGGTAAGAAAAGAGGGTTTTTATAGTGGCGGATTTCAAATAATTATTGTTTTTACCCTAAAGAAAAGTGGTTAAGGGTAAAAGCCTTTGGTTTTTTTTGGTTAACGAAATCATTATCAGGCCTAATACCCCATGTATGAAGAACGTGTGGTGAGGGGCAATAGTCCGTTGAATAAAGGTGAAATTTGTAACGGATTTGACATTTTGGGGGCAAGTGGAAAAGACAGTTTAAGGAAAAGATTTTCTAAAACGATTTCTTTTATTGGAAACTATTTTATTTGGCATCACACCTAAAATAGGTCTGACAAAAGGTTTATTTGAAAGAAGAACTGAAACGATCATATGCGACAAAATGAATATTTTAAGAATGTTTTTCTTATTTAATGAAGGATCATTAAATAGCACACAATGTTTCAAGAATGAAAAAATTGCAAGTTTGGTCCCTGTGCTTTGTTAAAAATTGGATGTTTGGTCCAAAAAGTTTTGGGGTTGCACCGGTGGTCCAAAAGCTTTGATTTGTTGTGGAATTGGTCCAAAGGCTTAACAGCCGTTTATGCCCTCCATCTACATGAGGGTATTTTTGTCAATTCACGCCCATTCTTTTAATATCTTATTAAATTAAACCCCACTAACGTCTACTCCCCTTATTAATAGATCGAACGTGTGTTCCATATTTTCCCTAAATCGATTTCTCCTCCTGCTAAAATCAAAATCGTGTCTTCCGAACTCAAAATCAATAATGGTGAGATGTTTCTATGGTCAAATGGCGATAGTGCTAACGGCTTGGACTGATAAGAACGTTGGTCGACGTTTTTGGGGATGCCCTAAATAGGTTAGTATTCATGTGGTTGGTTATGAAGATTTTTTACCGATGACTCAATTTCTTCTTACATTTTGCTAGGATTCGACATGTGGGTTTGTGGGATGGATCGACCCTCAAATGTGTGAACAATCAAAATCAATAATACATGGGTTGCTGAGATCAATCAACAAGCTAAAGACTGAAGTTGGAAAATTGAAGGAAGAAAATTAAATGTTCAAGTATGATATCGGAAAAATAATGGAAGAAAAATCAAAACTAAAGTTGTACCTGATATGTAGCTGGTTTTTTTTGGGTTTGTCTTTTTTCTGATGAAGTAGTTCGTCCATGTTTTAGTGGTTTATTTTGTGGTATATTTGGGAAGATTGCTATGTTTGTGAATGTACTCTTTTGGACATGCAAGTGAATGTATTGTTTTGGTTAGTGGATAATGAAGTTATTTGTTTCAAACATCCAAATATTTTGGTTCAACTAGACATAGCAGTGATAGGACAAACTGTTAATGCTTAACATAACCAAATAGTAACATAAAGATGCTAAAAAGTAAAGGACAATGATGCATAAACAAAAGAACATCCAAAGTAAATAGGCATTGTTTGCACATATCAAATTCTTTTTACATGACCAAAAAAACATCATTCTAAACGGAGGGTAAAGTTCTCCAAACTATCAAAACCATAAAACAAAGATCCAAAATAACATCACAATGTTTCCCAAATGTAACACATTACATAGTCTTAATCCAACAAGACAACACATCAATTTCCTCCTTGCCCCTTACATGTTCTTGCCTTATGCCCCTTGTTTTTTCACTTGCTACAAGTGACAGTAATGAACTTCCTTGTGACTTTTCCACTGCCCCCTGGACCATGACCATCGATACCACTAGCACCAACTATTTGACTTTGAATTTGAGTTTGGCTCTGACTTTGAGCCAAACTTTGAGATTTTTCCTCCATGGATCTTTGCCTCTTCTTCTTGGGCCTACCAGGCTGATTACGATGTGGAGGAGGGCTGATCTTCATGGGATAATCACTAACAGGCCACATGATACGACCTTTGATTGGTTCTACCTTGTAGGAATAAGCATCTTTCCAGGTTTCAAGCCAATGCACCTTGTGTACATAAGTGTAAAGTTCACCCACATCCTCACCATTGTCAGCTTTATCAAATAGGACCGCAATCACATGCCTACAAGGAATTCTTGTTAATTCCCATTTCCTATAGTTGCATAACCTTTGGCCCATGTTAACAACATGTTGATCTTGCCATGGTCCTTGTACTTCATACTTGTCTGAGGAATTCCACCTGGCTATGTAGTTAGAAGCATTTGTTGTGTTTGTTTCCATGATCTTTGTTGTTGTTAGAGTCAATGGACCTACACATTTCTATTGAACCTTTATCACATTGCAAATCCTCTTCATCATGTACTCCTGAATGCACTCTAAGCATGTGATTATTCGTTTATCGCTACCTTCTATTAGTTTACTGTTAAACACTTCACATAGGTTATTCAAAAGCATGTATGTGATTGGTCTACCTACAAGACAATTGTAATTTAGAACCACATACAGCAAATATGTGTAACTTAGCACTAAATTGAGAGTTTTCTACCTATAAAATGGCTTCTAGCCCAATGTTGTGGTGGGATCTTCTTCAACCATTCATAAGCTTCTATGTCATATTCACTAAACTCTTTCATCCAACGATTGAATTCTTGCACTGTTGTTGCTTTGGCACAGTTCCATAACCTATAATGTACTCAGTAGTTCTCCATCTCTTCCTCCTTTTTTCATAGATATGTCTAAGACAGAATCTATGTTCAGCAACTAGGAGCAACTGTGCAATGGCTGGAATTAAGCCTTACAAAGTCATTAAACTGTGGTTAGTATAATACAAGTGTAATAAGAAAACTAAAATACATCAAAGAAATCTATTACCTTTTGTCTATCACTTATGAAAGTGATGTTTGAAAGTTGTGACAGGTCCAAATCATCTCCCAGGTACTCTAGAAACCATTTCCAACTTTGTGTGTTCTCATACACAACAATGGTGTATACCAATGGGTATATACCATTGTTAGAATCTAAGCCAACTGCAGTCAAGATCTGCCCTGGGTAAGCTCCTTTCATTAAGGCCTCATCTAAACCAATAATATCCCTTAATCATGCTTTGAACCCATTTATCATTCCACCTAAGCAAATATAAATTCTATGAAAACATCTTGAAGTTGCATTTAGAAGATTTGGTTGTTGAACCAGTTCCAGTTTCACAGTTGTCAGGATTTGTGGACTGAAACTCTAATATGTAATCTCTCAGCACATCATATTTTTTTGTGTAATCTCCCATCACATGTTTTTTGGCATCTGCTATAGCCCTAAATATCTTGTCTTTGGAGAAGCTCACCTGATATCTTTTCTGAAGTAGTTCTTGTACAACTTTGATTGGCACAGTTAGGTTAGATTCCACTAGATCCATAATCCATTTAGAGATGAAGTTTGTTGTGTCCGTTCTTACCTTTCATGTATTGAGGCACGAATGTTTAGGTTGGTAGGTTTTCACACACCAACTTTCTTCCTCACTTTTCCTAGATGCTTGTAAAACCAACTGACAAGAAAGTTCATTACTTGTCTTTGTCTTTTTACTTTTGCCTTTACTTTTCTTCCCAGTGGTAGGTCCATCCACTTGCCCCTCATTGAATACTACTTTTCCTTTGCATGTGGCCTGCAACCTAAGTTTATCACTTTTCTTAATAAAAAGATTCTTCCTGGTTTCCAAGGCATGATGGGCAATTTTGTCTTTCAACTCTTTTTTACTTTTATATTTTTGTCCTATACGAAATGTTGGTTTATGAACTTCTCCTAAAGAACACCTTTTTTCCTTACCTAATTCTTTAATAACCTATATTCTCTTCTTGCCCATCTCAGAATCGTCATCTATTGAATCCCATTCATCATTGTCAATAACATCCAACTCCATATCTTCATGCTCCTGATTTCTATCTTTCTCCATGCTATTCCTTAGTATTTTCACAAAAAACTCTGCTTCATTGTCAATGCTCATGTGCAAATCCCTCATATCCACTTCAACTTCAGGAATGATATTCTCCCCATTGACCCAATCACTATCCTCACTATCCTCATTGTCATCTTCCTCATCACAGTGACTACCCTCTCCCCTATCAGATATGCTACCATCTTCTCCATCATATTTGCTCCCATTATCATGCTCCATTTCAATCTCCATGTAATCATCCATGTAGTTGTCTATGTAATTATCCATGCAATTATCCAAGTTATCTTCCATGGCAGCCTCATGTCTATGATCCAATTCCACTTCATCTTGTGCATTTTCTTTTACTTCTACTTGTGCATGTTCTTCTACTTCATCTTGAACATGTTCTTCCACTTCTACTTGTACATGTTCATGAACATCTACATTTGATTGTAATATCTTTTGATACAAACCAATATCAATTTATATAGCTGCCTCGATAAAGTCATTGGCAATAAGCTCTTTTTGTCTATCATGAACCTTGATATGTAATGGTTGTACCTCAACCTCAACAGGGGATGATCTAGGTGGGCTTGGTAAATCTTGTACCTCGGCTGTGGGGTTTTCATTATCATCATTTTCATCTATTTCATCCATTTGTACATAAGTTACCTTCCTAACAGGTTTAGGATTCATAAAGTACGTAAGTAACATTGTCTCACCATGTTCAGTATATACCCTCATGATTTTGTGATCACGCACATATTGGGCAAAAGTTCGTAAATCATCATCATTGCCTAAGGGTTTAAGACCAAAGTGGAACTCTCCAGCAGGCACAAGGAAGTGATAGTAAATCAAAGGAGGAACACCGTACCTGAACCCTTTCATGATAACATCCAACTCATGAACTGAAAATGTGTCTATATCCACCATGTCAACATAGTTCACACTTCCGTCGATGTATTGAACATCAGGAAACTTGGTGAACTCACTTCCATGGCATAGCTTGATGGTAAATAATGTTGGGTGGCCATCTTCAAACCAACAACAAAAATAAGTTCAGAAGCATGATTTCACATACAAAAGATGTAATGTACAGAGAAATTAAAAAATCCTTACCATAAGCCACCTTTGCATTGAACGGTTTGTCTAAGAGCCTTATATTCCACATTGGTATGTTCATACACTGAAATAACAGCGATCACAATAAGAAACTCAACTTAGAGATTAGGGCTTCTGGGTAACGAACGAAGATGAAAGTGACATGAGAGTCAATCGACGAAATGCACAGAGGATTTGGTGGTAAGTATCAATTAATTAGGATGATGAGGTTTAATTTAATAAGATATTAAAAGAATGGGCGTGAATTGACAAAAATACCGTCATACAGATGGAGGGCATAAAAGGTTGTTAAGCCTTTGGACCAATTCCACAACAAATCAAAGCTTTTGGACCACAGGTGCAACCCTAAAACTTTTTGGACCAAACATCCAATTTTTGACATACCACAGGGACCAAACTTGCAATTTTGCCTTTCAAGAATTTATGAAGTATTTGAAAGTTCCATCACTTGTTATTGCAGTTTGAGTCTTCATTGTTGATTAAGACTTCATTGTGGAAGACTGGTTAGATAACTAAGGTAGAAGACACTGAGAAGAACACTTGAACACAATTAGAAATAACAATCAATAAAAGACCCTTGAAATATAGGTATGATATATAATTACGGTATATACGATATATTGCGGTATATAAAATGTACTGCAGTACACAAGATATACTGAAACTATGTATGATAGATATATTTAGTTAGGACCGCAATGGCGACCAAGAGTGGTCTACGGTACCTATCAATTCAAAAAGAATTGCGGGTTTGGATTCATCATTCCTAACATTTGTAACAAACTGTTGAGTTTTGTAGAGTCAAGTGCCTTTGTTAATACATCAGCAATCTCTTCATGAGTATGAACAAAAATTAGTTCAATGTTACCTTTCAGGATGTGGTCTTTAATGAAGTGGTACCGTAGGCCAATATGCTTTGTCTTAGAGTGATGAATAGGATTATGAGAAATCGCTATGGCACTCTCTGAGTCACAGTATATCAGTATCCTCAACATTCTGTATCCGTAGTCCATAAGTTGTGTTTTCATCCACAAGACTTGTGAGCAACAGCTGGCTGCTGCCACATATTCAGCTTCTGCGGTGGACAGTGAAACACAGCTTTGTTTCCTTGATGACCAGCTGACGAGTCTTCCACCAATAAATTGGCATCCACCAGAAGTGCTTTTTTAGTCTAATCTACATCCAGCATGATCCGCATCAGAGAATGCTTGTAACTTGAAGTCGTTCCCTGCGGGATACCAGAGGCCTAGAGACTTGATGCCCTTTAAGTATCTGAGAATCTGCTTGGCTGAGGTCATATGAAATACTTTGGGATAGCCTAGGTATCTTGCACATACTCATGTTGCAAAGACAATGTTTGGTTGGCTTGTGGTGAGATACATCAACGAGCCAATTTTTCCTCTCTAAGTTTTGTGATCCACCAATTCTCCAGAAGGATCAGCAGAAATCTTAAATCCGAAGGCCATAGGAACCTTGGCCGAGGAACAGTTATCTATTGAGTATTTCTTCAGTAGTTCAGAGGTGTATTTCTCCTGATGGATGAATATCCCTTGAGGGACTTGTTTCACTTGAAGTCCTAGAAAGTAATTAATCTCTCTATTCATGCTCATTTGGAACTTGTTGGTCATGAGCTTTGCAAATTCATCCACTATCCTTTGATCATTTGATCCGAAGATGATATCATCTACATATATTTGTACAAGCATAAGGTGATTACCATTTGCCTTTCTAAATAAGGTGGGACCAATTACTCTTCTATTGTATCCGGACGAGACAAGAAATTCAAAGAGAGTCTCGTACCACGCTCTTAGAGCTTGATTTAGACCGTAGACCAATTTCTCAAGCTTATAACAGTGGTCTGGAAATTCAATACTTTCGAAGCCAGGAGGTTGTTGAAGATAAACCTCCTCTTTCAATTCACCATTGAGAAAAGCACTCGTCACATCCATTTGATGTACTTTAATGTTCTTGTGATCTGCATATGCTTAGAAAATGTAGATGGCGTCTATTCGTGCTACAAGGGTGTATGTTTCATCATAGACAATAACTTCAAGTTGAATATACCCGTTGGCGACTAATCTTGCTTTGTTTCGGACTACTGCACCGGATTCATCCAATTTGTTCTTGTACACCCATCTGGTACCAACAAGAGTGTGACCTTTTGGCTTCGGAACGAGTTGCCACACTTTGTTTCTTTTAAACTCTTCTAGTTCTTCTTTCATTATCGTAATCCAATCGGGCTTCATTAATGCTTCTTTGATGGTTCGGGGCTCGACTGAAGATATAAATGCTGCATAGTGACAGTGATTACATAAGTCTTGTGAGGATCGATTTTCGATGCCTGCTGATGGGTTTCCGATGATTTGACTTGGTGGTTGATCCCTCGTCCATACGTGTAGACGAGGGTGAAGATGGTCAGCGACTGCGGTGGATGGGATGTCCTCAATATTTGAAGATTTTGCGGTTGGGGACGACAGTTCCCCTTGGACTTGTGAGCAGCCCGCTCAATTGTCTTGATTTCGGATGGTGGGATTAAAGTTTTCTTGATCAAATGATTGAGGTTCCCCCTGGATTGCGGACGGGATTCCCCTTGAACCTGAGAAGGTTCCCCCTGGATTATTGGAAGTGTGATAATCCTTGGGTCAGTTCTTGTGTCAATGTTCTCTATATTTTCGTTATCTGAGTCAGAAGAAACATCTGAGGGTAGAGATCCTCTGCGAATAGGAACTGGAGCTACATCATCTAGTACTGGAACGTCGATGGTTGTTACTTGATCCGGAGTGGATCCTTCCCCCTCAAACGGCTAGGTGGAAGTATTGAGTGATACTTCATCGGATATAGATGGACCAGATACTTCGGCATGCTACTGTTGAGTTTCTGGGGACATAAGAATTTCGGATAACTTAGCGGTATCTACAGGGTCAAAGATATCATCATAGTTTACTTCAACTAAGTTTAATGGACCTGAAGAGGCAGGAATATCACTTTCTAGGATTGCTTTGGTTTCAGTTGATGGAGCGATGTTGCGGACGTAATAGTCATCGAATTTGACGTCGAAGCTTACGACTATTAGCCTTGTGTTTCTAATGAGAACCCTATATGCTTGTTGAGTAGCCAAGAAAGATGCCTTCATCAGACTTTGGTGCGAACTTGTTTAGATGATCTCTGTTGTTGATCACAAAACATCTACACCCAAAGATGTGGAAGAAACGAACATTTGGTTTGTTGTTGTTAAGGCGCACATATGGAGTTTTACTGAGACGCTTGCAAACAATGCTTTGGTTTTGAACAAAGCATGTTGTGGCCACCGCTTCGGCCTAGAAGTAGAGAGGAAGGTGTAAAAAATTAAGCATAGCTCTGGCTGCTTCTATCAGAGTTCGGTTTCTTCACTCTACTATTCCATTTTGTTGCGGTGTGTAGGCAGCTGAGAAGTTGTGACTAATATCCTTTGAAACCAAGAAACTGCTTAAGAGATGATTGGTAAACTCGGTTCCATTATCACTTCGGATGCAACGCACTGGTAATTTGATCTAAAGTTCAATTTCTTTGATAAAATTGATCAGTATCTGTGGAGTTTCAGATCTGAGTCTTAGGAAGTAGACCCTAGTGAAACAAGTGAAGTCATCAACTATAACCAGTATGTATTTTTTGTGATGAATATTGGCTATGGTAGATGGACCGTAGAGATCAATGTGCAGGAGTTCCAATGGTTCAAAAACTGAAGAATCAATCACCATTGGGTGACTTGCTTTGCATTGTTTTCCACATTCATAGGCAGGACAGAGTGTATCATTGCTGAATTTGAGAATTGGGAGACCTCGGACGAGTTCTCCGGTGACCAGATTGTTGATATATCTAAAACTAAGATGAGCTAGCTGGCGGTGCCATAGCCAGCTAACTTCAGATATTGATTTGGATAGAAAGCATAGTTGTGGTTTGCCAATGATCAGAGAAACGTCCAGAGGATACATGGTTCCTTCGGACTTGGATTTGATCAAACAGGTGCTTCTATCATTTGTCATTATGTAGCGGTACTCATTGTTAAATTCAACTATGTGGCCTGCTTTACATAGTTGGCCTACAGTGATGAGATTGTATTTAAGGCTTTCTACGTAAGCAACCTTTTGAATAGAGAAGTTTCACATAGTAAGAACACCATAACCTCGAATTATCCCATTAGTGTTGTTACCAAAGGTGACACTTCCACCATTGTTGATTAGCCTGAAGTCCCGAATGTATTCTAACCTTCTCGTCATGTGCAAGGATCAGGCACTATCAATTAACCATTCCTCTTTTTGTTCCTCCTTGCACAATTCCTGAAAATTACACGGTTAGTTTAGGCATCCAAACAAGTTTGGAGCCTGGGGCTATAAATGAATTTTTTATGGATGCATGAGCCGAGGTTGCAGGGACAGGTTTAGTGTCAACTTTGAGTCCTAGACCTGGGTACTTGTGAGTTTTCGAAGATTTTGAAAAGTAACGAGGTCTATGATAGATACGAGGTTTCTGAAAAGTATATGAGTTTTGACAAGTACAGGTTCTTTGAAAACTATGAGGTTGGGCTCGAGAAATCCCCTTTTGATGAGAATCAGATGGGCATCTTTTAGCACTTGCCTTGAAATTTTTTCTAGTCAGCGGTCTGAAGGATGTGGGATTACGTTTAGGACCAGTCTGATGATGAGATCTGACATTTGTGCCTTTACTTTTTGAGTCAGAGTGCCTTGTCACAGTGTGTGCACGTGACTGCTTCATAGGATGTGTCATCGCAAGAGACTGACGAGATTTGAGATTGGTTGGTGTAGGTAAGATTCCTTTCCATTTTGGGTTGTCTAAGGAAGAAACTATAAAATCATTGCTACGAAAAGACTTTACTTGCTTTTGGGTTTTGTCAGATTTCTTGGAAAATGTTTGAGGGACTGTACATTCCTTTTTGCTTGATTTTCTGACAGTCGAGATCTTAGAAAGATAGTTTGAAAAAACTAGTTTTTCTGGACTCTTGGAATTTGAACCAATGAATTGTCTTTTCGAAAAACTTTTCTTCCTTTTGTTATAGAACTGGAGTTCCCTTTTTAAAGCCATTTTTGCAAAAAAAATTTGGTGTACCGCAGTCAGTGCGATTCAATTGCGGTTTCTTTGAATCCTTAAATTGTTTTTGAAAACGAGGACTTGATTCATCCGAGCTGGATGGTTCAGGATTCTGGGAACATTGACTGTATTCACAATTTTCTATGAGCAGTTCATGATGAATTAGCAGAAAGGTTAATGAACTTTTGACGGGGGACTGTCTTAAGGACGATTGGACTACTGCAGAGTAAGATTGAGTTGTGGGACACTTTATGTGGGACAGTTGGTCAGACTTCGGTGTAGGACTGCAGTCGGCGAGAATGCAATCCGAAGGCAGTGAAGGAAAGTTTGTGAAGTCTACTGGGTCTTCCATAAGAATTTCTTCATCACAAACAGATGACACCTGAGGGTTGGGATTAATTGTGCCAATGGCTGGTTTTTGATCACAGGTGTGATCTGAGGATTCAGGAAGAATTTCCTCAATGACACAATTGTTGCTTAGATCTTGCAGGCGACCAAAGTGTGCTTTGATGTCCTCAGGGAAGGTTTTATCATTTACAGGGTAATGGAACTCTCGGTCCGGAGGGACATAGGGATGGTCCTTGTTAAACCGAGGTGATGAGTCCTTTGCAGTATTGTACCCATTGGACCAACCCCAATTATAGGTGTTATCTACGGTTCTATTGTTCACAAGATTTTCAATAGCTTCACTTTCATTGAACAATTTTTCTATTAAAAAATTTAAACGTACAATCTCACACTGAGCTGAATCTCTTTGGTTCAAAGCTATTTCTAATTGAGTTTCACTCAACATTCTTGTATCTTTTTCTAACTCTAAGTCCTTTTCTAACATAACTACTTTGAGTCTTTTGTTATCCAGTCGTCCTCTTACGTGAAACATCTCTTGGGACGCTATGTTCTTCTCATCTAGAGCTTTGTTATAGTTTGTAAGGACGGAAGCACATGTGTCATTAAGATTGTCTATGAAGGGTTCACAGTCATGCATGCTATAATTTAGAGTTTGAAGCATGAGTTTTACCTGTTCGATGATGCTTAGAGTCCCATCCTTTGCCATGTATCAGTAGTTCTTTTCTAGCTTCGTAGACCCATCATCATCACTGGTCCCATCCTTTGACGTTGCTGATGTCTTCATCTTCATCTCCAGATGACCAGACTTGATGGTCCCTTTTTATATGAGCTACGTATGCCCTTCCTTTTTCTTTTTCCTCCAATTCTTGAGCCATTCTAGGGTAGAATGCTCTATCTTTCACTATGTTAGCTTTGTTGTCTTTTGCAAAGTGATTCGCCTTGTTGCATTTATGACAGATTACAACATCACTTTTATCTTCTGACGAGGTATCGGAGTAAGTTGGATTGATGGGCTTAGGTGCCTCTTTGGGTTGAGTAGTCTGAGGTTATGGTGGTGGGTGAGGATTCTTGGGATATTGAGAGTGATTATTGAAGTTGTGGTTGAATGGAGGTTTGTTGAACTGCAGATTTTTACGAAAAGAAGGAGGTGGTAGCCGGTTGAATTGTTGGCTAACAAGAGCAATAGCATTATGAAATTCTTCTTCATCATCATATTCTAATTCAACTTCGTATGACTGCAGAGGATTGTCATACGAGGGAGAGTAAGATTGAGTATGTGGAGCTTGTGCTATGAGAGCAAGTAGTCCTCCGAAGTCAGCACATTCTTTGAGCATAGTGGATTCTTGTGCTTGCAGTTCACCGTAGAGCTTGTAGAGTGATAAAGAATGGATCTTTCTATCTCCTTGGGCTATCATCTTAGCAGTCGTCCAGTGTCTTCCCAAACCATTGAGAAACTAAAGATTTATGTTGAGGTTGCTTCGGATCGTGCCAACATTAGATAACCTAGTGATAATCAGGTTGAACCTTTTGAAGGAGTCTTCAAACTTTTGCCAGTATAAGCTTTGAAATTGTTGAACTCATTGAGTGCGGTTATGAGCTTCTTATATTGAGCTTGTTCAGTTCCCTCATATAAGTTTTTGAGAACATCCCAGATCTTTTTTGCTGATTTGCAGTTTATGATAATGTCGAAGTTCTCGGGAGCAACTCCACAAGAAATTTTGTAAAAAGCAACAGAATCATTTTCCATTTTATAGAGATCCTCTTTGGTGGGATGTTCGGGCCTTGTTGACCTCCTTCTAGTCTGGCTGTGGCACCGTCGGTTTGAACTGGTGTGAGAACAGGGACATGAGGTCCTTCTTCCACAGAACTCCATACATCTCTTCCAAGTCTTTGAAAATACCTTTCCATTATGTGTGACCAGTGATGATATTCATTTGCCACAAGTATCAGAGCTCTATTCGAACCACCAACACTGTTGGAAACATTAAGAGATAATGCTTGTGCCATATTTCCTTGTTTTGAAAAATATTTTTGTGTTTTTTTAAGAAATGAGCTTTAGTGGTATAGAAGGCTTTTTGAAAATCAGAGTTGCTTCAAAAAGCAACCACTATGGCTCTGATACCAATTGTTGAGAGGAAAACTTGAGTCACACTTGAACAAACATTAGAACAAGTGATAGTGTGGAATAAAGTTTAACTTGAAGGATCATTAAAGCTCAACAACAACAATAATAAGTTAGAGTTAGGAAGTTAGAAAGTTAGATGCAGAAATATAAGGAAATATAAATGACAACAAGTATTATATCAAGTATACACATAAGTTGATTCTTAACAAGGAATGAAATCATACCAAGTTAGTGAGTGAGATCAAACTTAGTGATTAAGTCTAGAAAGACTTGCTCCAAAGAGTGATTTTAAACAATTAAGATTATATGATGAGTAAGAAGGAAGTATGACAAGTGATGAGATTCAAGATGCGTAGAGATGTGTTTCATCTAGAAATAGAGAACTCTATTTATAGAGTCTCAAAGATTACAAAAGTCCTATCTGTTAAAAGTTGCCACGTAGGGCACATCGGACAAAAGAGAGTACTAAAAGAAAAACAGATAAAAAACTAAGAATAAGTGTTGATGTCGATGACTACAGTTGTTGATCTTGATTGTGGTGCTAAGTCTGACTGGGGTTCAAGGAATGATTTCGGTTCTTGATGACAGCTTCGGGTCTCTTTTAAGTTTAAGAGGGTCACATCTACATTTCAACAAATCGTAGCTCTTAAAAGCCACTATCGAACTCTGACCTAATCAACGACGCATCCGTTAGATAAGGGATAATATATTCCACCATTCTAGATATCGTATGGACATAAGACATGGATTATAATCATTATCTCTATTCATTTGTTGATTCCCGATTTCCGATTTATGACGACTGGATAATTGAACAAATCAAATCAGTCCAGGCTTGGCCAAGCGCTTCGGGTGTCATCACTAAATCATCGAGGGGCCCACATATATCGCTTTTATGCCTTTAAGGGAAAAAAGGAATGGATAAACTTCGAATCAAATGCTTGTTTTTTCTTACTCATCAAATCACACACAACAATATGTTTTATAACGCCAAGTTACTGGTGCGTTTACATATGTCAATGTGCAACTGATTTGTAAATTAAAACTCACATGTCTTGGTTCAAGAATATAAGATATTATCGTCTCACAATCACTCGTGATAAAATCCATGTAGTTATTAGATGAGCTTGGTTTTAGTCCAACAATCCAATCTTATTCCAAGAGTACTCATGAACACTACAATAAACTTGTGTTATGTCTAAAACACCTAGACAATCTATAGTCAGATTCATGACAGTCTTGCCTCAATACCTACTTCAAAAGTATGATCGGCTGTGGATAGTTTTAATAACCTAGTTATTCGGGAATTCAAAACACGCAAAGTGAAACACAAGAATAATCGAATCCAATATGGTCTCAGAACTTATGAATATAAATAAAACACCATTTATTTAATCACCATAATGATTACACATTATCCATTGTATAATGTTTCGATTAATCAACTTAATACTTGAATTAAAACCATAGTTATCCCATGCTCCAAGCATGCACACTATGTTTACCTATGGTGCATTCTTTATGAAATAGATCAATTGAAAGCATTTCAAAGACACACATTTCACAATTCCAAATCCTTATCGTAAATATAAGAATACCATATTCTTGCCATTCGCTATAATCTATTAGATTTTAAACTTATATGTAATGATCCTCTTGTACTGACTATGCACAAAAGTCACAGAGACTTGGCAACATACATTACATAGTATTCCAATGGAGAGCAATTCCATGGAAATGAAGTCTCACATTCAAAGTACATTCCTTTGAACATCCTTTTTGCATTAAGTTTCCTAATCTTAGACAGATTTAAAGAATAACTTCTAATTATGGAAACATTTCCATATTCTGATTTTAACTATCATTCATGAACAAGAGTTACCTCTTCTCAGGGTATGTCAATATGGTGCTTTCCAAAATTTAAAATATACTTCCAACTGTCCATAAGCAACCAATCTTTGGTATACCTCAGATTGCCCTCGACAATTGCTTAACCCTTTTAGTCATATCTCGTTCTAGTCCCTTTTCCCTCTTAATGCCCTAGGCATTTGGAAAAAATAGAACAAATTAATATTATATCATATGTAATTGATCCTATATCTGAAGCATATAGAATATGATTCATAATGGTTTACATAAAGATATGATACTATACTAGTCTCTCGCTATAATATTTCCACATATATAATTTCCTTATGTTAGATCATTTCAACATAACATTCAAATATGTCCATGACTAAATTCGATTAAAAATCTCAATCTAAACTTTTAGATTCGAAATGAAGTATGAATTCCTCTCCCTTAATTATAGCAAAACTACTTTTCAAACCCTGCAACTTTGCGAATTGAAACTTTTGTTTTCTATAATTAACGTTGCTAACTCGCAACACTTAACGTAATAATTGTGCTCCCACTATCATAATAATTACATCCTTATTAGCATAACACTTACGCTCCCACTAGCTTTGACATGTACCTAAAAATCAGTTGGACTTCTAGAAATCAACACTGATTGACTTTCTTACCAAAGTTCAGAATTCTGATATAAGATGCTTTGATAAGACTTTATCTAGGCTTCTCAAACTCATACACCTTTCCTTAGATTGCTCAAATGTGTGTCTAAACTATTTTAGAACTTACAGCCATAAGTCTGAAATGTTTACACCTTTTTCCATTTCTCACAATTTGAACTATGAAGAGAGATGTCGTAATCATAATCGAATTTGAGAATGCAAATAACACAATTTCTATCTCCTTAAAATCTACTTAGTGAAAGCGTTTCCTCACAATCATTTTAATGAATTGGATAGAAACCTTATGACACTAAGATTTTTATGGTATATGTGTTCCTATCTATGCGAATTTGTCATAACCATAGTCACAAGACAAGGTTATTGACAAATCCAAACTGATATGGACTGAACTTGTTCAATCATAATTTCTTGACACCTAGAAGCACAGGACCTACCATTGCTTCCAGGTTGTGATGCAAACAACTGAGTACTCATAGAACTCACATGCATAGTCAACTTTAACTAGAATGGGCATACAAATAAGAATATGTCAACATGATAGGTTGCAAACCTCAAGTCGTGTGCTAGTGATAAACAATAGGTTTCAACCTTGATTAGTTCTTGAGACTTTCAAGACCTATAAGACTCCCACTGTCCTCTTGACATATAAGACTCTCTTGTCAAGAAACAATACTTGACAAACAAATATTCAATAATTAGTGCAGTTTCTTATCAAGACAAACACTTCACACAATTGGTCTTTGTCTTATCCAAAACATCACAACTTACCAATTTCAAATGTACAAGAGTAAGAAACATTTTACTCTACATTTGATAAGTGTTATAATCCTTTCTTAAGATTATTTCACTCAATTTACAATCTTGGAGTACGACTCTAAGACTTGGTTTTGGAACGAAGTATGATTCATCTTTTGATTTAACCATTTCAACAATTCACAATTCCTCTTCTTGGCCATACAAATGCACTAAGATGTCCTTAGAGGATCAATTGTGATATAGTTTCATAACTACTAAGATAATCATAAAGCACGATACTCAAGTACTCTCCCTTCTTTTCAGATTGGAGAAACTTTATCTTTCTGCCTAATTTGATTCTTCTTATTCGTTCTGTTATACATTGAAACTTTTCCAATGATTCAGAATTACACTTAATCTTGTAACTATAACTATATTAACTAAACTTTAGTAAATCATAACGAATAGTCTTACTGTTCTTTGTGGTGGACCTGATCAGCGCACAACCGAGTGCACCCGATCTCCTAGTCCTTCACTTTACCCTCATATACATGTGAACAAGGAATTAGCCTTAATTTCCCAAAGATGAAGTTCTCATCCATCACATAATAAAAGCTACATGTTTCTAAGTTTCTATCCAACTGGAACTTGGGTGATGATAATCTTTCCTTATTTGGTAAATTATGTCCTTACCACAAACAAAAGAATCAAATCCATTTTCCAATATTGCTATCAATGGAAACATATAAGCAACAATTTTCACAAATGGCATTGTAAGGAAACTTAAAATAACATAAATTTCAAAAAATTTCTTTATTTATAAAATTTGCGGAAAACTTATCCTTACAAGGTAAATACATATGAAAACTATGTTGTTATCTATTCCTAAGCAATCTATAATAACTTTTATGCAACAGCTCAAAATTCTGATCATCGAACCATCCGATTGAAATCCATCTCTTCACATTCAGAATCAACTTACTCTTCCTTTAAGCTTCCTTTCATTTCTTCGATTCTACAAAACATCAAAATGTAATTACATTATATCATCTATTAAGAATCTCCAAATAGGAATTAATAGAGTTAGGTAATGGACTTACTTGAAGCAGAGTCAAACTTTTTGACTTTACCATCCTTGCGATCTTTCAAGTAAATATGGCAGCTTCGCAACCAGTGCTCCTTCTCTTGGCAATAGAAACATATGGACTCTTTGGGAATGGTACACAATAAAATCTCATACTTAGCCTTTCCATTTCCTTTTGAAAGAGAAATATTTTTTGGACTTCTGATGTTTCCATTTTCATTG
The DNA here is from genome assembly GCF_051521515.1 of Lactuca serriola. NCBI lineage: Eukaryota > Viridiplantae > Streptophyta > Magnoliopsida > Asterales > Asteraceae > Lactuca > Lactuca serriola. Next base: position 98,270,797 of record NC_136412.1, on the reverse strand, counting down.
TCCATGGAGGTTTAGGAAGTAGATCTTCCAATCAAATTTGCTTTACCAGTGCCCCATATCATTTTTGATTTAGCAGCAATTACCAAATATGTAAGATCGATAAAGGACATTTCGCGTTCTATCATATAGTAATCCTTAACAAACTGACTATACGACTCGGGAAGTGACTGAAGAACCAAGTCAACAGCCAACTTCCTTGACACAACGACTCCTAACTTCTTTGAACTTGTGGGTCAGGGAGAATTATTGGAGGAGGTGGAGGAAGTGAAGTTCCACAATATCACGAAAAAGGGATTGATCTTTCACCTTGACCGTCTTGTGGAATATCATCTTTATAAAGAGAACTTTTTTCCAAAACGACGAGGAAGACCATAATTGTCAAAACGAGACATCTACAAGGGAGAAATTCAAGTTTAGTTTATTTAAGTCCTTAATATAACACCCAAAATGAATTATTAAGGCTAGGACCCAACACAATATTTTACAATTCGGAAGAGGGATGCCGTAATCCAATTGAAAAATATTTGAAGGTAGGTAAATGACGATTTCCCAATTTCCACAAGGAAAAATGAAAATGAACTTTAGGTTTTAAATTAATTGAAATTCGTAGATTCTTTGAGATTCATTGAACTTTTCAATGGCATGTTTAAATCTCGATTGTGCCCTTCAAGTTTGTGACTGGGATGTCGAGGATCACAATTAAGGTGTGGATAACCATGCAAATGTGCTTGGTACGCTTAATGTTACAGATAACCTAATCAATGTGTCGGTTAACCAAACACGCTCCATTGATATATGATTAACATCAATCTACCCTTTTCCACACACTGTCAGTCCCAGATTAGTGTGTCGGTTAACCAACATGCTCCACTAACGACTTAACAAGGTGCAAAGTGCAATTTCATGGGTTAGCACGAAATTCACATTTTTCCTAAATAACTAAGATTGGGAATTTTTAAGTGTTTAGTTACTTGGTATTTTCATTATACTTTTAATGAGAATTAATGTCCTATCCTTCACGTTAGGCTAACAACCCTCCACCGGTCAAGGAAGCGGTGGGTGAGAGTGGACACCCATTAAACCGCAATTTTATAGACGGTAACCTTATACCCCTCTTATAGACCGGCTTCATGAATGAGGTCTACTAACGGTAAGACGGACTTGTCGTATACATATATATAATTATTAAACTCTTAATATTATAATAGTATAAGGGTGTATTTTAAACTTTTAAAATACTAGATGGTTTAATCTATTAATAAATTATACTCTTAATTCAATTAACCTTAAATCATGTCATTATGGAATTATTAATTCTTTTTTAATTAAATAACTTAATTAATTTAATAAAATACATAAGGTGCAATTTGAACTACTCAAATACTTCAAGGTTCTAAATAAAAAAATCAAAATTAAAAACTATTTAATTAATTTTATAATTTATAAACCCAAGAGTTACACATTTTTTAATTACAAGAATTTCTTAATTTGAGACTTTTCAAATACCAAAACTTGAGGGCAAGTTTTTTAACTCTTGAAAAACATTTGGTTTCCATAACTTATAAGTTTAATGTGGTTTTTATGGAAAAACTTTCATGTTCCATAACTTGAGGAGAAGTTATGGAGGACTTTTAAAGAACATTTAGATCAATATTTTAACAAATAAAATTATCATATAATTTTCCTATGATCTAATTAAACTCAGAAGTCAAGATAATTCACATCAACAATTTACAAGAAATTTGTCCCTCATATAAACTAATACAAATCTTGAAATTTTGACAATTATCTTTTGATTGGATGAGTATAATCATTACCATTCCAACAAAATCAAATTTTACGAACTAAAACATTTTCGGGTAATGATCTGAATCCAAAACAGGCCAAAAATCCCGAAAAATTGTTGTCTGATCATCCAACTCGTCGAACCCAACTATGGACTTGTGGAGTTCAAGGCAAAATTCATCCTACTCGTCGAGTCCAAGCATGTACTCATTGAGTAGGTGCTGTCGGATCAATTTTTCAGCTTTGAAAAAATAAACCATTCATCAAATATAATAGAAAACAATCCTAGGCTCAGATACCACTATTGGGTTTTTGTATAGTACAACATCCAATTGTGCACATACAACCCTAAATGCTTTCGATCTATTTTTTTTATCTAATTATACATGCAATCTTGTTTCCAAAGCACTAAGCCTACAACTAGCATACAATTGACATAAACAACATAAGAATGAGTTATAGAATTACCTCTTGTTGTAGCTTGTAGTTTTAGCCTTTAAGAACTTAGCACCTTAAATGTGATGCCTCAAATGGTTCACAAACACCATAAACAAAAGGATGAATTTTGAGAGAGAGAGTATGCTAGCACTAAAAATCGGTTCTACGATCTCTAAAAACACTAGGGAAACCGATTTTAGGCTATAGGGTGTCATATATATAGTGTAGGAATCTAAGGATCATGGGTAAACCCTAATCCATACACTTGGGTTAGTATCCATATTTCATGTGGGCTAATTCTTCATGGATACTTACATAAACTTAGCCCATCATGGATCAATAGCACAAACCTTATATATATCACAGATTTACATAATCAGTCCTCGTAAATTTAATTAGTCTCTTTTGATCACTAAATGAATTCCAAATTAATTCTTCATCAATAATAATTAAATAGTATGATTTCATATTAATATATTAGAGCTTATAATATATTAATAAATCACAAATAACCTCTTCTCAAAAGTCCATCCTATCAAATTAGTCTGGTGAAGGCAACCTAAATGGATCATGCTACTCTCGAGTCAAGTACATACTAATTATAGTTATGGGCTTAGACACCTAATCCAATACTTGGTTGACTTACTTCTGAACAGCAGAGTTATTGGAAGCAAGTAAATCTTCAAGAAGAAGATTAACATGGACGGAAATGTACAAACTTTCAAAGCACGACTTGTCACGAAAGGATATACTCAAATTCAAGGTGTTGAATATGAAGATACTTTCTCGCCAGTTACTAAGATTTAATCTGTTAGGGTTATCATGGCCATAGTTGTATATTATGACTATGAGATATGGCAAATGGATGTCAAAACCACTTTCCTTAACGGATATCTTGAGAAAGATGTTTATATGGAACAAAATTAAGGTTTTGTCAAACTGGATAACCTAAAAAAGGTGTGTAAACAGAAGAAGTCCATTTATGGATTGAAACAAACATCTAGGGTATGGTATCATAGTTTTGACGAAAACAACAAAAAGTCTGGTTTCTCATCAAGTTCCCATGAACCATGTGTATACATGAAAGCAAGTGGGATCTATATTGTTTTTCTAATTCTATATGTTGATGACATATTATTGATCGGGAAAGATATCCCGACATTGAATGAGACTAAGGCCTACCTTACTAAGTCCTTTCAAATGAAATATCTAGGGGATGTTGCATACATACTCGGTATTGGGATCTATAGAGATAGATCCCAACGACTCATTGGTTTGAGTTAGAGTACATACATTGCTAGTACTGAAGATGAGATCAAAAGAAATGAAACGCATACCATATGCTTCAACGGTAGGTTCAATTATGTATGCTATGATATGTACAAGTCCAGATGTAGCTTATGTTATTAGTATAACTAGTAGGTTTCAAGCTAATCCTAGCGAAGAACAATGAGTGGCTGTTAAGAACATAATTAAGTACTTAAGAAGAACTAAAGATATGTTTCTCGTCTATAGAGGAGTTGAAGAAGAGCTTACTCTATGATGTTACACTAATGCTAGTTTCAACACTGATCGAGATAACTCACAATCACAGTCAGAATATGTGTTCACACATAATGGAGGAGCTATTGCTTGGAAGAGTTCAAAGCAACAAGTGTTTGCACTTTCTAAAACAGAATCAGAGTACATAGCTACGTGTAAAGCGACTTAAGAAGTTGATTGGATGAAGAAATTCATCGGTGATATGGATGTTGTTCCAAGCATCAAAAGGCCGTTGAGATGCTTTGTGACTACACCGGTGCCATCGATATCGCAAGAGACCCGATGCTTACCAACAAGACTAGACACATTCAACGAAAATTCAATTTCATTCGTCAAGAATTAGAATTGGGAAATGTATGCATTGAAAAGATTCATATAGATGATAATCTAGCGGATTCATTCAAAAAGGCTCTACCTCAAAGAAAGTTTGAGAGTCATGAAAAAGGAATCGGTCTACGATTAGCTAGTGATTGGATTTAAATATGTACTTGACTAATATTTGGATATTCAGAACTATGCAGCAATGATATTTAAGCTCCTTTAATATATGATATATCTCTTTTGTGTTGAATATTATTGTGTTCTATCTTAGCATGTTATTTAATCCTTGAATAATGTAATTATTCACGATTTGTCCATAGTCGGTCATTATTGTAGGAGCAAGTGTTGAATTAAGACAAATGTGAATTGGCTTGGTTGATTTCAAGAAGTGAAATAGCAAAGTGTTGCATCCAATGTAACACTCGTGTTTCTAGCCTAGGCATTAATATTAAGGTGATAGTCTAGGTTAACCTTTGTAACTCATTTTGAAGAAATGAAAAAGGAATTATGTGAATTCTATGTGTTTTATGCTTAATTATTAGGGTCTAATTAATTAAGAATAAAAATGAGCATCAAAAATAAATATTAGATAAAGCCAATATCTTTACATAAAGTTGTAGTGGTCGAAAAAAGGATTTCGGGGATATAAAGAATACCAAAATCCGAGTTATAACGAACTGGCACGACGCTGAATGTCGTAAAAAGTGAGTTTTTGATAAACTGCTTTTTAGCCTTAGTAATCTAAACAAAACTCGTAGTGTTCGTTAAACCGAGAAGTTCGATAAAAAGAACACCCAAATCTGACTTCATATGAGAAAGTTATGATTTTTCGAAGTTTCAGCTTAGCAGTAGACAGCTAAAAACTCGAATTTTAGATCGAGTGATTTTTAGCCGACACAACCTAAACGAGAATCGAAGGTCTCGTCATTAGTAGCACAACGGTACAAAGTCTGACGAAAACGGACGTCGGATGAAGAAGTTATGAATTTTTAACGGATTTCATGTCCCGGTCTGTTAAAAATAATAATATAAAAATTAAAGTCAAAATTAGTCGACGAAGTCTAAACGAAAGTTGTAGAGCGTAATTTTACCTACGCGTGCATATAAAGAACGTCAAAAACAGAGCTCGTATGCGAAAGTTATGGATTTTAGAAGTTTTGGCGCGAAAATGAGAAAAATCCCCAAAACCGAGGAATTTCGCACACGTGGACTTCGGCCACGTCACCCTCGCTCAAAATGCGCCACGTGTTTGAAGTCTGCTAAGTCATCCAAAGGGGTCCACTAGGAGTCCGACACGTGTCGCCTTCCCTCGCATGAATAATAGTTGCATGTCGGATTCTGATTCGACCGAAGGGAGGCCCAATCTGAAGCTTGCTGCTGGACCGAGCCTCGCACCGCCTAGCCTCCGAGCCACGTAGATGGACCAGTAGACCTTGGTCCAATCAGCAACTGCCACCGAGGCCTTCGCACATGCAGCCACCTGCAGATCCTCGCCTGCGGACCCCACGACCGGAGCCGACTTCGGACCCCTATAAATACAAGGGGTATGCGAGCCTTCTCGGTTACTTTTGGAGTTTTTCCGTATTTAGCCCCTTTCTTCATATTTCTTTCATCTTAATATCCCCCAAAGCCCCGGTATCAATTATAAGCCCCGGAATACTCCACGAAGTGCCCGAGAAGCCTGGAAAATTTATCTTTTCGGTTTTGAAGCCCGACCTGCAGAGCCCGGTTTCTTAACAAAACTCCCGGTTTTATTACAAACGATCGTTTTAGGAAACGAATTGCTGCCCGATTATCATCAAATCATGTGAGTGTATAGTCACCTACATCTTACACCTAGATATGAAGTATTTTTCATGAAATACGTGCAATGTGTAATTATATTAATTGTTTAATTGAGATGACTGTTGAATTGATGTTTTATACATGTTTTAAACTGTATATGTATTTTTATCTACAAATATGTTGGGTAAAACATGGTTAGATAGTGATGTGTGATAAAATAAAAGTGATGAGAGGCCTCGATGTGATTTGAGATCCAGTCATCTAGCGGAGGTTGGATGACGACCACAGACTTTCTAGACAGTCCAGTGGAACACTGGCAGGCCCGCAACCTGTAGGTGTAATGAACTAAGAGTGTTCATTCGTTGTACTCCATCCCCCTCATGGTTTCCTTTAGGACATGTACGGCTGAGGAAACCCCTTAGCAGTAGTGTCCATCCCGATGTTATTTTTTAGGCTAGGTCCCTTGTGATAAGTGTTTAGGGACGTAAAGTGAGGATAACGGGAACGGGTAATCAGGGTTATTGTTGATTGATGAACTTAGTAAGTTTATTATTATTGTGGGTTGAAAACCCTATATGCTCACCAGGCTCACAAGCCTGACTAACTCGGCTTTTTATGTTACAGGTAGTGAACCCCGAGCATAGTCGGAGGACGATGAGGGATTTTTGGATTATAGGCCAGTAGTTGTAAATAACTGTTGAAAGGCTTATAATGTTTTGTTTATGCTTTTGATCTATATCGGAACATGACATCCCGAGGTTTTGATATGAAATGAAACTATACATTTCTTAAAGAAGGTTTTGATAAACTTTTATCATGTTTTGTTTTGGGGACCAATTCTGCAACATCTTTTAAAAAGATTTCTCTGATTTTATTTTAAAAAGCATAAATTAAATCGGTCTTTTCTGGCCGAGAAATTAGGGGATGTCACAGTTGGTATCAGATGTCACACCCCCGAACCGTCAGGAAAACAACGGCGAAAACGTCCGGGGGCGGCGACGTCATATGTAGTATCACAACCATTATACATAGTAAGCATAGTAAACACAACCATTACATTACAACAAGATTATTTACATTTGTTTTAAAAGCATTAAAAACACAAATTATATACATCGGTATAATCAAAAGTACATACGAGACTTCTATATGCTCCGCCTTCTCCAAAAGTAAGAGAGATACCTGTCTAACGTGAACCTGAGAATACAAGCAGTTTTAGGAATATCAGCATAAAGCTGGTGAGTTCATAAGCGGTTGATTCTGGTGAAAGAAAATGTTCCTTTGGTTTTAGGAAAAGTTGTTTCCCAAGAAAATCTCATATTTTCTTATACAAGAAGTTCGATTATCCCTTTGTTAAACAGCCTGTTTATGAAAAGTTAAGTTATCCCAGGAAAAACCCATATTTTCCTTAAAATTTAATAGTTGGTTTTCGATTCGGAAATGAAGTGTGCAAGTATCTACCATACTTGTATCGTTAGGTGAAAACTCTGTTACTCCCAATAAGATACATTAGTTTTAATACACACATAAAACTAATAAGTAGGTAGTGAACTAATTCCTAAGGGTATTGTTGATACCCTCTAGTAATCAAAACAGTTATTACTTTGAGGTTATTTCACTAAGTTCATTATTACCAAAAGTAAATCTCCATTATCTTAAATTGCGAGTTCTATAACCATACAATAAACTGGATATGGCGCATAACGGGGCCAGTATCTTTTATGACTTTGTCACCCGTAGACCTGTCAGTCCCACTATAGCTAGCACCAAGGTGCGAGGTAGTCAATCTCGTATATATCTATACACAATAGTCACGTTCTCCCTCCAGGAGATTCTGATTACAAGGTTAGTCCTACACTCGCGTATTCTGGTGGAGTGTTACCAAGGACGTGTCTCTAATCTTAAAAATAATGAACTTACAAGTAAAAATACAAAAAATTCCGTTTTATGGTTGGCATGAATCCTTTGCAAGATATAAAATATAAAATTTTATAATGAGATTCACAAGTTTCCTTGCTTTAGTTTTGAGAAGTAACTTTACATGTTGATTTATTAATCGGTTGGTAATACGGTTTTCTGTGTTAAAAACATACTAAACATGTAAATATTTCACACGAAATAATAGGTTTTGAGTACAAGTTCCCTTGTACTTTTTCTTGTATCCCCCCCCCCCCTGAAAATGTGAAAACTCGTTAAAAAGTTGTAGGGGTATGAACTCACCTGTAGTGAGTGGATTGGATCGAAGTGCCAAGTAGGATGCTTGGTGTTAAGTGAGGACTTGAACACACCCACGGACCCTATGTAACATGAAGTGATTCATAATGGTATCTAATTAGTCATTTAATAACTAATTATACAAGGACCTCCTAATACATGAAAGCACTTTACCACAAGTGTTAGAAGTGATACGAGTTGCATCTAAGGAGTGTATGGCCTCACTATGGAGTTTACTCCTAAAATGGGGGCCCTTAGGGGTGTTTACAGTTCTAGGACCATTTCCCCCATGAGTTTACGGCCATAAACTCATGGCAATGATGTTATTGGGTGCTCAAAGGTCGTAAACTACTAAAGGAATTATGCTAGACTCGAATCAAGGGCTATGGAAGTGATTAGGGCTTGAAATGGACCCTTTATGGAGTTTACGGTTTTTGAATCCCTCCTTGGGGAGTTTATTGCCGTAAACACATGAGTTTACGGTCGTAAACTCATTTTTCTCCCTTCCTTATGTCTTTTGGTGCAACTAGGTTAAGCATGCAAAGTTGTAACCACTTATACAAGTCATAGAAGGTGTTAAGGTCATTTTAACACCCTTAGAAGGTGTTTACGGTTTTGGGAGGTCCCCAAACCATAAACTCATGTTTACTCCTTTCATTTCGTGTTTTGGGGTTATTAGATCATTCATGCAAGTTCCTAGTTCATTAGTCAATCATTGGAAGGAGTTTGGGGCATCAAAACCCCTTTTTGGGGTGTTTACGGTTTTAGGAGGTTCCCAAACTGTAAACCGAATGTTCTTGCAGTTTTTGGGTGTTTAATTCATAGATTTGCAAGTATGCTAAGCAAATAACTAGCTAGGAGAGGTTTACTTACTTATGTGAAGCTTGAAGGAGTGTTTCTTGATCAAAAACCCGAAATTGTAGAGAGAAAGTTTCTAGAGTGTGAAAAAGGTGGGAATGAAGACCACCCAACCCTTATATGGGGTTGAGTTTACGGTCAGGGTGGGGGTCCACCAACCACTAACCTCAACCAGGGTTTTTCGCGCGATTTTTCATTTTCCGTCATGTATGAAATTACGACAATAACTCCCATTGATTTACTTACTTAAGAAGTTAACGAAAAACATTTAATAAAAATAAATTTTATTAACGGAAGTGGGTTACATTGACGGAATAAATTTCGGGTTGTCACATCAGAGCGTTAGTTTAAGCGAACTAAGAAATTGTAGGATTTCTAAACTTAAACTTAGAATGCTAAGTGATGATTGTGAGATGAGTGTCTACCATATTTAAGACACGAGCACTAGTTTATTTTAGGAAAGATGCCTAAAATGCCCTTATGTGCTGAATGCTATGTGTCTGCCATGTGTGCCATTATTTGTTCGGCTATATGGTCTGTTGCCGACTGGATCTGGAAACCTTATGTGTGTAGGATTCTAAGCGTATGATTACGAGATTAGAACTAACATGTAAATGTTTCGGAGTGATAAGGGAATTAAAATATCTAACAAGGATAAAGACCCAAATTCGCCTTATTTGGTATATAGATTGTAATGGCAAGAACTCGTAGTGGAGTTGCAAATGAAAACGGAAACAGGGATCAACAGCCTCAACCTCAAGAAGTTGAGCAAGTACCTATTGTAGGAGCTGCACCTGAGCCAATGACGATGGTTGGGGTACAAGCAATGATGTATATGTTGTTAGATCGCCAGATGGAGGATACAAGGCGATTACTACAACAGCATAGGGAAGAGACTACGATGCCTGTTGAACAGCCCGTATTGAATGAAGGGCAATCAGTAGGAGGGAATTACAGTGGGACTCTTGGTCAATCCAACCCACCGATAGTTAGACAACACAACCAGGATGGAGGAGTTGATGGACGCGGATGCAAATACAAAGATTTCATGGCATCTAAACCGCCGTGTCTATCTGGAAGTCCGACACCGGTGGAAGTCATGAATTGGATCTCCGAAATGGAGACGATGTTTGAAAGTTGTGAGTGCAGCAACAAACAAAAGACCGCACTTGCAATTCCTCTGTTAAAGTCTGGTGTGTTGAGCTGGTGGAAGTTTATTAGTAAGTGAGGATAACGGGAACTTGATGAACTTAGTAAGTTTATTATTATTATGGGTTGAAAACCCTATATGCTCACGAGGCTCCCAAGCCTGACCCACTCAGCTTTTTATGTTACAGGTAGTGGACCCCGAGCATAGTCGGAGGACGATGAGGGATTTTTGGATTATAGGCCAGTAGTTGTGAATAACTGTTGAAAGGCTTATAATGTCTTGTTTATGCTTTTGATCTGTATCAGAACATGACATCCCAAGGTTTTGATATGAAATGAAACTATACATTTCTTAAAGAAGGTTTTGATAAACTTTTATCATGTTTTGTTTTGGGGACCAATTCCGCAACATATTTTAAAAAGATTTCTCTGATTTTATTTTAAAAAGCATAAATTAAATCGGTCTTTTCTGGTCGAGAAATTAGGGGATGTCACATCCAAATTCATGTGTACTTGTTTAAGAACAACTATTGGAAATGACCCGCATCAAGAGTCACTTCATGCATCGATATCATAAGTGAATCTTGATCACAGGTATATATCTTTATGTCTTTCGACCTGAGATGCATATTGGAGAACTCAAGTATGGAGATTATTATACTTTGACATCGTTAAACGTTGTTCGTAACTGTGCAGTTATAAAAGCCTCCGCTAGGTAGAGCATGATCTATATGAGAGTATGTATGTAGTCAAGATGGGATTTTTTTCCTCTTATGTGTTGAGAGTTAGACATATAAGGTGCCTTTCATAGAAGTTAAATGTCAAATAAGGATGATCATGTTCCATGTCTCATATCCAACTGCTGGATTAAGTGTCTAAGCCAATAACTATAGTTGGTATGTACTTGACCCGAGAGTAGCATGGTCCATTTGGGTTGCCTTCAACAGAACAATTTGATAGGATGAATATTTGAGAAAGAGGCTATTTAAGATTTATTAATATATTATAAGTATAATATATTAATTGAGAAATCATAATATTCAATTAGTAGTGATCGAGAAGTAATTTGGAATTAATTTAGTGATCAAAAGAGACTAATTAAATTAATGGGGACTGATTATGTAAATCAGCGATATATATTGTTTGGGCTATTGATCCATGATGGGCTAAGTTTATGTGAGTATCCATGAAGAGTTAGACCACACGAGATATGGATCATAACCCAAGTGTACGGATTAGGGTTTACCCATGACTCTTGGAATCCTACAATATATATGTGTTATCCCTTAGCTGAAAATCGACGCTAAGAGTTCTAGGAAGAGAGATAACCGAATTTAGAGTGTCTAGCCTCTGTCTCAAATTCTTCCTTTCTTCATGGTGTTTCTGAACCATTTGAGGCATCACACTTGAGGTGTTAAGCTCTTGAAAGGCCAAAACTACAAGCTACAGTAAAGAGGTATTCTTCTAACTAGTTTTATGATTCATGTACCAGGATTGTATGCTAGTTGTACGCTTCATGCTTTGGAAATTTTATTGCATGTATAACTAGAGAAAACTTAGAAACAAATCTATTAGGGTTGTATGTGCACCATAGGAGTGTTATAGTACACAAAACCCAACAATGGTATTAGAGCAATGAGTAGTTTTCTATTATATAGTTACATTTGGAAATTGTTCAAAGTTGAAAAAAAAATGAAAATGGCCTTTTGTCAGGCTGAACTCATCGAGTCCATAGATGAACTCCATGAGTTCATGATGAAATCAACGAGTCCAAAGCCTAGCTCGACGAGTTGCACTGGCAAATGGCAGATTTTCGGGTTTTTTGGCCTGTATTGGATTGGGATAACTACCACAAACTGTTTTATATATCATAAAATCTGTTTTTTCTGATATGGTAGTGATTATACTCATCTAATGAAAAGATAATTGTCAAAGTTTTAAGATAATTGTTGGTTATATGATAAACAAAGTTACTTATAAATTGTTCATATGAATTATCTTCCTTGTGAGTTAAATTAGATCAATCCAAGATTATATGATAATTATATTTGTTAAAATTGATCTAAATGTTTTTTTAACGAGTTCCATAACTTGTCCTCAAGTTATGGAACATGAAAAGTCTCATCCATTAAAATAACATTAAACTCATAAGTTATGGAATTCAAGAGTCTTAGATGGAATCCAAAAGGTTTTGAAGAGTTTCAAAACTTGCCCTCAAGTTTTGGAATTTGAAAAGTTTAGTTAAAAGGTTTTAATTTGTAATATCGAATTCTAAAACATCTAGTAACTGAAAGGTTTCAAAAGATGCATCTGATGGGTTCATAACTTAAAAGTTAATTAAATAGTTTTAATTTTGAATTTTTAATAACCTAGATGCCTTGAATAGTTCAATTACACCTTATGGACTTTATTAAATTAATTAAAGTGTTTAATTAAAAGAGAAGTTTAATAAATCCATAATAACATGGTTTAAGATTAATTAAATTAAGAGTATAATTTATTAATTAATTAAACCACCAAGTATTTTAAATGTGTAAAATACACCCTTATACTATATAAAATTAAAAAGTTTAATATATTATACGTATAAGTAAAAGGTCGGTCCTACCGTTAGTAGGCCTCATTCACGAAGCCGTCTATAAGGGGGTATAAGGTTACTGCCTACAAAATGGTAGTTTAATGGGTGTCCACTCTCACCCACCGCTTCCTTGATTGTTGGAGGGTCATTAGTCGAACGGGTATGATAGGACATTAATTCTCATTAAAAGTATAATGAAAATACCAAGTAACTAAACACTTATAAATTCCCAATCTTAGTTACTTAGGAAAAATGTGAATTTGGTGCTAACCCATGAAATTGCACTTTGCACCTTGTTAAGTCGTTAGTGGAGGGTGTGCAGTTAACCGAAACACTATTCTGGGACTAAAAATGTGTGAAAAAGGGTGGCTTGATGTTAATCATGGATTAATGGAGCGTGTGTGGTTAACCGGAACATTGATTGGATGGTTTGTAACATTAAGTGTACCAAGCTAATTTGCATGGTTATTCACACCTTGTTTGTAATCCTCGACATCACAGTCACAGACTTGAAGGGCATAATCAAGATTAAACATGTCATTGAAAAGTTCAATGAATCTCAAAAGAATCTAGGAATTTCAATTCATTGAAAACTTAATAATCAATTTCATTTTTCATGGTGGAAATTGGTAAATCGTCATTTACCTACCTTCATATATTTTGCAATTGGATTACGGCATCCCTCTTCCGAATTGTAGAATATTGTGTTGGGTCGTAGCCTTAATATTTGTTGTTGGGTGTTATATTAAGGACTTAAATCAATTAACTTGTGTAACATCTCGAGTTCAGGAGTGCAAGTTCAGGGTTCAAATTGAAAATGTTTAAGGGCAACTCGGCGAGTCCATGGGTGGACTCGGCGAGTAGAGTCGCGACTTTGGTCGCGTGTTAAGTGGCCAACTCGGCGAGTCGGCGGCTGGACTCGGCGAGTTGGTGTTGGGTGAAGAAAACCCTAATCTTCGGGGTTTGCCCCCTATTTAAAGGATGTTGTGCCTTCTCTTCAACATCTATTTACCCTGAGAGTTCCAGAGAAAACCCTAATCGTGAGAAGTTCCATTATTGAGAGGATTGAAGCTTGGGATAAGGGATTTGTGAAGAGAAGTTGGAGGAATTCGTGGATAGCATCAAAAGGGCTTTTGGATCTGAAGTCTACATCAGTTTAGGCTCATCTTTGGGGTAAGAATCCTCTGTCTTGAACCCTTTTTCCCTTATTGTCATCCATGGTGGTTATTTTGGGGTTTTTGGAGGATTCCATGAGTCCTTTCGGATTTGGAAGATGGATCTGAGGATGCTACCTCAGATTTGGAGTAGTGATGGTCCAAAATTGCACAAAGTCCCTGTTGATAAGTGATTGGTGAAGCTATCTTGTCCCAAACCCAAACCCTAAAGTATAAAATGCCTAGATCTCTTTGGATTCACGTAAAGTTCACCACTTTACGTGATGGATGGGTTGTAGGAGGCTAGATCTATGTTTTGGATCAATTGCATGGCCTGGAAGGTTCTGTTTGGAATGAGATCTAAAGGCACTCGGCGAGTCACAGGGGTGTACTCGGCGAGTTGCTTGAAGATGTTCTAGAACTCGGCGAGTTGGTAGAACAACTCAGCGAGTAGGTTGAAGATAGCCTTGGACTCGGCGAGTCTGTTCTTGGACTCAGCGAGTCTGGTCGTGAGGTCCAAGTTTCTTCTGGTTGAGCTGTGACTCGGTGAGTCAAGGGATGACTCGGTGACTTGAATTGTAACAGCCCGGATTTCCAGGTATCTTTTATTCATATATTTTTGGTGTTTTGAGAGGGGACTCGGCGAGTTGGCGCTCAAACTCGCCGAGTAGGATCGCGGTTCTGGACACAGGTTCGCGCCTGGGCTCGGCGAGTCCAAGGAATGGACTCGGCGAGTCCGCGCTGTTTAATGAAACCCTAATTTCCCGGTCCTAAGCCCTATTTAAAGGACCTTATGGCCCTTCATTGCGGCTACCTTGACCTAGAGAGCACCAAAGCAGCTGAGGGTTCTTGTGAGTGAGATAAGAGTCCATTATTCACCAAATTTGTGTGTATTTGCAAGAAAGGAAGGGGAAAGTCAAGCTAGAAGAGTTGGGGAGCTTGGATCTACTTCCATTTCGTCAGGGGAAGCTTCTTGAGGTATCATTCAGAGCTTATTTCCATGTTTTTGTTGATATGGTCAAATCTAGGGTTTCTTCATGCCTTGTTTGCTTTGTAATTGAAGTGTGAGAGGTCCCATGGGGATATGGTACCTAGATCTGGACCTTAGCAGGTCCAGAGAGTCCCAAATGCCATGCTTTATGTCCTTCCTTTTGGGTTGGAGACTAGGGTTGCCATCTTAGAGGTCATTTCTTCAAAAAGAGCCTTGTAGGTGTTGCATGGTAGCCAAGACTGTGACTTTACATGATGAATGAGCTTAGGAGGGCCAGATCTATGAGTTGATGGAGCGGATCTGACCTCAAAAGCGAGATTGAGTTGATGCATGGCATGGAATCGCCGAGTCCGAAGAACAGACTCGGCGAGTAGCATGAGGATTGTCCTTAACCACTCAGCGAGTGGTCCTGCCGAGTTATGGGTTGACTCAGTGAGTCAGGGAGAGTTAGAGAGGGTTGACAGGTGGACTGAGTCGAGCTGGAACTCGCCGAGTTGTTCTTGAGACTCGGCGAGTTGGGTCGTGGTGGCCCCGCGATTCATGCCAGGTGGAACTCGTCGAGTCAGGGGAGTACTCGACGTGTCAAGAGAGGATCCTAGGGAGTCAGTGAACACGTATAGACTCGCCGAGTCGCCCTAGTGCACTCGCTGAGTCCAGTCAAAGTTGATCGTTGACTGTTGACCAGAGTTGACCAGTGTTGACTTGATAGGGATAGTCAACCTTAGTTGTAAAAGCGTTAATTAGAGATATATGATATTATAGGAGGATTATAGCTCGGAGGATCGAGCACGAGTGATTTCCAGGATTCGTTAGTTATCGAGATATACGAGGTGAGTCTTCTCACTATACTTTACCTTGAGTAGGTAATCAGAGTTATGTGACAGAGTATGTGTATGTTATGTGTTGTACTGCATGATGACTATGTGATTTATCATGTCCATGCTTATAGAGTTGGAACTGGAAGGTTCCCAGAGTTAGAACCAGTGGGTTCACAGAGTAGGGTCTACGGACCCACAGAGTTATAGCCTCGAGTGGCTAATATGTGTTATGTGTGGTATTTTGGGGAACTCACTAAGCTTCGTCCTTACAGTGTTAGTGTTGTTTGTTTCAGGTACTAGTGACGACCGTGGGAAGGCGCTGGCTTGATCTGTACACACGCATGAGAATTTTTATGATATGCAATCTTGGGATTTCGTATGATGTGAATTGGAGTTTTAAACTTGATGTTTTATGAAATTAAATGAAAAATGTTTTTATATTTTGCGAAAAATTATTTTGAAATTCACGGTGTTACACGAGTGAGGAAGGACTTAGAGTTGTTGGACTCGGCGAGTTGAGTCGCGGATTGGGGGAAGGTTCTAAGCATGGGGACCCGGCGAGTCAACGGGTTGACTCAGCGAGTAGAGTCAGTCAGGGGTTGATTTTGGCTTTGGCCAAGGGTTGACCAGTTGACTTCGAGGGGCATTTTGGTAATTGTTGGATATTGTTTTGAGTTCAGTGTTTTGGTGGTTGGCCAGTGGTGGTGATCGTGTCAGTAGTTGGAGTAGCTTGGGTTTATCTGTTCAATTGGCAATTTCGAGGTGAGTTATCCTCACTATATCAACCGGGTCTACGGCACCAAGGCCGACCCTTTATCGGATTGAGATCCGGGTATTCGTTGTTATGTTACTGCTTTGATATGTTTGCATCCTGGTAGTTAGAATGGTATATGCTAGTGACCTGGCTGAGGTCGGTATCCTGAGATATAGGGTGATGCTATGCTAGTGACCGGTTAGGTCGGTATCCTGGTTAGAATGATGATATGCTATGTGATCTGTTTGATCGGCTTGTTGACTGTGAGTTATTATATGATTGTATGTTTATGTGCACTTGGTTGTTGGACTGGAGTGGGGTTGAGGCGGGTCCTGCTTTGTGCTGTAGGCCAAGATACCCAGGGCGGACCGGTTGTCCCGAAGGCCCAGCGAGCGGTCCGGATAGGTTGTAGGCCCTAAGGGGGCGGATCAGACGTGTCGAGGCTCAGAGAGTGGACCAGGCCGACTGAAGGCCCGGCGCAGGCGGACCAGTCATACTGTAGACTCAGAGAGTGGACCAGGTGGATTAAAGGCCCGGTGCGGGCGGACCAATCACACTGTAGACTCGATGTATATGGGTAGACTCAGAGGGTGGACCAGGTGGACTGTTGGCCGGTGCGGCGGACCAGTCACACAGTAGACCCGAAGTGCATGGCTGTTCTGTGATCGGATGTGTTATGGCATGATTATGCGTGTAAGGTATATGTGGTTGGTATTTTGGGGATATCTCACTAAGCTTTCGGGCTTACAGTTGTGGTTTTATGTTTTTCAGGTTCTTCAGGAGACTGTAGCAAGGTGAAGGCGTGATCGTACCGCTCCTCATGTTTATGTTGTGATGTGATTCTGGGAATACTCTAAAGAAATTGTATTGAAAACCTTTTTGTAATAATTTAATGAAACCGGGTTGTTTTTGAAAAGTTTAAATTGGTTGAAATTTTTCATTCGTTACAAGTTGGAATCAGAGCCTTGGTTTGAGTGAATTGGAGTAACACTCGTGCGACTCCAGTCTCAAATCGAGGAGGGTTTTCAAAAGAGAATTTAAAATGGTTTTCAAAATGAGTAAAGACGCGGAAGTACGATCAGCCGGAGCCAGTAAGTAACCCCAAAATACCATACATGATATTTGTTTTTGACTTTGATAGAAAAGAATGCTAGTGCTAGGCTAGGGATCTTCAGGATTTCATGATAATGTTGCCTGATTTATGATGCCTGTTAGCCTAGGTTTTCTTTATGGGAGGTTTCCAGTGTTCCTCTAGTAGTGAGGGTTGAGCATTTGTTTGTATGTTTTCACTAGGGTGTTGTGGTAGTACTTCATACAAATATGGGTAGGTGTGGAAGGTAGTATGGGCCCGTACTACTGAAAGCACAGGACCCATAAGCGTATCAGGGAAACCATGACCTCTAGGGTTGGGTTGAGAGTTGGTTCCTGGTTTAATGGGAAGTGTCTGAGATTTTTGTGGTGTTTTTCAGTATGGAGATTCCGAGGCATGCTGGGAGTGGATCCGGGTTAGGATCGGGAGCAGGAGAAGGAGTTTCAGGCGGGTCAGTACCGCCCGAAGTTGTTGGTCAGATGAGCACGTGCGAGTTGGATGCGAGGATTCGTGAGATCCTGCATGATGAGGTTGTTGCATTGTTCCGAGATGAGTTGCCGGAACTGTTTGGGTCGATCAAGACCGCCATGGTTGAGTATTTTGATGAGCGTTATGCAACTCTCATAGAGACGGCTGCCGCGGCGGCTACAGCGGCTGTAGCAGCGGAAGGGGGAGGAGTTGGTCGGGGTTTTCAGTATCGGGACTTCAATAATACGAAGCCTCCCACCTTTGATGGAGTTTAGGACCCGATTGTTGCTATGAGATGGTTATCGGACGTGGAAGGGTGTTACTTCACGTGTTCATGCCCTGCTGATCAGAGGGTGAGGTGTACTCTGAACCTGTTGAGGCTCGGGGCGAAGGATTGGTGGAGATTGACCACGGGGTCATATTCGGATGCGCAGAGGGCTGCGGTTTCATGGGATCAATTCGGAGAGATGTTCAGCACTCGTTATGTTCCGCGGGTTGAGAGAGAGAGATTGGCTCAGGAGTTCCTTGAGCTTAAGCAGGGTTCGGAGTCGGTGACTGAGATCACCAGGATGTTCACTGAGAGGGAAATGTTCTGCCCTGAGTTCGCTTCGGAGCAGGCTCAGATGTCTCGATATCTGAGCATGTTCAAGAGGGATATCAGCCAGTTTGTATCTACGTAGAGGTGCGATTCTTTGTTGGAGTTGCAGGAGGCCGCCAGGCGGCGTGAGTTAGAGATTGAGTTGCAGTTGCGTGAGCTGAGGCAGGCTCCGGTGCAGTTGCAGCCGGCGCCGAAACGGTCCAAGACCGTTGATTCTAAGGTGGGAGATCAGAGCAGCCACGCTTGTGGGAAGTGTGGGAGGGGTCACACCGGAGTTTGTAGGTCCGGTGGTGCATGCCGCAAGTGCGGAAAGGAGGGGCACTATGCGAGGGATTGTCAGCAGTCAGTGCTGGTTTGGGATTTGAGGATTTGCTATCATTGTCATCAGGTGGGGCACTTGAGGGTCAACTGTCCACAGCTTGCTGCAGGACCGGTGCAGGCTCCAGCATTGGCCACTTTGAGGATCACGGGTGGAGGTCAGGGTGGAGCGGAGCCCCCAAGGGCTCAGGGTCATGCTTTTCAGCTTACAGCAGATGAGGTCAGAGCAGTGTCGGATGCAGCCGCGGGTATGTTTTTTTCTTGATGTCTTGATTATCTTGTGATTTTTGTGGAATGTTGGTTATCTGCTAGTATCATTCGTGGTTTTCGGTGTGGCATTCGTTGTTCTTTGGGGGTTATGGTTTGGTTATGGGTTATAGTTTGGGAATTTCGTTGGTTCTCATTCATGAGGGTTATTAGTGGGAATCTGGTGTTGGTCTGGATGTCGGGTAGCATCTGCGTTCTGAGGAGTGTTTAGCTGCAGAGTGAGTTTCTTTCGAGCGGGATGATCAGTGTGGAAATGGGATTTTTGTGAAGGTTGTTAGTGTTAGTGGGAATCAGTCCGCGTGTAAGTGTTGGTTTTGTGCAAGGTTGTTTTGGGAGGTCGGTGATAGCGACCGGTGGTTGATAATCAGTGCTTTAAGTGGGGGAGAATTGGAAAATTCTCCGGAAGATCGATGAGCATGTGAGGTTGGGTAGCTATTTGGGATTCAGCAGTGTTCTGTCAGCCCAGAGTGTAGGCTGGTATGAGTAAGTGGCAGGCATGCGGGGCGGGATACAGACCTAGGGCATTTGATTGTGGAGAGCCTGGGATCAGGCCGAGATCGATTATGTATGATGGAGATAGAGTTTGGAACCCCTAGAGGGCTAGAACAGTATGTATGGGAGGATTTCCCGAAGAGATAGCTCGGAATGATGAATCTTAGTTAAGTGGTCCGGATAGACTGAAGGCCGGTAGGCATACCAGTCAGGCCGAAGGCTCGGAGAACGGTCCAGCCAGACTGAAGGCACTAAGAGCGGTCCAGATTGGTTGAAGGTTCTAAGAGTGATCCAGATTGGCTGAAGGGCTATTAAGGCGGTCCAGTTATGCTGAAAACTCTGTAGGTGTTGTTAGATCGGTTCGAGGAAATGGATTGAGTATGTTTCGAGGTGTTAGCATTAGAAGGTCTGGCCCTAGGTATTGATCTTGATTAGTGGAGATGGTGCATGGACTCGAGAGTCCTTGCGAGCAGATTCAGAGCATGTGTGTTGCATGGATAGCGGTTACGCTATAAAGGGGTGGTGTAGTGTTAGGCGAGCACCATGGCACTTGTCGTAGTGACAATGCGGCCAAGTGGATTCCCTTGGTAAGGGAAAGGGAGAGAAGAATGTATCTCCGAGAGGAAGTTTAAATTCACGGAAGTGGAAGCAGTAGTGCAGAATTGTGACCGATGTGTCCCAGTTATGGTCTTTGAGTAGCCTGATTGCGGCAGTGGCATGGGATCACATCCGGATGGAATGTCTGCTGAGGTCGCGGAAGGGATTCTGCGGGTGTAGAGCCAAGAGGCTCGGAAGGGATGCAGGGATGGAGTCTTGGACTCCCAGCTTGATTTTGATCAAGGAGTTGTGTATGTAGTGGTGGTTCATCCTGGGAATGGTTGGAGGTGTCGTTAGTGTGATGGGTTTTCCCCAACCCGAGAGTGCTAGGGCTAGTTCCGCATGCGCATGTGATTGCAAGAGGAGAACTCATGGGAGTTGCTCTGAAGAATGTGCCTTTCTGTCAACATGGAATGGATAGAGTTGGACTCGGATCGGGAATCCGGTGGTTCATGGTTATTTCTAGCTCATATGGGTCGAGTGATTGTTGTGATTTGGAGCAGTGTTGCATCATGGGTAGTACTCAGTTGTTAAGTGTGGTTATCAGGGGGTAAAGCCGGTGGCCGACTTGAGACGGTGGTCAGGACACCGTAAGAAAGGAGAAAGTGAGTTTCTGGTTTCTATAGTTGTGCTTTGAGGAGCCTGGTTGAGTTAATGCCAGGTGGTGCGTGGCGGGAGTATTTCTGGAGTTGAGTTGCTGCAGACTTCGAGGACGATGCCTAATTTAAGTGGGGGAGAATTATAACATCCCGAGTTCAGGAGTGCAAGTTCAGGGTTCAAAGTGAAAATGTTTAAGGGCAACTCGGCGAGTCCATGGGTGGACTCGGCGAGTAGAGTCGCGACTTTGGTCGCGTGTTAAGTGGCCACCTCGGCGAGTCGGCGGCTATACTCGGCGAGTTGGTGCTGGGTGAAGAAAACCCTAAACTTCGGGGTTTGCCCCCTATTTAAAGGATGTTATGCCTTCTCTTCAGCCTCTATTTACCCTGAGAGTTCCAAAGAAAACCCTAATCGTGAGAAGTTCCATTATTGAGAGGATTGAAGCTTGGGAGAAGGGATTTGTGAAGAGAAGTTGGAGGAATTCGTGGATAGCATCAAGAAGGCTTGTGGATCTGAAGTCAACATCAGTTTAGGCTCATCTTTGGGGTAAGAATCCTCTGTCTTGAACCCTTTTTCCCTTATTGTCATCCGTGGTGGTTGTTTTGTGGTTTTTGGAGGATTCCATGAGTCCTTTCGGATTTGGAAGATGGATCTGAGGATGCTACCTCAGATGTGGAGTAGTGATGGTCCAAAATTGCATAAAGTCCTTGTTGATAAGTGATTGGTGAAGCTATCTTGTCCCAAACCCAAACCCTAAAGTATAAAATGCCTATATCTCTTTGGATTCACGTAAAGTTCGCCACTTTACGTAATGGATGGGTTGTAGGAGGCTAGATCTGTGTTTTGGATCAATTGCATGGCCTGGAAGGTTCTATTTGGAATGAGATCTAGAGGCACTCGGCAAGTCACAGGGGTGTACTCGGCGAGTTGCTTGAAGATGTTCTAGAACTCGGTGAGTTGGAAGAACAACTCGGCGAGTAGGTTGAAGATAGCCTTGGACTCGGCGAGTCTGTTCTTGGACTCGGCGAGTCTGGTCGTGAGGTCCAAGTTTCTTCTGGTTGAGCTGTGACTCGGTGAGTTGAGTGAGGAAGGACTCAGAGTTGTTGGACTCGGCGAGTCTCGGGGTGACTCGGCGAGTTGAGTCGCGGATTGGGGGAAGGTTCTGAGCATGGGGACTCGGCGAGTCCTTGGGTTGACTCGGTGAGTAGAGTCAGTCAGGGGTTGATTTTGGCTTTGGCCAAGAGTTGACCAGTTGACTTCGAGGGGCATTTTGGTAATTGTTGGATATTGTTTTGAGTTCAGTGTTTTTGGTGGTTGGCCAGTGGTGGTGATCGTGTCAGTGGTTGGAGTAGCTTGGGTTTATCTGTTCAGTCGGCAATTTCGAGGTGAGTTATCCTCACTATATCAATCGGGTCTACGGCACCAAGGCCGACCCTTTATCGGATTGAGATCCGGGTATTCGTTGTTGTGATACTGCTTTGATATGTTTGCATCCTAGTAGTTAGAATGGTATATGCTAGTGACCTGGCTGAGGTCGGTATCCTGAGATATAGGGTGATGCTATGCTAGTGACCGGTTAGGTCGGTATCCTAGTTAGGATGATGATATGCTATGTGATCTGTTTGATCGGCTTGTTGACTGTGAATTATTATATGATTGTATGTTTACGTGCACATGGTTGTTGGACTGGAGTGGGGTTGAGGCGGGTCCTGCTTTGTGCTGTAGGCCAAGATACCCAGGGCGGACTAGTTGTCCCGAAGGCCCAGCGAGCGGTCCGGATAGGCTGTAGGCCCCAAGAGGGCCGACCAGACGTGCCGAGGCTCGGAGAGTGGACCAGGCCAACTGAAGGCCCGGCGTGGGCGGACCAGTCATACTGTAGACTCAGAGAGTGGACCAGGTGGATTGAAGGCCCGGTGCGGGCAGACCAATCACACTGCAGACTCGATGTATATGGCTAGACTCGGAGGGTGGACCAGGTGGACTGTTGGCCGGTGCGGTGGGCCAGTCACACAGTAGACCCGAAGTGCATGGTTGTTCTGTGATCGGATGTGTTATGGCATGATTATGCGTGTATGGTATATGTGGTTGGTATTTTGGGGATATCTCACTAAGCTTTCGGGCTTACAGTTGTGGTTTTATGTTTTTCAGGTTCTTCAGGAGACTGTGGCAAGGTGAAGGCGTGATCGTACCGCTCCTCATGTTTATGTTGTGATGTGATTCTGGGAATACTCTAAAGAAATTGTATTGAAAACCTTTTTGTGATAATTTAATGAAACCGGGTTGTTTTTGAAAAGTTTAAATTGGTTGAAATTTTTTGGTCGTTACAACTTGAATTTCTCCCACTATAGATGTCTAGGTCAGAAAACTATGGTCTTCCTGAATCTTATGGAAACAGGTTTCCTCATGAAGATGATATTCCACAAGACAATCAAGGTGAAAGATTAATCCCTTCTTCGTGTTGTAGTGGAACTTCACTTCCTCCACCTCCTCCAATAGTTTCTCCCTGACCCACAAGTTCAAAGACTTGAAAAGTTCAAGGTCACTCAAGCCCTATTGGGCTATTGTCTGAACTTTGGAAAGAAGGTCAATAAGTATTGATTTGTAGAAGTCCAACTTATTTCTAGATACATGTCAAAGCTAGTGGGAGCATAAGTGTTATGCTAATAAGAATGTAATTATTATGCTAGTGGGAGCACAATTATTATGTTAAGTGTTGCGACTTAGCAATCTTAATTATAGAAAATAAAAGTTTCAATTCACAAAGTTGTAGAGTTTGAAAAGTTGTT
Organism: Lactuca serriola; assembly: GCF_051521515.1. Lineage (NCBI taxonomy): Eukaryota > Viridiplantae > Streptophyta > Magnoliopsida > Asterales > Asteraceae > Lactuca > Lactuca serriola. The sequence continues at coordinate 98,247,197 of NC_136412.1, read as the reverse complement.
TTGCTATAATTAAGGGAGAGGATACTTATACTTTATTTTGAATCTAAAAGCTTAGATTAAAATATTAATAAAGCTTAGTCATAAGCATATATGAATATCAGGTTGGAATGTTTCAACATTGAAAATTCTATATAGAAATACTATAGCAAGAGACTCGTCTAGTATTATGTCTTTATGTAAGACATTATGAATCTTATCCTATATGTTTCGGGTATTGGATCGATTGCATGTGCTATAATATTCTCGTGTTCTAATTTTTCAAATGCCAAGGGCATTAAGAGGACTAGAACCAGATATGACTAAAGTTCTTAAAGACTAGAACTAGATATGACTAAAGTTATTAAACAACTATTAAGGACGATCTAAGGTTCGCTAAGGATTGATCGCTGATAGTTGGAAGTATAGTAATTGATGGACCATATTGACATTATTATGAATAGACAGGACTCTATTAATAATGAGTTTTCATATGGCAAATATGGAAATGTTTCCATAATGGGAGTTCGATATTAAAAAACAAAAATCTATGTGTAGGTTAGAAACTTTTATGCAAAAAGGATGTTCAAAGGAATGTACTTTGAAATTGAGACTTCACTTCCATGTAATTGTTCTTCTAACAATCTCCAAAGGAATACTTTGTAATATCATTGGCAAAGTCTCTGTGACTTCTGTACCTCGACATTACGAAATGAATCATTGCATAACAGTTTAGAATCTGACACATTCTAATAGTGGCAAGAATTTGGCATTCTTACACTTGTGATAAAGATTTGGGAGTTGTGAAATGAGTTTCATTGAAGATGTATTCAATTGATTTATTTCACAAAGAAAGGACCATAGGTATACAGAGTGTGCATGCTAGGAGCATGGGATAACTATTGTTTTAATTCAAGTATAAAGTTGATAAATCGAAACATTATACAATGAATAATGTGTAATCAATACGGTGATTAAATAAAAGGATTTTTATTTATGTTCAAAAGTTTTGAGAACATATTGAATTCGATTATTCTTGTGTTTCAATTTGCATGTTTTGACTTCCCGAATATTAAATTATTCAAACTATCCACAGTCGATCATACTTTGGAAGTAGGTATTGAAGCTAGACTGTTATGAATGGGTTTGTAGCTTGTTTAAAGGTGTTTAGACATAGCACAAGTTTGTTGCAGTATTCATGAGTACTCCTGTAATAAGATTTGAGTATTGGACTAAACCCAGGCTCATTTGAATCACTTCATGGATTTTATCACGAGTACTCATGAGATGATAATATTTAATATTCTTGAAACGGAGAGATATGAGTTGCAGTTTACAAGTCGGTTACACATTGATGATATGTAAACGCACCAGTAACTCGGTGTTATAAAACGTATCATTGTGTTTGATTTGATGAGTAAATAGAGAAAGCACATGAGTCGAAGTTTATCCATTCCTTTTACCCAATGTGGGATAAAAGCGATATCTATGGTCCCCTCGATGATTTAGTGATGACAACCCTAAGTGCTTGGCCAAGCCTGGACTGATTTGATTTGTTCAATTAGTCAGTCATCATAAATTGGAAATCAAGAAAACAACACATGAACATAGAGAATGATTATAATCCATGTCTCAGTTCTTATAATATCTAGAATGGAGGAATATATGACCCCTTGTCTAATGGACTCGTCATTGACTAGGTCAGAGTTCGATAACGGCTTTTGAGAGTTACGATTGCTGGTCGGGATTTTGGAGTCGTACTTGCAATAATAGTTATTAGACTTATCCAAGTAGGAGATTATTGGATTAGGTTTCTAAGCCCATAAATATAATTTGTATGTACTTGACCCGAGAGTAGCATGGTCCATTTGAGTTGCCTTCACCAGAACAATTTGATAGGATGAATATTTGAGAAAGAGGCTATTTATGATTTACTAATATATTATAAGTATAATATATTAATTGAGAAATCATAATATTTAATTAGTATTGATCGAGAAGTAATTTGGAATTAATTTAGTGATCAAAAGAGACTAATTAAATTAACGGGGACTGATTATATAAATCAATGATATATATTGTTTGGGCTATTGATCCATGATGGGCTAAGTTTATGTAAGTATCCATGAAGAGTTAGCCCAAACAAGATATAGACCATAACCTAAGTGTATGGATTAGGGTTTACCCATGACTCTTGGAATCCTACAATATATATGTGTTATCCCTTAGCTAAAATCGACCCTAAGAGTTCTAGGAAGAGAGATAACCGATTTTAGAGTGTCTAGCCTCCCTCTCAAAGTCTTCCTTTGTTCATGGTGTTTGTAAACCATTTGAGGCATCACACTTGAGGTGCTAAGCTCTTGAAAGGCCAAAACTACAAGCTACAATAAAGAGGTATTATTCTATCTAGTTTTATGATTCATGTACCAAGATTGTATGCTAGTTTTAGGCTTCATGCTTTGGAAATTTTATTGCATGTATAACTACAGAAAACATAGATCCAAAGTTATTAGGGTTGTATGTGCACCATAGGAATGTTATAGTACATAAATCCCAACACCAACATGATGTATGTAGCAAAGAGAATATTGATACACTTACCTTATACCTCAATTGTAGCTGGTGAGTTCCTAGAATTGGATGTTGATTGATGGCACCCCTTCTTGTGTTATCAGGGGCAGTAGCCTGTTGCTAGACGTCATATATTGTTTGTGTAAGTCTTTAATGAATCTTGTGCAAGTGGGAGATTGTTGGATCTATATGGTCAAGAATCATTATTGAGTGATGTTGCTAATAACATATGATCATATAAGGTCATACCTTGATCAAGTTGGTACTTATTGAATATTTATTAAGTAATTTGTTATTAATAAATAAATTCAACACTTGTATTTAATTAGAGAAAAATTATTGTTCTATGAAAACAGTATAGTAAGAAGTAAAAACAGTCTTTATATGATAAGATATCATATAATAAGTCATGTACAAAGTTTTGGACATTTTGGTTAACCAGGATTAAATCAAAGGCTTACTCTACCATGGTTAAAAAGACTAAGGAACATTTTTTGTCCTCTTTAGGGCCTATGACCGAAAGTATGTAGAGGGATGGAGGTTGCTTGTCAAGCTCCATCATTTTGTTCCCCATGCCTCTCCTTTATAGTCCGTATTTTAGAATATTATATTCAAGAGGTCATGCTTGGATGGGGTTATAAATAAAGGGTCTTATACATGGAGAAGTTGCAAGTTTTTTTTGTTCTAAAAACTTCTCTTTTCTCTTTAAAATCGTAAGCACATAGGAGCTTGGAGCTCCCTCCTCTTTTGAAGACATTACTTGCATTTGGTGTTCACTTTGTGTCTTCCTTTTAGTGCTTAATTGTTTAAGCACTTAAGGCTTAAACAACAAAGTCATACAAGAAGAAAGCTAGCATTTTGAGTACGTTATCTTGTTGGTGGATTACTTGTAGAGAATATCAAACTTCTTATTCTTGCCATCTATTTCAACACCCCAAATCCAAGAGGGTCGAAAGGCTACAAAGGTTGTTATTTTTAAACACCCTATGGTTGTTGTAACGTCATTCTAACATCTTTAAATGGATACTTGATGGTTACTTTTGTTGTTATACTCAAACTTTATAAGAAATTTTAAAGCTTCCGTTGCCGTTTTTTGTGAAAAACTATATATTTATGCAACAAAAATCCCTTCAAAATAAAGCTATCTGCCTGAGAAAGCACAGACGACATGCCAGAAGCCACAAAAGCCATGATGTGAAATAAGAAGGAAGAAAAAAATAGAAGTTTCTAACACGTAAGGATTATCCGGCAAATAAAAAGGAGGACCGGTAAAATCATTTATTAAACCATTCTAATCAAATTAGCGGACATGACTTACTGACGATACAAGCATTTAATGCAAATGTGCACACAACATGCATCAAAACAACAAAACAATTTTGTGCCATTCTTTTAACCTTCAGGCAGGGGGTCTTAATGGTGTATCCAGACCGGTAAGCCAATGAAGTACAGTACCCACCATATCGGCCCACAATGGAGAACTACGATTACATTTCATCATAAACGAATCTCGACCCGACTAACCATACACAAACTCCTGGATCGACAAAAGACAAGTCGGTTACAATTAAACTCATAAGACATTACTAACACCTAAGGATAAACGACGACACGTGAAAAAAATTTGAGGAGTGGGTCGCCAAACCACTCTTCACAAGGCATGTTAAGCATGCGTTACACCACCCCCTGTCTTGCGTTATGGGGGTGCTATAAGAAGCTCGCCAGCTCCGCGCGCACGCTCGCGCGCACACACACACACACACAGAGAAAGAGAGAGAGAGAGAGAGTATTGATGGTGGGCTTTGATTGGCTTATTACTTTTTTTTCTAAATTAAAATCTATTAAACTAAGGGGGTGTTTGGGATTACTTTTGAGTATCATAAGTTCTTTTTGTATAAGGACCTCTAGCGAAGACATTTTTTTTTTATAAAAGATGCTATTTAAAATATGTTTGGATTAGACAAAATGATTTTTGATTAACTTTTATAGGTAAAGTCACAAAAAGTTAGATTTTGCGACTTTTTTAAACTTTTTCTTTTACTCTTTGCAAAAAGTTATTTTTCAAAAACTTTTCAATTATCCAAACATCTTTTAGTTTTTTTTTTTAATTTTTGGAAAAGTTAAAATTTAAAAAGTCAATCTAAAAACTATGCGAAACATCCTCTAACTCACTATAATTTCTTATCTTTCTACAAATTTAATGTTAGCACTACTTCTAACCTCTTTGGTGTCAAAAAAATTTGATTTCGCACAAAAAAAAATTATATGACAGTTTAAACTGCTCCCTTCAACCTAACAGCAATGCTACTTTTTGTCTAAGACCATCTTCTAAACTGTCATGCTGGTCATTTGTTGAGCAATAAAATATCATTAAGTTGAAACTCATAGGATTCGAAATTGAAACTCGCTCTACTTTAAAATAACTACATCATCAAAGATCACCACATAAATAAACAAAATTATGATTTATCTCGTCAAATTTGAGGAATTTTAAAATAATCAAATTTTCAAAGATCCCCACTTAAACCAAAATATTATTATTTATCTTCTTAAATTTGACGGTTGGGCTGATGCTTATTTTTCTTTTTCAAAATAGATAATAAATTCGCTTAGCAAAATTAAGCTATTCAACATTTCGTGAGTAAAAGGGAAATACCATTTTGTTTGACATTGGGCATCCATTATCTATTAAAACGATTTGAGTGGTCGAAAACTACAGTTAGTAGATAAAGATGATAGAACCTTGGAATATTATAATTTTCAGGTAAAATTAATCAAAGTCATATTTTAATTAATAGGACAAATGAGAAAATTGGACTAGTGCCTTTATCTAAAGCTCAATTACATTTAAATATACCTTGAGCTATTTAATAATTATGATATCTAACAACGTTAACAAATTTAATCTTTATTAAATAAATTAAATCATTATTACATCGAATTTATATTATTCAAATTTCATGATTAACTAATAAAATCAAAATATAATATTAAAAACAATATCAATAATTTTCATTTGCAAAGGTAAATTATTCTTATATAATAGTTTTCTTTTTATAATACCACATATAATACTATCATAATAGTCTTGAAATTATATGAAATAATAATAATACAAATACAAATATTATAAAATGTAGAAATGGTTTGGAGACGGATATATAAGGCCGGATAATCGAAGGGGCACAAACTTAACATGAGATATCCATCTCGAACCCATAAAATATTAAAAAAAATAATAAATAAAATAAACATAAAAATAAAAATAAAAAAAGATAACATGTGCAATCCCATAACTATAACCAAAAGTAAAACCCGTTTTAAAAATGTCACCTTTAAATTTTTTTGCCATTTCTAATCAAAACCAACTAAAAGTCTCCCCTACGATTATTGATCATAGCTATATATGACTAAATAAACATATAGATATAAATTTGATAACATTCCAATTTTGAGTTAAGATTAAAACTTATAGTTTTTTTTTTCTTAATTTATAAATAAATTATTCTAAATATTATTATAAAAATGCTATAGTGATAATAGAGTATCGCTATATTAATAAATTGAGTGAAAAAAGTTATATATCAAAATATAAACGTTATGACTTTCATCATACTTATTTTTTATAATTGTTTCCACCTAATATGATATAAAATATTCAAAATCGACTTATAAAATTTCCCTTCAAACTTTGGTATTGCTCAAATACGTGACATGTTCCTTTTCTCTGTCCAGCTCGGCAACCGCTTAGGATTGAGTGGATATGGTTTTGGTCGGTAGTATTTTATGTATTCTTTTATTTTTAATGTAATATATGAGGAAACTTCATTGGAACTTTTATAATCTGAAGGGCGATGTACTAGTCAAATTAAAGATATGTTCATATGAATAATCTATCTGGCCTAATAAATAAAATCTAAAAATATCATATTACTCTTTTCTAACATTTATTTTTGACATGTAACATTTTTCAATCACTTCTATAATTTCATTTTTTTTGTAACATAACAATTTTGATTCAAACCTACAAAAATATTATCCTACTAACATTTGTGTATAAAAATGTATATGAAAATATACTTATCAAATTAAAATGAAGTAATTATCACTTACAATCAACAATTGCATCTTTTTGTCATTATTAATTTTTTTTTATCAATATAAAATTTTTAATTATACCAACTATGGTTTCCACGGGTTATGAAATAATTCTCAATATTTATAAATACTTGATATAAAAAAAATATAATAAAATTGATGTATTAGTGAAAATCTCAACGGGTTGTAATTTATCTTTCATATCGTGAATTTTGAAGGTTGATAATCTTATGTGTGTGTTTAATTTACGACCCAATGATCTCATTGGGTTCGGTACAAGATTTTTGTCAAGTTTTTGACCAGTAGACGTGCTCAGGTGGTAGATTAAATATGAGAAATTAAATATCCTCCTACTTTTTTTATTACAAATAATCCTACTAAATTAAATGATGACATGTATAATATTAATATATTAAAATTTCATTAAATGAGTATTAAATGTTACACATGTCATTATTTAATTGGATTGGGGGATTTGTAGGAAGAAAAAAGTAACAGGATATTTAATTTCTCATTAAATATTAACCAATTGAAGTTTGGGAATGGTCATCAGTCATCACATTCTTGATGACCCTTTATTATTGAATGAAGTATTATAATGGCAAGAAGAGAAGGAAAAATATTTGTGATGAACATAGATTTTGAAAAGTCACATGACTCTTTATCTTGGGAATATTTGGATTAAATTCACTATTTTTTGGGTTTTGACGAAAAATGAATTGGGTCGATCAGAACTTTCATATATTTGGTCAGGTTGTCTGTGTTAATAAATGATGGTACTTCGTAGGAATTTCAGTTAGAAAGAGTGATGCATAGCATATAGAAAAAATGACAGAAAAATAGGAGAATACAAATGTGTCCATATAAAATACATTTATCGATTTAGCTTTGTTCTGTTATGATAGCAGACTAGGTTTTCCTTTATTTTAGAACTTGTTGTCTTTATTTATTATCATAATTATTATAAATCAATGTGAATTTTAATTTTCCAAAATTTGGCAAAACCTTCGAATTTTTGTACCAAAAATTTAGTACCCTCTATATATTAAAGGGATTTTGTAGCATTTTCCAAAATTTAGCAAAACCTTTCGGTCGATGGAAAAGTTACGTTGTTGATTTTGATTTGGGTTGCCTAGGATACATGTCATGTTGATATTTTATATCCCATTAACAGTGAAAAAGTTATCGGAATATTTACGTTCCTAGTTTTTTTTTTGGGAATGGAGGATGATAAAAAAAAAAAAAAAAGATAAATTGGATATCATAGGATGTGACTTTGGTGTCCAAAGATTAGGGGTCGGCTAAAAAGACATCTTAATTTTCCATTTAGACACTCTATTCAATTTTTAAGGTTTTTTTCTTGATTGAATTTGTATTGTTTTTTGAAAAAGTAAATTGTGAATAGTTTATTATAGGTTGACTTTTAATAAAAGTGTTTATAGGATGTCTAAGGGATGTCAATTTAACAACACCCAAAGTAAATTGTGGTCTCGATAATGGAAACCATGAAGCTTTTAAGGGGTTGGCTAAAAAGACATCACATTTCACCATATAGACACCTAATTTAATTTTGAAATATTTTTATTGGTTGAAATTGCATTGTTTTCCGAAAAAACTTATTATAAGTAGTTAACTATAGGTTGACTCTTTAAAAAGTGGTCAATGGGCTAACCAAAGGGTGTCTTATTAGCAACACCCAACTTTTAATTATGCATTTCTCTAAAAATGGATATGACGTTTTCTTAATGATAAAAAGAGGTTGCGGCCGAATATCAAATTGGTGGGGTTGGGATCGGATTGTTGGCTTGATAATAAAAACTTTGTTTCTCATCGAACTATATGTTTTTACCATCCACTATTTGTGTCCTATTTGGTTGACTTATTTTTATCAATCAAAGTCTTGGTGTTGGTTAGGCACACTCCTTCATCGATTTAATCAATTAAGGGTGCTAGTTTCACAAGTTCTACTCAAAGTTATTGTCTTGTTGTAATACATTCTTAATTTTGGAAGGTTTGTATAATTTTTTGTATTACTATAATCAGTTCCGCTTGTATTTGGTCTATGCTCTAGATGATTTCTTTGTTTGGTAAAATTGCTCTAACTAAAGGTTGTATTTTTAGAGGTGATATCCAAAACTGTTTTCAAATTACAATGTATCAATTAAAGTACTACTTGTATCTTAGGCCCTATTTGATTTACTTCTTAGTTCGTAAGAGGTTACCTCTTTTTTATGTTTTCTTTTTCTTTTTGTTAATTAGAGACGTTCTTCTCATGTTTTTTTTTCTTTCTTTTTAATAATACCAGCTAACATATGAAAATGCATGTTTTGTTTAATGGAATACAAAATTTGATGTTCTTTGTTTATTGAAAGATGAAATTAGATACAAAAATCAGATTTTTTATGATATTAATTTGCTGAAATCTGATTTTAGATGAAGAAATCTGAAATTAGATGTTATTTGTTTGTTGAAATATGAAGTTAGATGTATAAATCAGATTTTTGGTTGTATTACTTTTCTGAAATCGAAACTTCATGGTTGTATTTTCGAGCTTCCTCTTTTTTTTTTCGTTTTTTTTGAAATTGGATGTTGAATATTTGCTAAAATTCTATTATTGTTGAAAACAGATGTTGGGTATGTACTAGGAGCAATGAAAGAGAGATGTTTAAGAGACGAGAGATGTGATGAAGGCCTTGGAGAATAGAACGAGTGATTCAAGAAGAGATATTGACATTCATTATATAGATTATTTTAACCATATGCTATATATAATTTCGTTCTTTTGAGCTGTATGCTTGATTTTAATGGAAATGAGTCATAAACTTGGTGAATTGATATAATCTCAAAGTACAATACCAAAATTGGATACGGTTACAGAGTTTGATGTTAAAAATGTTTCATGTTAACAGGAGAAAGAGTAATGAAAAAATAGCAACCAAGTTTCAAAACATGTAGCATGTATGTGCATTTTTATATGAATAGCAACCAAATTTCAAACCATTTCAACATTTAACAGATGCAGTCACGGTGTAATCAAACCACATGTTTCAATCAAAGCTTCAGACCAGTCAGGCAGAGCTATGAGTCAGTAAGATTTAACTCAATGAGTCGCTATCAAACAACCCTTAGATGCATCAAACTAATAAATGATATAACTTAAAACAAACTATTTCTTCTAATAGTATTCTTCAACTTTGGAGATGGTAGTAGTGGTGGGATGTAGACGATGGTGATGGTAGTGGGAGGTGAATTAAATTATGTAATAATAATAATAATAATAATATTATTATTATTAATAATAATAATAATAATAATATTATTATTATTATTATTATTATTACATAGTAAACAGAAAAAACCACATATGCGTTATGTCAACGCGACATGGTAAGTTCTATCGACTAATATTTCATCTGTCACACCCACAACCGACAGCGAAAATGTCGAACAGTGAGACGACATCATGAATCGTAGTCATTGATTAAAAAACACAATAATATAACATAGAGTACAATTTTCGTTAATGAATAGATATTACAACAATTATCACGTTTTAAAATACTAGAATTTAAATACAAAGTTGAGCCTTACCGGTAGGTCAAATAATAACAATAATAATTATGGAAATTGTCTGAAAAGTTCCAATATTTTCGGAAAAATCACTTTAGTCCCATTTTTTTTTTTTTGAACATAAAAGTGTCGATTTTTTTTTGGTTCAAATTAACAAAAAAAATCATTTTTTTTCATTTAAAAAGAAATGACATATTATCATGTAAAATCAAATAATCGAGACTTTTCTGTTAAAAAAACTTAGGACTAGAGTGAAACTTCTCCGAAAATATTGAAACTATTTTGACAATTTCTCTAATAATTATTCCAAGTAGATTGTGGTTCCATGATTGTTCCCAAAAGAGAGAGACTCTCTCTGACCAATAGTTTTTCTGGTTTCAATATGTTATAATACCGGTATGCCTTAACATAACATGAGGTTGGAGTGGTATTCATTTGCTCGTAACGATGTTATGGTATGCCACATATGACTCTCATCACCCCTTAACGATCGTACCCACTAGCCTAAAGAAAAAGGATAACATGCACAAACCAAAGGGGAAAAAAGCTACCAACCGGTTACACTTCAAATTGTTTAAGTGATCACCAAATAAATGGCCAACTACGCATAACCATTTTAACTTAATATTTTTTTAGGTGATGAGGTTTACACTATGCACTATATACACAAATTCATGGCTATAATGCCTCGTCCTAACATAAAAGCTGCCTTCATAATTTTATTAGCACCACCATCACTTGTTATTTAACACCAAAAGCATTCAAGCCACCAGACTATGGAGTCTTTTTAAGTAGCAGTTAGTGGTATAATGGGTCTAGAAAGCAGAATTGTTGCTATAAATACGAAGGCAAAGACTATACTACTCATATCATCTACTACACGAAAATCAAATTTTAACATATCTCATTTAGCAACAATGTCGTCCATCGGTTTCAACTTTGCTCACATCAATAATCAACAAGAGCGCATTAGGGAGAAAAATAAGCAAAGGGGTGATAAAAGCATTCAAGATGCTGAGAAAAGGAAAGATGGGGTTAAACAAGGTGGCAACAAGAAAGTTCATCCTGGAGGCTCCCCATCTATGGATATTCTTGGTAGCTCGAAGAATAATTGAGCAGTTATTGTTGGCATGTTGAACTTTGATGTGTAAATTAAGATCATGTTTGATTCATGTTATGAATGTGTATTTCTTCTTTTGTGCTGCAACAAATCTAGGGTACGTTAGATGTTTTTTGTCGATGTTTCTCCATTTGTACTTTTTCTTGTTCGCAAACATGTAAACCGCCCACTGTTTTGAATTATATCTTGCTTAGTTCTGGTTGAAAACTTGGTTGATATGATCTATTATTATGATTACGTAGTTAATCGAAAAGAAACATAAAAGGCAACTTTATTGATTTTTTATACGAGTCACATTCCCGTATGTAAATTATAGGGTTCATAATGATACACAGGCAAAATAAATTGAGAAGAAAAACACACAAGAATTAACTTCACTACAAAAAAAATTAAAGGTATTTAAACTTAGCAGATAAAAGACCCCACAAATCACAGCCAAAGGTATTATTGGCGACAAGTTGTCGCTATAATTTGTCGCCAATATTGATCTCGCTGGTATTGATGTCGCCGATAATAGTCATTCTCATCGGTAATTGTATCATCGGTATTCACTATCACCGACACAACATCCGTCGTCAAAATTGTACTTCGCCGGAGCTAGGTTTCGCCACATGGTCACCGGTAATAGTGTCGCCGGCAATCCCCTTATTTATTTATTTATTTATTTTAAATAATTCTGCTAAAATGCATTAATCATATTACATAAATTGCAGTCATAAAATTTAATAAAGTACATATTCCACATTGTCAATATAAAACACTTAATAAAAATCCATGACATACTTAATAAAAAGCTGATGATAAAGTATTTAGTCATTAACAAACGTCCAACATACTAAACCTAAACTAACTAATCATTAACGCCATCTTCGGGCTCATCGTGCTCCTCGTCATCATCCCCGGTATCATCGCCATCTCTGCACAAACTTTTTTCGATGTCGAATGAAACCACATAGAAAGTTTCTTACTATATGTTGGGTTTTTTATAATAGCATCTACGAGATGATCCACCTACAATAAAAATATGAACATGAGTAATAACATCCTAATTGTCAACATACCAAAATACCAATAAATAAAAACCAAACTAGATAACAAAATGCAATTACCAAATATACCAAAATATCAAACTAACATAAACCAAAATATATATCAAACTTCTAATTAATCATAAAAACTAACAACATAATAAACTATCAAGTTATCAATATAGCAAAACTACATATCAAACTTCCAAGTACCAAAGACACAAAACTAACATAAACTGAAAAATACTGAAGTAAGAGCATAAACGAAACTTCTGATTGCAAAAAAAAGGCACCAAATAATCAACAAGTATCAAAATTTATAATCTAGCATGCATTTATCAATCTTTATATGAGAGTTTGAAATTAAAAATAAATTGACTTATGTTCAGTGGCGGAGCCAGGACCAAAGTAAAGGGGTTTCCCAATTTTTTTTAGGGTAATCTAATTTTTTTCCCAGGACTTGGGGTTTCCGGGTTCGGTTTCGGTTTTAAACTCAAATCTTAATCGAATCCTTAGCTAACCTCAAGTCTTGTTATATAAACATGAAGTTGAAGTATATTTTGGTACTTAAATCGATGTGGGACTCAAAGTAGATATCAAATAAAGCATTAGCATAACAAGTTTATATAATAGAAAAAAATGGCTAAGTTTACATGTGTTTAGCGATATGGGATAAAATAGCTGGGAAAATAAAACAAAAATAAACGAAGAATATGTAAGAAGCAAGAATAGAACTCGAGACCTTTGCTTGAATAAGCCAATACCTTAACCAACAGACCAATTGTTTGTTTGTGTTTAAAAATGGAGGGACGCATATATATACATTATATCAAATTTTTTTTTTCAGGGATACGTAAACAAAAATTACACTATCGAAAAAAATTTGAGGGATATCCCGGGCTACCCCGGGATCCCCTTGGATCCGCCCCTGCTTATGTTACGTTACATCCATTTGTTGTGGTTGTGACGGCTCCCCTTACAATAGTTTGAGGTTCTATTGGAAGGTTTATGCCTAATACCTTTGATATGTCTTCATCAATCACGTAAAACTTTTTCAAATGACTTTATCTCAACCTCCAATGTTAGGTTAGTTCTTTCGGATAAACCTTGTGTCTGAATTTCTTGCTCCCGCATTATTTAAATTTGTATGTTCCATATATATATATATATATATATATATATATATATATATATATATATATATATATATATATATATATATATATATATATATATTAAATAATCACTTACATATTGTTGCTTAGATATTGCGCTGTCGATAATTTCTATTGACATGACATTTACAAAATGTTTGAAGCCTATTCCAATTATGTTCAACTTTAAAAATTAAATTAGACATTATAAATAAACAATTATATATATATATATATATATATATATATATATATATATATATATATATATATATATATATACTAGTAGGGTACCCGCGCGATGCGGCGGCGGCAAATACTTTATTCGCCGATTAATGTCCAACGATAATTTGTTTAGGTTTTAAAATATGAATTATTGTTTTATGTTAAAGAATTAAAAGTCCATGATTTTTCTTTTTAATGTTTGAACTTAACGACATTATATTCATTAACGAACATATCTATTGGTTAAATATTATAATTAATTTCTTTTGGTTAGGCGTTGAACAATATTATATTGGTGAATCGTGTTCTTTAAAAGATTAGTTTTATACGAAACTTTTCACATTACAAAAATCAGAGAATGCATCGATATATATCATTAACATTTAAATACATATAAATAGAATTCGAACGTAATTTTATTTTACATATCACGTAAAACTTCTCGATACACCACGTTTGATGTGTAAACTCCAGCTTGATTAAAATCTTTAGTAGGCTTCTCTAAGATTTTTGTATTTTCGCGTGATATTCCTCTAGAGAGCGCCACGTAAAGTTGTCCATGCGAGAATACTGATTCCGGTAGAAAAACACCCACATTTGGAATTGTTTGGCCTTGAGCTTTATTGATTGTCATAGCAAAGCTAAGGGGCTGTTTGATAGTTGCTGACTGAGTCGGATCTGACTGAGTCATGACCTGATTGGGTCTGAAGCTCTGACTGCATCCGACTCTGATTGAAAACATGTTGTTTGTTTACGCATCTGACTGGTTGAACTGACCACTAAAAATGACAATTTTACCCTTCTATTATATTTTGTATTAACATATCTCTTTCAACTCCAAGTAAAAACACACCGAAATTTATACATGTTTACTACTACTGAATGTTATCATTGTAAACAAATAGGGAACATCAAGAAATATTGCAAGAACCAAGGCATTCACATTTGCGAATTGATAAAAATGTCTACTACATAACAATATATAATTTCACTATACATTATTTTAACGAATATCTTTGTTTTCTCTCATGTTTGCTTATTTACATAACCCCTCAACGACCAGATCATGTAAAAGACCAATTACGTCCCTAAGAAGGCCGCATCTTTATTAGCTTGACCTGAATTCATAATATCCAAGAACCAAATCATGTAAAAGATCAATTGTTTTGCTTTTTCACATGAAAATTTTTGAATAAATATACAGATTATACAATTCCTTGGAGAATCACATAACATCATCAAAAGAGTAATCTGCCCAGACCACTCCACAACATAAAACAAATTACCCAATAAAGTGGTTTCAAATGATTATGACATGAATTCATATAATGTTTGTATTTCGTCAAACACTGCAAGTAATTAAGAAAAAAATCAATAACCCAACACAAAACACAAGCGAATTAATTGAAAAATCTGTATCATGGGAAATTAGAAGCCAAAATCAAGAAAAAACCTAGAATGATCAAGAAAAAAGCCCATACAAAATATGAAGTTCATCTAAAAGAGAACTGAGAACATTGAAAATATTCAAAACTAAAATTGTAGTAAAATCAATCGGAGACCAATGGTTTCAGCAAAGTAATAGCATCAAAAGAATGAGTATTAAATTAACGAAAAGAAAAGAAAGAAAACAGGAAAATAGGAAAACTTACAGTAGGAATTGAGCATGTAATTCCATATGTATTCTTGTATCAGAAAAAAGAAATAAGAAGAAAACAGGAAAAGAATGTGTATCAGATCAGCGAAAGAAAAAAAAACTTACCAATCGATGTTGCAGTCGGAGTTGCAGGTGGTGGAGAATGCGCTGGGAGATGGCGGAGGAAGGCCATGGCTGAGGTCGACACAACAGAGGTAGATCGAGGGCAAGAAGCGAGAAAGCGGTGGAGGCAGAAAAGAAGCAAAATGACGAAGAAGAGGCATGAAGGAGCGAGCACGGAGTACAAAACGAGAAGGGAAAATGGGGGCAAATGAAGTTTACTCTCGGTCAGCGTAACTTTTTTACCGGACCGAGTCAGATCATTTTTTTGGACCCGGACTGGGTCAGGTTTCTAATCTACGCAAATCAAACAATCTGACTGGACTGGGTAAGAAAAAAATGTCTGACCGGACCCAGTCAGCACTAAATCAAACAGGCCCTAAGTCGAACCGGAAACTGTTTTCTTTTTAGTTTGAATGGAAACATATCATCCGTAGATGGACAAAGAGGGATTCTTGGTAAAAATACTTTTTTTTCCAGCATGATGACCAACTGCTATTTCTGCATCGATGACGTTCATTTGAAAACCTTTGCATATCAATCTTGTTCCATTACATAACCCATTCGAAGGATCAATATTCCGTAATAATATTATAGGGCATCCAACTTTAAGTCGAAGGTAGTGAGGGGGCAAACCACTAACATTTAGAGAGTTTAAGAATTCCATCGGATAGAAGTTATTCTTATCATCTTCTGCTTCATCAAAACTGTAGTACACATTTTCGTCTCCACAGAACCTATCGATCAATTGGTCATTAATTTCGTCGACATTTTCATTTTTAGTTGATAATATCGCCCTGGAAATAATATAATTTGAGCAACCTCCATTGATTTGCAAAGAAGGAAAAATTGCATTAATCAAATCATCTTTCGATTTAGCTTGATCAATGTAAGGAATACACTCGTCATTAATATTCTCATATTTAGATATGTAATTGCTCATATATTTGGTTTGATTTTGGGAGGCTTTAAGCCAAACAATAAACAAATAGTGGAGGTATGCCTATGGTGTCACAGTTTGCTTTTATATCTACACATATATTTGATGATGGTATTTTCTACTCATCTAAACATTCTATTAATACAATGTGGGTTTATGTTTTAGAACTTTAGTATAATTACAATGGTATTTTATCCTTTACCCAAACATGAAAACAAATAAATCATGTCATATAGCATTTGGAATTTAGTACAAGTATCTTGGTTTTTGCTCAAATGATGGTAAATATCAAGTTTCCTAATGGACATTAAGAACAATCGTATCTCTTGATAGTATTTAGTTTACTACCTTCTTGCACCAGCTTGCTGTTTGGAGAAATTGATGAACTTTTCTTATGTTCCTTCAGCTCCAAGAACACCAACTATGACCTTTGTTCCCTATATAATAATAAAAAATTAGTTAAGTGAAAAATATATTTATATTATTAAAATTTTATTATTGTTGTTCTTTGTCCTCTTTTTTTTTTTAAATTTTTTTTTTCCATAAGATCTTCAACATTAAAATTTAAAAAGGCAGACTGTTAGCCATTTTTTGAGATGTAATTTATTAACTAATATTTGATCAACTATTTTTTTTTATAGAAATTACAGCCAAAATGGATTTTTAGAATCACTTTAATATGTGGAACATCTCTTTTTTTTCTTTTAATTTTTTTATACTCCAAAATATCAGTACATGCAATGGTTTTTTCGATTCTCCAAGCTACATCTGAAGTAAAGGTAGCCTGTTATTTTTTTCAAACCCCAATGGAAAAATACTTATGCATTGATACTCATTTTTCAACCACTTTTAGTCCATGTTTTTTTAATCTTTTTTAATTTAGATGTAGAGTTGATGCTTTTGGGATTTTTTTATTTTTATGAAGCATGTTCCAGCTTAGAAATATTGAGATTTATGTGAAATAGTGTTTAATCGACCATTTCCTAATCATCATATGTTTTGCTCAAGAAAAATACATACGTGAGATATTATGCTTGAAAGGTAATGATAACCTCTTGATTAATTTATAACATTACTCTTGGATTCCTGTAAAAGCTCATTTGGATTCTTTATTATTATTATTTTTTACTTACTCATTGTAATAATAATAATAATAATAATAATAATAATAATAATAATAATAATAATAATATAATAATAATAATAATAATAATAATAATAATAATAATAATAATAATAATAATGAGAATTTGTTGAAAAGTCCATTTGTTAAAAAAATTCGTTTGTATCCCCTTACATCTATTGAAAAATTCATTTGTTGAAAAGTTCGTTTTTTTAAAGGCTATTTGTAACATTACTATTGGGTTTCTTCAAAAGTTTATTTGGATTCTTTCTTTTTTATACGTATAGATTGCAATATATATATATATATATATATATATATATATATATATATATATATATATATATATATATATATATATATATATATATATGTATATATATTTATATGTTGAAAAGTTTAATTGTTAAAAAAATTTATTTGTATCATTCTACATCTGTTGAAAAGTTCATTTAGTAGAAAGTTATATGACAAATTCATTTGTTTAAATGTTCATTTTGTTTAAAAGTTACTTTTGTTGAAAAGTTTATTTGTATCATTTACATCTAATGAGAATATCATGTGTATAGTTTTAAAATCATGTAAGAGTTTGTTGAAAAGTTCATTTATATCATTTTACATGTGTAAAATAAAAACGATACAAATGATTTTTTATATATTGAAGCGATGTGCAATCATGTTGATAATCTTTTATTTTTCTAGGAGATGATAGACCTTTGAAAGAGATAAAGAGGTGCAAACAAACCATTACATGACACTATATTATCGAAAATATGGCACAAGGAGAAAGGCCAATGTAGATGGTTATCCAAAAAAAAATATAAAGTGGTGAAGCTACTTCTGGGAAAAAGAGAGGGAGAAAGAGATATAAGAGAGAAGATGAGGAGTAAAAAAATGGTTATGGGTCTTTTGGTTTTAAAGCAGGTAAAACCATCAGCGATCCATGTGAAATATTTGTTTGTTTAAAATCCATCCTTTGATTCATCCTCTTAATGCTAAGATGTAATATCCTCCATTTAGATGGTAACACAGGGAAAGGGGTTGGATTAGATGGTAACATAGGGGAGAGGCTATAAAGATAGCAATCTTGGGGAAGTGTTGGATTGTCAAACAAATCCAGCTTGCACCATTTCTCTTAAGTTTTTATTTATTTTTTGTATTTTATATTTATATGTATGTGTAGTATGCTATAGAATGATATCTTGTATACTCTTTTTTTGTATGTGTGTGAATGGGAGGGGGTTTGGGTGGGGTAGGATTTGTGGTGCATTGAAATGTTGTATCTTATGGAGTATAATATGTTTTTAATACATTTTTTTAAGAGATCCTTATTTTTATTGTACATCATGCATAATAAATTGTATTTAAGACATAAGTATGTATGCTTTATAATATAGTATATATATATATATATATATATATATATATATATATATATATATATATATATATATATATATATATATATATAGGTTAAAATGTTTTTGACAACTATTGTGTGTCTGTATGCACCAATAGGAATTTAGGAATAATTAAATAATTAAAAATTATAATAAGGGTAATTATGTAACTTTAGCATGCTAATTAAAATAAAATCCTTTAATTCATGGAAATTGTCATAAAAAAATCTGTTTGACCAACTATTTAACCCTAGCCTTCTATATCATATGTAATATGCCTCCTCCAATTTTCTTATGGACGAATGAACATCGTCTGATCAAAAGAGGTAGTCAAACCTCTTGTTGCAAATCTTTTTCCCCATTCCATTGATTAAGAAGATGTTATTATCAGTGGCTCTATCTCCAATCGAAGCTAGCTTCAACATCGAGGCAATTTTGGAGTCACAAGAAGCCGGTGTATGTTTCTGCATCATTGTTACAGTTCCTTCGATGATCGGTTCTTTAGAGCTTTTCCAAATCGAGCAAACTTCGTATGCCCTTATTTATACGGTAACAACTCTTCAATTCTCATTAATTATGGATCGTTAACTTGTGATTCAAATTATCTATTTCTATTGTTCGCTGAATTGGATGGTTAAGTATCGGAAAACCTAACGTGTTCAAGAAGAACGAGCTATGCACATATGGTACTCGACTAAATTCCTGAAAGAAGGACCAACTTGTTGTCTTAGTGAACTGTTGGTGGAATTGAAAATATTCCGATTTGCACACCAACTGTTTGTTAAAATGTCTCAGTGAACTTCAGTTACTTATTCCAAAATTTGTTCTTTCTTGCTTAATGAGTCACTTTCAGTTAGAAGGAAGCATAGAAAAAGATGTTAGTTTGTATGGTTCCAGCTCTTGTATCAGGGCCTTATAATGTAAGTAACATTCTTTATTCATGTGTTCAAGTTGATGAGTTTCAATTTCTTTTATGTGGATGCTCTTATTTCTTACAAAATAATGATTTCAAATCTTATATGAAAACCACGTTTCTATGCTTTAATGGGTCTGCCATATATTTTGTTTTTCTTTCGGTTATGGAATACAGTTCTAGGTTGTTTGTGCCTTTTTCTTTTTCATCAACACAAATTAATTTAGTCTTTGAACCTTGTGGTATGCATTCTAAATCATGTTGCTGGAAATTATGTTTATATGTAAACTATTGCAAGTAAATCAATTATGGTTTTTGGCTTGTTTGATGATAATGTCTAACAAGTGTTTGTTGAAATTCCTGAAAGAGTATTTAAAGAATTTAACCTTGTGGTATGCATTTTGTCAGAATTACTAGCTGTAAATACAATACCTTTGAATGTATTCTATATATTCTATCAGAATAAAATCGATGTATTCTGCCAGAATGTATTATATGTATTATATCATATTCTATGTATTCTACCAGAATATATTAAGTGATAGTTAATTGTAAGCAACATGTTTTTAACAATTATTAGTTTTTGTTGTATTTGTGATAGGAATGGCTGGAAGAAGGCGTTGAAGACCTCGATATTCTTTTAGAATATGTATAATTATATTAGAATGTAAGAATATGTATGAATTTGTATTTAAGTTTAGATGTATAAGAATATATTAGAATGTTTGTTATTTTTCAACATCTGATTCATAAATTTTGTTTTTCTTCAATAATATTCTATTAGAATAAAATTCTGAAAGAGCATTACTCTAACAAATAATATTCTGACAGAATAAAATCGGTAAAAAATTGAAATTGAATTAATAAAAAAAATCAGATTTTTTTTAAATTAGGAGAATTAATCATCCCTAAAAATCCGAAAATTTCCTTTTATAAATGTAGTTAATTGTCCAAAATACCCTTTTGCTTAAAATTGTGTGATTATATGCTACACGTTACCCCATTGTAATATCATACACCCTCAAATCATGTCCATTGATTAATTTCATCCATTGGTCCAGATTTGTGCATTCTGGCACACAATACTTAGTAAAAACAAAATAACCTAAGCCTATATATATATATATATATATATATATATATATATATATATATATATATATATATATATATATATATATATATTATGGTTCTAAAAAACGCGTCATAGCGCGCCTGAAGGCGTGCCATGGCGCGAGGCGTGGTGTAACCATTACGAAAACATCAAAGGCGGGTTTGTGAAGCGTGGCGCCCAAATAATGTGTCAAGGCGCGTCTTATCGCGTTATGGCGCAAGTTTTTTTCAAGGTGCGGGTTTTTTTTTCTTTTGTTTTTTTATCGGGCCTAAAATAAATGAGTTTTTGTAAACTTTTTTCTATTAGATATTAATATAACACTTATAAAAACTTCATATATTTGATAAAATTCAATAATTATATGATTTATTTCTTTTAATGTATATAATATAGTCACGCCTTGAAAAACGTCATGTCTCGCCAAGGCGCAAGTTTTTTTCAAGGTGCGGTTTTTTTTTTCTTTTGTTTTTTTATCGGGCCTAAAATAAATGAGTTTTTGTAAACTTTTTTCTATTAGATATTAATATAACACTTATAAAAACTTCATATATTTGATAAAATTCAATAATTATATGATTTATTTTATTTTAATGTATATAATATAGTCACGCCTTGAAAAACGTCATGTCTCGCCAAGGCTTGTCATGACTTAACTTTTACCTTGTCGCCAAGCCACGCCTTACGTTATTTAGAACCTTGATATATATATATATATATATATATATATATATATATATATATATATATATATATATATATATATATATATATAGCAATTTATTTTTTTGTTACACGTACTACTAAACGAGCTTGACCCCTCCCCCTTCCCACCCACCACTATTTACTATTTTGTTTTTGGTGTTGGAAATTTACTATGCATATAGCTGACCGGGTTTTGTGTTTCTCACTTAAAAGAACTAAACTACATTCTCCCAGTTTGTAGGGTTCAGCTCCCCTCCATTTCACTTAAAATACTTGTTGGCTTCAACTTTTCTTTTTGTTTAACTTTTAGCCAATATTGAATCAATTCATTTCTATAATTGAACATGTTGGGGATCCCAGAAGTGCTTATCAAGATCAAAACATTGTTGTAAATAAAAAAGAGTCAATCAATTAGAAACCAATTATAAATAAACATATAAAATTTAGTTATATAAAAAATTTACCTTTAGACTTTCAATTAAGGCATTCTTTTATACGGGGTTAATTTTGGAGAATTTTGTGTTTGAATCAATAACACCTCCCAAATATAGATTAATCAAACATACATGTGTATTATACTACATTCTTGAGAAACCAATCTTGAAATTCGGTTTTTATATCACTTTGGGGACGTGCTTCAATGAATTCACTGCATTCATGATAGAAAGATAAAGAATTGAAAATGGGAAAAACATTAAAAAATAGTAATGAAAAGATCAAGATAAGAACACTTCATACAATGTTTGATTTCTCCACATATATTGATTTCTTCATGGGTATTGCTTGAATTTTGTACAAACTATTTGATATTAAGTTTTCCCCTTGGAGAAAAATGTTTGATTTGTGTTGCATTAATTAGTCATCATTTAGACTCAAACATCCAAAAAAATTGTTTTTTCAACAACTACATCCTCGTTTCATTCAGGACGATTGCATTTACTCTCGATTTCTTGAAGTCTCAATTTCTTCAGCTATAGAACCTTCCGACCTCACCTTATTTCTGACATAGTTTTTTTTGGTTTTCATATACCTTTGAAACGGATATATCCACCTCATATATATTGAGCCTCCGTAAAGCGCTTCATTGGGTAAATGCAAAACTAAATGCACTATAATATCAAAAAAAGCTGGAGGATTGTGACAACCCGAGATTTCCATTTTCTACAAACCATATCAAGTCAGTAGAAGACTAGAACAGTTACAGTGAATTTCCAGACTTTTGGGTATAAGTTTGAGTATTTCAGGTTTACACTTAAGGAGATATCAGGAGAGTGGATGCACTAGGGTTTTGTGCAACTATGTTATTCCAAAACTCTATGATATTAGAGTTCATTGCGTGAATAAAATATTTTCTGCCAAAAATCCCAGGACTATATATAGAAATCTGAGCCATATTTATTCATTAGTTACATTTCCAACTAGATAAAAACAGATTCTCTCTCATGGATCTTCGGACTTTCGTCCCAAAACGTGAGTACATCTATCTAGTTGTATTATATAGCTTATTAAGTGCTTAATAACCTAGATTACATGTCAAAACAACAAGATTTAAG
The DNA here is from genome assembly GCF_051521515.1 of Lactuca serriola. Lineage (NCBI taxonomy): Eukaryota > Viridiplantae > Streptophyta > Magnoliopsida > Asterales > Asteraceae > Lactuca > Lactuca serriola. Next base: position 98,223,954 of record NC_136412.1, on the reverse strand, counting down.
AGTTTACCGCCCAAGAACATGTTGGACCGTAAACCCTTTTTAAGGGCCAAAGTGTGCCGAATGCCCCTCCAAACCTTGAAAGTGAACCTAGAGACTACCCATGGCTTGTTTAGACATCAAAAACATTAAGAATCAAGGGCTAAAAGTGAGTTCACGGCCAAGGATATTCTTGGGCCGTGAACTCCATTTTAAGGTGCCAAAATGCCCTAAATGCCTTCCTTAAGCCAAGAGTCTAGCATAGCACTTTACCTTGATGTGTCTAGGACCCAAAACAATCAAAATACCAACACCCATAGATGTTTACGGCCGCAAACACATGACCAAATGGTCCATGGGTTGTAAACTCAAGTTAGGGGTGTTTTGATGCCACAAACACTTCCTAAGGCTTAGGCTTGAATTTTGGATGCTTCCTTATGACCTTTAGGACCCTCATAAACATAAATGGCCATGAGTTTACAGCAGTAAACTCATTAGGGTCGTGAACTCCTAACTCAAGGGCCAAAAGGTGCTTTACAATCTTCAAAAGCCTTGGACACTAGCTTAGATTAGTTCCTAGTTAATTTAGGGACTTGGAATCACCAAAAGACCCATCCCCATGAGAGATTACGACCATAATCTCTAAGGGAAATGGTCCCAGGGCCGTGAACTCCTCAAAGGAGTTGAAAGCTGCCCTAATCTCTTTCCCAGACTAAACCACCAAGTAGGAATGCTTCTACGGAACACTTAGAACTTCAAAACACCAAATAACATTAGGCCTAGGAGCTTACGGCCGTAAACTCAAGGGATTACGACCGTAAACTCCTTGTGTGAGGTTTATTGGAGAGTAAACTCATGTATGGGGTCCTTTGGAACCCTAAAACCCCTAGCCTTGACCTACAACAACTTAGATACAATCCTTGAGGCTAATAACACTTGATAAAGGTGTTTAGCATGTCCTAGGGTGTATTGACTTGTTTATTAGTTGTTTATAGACTAATTTGATACATATATGTGATATTATATGTTAACTAGGATCATAGAGTGTGTTCAAGACTACACTTGACACCTAGCAGTCCTACCTCTTCGGTTCATCAGTACCACTCACTACAGGTGAGTTCATACCCCTTAATCAATGTTTTAAATGATTTTAAATCCTTTAATGGTGGGGGGATCCAAATAGAAAACAACATGTTAATTAGATCAATCATATGTATTTATAACTGTGTTTTCATCCAGCAGATTTCACATACTTCAAAATGTGATGCATGAAATGGTTTTCTATCTTAAAAATACCTTGGTAGCAAAAGTATTACGTTTGAAATGTTTATTAAAATGACATCAAGTCATTGTTAATTATTGTTCAAAACTCTTAGATGTCTTACAAAACCATTTTTACCTTCTTGAACAAAACTATATCTATACACTTATGTTCTTATATATGTACTGATGTTATAGTTTTCATCCTTCATTCAGTTTCCCACATTCTTGTGTAGCAAGGGTGTATAAACCTGTTTGGACAATCAATTACCTTCCAATTAACTATTATAGGGATAGTTAGGAGATACAAAACATTATTCCTATTACAAGGAATTACACAAGATTCAGTTCATTCATGAGTCTATACTTGTACATTACATGATACATGAGTACGTTTACATAGATATGCTTACACGAGTACGTTTACATAGGCTTACATAATACATGAGTAGGTTTACATATGCTTACATGACACATGAGTACGTTTACATAGATACGCTTACATGAGTACATTTACATATATACATTTATGTGTATGCACACACATGGATATTTGTACCTAGATTCACTAGGATGATTTACTAGTACATTATGTGTAAATTGTCCTGCCTATCCCAGTTCAACGGGATGTCTAGACGGGACTAACCATTCCGGAACCCACCTGTTAGCAACAGTGGTAGATGAATATCTATGGATGCCTACGGTTATTACTTATATTAGGGGTACCTTTACGAAACTAACCATTCCTTTGGCCTACTATTCGCCACAGAGGTAAATGAACATCTACGGATGCCTATATTTAATACTTATATTAGGAGTACCTTTATAGGACTAACGATTCCTTAAACCTGCTGCAGCTACAGAGGAAAATTGATCCATCTACGGATGTTTAAAGGTTATACATTTCGCTAATCGCGATGTCATGTTAATCCTAATACAAAAGGATAACACTTACATGATTATATTTTTCCTATTACTTTATTTTGTGATACATTCACATAAATGATGAGTTAGACTAAGTACTGTTAGTAATAGTCAAAAAGAAGGAAAAACTATCATTGTTATGGCAAAGCATTCGGGTCTTGGTAGAAGACTACATTTCATACTAGTAGGAAATATGGGATTTTCTAGGGTTTTCATACTTATATCAACTGTTTCATTCAAAGATTTACATGGCATTCATAAAAGCTTACCAAAACAAGGCAACGACACTTAAATACTTATGAATTCACCAGCTTCTTGGCTGATACTCGCTTTCAAAATAACTTGTATTCTCAGGTCACACATAGACAGGTATGACGACCAGGTTTGTGAAGACGGAGCAGTCCAGACTCGTCATATTCTGATTATTCATTTTATTGTTGTACATTATGAAAGAACACACTTGTATGTAAAATTCATAATAGTAATGCGATGGATGATGTTGTTGCTTGTTTACTACTTTACATTGTTGTGATACATTACATGACGTCCTCCGCCCCTGAACGTTTCCGCCGTTCTAGGTTTTGGGGTGTGACAGATTGGTACCAGAGCATTGTTTATAGTGAATTAAGTATATAAACCCATAAATGTGACAACCCAAAGTTATTCTGTTACATTACCCCATTACCGTTAACGGAATCTACCACTGTATAAAAGTTTCGTTAATAAGAGGTCGTCAAATAAATAAATGTTTTATGTATTTATGTTTTATGTCGTTATAGTCGTAATAAACTAAATAAAAACACTTAAATTACATTTCCATAGTAATTTGGAAAAAGTTAGTTTTTATTATTACGACCACTAAATCGGGTGCGACCAAAAGCCCCGTTTAGCGACAGTATCGGGTAGATTCCCACTGAGCTCCAACTCCAACCCATATATAAGGGGGAATGTACTTAATTCCACCCCTTTTCACTCTCTCTCTATACTCTCTCTCATACGAGCCCGATTTCGCCTCAAATCCGCAACCAAACGCCTCCAAATCGTAAGTTCTTGTACCCTAAATTATCCTAAACATTATTGGCTGTGACTTTACCCCAAAATTTGACCATATAAGCTGTCAAAGAGGAGTTTACGGCCCAAGAACACTCTAGGGCCGTAAACCCCTTAAATGAGGCCAAAATGACCCATATTTGTCCCTTTGAGCCTAGGAACCAATTAAGGATTTAGCCTAGGAGTGTTTGAAGCACAAAACAACAATTTTTGGGACTTAAAAGAGGGTTTACGGCCCAAACACATGCTTAGGCCGTAAACACCCTCTAAACTTGTTAAAACAAGTTCCAAACACTCCCAAACCACCCTTAGGCTTAATACATAAATTAGGGACTTGCTATTTCGGGTTTAGAACATTTAAACACATAGATTTGAGGGGTGAAATGGAGTTTATGGCCCAAGCACATGCTTAGGTCGTAAACACCTCCAAACCATGTCAAATGGTAGTTTTAATCCCCCCCAAATGGCGTTATACCTTCACTAGAAAATGTTAGGGTTGAAACAAGGGCTTAAACTTCAATAAAATCAAGGTATAGGAGTTCACGGCCGTGAACTCCCATAGGGGTGGTTCATGGGCCGTAAACTCCCATTTGGTCCCTTTTGAAGCCTTAAATCGACTCATACAATTTAGATTTGGACCTAGCAAAATTCCACGATCAAGATAGAGCCTTTAAACATCCTAGAACGCCCTCACCATGAGTTTACGGCAGTAAACTCATGGGGAGTTGTCCCAGGGCCTTAAACACCATATGGAGAGTTTACTCGTGGAGAGTAAACTCCATTCCTAAGCCATTCAAGCCCTTAAATGTTACCCGGGACACCCCAAACACTTAACCAAAGTGTTTTCCGCTTTTTAGCGTGTGTATACTTATTTAATTAGTATTAAATGTACTAATTGTATGTGAACATATGTTATCATATGTTAAATAAGTCACTAAGTGTGTCCAAGTCTTTACTTGACACCGAGCACCCAACCGGCACCTTCGTCGGATCCACTTACACCAGGTGAGTTCATACCCCTGAATGAACCTTTTAAACTTTTTTAAATGTTTTATAGGGGGGAAATACAAGTTAAACATGCCAGTTATCATAACAATCACATGTGATTGATAACCCGCATGCACAAGGATTTACCACACTATTAACTGTTTTACCGAGTTTGATAATGTAAATGGATTTGTAAAATGTTTCCACTTGTTCAAATCTCTTACTTATATTTTTTTTATCAAAGTTTCATTTAAAACTGATTTATGAAAGGTTTCCAAAGAAATTCTAAAGGTTTTAAAACTTCTTTTACAAAGGAATACCCAGTCGTGATTTTCTTAAGTATAAAGTTTTCTTCCATGTTTTGATACCCCACTCGTTATATACCACTGCCTTGTTATACTTTTACTTAGTGGATACTTATACTTAGTTAAATGCTTATACTTGTTTACACTCTTACTTAGTGATACACTTCTACTTCACCTATACTTGATATCGCTTCTACTTCACTTATACTCAATACGCTCCTACTTCACTTGTTGTCGCTTCTACTTCGTGATACACTTATATTTGGTAACACTTATACTTCACGATTCGATTATTGCACACTGTACACTTATACTTCACGACTCGGATATTCCACACTGTTTGTTTACACCCCACGATTTGATTATTCCACACGATTCGGTTATACATCACAATTTGGTTATACTTCACGATATGTTTTCCACATGTTACACACTCAAACGTAGTTGGATGTATGCCTATGCTTGTATAGATGCATATAAATAATGGTTGAAGGACTTAGGAAGGCTTGTTCGCCCGATTTCCTTTTCTTCGTTGAGATGTGGTCTGGTGGGATCGGATGCCCATCCGAAGGTCGTTTTATTCATTAGTTATATATATATTATATATACAAGCATAGCCATATAGGTTTACTCTTGTCAGTTCAGTTATGAGTCTCTACCTCTAGTTCTGCACTTATATTGGAAACCCACTACCCACTATTTGGGAAGCATCTTCGGGACACGGCATTCTCCGTCGTCTAGTTGGTAACCAGAGTCTCCTGTAGGGAGAGCGGACATTGTGTGTATAGATCTATACGGGATTTGTGACAACCCGATATTTCGAGTCAATGTAATGTAAAACCGATCAAATTTAGGTCAAAATGTAACCTTCCTAAAATCTTATTCGGATTAAATAAAGTAATAGGAATCATATCAAGGTTTGCGTACATAAAAAGAACGTCCAAATCTGACTCCGGATGAGGAAGTTATGAAATTTTGAAGAAATTCCTTAATCACGTCATTTTAATAAATAAATAATAAAAATAATTTTGGAATTAGCCAACGGAATCTAAACGAAAGTCGTAGATCATGGTCTCACCTTCGCGAGGATATAAAGAACGTCAAAAACGGAGTTCGTATGAGGGAGATATGAATTTTTTTAGTTTATTTAAAATAAATAAGAATTTAATTATAAATTCCCGGTAATATCCGAAGAGGAGTCATCGGATTGGACCGAAGTACGCCCTGCGTACCTTCGTACGCCCCGCGTACTGAGATCGAGGGTCTCGGATCGTCCACGTCGCACTATCCGAAGAGTTCTAAACCGTCCGACCCGTCCGAAGCTCCGACCCGTCCGACCCGCTGTCCCGTCCGACCCGCCGTCCCATCCGACCCGCGTACCCAGCAACCCGTCCCATCCGAACCGAGGCAGTCGAGGCTTCGGTCATGCATGACGTACGCGTACGCGCTGCGTACGAGCGTACGCCCCGCGTTCGGAGGCGGTTCAGCCTTCCTATAAATAGGATGCGAGGCTTTCCGAAAATGTGGCTCATTTCTCTCCTCTCTCTCACAACTTTGTCTCGTTTTCCGTGCCCGTTATAACCCGGAGCTCTGGTCTTTTTGCTCAAGTCCCGAGGGTCGATTTTACTCCCGAGATTCCCGAGAATCCCGAGAAAAATCCGTTTTCCGAGACGAAACTCTGCCCGGTTTTCCATCTCGCTTTCCTCAATCAATCAAGTGAGTTTCATACCCCTTAATCAACCTGTTAAATATTCTAAATGCTTTTATATGCTTTCAAAAGGGGGGGAATGCAAGTTAAATACTTATAGTTATTGTTTCAATCACCTGTGATTGTACTAATCACATGTGATTAATAACTAGGGAAATCAGTGGTTTTATCACTATTCAAACTATCTATCAAACTGTTTTACTTCTAAATGTTTTCCAAACCCATTTACTTTTCGAATTTACACTGCAACTGTGATTTAAGCAAATGTTCCTTATACTTAAACTGTTTTAATCAAATCTACACCTTCAAATGGTTTTATAGATTGACATCAAGTCAATCTTTCTTTAAAAATAATACTTATGTTTCAAATGCCTTATAAATACTTATTTATGCTTTTATATTACAAATTGCATGCCCATATATGTATAGACGTATAAATAATGTTTAAAGGACTTAGGAAGGCTATCCACCTTGTTTCCTTTTCCTCGATTTGGATGTGGTCTGATAGGATTTTGGGTGACCATCCGAAGGTCGTTTCCATATTAATTATATATCAAATATACATATATAGACATGAAAGTACTTCCATAATCATATGTACTAAACGCACTGTTAACAAGTTACCATCGGGGTAACACAGAATCAAACTATTACAACTGCTAGATCAATGAGTCAGTTCATTCATGAGTCTGTACTAGGAAGAGAATATATACAACTATACTACGAGAACATATACAACAATACTAGAACAAGAAACATTTCATCACACATGCAAGAATACGATAACAAATGTGATCCACTGTATCGGAGCATGCCTTAAATGTCATGGCCCGAGTTGTAGCCAGAATTCTCTTGGAGGGAGAGCGTTGAGTTTGCGTATAGATCTATACTGGATTGACTATCCTACACCTTGCTGCTAGCTACAGCCGGACCTGCAGGTCTGCGGGTGCCAAACGTCATTCCGTTATTACGACCGTTCTTTATGTCGTTGTTATCAGTCGATAGTATGGTGCAATTATCACATTATACCTTAATATAAATCCGGTTTAAGGTAGTAGTAATTAGTACAACAGTAGTTCTTATTATACAAAACTACAGTACTACAATGATTTACCCATTACATATTTTGGTGATAATCTCACTTAAGCATTAATGTACACACTATATTTTATCAAATGATAGTTATACTTGGGTAATCACACACTTTTACAACAGACGAGTTTACAAAACAGTTAAGCCTTGGTAGAAGGTTACTTTTATAGAAAATATAGGATTTTCTGAGAGATTCAAACTTTTGCAAATACTTTTAAACATTTATTTACATTTTTACAAACTTATACATTGGGACAAGTTCAAACGTTTTTGACAATGATCATTGACACTAAAATACTTATGAACTCACCAGCTTAATGCTGATAAACTCTTTCAAAATAACTTGTATTCTCAGGTCATCAGTAGACAGGTACCGATGCCAGCTTTTTGAGATGATGGAGCGTACTCAAGACTCATCATTTTATTATTTTGATTTACGTTATATTTTTGGTGTCTAAAACTGTACAGAACACGCATGTATTAAATTTATATATTTAATGCAATGGATGATGTTGTTTGCCTATTTACATTTACTGTGTTGTGATTACCTTACATGACGTCCTCCGCCCCAGAACGTTTCCGCCGTTCTTGGTTTTGGGGTGTGACAGATTGGTATCAGAGCATTGTTTATAGTGAATTGAGTATATCAACCCATAAAAGATATACTAAACTATAAACCCATTGGGGATTAAACTCTGACCAAGAGTCTATACTTAAAATAATAAAATATTTAACTAAGTATACTAGTCTGCATTCATACTAAAATAAGTGTCACAATGACAAGAACAAAAGTATTACGATTGTTAAATATCACAAGTGAGCTCGGGGATGTATGGTCAGTCCTGGGAATGGCATAGCCTGATCAACTATGCTGATCCTAGGAGTGATTAGCACATGCCTTAGAATGGTTGTGATAGGTTAACAAGTCTAAAAACTTACCAACCATACCACAAGAAGATCAATAGAATTTAAACTTAAAATACTATAGGAGTATTTTGCGCTACTAGTTACACGTATACTATATTCTTATACCTCTATTCTCGCATAGATCTTGATGGCTAGATATCCATCATGGCGACCCGTACTTTCCCAATGAAGGCAATGCCGGGTGGATCGATGAAGAGCCCGAAGTTGATCATCCAATCCCTTTGGATGATCACCTCGCAGAAGGCTTTTCAGATGGGTCCGACTCCGAGCCTGAAGTCAACAACCTACCGATTGTAGGTCAAGCCCCGAACAACAACCCTCGACCAGCGTTTCCAGGTCCTACACCCATATGGGCAAGCAACCTGAACCGCTGGAGTAATGATCAGGGACAACCCTTACCATACTTTGGAGACCGAACCTTTTACAACGTCAGTGATGGTGGCTCTACTGACCGAGCTCTGCCTGTCATTATCCGCAGAATAGCTCGTATTGTCGAGCAAGGTGGAGCAGCCGTCGACCGAGTCATAGAGATTGATGCCGACTCAGGTGTCAACACAGTCAGCATCCGCCGTCTTGAAGAAGACATGGAACGGACCCGGAGGACAAATAAAACCCTGCTGTAGCAGTTGGCTGCCTCACGAGCTGAAATATTGGAACTTCGAGCTCGTCAGAGGACTCAGGATCGACCCATTCAAGAGGTGTTTCGTCAAGTATCCGACCGCAGTACTCGCCCGGGATTTTCCCATCGCCGTTGGTTGATGTCTAGTACAGCTCCGTCTTTTAATTAAAGGATAGCCTTTAACATCTGTGCTCCAAGTAGCGCTTGTGTGTAAAATGTTTCTAGCTCCCGTACTCAAATTTGAAATCTAAGGACTGTCAAACTTTTCTATATGGTATGATGTATGACCTACTGTTAGGTCGATTTTCCCTGAACTTATTACATCAGTAATACCAGTAAATTTTTGAGATCTATCTATCTGGGGAAAAATCTATACACTTATGCTTTCCTTCTAATATTCCTTATTGTGGTTTCAAGCACCCTTTCAACTGTTGGACGATGTTTAGTTAGTCCATGTGTCACTCTCGCGTTGCTTACAAATTGATTCTTACCATCTTTCTTATCTTTTTAAACTTTCAGCTGGAGGATGCCTCCTCGCAAATCTCCCAGGAATAGGAATAATCCTGCACCTCCACCACCTCCTCCGCCCCCGGTCATCGATACTGTAGCCCTGAATGCTGTCGTAGCTGCAGCAGTGGCAACTGCCATGGCTCAGTATCACTCTTCTGATGCCAGCAGAGGTGGAACCCCTGTGGAATCTATTCCGATCGAAATCCCTGTGCGCTCAAGGGAGTGCTCTTACAAGGATTTTACAAACTGCAAGCCGAAGCCTTTCTATGGCACCGGCGGAGTCATTGCTCTCTCGCAATGGTTCGAGAAGACTGAATCAGTCTTCGAAATCTGTTCATGCCCTGTTGCGTGCAAAGTGAAATATGCCGCCTGCACCTTTGAGGGTAAAGCCCTAACGTGGTGGAACGGCCACGTCAAAGCCCTAACTCTCGTCGTAGCCAACGACATGGGCTGGGAAACAATGAAAGACCTCATGACTGAGGAGTACTGCCCGAGGGGCGAGATCCAGAAACTGGAGCAGGAACTCTGGAACCTGTCAATGAAGGGCACCAATGTGGTCGCTTATACTGCCCGCTTCAGCGAGCTGGTGGCCCTCTGCCCCAATATGGTTCCCACCGAGGGGAAGAAGATCGAGAGGTACATTTGGGGACTAGTGCCTCCGTATCAGGGGAATGTGCTAGCGTCAAACCCCGCTACCTTCGACAGTGCCAAACGATTGGCGCAACGACTCATTGACCATGGAGTCAAAACCCCTGCAACCACAACCACCCTAGCCATCCCGGAACCCTCCAAACCCGCCGATACTAAGCGGAAATTCTGGGATGAAAGGAAGAAGCAGCAGGCTGCCAAAAAGCAGCAACTGGTGGCAATTCATGCCGCAGTGACCCCTACTGCTGCTACTACTGCCCCGGTTAGTCGGTATGCTGGAAGTTCGCCCAAGTGCAACAAATGCAGCTACCACCACAACGGCCCCTGCCATGAATTGCAGTGCTCTAACTGCAACAGGAAAGGACACACCGTCCGATTCTGTAAGTTCCCGGCACAACCTATCAACCAAGTCCCTGGCTCTGGCGCGAGCCCAACCTGCTATGGATGTGGCGAAGCAGGCCACTTTAAGAGGGACTGCCCCAAAGCGAGGAATGCTGGAGGAGCAGGGAGGGTACTGGCTATAGGCCACGGGGAAGCAGTTGCTGACCTGACAGTAGTAACCGGTACGTTCCTCCTCGATAACTCCTATGCATGCATTCTGTTCGATAGTGGAGCGGAGCGAAGCTTCGTAAACCATAAATTTGCTCGCATGCTTAATCAACCACCGCACGCACTCAAAGAACTATTTACAGTAGAAATGGCTAATGGAAAAACTGAAAACTCGAGTAGCATATACTTAGGTTGTACCCTAACCCTAGACAACCATTCATTTCCAATCGACCTCATGCCAGTCTCAATAAAAAGTTTCGACGTCATCATTGGCATGGACTGGTTAAGCCTCCATCGTGCCGACATCATGTGCTTCGAGAAAGCAGTCCGTCTAAACCTCCCGTCTAACGAAACTCTTATAGTCTATGGCGACAAACCCGGTGCAAGTCTTCGCATCATATCAAGTATTCAAGCACAGAAATACCTGCGTAAGGAATACCACGCATTCCTTGCTCACGTCGTCGACACGAACCTAGAAACGAAAGAACTAAAGAACCTCCCAGTAGTGAGCGACTTCCCCGACATTTTCCCAGAAGAACTACCCGGGTTGCCTCCACAACGACAAGTCGAGTTCAGAATCGATTTGGTCCCAGGAGCTACCCCAGTAGCCAAGTCGCCCTACCGTTTAGCACCAGCTGAGATGCAGGAACTCTCTGGTCAACTTAACGAACTGCTCAGCAAGGGCTTTATAAGGCCAAGTTTCTCACCTTGGGGAGCACCGGTCTTGTTTGTTAAGAAGAAGGACGGATCCTTCCGTATGTGTATTGACTACAGAGAACTCAACAAACTGACGGTCAAGAATCGTTATCCTCTACCACGCATAGATGATCTATTCGACCAACTGCAAGGGGCGAACTATTTTTCTAAGATTGATCTGAGATCCGGATATCACCAGTTACGAGTGCTAGAGGAGGATGTGCCGAAGACCGCCTTCCGAACTCGTTACGGACATTACGAGTTCGTGGTGATGCCATTCGGATTGACCAATGCGCCCGCAGTCTTCATGGATCTGATGAATAGAGTATGCCGACCCTACTTGGATCAGTTCGTCATCGTTTTCATTGACGACATCCTAATCTACTCCCGAAGTAAGAAAGAACATGGCGATCATCTGCGACAAGTTCTAGGGACATTACGAAAAGAGAAACTTTATGCGAAGTTCTCGAAATGTGAATTTTGGATCCGAAGAGTCGAATTCTTAGGACACGTGGTAAGCGAAGAGGGAATCCACGTGGACCCATCCAAAATTAAGGCCATTGAGAACTGGTCAGCACCGAAGACTCCTACAGAAATTCGTCAATTTCTAGGTCTCGCTGGCTACTACCGCAGGTTCATTCAGAACTTCTCACGAATAGCGAAGCCTCTTACAACCCTAACCCAGAAAGGTGTGGCCTTTGACTGGGAAGAGAAACAAGAAAGAGCGTTCCAAACGCTCAAACGAGCCTTGTGCACCGCACCAATACTATCCCTTCCGGAAGGAATAGAAGACTTCGTAGTTTATTGCGATGCATCGAATCAAGGGCTCGGATGTGTTCTGATGCAGCGAGGTAAGGTCATCGCCTACGCCTCGAGACAATTGAAGACACACGAGGTTAACTACACGACCCACGATCTTGAACTAGGAGCAGTAGTGTTTGCTCTGAAGATCTGGAGACATTACTTGTATGGAACGAAGAGCACTATCTTTACCGACCACAAGAGTTTACAACACATTTTCGATCAGAAGGAGCTCAACATGAGACAACGACGATGGGTCGAGCTACTCAGTGATTACGAATGCGATATTCGTTATCATCCGGGTAAAGCCAACGTAGTAGCAGACGCCCTAAGTCGGAAGGAATATTCTGGTCGCAAAGTCAAGTCATTATCGATAACCATCCATTCACACCTGACTAAGCAAATTCAGGCGGCTCAACTTGAGGCCATGAAATCTGAAAATGTGTCAAGTGAATCCCTTAGAGGAATGGACAAGAATTTAGAAGCCAAGGGTGACGGAGCTTTATATTTCATGAACCGGATCTGGACACCGAAGCATGGTGGCTTCCGAGACTTGGTCATGACCGAGGCGCACAACACTCGGTATTCCGTCCACCCAGGTTCAGATAAGATGTATCTGGATCTTAAGAAGCTATACTGGTGGCCTAATATGAAAGCAGAGATTGCTACCTTCGTAAGTAAATGCCTTACTTGCGCAAAGGTTAAGGTCGAGTACCAGAAGCCCTCTGGTTTATTGCAGCAACCAGAGATCCCGGAATGGAAGTGGGAGCGGATCACTATGGATTTCATAACCAAGTTGCCCAAGACAACGGGTGGACTTGACACCATATGGGTCATCGTTGATAGATTGACCAAGTCTGCACACTTCCTGCCTATCAAAGAAACCGACAAGATGGAGAAGCTTACGAGAACATACATTAGGGAAATCGTACGGCTACATGGTGTACCTATGTCCATTATCTCCGATAGAGATAGTAGGTTCACCTCAAGATTTTGGCAATCACTACAACATTCCCTAGGAACGAGGCTGGACATGAGCACAGCCTACCATCCTCAGACCGACGGACAGAGTGAGAGGACCATCCAAACTCTAGAAGATATGTTGCGAGCCTGCGTGATTGACTTTGGGAAGGCATGGGATACTCATTTACCCCTTGTCGAGTTTTCCTATAATAACAGTTATCACACGAGCATCAAGGTTGCTCCATTTGAAGCTCTCTACGGCCGTAAGTGCAGATCCCCTCTGTGCTGGGCTGAGGTGGGTGATACCCAATTAGCCAGGGGGCAAACTTCTGGCAGTACTCTCACCGGTCCGGAGATCATTCGGGAAACAACAGAGAAAATCATTCAGATCCGTGAACGATTGAAAGCCTCTAGAGACCGACAGAAGAGCTACGCTGATAAGCGAAGGAAACCTTTGGAATTTCAGGTGGGAGACCGAGTCCTCCTCAAAGTCTCACCCTGGAAGGGCTTGATACGCTTCGGCAAGCGTGGGAAGCTTAATCCGAGGTACATAGGGCCTTTCGAGATTCTTGCAAGAGTCGGCCCCGTAGCTTACAAACTCGAACTACCAGACGCACTTCGTAACGTACATTCTACCTTCCACGTAGCTAACTTGAAAAAGTGTCTATCCGACGAGACTCTCGTAATCCCACTCGACGAGATCGAAATCAACGAAAGCCTTAACTTCGTGGAAGAACCTATAGAGATCATGGACCGTGAGGTCAAGCAGACAAAGCAAAGTCGTATCCCTATCGTGAAGGTTCGCTGGAATGCCAAGCGAGGACCGGAATTCACTTGGGAACGTGAGGATCAGATGAAACTGAAATACCCTCACCTTTTTGCTTAGTTATTTGTAAATTCTAGCTTGCTTAAAAGTCTAATTTCGGGACGAAATTCCTTCTAACGGGGGGATGATGTGACAACCCGATATTTCGAGTCAATGTAATGTAAAACCGATCAAATTTAGGTCAAAATGTAACCTTCCTAAAATCTTATTCGGATTAAATAAAGTAATAGGAATCATATCAAGGTTTGCGTACATAAAAAGAACGTCCAAATCTGACTCCGGATGAGGAAGTTATGAAATTTTGAAGAAATTCCTTAATCACGTCATTTTAATAAATAAATAATAAAAATAATTTCGGAATTAGCCAACGGAATCTAAACGAAAGTCGTAGATCATGGTCTCACCTTCGCGAGGATATAAAGAACGTCAAAAACGGAGTTCGTATGAGGGAGATATGAATTTTTTTAGTTTATTTAAAATAAATAAGAATTTAATTATAAATTCCCGGTAATATCCGAAGAGGAGTCATCGGATTGGACCGAAGTACGCCCTGCGTACCTTCGTACGCCCCGCGTACTGAGATCGAGGGTCTCGGATCGTCCACGTCGCACTATCCGAAGAGTTCTAAACCGTCCGACCCGTCCGAAGCTCCGACCCGTCCGACCCGCTGTCCCGTCCGACCCGCCGTCCCATCCGACCCGCGTACCCAGCAACCCGTCCCATCCGAACCGAGGCAGTCGAGGCTTCGGTCATGCATGACGTACGCGTACGCGCTGCGTACGAGCGTACGCCCCGCGTTCGGAGGCGGTTCAGCCTTCCTATAAATAGGATGCGAGGCTTTCCGAAAATGTGGCTCATTTCTCTCCTCTCTCTCACAACTTTGTCTCGTTTTCCGTGCCCGTTATAACCCGGAGCTCTGGTCTTTTTGCTCAAGTCCCGAGGGTCGATTTTACTCCCGAGATTCCCGAGAATCCCGAGAAAAATCCGTTTTCCGAGACGAAACTCTGCCCGGTTTTCCATCTCGCTTTCCTCAATCAATCAAGTGAGTTTCATACCCCTTAATCAACCTGTTAAATATTCTAAATGCTTTTATATGCTTTCAAAAGGGGGGGAATGCAAGTTAAATACTTATAGTTATTGTTTCAATCACCTGTGATTGTACTAATCACATGTGATTAATAACTAGGGAAATCAGTGGTTTTATCACTATTCAAACTATCTATCAAACTGTTTTACTTCTAAATGTTTTCCAAACCCATTTACTTTTCGAATTTACACTGCAACTGTGATTTAAGCAAATGTTCCTTATACTTAAACTGTTTTAATCAAATCTACACCTTCAAATGGTTTTATAGATTGACATCAAGTCAATCTTTCTTTAAAAATAATACTTATGTTTCAAATGCCTTATAAATACTTATTTATGCTTTTATATTACAAATTGCATGCCCATATATGTATAGACGTATAAATAATGTTTAAAGGACTTAGGAAGGCTATCCACCTTGTTTCCTTTTCCTCGATTTGGATGTGGTCTGATAGGATTTTGGGTGACCATCCGAAGGTCGTTTCCATATTAATTATATATCAAATATACATATATAGACATGAAAGTACTTCCATAATCATATGTACTAAACGCACTGTTAACAAGTTACCATCGGGGTAACACAGAATCAAACTATTACAACTGCTAGATCAATGAGTCAGTTCATTCATGAGTCTATACTAGGAAGAGAATATATACAACTATACTATGAGAACATATACAACAATACTAGAACAAGAAACATTTCATCACACATGCAAGAATACGATAACAAATGTGATCCACTGTATCGGAGCATGCCTTAAATGTCATGGCCCGAGTTGTAGCCAGAATTCTCTTGGAGGGAGAGCGTTGAGTTTGCGTATAGATCTATACTGGATTGACTATCCTACACCTTGCTGCTAGCTACAGCCGGACCTGCAGGTCTGCGGGTGCCAAACGTCATTCCGTTATTACGACCGTTCTTTATGTCGTTGTTATCAGTCGATAGTATGGTGCAATTATCACATTATACCTTAATATAAATCCGGTTTAAGGTAGTAGTAATTAGTACAACAGTAGTTCTTATTATACAAAACTACAGTACTACAATGATTTACCCATTACATATTTTGGTGATAATCTCACTTAAGCATTAATGTACACACTATATTTTATCAAATGATAGTTATACTTGGGTAATCACACACTTTTACAACAGACGAGTTTACAAAACAGTTAAGCCTTGGTAGAAGGTTACTTTTATAGAAAATATAGGATTTTCTGAGAGATTCAAACTTTTGCAAATACTTTTAAACATTTATTTACATTTTTACAAACTTATACATTGGGACAAGTTCAAACGTTTTTGATAATGATCATTGACACTAAAATACTTATGAACTCACCAGCTTAATGCTGATAAACTCTTTCAAAATAACTTGTATTCTCAGGTCATCAGTAGACAGGTACCGATGCCAGCTTTTTGAGATGATGGAGCGTACTCAAGACTCATCATTTTATTATTTTGATTTACGTTATATTTTTGGTGTCTAAAACTGTACAGAACACGCATGTATTAAATTTATATATTTAATGCAATGGATGATGTTGTTTGCCTATTTACATTTACTGTGTTGTGATTACCTTACATGACGTCCTCCGCCCCAGAACGTTTCCGCCGTTCTTGGTTTTGGGGTGTGACAGGATTGACACCCCCGCACCCTGACTGCTAGCTACAGTCCACGACCTACCAAGCCAAGGGGTGAAAAATGTCATATTTTATATTGACACTTGCAGGGCATCAGGTACTCTAGTGTCGGTTAGTATGGTTACGAGTATCCCAGGTTACCTTATAATTCATGGTCTTAAGGTAACGATATTTCACACTGTATTTTACACTGTACTTTACACTGTATGCTGAAAACCCACTCTCAGAGTCACATTGTTTTTAGACCTTGCTAGCTGTATCTTTTATTTGATACTGTCTGGGGTCTGTATTCCTTGTTTTAGACCTTGCTAGTTGTATCTTTCATTTGATATTGTCTGGGGTATGTATTCTTGTTTTAGACCTTACTAGCTGTATCTTTCATTTGATACTGTCTGGGGTCTGTATCCTCTATTTTTAGACCTTGCTAGCCGTACCTTTCATTTGGTACCATCTGGGGTCTGTGTCTCTTTTGTTAGACTGAGCCAGGCGTGTCGTTCGTTCGATACTCTCCTGGAGTCTATGATTCCTCTTGCCTTAGTCAGCAGTCTTCACTGCTGAGGCATATATTATTTTCCCTGATTTCTCCTGCTTTCTTTAATAATCAAATTCTGTATTTTGATAATTATAGCGATTAAGGGAAAACTACTTTTTACCACATAACTCCGTGCAGTCTTGGTAGAAGACTGCTTTTATTAAAGAAAATATAGGATTTTCTGGAAAGGACTTTAACTTAATGGATACTCTAGAACTACCACTTTTATTAAAGTTATTTGAATAAAATGACACTAAATACTTATGAACTCACCAGCATTTGTAAAAATGCTGATACTCGCTTTTCAAATAACTTGTATTCTCAGGTCAGCATTAGGCAGGTACATTCCCGGAGCTGTTGTTGAAGATAGCTTAGTACCAAGCTGTACTTATTATACTTACTTGTATTAATTTGATGTATTGTAATGTAAACCATGTAAAACTATTACTATTAATGCAATGTTTTGTTGTACTTTGATTACTATAATGTATGTGTTGTGATACTTGACATGACGTCATCCACCCCAGAACGTTTCCGTCGTTCCGATTTTGCGGTGTGACAGATTGGTATCAGAGCATTGTTTATAGTGAGCTAAGTATATCAATTCATAAAAGATATACAGCCTATAAATACAAAGGGATAAAAGACTCTGACCAAGAATTATACTTTAAAATATAACCATATTTTACCAAAGTATAAGAACATCCAGAATCTAAACACTCGAACACAAGTATCACAAGAAGAACAATAATAAAAGTCTTCGGATGTTGAGCATTGCCGTCAAACCTGGGCAGTTATGTAATCGTAAGCTGGAATAAATGTAACCTGATCAACTAAATTTATTCGAGATGCGATGAACATGTGCTTGGGAGTGATAGTGGTGTTGCAATAGGTCTGAAACTTACCAACTAGGAATGCTAGAGCCAAACATAAAGTCAAAATACTATAGGAGTATTTTGGAACACTAAAAGATTCACACTAATCCCAGAACCATATTCAGAAGATAAGAACCAAACAAGAAATTAGAATACCATAGGGGTATTTTAGAATCCATAACCAACCTTGTGTGAAGAACTAAAAAGACCCTTATTGATATACCTACAACTACAGAGAGTATACTCCCAAGGTTATATATAATAAGGATCCCATAGGCTAAGAATGTGTGGTTTCGCTCTACTTCCTTTTCCTCGTTGGGATGTGTATATAGAGTAGTATCACATATTCGAAGGCCTATCTGATATAAGCTATATATGATTTGTATACCCTGTGTAATCGTAGCAGGACTCGATATGGATCACTCAGTGAAATGTTAATAATCTCTTAGGATTCTTTAGACATTTCCATTCTCACACGAACCCTGTAGAAAACCCTATCCACTTCAGTGCTTGACAGAAGAGTTGACTCAGACCCAGAGGAGGTTCATTGAGAAGGTTTCCTGTTCGGAAATAAATGAACTGGGTTGAGACTATTGAATTCACCAAGTGCCTATATCTTTTTAGGGACATCGGTGAGAAATTCACCTAAACTTCAGAGATTTCCAGTCATCCGTCATGAAGTGATGACACCCGAAGTCGGATTCGGAAGTAAGGTGGAGTAGAAATTCAATGCGTCTTCATGAGAAAAGAACCCTAGGTAACAACCCGAAGGAAACCAACGCTGATTCCAGTCAAAGATATGAGGCAGACAGAGGGAGCCAGTACATGGAACCCGAGGAGTGTCTTTTCCTCGTGTTCGTCTTGCTAATACACCCATAAAATAATACAACGCCAATGTTAGCAAGGGCCCTATCGGGAATCCCGATCCTAGCAATGGACAACAACAACCAACGCCTACATACCCAGCCACCCAAGAACCTCAACCGAATCCACTGAAGAGAAAACTCAAGATCGAGGAGGGAGGTACCTCGGCTCAAGGACCTTTCGAAGGGCAACGAGCTGAGGCAGTCAGTACCCCTGTCAATCCTTCCCTCCTGACTTCAAGAAGACCATACCTAGGAAACCTTCCCCACTGTAGCAAGTGTAGCTACCATCATCATGGTATATATCGGGAACTCTTATGTGCTAGGTGCAACATGAAGGGGCATACTGCTCGCGTATGCAGAACTCTGGTGGAGCGTATTGCATCAATCACCAATGTGACGACCAATCCAGTCTGCCGTCTATGTGGTGAGATTGGACACTTCAAAAGGGATTGCCCAACTGAAGGAAACAACAAAGACACAGAAGGAGCCTAACTCTACTGCTTAAGGAGAAGCATCAAGGAACCCGATAGATTTTTGGTACGTCTCTCAATCTCAGATAACTAACGCAAAACATTCAAAGGCTAATTCAAATGTAAATACTTCCCCATTAAGGCGAAAGTCGCAGCACTGTTATAAAATTTAAAATTCATTAGGTAAAACTATAAAGGCTAAACGTATGCGTTATAGTTAAGATGGATAGACCTAGAGTGAGTGAATGCCGCCTCATTTCCTGTTCCTCGTTTGGTTGTGGATTTAGGGCGGAGTCGCTCAGTCAACAGTCCTCCCCACCTTAATTATACATGACTAGTATATGTTAGGCGATTATAGAAATGCCTCGTGAGAATCCATTCATGA
Organism: Lactuca serriola; assembly: GCF_051521515.1. NCBI lineage: Eukaryota > Viridiplantae > Streptophyta > Magnoliopsida > Asterales > Asteraceae > Lactuca > Lactuca serriola. Next base: position 98,204,247 of record NC_136412.1, on the reverse strand, counting down.
AAAGATACTCTACTCAGAAACACTTAGAACAATTTATAGTTCCGTGTCGACTCTATTAGTCCATGTATCCGCGACAGTGATACACAGGACAAAACCCTAGACGCCTAGAACTTGTGTGCCTGATCGTTGCATGACTCTATTGATCTTCATTTTTATATCCTGTCGAGGTGTGCCAACTTCGACGACTCTATCGATCATGGTTTGACCTAGTGCAACCATGCGTACATCCTTAGTGCTGTGTAAAAAGAACTTTCTACGTAGCCATGTCGGCAAATAAAGGTTCTTCCGAACCTAAACATAATACAAATAATCAAACCTAATGGAATCCGTCAGTCATCTCTCTTAACTCAATCCTTCCGAAGTACCCAGGAGAAGGGTACCGCGCGCTGTTGACCGACCCCTCTTAGTCATATGGAAACCGAAGCGAAAGACACTGCAAGATACTCCAGAAGACAATGACCATCCGAAGCATACTTCGTAGATTCCTCAGAAAGACCCTTCGCACCTCACACATCAGGTTCGTGAACCCAAAGAATAGAACTCATAGGAATGACCACTATAACCAGGTATAGGCGTAAAGGTGGTATATAATTGAGATAAAAAAGATTTAAGATATGTGTTTCCTCCCTACTCCCTGTTCCTCGTTGGGCTGTGGGTCTGGGGTGGAGTCGCACAACTGAACATCCTGCCGACCTCAATTACATACGGCTTGCATACACCAAGTATTAGTGGTTAAGCCAAGTATGAGCTCTACCACGAACCTCATAGTAAAGCCCTTCATCCTATTCCATAAAATAGGAGCTGGAGTCAAGAGAACCACTGCGGGTTGAGCTACTATAATGACCACAGATCCGAAATTTGTTGTCATACCGGTTAAGCCCACATAGTAGCTAACACCCTCAGTTAGTAAAGAGATTAAAGTTCCGAGTGATGGGAACCTATACCCACTAGATTTGACCTAGACCGAGAAAACTCAGAACCTTCGGAAGAGTAGTTGCGGTAGATGCTCGCACTACTCAGGCACTTCGTCCACCCCGTTACAGACGAGTAGTGCCTAGGATCCTACGCCCCCTCTCATGGAGGAAGTCACCGCCGCCTTGTAGGCGATAAACTGCATCCCCCGAAGTAAACACTAGAATACCGAGAACCAAAGGATAACCATGATCAAGTGCGAAAGTAGTTGCATTAAGCCTCATGACCTAGATCCCGGAGAGATTATAGACTTGACACCAGCCTTGGTGTTAGTCGAAGGGTTATGCCGGAGCATGCGCTTTCCGCACTAGAATAAACCAAAGTCTTAGAGATTCATTGGACGACTGGGTGTTCCACGAATACTATCTCAAGCAGAAATAGTAGAACCACTTCCCGAGGTAGTCCAACACTCGTCTAGTGAAACCCTATCTCCCCGACCCTGAGGGTTTCCGCTAGGGATATCTCAAGATTCATTAGTGCAGGTTCATTTTGCACAAGATTGAGATAGCCACTCTACAACAAAAGATACCGTAGATACACAACCCATCTGATGATCTAGAAAGTCTCTAAAAGCCAATTGATAGGCAAATGCGAAACCAAGGACAACTTGAGATTCCTAAGAACCAACCTGAAGGACTACACTACCAGTATGGGAGAGAACGTTAGGAACTTCGGAATGGCGATCACGCCGATGGTGATCTTGCCATAGAAGTACATTATGTTCTAAGTACTGAAAAGCTCTACCCTTCCGAGAGCTTAGGACCATCTGAGAATCCTCACGGAGATTTGGTCCAACCCTCGCCAGACCACTACTACTTCCGGATATTCCACAAGTTTCACACCCGATCGACCCACTTCTTAGACTTGATATGTGTTTACCCGACGTCACTCTTCGTATCCCACTCATCTTGATAGAGACCATTGAGAACCCTAACCTCGTAAGATACACCAGTCGGAACCCACTAACTACACAAGACGAAATCCGCATCCCGTAGGTGAAGGTTTGTTGGAATGACAAACACAGACCAAAGTTCACTTAGGAATGCAAGGACAATCAGAATAGGAAGTACCCTCCTGCCTCTACTCGACCATTCATACCTACTTCCATGCCTAGACCTGAATTTCGGGACGAAATTCCCTCTAACGGGGGGATGATGTGACAACCCAAAGTTATTCCGTTACATTACCCCGTTACCGCTAACGGAATATTCCACTGTATAAAAGTTCCGTTAATAAGAGGTCGTCAAATAAATAAATGTTTTATTAATTTATGTTTTATGTCGTTATAGTCGTAATAAAGTAAATAAAAACACTTAAATTACATTTCCAAAGTAATTTGGAAAAAGTTAGTTTTTATTATTACGACCACTAAATCGGGTGCGACCAAAAGCCCCGTTTAGCGACAGTATCGGGTAGATTCCCATTAAGCTCCAACTCCAACCCATATATAAGGGGGAATGGACTTAATTCCACCCCTTTTCACTCTCTCTCTCTCTCTATACTCTCTCTCATACGAGCCCGATTTCGCCTCAAATCCGCAACCAAACGCCTCCAAATTGTAAGTTCTTGTACCCTAAATTATCCTAAACATTATTGGCTGTGACTTTACCCCAAAATTTGACCATATAAGTTGTCAAAGAGGAGTTTACGGCCCAAGAACACTCTAGGGCCGTAAACCCCTTAAATGAGGCCAAAATGACCCATATTTGTCCCTTTGAGCCTAGGAACCAATTAAGGATTTAGCCTAGGAGTGTTTGAAGCACAAAACAACAATTTTTGGGACTTAAAAGAGGGTTTACGGCCCAAGCACATGCTTAGGCCGTAAACACCCTCTAAACTTGTTAAAACAAGTTCCAAACACTCCTAAACCACCCTTAGGCTTAATACATAAATTAGGGACTTGCTATTTCGGGTTTAGAACATTTAAACACATAGATTTGAGGGGTGAAATGGAGTTTATGGCCCAAGTACATGCTTATGCTGTAAACACCTCCAAACCATGTCCAATGGTGGTTTTAATCCCCCCAAATGGCCTTATACCTTCACTAGAAAATGTTAGGGTTGAAAAAAGGGCTTAAACTTCAATAAAATCAAGGTATAGGAGTTCACGGCCGTGAAATCCCATAGGGGTGGTTCATGGGCCGTAAACTCCCATTTGGTCGCTTTTGAAGCCTTAAATCCACTCATACAATTTAGATTTGGACCTAGAAAAATTCCACGATCAAGATAGACCCTTTAAACATCCTAGAACGACCTCACCATGAGTTTACGGTCGTAAACTCATGGGGAGTTGTCCCAGGGCCGTAAACACCATATGGAGAGTTTACACTTGGAGAGTAAACTCCATTCCTAAGCCATTCAAGCCCTTAAATGTTACCCGGGACACCTCAAACACTTAACCAAAGTGTTTTCCGCTCTTTAGGGTGCGTATACTTATTTAATTAGTATTAAATGTACTAATTGTATGTGAACATATGTTATCATATGTTAAATAGGTCACTAAGTGTGTCCAAGTCTTTACTTGACACCGAGCACCCAACCGGCACCTTCGTCGGATCCACTTACACCAGGTGAGTTCATACCCCTAAATGAACCTTTTAAACGTTTTTAAATGTTTTATAGGGGGGGAATACAAGTTAAACATGCCAGTTATCATATCAATCACATGTGATTGATAACCCGAATGCACAAGGATTTACCACACTATTAACTGTTTTACCGAGTTTGATACTGTAAATGGTTTTCTAAAATGTTTCCACTTGTTCAAATCTCTTACTTATATTGTTTTATCAAAGTTTCATTTAAAACTGATTTATGAAAGGTTTCCAAAGAAATTCTAAAGGTGTTCAAACTTATTTTACAAAGGAATACCCAGTCGTGATTTTCTTAAGTATAAAGTTTTCTTCCATGTTTTGATACCCCACTCGTTATATACCACTGCCTTGTTATACTTTTACTTAGTGGATACTTATACTTAGTTAAATGCTTATACTTGTTTACACTCTTACTTAGTGATACGCTTCTACTTCACTTGTTGTCGCTTCTACTTCGTGATACACTTATATTTGGTAACACTTTTACTTCATGATTCGATTATTCCACACTGTACGCTTATACTTCACGACTCGGATATTCCACACTGTTTGTTTACACCCCACGATTTGATTATTCCACACGATTCGGTTATACATCACAATTTGGTTATACTTCATGATATGTTTTCCACATGTTACACACTCAAACGTAGTTGGATGTATGCCTATGCTTGTATAGATGCATATAAATAATGGTTGAAGGACTTAGGAAGGCTTGTTCGCCCGATTTCCTTTTCTTCGTTGAGATGTGGTAAGGTGGGATCGGATTCCCATCCGATGGTCGTTTGATTCGTTATATATATATATATATATATATATATATATATATATATATATATATACTATGTATACAAGCATAGCCATATAGGTTTACTCTAGTCAGTTCACTTATGAGTCTCTACCTCTAGTTCTGCACTTATATTGGAAACCCACTACCCACTATTTGGGATGCATCTTTGGGACACGGCCTTCTCCGTCGTCTAGTTGGTAACCAGAGTCTCCTGTAGGGAGAGCGGACATTGTTATTATAGATCTCTACGGGATTGACACCCCCGCACCCTGACTGCTAGCTACAGTCCACGGCCTACAAAGCCAAGGGGTGAAAAATGTCATCTTTTATATTGACGCTTGCAGGGCGTCAGGTACTCTAGTGTCGGTTAGTATGGTTACGAGTATCCCAGGTTACCTTATAATTCATGGTCTTAAGGTAATGGTATTTCACACTGTATTTTACACTGTACTTTACACTGTATGCTGAAAACCCACTCTCAGAGTCACACTGTTTTTAGACCTTGCTAGCTGTATCTTTTATTTGATACTGTCTGGGGTCTGTATTCCTTGTTTTAGACCTTGCTAGTTGTATCTTTCATTTGATATTGTCTGGGGTATGTATTCTTGTTTTAGACCTTACTAGCTATATCTTTCATTTGATATTGTCTGGGGTCTGTATCCTCTGTTTTTAGACCTTGCTAGCCGTACCTTTCATTTGGTACCATCTGGGGTCTGTGTCTCTTTTGTTAGACTGAGCCAGGCGTGTCGTTCGTTCGATACTCTCCTGGAGTCTATGATTCCTCTTGCCTTAGTCAGCAGTCTTCACTGCTGAGGCATATATTATTTTCCCTGATTTCTCCTGCTTTCTTTAATAATCAAATTCTGTATTTTGATAATTATAGCGATTAAGGGAAAACTACTTTTTACCACATAACTCCATGCAGTCTTGGTAGAAGACTGCTTTTATTAAAGAAAATATAGGATTTTCTAGAAAGGACTTTAACTTAATGGATACTCTAGAACTACCACTTTTATTAAAGTTATTTGAATAAAATGACGCTAAATACTTATGAACTCACCAGCATTTGTAAAAATGCTGATACTCGCTTTTCAAATAACTTGTATTCTCAGGTCAGCATTAGACAGGTACATTCCTGGAGCTGTTGTTGAAGATAGCTTAGTACCAAGCTGTACTTATTATACTTACTTGTATTACTTTGATGTATTGTAATGTAAACCATGTAAAACTATTACTATTAATGCAATGTTTTGTTGTACTTTGATTACTATAATGTATGTGTTGTGATACTTGACATGACGTCATCCACCCCAGAACGTTTCCGTCGTTCCGGTTTTGGGGTGTGACAGATTGGTATCAGTGCATTGTTTATAGTGAGCTAAGTATATCAATTCATAAAAGATATACAGCCTATAAATAAAAAGGGATAAAACACTCTGACCAAGAATTATACTTTAAAATATAACCATATTTTACCAAAGTATAAGAACATCCAGAATCTAAACACTCGAACACAAGTATCACAAGAAGAACAATAATAAAAGTCTTCGGATGTTGAGCATTGCTGTCAAACCTGGGCAGTTATGTAATCGTAATCTGGAATAAATGTAACCTGATCAACTACATTTATTCGAGATGTGATGAACATGTGCTTGGGAGTGATAGTGGTGTTGCAACAGGTCTGAAACTTACCAACTAGGAATGCTAGAGCCAAACATAAAGTCAAAATACTATAGGAGTATTTTGGAACACTAAAAGATTCACACTAATCCCAGAACCATATTCAGAAGATAAGAACCAAACAAGAAATTAGAATACCGTAGGGGTACTTTGATTACTATAATGCATGTGTTGTGATACTTGACATGACGTCATCCACCCCAGAACGTTTCCGCCGTTCCGGTTTTGGGGTGTGACAATAAAAGATATACTAACTATAAATACATTGGGATTAAAATACTCTGACCAAGAGTTTATACTAAAATCAGTGTCACTAGGACAATACAAAATAAATATGATTGTTGGGCAACACAGGTAGACTTAGAGACATATAGTCAAAATTGGGAAGATATAGCCTGATCAACTATATTATCCGAGGGTTGACTAGCATGTTCCTAAGTGTAGTTGTGTGGTTGCAACAAGTCTAAAATCTTACTAACAATACCACAATGAGAACAGTAGAACATAACATTAAACTTAAAATACTATAAGGGTATTTGGTGTTACTATAAGTACTTTATACTTGAGAACTAAAACGAGATCTTCATTACTAAGTTGATAGTTGCTAAGTGGATACACTAAGGCTATATGTAACTAGGATGTTATAGACCTAGAATCGGTGAAAATTTTGCTTTACCCCTATTTTGTGTGAATTTGGAGTTAAGATCACTTATTCGAAGGCCTATCCTGTTTTGATTACATATAAATGGTATGCGCTTGACAAATAGTGATTTAACTAATGAAGATTTTCTGAATAATTATCTAGATAGTTCATCTAATAATTATTTTCTTACCCCAATTCTCGCATAGATAACATGGCTGGACTCCATCCCCATGGTAACCGGTACCTTCCAAATGAGGTCATTGTTGGATGGTTTGAAGAAGAGCCAGTGAATGATCATCCTATCCCTATGAATGATCACCATGATGAAGACCTTTCGGACGGTGTTAACTCCGAACCCGAGGTTGAGAACCTACCCCAGGCAGCTCCCTTTCCAATTCCTAACCCTCGTCCGGCTTTTCAAGGCGCGACGCCTGAGAGGGTGGAATGCTTGGAAACATGGAGCCAAGGAAAAGATCAGCCCATGCCATTTAATGGTGACTGAAGCTTCTATGACCTGAGCAATGGGGGCTCAGCATACAGAATCTTGTCAATCTTGGTCCACAGAGTTGTCGGAAATGAGATTCAAGGTAGGACAGCCCTACATCAGATCACTAAAGTAGTCGCCGATGCGAGAATGCATACCCTCTGCACCATTTGTCTAGAAGATGCTCATGAGAGATCTGAGAGAAACCATGAAACCCTGCTGCAAGTACTGGCTGAATCACGAGCCGAAGTCATAGAACTCCACGTACGCCAGAGGGTGTACGAAAGACACCTGCTTGATGTGGAACGTCAACTGGCTGAGCTGAGAGTTCACCAGAGAGATGATCGTCACCAGTAGGAGATACTTTAATTTCCTTCTTGTTTTAAAAGAACTGTGTTCCTGTCTATGTCCTATGTGGCATTTTTCTATGGAATTGCCTTGTACTGTAGGTACTTTTAGTTAGGCCTTTATACGGCCAAAACTTTAGATACTCCGGATATGATGTAAGACCTGCTTCAAGGTCAATTTTCCATGAACTTATTTCATCTTAAACATCGTTGATGTTGACAGTCGGCTAAATTTCGTGTCATGTTTTTGTTCAAATACTCTCATTATACTTTCATTGGAGTCTATCTGAATCATGCTTTAGTCAAGTCATTTAGACTATAGTAATTTAAATCCGGAGACATTTCCGAGTCTCTTTCAGTGGGTGGATCATATTATCCACCAACCCATAGTACCTCGGTACGAACGACAAACATCTTGAGACCACTATATGAGCTTACTTCCACTTTTTCTAGGACTGCATCATAGGGATGTATGTCAAACCTTCGTGAACATGCTTCCATTATGTACCAGGACTGCATCATAGGGATATAGGTCGAACCATAGAGAACATACTTCTATTCTTTACATGAGCGATCGAACTACGTCTAGGTTCAACCATTCTTGCTCACAAATTCATTTTCTTTCCGTGTAACAGAATCATGTCGCCAAAGAAAAACGATCAACCCATCAACAAACCACCAACTCTTCAGATTGATGCAGCTACCTTTCAAGCTGCAGTCTCAACTGCCATGTCAGCTATTCTGACCCACCTTAACGCTAACAACACGAATGTTAGCAGGATTGTTAACAAAAATTCCAATCCGGGTAACAATCAAGCGCCTCAACGAGCAGAAAACTACCATGACACCCCGAGTCTCGAGACCAAGAGTAACAAACGGAAGTCTTGGGCTAAACCTAAGGACAAGTCGCTTCTAAGGGCGAACAGGAAACAACCACCAGTAACAACCTTCATAGCTACGACATCTGTACCTACTACTACCATCCCTCCAGGTATCCCAATTATCCCTAACCCAGCCAGACAATATGCTAGAAATCTCCCAAAATACATCAAATGTAGTTATCACCACCATGGACCTTGTCGGGAGATACAGTGCTCAAACTGCAACAAAAAAGGGCACACCATACGTTACTGCAAGAGCCTAGTAAGGCCGATCAACCAAGTGCCCAACACCGGTGTGAACCAGGCTTGCTACGGTTGTGGAAAGGTGGGTCACTACAAAAGGAACTGCCCAGAGGTAGCAAATGCTGGCACAGACAGAAGTATGCTACCGACAACCGCCGCAGGAGAGACTACTCCGGACCCACGTTAATGTAATTTAGGCATTTCGTTGTAACAAAATTATGAACCATCCAAAACTAGTGCAACCAGAGTCTTATCTTTTGCGAGATTACGTCCGTTTAGGGATGCTCGTGCTGCGTATACTTGTCTTTTGTAGTATACGTTGTTCGCAACAATAGTCTTGTAGTAAATCTAACGTACAATAACTCTGTTAAAGGTTGCACTGTTGTGTTTTGTCTGTCACACCTTGTGTTCAAATCTAATGTCTTTAGTTTCCATATGATTCCGACTTTATCATACGACTCGAGTAGATTTGATCCTCGCAATACCAGCTTCATACGTACATCTCTTTCTTCGAGATCGCTTTTTCCAACGAAGCTGTCATATCAGAACACCGAAGTACTCATGCATGGAGTACCTCATAGTTCTTTTCCTTTCTGAAGAAATCCCCGCAGTAGCACTCGTGCAGTACATCAAGTTCAATCCAACGATTCATATGGTTGATCTATCACTGAAGAATGTGTACATAGGGGTGATATAAAAGCAAGGTTCTACATGTTTAGAATTGATGATTCCACTTTAACTTCTTTTTCCTCGATGGGATGTGAGCTTAAATAAGAATCAGTTATTCGACTACCTTTTCACTCTTAATTATATACGACTCATACACGGGATTGTGATCGTCGAACCATGTATGAATTCTAATATGAGCTTTAGGACGGTCACTGCCCAAGACTACGAGTAATCGCATTGGCATGTGAACAAACTTAGAACCCAGTATGACTCCTATAACCAGATCGCCCTACGGTCTAAACACCTACGGAGATACAAGAACAGCCCGGACAACTCAGCGAACTACTCAGCAATAGAATTGGAAGACCAGGCTTCTCACCCTTGAGAGCTCCGGTCTTATTCTTCCAGAACTCGACGGATTGCATCATATGTACCTCGACGATCGGGGACTCCGTTAAGATTTCCTTTAGGAATCGTTATCTCTGCCTTGCATAGATGAGTTGGTTGAGCAAACGCAGGGAAAGAATTACTTTCAGAAATGGACCTGAGATCCGAATATCACCAGTTCGAGTGTTAGGGAAGGATGTCTGGAAAACGACCTTCCGAACTCGATGCGGACACTTCGAGTCCGTAGTGATACCCCTCGGATAGGACCAATACACCCATAGTATTCATGAGTTTATTGAATGGGGTCCGTCTTTCTTACTTGGATCGTTTCGTCATTTCTCCATGTAATGAGTTACTTATCTACCCTAGTAGTAAGAAGGAACCCATGGAAACATTACCCTCACAGGAACTTTCGTGAAGTTCTCTAAGCACGAGTTTTGAAATTGAAGAGTCAGATTTCTAAGACACACTATTAGTGATGTGGGAATTTTTTTTGAGTATTCTTTCGATTTGTCAAAACCATTGAGAATTAGTCGACACCAGAGACGCCGACAGAAATTTGCCAAATTATAGGTCTTATAGACCTACTGTCATACTTCATCCAGAACTCCTCGCAAATCATAGAAACCCTTACGACTTTGACCCAGCAAGGGGTGGCCCTTGACGGGGAAGATAAGCAAGAGAAAGAACCTTTGGAATTCCAAGTGAGAGACCAACTTCTTTAGGAAGTCTCACTCCGGGAATGGCTTAATACGCTTCATAAAGCGTGGAAAGCTATATCCAAGATAGATAGGACCTCTGAGATTCTTACCAGAATCGGTCCTGTATCACACAAACTAGACCTACTCCGCGAACTCAGTAGCGTACATTTTACCTTTCGCGTCTCGATCTTGAAACCGTACCTTTCCGTTAGGACTCTTGTAAGTCCACTCGATGAGATCGAGATTAATGAAAATCTCGCCTTCATAGAAGAACCGTACCGACCCTCGACCGAGAGGTCAAGCGGACGAAGCAACGCCGTTGCCCGTTAGTGAAGGTTCGTTGGGATACCAACCGAGGACCCAAATTCACTTAGGAGCGTGAGAACCAATCGATTAGGAAGTTTCCACCCCATGACTCGATCATTCATACCTACTTCCTTACCTAAATTCTAATTTCGGGACGAAATTCCCTTTAATAGGGGGATGATGTGACAACCCGATATTTCCATTATGTACAAACCATATCAAGTCAGTAGAAGACTAGAACAGTTACAGTGAATTTCCAGACTTTTGGGTATAAGTTTGAGTATTTCAGGTTACACTTAAGGAGATATCAGGAGAGTGGATGCACTAGGGTTTTGTGCAACTATGTTATTCCAAAACTCTATGATATTAGAGTTCATTGCGTGAATAAAATATTTTCTGCCAAAAATCCTAGGACTATATATAGAAATCTGAGCCATATTTATTCATTAGTTACATTTCCAACTAGAGAAAAGTGGATTCTCTCTCACGGATCTTCGGACTTTCGTCCCAAAACGTGAGTACATCTATCTAGTTGTATTATATAGCTTATTAAGTGCTTAATAACCTAGATTACATGTCAAAACAACAAGATTTAAGAGTTTACCACCCAAGACCATCTTGGACCGTAAACCCTTTTTAAGGGCCAAAGTGTGCCCAATGCCCCTCCAAACCTTGGAACTGAACCTAGAGACTACCCATGGCTTGTTTAGACATCAAAAACATTAAGAATCAAGGGCTAAAAGTGAGTTCACAGCCAAGGATGTTCTTGGGCCGTGAACTCCATTTTAAGGTGCCAAAATGCCCTAAATGCCTTCCTTAAGCCAAGAGTCTAGCATAGCACTTTACCTTGATGTGTCTAGGACCCAAAACAATCAAAATACCAACACCCATAGATGTTTACGGCCACAAACACATGACCAAATGGTCCATGGGCCGTAAACTCAAGTTAGGGTGTTTTGATGCCACAAACACTTCCAAAGGCTTAGGATTGAATTTAGGATGCTTCCTTATGACCTTTAGGACCCTTATAAACATAAATGGCCATGAGTTTATGGCAGTAAACTCATTAGGTCCGTGAACACCTAACTCAAGGGCCAAAAGGTGCTTTACAATCTTCAAAAGCCTTGGACACTAGCTTAGATTAGTTCCTAGTTAATTTAGGGACTTGGAATCACCAAAAGACCCATCCCCACGATAGATTACAACCGTAATATCTAAGGGAAATGGTCCCAGGGCCGTGAACTCCTCAAAGGATTTGAAAGGTGCCCTAATCTCTTTCCCGGACTAAACCACCAAGTAGGAATGCTTCTAGAGAACACTTAGAACTTCAAAACACCAAATAACATTAGGCCTAGGAGCTTACGGCCGTAAAATCAAGGGTTTACGACCGTAAACTCCTTTTGTGAGGTTTATTGGAGAGTAAACTCATGTATGGGGTCCTTTGGAACCCTAAAACCCCTAGCCTTGACCTACAACAACTTAGATGCAATCCTTGAGGCTAATAACACTTGATAAAGGTGTTTAGCATGTCCTAGGGTGTATTGACTTGTTTATTAGTTGTTTATAGACTAATTTGATACATATATGTGATATTATATGTTAACTAGGATCATAGAGTGTGTTCAAGACTACACTTGACACCTAGCAGTCCTACCTCTTCGGTTCATCAGTACCACTCACTACAGATGAGTTCATACCCCTTAATCAATATTTTAGATGATTTTAAATGCTTTAATTGGGGGGGGGGGGATCCAAATAGAAAACAACATGTTAATTAGATCAATCATATGTATTTATAACTGTGTTTTCATCTAGCAGATTTCACATATTTCAAAATGTGATGCATGAAATGGTTTTCTATCTTAAAAATACCTTGGTAGCAAAAGTATTACATTTGAAATGTTTATTAAAATGACATCAAGTCATTGTTAATTATTATTTAAAACTCTTAGATGTCTTACAAAACCATTTTTACCTTCTTGAACAAAACTATATCTATACACTTATGTTCTTATATATGTACTGATGTTATAGTTTTCATCCTTCATTCAGTTTCCCACATTCTTGTGTAGAAAGGGTGTATAAACCTGTTTGGACAATCAATTACCTTCCAGTTAACTATTATAGGGATAGTTAGGAGATACAAAACATTATTCCTATTACAAGGAATTACACAAGAGTCAGTTCATTCATGAGTCTATACTAGTACATTACATGATACATGAGTACATTTACATAGATACGTTTACATGAGTACGTTTACATATGCTTACATAATACATGAGTACGTTTACATATGCTTACATGATACATAAGTACGTTTACATAGATACGCTTACATGAGTACATTTACATATATACATTTATTTGTATGCACACACATGGATTATTGTACCTAGATTCGCTAGGATGATTTACTAGTACATTATGTGTAAATTGTCCTGCCTATCCCAGTTCAACGGGATGTCTAGAGGGGATTAACACTTCCGGAACCCACCTGTTAGCAACAATGGTAGATGAACATCTACGGATGCCTACGGTTATTACTTATATTAGGTGTACCTTTACGGGACTAACCATTCCTTCGGCCTACTGTTCGCCACAGAGGTAAATGAACCTCTACGGATGCCTACGGTTAATACTTATATTAGGAGTGCCTTTACGGGACTAACCATTCCTTAAACCTGCTGCAGCTACAGAGGAAAATTGAACCATCTACGGATGTTCAAAGGTTATACATTTCGCTAATTGCGATGTCGTGTTATTCCTAATACAAAAGGATAACACTTACATGATTATATTTTTCCTATTACATTATTTTGTGATACATTCACATAAATGATGAGTTAGACTAAGTACTATTAGTAATAGTCAAAAGAAGGAAAAACTATCATTGTTATAGCAAAACAGTCGGGTCTTGGTAGAAGACTACATTTCATACTAGTAGGAAATATGGGATTTTCTAGGCTTTTCATACTTATATCAACTATTTCATTCAAAGATTTACATGGCATTCATAACAGCTTACCAAAACAAGGCAATGACACTTAAATACTTATGAATTCACCAGCTTCTTGGCTGATACTCGCTTTCAAAATAACTTGTCTTCTCAGGTCACACATAGACAGGTACGACGACCAGGTTTGTGAAGACGGAGCAGTCCAGACTCGTCTTATTATGATTATTCATTTTATTGTTGTACATTATGAAAGAACACACTTGTACGTAAAATTCATACTATTAGTGCAATGGATGATGTTGTTGCTTGTTTACTACTTTATATTGTTGTGATAGATTACGTGACGTCCTCCGCCCTGAACGTTTCCGCCGTTTTAGGTTTTGGGGTATGACAAGGATGGAGAAATTCTAACTTACACAAGATGGTAAAAATTTCAACCTTTGCTTTCCTCGTATCCTCCACCTTCAGTGTTCTGGAGAAAAGTTGCTTCAAAAATGTACAAAGCTCTACTATTTGTGTGTAAGTAACTTTGGTCAGAAACCCTCTAACTCCAATCGGTATTACACGTTTTATAATAATGTGATAGTCATGAGCTTTCAAGGCAGTAATGTTTGTATTGTCATTTAACACTTTTTTGCCAATGTTAGATCCAAATCCATTCAAAAATTTATTAAATTTTATAAAGTGAAAATATTTTTCGATCTGAGGGCGTGAATGAGTACTTTGATAGGGGTTTACAGAACTTGTTACCCTTCTTTCGCAACCACTACGTTCTCTGAATTTCTAGTATCTTTTCCAAGCCGTCTCGTGCATTTGATGTGTCTGTAGACTTTTTGTTCATTAGGAAAGCACCCAAGAAACTATCTCCTAGATTCTTCTTGACATGCATAATATCTATGATGTACTTCAGTTGTAGAAAAGTTTGAGTTCGAAAAATTTGCTTCGTTTGGAACAATTCAACTCTAACCTTGCCCACCGTATCATAATACCTTTGAATACAAGATGTTTTCCCTACAGACGACTGAGTACAATATCATGTGTTAACCTCGTATGTCTTCTTTATTAAAATGTTATGGAGTAGCTCTTGTCTCCTGTTGGCCGTTAAAGTCCAAACGCTTTCAACATGAATGATTTTCATCTAGGATGCGGTGATGCCCGGTATATATGACCTTTTTCGATACACAGACCGAAGGAGTGTCTTCATTACACATTGGTCATGCTTTGTATCCTTGTCTCCATCCCGATAGACTGTTGCGGGCGGGAGAATCATTTATTGTCCATAACAACAACGCTTTCATTATGAATATTGTGTTTGTTGCTGCATCTTTAGTGCATACACATGCATACCATAAATGGTTAAGCTCTTCCACCAATGGCCTAAGGAAGACATCCATGTCCTTCCCGGGTGATTTAGGTTCAAGAATCAACAAGGTCAATATAATTAACAAATCTTTCATACATAGCCATGGTGACAAATTGTAAGTGGTGAGTACAACTAGCCACATGTTGAGATTCGTACTCATGTTACCAAATTGATTAAACCTGTCAACTTCAAGCCATATGCGAACGTTTTGAGGTTTGTTTGTGAAGTTATAATACTTATTATGAAAATCTTTCCATGAAGATCCATCAACGGAATGACGCATCACACCATCTTCTGATCTCCCGGTACTATGTCAAATCATATTTTTAGTTGTATGTCTGGAACAGTACAAACGGTGTAGTCTAAGAGTTAAGGGAAAATATTGTAACGCCTTATGAGCAACTTTCTTTCCTTTTGTGTTTTTATCAACCCGACGACGTTCATGACAGAGATGACAATTTTGAAATGAATTTGTTCTTTACAAAAGAGAGAACATTCGTTTTTACACACCTGTATCGATTCATAGACCAAACCAATCATTTTAAGATTCTTTTTGGCTTCATAATGTGAGGAATAACTTTGTTTCCTTCTGGAAATGTTGATTGCAACAACTACAACTATTGATCAACACTGCCACCCCCAATATCTGAATTCCCTTTGTTAGTCTGGTAGATGACCATATAACTTCTCAAAACGATTAATCACATACACAACAGTTAGGACCGCTTCTCCCCAAAAGGCACTAGGGACCTGCGCAGACAGAAGCAATGAGCGGGCAGTCTCAACAATATGACGATGTTTTCGTTCTGCCACACCATTTTGCTGAGGTGTGTCAGTACACGAAGACTTGTGTACAGTGTTGCAAAACTCGGCGTACTCGGCCGATTACTCAGAATCGGCCCTCCACCGAGGCGAGTAATGTCAACTCGGCCAAAAAACTCGGATTTAGTCAAAATCGGCCAAAAATCGGTCAAACTCAGTCAAAAATCGGACAAACTCGGTCAAACTGGGGCCTACTCGGTCTTACTCGGGCCTACTCGGTCAAACTCGGCTAACTCGGTCAAAATCGGTCAAACTTGGTCGAAGGGTCAAAATTGTCATAAAAAGAGAAAAAAATCAAGAATTTCAAGATTAATATGTATAATGCACTTAATGATTTATTATTTAACACAAACATGTGATTATTGCTACATATATATCTTAAATTTTCAGTAATTATCCACATAGTGAGACAATTATGTGTATTTTAGTTTTTATGTATTCACATGTATCTAATTTTGGTTATATATTTTAATCAAATTAATATTTTAACTTATGATTTTGACATATATAATTTTCAAAAAAATATATGTTCATGAATTACCGAATCCGAGTACTCCCCGAGTACTCCAGAGTACTCCCGAGTACTCGCTACTCCCCAGTAGGTCGAGCAGGTACCGAGTAGCTAGTTCTAAATGGTACCATCAGAAGCCAGTAACTAAGTGAAATCATTAGAGGTATATTCACCCCTAAGTCACACATGAAGCACTTAATCGCAGCCGAAAGTTGAGTTTTAACAAGAGCTCTAAAATTGTTATAAATATCAAAGAAATCAGATCTGTGTTTCATAAGATAAACCCATGTATATCGAGTATAATCATCTATAAAAGAGACATAATAGGTTGACCCACCCTTTGTGGATACTAGTGTAGGACCCTACACATCATAATGAATAATGTCAAAATGAGCAGTAAACAAGACATACTTTATTGAAGGGTAAAGCATAAAATTTTGCTAGTTTGCAACCACTACAATCAGAAATATCACAAGAGTTTAAATGACCCAAAACACCACTAGATACTAAAAAATTCAAATGTCATACATACACATGTCCCAAATGAGAATGCCAAAGATAAAACTCAAACGACAAAGGGTTCAAATGAAAAGAAGATAAATAAATGCTGGAAGCAGCAACAACAGATACTTTGAGGACCTCCAAGACATATAGTTCCCTTACCCTATGGTTAATCCCAATCATCTTCTGGGTGTGTTGATCCTATATAACACAGAGATAATCTGAAAAGAACACCCAATTATCAGACTTACATAACTAACTTACCGAGGCAAGGTTTAAAGTAAGTTTGGGAATGTAATAAACATCTGGAAGAGTGACATGAGAAACAAAGACATACCCAACACCCTCAACTAGCATAGATGTATCACTAGCAGACTTAACAGAAATTGATGACACTTGCGACAAATAAGTAAATGATGACAAATGAGGAGTCATATGATGGGTTGCACCATAATCTAAAATCCACAAAGATAGGGAATACCTGAAGTACCAGATGAAGAAGGACCAGAATGAGCCATAGATGCAGACATGGTAGTGGAATAGAAGCCAAATACTGTCTGAAGC
The DNA here is from genome assembly GCF_051521515.1 of Lactuca serriola. Lineage (NCBI taxonomy): Eukaryota > Viridiplantae > Streptophyta > Magnoliopsida > Asterales > Asteraceae > Lactuca > Lactuca serriola. Next base: position 98,186,830 of record NC_136412.1, on the reverse strand, counting down.
TCTCAAACACCTTGGGATCTAATGTAGATGGTGGCATGTGTCCAACAGATTCTGTGTCAACTAGTGGAACAACAACAACAACAAACTGTGGAGGAAGAGGGGTCCATGGAGGAGTACCAAATGAACGCAACTGAAACTTCTGTTGGCAAACCTATTTTGTTGCCTTGACTGAGATTGACCAGATTTACCCTTGTTGACTAACAATGGACACTGACCTTTCCAATGATTTTTTTGTTTGCAGAATGCACACTCATCATAAGCAACCCTTGACGGTTGTCGAGACTGGTTGGAGGAAACAACAAGCATAGCATGAGCGGGAGTAGGAGTGGAGGTTGCTTTAAATCCTTTATCCGCATAAGACTTGATACGAGTCTCTTCTACAATTAACTCATCGACAACGAAATCTACTGAGGGAAGGGGAGAGAAATGAAGAATGGTTCTACGTAGGCCTTCAAAATGAGAACGCAAGGCCATCATGAACTGGACCTAGCGTTGTTCTTCCCTCGTAGCAAGATAAGGCTCAAAATCTTTTAATTCCTTAGATTCAGTAAGAGCCAATTGATCCCACAGATCAGACATAGCAACATAGAAATCTTGAATACTCTGGTCATTCTGTTGTAGGGGGCGAATGTCATATTCTGACTGATATTGCTTAGCAAAATTGGAACGAGTATACAATCTCTCCAAGTGATTCCAAACTTCTTTTGCCGTGTCATATTTAGCCAACTGCATACTAATAGACTAAGTAACAGAGTTATTAATCCAAGTAATGACCTTGGAATTATCAGTCTCCCAAACATCAAGCAACATATCAAAATTCTCAGTTTGAGGCACTGAGGATTTAGCTTTAGTCCCAGTGACATAGCCCCACATATTTTTCCCACGAAGGAAGTTCTTCATAACGTAACTCCAATACGTATAATTCTTTCCATCCAAATGAGTACTGATTGACTGAAGGGAATCATCCTTTCCAGTCATGTTGATAGTGAATAAATAACCACAATGACAATATAACAATCTAAGAATGAAAGGAGTAACAAACCAGCGGAAGCAATCAATTGAATACCGAAGCAACAGTAATTACGAACCGACAACAACAACGAACCAACATCAGTAATGAATCAAAAGCAGCAACAAATCAATAGTAACAACGAATCAACACATCAAAAACGAAAACGGCATGCTACAGTAACCCTAGAAAGTTCGATCCACACCACAGATGACTACTACAAATATTTCTAACAACGTGTCGAACCTCCGCTCTGATACCATGATAACATGTTATATGATTATGATAAAGAGAAATTACAAGGGTTCTTGAAGAAAAGCGTAAAGACTACAAAGAGCAAAACAGATATAAATACTAGCTAGATAGAAACCCTAATGGGCTAAAGACAAAAGGGCCCATAAACAAGCGGGCTAATATTATATAGACTAACACCCTTCATTGAGTTTGGTATTGTTTTCGACCAACATTGGTGTAACAACGGGTAAAAATTGATTAGAGTTCGGTGGTCAAACCACCGTGAACCGCTATTTGTTAAAAATATCAATTGTGTGTAAAATATATGTTATAATGTATATTAAAAATATTACATTCATAATTACCTTTAAAAATGTCTCAAACTGCTCAAACGTCTATCGTTGAAGATCGAATCGAAAATCACCAAAAATTAAATTTATTTACGACGTTAAAAATAAAATTTTGCATTAAGTATACTTGAGAGTTATTGATAAGAAAATTGAATTGATTACGTTATCCTGATTCTGTGGATATAAAGAACGTCCAAAACGGAGATCGTATGAAGAAGCTACGCTCAGCTTAAGTATAAAATCAATATTTATCTGATTTTCCTGAAACGAACGGTGCACCGCTTCGTTCGGAATAGCTACGAAACTCATAAATTGTTTTGAGCATGTTTTTTTTTATCTAAGACTATGGTCTATTATTTATTCATTTTTATCACATTTTTAATCTCCACCAAAATCAAATTTGAAAAATCTGTCGAATCAGAAGCAATTAATCGCAAAACTTCAAACATTAATCCCTGGAGTTTGGTATATTGGAATCGAATTCCGTCTACATTTTTGGAATCACGATGACCGAGACAATCAAAAGGCATGTTCAATTTTTTTTATGAAGACGAGATTGCTTGCCACGTAAAACGAGGCAAAATGGGTGGGTGACATCACAATGATGTCATACAATCAAAATTTTATAAAAGTCCTTCAAGGTTAAAAATCTTATACAATCTGATTTTCCTTATTTTCCAAACCAAAGAGTTACATTCAAATCTCTAAAAATCTATATCCCCCTCGTCGTTCTTTTCCTTCACTTTTAAGAAACAACCACAAACACCCCCCCTCTCATTGCTGCTATACCCAATCTCAACCCCCTCTCTCTAGTATTGACCTCCGGTGAAGAAGAAGAAGAGAGAGAGAACCGGCTGAGACAACCTCCCCCATCTCTTCTTAGGTTGCTGAGCAAATCCACGAAGAATCACCACATCATCGACGAATGTAGCAGCTGCTCATTCCATCGATTCCTTGCTGCCGACGACGAAACAGAAACCACAATGGATTCATCGGAGATGTCAACTGCAACCACACCCATTTAAGAAACAACACTAAGGTGGTGTTTGTTTTGGAAGTGGTAAAATGTATTTAGTCTTTTTCCGTATTTACGGCAGAAGACGTGGATCAACAGTATTTTTCTATGCCTTTATATAAGAAGTGAAAAAAAAAAGTCTTTTTGAGTTCTTTTATCTTCCAGAAAACAAACCATATTTTTGGTAAACATCTACCCGCCTGCAGATGTAAGTACCCAAAAAGTTTTTTTGCCAAAAAATAAACGAGCCCTAACATTCCATTTGCCCAAATGCTACCTTCAATTGACGCCTCCGATGAGGCTTCACTGTTGAAAGAAACACGAACGAGAAATCGACCCCCCCCCCTCCCACCTGCTTATATCGATATTCATAGCCGCCCCACCACCACTGCTGTCCACGACAGCTGCCTGCGATCTACCTCCCTTCCCCTTCGAGTTTTACTACCGGACAAAAGTGAGACAACCGAGGCTGCCGGAGCATCCATCGCTGACAGAGAAATCGATGAGAGCCTGCTATTGCCTTCGTTCATTTCCCTTCTTGCGATCGCCATCCAATGTTGGAGTTCCCACTAATGGAGATGAATTAGAGCTTTCACGCGGCTTTAAAACGCAGTGTTTCCGACAATTCAACAAGTAGTCTGCTTAAATTATAAGCGATATACTAGTCTCTTTCGATCAAATTTATTAGGAAATTTTATTTTACGTTTAAATATATTTTTGTTTTCATGTACATTATATTTTGTGTATTCAGAAAAAAGAGAGTCAAAGCGATACTAAAGTTCGAGGTTGTTTACTCATATTGTCTCACCCCAAAAATGTTACTATTTCCGGCGTTGACACCTGACGAGGCTGAAATTCCCAAAACACATGGACGTTTCGAACTAATTAAATATGCATTATCTTATAAATCAGTAAGAATATATCATGAAATGGTAAACCATAACCTGATCCCCACTGTATCGCTGAATAATTGTTAGCTTTAGAATTTAAATAATTATAAGAATTAACTACTGGAAAAAGATAAAGGGAAAGGATAAGATGCACAAAGAAGAAATGCACAAACCAATACAGAAAAAAGCTACCAACCGGTTAGCCTTCAAATAGTTTAAGTGATCACCAAATAAATGGCCAACTACGCATAACCATCTTAGCTTAATATTTTTTAGGTGATGAGGTATACACCATACATTATATACCCACATTCATGGCTGTAATGCCTCGTCCCACATAAAAGCTACCTTCTTAATTTTATAAACACCACCATGACTAGTTATTTAACCCCAAAAGCACACTAACTACCAAACTATGGAGTCTTTTTAAGTAGCAGCTAGTGGTATAACGAGTCTAGAAAGCAGAATTTTGGCTATAAATACCAAGGCAAAAACTATACTACTCATATCATCTACACCAAAATCACATTTTAAGTTTTTAACATATCCCGTTTAGTAATAATGTCGTCCATTGGTTTCAATTTTGCACACATCAATAATCAACAAGAGCGCATTAAGGAGAAAATTAAGCAAAGGGGAGAGAAAAGCATGCAAGATGGTGAGAAAAGGAAAGATAAGGTGCAAGGTGGCAACAAGAAAGTTCATCCAGGAGGTTCCTTGTCTATGGATATTCTTGGCAACTCGAAGAATAATTGAGCAGTCATTGTGGGCGTGGTCAACTTTGATGTGTAAATCAAGATGATGTTTGAATGATGTAATGAATATGTGTATTTCTTGTTGTGTGCTGCAACAAAACTAGGGTTAGTTAGATGCTTTTTAACCATGTTTCTCCTTTTGTCAGTTTTCTTATTCTCAAACATGTAAACCTCCCAATGTTTTGAATTATATCTTGCGTAGTTCTTGTTGAAAGCTTGATTGAGATGATCTATTATTGTTACTATTATTATTAAGTAGTTAATCGAAAACAAACATAAAAAGCAATTACTCTATTGTTTTTTGTATAGGAGGGACACATTGCCATATGTAAATGATACATATGATCATCATACAGAGACAAATAAAATGAGAACAAATTAAAAAACACGCGAGAATTAACTTGCTTCACATGAATGAGGTAATCGACCTTTAGAAATACATAAGAGTGGAGGGAACGACCTTCATACCCCTCTGCAGTCTACAAAGTCATTGGTTTAAATAGGCGTTTCAGATTACTTAAATGTTTGGGAATCATCAATCCAAAATAGTGGTATCAAGTCATGCCATGTTTAGAACGTATATACTTTTTTCCGTTCAAAATTTATTGTCTACACACAAAAAATATAAAAATATTAATTATTGTTAATTATATATATAATAAAATGATAGTTTTGTCTTTATTTTGTATTTTATATTCCATTAAATGGCTAGTTGGTTAAGTAATAGTGAGATAATATTTTAATAAAAATATTATTTATTTTTAGAAATAAACTATTATTTTGGGACAAAAACCAAAAAGGAAAAATGAACTATAATTTTGGGACCGACAGAATACTATTTATTAAATTAATTTTTGATTGTTCGCATTCTTAAAAAAGGATAAAAAGTTGACTTGATTGAAAATTTGTTTTTCTAAAGAGTTTGATGATTTAAATATTTTTGCTTTTATAAAATATTAACATATTATTTATTTCACATGCATGATCTAATAATGTTATCATCAATGTTATTTGTTTGTACATAAGGTGATCATGATTTGTTCATGCATTGTTATCTAGGAAATAGATATATTTTGGTTCCTTATGGTTATCATCACTATTATGATTTGTGATGTATAATTTTAGTTATTTCATTTTGTGACTATGATGTAATACTTAGTATTTTCCATTAGGGAAAATGACATATATGTCCTATTAAATTTTTAGGGTTTACCCAGTTAGCCAATTAACTTATTTTGTCGCTTTATGAGGAAATGAATTTCTGGGCAACCTGTCTATTTAGTCACCTAGACTCGTTTTAACCGGTTTCCTTGCCACATATACATTATTTGCCACATCATTCGAGTCAACACTTCAAAAAGGACGAGAAGAAGAACACTCTTCCTTTTAAACCTAAAACCCCTCTCTCCCTTCACGATCTCATCGTCCTTTCGCCTTCCCCTAGCAAGACATCAAAAACCAGACTTGATGTCTATGGGGATGTCACCGACCTATATGGGTCTCGTCATCGCTGCAACAACCGATTTTCTAATATCGGTTCACCCTGAAACAATAGAAGACACATGTGGTGAATAGAAGAGATTCAAGAGGATAAAGATCTGGTTGTTGTTGATGAGTCCATCGTTGTTAACAACAAACCAAAGAAAAGGAGACATAATGGTAGATCGAAGAAGGAGAAATCAATTTCTTTTTGTTTCATTCCATCCCCAAGTAAGAATAAACAAATTTAGCACCCGACAACTACAAGACCTGTCAGATGTCGCTGGCGATTCTTGGTTAAAGTTCAAAATTTTATCGATACAAGAGAACAAACTTATGCATCTAAACTTATATTCGAATTCACATTAGAACACAAATAATCTTTAAGATTTCGGCTAGTTTCTGTTGGGTTTTCTTGATATCCGAAGTTTGTGAAGAGGAAGTGTGACAACCCGAAGTTTGTTTCATCGCCGTAACTCGTTTCTGCCCATTAAACTCGCCTGTAGCGAATTTTTCCAATTACGTTTTTGGATTAAGTCATTTAAGTTAAGACTTTTATTATGACCTAGTAAGTATCCAAACCCGTTAGAAACTCAAGAAAACACTCCAAATTAGTAATAAGAAAAATTTTAGTTTCGATCATGTCGGGTTACGACGACTTAATCGGGTGCGACCAAAAGCCCCGTTTAACGTCGGTATAGGGTTGATTTCCACTGTGTCTCAAACTCAACCGATATACAAAGTTCAAATAACTTCATTTTGATGCTTTTCACCCTCTTTCTACTCTCTCTCCTCAAATCCAAGTTCTAGGTCCCTAAATCACTCAATTCAAACTCCAAATCGATAAGGTAACTATCCTAACTCATAGATTAACATCTTTAGCCTGCAAATTCGTGTTTAAACCATGAAATAGGACCATGTTCATGTGTTTACGGCCCTAGAATGGTCCTCGGCCGTAAACACACATAGAAAGGGTTTTGGAGCCCAAAAACCCTCCCAAATCAATTTTGGAGCTTGGAAATGACTTAAGGGCTTATTTGAATGGACTAGGAACACCATAAACTCATCATTTAAGGGATAAACATGAGTTTACGGCCCAAGAACATGCTTGGACCGTAAACACCCTTTCATAGGCCGTAAACACCTTTTAAGGTGTTAAGATGCCCATTTAACATCTCTTAAGCCTTGGAATAAAGTCTAGAAGCAACCACAAATGAGTTAGGGGCCTTAAACTTGATAAAAACCACTCCCTTATGAGTTCACGGCCGTAAACCCCCAAGGATAGGTTCCTGGGCCGTAAACTCCTATAACTTGGTCAAATGATGCCCTAATTTCATTCCATGACTTGTATAATGACTTAGAATCACATGTGATTAATCTAGGACCACCAAAGCACATAAGGAATGAGTACTTGAGAGTTTACGGCCGTAAACTCCTAGTTTACTGCCGTAAACTCCTCAAATGGTCCATAAGTTGATCTAGTCCCCTTCCATAGCCTTAGAACTAAACCTAGCACCATTCCTCAAGAGCTATAAGGCCATTAAGCACCCGAGAGCACTACCCATGAGTTTACGGCCGTAAACTCATGGGGATATGGTCATTAGGGCTATAAACTCCCTTAGGAGTTTACTCTTCAAGAGCAAACTCCATACCTAGGTCATACACCCCTTTAGATGCTACCCGGGTCACTCCAAACACTTGAATTGAAGTGTTTTCGCGTCTCGAAGTGTTTATTCACATTTAATTAGTAGTTCAAAGCCTAATTAGATACAAATGTGTATCTATTCATATTACATAGGAACCTCGCACGTTTTCAAGCCCCGAACTGACGTTTAGCATTCAAACCGACACAATTCTCGTCTGGTGAGTTCATACCCCTACCCTTTTTCAGTGTTTTTCAATGTTTTCAGGGGGGAATACAAGCAAAAGTACAAGAATATCTTGTACTTAAATTTATTATTTCATTTGAAATAATCAGTATACTTTTAATGATCGAAACCATATTAACCAACTGTTTCACTTGCAGAGTAGTTTTCAAACTGATTATAAATCTTATTACAAAATGTTATATTTGACATTTCATCAATGACTTTCCACATTATTACTGTTAAAAGTATAAACTTTAGAAATTTAAAAACGTCCTTGATAACACTCCCCCTAGATACGAGAATGAAGGACTAATAATATTTAACTTAGAATATTAGAACCGTCCTTGATAACACTCTCCTTAGATACGAGAGTGAAGGACTAATAACATTAAAACTTAGAACTTTAGACCCTTCCTTGATAATACTCCCCCTAGTTTCGAGAGTAAAGGACAACTTTTAAAATTCATTAATCTTAAGATTGGAGACACGTCCTTGGTAACACTCCCCCTAGATACGAGAGTGTAGGACTATCCCTGTAACCAGAATTTTCTGGAGGGAGAGCGTGACTTGAGTGTATAGATCTATACGAGATTGACTACCCCGCACCTGGCTGGTAGCTACAGCCGAAACGAAAGGTTCAAGGGTGACAAAAGTCATAAAAAGATACCGGCCCTGTTCCAAGCCTTATCTAGTCTGTAGTATGGTTATGGAACTCGCAATCAAGATTATAAAAACTTTTCTACTTACTTATTAGTTTTATTTACGTATTAAAACTAATGTACTTTTTCAAGGATAACAAATGTTTAGGGAACTTCACACAAACACATTAAGTATGGTAGATACTTGTACTTTACATTCAGATTCGATAACCAACCATAAACTTTTAAGGAAAATAAGGGTTTTTCCTGGGATAATTGAACTGTTCTTAACTAGACCGTGTAACTAATGGATAACTAAACTTTACTTTTAAGAAAATATGGGATTCTCTTGGTTAACAACATTTTCAGAAAACCAAAGGAAACTCGTTCATTTTCAAAAACAAGTCGCTTATGAACTCACCAGCTTTATGCCGATTTTCAAACTGCTTGTATTCTCAGGTCCACGTTAGACAGGTACCCCGTGGTCTTTTGAAGAAGACGGAGTGTATAGAAGACTCGTCTTAACTTTTGTTCATATGATATATATGTATAACACTTGTAACGCTTTGTTTTCAGACAATGTAAATATTTCTATGTAATGTAATGGTTGTGTTTACTATGCTTACTATGTACATTGGTTGCGATACTACATGACGTCCTCCGCCACGTAACGTTTCCGCCATCGGTTTCGGGGTGTGACAGGAAGGAAGAAAAAAAATACAGAAAGCTCAAATGGAACCTCCAAGAGGGATTTTGTTGCATCTATGGAACTTCATCTGTTTCTTGCCTTACTTCATTGGCCTTCTGCTTGTTGGGTTTCTCAAAGGTCACCCCCTTTTCATCTTTTGATCATATTTGATTATTTTTCTGTTTAACATTCTGTGACATCTCCAAAATCACGGCCACAAAAGACCGATTTTTCATTTATGCTTTTAAAATAATTTCAGAGTAAATCCTTTTGATTTGAAAGAGTTGTGGAATTTGTTCCCAAAAACGAAATATGATAAAGATAAGATTTACCAAAGCATTTCTTAAAGAAATGTATTTTTTTCATTATATTACAATACTTGGGATGTCATGTTCCGATAAACAGACCAAAAGCATAAACATTTCAATATAGACCTTACAACAGTTAAATATAATGACAGGTCTATAATCCAAAAATAACTTGACAAGTCATCCAACTTATGCTCTGGCGCCACTACCTGTAATATAAAGAAACCTGAGTGGGTCAGGCTTGGGAGCCTAGTGAGCATATAGGGTTTTTAACCCACGATAAATAATTACTTTTAATTTCACCAACCAACAATAACCCAATTACCTATTCCCGTTATTCTCACTTTACGTCCCTAAAACAACTAACACGAAGGACCTAGTCTTAGAATATTTCATCGGGGCGACAACACATGCATTCGGGGGTTTCCCCAGCAATATATGTCAAATAAGGAAACCATGAGGGGGATAGAATACAACGAATGAAGACCCAAGTTCATTAACACCTACAGATGGTGAACCTGCTAGCGTTCCACAGGACTGTCTAGAAAAGTCTGTGGTCGTCATCTAAACTACGCTAGATGACTGAATCAAAAACTACATTGAGGCCTCCCATTTGTTTATCACACAACTATCTACCCATGTTCTACCCAACATATTATTAAATAAAAAATATATTTTTATACATAGTTTAAAGCCTGTATAGCATTCTCATTCAATACATATTCCAAACAACAGATGAGACACATACACATAACGCATATTTCATAGAGAATAAATCATATCTATTAGATAGAAGAAAGTGAATATACTATTACAACCCGAAATTTCCATTCTGTATAACATATAAAGTCAATAGAAGTTAGAACAGCTGTAGTAAATTTTCAGACTTTTTGGTATAAGTTTGGGTATTTCAGGATTTACACTTTAAGGGATATCAGGAGAGAGGATGCACCAGGGTATTGTGCAACTCTATTTTTCCAAAACTCTATGATATTAGAGTTCAATGCCTGAATAAAATTATTTTCTGCCAAAAACCCTAGGAGTATATGTCACACCCCAAAACCACGAACGGCGGAAACGTTCAGGGGTGGAGGACGTCATGTACAGTATCACAATAGTGTAATATAATAAACAAGCAACAACATCATCCATTGCATTATAAGTAAAGATTTCATACATGTGTGTTCATTCATTGTGGTAAGACACCAAAAATATACAATCAAAATAAAAGACGAGACTTGTCTGCTCCGTCTTCTCAAAACCTGGCCATCGTACCTGTCTACTGTTGACCTGAGAATACAAGTTATTTTGAAAGCGAGTATCCGCTTTAAAGCTGGTGAATTCATAAGAAATTAAGTGTCGTTGTCTTGCTTATGAAAATCTGATATGAAGGCCATGTAAACCTTTAAATGAAAATGTTGAGGTAAGTATGAAATCCCTAGAAAAACCCTTATTTTCTATAAGTATGAAATGTAGTCTTCTACCAAGACCCGAATGTTTTGTTATGACAATGTAGTCTTCTACCAAAACCCGAATGTTTTGTTATGACAATTTAGTCTTCTACGAAGACCCGAATGTTTTGTAAGTAAAATGATAGTTTTCCTTTGGTTGTTTAGTACTAAAGTACTTAGTCTAACTCATCGTTTATGTGAAGGTATCACAAAATAAAGTAAACAGGAAAAATCACTTACGTACGTGTTATCCCGAGGTACTGAGGTTAACACGACGAATGTAAAAGTTATCCCGAGGTACTAGGGCTAACATAATACATATAACCTAATGAACATCCGAAGATTGTCCACTTGTCCTCTATAGCAGTAGCAGGGCGGAGGAATGGTTAGTCCCTGTAAAGGTACTCCTAGTATAATTAATAACCGTAGGCATCCGTAGATGTTCATCACCCACTGTTGCTAACAGATGAGTTCCGGAATGGTTAGTCCTGTACGTATATCCCGAGGTACTAGGGATAGAGGCCCATCTAGGTATCCAGAGGTACTAGGGATAGGGTCCTGTCTAGATATCCCGAGGTACTAGGGATATGCAGGAAGATTTACACAGAAGGTACTAATAAATCATCCTCGCAATTCGAGATACAAGTATTCATGTTAATGTACACAGTTAAGTGTATCTACGTAAAGGCACTCATGTAATGCGTTTATGTAAGCATGTTCATGTATCATGTAAGTATATGTAAACGTACTCATGTATCATGTAATCAATTGTAAAGGTACTCATGTATCAGGTAATGTACTGGTAGAGACTCATGAATGAACTGACTCTTGTGTGATTCCTTGTAATAGGAATTATGCTTGAAATCTCCAAATTATCCCTATGATAATTTACTGGAAGGTAATTGGTTGTTCAAGTATGTTTATACACTCTTACTACTCAAGAGTGAAAAACTAAATGAAAGTTGTAAACTATAACATCAATAGATATATAAGAATATAAGTGTACATGCATTAGTTCAAGAGTGTAAAATGGTTTTGTAAGACATCTTATGGATTGTGAACAATAATTAAGAATGACTTGATGTCAATTTAATATACATTTCAAAGGTAAAACATTTGAAAACCATTTCTTGCGTCACATTTTGTAGTATGTGAAATCTATTAAATGACAACCATAGTTATAAAATACATCTCAATGATTTAATAACATGTTTGTTTCTGCTTGTATTCCCCCCCCCCCCTCTTTAAAGCTTTTAAAATCATTTAAAACATTGATTAGGGGTATGAACTCACCTGTAGTTGGTGATTGGGATGAACTGAACGGTATAGGATGGCTAGGTGTCAAGCGAGGTCTTGTACACACACTACGATCCTAATGGACATATAATCACACATATATGCATTCAATTAGTCTTAAATTGCTAATTGATAAAGTTAAGACATCCTAGACATAATAAACACTTTATATAAGTGTTTTTAAGCCCTAAGGATTGCATCTAAGCTATTGTGGGACAAGGTACTTGTGTTTAGGGTTCCAAAGGACCCTATATGTGAGTTTACTCCCCATATACCATCACACATGGAGTTTACGGTTGTAAACTCTTGAGTTTACGACCGCAAACTCCAAATGATTCCTAGAATTATTCTAACTTGGTGGTTAAATTCTAGGAAGGGTTTAAGGTCTAGAAATACTCCAATTAGGAGTTTACGGCCCTAAGGCCATTCCCCTTAGAGTTTACGGCCGTAAACTCTAAGTATGGTGTGTTTTTGATGCTTTCAAGTCTCTTGCACTTGTGGTATAGGTTCTAGACTTTTATTCCAAGCATATGAAGGCATTAGGCACACTTTGGTGCCCCTTTAAGGAGTTTACGGCCCAAGAACCATGTCTTGGCCGTAAACTCACTTTGGTAGGTGATCTTGATGTGGTTCAAGCCCTTGATTAAATGGGAACAAGTCTAGGTAATTGTCTAAGGCTTTAGGAGCCTTAAAAGTACCATTTTGAGTTTGAATTTGGAGTTTACGGCCTATGATATTCTTGGGCCGTAAACTCCCAAACTTGGGTGGATTTTTGTTGTTTTCTTGTCCTTATTACACCTACAATTGAGTCTAAGGCAATAGCATAACACAAGGAACAAGCTAGGCTCGGTTTCGGGAGTTTACCGCCCAAGAACACCTTGGGGAGTAAACTCCTAGATCTAGTGATTTAGCCTTCTAAATCATGTTATAAACACATATAAAGCTTTCTAACATTACTAGAAAGAGGTACTCACGATTTGGGATAAAAACCCGAAGATCCGTGAGAGAGAAAATGGCTATTCTCTAGTTGGAAATGTGAATAATGAATGAATTTGGTTCAGAAATCTATTTATAGTCCCGAGATATTTCGGCAGAAAATATTTTTATTCCTGAAATGATCTCTAATATAATAGAGTGTTGGAATAACAGTGTTGCACAAAACCCTAGTGCACCCACTCTCATGATATTTCCTGAAGTGTAAACCCTGAATTAGTCAAACTTACGCGAAAAGTCTGAAAGTTAACTGTGAATTCTATAACTTCTATTGAAGTGATATAGTTTGTACAGAATGGAAATTTCGGGTTGTCACATCATCCCCCCGTTATAAGAAATTTCGTCCCGAAATTAGAATTTAAGCAAATAAGAAATTACAAATAACTAAGCAAAGAGGTGAGGGTATTTCAGTTTCATCTGATCCTCACGTTCCCAAGTGAATTTCGGTCCACGCTTTTCGTTCCAGCGCACCTTCACTATCGGGATACGGCTCTGCTTTGTTTGCTTGACCTCTCGGTCCATGATCTCTACTAGTTCCTCCACGAAGTTGAGGCTCTCGTTGATCTCGATCTCGTCGAGTGGAATAACAAGAGTCTCGTCGGATAGACACTTTTTCAAGTTTGACACGTGGAAGGTAGGATGTACGTTACTGAGTTCTTTCGGTAGATTGAGCTTGTAAGCCACAGGGCCGATTCTCGCGAGAATCTCGAAAGGCCCTATGTATCTTGGATTGAGCTTCCCACGCTTTCCAAAGCGTATTAAGCCCTTCCAGGGTGAGACCTTCAGTAGGACTCAGTCGCCCACTTGGAACTCCAATGGTTTCCTACGCTTGTCAGCGTAGCTTTTCTGTCGGTCTCTAGAGGCTTTTAATCGTTCACGAATTTGAACGATCTTCTCTGTCGTTTCCCGAATGATCTCCGGACCCGTGAGAGTGCTTTCGGGAACTCGTCCCTTAGCTAAATGGGTATCACCCACTTCAGCCCAGCACAGAGGGGATCTACACTTTCAGCCATAGAGGGCCTCGAATGGAGCTGCCTTTATGCTCGTATGATAACTGTTGTTGTAGGAATATTCCACAAGGGGTAAATGGATATCCCAAGCTTTTCCAAAGTCGATTACACAGGCACGCAACATATCTTCTAAGGTTTGGATAGTTCTCTCACTTTGCCCGTCGGTCTGTGGATGGTAGGCTGTACTCATATCCAGCCTAGTTCCTAGGGAACTTTGTAATGATTGCCAGAACCTCGAAGTGAATATACTATCTCGGTCCGAGATGATAGATAAAGGAACACCGTGCAGCCTTACAATCTCCCTAATGTAAGTTCTGGTAAGTTTCTCCATCTTGTCTGTTTCTTTGATCGGTAGGAAGTGTGCAGAATTGGTCAATCTATCAACGATGACCCATATGGAATCAAGTCCACCCGTCGTCTTGGGCAACTTGGTTATGAAGTCCATAGTGATCCGCTCCCACTTCCATTCTGGTATCTCCGGTTGTTGTAGAAGACCGGAGGGTTTCTGGTATTCGACCTTGACCTTTGCGCAAGTAAGGCATTTACTCACGAAGGTAGCAATATCTGCTTTCATGTTAGGACACCAGTATAACATTCTAAGATCCAGATACATCTTATATGAATCCGGGTGGACGGAATAACGAGTGTTGTGAGCTTCGGTAATGACCAAGTCTCTGAAGCCACCGTGTTTCGGTGTCCAGATCCGATCCATGAGGTATAAGGCTCCGCCACCCTTGACTTCCAAGTTCTTATCCATCCCTTGAAGGGATTCACCCGCCACGTTTTCAGGTTTCAAAGCGTTGAGCTGAGCCTCCTTTATTTGCGTGGACAAGTGTGAATGGATAGTTAGAGTCAAAGATTTGACTCTACGACCAGTATATTCTTTCCGACTTAGGGCGTCGGCTACTACATTGGCTTTACCCGGATGATAACGAATTTTGCACTCGTAATCACTAAGTAGCTCGACCCACCGTCGTTGTCTCATGTTGAGCTCTTTCTGGTCGAAAATGTGTTGTAGACTCTTATGGTCTGTAAAGATTGTGCTTTTTGTACCGTACAGGTAATGTCGCCAGATCTTCAGAGCAAACACAACTGATCCTAGTTCAAGATCGTGAGTTGTGTAGTTAACCTCATGTGTCTTCAGCTGTCTCGAGGCATAGGCGATGACTTTACCTCGCTGCATCAGAACACATCCGAGTCCTTGATTGGATGCATCGCAATAGACAATGAAGTCTTCTATCCCTTTGGGAAGGGATAGTATCGGGGCGGTGCACAAGGCTCGTTTGAGCGTTTGGAACGCTCTTTCCTGTTTCTCTTCCCAGTCAAAGGCCATGCCTTTCTGGGTCAGGGTTGTAAGAGGTTTCGCTATGCTGGAGAAGTTCTGAATGAACCTGCGATAGTAGCCAGCTAGACCTAGAAATTGACGAATTTCAGTAGGTGTCTTTGGTGCTGACCAGTTCTCGATGGCTTTAATTTTGGAAGGGTCCACATGTATACCTTCTTCGCTAACTACATGGCCCAAGAATTCGACTTGCCGAATCCAAAATTTGCACTTTGAGAACTTCGCGTAGAGCTTCTCCGATCGCAATGTTTCTAAGATTTTACGAAGATGTTGACTGTGCTCCTCTTTACTTCGAGAGTAGATGAGTATGTCATCAATGAAGACGATGACGAACTGATCCAAGTAGGGACGACACACCCTATTCATCAGATCCATGAATACTGCGGGCGCGTTAGTTAATCCGAATGGCATCACTACAAACTCGTAGTGCCCATAACGAGTTCGGAAGGCTGTCTTAGGAACATCCTACTCTAACACTCGTAGTTGGTGATATCCGGATCGCAGATCTATCTTCGAGAACTAGTTGGCTCCTTGAAGTTGATCAAACAAATCGTCAATGCGGGGCAAGGGATAACGATTTTTAATGGTAAGTTTGTTGAGTTCTCTATAGTCGATGCACATGCGAAACGATCCATCTTTCTTCTTGACGAACAAGACCGGTGCTCCCCATGGTGAGAAGCTTGGTCGAATGAATCCCTTCTTGAGAAGTTCGTTAAGTTGACTGGAAAGTTCCTGCATTTCAGCGGGTGCTAGACGATAAGGAGATTTGGCTACGGGGGTAGCCCCTGGCACTAAGTCGATTCTAAACTCGACTTGGCGTTGTGGTGGTAAACCGGGAAGTTCTTCTGGGAATATGTCGGGAAAGTCGCGCACTTCTGGGATTTTCTGGATGTCTTTCAGTTCTTGACTGGTATCGACAACGTGTGCGAGGAATGCATGGTACTCCTTTCGCAAGCACTTCTGAGCTTGAATGCACGAAATGATGCGAAGGCTCGTACTAGGTTTGTCGCCGTAGATAACTAAGGTTTCGTTGTTAGGAAGGTTAAGACGAACTGCTTTGTCGAAGCACATAATGTCGGTGCGAAGAAGACTCAACCAATCCATACCGATGATAACGTCGAAACATTTAATTGGGACTGGCATGAGATCTATCTTGAAAGTATGGCCATCTAAAGTTAAAGTACAACCTACGTATATGCAGTTTGTACTCTCTGTTTTCCCGTTAGCCATTTCTACCGTGAATGAATTATCTAATGCACATGGTTTTTGTTTAAGCAGGTGTGCAAATTTGTGACTTACAAAACTTTTCTCGGCTCCACTATCGAAAAGTATGCAAGCATATGAGTTATCAAGGAGGAACGTACCAGTAACTATTGTAGGATCAGCTACTGCTTCCTCGTGGCCTAGGGCCATAACTCTTCCTACCCCTCCAGCCATTCCTGCTTTAGGGCAGTTCCTCTTGTAGTGGCCCACTTCGCCATAACCATAGCAAGTTTGGCCCATACCAGCGTTAGGAGCCTGGGCGGCTTGAGCTGTTGGAGCCTTGCAGAAACGGGTTGTATGCCCCTTCCTGTTGCAGTTAGTGCACTGCATCTCCTTGCAAGGTCCGTGGTGGTGGAAGTTGCACTTGGTGCACTTCGGGAGAGTTCCAGCATATGTTCTTGCTGGTAAGAGGTTCACAGGGGCAACAAGAGTCATTGTGGCAGCATTGATCGCCACAAGTTGTTGCTTATTGGAGGATCCTTGCGGAGCCCCTCTTTTCCTCTTATTCCACACCTTCTTGTTGTAGTCGGGGTTGGACTTTTGTGGTACAGGTGTAGGGATTGTTGTGTTCTGAGGTTTTCGGTGATCGATGAGAGATTGTGCCAGTTCCTTGGCGCTATCAAAGGTAATAGGCCTGGAAGCGATCACACTTGACTGGATCTGGGCCGACAGTCCCCAGATATATCTCTCGATCTTTTTGCTCTGGAGAGCAACCATATCAGGGCATAAGTTTGCCAAATCACAGAACCTATTTGTGTAGGTAGTGATATCGGATCCAACCATTTGTAGACCCCATAATTCTTGCTCGAGTTTTTGTATTTCACCTCGAGGACAGTATTCTTTCATCAGCATGTCTTTCAACTTTTCCCAGCCTATGGAATACGCCACCACCAAAGTTAGATAGTTAACATGGCTGTTCCACCATGTTAGTGCTCTATCAGAGAAGGTACAAGCTGCAAACTTGACCTTGTTGCCCTCCTGGCGAGCACAGATTTCAAAGATAGATTCCATCTTTTCAATCCATTGTCTCAACACCATTACACCCCCAGTTCCATTATAGCTGCGGGGTTTGGCGTTAGTGAAGTCCTTGTAGGTGCATTCCCGAGGGTGTCCATGGCTTTTGCCGTGGTTCGAGGGTGGTGCACCTGTTCCTGATCCACTAGGGGCAGGAGCGTTGATTGCTGACACAGCAGCTGCAACTGCTGCTGTGAAAGCTGCCTGGAACATGTTGGCATCGAAAGGATTTGGTGGTTGAAGAGGTTCAGGTAGTGGTGGAGGTGGTGGTATTGGTGCTTCGTTGTTTGGTTTTCGCCTTGGATTCCTGCGTGGCGGCATCTTTAACTGTACGTTTAAAAGATGGCGAAATGGATAAGAATAAATAATTAATGAATGTGTCTCATGGACTAAATCCCCATAGCCCAACAACAGAAAGAATAGTATCACTAAATGAAGAAGATAGCATTTGGATAATAATTTCCATAAGATTAGATATCCATCAATAATACTGGAATTACAGATGTAGCAAGTTCGGGAAAAATGGCCTAGAAGTAGGCCTTACATCAACCAAGATGGAAAATTTTGACAGAATTAAGACTAGATCAAGACCTAACAGGTCTAAGATTTATACAGATAGGAAATTAGACCAAAGTTTTACATAAACTAGGTTATATCTAAAAGATGAGTCGATGAGATTCTATCGGCGACGAGAACTGCTAGCATGAGTCCTCGATCCCGACAGTAGACGTTCAATGTCCCTTATACGCATGTCCGACCTTGCTTGTTGAGCTCGAAGTTCTCTAACTTCAGCTTGGGTTTCAGCAAGTTCTCTCTGCAGATTTGCATTGCGGACTAGAGTCCTTTCATGAGCAGACTCTAGTTGGCGAATGTGGACAGTGTTAACACCAGAGTTGGCGTCAACTTCCAAGACTTGATTGATTGTCGCCTGAGTCATTATCGAGTTCCGAGAAATCCTACGCACCATGATTGGTAGGACTCTATCAGCAGAACCTCCTTCAGTGAGGTTGTAGAAACTTCGGTCTCCATTGTAGGGAACGGGCTGACCCTATTCATGACTCCATGTAATCAAGTTATTGGCCCACAGAGGTGTGGGTCCTTGAAACACAGGGTGGGGGTTCAGGTTTGGGTTTTGAGCAATTGGGGGTAGGTTGTTGACTTCTGGCTCCGAGTCAGAACTATCAGAAAAACCCTCAGCATGGTGATCATCCAAAGGAATTGGGTGATCATCTTCTGGTTCAGCCTCTAGCCAACCAACATTGCCTTGGTTTGGGAAGTACGGATCGCCATGGTGAAATCCAGCCATTTTAATCTACACGAGAAAAGGGATTATAAGAAATAGCTAAATAGACGAACTGACTAAGATAATTACAGTAAGATCAAATACCCATATGGTATTTCTTTATGGTTGTGTTGGTAAGTTTTTAGACTTGTTGCCATATCACAACCATTCTTAGGCACATGCTAATCACTCCTCGGACCAGCATAGTTGATCAGGCTATGCCATTCCCAAGACTGACCATATATCCCCAGGCTTACTTGTGATATTCAACAATCGTAA
Source organism: Lactuca serriola (assembly GCF_051521515.1). Lineage (NCBI taxonomy): Eukaryota > Viridiplantae > Streptophyta > Magnoliopsida > Asterales > Asteraceae > Lactuca > Lactuca serriola. Next base: position 98,167,666 of record NC_136412.1, on the reverse strand, counting down.
TACTTTTGTTCTTGTCATTGTGACACTGATTTTAGTATGAATGCAGGCACGTATACTTACTTAAATATTTTATTATTTAAAAGTATAACTCTGAGACAGAGTGTTTTAATCCCATGTATTTATAGTTAGTATATCTTTTATGGGTTGATATACTTAATTCACTATAAACAACGCTCTGATACCAATCTGTCACACCCCAAAACCACGAACGGCGGAAACGTTCAGGTGTGGAGGACATCATGTACAGTATGACAAAAGTGTAATATAATAAACAAGCAACAACATCATCCATTGGATTATAAGTAAAGATTTAATACATGTGTGTTCTTTCATTGTGGTAAAACACCAAAAATATACAATCAAAATAAAAGACGAGACTTGTCTGCTCCGTCTTCTCAAAACCTGGCCATCGTACCTGTCTACTGCTGACCTGAGAATACAAGTTATTTTGAAAGCGAGTATCAACTTTAAAGCTGGTGAATTCATAAGAAATTAAGTGTCGTTGTCTTGCTTATGAAAATCTGCTATGAAGGCCATGTAAACCTTTAAATGAAAATGTTGAGGTAAGTATGAAATCCCTAGAAAAACCCTTATTTTCTATAAGTATGAAATGTAGTCTTCTACCAAGACCCGAATGTTTTGTTATGACAATGTAGTCTTCTACCAAGACCTGAATGTTTTGTTATGACAATGTAGTCTTCTACCAAGACCCGAATGTTTTGTAAGTAAAATGATAGTTTTCCTTTGGTTGTTTAGTACTAAAGTACTTAGTCTAACGCATCGTTTATGTGAAGGTATCACAAAATAAAGTAAACAGGAAAAATCACTTACGTACGTGTTATCCCGAGGTACTGAGGTTAACACAACGAATGTAAAAGTTATCCCGAGGTACTAGGGCTAACATAATACATATAACCTAATGAACATCCGAAGATTGTCCACTTGTCCTCTATAGCAGTAGCAGGGCGGAGGAATGGTTAGTCCCTGTAAAGGTACTCCTAGTATAATTAATAACCGTAGGCATCCGTAGATGTTCATCACCCACTGTTGCTAACAGATGAGTTCCGGAATGGTTAGTCTCGTATGTATATCCTGAGGTACTAGGGATAGAGGCCCATCTAGGTATCCCGAGGTACTAGGGATAGGGTCCTGTCTAGATATCCCGAGGTACTAGGGATATGCAGGAAGATTTACACAGAAGGTACTAATAAATCATCCTCGCAATTCGAGATACAAGTATTCATGTTAATGTACACAGTTAAGTGTATCTACGTAAAGGCACTCATGTAATGCGTTTATGTAAGCATGTTCATGTATCATGTAAGTATATGTAAACGTACTCATGTATCATGTAATCAATTGTAAAGGTACTCATGTATCAGGTAATGTACTGGTATAGACTGATGAATGAACTAACTCTTGTATGATTCCTTGTAATAGGAATTATGTTTGAAATCTCCAAATTATCCCTATGATAATTTACTGGAAGGTAATTGGTTGTTCAAGTATGTTTATACACTCTTACTACTCAAGAGTGTGAAAAACTAAATGAAAGTTGTAAACTATAACATCAATACATATATAAGAATATAAGTGTACATGCATTAGTTCAAGAGTGTAAAATGGTTTTGTAAGACATCTTATGGATTGTGAACAATAATTAACAATGACTTGATGTCAATTTAACATACATTTCAAAGGTAAAACATTTGATAACAATGTGCTTTTAAGATTTAAAACCATTTCTTGCGTCACATTTTGTAGTATGTGAAATCTGTTAAATGACAACCACAGTTATAAAATACATCTCAATGATTTAATAACATGTTTGTTTCTACTTGTATTCCCCCCCCCCCTTTAAAGCATTTAAAATCATTTAAAACATTAATTAGGGGTATGAACTCACATGTAGTTGGTGATTGGGATGAACTGAACGGTATAGGATGGCTAGGTGTCAAGTGAGGTCTTGTACACACACTACGATCCTAATGGACATATAATCACACATATATGCATTCAGTTAGTCTTAAATTACTAATTGATAAAGTTAAGACATCCTAGACATAATAAACACTTTATATAAGTGTTTTTAAGCCCTAAGGATTGCATCTAAGCTATTGTGGGACAATGTACTTGTGTTTAGGGTTCCAAAGGACCCTATATGTGAGTTTACTCCCCATATACCATCACACATGGAGTTTACGGTTGTAAACTCTTGAGTTTACGGCCGTAAACTCCCAACCATGGGTGTTTTGTGTGTTTTGAAGTTCCAAATGATTCCTAGAATTATTCTAACTTGGTGGTTAAATTCTTGGAAGGGTTTAAGGTCTAGAAATACTCCAATTAGGAGTTTACGGACCTAAGGCCATTCCCCTTAGAGTTTACGGCCGTAAACTCTAAGTATGGTGTGTTTTTGATGCTTTCAAGTCTCTTGCACTTGTGGTATAGGTTCTAGACTTTTATTCCAAGCATATGAAGGCATTAGGCACACTTTGGTGCCCCTTTAAGGAGTTTACAGCCCAAGAACCATGTCTTGGCCGTAAACTTACTTTGGTAGGTGATTTTGATGTTTTTCAAGCCCTTGATTAAATGGGAACAAGTCTAGGTAATTGTCTAAGGCTTTAGGAGCCTTAAAAGTACCATTTTGAGTTTGAATTTGGAGTTTACGGCCTATGATATTCCTGGGCCTTAAACTCCCAAACTTGGGTGGATTTTGGTTGTTTTCTTGTCCTTAATACACCTACAATTGAGTCTAAGGCAGTAGCATAACACAAGGAACAAGCTAGGCTCGGTTTCGGGAGTTTACCGCCCAAGAACACCTTGGGGAGTAAACTCCTAGATCTAGTGATTTAGCCTTCTAATATAATAGGGTGTTGGATAACAGTGTTGCACAAAACCCTAGTGCACCCACTCTCCTGATATTTCCTGAAGTGTAAACCCTGAATTACTCAAACTTACGCGAAAAGTATGAAAGTTAACTGTGACTGCTATAACTTCTATTGAAGTGATATAGTTTGTACATAATGGAAATTTCGGGTTGTCACAGTATATATAGGATTCTGAGCCATATTATTTCATTTGTTACATTTTCAACTAGAGAAAAGCCGAATTCTATCCTAGTGTGTTATAAGGCTTGATATGTGTCTAATACACTAGAAATCATAGGAAATCATCAAGATTTAAGATTTTATGGCCCAAGAAGTTCTTGGACCGTAAACCCTTCCTTAGGGGTCAAATAATTCCCTAGTCCCTTCCTCTTGCAATGAAATTAGTTTGGACTTATACTCTAATGTGTTTAGGACTAGAAAACACCCTTAGAACAACAAGAGTAAGGTGTTCACGGCCCTAGGAGTTCTTGGACCGTGAACTCCAAACAAAAGGGCCAAAGTGTGCCTTAAACCCTCCAAAAGCTTTGGACACTAGCTTAGATTAGTTCCTACTTAATGTAGGGGCTTGAAAACACCAAAAAAACACCCTTCCATGGGAGATTACGGCCGTAATCTCCAAGGGGTTTGGTCCCAGGGCCGTGAACTCCTCAAAGAAGTTAAAGGATGCCCTAAACCCTTCCAAAGACCATGCCATTAAGTAGAAATACATCTTAGGGTCTTATAGAGCCTCAAACATCAATTGGCCATGTAAATATGATCTTACGGCCATAAACTCATGAGTTTACGACTGTAAACTCATTTGTTGGTGACATTAGGGCCGTGAACTCCCTTATGGAGTTTTCCTTGAACCCTACACCCACTAGCTTGTCCCTACAACACTTAGATGCAATCCTAGAGGCTAATAACACTTGATAAAGGTATTTAGCATGTCCTAAGGTGTCTTGACTTTGTTTATTAGTTGTTTATAGACTAATTTGTTACATATATGTGATATTATATGTTAACTAGGATCATGGAGTGTGTTCAAGACTTCACTTAACACCTAGCAGTCCTACCTCTTCAGTTCATCAGTACCACTCACTACAAGTGAGTTCATACCCCTTAATCAATGTTTTAAATGTTTTTAAATGTTTTATGGGGGGATACAAGTTGAATCATGCTAGTTATTATATCAATCACATTTGATTAATAAGCAACATTCAAATGATTTACTACTCATTAGCCGTTTTACCAAACGGATTTCTTCAAATGATTTTCACAAACGTTTTATATGTTTAATACACCTTATTCTACACTGTATGTTTCATTTCAAACTCATTTACAATTGTGTTTCCACCAAATATTTTCGTTATACTTAAATTGTTTTATCAAACCCATGCTTTCAACCTGTTTTATAGATTGACATCAAGTTTGATCTTTTCTTAGATAATAATTATGTTCAAAGGTTTTACAAAACTTATTTTATGCTTTTATATTATCAATTGCATGTCTATGTATGTATAGTTATATAAGAAATGTTTAAAGGGCTTAGGAAGGCATGCCCGCCCTATTTCCTTTTCGCTCTTGAGATGTGGTCTGGTGGGACATCGGGTATCTGTCCGAACGTCGTTTAAATATTAGTTATATATCATGTGTACATATATAGTCATAAAGGTTCTACCAGTTCATTCAATACCCTTGGGTAGCAAGGGTATACTTCTATGTTCATACGTACAAGTTACATTGCTAGTAAGCTACCATAAGGGTAGTTTAGGAAGATAGTAGAACTATTACTAGAACGTGATATCATACAATGAGTCAGTTCATTCATGAGTAGAGACTTGCTAGATAGAGAGAGAACACACATTACAGCTAGTACACACAGTACATTACTATACATGCTAGATAGAGAGAGAACACACGTTACAGCTAGCACACGCAGAGCATTACAGTACATTACTATACTATTACATAGATACATTTACATGAGTACACTTACATGAATACGTTTACATATATACGCTTACATGAGTACATTTACATGAATACGTTTACATATATACACTTACATGAGTACATTTACATGAATACGTTTACATATATACGCTTACATGAATACATTTACATATGTATAGACTCTGTTATATAATCCTCATTCTGATCTGCACTTTGGATACAATCACATAATCGACGAGATAGATTGGATTTAATATCCTAGTACCAAAGGATACTTTGTGGGATTAACCATTCATAGAATCTCTGTTAGCTATAGAGGTAAAAGTAAATCCACGGATGTCAACGGTTGATACCGTTACAGGTATACTTTAAGGGACTAACTATTCCTACACCCAGTTGTTAGCAACAGAGGTAAATGTACATCAACAGATGTCTTCAGTTGACACTGTTAGTTATCATAGTACAAAAGGATAATACTTAGGTTATTTATATTATTACCTCCATCTTGTGACTCATTCACATAACCGATGAGGTGAATTATTTGAGTATCCTAGTACTAAAGGATACAAATTCTTATAATAATTATAATAGTAGTAGCACAGTTGGGTCTTGGTAGAAGACTACATTTAGAACATTTAAGTCTTGGTAGAAGACTACATTTAGAATAGTTAGGTCTTGGTAGAAGACTGCCTTTTATACTAGTAGGAATCATAGGGATTTCTAGGGTTTTTCAAACGTTTATAGTTGTTTTACAAACATTTTCATACTTACATTAACGTTCTTTCAAAACATTTTCAAGTCTTTCATTACATGTCATACAAATACTTACATTTCAAATACATACAAATACTTACATTTCAAATACATACAAATACTTACATACAAATTAAGACACTAACATACTTATGATCTCACCAGCTTTAAGGTGATACTCGCTTTCAAAATAACTTGTATCCTCAGGTCAACAGTAGACAGGTACTGATGCAAGGTTTAGAGAAGATGGTCCCCGTTCAAGACTCATCTTACATTTGATTCATACTTTAGTGTTTATCATAATTTGTCAGAACACACTTGTATTAAAATTATATTATTAATGCAATGGATGATGTTGTTGCTTGTTTACTACTTTTCATTGTTGTGATATTATACATGATGTCCTCTGCCCCAGAACGTTTCTGTCGTTCTTGGTTTTGGGGTGTGACAGATTGGTATCAGAGCATTGTTAATAGTGAATTAAGTATATCAACCCATAAAAGATATGCTAACTATAAATACATAGGGATTAAAAATACTCTGACCAAGAGTTTATACTTTAAATAATAAAATATTTGATTAAGTATACGTGCCTGCATTCATACTAAAATCAGTGTCACTAGGACAGTACAAAAGAATTACGATATTTGGTCAACACAGGTGGACTTAGAGACATATGGTCAAAAATGGGAAGATATAGCCTGATCAACTATATTATTCGAGGGTTGACTAGCATGTGCCTAAGTGTAGTTGTGTGGTTGCAACAAGTCTAAAATCTTACCAACAGTACCACAATGAGAACAGTAGACCATAACATTAAACTTAAAATACTATAGGAGTATTTGGTGTTACTATAAGTACTTTATACTTGAGAACTAAAACGGGATCTTCATTACTAAGTTGATAGTTGCTAAGTGGATATACTAAGGCTATATGTAATTAGGATGTTATAGACTTAGAATCGGTGAAAATTTTGCTTTACCCCTATTCTGTGTGAATTTGGATTTAAGGTCACTTATTCGAAGGCCTATCCTGTTTCGATTACATATAACTGGTATGCACTTCACAAATAGAGATGTAACTAATCAAGATTTTCTAAATAATTATCTAGATAGTTCGTCTAATAATTATTTTCTTACCCCAATTCTCGCATAGATAACATGGATGGACTCCATCCGCACGGCAACCAGTACCTTCCGAACGAAGTCATTGCTGGTTGGTTTGGAGAAGAACCAGAGAATGATCATCCTATCCCTGTGAATGATCACCATGATGAAGACCCTTCGGGCGATGCTAACCCCAAACCCGAGGTTGAGAACCTACCCCAGGCAGCTCCCTTTCCAATTCCTAACCCTCGTCCGGCTTGTCATGGCCCGACGCCTAAGTGGGTGGAATGTTTGGAAACATGGAGCCAAGGACAAGATCAACCCATGCCATTTAATGGTGACCGATGCTTTTATGACCTGAATAATGGGGGCTCAACAGATAGAATCTTGCCAATCCTGGTCCGTAGAGTGGCCCGAAATGAGATTCAAGGCAGGATAGCCCTATATCAGATCACCGAAGTTGTCGTCGATGTGAGAATGCATACCCTCCACACCATTCGTCTAGAAGATGCTCGTGAGAGATCCTGAGAGAAACCATGAAACCCTATTGCAAGCACTGGCTGAATCACGAGCCGAAGTCATGGAGCTCCGAGTACGCCAGAGGGTGTACGAAAGACACCTACTTGATGTAGAACGTCAACTGGCTAAACTGAGAGTTCACCAGAGGGATGACCGTCGCCAGTAGTAGATGCTTTACTTTATCTTCCTTGTTTGAAGGAATCGTTTTTCTGTCTTTTCCCGATTTGGAATTTTCTATGAAACTATCTTGTACTGTAAATAGTTTTGGCTAGGTCTTTATGCTGTCAAGGACTATCTTCTCTGGATATGATGTAAGACCTTTTTACAAGGTCATTTTCCCGAACTTGTACGTCATGTATATCAAAGATATTGACATTCGGCTAACTTCTGTGCCATTTTCTCTATTCAAATACTCTCATCATACTTTCATTTGAGTATACCTTAAACATGCTTTAGTCAAGTCATTGGACTATAGTAAGTTAGCTCCGGAGACATTTCAAAGTCTCTTTTAGTGGTTGGATCATGATATTCACCAACCATCGATACCTCAGCTTGAACTACAAACGTCTTGAGACCATTCTACAAACTTACTTCCACTCATTACTAGGACTGCATCATAGGGATGTAGGTCAAACTTTCAAGAACATACTCTTACTCTTTACTTGAACAATCGAAGTACATCTAGGGTCAACCAGAATCGGCCCAAAAATCCTTATCTTTCGTGTTACAGAATCATGTCGTCATCCATAACTAGTGCAACTAGAGTCTTATCTCTTACGAGATCCCGTCAGTATAGGGATGCTCGTGCTACGCGCGTATACTTGTCTTTTGTAGTATACCTTATTCGCAACAATAGTCTTGTAGTAACTCTAAAGTAATGTAACTCTGTTGATGGTTACACGGTTCTGCTTTGTCTGTAACGCCTTATGTTCAAATCTAATGTCCTTAAGTTTCTTTATGATTCCGACATTACCATACGACTAGATCCAATTTGATCCGCACAAAACCAGCTTCATACACACATCTTTTCTCCGTAAACGTCTTTTTAGCGAAGCCGTCATAGCAGAACTCGGAAGTACTCATGCATAGAGTACCTCAAATTTCTTATCCTTTCTGAAGAAACGTCAGCGACCGCCCCGAAGTACCACTCGTAAAGTACTTCAAGTTCAATCCAAAGATTCATACGGTTGATCTATCACTGAAGAATGTATACATAAGGGTGATATATAATCAAGGATCTACAGGTTTAGAATTGCTGATTCCACTTTAACTTCCTTTCCTCATTGGAATGTGAATGTAAAGAAGAATCAGTTATTCGACTATCTTTTCAATCTTAATTATATACAACTCGTACACACGAGATTGTGATCAATGAACCATGTATGAATTCTAATATGAACTTCAAGACAGAGACTGCCCAAGACTACGAGTAATCGCATCGCCATGTGAACAAACTTAGAACCCAGTAGGACTCCTGTAAACAGATCGCCCTACCGTCTAAACACCCACACAGATACAAGAACAGTCCGGACAACTTAGCGAACTACACAGAAATAGAATTGGAAGACTAGGCTTCTCACCCTGGAAAGCTCTGGTCTTATTCTTCCAGAGGTCGACGGATTGCATCATATGTACCCCGGCTATCGGGGACTCCGTCAAGACTTTCCATTAGAAATTGTTGTCTCTGCCTCACATAGATGAATTGGTTGAGCAAACGCAAGGAAGGAATTACTTTCAGAAATGGACCTGAGATTCGAATATCACCAGTTTGAGTGTTAGGAAAGGATGTCCGAGAGATTACCTTCCGAACTCGATGCGGACACTTCGAGTCCGTAGTGATACCCCTCGGATAGGACCAATACGCCTATAGTATTCATGAGCTTAATGAGTAGGGTCTGCCATTCTTACTTAGATTAGTTCGTCATTCCCCTTGTAATGACTTACTTATCTACCCTCGTAGTAAGAAGGAACCCATGGAAACATTATCCTCAGGGAAACTTTTCGTGAAGTTCCCTAAACACGAGTTTTGGAATTGAAGAGTCAAATTCCGAAGACACACTATTAGTGATATGGGAATCCTTGAGTACTCTGTCAATTGATCCAACACCGTTGAGAATTTGTCGGCACCGAAGACGCCGACAGAAATTCGCCAAATTCTAGGTCTTACAGACCTACTATCATAGTTCGTCCAGAACTCCTCGCAAATTATAGAAACCCTTACGAATTTGACCCAGCAGAGGGTGGCCTTTGACTGGGAAGTTATGCAAGAAAAAGAAACCTTGGAAATTCCAAGTGAGAGACCAAGTTCTTTAGGAAAACTCACTCTGAGAATGGCTTAATATGCTTCGCTTCCTGTGGAAAGCTAAATCCAAGATAGTCAGAACCTCCGAGATTCTTACCAGAATCGGTCCTGTATCTCGCAGACTAGACCTACACTGCGAACTCAGTAACGTACATTTCACCCTTCGCGTCTCGATCTTGAAACCGTACCTTTCCGTCAGGACTCTCGTGATCCCACTCGACGAGATCGAGATTAACAAGATCCTCGCCCTCGTGAAAGAACCGTAGTGACCCTCGACCGAGAGGTCAAGCTGACGAAGCAACGCCATTTCCCGTTAGTGAAGGTTCGTTGGGATTCCATCCGAGGACCCAAATTCACTTATGAGCAGGAGAACCAATCGACTAGGAAGTTCCCCACCTCATGACTAGATCATTCCTAACTACTTCCTTACCCAAATTCTAATTTCGGGACGAAATTCCCTCTAACAGGGGGACGATGTGACAACCCGAAATTTCCATTCTGTATAACATATCAAGTCAATAGAAGTTAGAACAGTTGCAGTAAATTTTAAGACTTTTTGGTATAAGTTTGGGTATTTCAGGATTTACACTTTAAGGGATATCAGGAGAGAGTAGGGGTGTAAGTGAGACAAGCCAACTCGTTAGAAACTCGAGACCGACTCGGAAAATACTCGAAATCGACTCAACCTTAATCGAGTCGAGCTTGAGCTCAAGCTACTCGAGTACCTTATCGAGCCGAGCTCAAGTACAAAAATACTCAGCTCGTAAGGCTCGCGAGCTTAGTCGAGCTTAGTGTAATTTACATATATGTCATTTCTTTATAATTGTTCATTTATAAATTATAAGATATATGTCATTTCTTTATAACTATTCATTTATGACATATATAGTTGATGTTATATTGATATTAAGTGATTAATAGTGTTTCTTTTGGTAGTTTAGACATTTACATGTGGAATGTTTAATATTTCTTACTCAATTTAGTGATTTAGATTTTTTAAAATATTAGTCGAGCCGAGCCGAGCTGAGCTCGAGACTATCGAGTATTTCACGAGCCCGAGCTCGAGCTTAAAATCAAGGCTCGAGTCGAGTTCGAGCCGAGTTTCGAGCTCGAGTATTTTAGTCGAGTCGAGCTTCGAGCTTGGTAGTATTCGGCTCAACTCGGCTCGTTTACACCCCTAGGAGAGAGGATGCACCAGGGTATTGTGCAACTCTATTATTCCAAAACTCTATGATATTAGAGTTCAATGCCTGAATAAAATTATTTTCTGCCAAAAACCCCAGGAGTATATATAGGATTCTGAGTCATATTATTTCATTTGTTACATTTTCAACTAGAGAAAAGCCGAATTCTCTCTCAAGGATCTTCGGGCTTTCATCCCAAATCGTGAGTACTTCTATCCTCGTGTGTTATAAGGATTGATATGTGTCTAATACACTATAAATCATAGGAAATCATCAAGATTTAAGAGTTTACGGCTCAAGAAGTTCTTGGACCGTAACCCTTCTTTAGGGATCAAATAATGCCCTAGTCCCTTCCTCTTGCAATGAAACTAGTTTGGACTTATACTCTAATATTTTTAGGACTGGAAAACACCCTTAGAACACCAAGAGTAATATGTTCACGGCCCAAGGGGTTCTTGGACCGTGAACTCAAAACAAAAGGGCCAAAGTGTGCCTTAAACCCTCCAAAAGCCTTGGACACTAGCTTAGATTAGTTCCTAGTTAATTTAGGGACTTGAAAACACCAAAAAAACACCCTTCCATGGGAGATTATGGCCGTAATCTCCAAGGGGTTTGGTCCCAGGGCCGTGAACTCCTCAAAGGAGTTAAAGGATGCCCTAAACTTTTCCAAAGGCCATGCCATTAAGTAGAAATGCTTCTTAGGGTCTTATAGAGCCTCAACCATAAATTGGTCATGTAAATATGAGCTTAAGGCCATAAACTCATGAGTTTACGACCGTAAACTCATTTTTTGGTGACATTAGGGCCATGAACTCCCTTATGGAGTTTTCCTTGAACCCTACACCCACTAGCTTGTCCCTACAACACTTAAATGCAATCCTAGAGGCTAATAACACTTGATAAAGGTATTTAGCATGTCCTAAGGTGTCTTGACTTTGTTTATTAGTTGTTTATAGACTAATTTGTTACATATATGTGATATTATATGTTAACTAGGATCATGGAGTGTGTTCAAGACTTCACTTAACACCTAGCAGTCCTACCTCTTCAATTCATCAGTACCACTCATTACAAGTGAGTTCATACCCCTTAATCAATGTTTTAAATGTTTTATGGGGGGGATACAAGTTGAATCATGCTAGTTATTATATCAATCACATTTGATTAATAAGCAACATTCAAATGATTTACTACTCATTAGCCGTTTTACCAAACGGATTTCTTCAAATGATTTTCACAAACGTTTTATATGTTTAAAACTCCTTATTCTACACTGTATGTTTCATTTCAAACTCATTTACAATTGTGTTTCCACCAAATGTTTTCTTTATACTTAAACTGTTTTATCAAACCCATGCTTTCAACACGTTTTATAGATTGACATCAAGTCGATCTTTTCTTAGATAATAATTATGTTCAAAGGTTTTACAAAACTTATTTTATGCTTTTATATTATCAATTGCATGTCTACGTATGTATAGTTATATAAGCAATGTTTAAAAGGCTTAGGAAGGCCTGCCCGCCCTATTTCCTTTTCGTGCTTGAGATGTGGTCTGGTGGGACATCGGGTATCCGTCCGAAGGTCGTTTAAATATTAGTTATATCATGTGTACATATATAGTCATAAAGGTTCTCCGAGTTCATTCAATACCCTTGGGTAGCAAGGGTATACTTCTATGTTCATACGTACAAGTTACATAGCTAGTAAGCTACCATAGGGGTAGTTTAAGAAGATACTAGAACTATTACTAGAACGCGATATCATACAATGAGTCAGTTCATTCATGAGTCAATACTTGCTAGATAGAGAGAGAACACACATTACAACTAGTACACACAGTAGATTACTATACATGCTAGATAGAGAGAGAACACACGTTACAGCTAGCACACGCAGAACATTACAGTACATTACTATACTATTACATAGATACATTTACATGAGTACACTTACATGAATACGTTTACATATATACGCTTACATGAGTACATTTACATGAGTACATTTACATGAATACATTTACATATATACACTTACATGAATACATTTACATATGTATAGACTCTGTTATATAATCCTCATTCTTATCTTCACTTTGTGATACAATCACATAATCGACGAGATAGATTGGATTTAATATCCTAGTACCAAAGGATACTTTGCGGGATTAACCATTCATAGAATATCTGTTAGCTATAGAGGTAAAAGTAAATCCACGGATGTCAACGGTTGATACCGTTACAGGTATACTTTAAGGGACTAACTATTCCTACACCCAGTTGTTAGCAACAGAGGTAAATGTACATCTACGGATGTCTTCAGTTGACACTGTTAGTTATCCTAGTACAAAAGGATAATAGTTAGGTTATTTATATTATTACCTCTATCTTGTGACTCATTCACATAATCGATGAGGTGAATTATTTGAGCATCCTAGTACTAAAGGATACAAATTCTTATAATAATATAATAGTAGCACAGTTGGGTCTTGGTAGAAGACTACATTTAGAACAGTTAAGTCTTGGTAGTAGACTACATTTAGAACAGTTAGGTCTTGGTAGAAGGCTGCCTTTTATACTAGTAGGAATCATAGGGATTTCTAGGGTTTTTCAAACGTTTACAGTTGTTTTACAAACATTTTCATACTTACACGAACGTTCTTTCAAAAGATTTTCAAGTCTTTCATTACATGTCATACAAATACTTACATTTCAAATACATACAAATACTTACATTTCAAATACATAAAAATACTTACATGCAAATTAAGACACTATAATACTTATGATCTCACCAGCTTTAAGCTGATACTCGCTTTCAAAATAACTTGTATCCTCAGGTCAACTGTATACAGGTAACGATGCAAGGTTTACAGAAGATGGTGCTCATTCAAGACTCACCTTACATTTGATTCATACTTTAGTGTTTATCATAATTTGTCAGAACACACTTGTATTAAAATTATATTATTAATGCAATGGATGATGTTGTTGCTTGTTTACTACTTTTCATTGTTGTGATACTATACATGACGTCCTCCGCCCCAGAACGTTTCCGCCATTCTTGATTTTGGGGTGTGACATATACATTCATACATATAACAAAAAAAATATACACATAACACGTATTTCATATAAAATACTTCATAATTATGCGTTACAAGAAAGTAACCACACACTCACTTGATCAGAAGATGATCGGACAACACTACAGCTTGTAGAAGTAGTATTCTTCGGTAGATCTCGAAGATCTTCACAAAAACGGGACTCCTCGCGGGCAGAGCTTCGGCTCGGGAATCTTACTTCTTGGGATCTTCGGGGCTTTGGGACTTACTTCGGGTCTCGGGAATGATACCGGGGCTTCGGGATAATTATTGCACAAAAAACGATGTAAACCGGGAGAGAGAAGAGAAATTGTGCAAAAGAATCGGCTGCACTCGACTTCCTTTTATAGGGTCTAGATCCTCGATTTACACTGGGCGTAAATCTAGGTACGCTGGGCGTAACCTGGATAAGACCGCTGACTCCCCTCTTTGGATAATACCGGATATTTTTAATTTAAATTAAATACCGAAATTATTTAATAAACTTCAAAAATTCATATCTTCCTTATACGAACTCCGCTTTCGACGTTCTTTATATCCCCGTGTAGGTGAGACTACGCTCTACAACTTTCATTTAGTCTCCGTCGGCTAATTTTGAATTTATTTTTATTATTTATTTTTAGTATGTCGGGATAGGAAAACTCCGTTATAATTTCATAACTTCTTCATCCGACGTCCGTTTTCGCCTATCTTTTTATCGTTTCACTACTATTAACAAGATCTTTGATTCTCGTTTAGATTGTTTCGGCTAAAAACCGTTCGGTCTCAAATCATGTATTCGGGCTGCATACTGTTAAGTCGAAACTTCGAAAAATCATAACTTCCTCATACGAAGTCAGATTTGGGCGTTCTTTTTATGCACGCTCTCGGTTTAACGAAATCTACGACTTTCGTTTAGATCACTAAGGCTAAATATCCTTCTAACGTAAATTTCACTTTTTACGTCATTCAGCATTGCCGGTTCTGTCGCGAAACTTCGACAGGTCATAACTTCTTCGTTATAACTCGGATTTCGGCATTATTTATATATTTGGAAACCTCGTTTCAACTACTACAACATTATCCATAGATATCCGCTTTATCTAACATTTCATTTTGACATTTATTTTCATTCTTAATTTAATTAAGTCACACTACTAAGCACAAAACACATCATACTCAAATAATACATCTTTATTATTTCAAGATGGGTTACAAGGGTTAACCTAGACTATTACATTGCTATTAATGACAAGCCCAGAAACACGGGCGGTACACATTCTCACTAATTAACTTGCTATTCAAATGGGTGTATTTGATTTCAGGTGCCATTGTTGCCCCAATCGTTTTTGTTCTTATGACAACCAGAAATTCCGTGATTGTTTTGGGTCTCTGCCCAACGCATGCTGTCTGGGCTTATTTTTGCATTTTAAGGTCTTTTCATTTTCCTATTTAAGTTTGGTTATATTCTTTTACTTTTTTTACATGTTTGTGGATGAAAAGTAATAGCCACATCTGATTCTTAAAACCTAGATGGTGACGGAAGAATTTGAGAACGAAAGTGATTATCTAGATGGTGACGGAAGAATTTGAGAGAGAAAGAGAGAGAGAGAGAAAGATCGATGTGGGTCCAAGGTTATGGACAAATTCAAAGTCAATGTCGGAATATTGGTCAATAAATAGCAATTTGTCAAAGAGGTAACTGGATGACCCCTTCACTTTGGCCAAAAGGATGTAATCGACCCGACAAACACAATTTTGTTCCCTCGTAAAGACACAAAATTAGTTTAAGGACTTAAAAGGTCAACACTAGAAAGTTTGTAGGACATTTATGTCATTTTCCCTTTCCATTACATGTTTTATTATTATTGTAATTTTTACCTGTTTTATTATCATTACTAGGCGAATGCCCGCGCGTTGCGCAGAAACACCTATATAGTTGAAGTCTTTACAAAGATATGATTTTTTAAATATAAGAATAACGTCATTGTTAAATTTGATATAATAATTTGAATGACTTCTACCCGCGAGTTACACACGAATAAAATTAAATATAATATATGATTTGATGTTATTTATAGTTGTTTTTATTGTTAATTAATTTTTTAAAACTTATTTGCTTAATGTTTTAATTTCTATCATTATAATTATTTAAAACATCAAACATTGTTTTTTTTATTTTAAAGCTAATAATATAATACTTATATAGAGTTGTTTTTAACTATTGTTATTGTAAGTTATTTTAAGCTACTTATTTGGAAACTTTAAACGATTATAAAAATATATTTAAGAAATATTTTAGTTAAATTGATATTAAAATTTAGTTTTTTCTTTTATCACTACGATTTACCACTTTTAACTATTTACAAAATATTCTTTTGTTTTTTTAAATGGAACTGAAATTTATATTTGAGTTGACATTGTAATGCGCAGAAACACCTATATAGTTGAAGTCTTTACAAATATATATTTTTCAAATATAACATTGACGTTGTTGTTAAATTTGATATAATAATTCGTATATTAATTTGATATAATATATTGATTATTTTGAATTATCTGATAATATATAAATTTATTATAACGTTATAATCTCAATCGTTTGAATGACTACTACTCGCGAGTTACACATCAATAAAATTAAATATTATATATGGTTTAATATTATTTATAGTTTTTATTTTTAACTAATTTTTTAAAATTTATTTGCTTAATGTTTTAATTTCTATCATTATTATTATCTAAAACATCAAACATTATTTTTTTTATTTTAAAGGCAACGATATAATCATTTATATAGAGTTATTTTTAACTATTGTTATTATAAGTTATTTTAAGCTACTTATTTGAAAATTTTTAACGATTATATAAATATATTTAGGAAATATTTTAGTTAAACTGATATTACAATTTAGTTTTTGCATTTATCACTTTTAACTATTTACAAAATATTACTTGGTTTTTTTAGTGGAACTGAAATTTTTATTTAAGTTGACACTGTAATGTTATATTTAAATTAACAATTTAAGTAGTTTGTCCAAACTGTTCAAAAATTATAGTTTTAAACTGATAATGGTTTACACGCAACAACATTTTAAATCTAATAAATTAAGTATAATATGTTAAAATTTAAAGACATGACTGTATAAATAGAAGTAAAGATATTATTTTAAAATTGAAATTTAGTCTATTTTTTATTACACTTTAGGTTTGATATTTTTTTAACCTTATTAACTAACTTACAATCATTATTAGAAAGACACTACAATTTATCACTTTTAACTATTTATAAAATAATCTTTGGGTTCTTTAAGTTAAATAAAATTTATATTTAAGTTGATCATATAATGTTATATTTTAATTAATAATTTAAGTATTTTATACAAATTGTTCAAAAATTATACCTTTAAAATGATAATGGTTTACATCCAACAATATATTAAAACTAATAAATTAAGTATAATATGTTAAATGTTAAAAAACATAATTTTATAAATAGAATTAAAGATATTATTTTAATATTGAAATTTAGTTTATATATGAATACACTTTAGATTTGATATTTATTTAACCTAATTACCAATTTATAATTATTATTATAAAGAAATTGAAAAGTCATGGGAGTTTCAAATGAATATGGTGGAAGGAAAAAAAATGGGGGTTTCAAATGCATGAGATTCAAGAAAAAATACTAGTTTTATAAGTATGTATGATTATTACAATTATAACACAAAAAGCAAAATCCCTAGCAAAACCAAAAAGCAATTGCGATGACAAATTTGGTCAACCCACCATCGAAACATCTGACAAGGATGGATAGGACAAGTCACCTAAACTAGCCAATCAAAATAACTCCCACGTTTAGGCCGGTGAGATTGACTCGCTATTGACTCTCGTCTCTAACTCATCATGGACTCGCTACACCGCCCTCTTACCTTCGCTAGAGGAGTCGCCAAAGATTGGTCGCTACACCTTTAGCGACATGAGAGAGAAAGCAAGAGAAGGTTGTGATTGTTGGTAGATGGTTGGGTTTTTGTACAAAAATCGAAGAACCATAAATCAAAATAATAAGAAACATAATGAATGTGTAGGTTGATTTTGAGCGTTCACTCCCGGAGTCCCACCCACAAAATTGTGATGATTTCTCTTGTCAAATGGATTACTTTTTTTCACTGTTAAAGCATAAATATTAGGTGGGTATGTACTGATGCTTTTTTATTTATACTGAATTAAATGAAAAATAGTGGTCTTTTAAAATATTGTTTTAAAATATTTGTTAAATTTATCGGTATTCTATTTAAGCGTGTCTTTTAAAAAAACATAATTGATGTAATATAAAATATTTCTATATTAAAAAAATATTAATTATTTAAATTTAAAAAAGAAAAAATAAAATAAAATAATATTAGGGTTGTTACCACTCCCTTCGGCCCTAGTGATATGATGCCCGCTTGTTTTGAGATGATGGCCAGGACATAAGGGAAATGGCTAGAAGTTTTTCTGCAAAATATAAATAAATAAATAAACACCTAAAATCTGTAAATAATTTTTGCTTTTTGTGTATAATGTAAATACTTTTTTTGAAAATCTAATTTTTGTCGCTTAATCAAACTCGGGAACACGATTTTTTTCGACACCCCTTATTTTCCCTCCATATCCTCCCATTAACTAGAACTCTAGAACAAGACGTTAGGTTAGCGCAATGTATTTTCACGATGTCCTATGAAAATGTTTATGCGGTTTTTGGGGCTCGAACAACGTTTTGATTGTTTATGGAACATTTACAATCATCAATTTCAAGTTTAAAGTCAAAAGATTTACTTTATAAAAACTTTAAAAAAAAACACCTTTAAAAGTAGATTTAGAATTTTTCATTGTAAATAGTTTTATTGAAAATTTTAGAATTATAGTAAAATCTGTTGACAGATATTTCTGTGTACAATATATTTTTTAAGTTAATGACTATTGATCGTTATATTGAAGTTTTCCATTATATTTTATATGACATTATACCTCTATTGTACGATGGGATTTTAATGTAGTGTACAAATATATGCTAAACTAAAGTATTCTTGTTATCTATAAGGTGGGATGATAAGGATGTATATCTTTAATGAAATTATAGCAAGGATGATATTAATATATTATACTCTAATACTATTATTTGAATAATGAAAGTCAATAGAGGACTAGGTGTCTTAGATGCTATACTTGTATATTTCTAGTAAAAATATCGTAGTCTAGGTTACTTGTATATTGCTTGAATTAACACTTTATTATTATCAATGCAAATATTGATTGTAGTGGTGTGCTTACCGTTAGAAATACCATTGTAATGAAATATTATTAGTCATAATAGTCTTGGTGACTACAATATCATGAACTAATATATTGGTGGTTTTAATGACTCTAAAACCATGATATTAAGAATCAGTTATGAGTGTTGACCTTTTTTACTCTAATACTATTGTGTTGGGATCACTTTTTGTGGTGGTCTTGGTTACTGTAACATCGTGCGGTTATAAAAATGTATAAATTCTTGAATGATAACATTGCAATTTAATAATATCCTTGGTGGCCAAAATATTATGTTGGTGAAAGAATGCATTGTAGTGAAAATTTGAGTGATTGTAATATCATAAAAAGTAATGTTGGTTGGATGAGTTTAGTATATATGGTACTAGGTGTGAGACCAATGTATTACATGAGTTTATTTAAAAAAAAAATAAAAAATTTTAACAATTTAAGAAGTTTGAATTTATAAGAAAAATGAGAAAAAAATTAAATTATTAAAATTAATGAGACTTTAATACATTGAATACATTACATATATAAACCATTTTTAATAAATACCTTACATATTAAATGTGAAATTTAAATTTAATAAAATAAAAAATACAATAAAATGACAAGTGGAAAATAAAAAATTCAAAAATTCTAGAAAATGTCATGTAACCAAATGAAGGAGAAGAAGACATATGGCAAAAAGATTTTGATTTATTAAGGAGGATTGATTACTACTGAAAAATGGTTGATTGGAATTTAGTTTAACTTATTTGGTTGTAAGTCTATTAAGAGGAATAAATGTGTCAATAATGCCCTAATTGTGTATTGAATGTTTGAAGACACACTAGAATTATATGATTGAGAACTTGATGATATATTTGAAAGATCTTTATGCCCAACAATCATTATAAAATGATATTGTTAGATAACATATGATCATAATGGGTCATACTAACAACAACTTGATGTACATATATTATTCGTACGAAATTGATTCTTGATAAAAAAAAATATATATAAATCTAGTAATTAATTGGAAATTATTTATGGAAATATTTATTTTCAATGTTAAGCATCATAAATATCATAAGGTATGATTTATCAAGTCATGTACATCTTTTTGGACTAAAAAGTCTTTTGTCTTTTAGCTACAAAGATAAGGGTTTATATTTTATAAAGACTTGTATTTTTTTATAAAATCTTTTATTTTTCTATATGAAAGTATAAACATGACTAGATAATCTGAAGACATGGTCTTTTGCGTATTTTAATCTAGGGGGCATGCTTTAGAAGGGTAACATCCATAAAATTTCATAAAAATTTAAACTTTTTCAACCAACCAAAAATCAAAATTGTTTAAATTGTAATTTTCAAAACATATTGAATATAAAAGTTTTTCCCAAAATCATAAGGCCTAACATGAGGAGGTGCACGATTAAGCCTTTGCCTTCCCACGATCATCTGAGTTACCTAAAACTAGGGGTGAGCATTTGGACCGGTGAACCGGATCGGACTGTTTTTTTAGACCCCTGGGCTAGTTCTCGGTTCTAGGAATCCATCCCGTTCCGGTCCGGTTTTTACCGGGTTTAGAACCGGTTGGACCCGATTTTAAAAAAAAGTTTGTAATCTATGAAATTTGTTAAACAACCATAACTCATTCGTTTTAAATCGGATTGACACGCGGTTTTTTCCAACATTTAACTTACAATTTGTAGATGAATTTAGACTATAGTTTTGTTGATTTTGGTATAGTATTCAATGAGTTACACACTGTCAAAGTTGAGTTATCAAAGCTGAAAATTTTCAGCTTTTCAGCAACATTTTTAAAATTTTGTAATATGTGAAAATTTTTAAACAACCATAACTCATTCATTTTAAGTCGGATTGAAACATGGTTTTTTCCAACGTTTAATTTTCAGTTTGTAGATGAATTTAGACTATAATTTTGTTGATTTTGGTATTATATTCAATGAGTTATAGTCTTTCAAAATTGAGCTATCAAAGCTAAAAATTTTCAGTTTTTCAGCAAGTTTCTTAAAATTTTGTAATATGTGAAATTTTTTAAACAACCATAACTCATTCGTTTTAAGTCGGATTGACCTGAAGTTTTTTCCAACATTTAGTTTACAGATTGTAGATAAATTTAGACTATAGTTTTGTTGATTTTGGTATTATATTCAGTGATTTACAATCCTTCAAAGTTGAGCTATCAAAGCTGAAATATTTCAACTTTTTAATTATTATTTTATACTAAAATTTTGAATTTTATCTATCTTTGATAGATAAATCATATGAAAGGGATCTTGGTAAACTTGATTTATATGTTAGTTGATTTTATTTAGAAAATTAATTTTGCAACTTATAATATTATAACATCGAGGTAGATTAGTTATGCATGAAACGGAAACATAATCATTTTTACAAGTTAGATCGTATCAAACCTAAAAACTTATTTTAACGACTTGTACTCTATGCAATTAAAGTTGTACCGGTCCAAACAGGTCCAAGAACCGGAAAACCCGGACCTGGACCTAGAACCGGACACGGACACGGACACGGACACGACTCATCCGGTCCGGTCCATGGTCCACAATATTCTCCATAACCGGTCCGGTCCAAGCGTCGGTCCGGTCCGGTTCGGTCTAAATGCTCACCCCTACTTGAAATATAACCCAAAACTGTAAGCCCAAAGCTTAGTGAGTTCTCCCAAAGTACCAACACAACAAATAACACATATATAAAAACAACATATTATGGGTCCAATCAACCATCGGGTTGGAATACCCTAGGCCCCTCAACCATCCGGTTGGAATGCCAACATATGATGAGTCCAATCAACCATCGGGTTGGAATATCCTAGCCCCCTCAACCATTGGCTTGGAATGCCAACATAATAGGGCTCCATTTAATCCTCTAGATGGAATACCCTAGGTCGTCAATCATCAGCTTGGAATGCCTTGGCCCGTTGGCTTACACACAAAGCAGTGAAGCTTCAGCCACCAACTAAACATGTGCACATATAACAGATACTCATATAACAGTCTACAATTAGTCAAACGGATCTACAGATCACTAAGCATACAACATCCTATCTACCAGGATACCGATCTAACATATCACAACAACACAATAACATGCATCACAAGATATCAATCCAATGGCCAGGCTTAGTTCCTTCGACCCGCAAGACAAGTGAGGAAAACTCAACTCACAAGCTAAACAAAACTGAAATCTCAGCTCTCTACTAAATGCCAATATCCACCAAGTGACAAATTCAATCAAAATCCCAAGAATGCCCAAAAAAGCCTCAAAAGTCAAATTTGGTGAAACATAGTCAAACTCAGGGCCAACTAGTCAAACTCCATAAACCCGCTTATTCAACCCATCCGAGTCAACATAACCGAGTTAACTCAACATGGGCTGATCTATGCGAGTACATGGGGCATACTCTGGAAGTGTGCTCAACGTACACGAGGCTTCACAGAGAACCACCATCGGGTTGGCTGGCCGGGTGCATGAAAGACCCTAACTTTCATATTTATGAAAGAACCAAACTTTCATACTCGACAATATAGTTACTCCAAAACATGCTACTTGCATATTCATAAAAACAATATTTTACATTGATAAAGAGATTACAAACTACTGGATACAAACCGACTATTTTAAAGTGTTATATATATTACATAACTTCCCAGGATTCTATAGTTTTATACATATGGGAGTGCAAAATACAATAGTTTCAAACTATTCATAAGCTTCCATCGATACAATAGTTTCAAACTATTCAAAAATCTTCTACCAGTATATAACTATACTGGATGTTTATTTCCTGCAATTTGTTAAACATCGAGAGGGTAAGCGGACACGCTTAGTGAGTTCAATAATAGATACAATATAACGTTATGCCATATATATACTTTAATAGGGCAGAAGTAAAGAGGAACAAGGAACAACAAGGGCATATGTGAATCATTTGACAAACATTCCATATCGATCATTGATTTGATTTAAAGATATACAATCAATGAGACATAACAATTTCCATGCTTGATATACATCAATAAAGCTTTGGCCCAAACGGCACAGAAGATATACAACTTCGGATTAACATTTCGGTAGATTTCAGGCTTATAGCCTTATCTAACCTTCTGCCACTACCATATAATAGAATTCATTCTCTTACGGAGACATGTTCCACATGGCCAGAGGCTACATACCAGTACCAACGTGAATCTAAGTCCTTTCACTGATCACATGGTCAAAGGTATTACTTTGCTATTAAAAATAGCAATTAAAAATAACCCGGGAAAATAACCCGGAATAATAACACTGAAAAGCACGTAGCACATATAACACATAACATATAATTATTTCTATATATTAAACTCACCGTGAAATAACCGGGGGCTAAAATATTAATTTGGGCAGTACTTCGGCTCTAAATATGACTTTCGTTGTTGAAAACCGGGAGTTTTCTTGAAAACCGGGCTCTGCGAAGGTAGAGCTTCGAAACCGAAAAGATAAATTTTTCGGGATTCTCGGGAGTCTCGGGGCGTGTTTCGGGCTTTAGAATCAGTACCGGGGCTTTGGGGGATGTCGGGATCGTAAAAATATTGAAAGAGGGGGTGAAAATGCCAAATTTCTAAAACTAGCCGAGAGGGCTCGCATCCCTTATATAGGGCTGAGCTTCGGATCCGAAGCGAAGGGAAGGAGACAGGCGGCTGCGAGGTTCGGACCAGATGGCAGCTTCGCAGGGCTCCAGCGAGGCTCGGATGCGAGGAGTCATCAGCTTCAGGCGCGTCATCGGCTCGGTCTTCGGCTCGGACAACAGGTGGCTCGCAGGTGGGTTGCGCATGCGAGGGTGATCAATGTGAGGCGCGTCGGATAGCCATTGGACCGCACCCTCGGTCGAATCAGCATGCGACACGCGAGTAGGGCACGAGGCAGGCATGCGAGTACCACGTGACGACTTCGGACTCCTGTGCGACACGCGTCGCTTCTCGGGCATTGCCACGCAGCAGCTTCGGATACGTGGCCAACTCCGAGCGAGGGGGACGTGGCATTTCACTATTCATGCGAATTTTCTTGAAAAATGTGAAAAAAACTTCTAAAATCCATAACTTTCGCATACGAGCTCCGTTTTTGACGTTCTTTATATGCACACGAAGCTAGAATTATGCTCTACAACTTTCGTTTAGACTTCGTCGGCTAATTTTGACTTTAATTTTAATATTATTATTTTTAACAGACCGGGACAGGAAAATCCGTTAAAAATTCATAACTTCTTCATCCGACGTCCGTTTTCGTCAGACTTTTTACCGTTGCACTACTAATGACGAGACCTTCAATCCTCGTTTAGGTTGTGTCGGCTAAAAATCACTCGATCTAAAATTCGAGTTTTTAGCTGTCTACTGCTAAGCTGAAACTTCGAAAAATCATAACTTCCTCATACGAAGTCAGATTCAAACGGTCTTTATATGAAAGTTGATTATTTTCACGAGTTCTACAACTTTCATTTACATCACTAAGGCTAAAAACTAGTTTATCGAAAACTAAATTTTTACGCGACAAAGTATTTTCCAGATTTATCACGGAACTTCGTTTGGTCATAACTTCTTCGTTATAACTCGGATTTCGATGAGGTTTTCGCCTAAATGTTTCTAACGAGATTATCTATAACTTTCAATAATAAAATTTTACTTATTCCAGATTTTATATTTTCGCTATATTTCACTATTTGGCTTTTAATTGGAATCTCATAAGACTTCCAATACTTTCTGAATGATTCTAAGCATAGTTTTACTTCAATTCTAGTAAAAACTATCTGTTAGAACTCAACATTCAAATTCACATAATATTTCATAATATTATTTACTTAAAACACGATTTCAAAACGTGTATGTTACAGTGCACGAGGCATACATTAGGCTACATAGTGCGTACCCTCGCAGACCCAACTTCTTCATTAAGTGCTTAATTATAGTACTTAAACTGCAGCTTCATATCCATGGTCCAGAGGCATACTAGGGTCACAAAGTTCCTAACTTTATGACTTTTCACGCCCAAAATGTCCTTAATGTAAGGTCTTAATCCATTAACACCTTCTACAAGAAACATGGAGCCAAACTAGCTAAAGGGACCTCATTTTTTTTGGCTTAGGACCCTTTCTAAGGTTTGAAAGGAAATCCCAGATTGTCCAAAACCAAACATGCATAAGAATGGGACTTTTGAGACAAGAAGAACAACATAAAGCTACCAAAAGGAGATCCAAACAAAAAAAAGCATCAAGGTGAAGACTTTTTACCTTCTGGAGCTTTCCAAGGAGCTAATGATCCAAAATCCAAAAGCTTGCTTCAACTTCTAAGCTCCTTGATGCAAATCCTTCTTCTTTATGCACACCAAGAACACACTTTTAGCTCCAAAACACTCTTAAAGGACTAGGATTTACCAAAAACGACTCAAGGAGTTTAGAGGCTGAAAAATTTGGGGGTAAATAAGCCATAAGGATGGTTAAATACCCCTCAAACCCTAAAACTTAGGGTTTCATTCAGACATGAGTACGCCTAATGTATGTATGTGTAGGCCCAACATACTAGGGCACGCCCTAGTACGCTTAGCGTACTCACATGTATGCTTAGCGTACACCTCCTGAATAAAAATTACAATATTGCCACTTTGGATTATCATGGCTACTTCCTTCCAATTCAAGGAAGAAAATGACATAATTTAAAACCAAGTGATGAATTTGAAAATACATGAAAATCGGGGTGTTACAAGAAGCATGGCATTAAAATATAATAAAGGAGCATGACATGTCTAAAAGTGTTAAGACCTAATGAATAATGTTTTGTCTTTATGAAGGCTTTAAATCTTCTCATTTGACTAGACAAAACCACGAAATTTTAGCCCTCTCCTCTCCATATTCTCTCTTGTTTTGTCTCTTAAAGAGTTAAGATCGAAGTAAGAAGATGTTGATACTTGCATCTCTGCTTTAGCCATTACATGGGACTTAACTTAAAGCTTAAGAGCATTTGTATCATTACAAGATGAAGACTAGCTTCTTATCAAGTTTGCAAAATGTTGATGAATACATCTAGAGTGCTTCTTCCTTGGAGCTTAAAACCATCTTCATGAACTTCCTAATTACTGCTAAAGAAAGGTTATGTTAAATTGATTGTATCTTTCTTGGCTATAAGTCTATTATGAATAATAAACGACAAACTTGTGTAAATAACGTTGTACTTGTGTATTGAATGTTTTGAAAAAACATTAGGATTATATGGTGGAGAACGTGATGATATATTTATTTGTGTACTTAAATTATATATTATGTAGATTATTGCTCACTAAGCTCATTGCTTACCATGTAGACTTATAAAAACAAGTAGATTTAGTAGCACTGAACTTGGATTCTTACGCAAGGTTATTGTAAGATACTTTTGATAACTACTTGCACTGATTTGTAATATGAATGTACATAGAATTTTTTACGATTCATATTTTATATATGAAAATTTACAAGTGTACTTTTTATTAAAAAGTTGGTTGTTATAGGAACAAAGAAAAGTTGAAGGAAACTATTGATGATTGGGAGTTTTCAAGACAATCATTAAATTTATAATATTTTACTGATAATCTAATTATTTTCTAGCTTCCACTAGTTTTAATGAATATTCTTGGTTACAGAACCATTCTATTTATGTTGGATGCACTTTTAACATTAAGCTTATATTTTGTGATTGTCCTTTATTTCTAAATGTACCTTTGTGATGATATTTGTGAAATAAATGTGCATGAATGTTTTTCAAAACAAGTATATGTGTAATATAGGTCAAGTAAGACTTGGGACATATTAATATTGAGATAATCATCCTTAAAAAAGAACATATATCAAGTTTTTCTAGTTAGAAGGTGTGACAACCCGAAATTTCTATCTTGTATAACGATTCAATTCAATCAAATTCATACTCATTTCTGCTATCTTTTAGCATTTTTTAGGGTCTATTTGAGTGTTCTAAGCCTAGTACAATAAAGGTTTGAGTTTAGGGATGAGTTTTCTTAAGTCATAGTGTTGCATATTGGCCAAACACTCCTTCAAGAGGAGTGTACGACCGTACACATGTGTGTACGGCCGTACACCTATCTATGGCCGTGAACTCTCACATATATAAGTGATACTTATTCATTTTTAAACACTTTTCACACTTCCAAGCCAAGATTACGGATTCTCTCTCAACTATCATCAAGTTTCTCACTTAGATCTTCAATGAATTAAGTGTTTACTACCTTGATTCGTTGCTTCATTGCTTTCACTAGTGAAAGATCCATGTTTTCATTCCACAAATTTCATCTTTGGCTAGATCTTTAACTTTCACCAAGAACACACACTAGTTCTTGGTGGCTGTGAACCCTCATCAAGCTTCCAAATTGTGAGTAACTGCTTCCTATGCTTGTTATATGCTAGAAACACTTAGTATTCATCTTAAAATCGACCATCTGAGCAAGAACATGAGGGGTGTACGGCCGTACACACCTCATAGGGCCGTAAACCCTTTTTGATGTTTATAGCTAGCCTTAAACTTCTCTTAAAGCTAAGCATGGGATCAAGAACACTTCCTTGATGCTAGATAAGACCTTAATACACCCTTTTTTCATACTTCTTCCATGAGTGTACGACCGTACACACCATGACCGTACACCTATGTGGTCGTACAAACAATGGCTGTACACACCATTGTGTGGATGTAAACCCCTTAGATGCAATCCTTTGTGATTGTAACACTTCTATATAAGTGTTTCCTAGTCCCTAAGGTGGTTCCCTATCATAACTAGTTGTGATATACACTAATTTGATAGCTATATATATATATATATATATATATATATATATATATATATATATATGCTAAATAGGATTCGTGTATACTCGAGTCCTCACTTGACACTTAGCATCCTATACCGATCTTACATTCGCATAACTCACTACAGTTGAGTTCATACCCCTTAAATTACATTTTAAATGATTTTAAATGCTTTTATAGGGAGGAATACAAGTTGAAAACCATATAGCTATTGAATCAATCTCATGTGATTAATAACTAGCAAGCAAATAGATTTCTTATACTTCAAGATGTTTTCTCAAACAAACTATTTCAAAACATTGTATCAACCTCTTTTACATGCTAATCTCTTTATTAAACTCTTTTAAACGTATATATATTGTAAATATCATGTCTATATAGATATAGTTATATAAATAAGGTTGAAAGGGCTTAGGACTGATAACTCACTTTATTTCCTGTTCCTTGTTTGATTGTGGACTTAGGGTATCTGGTTATTTGTCCTACTGTCGTTTGAATCTTAATTGTATATTATGTATATATGTATAGATATAAAAGTTCTTACTTCAATTCAGTACCTTTGGGTAGCAAAGGTGTACAAACATACACAATCATTCAAACAACATTACTAGTATACTTTAATAGGTATAGTTTAGAGGTTTACTACTCACTACTTCTAGTACAATGAAACATACAAGAGTCAGTTCATTCAAGAGTCAATACAAACTTACTATTATGAGAAACAGAAAGAAGATACTATGATGAGAAACTAAGAGAACATACACTACACTATACAACACACTAGAGCATACTATACAAACACTAGAATACTACAACATTAATGTGAGCCACTACATCATGGCATGGCAATCTACTGTTGTTTCATGTTTTGTAACCAGAGTCTCCTGGAGGGAGAGCGTGAGTTTGTGTATAGATCTATACGGGATTGACCGTCCTACACCTTGATGCTAGCTATAGTGGTGCCTACAGGTCTACGGGTGATGAATGTCATACCATTTCGACGTCTTTGATCGTCGTGTTTTACTAGTCAATCAAGTATGGTTACAACCTCATCACATTTTACCTTAAATAAAAAAACTAGTTGAAGGTAGTTAGTACACTGGTAGTTACTTATATACAATACTACAGTACATCGTTATTTTCCCATTGCATTCACATTGTGATCTTCTCATATAAATGGTAATGTAAGCTATATTTTGGTAATGATAGTCATACATGGGAAAGATACACACTTTTACAAAGAAACAACATACAGAACATTCTGGCCTTGGTATAGGATTTTCTAGGAGATACAAGCATTTACTACAAACACTTACAAACATTTACAATAAACATTTACAAACACTTTCATACAAACATTGAAACTAAAATACTTATGAACTCACCAGATTAAATGTTGATCTACTCTTTCAAAATAACTTGTATTCTCCGGTCACCATTAGACAGGTAGCGATGACCAGGTTTTGAGAAGACGGAGATTTCAAGACTTGTCTTTATTTTGATTATTCATTTTTGGTGTCTTATAAACTATACACAGAACACAATTGTATTAAAATTATATTATTAATGCAATGGATGATGTTGTTGCTTGTTTACTATTATGTATTGTTGTGATACTGTACATGACATCCTCCGCCCCAGAACATTTCTGCCGTTCCGGTGTTGCGGTGTGACAGAAGGACAACTGAAAATCATCTAACAAACAAGTAAATATTTTTTCTAGTTGGAAGGAAATTTTATATCATAAAAAGTTTATTTTTTTTATTTTTGTGTTTTATGACAGGTTAGTTCAAATAATTTTCAAATGGCTGATAAAAGGACAAGGACTCCTTTGAACTTTATGGATAATGAAGCATGTAGTGTTAATCACATCGATATCCAAATACTATAATGTTTTTTTTTAATATTTGTGTTAGAGTTTATTTCATTATATCATCTTATGTTTAATCTTTTCAAATCACTCCTACCTTTATAAAGAGATTAAGATGTTATAATAGTTATTGCATGGCAAGTCTTCCATATGTTGTATTAACCAATAATTTATAATGAAAATGACAACATACTTGTACATCTAATGTAAGTCCAAAACTGTTTTTTATAGAGAACTTCTTCTACCGTCCACCAAGGACAAAGTTGTTTGATACATGAAACAATGAGTAATTAGGGAGAAATATCTACCTACAAAAGTTAGTGGGCATTATTTAGATCTTGGGTGAATTTGATAACCAAAATAAGAAAATCATTTTATTATCAAGTGATATGATGGATCTACACAATGGTCCACAGTTTCTGATAAATTGTTTAGAACTCTAAATCGTGGATGTACTCCATAAGCAACAAAGTCCATTACTTGGTTGGCTTTCCTCTTCAAGCTGGAGTATTAGTATAAATGGGATACTTTAAGGTAAATGATTTGTATAAAAAAGATATGGTACATACTTTGTTACGATCAATACAATTCAATCCTTTTGCCTAAAGTAAAGACTTTTAGTATATCTTTTCATATTAGATACAAAGAAAGTAAAAATATAGATGCATGATGTGATATCTTCATAATACAAGTTATCAAACATGATAAGAATTTTTATCAAAACACAATATGTAATGGTCCCCCTAGCAAAGGCATATACACAATTTCATCAAAATATATATGAAGTATAAATATTTTGATGAAATATACTAGCTTCCTCTAAAAAACGCCTCAAAACACCTCGTCAATCAAAATATGATTTTGGTTGATCCGGACAAGATTGAGGCAGTTATGTAGTGGGAGATACCACATTCCTCATCTAAGATTAGGAGTTTTCTGGGATTAGTTGGTTACTATAAGGATTTGTCTAGGATTTCTCCAAGATTGTTGTTCCTTTGACTCGACTGACATACAAAAGTGTGGAATTCTATTAGGTGGTTGAGCAGCAAACTGCATTTTTGAGACTATGAGGAGGAAGTCATGTGAGCCCCCATTATTGACCCTTTCCGAGGGTGTTGAGGATTTTGTAGTGTTTTGTGATGCATCGATCGTAGGTTTAGGGTGGTACTCATGCACCGGGTTAGAGTAATAGCCTATGCATTCAGATAGTTGAAGCCCCTTGAGGTTAGGCATCTGAAACATGATTTGGAGTTGGGGGTTGTGGTTTTTGCCCTCAATATTTGGTGACACTATCTCTATGGGGTCCAATATACCATCTACACGGATCACAAAAGTTTGAGATATCTTATGGATTAGCCTAATCTGAACATGATGCAGCGCAGATGTGTTGACGTGGTCAAGGATTATGATTATGAGATTCTCTAATATATATGCATATTTAGTTATAATTCATACATTATTTTAATACTTTTTTCTACATTTATGCTCATTAAAGAACAAAAGGTACTTAATTTTTGTAAAATTTATTTTGTAGCAGCGAAGATATGCTCCGAATCAAAAGGAAACTCTTGCGGATCTGGAAGCGGGAAAATTGGATCAAAGTCAAAGTGGACTTGAAACTAGAAAACCACGATATGGTGATCACCACCACGCCATTGTGTATGGGGAATTCAAATAGTAACTTGGTGGGTACGCGATTTTTATGAAGACCACGTCGTGGTGTTGGTTGACCACGACGTGGTGATCCAATTTTGTGTTTTATAAATACAATGATTCCTCTCTCAACCCTAATGAATGTTGGAAGCTATTATCGCGTTTTTAAGGCCAAAAACATTCATTGGAGGTTCTAGAATGCAAATAACGATTGAAGGCTTGATTTTGAAGAGATCTAAAGGCACATCACTCTTAATTACTTAATTACTTTGTTTTGATCAAGTTTGGAAAAGTAGATTTCACTACTAGAAAAAATCCCTTTAATAACACACACTGATGTATGATACACATTTTTTGTGTGTCCTAAAAATAATGTCAGATTTCCAAAATTTGAAGAAAGAGGACACACATTTGTGCATGCCCTAAAAAAAGTGCCCAACAAAAAAAATTATAAACACAGAGGGCATCCATCTTCAACTACGTGTTGTGTAGACATGTCATTTTGTATTTACTTTAGAAAAATGTGCAGCCATGAATCCCTGAGGACAAAATCAAGACTAGGGCTTTTTTTCATAGATCTATCTCCATTTTTGCATTGCTCTCTCGCTCTCTCTCGAAGGTTTCAAATGATGGATTAAGGAAATGAAGAGGGCAACGACAGTGGCTTCAAAGAAGGAAGACGCCACGGCGGTGGCTTCGGGGAAGGAAGAAGGTATTGATGGTGGGTTCATCCCTTAGATATCCACCTCCTTTTCATTAATTTAAGAGTTTCAGATCTTACATAGAAGAAAACGACTCAACGGGGTGAACCATAATTCCGACTCTATAGACAACTCCTATGATGCGATTTAAAACATATCTCCAAAAGCCCTAATTCTCAACCTACAGCCTTCTCTACCCCTCATAGTGTCTTCACATGTACACAGGCTCATCACTTGCATACAATTGCAAAGATATAAGATTTGGGGTTTCTCGTTGGCGACTCATTGCCTTTCCCGTCGAGTTCAAAATTGTCACCGGAGGAAGTAAGACTACTGGAAGCTTATGAATGGATTCAACGAAACTTTGATTATTACACAGTGACGGCAGAGGCAACCGTGTTGCTGATATCCCTAAACAATAGTCATCTTAAAAGAAATTATAAAATAGAAAGGTATATGTTGTGATGTTTACTTGAACTTCCATAAATAATTTGATGACATTGTTAGGATTCTTAAGGACTATCATTAGTTTTTTCAAGTTCCTTTCTTATTTTTTGGTGGTCGTTATCAAGTTGTAATTGATACAAGTCTTCAATGATAACATTGAAAATTTGGGATTGCATGTTTTCTAGTGAAAACCTAACATCTGAATCATCATAATTTTTATGAATTTTCTCGTTTTGAAGCCTATATTCACTTAGTTCCTCCTGTTAAACTTATTCTATATTTATATAACATATGATTTGATTTAGATCAATGAAATGCAAAGAGAAATCATAGCAAGGAGGTTATGCAGTAATCTCATGGCTTTAAATCTGACTTTCTTCTTACAGTAATTTTACCCTAAACTATGTGATTTTCTTCTACCTTTAATTAGTTGTGTTATTTGTTATGTATTTGTATAACTAACATGTTGTTTAATCTTATAGTGGGGTCCTATAGTAATTTCTACTGATAACATGATATTGGAAAAGAATTTAACTATTTATCTTTTGATAGTACAAGGAGAAGTGGAAGTTCACAAAAATGGTGGTGGAGGTAGACATGAGAGTTTACATCTATGGAGGTACAGAGCACCTAGAGGTACATTTACATCCTTCTATTTATCAATTCAGGTTTTGGTATATTCAAGTCCATCGTCCATGGTGCATTTGTAGGATACAGTAGCATTACAATTGGAATATGCAACATTCACTAGTTTTGAATTATTGAAGGAAAAGGATTTTAACATTTTACCCTTTTACACTTTTAGCCTATTACAAAACTAAGTTTGTTTGTATTTTGTATTAGGAAAATGGTCGAGCAGGTAGGCAAGTGAGGACTTAATAGTATTGGGACAGTTCTAGTGATGTGTCATGATGAAGTCCCAATTTCAGTTGACATATATCATGATAACCAATCTCCTCCGTGTTCAAGAATTGAAGGTATGCATGCTAATGCAGTAATGCTATCATTTTTGTTTGTATTTTTCATTTTTTATAAATCGTGTAACCCGAATACAAAAAAGTGTTTTTAAGAGGTAAAAAGAGGATAATGGTTTAATCACTACATAATATAGGTTAGTGAATAAATTAGTAAAAGTTTGAAAGAAGGTTGTTTTTTTCTTCTGTACTTTTCCATAAAGTTATTTATCTAATACTGGGAATGGGTGACCATTTTAGGTGGAGGACCATGTTCTCCTTCTTTTCTACAAACGAAGAATATTGGTTGCTTTATTTTTTATTGTTGATTTTGGTTATATATTGGTGATTAATTCTAAAATATCAAATCATTTGAAGAATTTTAAGAACTCCAAGAACTGAGTGACCATCTATGCCCAGTCTTGAGGTTAATTCCTAAGTTTCATCCTAGGAAGAAGGTTCTATATTGGTTAGTCAAAGCTTTGCCATAAAACCAACTTAACAGACCCATCTGGATGCAGTTCTTGAAGTGCCAACTCATATTTACATGAAGAAAAACATGGCATAGCAATTTATTTTTTTCCTTTTACTCCATATTAATTTAACATTAACATTGCTTATTTATGAGTGTAATAGGAAGCTGCAACAAAGAAAATGAGATATGGAAAGTGAAAGGTGTTATTTGCAGAGTTTAATGTTTGTTGTAGGATACATAATAATAATGTGGTAAGAACTTCATTTTTAAATCAAAAATATAAATGACTATTTTGACCAAACTTTTGTCTTTGCTCTCTAGGTGAAACTATTGGGATATGCAAATGGTGACAACCATCTTTAGTTGGTATATAAGTATGTGCAAAATGGAACACATAGAAAACATTTTCAGGACCCTTTGCTAACGCAAACGTCGCTCTAGATGCTGCTAGGGGAATCAAATACATTCATGATCATAAAAAGGCTCACTATGTTCATAGAGATATTAAGACAAGCAATATACTTCTTAACTTGGAACAGAAAGCAAAGGTGAAAAAGGATTCAGAATGGAAGATTCTATCTTATATAAGAATACATAAAATACATATGAAAAAGTCAATAAAGGGTCTTTTGGTCATT
The DNA here is from genome assembly GCF_051521515.1 of Lactuca serriola. Taxonomy (NCBI): domain Eukaryota; kingdom Viridiplantae; phylum Streptophyta; class Magnoliopsida; order Asterales; family Asteraceae; genus Lactuca; species Lactuca serriola. The sequence goes on along the minus strand of NC_136412.1, from coordinate 98,133,009 downwards.
ATACATTGTTTGCGTTCCAATTCATTTGACAGAGTTCTAAACCAAACAGAAAACAATAAAGGAATGGAGCTGACCAGCTATAAGCTACTATTTGAGCAAGGATTTGTTCTTAATCAGGTACTCTTTTTTTATAAATATTTGTTTATTTAATTTTAAAACAAATTACAAAAGTATTCATTTTTTGTAATACTTTTGGTCATAACTTATACAATGATCCTTGTATTCTGCTGATTTTTTTTTTTTATAATTTTGGTCATCATTTTTAATTATTTTGTAACATTTTTTGAAACTTTCCAATGGAAAATCATGTGTTGCCCTTTTTTCTCATTTTCTATAATTATATTTTGTTTAAATGTAAATAAAAGGCAATATAGTCATTTTAGTAGGAACGATTGGATAATGGGAAGCTTAATCATTTTAGTTTGAACAAAGATAAAAAGGTCACGGTATGAATATTGTTTCTTCGAATTGTATTTCCAACCTTTCATAAATTTTATCACTAAAAAACTTATATCTTAATTATACATTTTTAGGCAGTAGAAGATTATTGTTGTTGCAACGGTGGCCAAAAAGTCGCAAAAAGATGAACACATGCTCTAAGAATATAAAAACGGTATGCAATACTAGAATGCTTTTGGAAGGAATTTGAATATTAAGGAGTCATTATCTATGGCAGGGTGAAAAAACTGCAGGGAAAGTGAAATAGAAGACCATGGAGGCAAGTATTTTACTTACAAGTACAACTTCTATTTATTTGAAGAACATCCAATTTTTGGAAAATTCAGGACAAGTGAGACAGAAGACAATGGAAACAACGTTTCAATTTGGAGCTAAAAAGATAGCATTTTTTAACCATATTTCGTTCCAATTAGTTAAAACACTGATTTAATTTGTAGGCATTTCATCAAAATCGGTATGTACTTTCATTTATACTTAAATATCCAGATTATTAACAAATTTTTGCATGGAAGATGATTGATGAAATGCCTTGAATGATTTAGTTTGTTTTTTGTTCATCAAAGAAATACTGACAAAAAAAACTCGTTTTTTTTTTAAAATAAAAAATCACTTACCATGCCTGATATGATTGCAATTCCTCCATATTCGGACTAACTTTTGTTGAAATTTGAGAGTAAAGTTAATATTATTGCACAATTTTTGAAAGTAAATGCTGATTCTATGTTGTAGACTTGGCATATAAACAATCTACTTTAAATATTTAATCAATAATAGATTTTACAAACAAACACCTTCTACCCCCCCCCCCTCCCCCCCAACTCGGGGGGGGGGGGGGGGGGAACGTTCCCTACTTTTAATAAAAAATCTTTTTAAAAAAGTATCTACAGTTTGTAGTTAAACTACATTATAGATTTTACAAACAAACACCTTCGGGGGGGGTGGGGGGGGGGGGGGAACGTTCCCTACTTTTAATAAAAAATCTTTTTAAAAAAGTATCTACAGTTTGTAGTTAAACTACATTATATTCAAAAAATAACTACAAAATATATTTTTTTATAATCTTGTTTGCATCTTAATGAACTTCTTTATTCATGCAAATAGAAGCTTCAATAATTACAATTAATTAATGTACAAAATAGAGTTGAAACTATACATTGTATCGACATATAATATAATAAAATTCATATGTTCCATTCCTACTGCTACACTAACTAACCAAACATGGTCATGTCAATTTTCATGTAACTACTCATTCCAATACACCTTCTTTAGTCCATTATATTCTTTAGAATTGAAAAAAATTAAAAGTTATATTGTTATTTTGATAATAATGATACGACTTTTTGTAATGATGAACTATTTGCTATAAAAGGTGCATAAAGGGTGAGCCATCAATTGAGGAATACTATGAGTGGTACATGGAGGTTGAGATGTACAACAACCACCTAACCGAGAAGGTTTTGTAGTCTTTTGTTTTTCCAAGTTCAAATTTTCTTGTAAGTTCATATTTACAAATGAGACATTGTTTTGTCACCCTAAGTTCAAATTTCCTACTTCTATTTCTGTTGTCCTACTTCTGTTTATTTGTTATCATGTATGGTTTTTTTGCTTTTTTCTACATAGTTCCCAAACAAACATTACATTTAAACTATCTATAGCTAACTTTAATTTCCTATAGTTTTTGTCCTTATAGTTTTGGTCCTTGTGCAATTTTGTCTCTCCAATAGTTCTGGTCCATGTTGTAGCAGTTTTGGTCCTTCTAGTTTTGTCTCAAATATAGTTTTATCCCTGTAATATTTTTAGTCCTTATGATATAGTATGACCAGCCTCAATTGATAGCTAGTGAACAATTAGTGCCAAGAGTAGTTTTTTATTTTTTCTTAATACATGTGTAGTAGATTCCACTTTCCATTTTGATAATAACATTTTACGTTTTCTTATCTATTTTATGAATTTATTCATAGGCTTTTTTGAAGCAATCCAAGTCTTCTCTGGTTAGAAACAAACCCTCAACCTATATTTTTTTTTGCTGTAAGTTGAAATTTACAAATGAGACATTGTTTTGTAACCCCAAGTTCAAATTTCCTACTTCTGTTTCTGTTGTCCTACTACTATTTATTTGTGATAATGTATGTTTTTTTTTCTTTCTTCTACATAGTTCCCTAACAAACATTACATTTAAACTATCTATAGCTAACTTTAATTTCCTATAGTTTTTGTCCCTACAGTTTTCGTCCTTGTATATTTTTTGTCTCTCCAATAGTTCTCGTCTATGTTGCAGCAGTTTTGGTCCTTGTAGTTTTGTCTCAATTATAGTTTTATCCGTGTAACATTTTTAGTACCTATGATATAGTATGACCAGCCTCAATTTATAGCTAGTGAATAATTAGTGCCAAGAGTAGTTTTTATTTTTCTTTATACATGTGTAGTAGATTCCACTTTCCATTTTGATAATAGCCTTTTACGTTTTCTTATTTATTTATGCATTTATTCATAGGCTTTTTTTTAAAGCAATCCAAAGTCTTTCTCTGGTTAGAAACAAACCCTCAACCTATAGAATTGTGCTAAGGTGTCAAATTTAAAAAAAAAATTTTTATCTAATTTGATTGATTTATGAAATGTTTTATTAGCTCGAAGAAAAGTGGGGAAGGAAACATGCATGGAAAGGGAAGAAACATGTTCTAAAAGAGTGTTTTTCTTGGATTCAAAACACTAAGAGAAGCTATCGAAGCTATTCTCACCAAAGTCTTATATGTTTAATAATTTTATTAGTTTTCAAAGAGTTGTTGAATCTATAGAAAGTTGTCTGATATCCTTTGGATGAATATGAAACAAAAGAGATGAAATTGAACTTATCACTCTTTTTACCTAAATCTTGTACCTTTTTACCTACTTTTATTTCATCTTATTACATAAAATAAGGTTAAATGTATAAAATAATAGTGTACTTTCATATATTTTATGTTATAGTAGCCTACTTTCATTTCTTATTACAATATTGCACTTGCTTTTCAGTAAAGAGAGCATCTTTATTCTTACTTGATTTCTCAATATATGAATCTAATGGTTGTATGATTCAAATTTTCAGGTCTTGTTGATATGCGTAGTGTCAAGCAAATTAGCTCAAATGTTGTGAAGGTCGTCAGCAAATTCTTGTGGTTCTACTACTATTCATTAACTTTCATCTCCTTCACATTTGATGCATTACATTTATCTATTATTGGAACGATTACTTGTATGACATTAAATTTTGTTCAATGGATTGCATTTTTTGTACATGATATTTTATTTTGTATTATGAGACATTAATTGCTAATTTAATATGAAAATTAGAAAATTATATATAATATTTTTTAACATTTAAAATTATGATATGCAAAAATGTGTGTCATCTTCATTTATGACAGAGCCTTTAATGATACACATTTGCATATCGTCAATGCGTGTCGTAAGAATACGACACGGAAATATATGTCATGTTCCTTTATGATAGGACCATCCTTAACATGCAATGTGTGTCATAAATGCACGTCGTAAATGCGTGTCGTAAGTTCATGACACAAAAAAGCGTGCCGTCTTCCTTTATGACAGAGCCTTCCTTGACACGCATTTGCGTGTCATCTGTGCCTTTTACGACACCCAATATGTGTCATTAAAGGGTATTTTTCTTGTAGTTTTTTAGTTTTACGTGTTTTTTTAAAGTAGTTATGGGCTAAAAACCCTAGGTTATGTTTAGAGTAGATGATCTTGCATACTATGTGTTGATTAAGTGGATTTGGATAATTGTTGGTTGCTTATTTGTTATTTGTTATGATACCTTCTTAAAGACCTTTTTGTGTTAATGATAACTACCTATTCTGTTCATTGCTGAGTTTTTCTGAATTAGATGATCATTCTTATTTGGTAAACTTGAATCTTATGAATTTGTGACCATCAAAATATCAAGACTAGTGTTTTGATCATAAACCTAAGGTTAAATATAAGAATCGGTAAATTAATGTGGAAGTTAATATGTCATGATCATTCATGTATTGAATTGATGTTATTATCCATTAATGTCAATCATTATTTTAAGTCTAGCTTAACTCGAACTTAATACTAGTAATCTGATTTGTCTGTCCACCTAATCAATGTACGAATGAATTAGTTTACTAAAGGATTATTCTTTTGATCAAAAAGTTTAATCAACTTAAGAATTGGTAAGCAATGAGAAACTCAATCCATTGCACTTTCCACTAAATCAACCACAGTAGCAAGTGAATCGACTCTAAGCGAAAGTCTCTCTAAATTCTTGGTTAAATTGTTTCTTTGTTGTCTTCTTTATTTTTAATTTGCTTCTTTGATAAGTAGTGTTTAAGTTTCTAGACTTACGAAGCTAGAAGAACCCTCTCTTTAATTAATTGTTTAAATTAATTAGGATCTAGTAGTAATTTAACTGTTATTTTCGTTCCCTGTGTTCAATATCCTTCTTACCTGAACTATCATGCTATTCGATTAGGTACACTCCCTATTGCGTATTAGTTAGTCTAGATTAGTAGGTTTACTACTTAGTACATAAAATATGTATCACGTTTTTGTCGCCATTTCTAGGGAACGGTTCAAATTTTAGTTATGTATAACCCAAAAGGACACTACTATTTTTAGTAATATTACCGACTTGTTACGACTATGAGCACCATCTTCCAACAGGGTGGTCGGAAGATGGCTACCAGAATAGGAAATCGGTGGTAACAATTCAAGAGATCAAGAAACCTAGGAAAAAATCTTGTTTTGTTTACCTAAGAAACAAATGGGGGATCATTTCAAGAGGAGAAGGAAATTTGATGGGTGGGACTGAGACAAGGAACACATGTGAGGTTTAGAAAACAGAAGCCCCAGTTCTTCCGATTTTGGTATGACACATCTTTGTAACGGGGTTTAGGAATAGATTACAAGACAACACTTTGACACATATTTGATAATGTGTACTTTGTGCTTTTTATTTATTATGACAATAGAATATGATATACCAAAATGATAGTCATAATATGGTGTATCACAAATACCTATTTTCTAATAGTGGGACTAAAGATGATGATGGAACCTTAGCCGTAGCATGGTTTTGCGCTAAAGAGGTAAAGTGTTAGAAGTTAAAAATGAAAAGGGAACATAGATTGTAGCCAAGGTGAGGCATGGGGTGGTGTGACTCACACTATTTATTAAACATTATTTTAAAAGCTAAATAACATATAAACAATAAAAGGAAAATAAAAAATAAAGAATATTGTTGTCTTTTTAATCGGACCAAACATAAACATACAACAAAATCAAACTACAAGACCAATCCAAGATAATAATAAATAAATAAAAATAGAAACAAAATGCACAAATTATTGTGAACCACATGACTATTCATATAATTTAGGGATCAATATCCCATAATTTTATTCATATTATAACCCTATATATAATAACATTTGTCCTATCAAAACACAGCAGCAAAGTCCGGAAATCAGTCATTTGAACTTTGAAGAACTGTGTAAACGGTGGCCAAACCCTGCCATCTCAGCGCAATAACCACACGGCCAGGTAAAGCGACTGGATAACAGCTATGCACACACATAAAGAAAGACAATATCCGACAAAAACAAGCAATTCATTAACTAAAAAACTAAAAAGCCACCAACCAGTTTTCCTTACAATTATTTAATCAATCATCACACGAATGGCCAACTCCGCATAACCATGGGGATGTGATGCCTCATCTTAACTTAAATTTCATAATTTTATAAGGCCCACCATCACTACTTATTAATTAACTCATAACCTCAAAAGCACACTTAAACAGCTAAGCCGTGTTTTGTGTAGTTGCGACTTGCAAGTTGTTTAATATATCCAAAAAGGCAGAATTGTTGCACGTACTGTATGTACTCTATTTATTTGTTCACCAAAATCAGAATTTTAAGTAGTTTGGCATCCATGTGGTCTATCGGTTTCATTTTTGCTCATATGAATGCCCATGAAGAGCGTCTCAGGGGAAAAAATAACCAATGGGACAAGAAAAGCATGCAACGTGATAAGAAAGGGAGCAATGCTATTCAACACGGCAGCAACAAGAAAGTTCATCCGCAGTTTAACGCTCAACATTGGAAATTGTTGGGAACTCGATGAACACTTAAACTTTCAATGTGAACTGCATTGAACTTATTATTCTTTTTTTTTTTTGTACACTAATGATTTCTAGTTTTGTGCTGCAACGAAATACGTGTTTTTGTTTTGGTTTGCTATTTTATTTTAATGCATTTATTTTGTTTAAGGGTTTTATTTGATTTAATTTGGTAAAACACTCCATAATTGAATGCTATCCATGCACTTTTTTAATTGGATGCTTAACTCCTTGGCATCGTTAAATGGTTTATTCTTAATTTATACAATAACCCAACATTATGAAGCAAGAAGGGTTTGTTTCACGGATTTGGAAATGAAGTTTATTCAAATCCTTTGACGTAGGGTCACAAATCAGAATGTCAATAGAATTGGAACCTTGATGATGTTATTGCCGAAACTATCCAAAAATTTACGTTGTCTGTTGAAAATAATCTAGACTTAAGGATTATTTGTTACATTATTAACTACTGATCTATACTTAGAACTAAGTATTAGTTAATATTTAATTTAGTAATTAAAGACAAGTCAGTTTTAACTTTTGGGTTGAATCCTTTTGTTACTTGACTCTCTTAACGTTATTCTTGACATTCACTATTAGGAAATAGGCTTTTTCATGACATACGAATGACACACTGTGTTATGTCATACAAAACAGTTTTTCATAAAAGAATGCCGTGTAAAGTCGTACAAAACAGTTTTTCACAAAAAAAAATGCCGTCCTTTTAGAAATCTGGAAGATTTACGATTAGCATAAATGTACGTCATGTTTTTAGCGTAATAAACGAAAGAAAAAATAAACATGGGAGATGCTTTTTGTTTTTTGCTTTTCATCTTAAATTAATAAACATTTTCGTCTTTTAATTCCCCTTGTACATGCTTCCGCTTAGTCAGATCAACCTTGACCTAGCCTCCGAGTTCTCTTACTTTTCACTGTCCTAGTTAGGGTTTAATTGGTGGTGGAATACTGCAACCGATGCCATATCGTCACTGTTTTTGTCAAAAATCAACTGAGTAGATACTAACCAATTTGAATGAGAGGCTATGGTGTTGAACTAGAACAAGATTGCACAAGTGATTTACAAAGAAAGCGCTTGATCCTGGCTAGATCTCTGGTACAAGACTTTAGGATATGATAATGATCACCTGCCATATTTAATTGTAATATTTGAATGATTGATTACATACATGTAAGTAAGTAAACGATTACAAGTATTGCAGTGAGTCTAGACGTGTCTAGTGTGGGAAATACATGTGTATTTATAGTCCAGTCCAAGTAACAACATGTCCAATATTCCCGGGATCCTCTCGAACAAAAAATGAACACGTTGATTTGTCTTGGTATTTCTGGGTCTTTTGCTTGATTGAAATGTTTCTTCATTGAGAATGAGTCTTATGTTGACTAATTCTGCATATGTGAGAAAAAGGCTTGAAATATATCCGTTAGAAATGTTAGGAAATTATAATAATAACAATAGTCAAGATCCTGAGATATGTTCGGGATCTTGAAAGTTCTTGAAGATCCAGGATCCTGAATATGGTTGAGGATCTTGGCCCTAACAATTTTCCCCAAATTATACATACGAAAGATTTAAGATAATTTATGAATATTAAAGGTATATATTAATTTAAATGACGATAAGGTGATTAAAGTTCAAACCCTAACATATAGAATTTTATCCATTTAAACCTTACGATGGCACGGTTAAATTAATCTTCTCGTTCCTGTTCCCCATAAAAACAGGCGTAAACAGCGAAATTCTTTCACCTGTTCCTTGATCATCTCAGGCTATCCCAAACGTATCCTTCTTCCTCCTCCTCTTTAGTTTTTGTAACCTCTTAAGCATGCGTAAAAAGATGGTTCTGCAACATCATGAAAATAAAACCCAAAAATTTAATTTTTAAATTAAATTAAACTATAATTCAAAACATTGGCATATAACCAAGATAGACCAAGGTATGTCACTACAACATATCATATCAGATTAATCATAAAATATGGAATAAGATGGTGTGTGCTCTACAATCATCTCGAGTTCTTTTCCTTTGAACCAGAAGTACCTGAAACATATACTGAAAACTGTAAGCACAAAGCTTAGTTAGTTCCCCAAATACCACATATCATACATTATAAACACATATTGGGCCTCCGCCCTACATCGGGGCTTGCCCGACATCGAGTCCAACTCGGCCTTGGGTCTCGCCCGACATTGAGCCCCGCTCAGGTTACAGATTTGTCATTCATTTGGCTCCGTCTGAAATTGGGCCTCACCCGATACACATATAACATATAAACATATAATCATGCTGTTAGGTTTTGATACAAAATAAAAGTTTGTTTTTCATAAAAAAAAACAGCAACGGAAGACTCTAAAAATTACAAGTTTATTTTTAGTTCATAATTAACAAAACCAAACCATCATGGATCCATTTATAGATGTTAGAATGAAATAAAAACAACTATATGATGTTTTAGAGATAACCTTTGAAGCCTTTGAACCCACTTGGTTTTTGGGTGTTGATGAAGATAGCAGAAATCAAAGTGTATGATTTCTCTACAAGTATCCACCATCAAGAGTAAGGCACTTGGAAAGCTAGTTCCTTCTTGTATTCTTGAGTGTCTTAAGCCTTTAAGTGCTTAACTCAAATAAGTACTAAAGGGAACAACTCAATAGGTCTTCTAAACCACCAAACTAACTTCAAAAGAGAGAAAGGAAGAAAAGAAGAGAGAGTTTCAGCCATGTGCTTCAAGAGAAGAAATGAGACCAAAAACTTGCACATTTCTTATTCATAAGACACTCTTATATAGTCCATGAAAGGTAAGGCCTAACCATTAAAAGAATCTAAAGTGATGGTAGCCTTTAGAAGCATGGGAGACAAAAGGTGGAAGGTTGACAAGCAACCTCCCACACCTTTACAAACTTTCGGCCATGCTTCTTTTAATAAGAAAGATTCTTTATTTTTTATAAACTCCAAGTTTATAAAATATAAACTTTGTCTTTAGGTAAAAGACAAAAGAATCCAACTAGTACAAAAGGTTTTGCAAGACTTATTACCATATGAAATAATAACTACTAATATTTGATGGGTTTGAGCATAACTACATCCCATGTCATCATGCAACCCTAATTGATTTGGATCTAAGTTTTTCACTACTTAAACATCTAATTTACTACCAAAGCAACAAACCCTAGATCTAGCATACAATTTCAAAAATTATATAACAAAAGGGTTTTGATGATTACCTTGCTTGTTATGTTGTAATAATAAGAACACCTTGTAGATCCTTGACTCTTGGAAGCTTAGTGCCTCAAATGTTGCACCTCTAATGGCTTAAAAACACCACTAGCAAGAGGATGAGAGGAGAGAGGAGGGAAATCGGCTCTACTAGAGTTTCTGGTTGTGCGTAGCCGATATCCATAGCCTAGGGGCTCTTTATATAGCTGAGGGATGCCTAGGGTTTCTGGAGGAAAGCCTAATTTCTTGCTTAAGTCTTAAGGAACCCATGAAATCCTACTAAGAAACCTTGGATGAAATCTATAGGGCCTCCCCATATATTTCCGTCTACTCCTAATTAAGGAGTCCATTAGCCCAGTTTCACAACTATCAATGATTTTCAAAACAGGCCCTGTTCCTTTAATTAGTTCATTTAATCCCGAAATTAATTCCAAATTAACTTCTAATAAAATAACATGATTTCTAATTAATATATTATTTTCATAACACATTAATAAATCATTCATTAACCTCTCTCTCCAAAAGTCATCTTATCAAGTTCCTAGAGTGAATGCAACCCAAAAGGACCATGCTACTATCAAATCAAGTACATACCAATTATAGTTATGGGCTTAGACACCTAATCCTGTAGTCTCCCACTTGGATAAGTCTAATAACTATAATTGCAAATATGACCTCAAAATTTAATCTGCAATCGTAGCTTTCAAAAGCCGTTGTCGAACTCTGGCCTAGTCAGTTGTGTGTCCTTAAGATAAGGGATCATATAATCCTCCATTCTACAAGATATCATGTGGACAAAGACATGGAATATAATCATTCTCATTGTCCAACAGTTTGTTTCCCATTTTCTAATTTGTATGACAAGGAACTTAATTGAACACATCCATTCAGTCCTGACCGGGCCCAACACATAAGTCAACACAAAATCATTGAGGGGCCCAAGATATTGCTTTTACTCCTTGGGATAAAAGGAACAGATAAACTTTCACTTATATGCTTGTACTATTTACTCATCAAATAATGCACAAGAATGCGTTTTATAACATCAAGTAACTGATGCGTTTACGCATTATCAATGCACAACCAACTCGTAAACAACAACTCATATATCTCGGTTTAAAGATTATACGATATTATCGTCTCATAATTACTCGTGATAAATTCAAATAAGTAATCCAAATGAGCGTGGGTTTAATCCAATACTCAAATCCTCATTTCAGGAGCACTCATGAACATTGCAGCAAACCATTATTATGTCTAAACACTTAGACAATCTACAAGCCAATTCATGACGGTTTTAATTCATTACTTACTTCCAAAGTATGATCAACTATGGATAATTTGAATAATCCAATTATTTCGGAAGTAAAACATGCAAAAGTGAAACACTAAATAAACAATTGACAAAAGATAGTAAACAATTACTTATATATAAATCTCCATTATATAATCATCAAATGTCGATTACATTTATATTGTTACAAGTTTATAAATATTTATCTAATCACTAAAACTAATATCATCCTTCAGACCAATGCTCCTCACATGCTGAACGTGCTTGATTCTACTCAGACCCTTTGTGAGGGGATCTGCAGGATTCTCTTCTAATGATACCCTTTTGATGACGAGGAGTCCTTTTTCTACCCGATGTCTAATGAAATAATATTTTCTGTCGATATGTCTGAATCTGCCATGATCCCTTGGTTCCTTGGTTAATGCAACCGATCCTTCATTATCACAGAAAATCTCCATGGGCTCTTTTATGGCTGGCACAGCTCCAAGGTCTCCAATGAAGTTTTTCAACCATATAGCCTCCTTTGACGCTTCGCTCGCAACTATATACTCTGACTCACGTGTTGAATCATCCACGGGCTCCTCCATTAAGGGTAAATACCCAGCCTGACTGAGAACGGAAGTTGTCCTTGTCAGTCTGAAAGCTGACATTACTATACCCTGTGACTCTTAAGTCATAACTGCCACCAAGCACAAGGACCCAATCTTTTGTCCTTCGTAGATACTTAAGAATGTTCTAAACTGCTATCCAATGTGCTTTACCTAGGGGTTCCCTGATATCGACTAACCATGCTCAAAGAAAAAGCCACATCAGGGCGAGTACACGTCATAGCATACATGATCGATCCAACGATGAAAGCATATGGAATCCGACTCATTTCGGCTATCTCTGCATCGGTACTCGGACCCTGAGTCTTATTCGGTTTGGTATTGCTCTGGATAGGTAATTATCCTTTCTTGGAATTCTCCATGCTAAAACATTTTAGCACTTTATCCAACTAATTACTTTGACTAAGTCCAATTAGTCTTCTACTCCTATTTCTCAAGATCATTATTCCTAGAATATAAATAGCCTATCCTAGATCATTCATAGTGAAACACTTTCCAAGCCAGGACTTAACTTCGTACAGGGTTGGAATGTCGTTTCCTATGAGCAGTATGTCGTTAACATACAATACTAGAAAGCCAACTATACTCCCTCTAGCTTTGACATATACATAGGACTCATCCTCATTCCTAGAGAAACCAAATTCCTTGACTTTCTTATTGAAGCAAAGATTCCATCTTTTAGAAGCTTGCTTCAATCCATAGATTGATTTCTCAAGCTTACACACTATATTGGGGTACTTAGCATCTACAAAACCCTTTGGCTGACTCAGGTAAACATCTTCAGCCAACTTTCCATTAAGGAAAGGTTTTGACATCCATCTACCATATTTCATAATCATGAAACGCAGCTATGGCTAGCATAACCCTAATAGATTTGATCTTAGCCACTAGTGAGAAGGTCTCATCATAGTCAACCCCTAGGGTTTGAGTAAAGCCCTTCGCAACCATTCGTACCTTGAACGTATGTACCTTTCCATCCATGTCGGTCATCTTCTTGAAGATCTACATGCACCCAGCTGTCTTACGACCTGGTGCATTGTCAACCATGTTCCAAACTTGATTATCATACATGGACTGGATCTCGCTGTCCATTGCCTCTTTCCATTTAGCAGACTCAGGACCGGCCATGGCTTCCTTGTAGTTAGAAGGCTCATCTAAATTTATCAGTGTACTATCATCGATAAACGTATCACCATCTGTAGTAATATGGAAACCATAAAAATCAGGTGGCATTCTAACTCGAGTGGAACGTCTAAGAGGTAATGACTCGTCAATAGGTTCAACAAGAATTTCTTCCTTGGGTTTAGCGCCAGTGTTAGAGATTCCTTCATCATTTGACTCTTGAATTTGTTCAATATCAATTACACTCCCACTGTCCTCTTTGCATATGAGTTCCCTCTCGCAAAAAACTCCCCTTTGTGTTACGAAGACCATGTTCTCACTAGGTCTGTAGAACAAGTATCCAAAGGAATTCTGTGGGTAGCTGTGACATCCCCAAAATCTCGGCCAGAAAAGACCGATTTTCATTTATGCTTTTAAAATATTTTCAGAGTAAATCCTTTTGATTTGAAAGAGTAACGGAATTTGTTCCCAAAAACAAAACATGATAAAACAATGTTTACCAAAGCATTTCATAAAAGAAATGTATTTTTCATTATATAATCAAAACTCGGGGTGTCATGTTCCGATACAGACCAATAAGCATAAACGATAACATTACAAGTCATTCAACAAATATATACATATACAGACTTGTAAACAAAACAACTGATGGTTCATCCATCTCATGCCCTCGCGCCACTTCCTGTAATACAAATAAAACTGAGTGGGTCAGGCTTGGGAGCCTGGTGAGCATATAGGGTTTTCAACCCACAATAAATAATCATATTTAATTTCCACCAACCAACAATAACTCAATTACCCATTCCCGTTATTCTCATTTTATGTCCCTAAAACAACTAACATAAGGGACCTAGTCTAAGAATATTTCATCGGGGCGACAACACATGCTTCGGGGGTACCTCAGCAATATAAGTCAAATAAGGCAACCATGAGGGGGATGGAGTACAACGAATGAACACCCAAGTTCATTAACACCTACAGGTGGCGAACCTGCTAATGTTTCCACAAGACTGTCTAGAATAGCCCGTGGTCGTCATCTAAACTCCGCTAGATAACTAAATCAAACAACAACGAGGCCTCTCATCTGTTTATTACACACCAACTATCTACCCATGTTCTACCCAACATATTAGTAGATAAAAATATACATTTTTATACATAGTTTAAAAACCTGTATAACATGCTTTAATCAACAAATATTCCACATAACAGATGAGGCACACACACACATAACACATATCTCATAGAGAATAAATCATATCTATGAGATAGAAGAGAGTGAATACACATTCACACACATAAATAGCAATATTATACACATAACACGTATTTCGTATATAAAATACTTTATAATAATGTGATGGAAGAAGGTAACTACACACTCACACTTATAAACAACAATATACTTAATACACTCGAACCAAACTTGTATTATTATCGTTTTTATGAAAGGTAGTATACACTCACTTGATCAGAAGATGATCAGACAGCACTACGACTTGCAAAAGTAGTAATCCTCAGCAGATCTGGAAGATCTTTTCAAAAATCGAACTTCTCGCGGGCAGAGCTTCGGCTCGGGAACCGCACTTCTCAGGATCTTCGGGATCTCGGGACTTGCCTCGGGGCTTGAGTATGATACCGGGGCTTCGGGGTATTTCTGGCACGCAAAACGATGCAAAACGGGAGAGAGAAGAGAGAAAATGAACAAAAGACTCGGCTGCCTTCGGATCCTATTTATAGGAGGCTGGAGCCTCGGAGTACGCGGGGCGTACTGCAGTACGCGGCTCGTACTGCTTCCGAAATCGTCATTGCATGCGTCATCCGAGCCACTTGCTGCGAGTGTCGACACCTTCGTAGTACGCGGGGTGTACCTGGGATCAGACCGGTGACTCCTTCGGATAATGCTTCCGAATTTTCAATTAAATTTAATTACAAAATATTTAATAAACTTCAGAAATTCATATCTTCTTCATACGAACTCCGTTTTCGACGTTCTTTATATCCACGTGAAGGTGAGACTACGCTCTACAACTTTCGTTTAGACTTCGTCGGCTAATTTCGACTTTATTTTTATTATTTATTTTTAATAGGCTGCGACAGAAAAACTTCGTTATAAATTCATAACTTCTTCGTTTGACGTCCGTTCTCGCCTAACTTTTTATCGCTTCGATACCAATAACGAGACCTTTGTTCCTCGTTTAGATTGCTTCGGCTAAAAACCGCTCGATCTCAAATCGAGTATTTCGGGCTGCACACTGCTAAGCCGAAACTTCGAATAAATCATAACTTCCTCATACGAAGTCAGATTTGGGTGTTCTATATATATTCGGAAACCTCGTTTCAACTACTACAACATTAACCAAAGATATCAAGTTTATTTTACACTTAAATTTTGACACTTATTTTTATTCTTAATTAATCAAACCGCATAATTAAGCAATTAAGCACAAAACACATAATACTGAAATAATACAATCTTATTATTTCAAAACGGGTTACAAAGGTTAACCTAGACTATTACATTGCTAAAAATGGCAAGCCCGAAAACACAGGCGTTACAATTCTCTCCACCTTAGAATGATTCCGTCCCCGGAATCACACATCAACAAACAATTGCAGATAGCGACTCAACATGTCACTCTCCGTCTCCCAGGTGAGATTCGGTCCATTCGTGTGTTTCCATCAAACAAGCACTAACCCAACCATTTTGCGTCGCAACTTCTTAGTCCTTCGGTCAACAATTGCCTCTGGTTCTTCAATCAACCTTTTGTTCTCATCAATTCTCAATTCAGAAATTGGAATTATATCGGGAACTTCTCCTGTGAACTTCCTCAAATAACACACATGAAAAGTGTTGTGAATTTCATTCAGTTCTTCGGGTAATTCGAGCTTGTAAGCTTGGTTCCCAATCCTCTGAAGAATTTTAAACGGTCCAATAAACCTCGGACTCAACTTTCCCCTTTTACCAAATCTTATAAGTCCCTTCCACGGCGAGACTTTAAGCAAAACCGAATCTCCAACCTCAAAAGTCATCGGTCTTCGCTTCTTGTCAGCATAGCTCTTTTGACGATCTTGAGCTGCTAACATTCTTTCTCTAATTATTTTCAACTTTTCAGCAGTTTGATGAACCATCTCTGGTCCCATAAACTGTTTTTCCCCAGCCTCAAGCCAACAAGACGGCGTACGACACTTCTGTCCATACAAAGCTTGATAAGGTGCCATCTTAATGCTCGAGTGGAAACTATTATTATAGGAAAATTCTACCAAAGGTAAATGTTCATCCCAATTACCTAGGAATTCCAAGGTACATGCTCTCAGCATATCTTCAAGTGTTTGTATCGTTCTTTCACTCTGACCATTAGTCTGCGGATGGTAAGCTGTGCTTAAACATAACTTGGTACCCAATTCCTCTTGTAGACTTTTCCAAAACCTTGAGGTGAAACGGCTATCACGATCTGATACAATCGTTAACGGAACACCGTGAAGCCTCACAATTTCCTTCACGTAAGAATTTGCAAGCTTCTCCATAGACCATTTCTCCTTGGCCGCTATGAAATGTGCACTCTTAGTGAATCGATCAACAACCACCCAAATCATGTCGTGACCATTCTTTGTTCTGGGCAGTTTAGTGACAAAGTCCATAGCAATGTCTTCCCACTTACCCATAGGCACAGGCAATGGTTCTAAACTCCCGTAAGGTTTCTGATGTTGTGTCTTGACTCTCGCACAAGTCACACACTCAACCACACACTTTGCAACATCAAGCTTCATCGTCAGCCACCAGTAGTAGGGTTTCAGGTCCCTATACATTTTAGTGCTACCAGGATGAATTGAGTACATGGTTTTGTGAGCTTCTTCCATCAGAAGATCCCTAATTCCTCCTGACTTAGGTACCCAAATACGATCTTGGAATACCTTCAGTCCATGACCGTTTGTACCAAACACCAACGTTTTACCCAAACGTTCCTCCTTTCGGTCATTTTTCTCAGAAGCTTCCTCTTGAGCTTTCTTTATACTTTCCACAATGGTCGAGACAACTTCAATTCTCAACGCTCTTGGCCTTCTCCTTTCAAGATTGACTTTCCGACTGAGAGCATCAGCAACAACATTAGCTTTACCGGGGTGGTAAAGTATCTCGCAGTCGTAGTCTTTAAGTAATTCTAGCCAGCGTCGTTGCCTCATATTCAATTACTTCTGATTAAAGAGATATTGGAGACTCTTATGATCAGTAAAAAGTTTGCACTTCGTGCCATAGAGGTAATGCCTCCATATTTTTAGAGCGAAAACTATCGCTGCCAACTCCAAATCATGAGTCGGGTAATTCTTTTCATGCTCTTTCAGTTGTCGAGACGCATATGCTATCACCTTTTCTCTTTGGGTCAAAACACAACCCAATCCAACCCCAGACGCATCGCTATAAATAGCAAAGTCTTCAACTCCATCGGGTAGAGAAAGTATCGGTGCCTCGCATAGCTTCTTCTTTAACTTCTCGAATGCTTCTTTATGCTTATCACTCCAAGCATAAGTAGCTCCTTTGTGGGTCAAAGCTGTCAATGGAGTAGCAATCGAAGAAAAGCCATGGATAAACCAGCGGTAATATCCGGCTAATCCTAAAAAGCTTCGAATCTCCGTGGGATTTTTCGGTTGTTCCCACTTCATCACAGCTTCAATCTTTGCTGGATCAACCATTATCCCTTCTTGGTTGACCACGTGACCCAAGAATTGGACTTCACGAATCCAAAAATCACATTTGGAGAACTTTGGATACAGCTTCTCCTTCTTCAAAACTTCTAACACTTCTCGCAAGTGTCTGCCATGCTCCTCCTGGCTTTTCGAGTAAATCAGAATGTCGTCTATGAACACTATCACAGATTTATCAAAGAATGGGTTACAAACCCTATTCATCAAATCCATGAACACTGCCGGAGCATTGCATAGTCCAAACGACATAACCAAGAACTCGTAGTGTCCATATCTAGTTCTGAATGCAGTCTTCTCAATATATTGCTCTCTTACTTTCAGCTGATGATATCCTGACCTTAGATCGATCTTCGAGAAATAGCTCGAACCTTGCAATTGATCAAATAGGTCATCAATTCTCGACAACGGATATCTATTTTTTATTGTTGCCTTATTCAGCTCCCTATAATCAATGCACATTCTTATACTTCCATCTTTCTTCTTAAAAAATAACACTGGAGCTCCCCAGGGTGATGAACTAGGTCTAATGAAACCTTTGTCCAATAACTCCTGAAGTTGCATCATTAGCTCCTTCATCTTCGTCGGTGCTAATCGGTAAGGTGCTTTTGCTATTGGTGTGGTCCCTGGTAACAAGTCTATTCTGAAATCTACTTGTCTATCAGGTGGTAATCCAAGAAGATCTTCGGGAAATACTTCCGGATAATCACACACCACTGGAATACTCTGCATCACCTTCTTTTCTTTCTTAGCATCAATCACGAATGCTAAATATGATGTACATCCCTTGGTCAAACACTTTCTGGCTTTCATTAGAGAAATGATTCCAGAATTCACTCTGCGTTTGTCCCCATACACCATAAACAAATCTTTCCCAGGCGGGCTTACTTTAACTATCTTCTTCTTGCATAAAATTTCGGCATCATTGGCACTAAGCCAATCCATTCCCAACACGATGTCGAAACCATTAAGTTCGATAGGCAATAATTCCTCGTGGAACTTATTCCCATTAAGGTCGATTAACATGTTTTTCATACAATGGCTAACAGGTACAAACTTGCCACTAGCAACTTCGACTAGTAAAGCATCATCTAGTCTATCAACAGGCAAAGCTAGCTTTCTACCAAATTCATGCGATAAAAAGGAGTAGTTGGCTCAAGAATCAAATAAAATTTGAGCAGGTAATTCGTTTACGAGAAAGGTACCTGAAGCGACATCAACTTCATCCTTCGCAGCCTCAAGTGTCATCTGGAAGGCTCTCGCCTTCGGCTTTGCTGGAATGTTGGGCCTAGCTGCCTCCTTCTTCTTCGGACAGTCTTTCAAAATATGCCCCTCTTCATTACAACCAAAACACATCCTTTTGTTGTTCGGACATTCATTGGCAAAATGTCCAACCTTTCCACACTTGTAGCAGGTCACATCCTCGCTACATTTCCCAAAGTGCTTTTTCTTACACTTATCACACCACTTCGCTTCGCCTCTTTTACCTCCAAACTTTTTCGAATCAGATTTCGAAAATTTGCCCTTCTTACCGGAACCAGATGTTCCCTCAAACTTTCTTTTCTCACCAACCTCAACCTTGTCGGTGGTTCTTCCCTTAATCATGTTCTCAACAGACTTGGCAGCCCAGATAGTTGCCTCTAGAGTAAGTGCCTGACGTACTGGCACCTCGTACTCCCATGGGAGTCCCTTCGCATACCGGTCCACCTTTGTCAACTCGTCTGGGACGATACGCAAGGCAAACTCCATCTTATCGGTGAAGCTATTGGTGTATTCATCAACTGACATGCTACCTTTCGTCAACGTCAGGAACTTGTTCTCCAACTCCAACAAATTTTGAGCCGAGCAGAATTTGCGCTTGAACTGCACCAAGAATTCTGCCCATGACAATTGCAGTGGCTCATTAGGGCTCAACGTCTTCCCTAGAGTGTTCCACCAATGAACAGCTCCACCTCGGAATTGACGCACTGCATAGATAGTCTGCAACTTACCTCTGCAGCCACAAGTCATAAAGGCCAATTCCATTTCGGAGATCCAATCCATAACCCCAATCGGATCCTCCTTTCCATTGAAGGTCGATGGTTTGCAAGTTAGAAAGTCCTTGTACTTGCATCCCATTCCATCATTCCTTCCATCATGGTTATCTTGCCTAACTATCGGTAGGTTGGCTTGACCAATAGACCCACTGAAGTTTCCCCCTTCTAAGTGCCCTTCATTTAATTCAGGCTCTTCCAAACGAATTGACAGTTCTTCACGATTCTGTTGAAGCAACCGTCTATTTTCATCCATCTGACGATCCAACATCGTCTGAATCATCATTTGCACACCAGCCATGGTTATTGGCTCAGGTGCTGCTGCTACGACAGGTACTTGTTCAATCACTGGTGGTTGATTCCTGTTTTCATCAGCATTTCCAACTCCACTTCTTGTTCTCACCATTTTGATCTACACACCGAATAAGGTGAAATTAGATCCTCAATCATGATAGATATTCAAATCATCCTTATCACTCCGAAACGTTTACATGCTAGTTCTAATATCGTAGACGTACGCTTAGAATCCTACACACATAAGGTTTCTAGATCCGGTCGGCAACAGACCATAAATCCGAACAAATAATATCATATATGGCAACATATAACATTTAGCACATAAAGCATTTTAGGCAACTTTCCTAAAATAAACCAGTGCTCGTGTCTAAAATATAACAGACACACATCTCAAAACTTCACTTAGCATTCTAAGTTTAAGTCTAGAAATCCTACAAATTCCTAGTTCGCTTAAACTAATGCTCTGATACCAACTGTGACATCCCCAAAATCTCGGCCAGACAAGACCGATTTTCATTTATGCTTTTAAAATATTTTCAGAGTAAATCCTTTTGATTTGAAAGAGTTGCAGAATTTGTTCCCAAAAACAAAAAATGATAAAACAATGTTTACCAAAGCATTTCATAAAAGAAATGTATTTTTCATTATATAATCAAAACTCGGGGTGTCATGTTCCGATACAGACCAATAAGCATAAACGATAACATTACAAGTCATTCAACAAATATATACATATACAGACTTGTAAACAAAACAACTGATGGTTCATCCATCTCATGCCCTCGCGCCACTTCCTGTAATACAAATAAAACTGAGTGGGTCAGGCTTGGGAGCCTGGTGAGCATATAGGGTTTTCAACCCACAATAAATAATCATATTTAATTTCCACCAACCGACAATAACCCAATTACCCATTCCCGTTATTCTCACTTTATGTCCCTAAAACAACTAACATAAGGGACCTAGTCTAAGAATATTTCTTCGGGGCGACAACACATGCTTCGGAGGTACCTCAGCAATATAAGTCAAATAAGGCAACCATAAGGGGGATGGAGTACAGCGAATGAACACCCAAGTTCATTAACACCTACAGGTGGCGAACCTGCTAATGTTTCCACAAGACTGTCTAGAATAGCCCGTGGTCGTCATCTAAACTCCGCTAGATAACTGAATCAAACAACAACGAGGCCTCTCATCTGGTTATTACACACCAACTATCTACCCATGTTCTACCCAACATATTAGTAGATAAAAATATACATTTTTATACATAGTTTAAAAACCTGTATAGCATGCTTTAATCAACAAATATTCCACATAACAGATGAGGCACACACACACATAACACATATCTCATAGAGAATAAATCATATCTATGAGATAGAAGAGAGTGAATACACATTCACACACATAAACAACAATATTATACACATAACACGTATTTCGTATATAAAATACTTTATAATAATGTGATGGAAGAAGGTAACTACACACTCACACTTATAAACAACAATATACTTAATACACTCGAACCAAACTTGTATTATTATCGTTTTTATGAAAGGTAGTATACACTCACTTGATCAGAAGATGATCAGACAGCACTACGACTTGCAAAAGTAGTAATCCTCAGCAGATCTGGAAGATCTTTTCAAAAATCGAACTTCTCGCGGGCAGAGCTTCGGCTCGGGAACCGCACTTCTCGGGATCTTCGGGATCTCGGGACATGCCTCGGGGCTTGAGTATGATACCAGGGCTTCAGGGTATTCTGGCTCGCAAAACGATGCAAAACGGGAGAGAGAAGAGAGAAAAAGAACAAAAGACTCGGCTGCCTTCGGATCCTATTTATAGGAGGCTGGAGCCTCGGAGTACGCGGGGCGTACTGTAGTACACGGCGCGTACTGCTTCCGAAATCGTCATTGCATGCGTCATCCGAGCCACTTGCTGCGAGTGTCGACACCTTCGGAGTACGTGGAGCGTACCTCGGATCAGACCGGTGACTCCTTCGGATAATGCTTCCGAATTTTCAATTATATTTAATTACAAAATATTTAATAAACTTCGGAAATTCATATCTTCTTCATACAAACTCCGTTTTTGACGTTATTTATATCCACGCGAAGGTGAGACTACGCTCTACAACTTTCGTTTAGACTCCGTCGGCTAATTTCGACTTTATTTTTATTATTTATTTTTAATAGGCCGCGACAGAAAAACTTCGTTATAAATTCATAACTTCTTCGTTTGACGTCCGTTCTCGCCTAACTTTTTATCGCTTCGATACCAACAATGAGACCTTCGATCCTCGTTTAGATTGCTTCGGCTAAAAACCGCTCAATCTCAAATCGAGTATTTCGGGCTGCACACTGCTAAGCCGAAACTTCGATAAATCATAACTTCCTCATACGAAGTCAGATTTGGGCGTTCTATATATATTCGGAAACCTCGTTTCAACTACTACAACATTAACCAAAGATATCAAGTTTATTTTACAATTAAATTTTGACACTTATTTTTATTCTTAATTAATCAAACCGCATAATTAAGCAATTAAGCACAAAACACATAATACTGAAATAATACAATCTTATTATTTCAAAACGGGTTACAAAGGTTAACCTAGACTATTACATTGCTAAAAATGGCAAGCCCGGAAACACAAGCGTTACAGTAGCTGATGAAAATACATCGCTCACTTCGAGGTTCAAGCTTGTCGTGAGTCTCTCGTCTAATGAAAGCTTCACAACCCCAAACATTGATATATGCCAACGAGGGAACCTGTAACGACCCAAATTTCACGCCCAAAAATTTCATTTAAAGCTAAGTGATTTGTAAAACATTTGTAGTAAAACGTCATACGATCATATCATTTCAATAAGCATATCTTGTGTCTAAATACCCAACAGATGAAATAGTAATAGCGTCAGAGTACAATCCCAGAATATATCATAATGCGGAAAATCAAGGGGTGTGTGTATGATGTGTCGCTACCGCGCTGGCTCCTTCCCCTTCGCTGAAGAGGTACCTGAAACAAAACTGAAAACTGTAAGCACGAAGCTTAGTGAGTTCCCCCATCGTACCACATACCGTACAGTCATATCACATACATACTGCCACGCATTTTTGGGGTGCCGGACCTACCTGGTACGGCCATTCTGGGGTGCCGACCTACCTGGCACGGCCATTCTGGGGTGCCGACCTACCCGTGTCAAGCCATTCTGGGGTCCTGACTACCCATCGGTCCTAACAACCGACCCTCGGGGACTGGTCCCCTCCTACTACCTCTATCGCATATAACATACAAGCCAGCATACAAACATATCAACACATACTGTCAGACGTATCTGGGGTGTCTGACTACCCTTCGGTCCTAACAACCAAACTCTACACATACAACATATCATGCTAACATATAACGTATCAGGTAGCAGCAAACCTAGATGATATCACAGAGACAATCATCTATCATACGTATCTAGCTGATCCGCGAGGGGACGGTCTGGCTGCTGCTGCTGCTGCTCCGGAAATCCTCTGGCTATAATTTCCACAAAACACACAGTCAAAGTCTGATATCCACTCTTTAGGAAAATGACCATTTTACCCCTGATCAAGTCAGGTCAATGTCAAAGTCAACTTCCAGTTGACCCGACTCGCCGAGTTGGCTCGCCGACTCGTCGAGTCCCTATCCAGTCGATTGCCTCACTCCCGTCCCAACTCGTCGAGTTGGGCATAGACTCGACGAGTTCTCTTTCTAAACTGTTATCCAATTTTCCTTCATCCGACTCGCCGAGTTGTATGAACAACTCATCGAGTTCATCTTCATCCGATGAACACTTTGGTCTGTGACTCGCTGAGTTATATGAACAACTCGTCGAGTCTGTTCTTGAGGCAAGAAGGTTGCTGTGGACTCGCCGAGTCAGGGCATTGACTCGCCGAGCCCCTCCATTACTGAGTCTGACTTCCGATTCACTGAGTCCACTTATAGCTCACTGATCCTACTCGGCATAACTCAAAAGGGGAAAAATCGGGGACTCGCGACTCGACTCGCTGAGTCGGAAGAACAACTCGCCGAGTCGCATGCATGCAATTACTATATACTCGATTCTGCTTGAATCCAATGCATTCCATTCATTGATCTGGGTTCTTAGGGCTTGATTAACACATAAAGTTTCCAACTTTACGTGTAAATAAACACCAATGAAGGTTTTAGGGCTCAAAATGCACTAAAAGAGTAGATCTAGGGCTTTCATGCAATATGGCTCCATAAAGGCAGTAGATTCGAGCTCCTAAAGCTCAATCATGCCTAGATCTAAAGTCCCTTAACACTATAAGCTCATCACTCAAAGATCAAGACTAGAAGAGGCCTCAAAATGACTATCATAAGCTCTTAATGAGATAATAATGAAGGAACAGAGAGGGTTTCGAGTCTAATACCTCTAGAGGCTCTGAAATGGTACAAAGATTCTGGATCTTCTTCCTCTCCTCTTGATCTACGTTCTTCTTCTCTCCAAACTTCAAAGAATTGCACCAAAAGCACCCAAAATACCAAAAGAGGAGTTAGGGTTTCGAGGGGGAGTGTTCTGGACGCAATGGGGCCGCTATGAGGCACAAAACGACGAGTCCAGGATATGGACTCGTCGAGTCGCCAACTTAAACGTGCTCGATATCTCGACCCTACTCGGCGAGTCGGGCCTACAACTCGCCGAGTTCAAGCTAAAAATGCAAAAATACTTAGTTTAAATTACATACCAGGAACCAGGTGCTACAGAACCTTCCTTGTCTACATCTCGTGAGGTGTTTTGGCAACCTTCTTTGTCAAGACTAGATTAAGGATATGGGTTGCATTCACTAAGGCATACCCCCAGAACGATATCCAAAGAGAAGCTCGACTCATCATGGAACGAAACATGTCCAACAAGGTTCGATTACACCTCCAACCACACCATTCAGTTGTGGCGTCCTAGGAGGTGTCAGTTGTGAAACAATTCCACATTCCATAAGATAGTTGTGGAACTCGATACTAAGATACTCAACACCCCTATCGTATCTGAGCATCTTGATCTTCCTGCCCAATTGATTTTAGACTTCATGTTTAAACTCTTTCCACTTTTCAAAGGTTTCTGATTTTTGCTTGACTTAGTAGATATATCCATATCTACTATAATCATCGGTAAAAGTCACATAAAATCGACTTGCATCCTTTTTGGTGGATCAGAAGGCCCACACACATCGATATGTATGAGATCCAACAATTCCTCACCTCTTTCACAAGTACCAGTGAAAGGTGATTTAGTCATCTTTCCAAGCAGACAAGATTCGCATGTATCATCTGTCCTTAGTTCAAATGATTCCAACACTCCATCCTTTTGGAGTTGGGCAATGTACTTCTTGTTGACATGTCCAAGACGACAATGCCACAAGAACGCTTTGTCTAAACCATTAGACGAATCAATTTGTAACACATTATTTCCTAAGTTGTCTACAACCATCACAGTTTCATATACACCATCACAAGGCAATGATTTAAAATAAAATACACCATTATAATAAGAATTAATAGAACCATTCTCATTATTAAAAGAATATCTAAAACCTTGTCTATACAAACCATGAAAAGAAATAATATTCCTCGTCATTTCTGACAAGTAGCAACAATTATTCAAGTCTAAACATAATTTACTACTAAGCTTCAAAGAATAAACGTTGATCTTGGAAATAGGTGACGATCTCCTATTGCCGATTATCAGGTTCATCTTCCCAAGCCCCACATTCCTACTTTCTCTTAGTCTGTGCACGCCAGAGCAAATGTGAAAATTGATGGGTTTTGAGCATTCTAACACTTCCTAAGTGTACATGCAACCCTAATAACCTTGGATCTATGTTTGTCTAATAATCATGCAAAGTTGTTTTTCCAAGGTTATGAACCTATCTAGCATACATGGGGTACAATTTTCTTTGTATAAAAGATGGAACTACATACCTTGTTGTTGAAAGTGTTCCTTGAAACCTTGTGAGCCTAGCACCTCATGTGTGATGCCTCAAATGCTTCACACAACACCAAATGCAAAGAATAAACTTGAGAGAATACTCTAACACAAGCAAAATCGGCCAAGCCCTCTTGTTTCTTAGTGTAACCGATTTTGGGGAGAGTTACATTGCTTATATAGTGTGTTTCATTAGGTAAACCCTAATGTTCCATGACTCTTCATTTCTTGATCCATGGGTTAACTCCATGGAGCATCCATGGAGCATCTTATGGGTGGAACCCAACTTGATAATCCATGGAGCATCTTAGTCCACTATATAAGATATGGAAGATTTACTTAATCTACCCATATATCTAATTAGTTATCTTTTGATCACTTAATTAATTCTAAATTGATTCTTGATCAAACTAATTAAATAATATTGTGAATATATTAGAACTTATAATATATTAATAAATCATATGTGTTGTTTCTCACATTTAGTTTATCCAGTTGCATGGTGCCATGCAACCCAAATGGACCATGCCGGGTGGGGTCAAGTACTTACCAGAAATAGTATGGACTTAGACACCTTATCCAACAGTCTCCCACTTGGATAAGTCTAATAACTATAACTGTAATACTTCATGAACCGATCGGCAATCGTAGCTCTTTCAAGGTCTCTCGGAACTGAGAATATGTTGATACGCCATTTAAGATAAGTGATCATATAATCCTCTATTCTAGATATCAGCCAGACAAATACATGGAACAATGTCTTACTTATTGTCCAACAGTTTGTTTCCCGATTTCTGATTTGTTTGACAAAGAACTTAATTGAACACATCAGCTTAGTTCTAACCGAGCCCGGTACATAGTTCAAAACAAAGTCATCGAGGGGCCCAGATATCAGCTTCTAGTCCAAGAAGGAACAGATAAACTTCGACTCATATGTTTGTTCTACTACTAGTTGAATTATACACAAAAGCACATTTTATAACATCGAGCTACCAATGCGTTTTCGTACAATCAATGCATAATCAACTCATAGGCAACAAATTATATCTCTAGGTTTGAAGACTTATATGATATTACCGTCTCACGATCACTCGAGATAAAATTCCATGAAGTGATTCCAGTAAGCGTGGGTTGATTCCAATACTCAGAACTTATGAGCACTCATGAAGTGTTGTCTTATATCCTGACACCTACAACCAACTTCATGACAGTCTTACTTCATATCTACTTCCAACATATGATCGACTGTGGAAAATTTGAATAATATGTAAAACCACAACATACTATTCTGGAAGTCAAAACATGCAAAAGAAATTATAGTAAACGATTGACAAAAGATAGTGACACTTTACTCATAAATAAACACAATTTTTATTCATCATCAAATGTCAATTACACTTTACAAATTTCATAATTTATCTAACTACTAAAACTTATATCATCCTTCAGCCCTATGCTCCGAGCATGCTGGAGATGCTTAACCCTACTCAGTCCCTTCGTGAGGGGATCTGCTGGGTTCTCATCCGATGATACCCTCTTTTCCACAAGGATTCCTTCTTCTATGTGATGTCTGATAAAATGATATTTTCTATCGATGTGTCTGGATCTACCATGATCCCTTGGTTCCTTGGTTAAGGCAACAGCACTTTCACTATCACAGAAAATTTCCATGGGCTCCTTTATAGCTGGTACTACTCCAAGGTCTCCTATGAAGTTCTTCAGCCATATAGTCTCCTTTGTTGCCTCGCTTGCTGCTATATACTCTGATTCACAAGTGGAATCAGCCACTGTCTCCTGCTTGGAACTCTTCCAAGTGATTGCTCCTCCGTTTAGGGTAAAGACCCAGCCCGACTGAGAGCAGAAATTATCCCTATCAGTCTGGAAGCCAGCATCACAATACCTTACAACTCTCAAGTCATCACTCCCACCGAGGGTAAGGAACCAGTCCTTAGTCCTTCGTAGGTACTTGAGAATATTCTTTACCGTAGTCCAGTGAGCCTTGCCAGGGTTCCCCTGATACCTGCTAACCATGCTCAAGGCAAAGGCTACATCAGGTCGAGTACAAGTCATAGAATACATGATTGAGCCTATTGCCGAAGCATAAGGCACTCGACTCATTTCTGCTATCTCAGCCTCAGTACTAGGGCTTTGTGTCTTACTCAATCTAGCATTACATTGGATGGGTAACTATCCTTTCTTGGAGTTCTGCATGTTGAATCTCTTCAACACCTTGTCCAAGTAGGTACTTTGACTAAGTCCAATTAGTCTTTTACTCCGGTCTCACAAAATCCTTATCCCTAGAATATAGGCAGCTTCTCCTAGGTCCTTCATAGAGAAACACTTCCCAAGCCAGGACTTAACTTCCTGCAGAGTTGGGATGTCATTTCCTATGAGTAGTATGTCATCCACATACAATACCAAAAAGCTAACTATACTCCCACTAGCCTTGACATACACACAAGATTCATCTTCACTCCTAGAAAAGCCAAATTCCTTGACTTTCTCATCAAAGCAAAGATTCCATCTGCGAGGTGCTTGCTTTAATCAATAAATGGATTTTTCAAGCTTACACACTCTATTAGGGTACTCGTTGCTGACAAAACCTTCTGGCTAACCCATGTAAACATCTTCAGTCAACTTCCCATTAAGGAAAGCGGTTTTGACATCCATTTGCCATATTTCATAGTCATGAAATGCAACTATGGCTAACATAACCCTAATAGACTTAATCTTGGCTATTGGAGAAAAGGTCTCGTCATAATCCACTCCAGGAGTTTGAGAGAATCCCTTTGCAACCAGTCGATCCTTATAAGTGTGTACATTACCATCCATGTCGGTCTTCTTCTTGAAGATCCATTTGCACCCTACAGTCTTACGACCTGGTACATTCTCAACCAAGTTCCAAACTTGATTGTCATACATGGATGGTATCTCTATATCCATAGCCTCTTTCCATTTAGCAGACTCAGGGCCTGCCATGGCTTCCGCGTAACTGTTAGGTTCATCCAAGCCTACTAGTGTCTCATCACTAATAAGTCTCTCACCTTCCGTAGTAATATGGAAACCATAGTAATGCTCAGGTGCATTCCTAACTCTCGTGGAACGCCTCAGAGGTACAGACTCGTCAATTGGCTCAACAGGAGTTTCCTTCTCAATTTGAGGGCTAGGGTTTGAAGTTCCTTCACCACTTGACTCTTGAAGTTCTTCAAGGTCAATTTGCCTCCCACTGTCTCCTTGGCTTATAAACTCTCTCTCTCTCGAAAGACTCCTCTTCTTGCTACAAAGACCACATTATCACTAGGTCTTTAGAAGAGGTAACCAAAGGATCTTTATGGGTAGCCGATGAAAATACACCTCTCGCTTCGGGGTTCTATCTTATCATTAGACTCGCGCCTCACAAAAACCTCGCAACCCCAAATTTTGATGTGATCTAGTTTGGGTACTTTACCAGTCCACATCTCGTGAGGAGTTTTGGAAACTTTCTTTGTAGGGACTAGATTAAGGATATGGGCGGCAGTCTCTAAGGCATACCCCCAGAATGAGATTGGTAGCGAAGCTCGACTCATCATGGAACAAACCATATCCAACAAGGTTCGATTACGCCTCTCAGCTACACCATTCAACTGTGGTGTCCTGGGAGGTGTCAATTGTGAGACAATCCCACATTCCCTAAGATAGTCGAGGAACTCTGAACTAAGATACTCACCACCTCGATCGGATCGAAGCATCTTAATGTACCTACCCAACTGATTCTCGACTTCCTGTTTAAATTCCTTAAACCTTTCGAAAGTATCTGACTTATGCTTGATTAAGTAGACATACCCATATCTACTATAATCATCAGTAAAAGTCAAATAATAACGATTAGCATCCCTTGTGGCAAGTTTGAAGGGTACACACACATCCGTGTGTACAAGATCCAACAAACCTTCACCCCTCTCACAAGAACCTGTGAAGGGTGACTTTGTCATTTTTCCAAGTAAGCATGATTCGCAACTATCATCTGACCTTAGGTCAAATGACTCCAAGACTCCATCCTTTTGGAGTTGGCCTATGCGTTTCTTGCTTATATGTCCAAGACGACAATGACATAATGATGCTTTATCCATGTTATTATTATTAAGAGAATCAATATACAAAATATTATTTCCTAAGTTATCAGCCACAGATACAGTTTCATACACACCATCACAAGGTAATGCTTTAAAATAAAGAATATTATTAAAGAAAGCATTAATTGAACCAACTTCATTATCAAATGAAAAAGTAAAACCTTGTTTATACAATGCATGAAAGGAAATAATATTTCTTGCCATTTCTGGCGAATAACAACATTTATTAAAATCTAAGCTAAACCCACTACTTAGCGATAAAGTATAAACTCCAATCTTGGTGACAGGTGAAGCTTTCATGTTTCCCATGATCAAGTTTATTCTTCCTTGCTCCACATTCTCACTTCTTCTTAGTCCCTGCAAATCAGAACAGATATGAATACCACAACCAGTATCAAGGACCCATGAGTTAGAATGGGGTGAGTTATTAGATAAGATAGTGTACATACCTGCATGGTTGGGTTTGACTTTCCCATCCTTCACATCTTGCTGGTACTTTGGGCATTTCCGCTTCCAATGTGCCTTTTCATGGCAATAGAAGCATTCAGCCTCTTTTGGGTCAGAAGAAGGAGTGATGAAACCTTTCTTGGTTCCACTTGAAGAAGAGCCTTCAAGGATCCTATCCTTGGTACCCTTTGAAGAACTCTTTCTCTTCTTCCCTCGTCCTTTCCCGATTGCCAAGACAGGGGCGGAGTTGGTAGGAGTAGGAGTAGTAACAACCGCCTTACCCTTAAGACCACTTTCCGCGGTCTTTAAGAGTCCTTGAAGTTTGCCGAGAGTGACCTCTTCCTTATTCATGTGGTATGTCATGCGGAATTGATCATAACATGAAGGTAAGGAGTGCAAAATGATATCTATTGCTAGCTCCTCGGGGAAGTTCACATTAAGATTTAGCAGGCGGTTCACAAACCTTTGGATTTTCTGCATGTGGCCCGGGATGGGTTCACCATCCTTCATTCGGGTTGTTATCATGGAGGAGATGATTTCATACCTCTCTTGTCTTGCACTCTAATGGTATCTTTCCATCAAATCTTGATGCATTTCAAAAGGGTAGAAGTCCTCGTAGGACTTTTGGAGGTCGGCTGTCATAGTGGCCATCATGATGCATGCCACCTTGGTGGCATCCCTTGAGGAGTAGCAACTGTCTCATCAATCTCCTTAAGCTCCTTATCGAGGACATATTCTTTGTCCTCGTAGCGGGTAATCATTCGGATGTTTCTGATCCATTCATTAATGTTGGATCCATCAAAAGTGACTTTCCCACACAAGTTCATTAGAGAAAAGGAGCCATTAGGATTAGAGCCAGAAGCAGTAGTGTTTGCAGACATCTGAAAAGAAGAACAGTTTAGCTTAGAAATAGAGATAGTCCTTAATAAAACACCCAAATGTAGTATTAAGGCTAGGACCCAATCACGATATATTATACTTAGAAGAGGTATGTCGTAATCTAAGTAATAACATATTTGAAAGGTAGGTGAATGATGATTCACCAATTTCCACCAAAGACGAAATATTAAAAATATTTAATTTGGTTCTTAGAAACTCCTAGATTCTTTTGAGATTCAATGAACTTTTCAAAGGCATGTTTCAATCTCGAGTGTGCCCTCCAAGTTTTGTGACTGGGATGTCGAGGATCACAAAACGAGGTGTGAAGTAACCATGCAAATCACTTGGTACCCTTAATGTATTACCCCTCAATCGATGTACCGATTAACCACACACGCTCCATCGATACTATGATAAACATTAAGTCACCCATAACCTACCTTGTTAAGTTCAAGTTAGTGTGCCGGTTAACCACACACGCTCCACTAACGAATTAAACAAAGTGTAAAGTGTAATTTCATGGATTAGCACCTTATTCACATTTTTCCTAAAGTAACTAAGATTGGGAATTTAATAAAAGCATTTAGTTACTTTAATATATTCATCATACTTTTAATGAGAATTATAAGTCCTTGTCCTACCCGTTCGGCTAACGACCCTCCACCAGTCAAACAAGAGGTGGGTGAGAGTGGACACCCATTAAGTTGCCATTTTATAGGTAACAACCTTATACCCACCTTATAGAATGGCTTCGTGAATGAGGCGTACTAGCGGTAAGACGACTTTGATCTTATACATACATACATACATACATATATATATATATATATATATATATATATATATATATATATATATATTGTAACATACACGTTCTAAAATTGTGTATTGTTATTATAAAAAGTGAATAAAATTGAGTGTTGAGTTCTAACAGCTAGTTTTTACTAGAAATGAAGTAAAACTATGTTTAGAATCACTCATAAAATGTTGGAAGTCTTATGAGATTCCAATTAATAGCCAAATCATGAAAATTTAGCGAAAATATAAAATTTGAAATAAGTAAAATTTTATTATTGAAAGTTGTAGATAATCTCGTTAGAAACATTTAGGCGAAAACCTCATCGAAATCCGAGTTATAACGAAGAAGTTATGACCAAACGAAGATCCATGATAAATCCGGAAAATACCTTGTCGCGTAAAAATTTAGTTTTCGATAAACTAATTTTTAGCCTTAGTAATGTAAATGAAAGTTGTAGAACTCGTGAAAATAATCAACTTTCATATAAAGACCGTTTGAATCTGACTTCGTATGAGGAAGTTATGATTTTTCGAAGTTTCAGCTTAGCAGTAGACAGCTAAAAACTCGAATTTTAGATCGAGAGATTTTTAGCCGACACAATCTAAACGAGAATTGAAGGTCTCGTCATTTGTAGTACAACAGTAAAAAGTCTGACGAAAACGGATGTCGGATGAAGTTATGGATTTTTAACGGATTTTTTTGTCCCGGTCTGTTAAAAATAATAATATTAAAATTAAAGTCAAAATTAGCCGATGATGTCTAAACGAAAGTTGTAGAGCATAATTTTAGCTACGCGTGCATATAAAGAACGTCAAAAACGGAGCTCGTATGTGAAAGTTATGGATTTTAGAAGTTTTTGCACAAAAACCGAGAAATCTCGCATACGTGGACTTCGGCCACGTCACCCTCGCTTGAAACATGCCACGTGTTCGAACTGCTGAGTCATCGAGGCCAGCTGGCGAGACGTGTCGCCTGCCCTCGCATCCGAAGTCCGGTCCGCTAAGAATCCGACGCGTGCCCTTTATCACGTGTGCGAGCCTCGCAGAGGTGCCACGTCCGAAGCCTCGCCTTGGTCCAATCAGAAGCCAACACCGAGACCCTCGCATGTGCAACCCACGTGCGAGCCACCTGCGCACCCTCGCCCAGCTGATGCCGCGTGTCCTCGCTGCTGACTCCTCTTCCTTAGCCGACTTCGGACCTCCCTATAAATACAAGGGGGCTGCGAGACCTCTCGGGTAATTTTGAAAAATTGCCACTTTCACCCCCCTTTTTGACATTTTTACTATTCCGACTTCCCCCGAAGCCCCGGTACTGATTCCAAAGCCCGAAACACGCCCCGAGACTCCCGAGAAGCCCGAAAAATTTATCTTTTCGGTTTCGAAGCTCTACCTTCGCAGAGCCCGGTTTTCAAGAAAACTCCCGGTTTTCAACGACGAAAGTCATATTTAGAGCCGAAGTACTGCCCAAATTAATATTTTAGCCCCCGGTTATTTCACGGTGAGTTCAATATATAGGAACAATTGTATGTTATGTGTTATACGTGCTATGTGCTTTTCAGTGTTATTATTCCGGGTTATCTTCCCGTATTATTTTTAATTCGCTATTTTTAATAGCAAAGTTATACCTTTGACCATGTGATCAGTAAAAGGACTTAGATTCACGGTGGTACTGGTATGTAGCCTCTGGCCATGTAGAACATGTCTTGTAAGAGAATGACTTCTATTCTATGGCATTGGCAGAAGGTTAGATAGGACTGGTATGTAGCCTCTGACCATGTAGAGCATGACTCCGTAAGAGAATGAACTCTATTCTATGGTATTGGCAAATGGTTAGACAGGGCTTTAAGCCTGAAATCTACCAAAATGTTAATCCGAAGTTGTATATCTTCTGTGCCGTTTGGGCCAAAAGCTTTATTGATGTATATCAAGTAGTGAAATTGTTATGTCTCATTGATCGTAAATCTTTGAATCAAATCTTGAGTTGATATTGAAAGCGTGACATATGATACGCATATGCTATTGTTGTTCTTGTCATATTGGTATATATAAGGCATAAGATTATATTGTATCTATTTATTGAATTCACTAAGCGTTATCGCTTATCCCTCTCAATGTTTAACATTTGCAGGTGATGAGTATCCAATTTAGTTTTATACTGCTGAAAGATTTAGAATAGTTAATACCATTTCTCTGTATTCTAATGTTCAAGTATGTATATGAATAATAGATTCCTGGGTAGATATGAAATGTAATAAACTTAGTCGGTTTGTATCCAATCTTTTGTAATCACTTTATCAATATAAAATATTGTTTTATAAATATGCATGTAGCATGTTTTGAGGAAGTAACTTAAGAATAATGTTGAAATAATATGAAAGTTTGGGTCTTTCATAAATACGAAAGTTGGGGTCTTTCATATATATATATTATTAACTTATAATATTATAAGTATAAGGGTTGAATTTTAACTTTTAAAATTCTAAGGGTTGGAACTAAAGTTTTTAATATGACTTTACTTGTTCCAAAACTTGAGGGCAAGTTTTGTAAACTTTCAAAACTTTTCATTTCTTGTAACTTATGAGTTAATTTGAGTATTAAAAATGAAGACTCTTCAGTTTTATAACCCATGTGTTCTTTTAATGGTTTTAAAGCAAAGTGACTTTTGGTTTCCCATAACTTGAGGACAAGTTATGGACTCCATTAAAACACATAATGAACATGAATTAATCTACCACATAGGTTACAAACAATTCCTATGATCATCTAAACATCATAAGATCAAGAACATGAATATGAACACTTTCATGAATCAAAAATTACTCTTAAAAACTTGTAATTTTGATGATTTTTCATTGTAAATGGATTAACATGAACATTACACCAACTAAAACAAGTTTTAAAACACCAAAACAGTTTAGGGTAATGTTCCTAGTCCATTTCCAGCAACAAAAATCGAAATTCTGAAAACTGCAGCCTCTACTCGTCGAGTGCATGAACTGACTCGACGAGTAGCTCGCATTTGGTCATGGACTCGTCGAGTCCCCCCATGGACTCGGCGAGTTCATACGGGCAGAAAGCAGAAAACTCGATTTTTTAAGCAGTTTGCACAAAAATCAAACAAGCAAGCCTAGGCTCTGATACCACTGATGGGTTTTGAGCATTCTAACACTTCCTAAGTGTACATGCAACCCTAATAACCTTGGATCTATGTTTGTGTAACATCCCAAAAATACCAGCAAAAAATTTCATTTTTAAATACGTCATTATAAAACCAACAGTGTAATAAAACATCTGTAATATCATGTCATGTCGAAACCAAAGTAGAAATAATCAAATGTATTATCATAAAACAATATCAGAGTGTAATCCCAAATATCTCATGTGCAAAAAACCATGGTGTGATGCGCTGCGATCAAGCCAGCTCCTTTCCTTTAAACACGAAGTACCTGAAACCAAAACTGAAAACCGTAAGCACGAAGCTTAGTGAGTTCCCCCATCATACCACATACCATACAATCACATAACATACATACTTTCGGGCAATTATAGGGTGCCCGACCTACCCGGTACGGCCATTCTGGGGTGCCGACCTACCCGTACGACCATTCTGGGGTGTCGTCCTACCCATGCGGCCATTCTGGGGTGCCGTCCTACCGGTGTCAAGCCATTCTAGGGTGCTGACCTACCCGTCGGTCCTAACAACCGACCCTCGGGGACTATTCCACCCCCTACTGCTACTATCACATATATCATAACATAAACATATTATCAGACATATCCGGGGTGTCCGAACTACCCTTCGGTCCTAACAACCGAACTGGGGGACTATTCCCTTCCTACTACCACTATCACATATAACATATCATGCCAGCATATAAACATATCATCACATACTATCAGACATATCTGGGGTGTCTGACCTACCCTTCGGTCCTAACAACCGAACTGGGGGGACTATTCCCCTCCTACTACCACTATCACATATAACATATCATGTCGGCATATAACATATCAGGTAGTAGCAAACCCAGATGATATCACAAAGACAATCATCTAACATACAACTCCTACTGGTGGGTCAGCATTATGGCCGTAGGCCCACCGCTACTGGAAGGTAACTCACCTGCACTCCTGAAGTTCTTGCTGATACCTCTTAGACCGCTATCTGACAACTCCCGCACTACTACTCCAATGACTCCCCGATCTACTAATACCAAATATAACACTTAGTCCCAAACTGCCCTTCAACAGTCAACTAAGTCAACTCTGGTCAAAGTCAAAGTCCTGGTCAAAGTCAACCTTCCAGTTTGACCCTACTCGTCGAGTCAGCCTACTGACTCGCCAAGTTCATACGCTCAGGATCCTTTCCTTCGCGACTCGACTCGCCGAGTCATCCCCTGACTCGCCGAGTCTACCAATTTCCGAGTCCTGACCTGTCCAACTCACTGAGTCTCCACTCAACTCACTGATTTGAGTCTTAACTCGAAGGGTTTGGGGTTCCACGACTTGACTCGCCGATTCCAAGAACAGACTCGCCGAGTCCAAGGCAATCTTCAACAGACTCGTTGAGTTGTTCATCCAACTCGTCGAGTTCATCCTCATGTTCATACGACTCACTGAGTACACCCATGTGACTCGCCGAGTCTCTTTAGTTCTTAATCCATACAGTGGCTTTTCGAGCCATTCAGGGGCTCAAATCCATAGATCCATTCCTCTAGAGCCTAACCCCCACGTAAAGTGGCAAACTTTACGTATAACCTAGGAGTTATAGGCTTAGAACACTCTAGGGCTAAGGTTTGTAAAAAAGGGGCTTCACCAACAACTTATTGGCCTAAACTTTATGACTCTCAGGGTTATTACCAACCTAGATCTGAGGTAGCAACCTCATATCTACTCCAAACGCGAAATAGATCTCATATATACTCCAAAATGCCCAAAACTCAAACATAAGATAGATCTAGATGCACATAAGCCCAAACAACATACTATTACCTCAAATGAAAGCTCCAGCTAAACTAAATCCCGGATCTACACCACTCCTTTGCAGCAAGGCCCTTGATCTTCAAGGCCCTTTCCAAGACTCTCTCCTCCAAGGCTGTATTCTCTCAAATAATGAAGGCTCACTCAATTCTAAGGTTTCTGGAACTCAAAAGGGGAATAAAAAGGCTGAGGGTGGGTTAT
Organism: Lactuca serriola; assembly: GCF_051521515.1. Taxonomy (NCBI): domain Eukaryota; kingdom Viridiplantae; phylum Streptophyta; class Magnoliopsida; order Asterales; family Asteraceae; genus Lactuca; species Lactuca serriola. The sequence continues at coordinate 98,095,716 of NC_136412.1, read as the reverse complement.
AATGTGCTTTATATAGGGAACAACCTCTGGGATTAGGGTTTTTCTCGCCCAGAACAGACTCGCCGAGTCCACTCGCTGACTCGCTGAGTCGGTCACTTACTCAATGACCCGGATCCCGCTCCGACTCGTCGAGTTCCTCCCTGGACTCGACGAGTTGACTCTTGATTTAGAGCTTAACCTTTCTTTTCTTGGTCTCCAGATTCTGGGTGTTACAGTTTGTCTAATAATCATGAAAAGTTGTTTTTCCAAGGTTATGAACCTATCTAGCATACATGGGGTACAATTTTGTTTGTATAAAAGACGGAACTACATACCTTGTTGTTGAAAGTGTTCCTTGAAACCTTGTGAGCCTAGCACCTCAAGTGCGATGCCTCAAATGCTTCACACAACACCAAATGCAAAGAATAAACTTGAGAGAATACTCTAACACATGCAAAATCGGCCAAGCCCTCTTGTTTCTTAGTGTAACCAATTTTGGGGAGAGTTACATTGCTTATATAGTGTGTTGCATTAGGTAAACCCTAATGTTCCATGACTCTTCATTTCTTGATCAATGGGTTAACTCCATGGAGCATCTTATGGGTGGAACCCAACTTGATAATCCATGGAGCATCTTAGTCCACTATATAAGATATGGAAGATTTACTTAATCTACCCATATATCTAATTAGTTATATTTTTGATCACTTAATTAATTCTAAATTAATTCTTGATCAAACTAATTAAATAATATTATTAATATATTAGAACTTATAGTATATTAATAAATCATATGTGTTATTTCTCCCATTTAGTTTATCCAATTGCATGGTGCCATGCAACCCAAATGGACCATGCCGGGTCGGGTCAAGTACTTACCAGAAATAGTTATGGACTTAGACACCTTATCCAACAAAAACCATATCTTGTATCAAGGACCCCAAGAATTAGAATGTGATGAATTTTTAGAAAAAATAGTGTAAATACCTATCGAGGTAGGCTTGATCTTGCCATCTTTAATGTTCCACGGGTACTTGGGGCAGCTTCGCTTCCAATGCCCCTTGTCTTGGTAGTAGAAGCACATTGCTTCTTTTGGATCTGAGGCAGGGGGAGCAGAACCGGATTTTCCTTTAGGTCCACTAGAAGATCCTTCATAAAAATTTCCCTTCCAGCTTTTCCTAGAGGGAGCTTTCCTCTTTTTCCCCTTCCCTTGTCTTATGGCCAAGACTGAAGCAACAACAGTAGGAGGATTGGATTCAATAGCTTTTCCTTTCAATCTACTTTTAGTGGTTCTCAACAAGCCTTGAAGCTTACTCAATTTGACTTCCTCTTTGCTCAAATGATAAGTCATCTTTAATTGATCATAACAAGGAGGTAAAGAGTGTAGGACTATGTCAATAGCCAACTCTTCATCAAAGTTCACATTAAGCTTCAAGAGACAATCCACATAGCGCTGCATGTGTTTTAGGTGGTTCGTGATGGACTTTCAATCCTTCATCTTGGTGGTAATGAGTGACCTGATTATCTCGTACCTCTCTTGACGTGCTCTTTGATGGTACTTCTCCATCAAGTCCTGACACATCTCGTAAGTCCAATAGTCCTCATAGAGTCGTTTTAGCTCAGGAGACATAATGGCCACCATGATGCATGACACTTGGGTTGCGTCCTGGCAGTGGGCCCTATATTTAGCTATATCTTCAGGAGTAGATTTGGATTCATCGATCTCGTTCAGCTATTTGTCGAGAACGTATTCGTTTTCCTCGAAATGCAAGGTCATTCTAATGTTGCGAATCCAATCATTAAAATTGGATCCATCAGATGTCACCTTGGCATAAATGCTCAAGAGCGAGAGAAAGTGTTGGAGGAGTTGTTGGTGGAGTTGGAACCGGAAGCGTTGTTTGAAGTTGACATCTGCAAAAGAAGAAGGACAAGTTTTGATTAGATTAAGAATCCTTAATATAACACCCAAAATGAAATATTAAGGCTAGGACCCAACACAATAGTTCACAATTCGGAAGAGGGATGTCGTAATCCAATTATAATTTATTTGAAGGTAGGTAAATGACGATTTACCAATTCCACCATGAAAACAAAATTTTAAATGAATTAGGTTTCAAATGAAATTCCTAGATCTTTTGAAATTCATTGAACTATTCAATTGCATGTTTAATCTCGATTATGCCCTTCAAATTCGTTACTGGGTACCGAGGATCACAAATAAGGTGTGAATAACCATGAAAATTAGTTTCGTACTCTCGATGTCTTTTACCACTTAATCATTGTGCCGATTAACCACACACGCTCTATTGATCAATGATCATTTACGAGCTACCCATTTCCAACCCTTATTAGTCCATGTTAGTGTGTCTATTAACCACACACGCTCCACTAACGACTTATATAAAGTGCAATGTGCAATTTCATGGATTAGCATCACATTCACATTTTCCTAAAGTAACAAAGATTGGTAATATATAAAAAAAACATTTAGTTACTTTATATTTTTCATTATACTTATTAATGAGAGTTTAATGTCCTATCCTACTCGTTTGGCTAACGACGCTCCACTAGTCAAGAGTGCGGCGGGTAAGAATGGATACCTAATGATGGTCATTTTATAGGCCGCTTCCTTAAACAGCTCTTATAGACCAACTTCGTGAGTGAAGCCTACTAATGGTAAGACTGACTGTTCTTATACATATAAAATATTAGACTTTTAATTTTATATAGTATAAGGGTGTATTTTAAACTTTTAAAATACTAGGGTTCTAGAATTTAATATTTCAAAATTAAACTTTTAATTAAATTTTAGTTTCCAAAACTAAAGGGGTATTTTTAAAACTTTTCAAAAATACTAGATCAAATTTAAAATAATTAAAATAATAAATTAATTTTGTCTTTATCTTAAAATTTGACCAAATCCTTTAATTAGAGGAGGATATAATTTACCTTATCAAAAAATTCAATTTTAAACAGCTAAAACGAATTAAGGTAATTATCATAATCTAATCAAGATATCAAAATCGAAAATCAGGCATCTGACAAGTCAACTCGTCGATTCAGGCAATGAACTCGTTGAGTTGGACCAACTCGTCAAGTTCCACTATGAACTCGTCGAGTTTGATGAACATATTGACGAATCTGCTCCCTCCTCCTTTGGATAATTCACATATGCATCAAATTCAACTGAAAAATATCCTAGGCTCTGATACCACTGATGGGTTTTGAGCATAACTACATCCTATATGATCATGCAACCCTAATTGCTTTGGATCTAAGTTTTTCACTAGTTGAACATCCAGTTGAATACCAAAGCAATAAACCCTAGATCTAGCATACAATTTCGAAAATTATATAACAAAAGGGTTTTGATGATTACATTGCTTGTTATGTAGTAATAACAACAACACCTTGTAGATCCTTATCTCTTGAAAGCTTAGTACCTCAAATGTTGCACCTATAATGGTTTACAAACACCACTAGTAAGAGGATGAGAGGAGAGAGGAGGGAAATCGACTCTACTAGGGTTTCTGGTTGTGTATAGCCGATTTCCATAACATAGGGGTTCTTTATATAGTTGAGGGAAGCTAGGGTTTCTGGAGGAAACCCTAATTTTTTGCTTAAGGCTTAAGCAGCCCATGAACTCCTACTAAGAAGCCTAAGACGAAATCTATAGGGCCTCCCCATAGATTTTCATCCACTCCTAATTAAGGAGTCCATTAGCCCAGTTTCACAACTATCAATGATTTACTAAACAGGCCTTGTTCCTTTAATCGGTTCCTTAATCCTGAAATTAATTCCAAATTAATTTCTGATTAAATACTAATTAAATAACATGATTTCTAATTCATATATTATTTTCATAATACATTAAAATATCATTCTTTAACCACTCTCTCCAAAAGTCATTTTGTCAAGTTGCTAGAGTGAAGGCAACCCAAAAGGACCATACTACTATCAAATCAAGTATATACCAATTATAGTTATGGGCTTAGACACCTAATCCAACAATACTCTCTTATAATTATTATTCTCACAAATCAATAATTATTCCCTAATTAAAATACAAGAATTGATATTATTTATTAATAATAAATATACAAAATGTGGCAAGTTGATAAATGTGTGACCCTATAGGATCGTATATTATTAGCAATATCACTCCATAATGATTCTTGGGCATATAGATCCAATAATCTCCCACTTGCACAAGATTCATTATAGACTGACATAGACTAGATGACGTCTAACAATAGGCTACTGCCCCTAACAACATATGAAGGGTGCCATCTCATCAACAGCCAATTCTAGGAGCTCTATGTTGTAATTGTTACTAAAGTTGTGATATCAATTATTCCTTTGTCTCAGACATCATGTTGAACATAAGATATGGATCGCAATCAATCTCATATACTGTTCAAATTTAACTGAGGCCTTAGATGTCATGCTCTCAACGAATAAGAGGGACAAATACCATCTTAGCTACATATGCCCATCAATGTAGTTCATGTCATACCCAATGATGGCCCTTATGATCGCCTTTTATGAAACAATATTAAACCATGTCAAAGGACAACAATTTCTACACTTCAAGTCCTAAATATGTACATTATTTCTAAGAATACAAAGATCATCTCGACTACATACGCCTATCAATGCAGTTCATGTCATACCCAACGATGGCCCTTATGACTGCCTTTTACGTAACAACGTTAACCCATGTCAAAGCACAACAATCCCTACACTTCAAGTCCCAAATATGTATCTCATGTCTAAGATTAAAAAGATACAACCTTGATCAAAAACATCACTCTTGACTATGATCTATAAAGTGGTTTTGATGCGGGTCAAGTCCAATACTTATTCTCCTAATCAAGTACAATGAAGTTGGTAGCAGCTCTTTGCCATTCTCATCTCCATGGGAATCCACCAACCCACTCATATTAGTCTTACCTCATAGATGCTCCCATAACTATGAATGACTATGAACATTTTAATTAACCTAGTTATTCAAGGATTTAAACATGCTAATATAAAACACAACAATTATTATATGAAATACTCATATTCAATATATCAATTCATTACAATATATGTTATTTGTGTTGTTCCAATATCCAAATACTAAATTTCATTCAATATATCTACTTATATCAATAAGCCCTTATAGCACCAGCTTGACTTTCATGCTCTAGCTAATAAAGCAACCATATTAACTAGATTTGACAAACTTGATTTGTATAAACTTTGCGAATACAATCATTTGCAGTTTTATATATAACTCATATATAAAGAAAAACTATTGAGAATGAATTAGATGCTTGAATATGACTTAGATACCAATACTTGTGTAATGGGATTACTCATAGTCATAATGAACTATACATTAAGCATCTTTGTACGTTGTTCTCCAAACCACGAGGTACTCTAACTCTGATGTGTAACTATAATTGAATCTACATGGAACCACTATCCATGAAGCTATCTCTTCATTCATAATGAGGACACGCCTGATTATGATTGAGAGTTATCTCAATCTATTTGAAAATTTAGCACATGTGTAACAACTTTAAACATTGCTTTCTTTCAAATACTCCGCAGATTAGGAATATTTTTCTAGTTTTCGCAAGTACATTAGAATGTTCCTATAAGTCACACAATGACTTGTTCTCGGATTATACTGGTATTATTTGACATGCTCTAAGCATACGACTCATTTGGCCTTTATGCATAATCATGACTTATATGATTAATCCAATTACATCAGCATACGGAACACAATCATATTATCTAGTTCAAAAACATTTGCACTAGGATTTTGCTCAAAATCATGTTATGTGGTATTTGACAAGATGACCCTCTCAGAGTCCTTTATCTTAAGCTCTTTAAGATCCTTGACAATTAATGCAATTTTACTTAATCCTTTAAGTTTTCATGATCTATCTATATAGATCCTTATTCATGAATTAATATGTCAACTACATATAAGATTAGGAATGTTACTACGCTCCCACTAGCTTTGTAGAAAACATAAGAGTCATCTAGATTCATAATTAAATCACACTATGTAATTAACTTATAAGAAAGAAGATCCTTACTTTGAGATGTTAGCTTAAATCTGAGAAGATTTTCAATCATGTATGTTTTCTCCCTTGAAAACTCAGGTTGTGTTTGATAAGTGTCTGACCGAGTGGAGTCAGACAATTTTGGCTGACTCGGTCAGCTGAAGGCGTTTGATAATTCAATTTCGGGTGTCTTTCTCGGAAAGAAACATCCAAGTGGGTTAGAAGATAAAAACTTGTTGAGTGAGAAAGGCATACGCGGTTTCCAAAATTACCCTTGTGACCTAACATTCCCATTTTTTCTTCTCTTCCAGCAGCGCCTCCATTCTTTCTTCTTCTTTCAGCGCCTCCTTCGTTCTTTCTTTCTTCTTCTTTTAGCGTCGGCAGAAACCTCTTCCTCTCCCACCGATTGAATCGTCCTTCATCTTCTCTCATCAGGTAAGCTTCTACCTTTTTCCTCCTTCTAATCACTTCCTTTGTGCTTTCTTCTTATTTGCTGAAACAATTGTTGTTTTGTTGCTGTTATGTTGTTATAATCTTGTTTTATAACTGAATATTGTTTTTATGTTGTTGTTATGTTGTTGTGATGTTGTTGTTTGATGTGATGTTGTCGTTTGCTGTTGTTTAAAGTTCCGATTTTTATTGTTATGTTCCAATTCAATTCCGATTTTTGATGTTATGTTCTTGCTTGCTGTTTGATTTTTTAACATTTATGTTTTGTTTCTGAGATGAAGAAGATGAAGAACCTGCAAATTGATGAAGAAAATCTGGATGTGGGTATACTTAATTGAGACCGATTAGATAATTTGAGAGGTGAATTGAATTGGGGTTTTGATGAAATGAGAAGTTGGAGTCTGAAATTACTGGGAGTCATGAAGCCATTACTGAAAGTCAAACTCTTAACAAAGAAGATACAATCTTTTTTTTTCTGGGCCTTCAATGAAATCTGAATATTAGTTTGAGGGTGTGGACATGAATTTGACAATTGGCACAGTTTTAATATTGCAATTCATCACAGTTCATATTTCATGTGAATTTTAGATTTTGTGTTTAAATTCCGAGTTTATATATTCCAATGATTATTGATCCACTTACCTTGGTAATTTTTAATGTTTTTGTATCATAAATTGTAGTAGAAAGCTTATTTTTGTCAAAGTTTAATCCTCTGTGTCAAGCAATTTCATCTATCATTGTATAAAACATCAGGGGTAAAATGGTCATTTTGCATCGGTCATCACATTCAGTCAGATGTACAATCAAACAACATGGTTTCTTACTCGGTCAGAACTTATTACTCAGACAGACCTTTTCCAGTCAGTATTTTTTCAATCAGCAACTATCAAACGGGACCTTACTTACTCTTTATAGTTGCTCACATAATTTTTAATTTACCAATATACATACAAATATAAATGGATGTCTTTGAGGTAAATTATGTTTAGAAGATTGACCAGCTTTGACTTTATTCTCCATTTATGTGCTTTTTGATAAGGTGTTTGTCCTTTAATGTCTTTCATTGTGTAATAATATCCACGGATATGTAAATAACTAAATATTAGGTGTACCTTCGGTGTCCAATGGGTTGATTTGTAAAGTTTAAATTGATGTCTTATATGCATATTGATAGGTTTTATAGGTTTGCTAATTCGATTAAATCCCATTTTTCTTGACCAGATGTTATGAAATTCTTGCTAATTAATCAAATTATCAAGAATGAAGACTTAATTAACAAAAAATGAGTAGCAAAACTTTTATGTGAAGGAATTGCCATAATTAAGAATGTGAATAGTTGTAATGGCAGCAGATTGTGTTAAATCTCGAGTAAACAAATCAGTAACACTTGTTAAGTGGGTATGATTTGATTAAATAAATATAAACTGTAAATAAAAAAGGACTAAATAAAAGTTTGTTAGTGGATCCATGATTGTTCAGTGTGCATGGTCATGTAAATATTACATAGTTTTTTTTTAAAAACATGGTTATTGTATTCTAGATGAGCAATTGATATACAATAAGGTGCCAATCAACATAATCTAATTGGGAAATGATTTTCTATCACGAATGAAAAAATACAACTGTTTTAAAACGTGGATTAAACAGTTACCAAAGTTGAATCACTCACTTACAATTCTCACAAGCTATTCTAACAAGAAAGCTCATATCAGTGAAGAACTCTCACACAGATAGGTCATAATTCTCACATAAAATTTTATAATAAATTGATAGACTCATCAACCAGTGCCCTTCATGAGGACTGAAAATGTATTTATAAGTTGTTGGGACATAAATATAAATAAAACTTAATCATACTTGCTATACTGTCATCATCATATCTCATATAATATCTAATCAGTGAAACCCATGTAATGCTTCCGAACACTCCCCCTATAGGTTCAACTTTGATTACTTTTTCGAATTTATAGCACAACCATAAATAAACCTTAATTATACTTTCTTTTATCTTTTTGAATGATCTGAAACTTATTTTTCGCCCACAATGACAGAATTACTATTCCTTATTTTTAGCTACTGTCCAATAAAAGCTGTGTAGATTTATTATGAGATTCACAATCAATTCAGCAAATAAATCATGCAATAGCTAAATGACTTGATTCTTTTCATTTGTTAGCCTTAAATCATTTGGTTCTAATGGCCCAAATTTCATCAAGAAATATTTCATTAAACCACTACAATGTTTCTTTATAGGGAAGCAATATTTCCACTTAATAATTTAATCTTGGCACGTCACAGCTAGCTGAAAATCTAACTTATTTTTCAAGTTTTTTTAAAGTATCATGTTTGAGCCAAAAAGTAGCTTATAAGTCAGCTTTTTAAAAAGCTATTTACACTAGCTTTTTAAGAGCTTTTTAAAATTTTTCCAAATATATTCCTTAATTAATTATAAAAACACATTTTTTTAAATATGCTTTTATATCATTTCATATTTTTCAGCTAATTTTATCAAAGATCATTTTTTATCAGCTATCAGTTAACTTTTTATTTAACAGCTAGTTTTTCAACTATCAGTTAACTTTTTATTTAACAACTAGTTTTTCAATTAGCACGTCAAATATAGCCTAAGACTACAAATCATTTATTTCGTCCTACATGGCATGAAAATGCCACATCATTTGTGCATTTGACTTTATTACAGTTTTATGTGTACTTTTTAAAACCTAAAAATTATAGTTTTTGGTTGCCATTCACATTTTCTTCCGGAACTTAAGATTTTATTTAAGTTCCATCTTTGTGGTTTGTTCATGTTCTTCATAATGATAACAAAATCTATTTATTTATTAAATTTATAAAATCTTAAAAGCTCAAGAAAATAAGAAAACTTAAATTACAACTACCAAAGAGGATGAAAGTGTATCATACTAGCATGACCTGAAGTTCAAAAAACTTGTAAGTAAAATTGCAAACAATTTATCAAAATCAAGAAAAAACATAAAAATAAAAATACAAAAAAAGGAATTCGACATGAAAACAAATATAAAAAACCAAACCTACTTCATTGCAATACGCCTAAAAACCGCTGTAAAAGTCTGCCCTCCATTTCTCTCAACTTTCTGTCCTTCCTCCGTTGCACAACTCAAAAGCTTCACAACAGGATCCGCTTCAAGTTCTTCATCTGTAAGTCCTTCAAACAACGGATGATTCTCCAAACAAGATTTCATCCACTCTCCAAGTTCTTCAACATCTGTAATGGTGTATATAATCCCACCTTCTTTAATCACATAAGCATATTCATCCAACAAAAAAGGGCTTATGACACGCCTTCGATGATTCTTCTCTTTGAAATGAGGATCCGGGAACAGGAAAAACATCTTTGAAAGCTGTGATTTTGAGAAGTAATTCGGGATGTATTTCATGGAATTGGTTCGGACTACAGAGACGTTTTGGTATTGATTAGGGTTTGAGATTCGAAGAGCTAGAATCCGTTCTTTCACGTATTCCGTTACTTTGTCTCGCAATTCCATTCCGATCATGAGGGTGTTGGGGAAGAGGGTTGCGAGACTGATTAAAAGGCCGCCGAATCCGCATCCGATGTCGGCGAATTCGACCTTTCTGGAATCGGAATCGGAATCAGAATTGGGAGATGGGAAGAATTGAGGGAAGTGAAGGGAGTAGTCTACATGGTGAGGGGAGATTGGAACTGGGAAATGGGAATCGCTGAGTGGGTTGCTGTGAGCTCGAGCTCTGTAAAATCGTTTTCTTGGTAACCGAGTTGACTTGCTGATGCAGGGGTTTGACTCCTCTATCTTCATATTCGAAAATTTGCCCCAATTTCTGCAACAATTTTAAATGTTACGAAATGATGCCAAATGAAAATGCTGGAAGTTTTGAAATTAGCAAGATGCCATGTACGCATACATATGATATGGAGGTTTAGATTTGAGGAAAAACATAGTAGAAGATGATGGATTAAAGAAGATATGCAATTTTTAAACTTTACATATGCGGAAAACCTAGATTGTGATAGAGAGTATGGAAGTTGAAGAAAAAGATTAAACAAATAAATATCTAGATCATGGATTCTAAGAAACAACAAGTCGCTACTTCGAAACAACAGTATTGAATAAGGGAGCTTTTAGACAAGACAACTAACATGATGAAGAGATGATGAACTATTCCTGGAATAAAAAAAACGTCGCACGTAGAAAAACAACTTAATTGCTTCAAACAATGAAGCCATTGAACTCACATGTTTTTAATCAGGTGTTTTTGGTCTCGTATAATTAGCGGATGAGCTGTTTCCTGCAATTAAAAGGATAATCAACTAAACAAAATGTTTCAAATCGAGAAGAAAAGAACTTGTGATAAATCCGCACACATTGCCGGTGTATGTGTGTGTGTGCGTAGAGAGAGAGAGAGAGAGAGAGAGAGAGAGAGAGAGAGAGAGAGATTCTACCTGCGCTGCTGCTACTTCAAGTCTTCAATATCATCGGTAGACGAAGGATGAAGAATTAAGGGTGAAATTGGGAATTAGGGCAAAATCATCTAAAGGGCTTCTTAGATTATGAATTACACATTTCTACCCCTAGGTTTTCACAGTTTGTCAAATTCTTAGTGCAATTGACTTCATTTTTCGTGTAAAATACAATGATAAATGCTTAGTTTAAAATTATTTATTTAACTAATTATTAATAACTATCATCTTAATTGTTGTTTGCAAGGTTGTTAATATTGGAATCTTATAAAATTTAATAATTTTTTTTAACTTTAAAAAGTTGCTTTTATCAATTATTATTTTAACAATGGTTATCTATAATTAAAAAATAATAATAATAAATTACAAACTCAAAACAATATTTATACATAAATATAATCAATTAGTTCATTCAAACCGTTTTATAAAAATCTACAAAAAATACTATGTATTGCGAAATTCAGGATATCATCCTAAAAAAAACCTAATTGAAAAAGAAAATTATATATATATATATATATATATATATATATATATATATATATATATATATATATATATATATATATATATTCAATTAGTTCATTCAAACCGTTTTATAAAAATTTACAAAAAATACTATGTATTGCGAAATTCAGGAAATCATCCTAAAAAAACCTAATTGAAAAAGAAAATTATATATATATATATATATATATATATATATATATATATATATATATATATATATATATATATATATATATATATATATAATTCAAACAGATTGTTTAAAATATAATGATAAAAAAATCAACATAATTCTCAAAATAGATGAGAATTGAGCCGATTAAACAAAATTATTTTTTATTCTTTGTTCATCTATTGTGTACTTAAAAAGGAATTGCCAACTATAAATTTGGGATCTAAGTCGGTTGAATAAGATTATGTTGTATAAATATTCTAAATTTGGATTTCGATCCCAACCAGGGGTTTTGCCCTTGGACCCCGTCAGGGGCTGCCACGCATTGGACCCCGCTCCCAGGGGCGATGCCCCCGGACCCCCGTTCGTTCAGGGGCATCGCCTCTAAATGACAGTCTACTTTTAATCTTGAATAAACTTAAACAAGTGTGCACTCCACACATTTCTTACTTGTTTAATATTTATCAAGATCACTTTTCGTCAACAATGTAATCTCATTACACTTAAATCACATCAGTGAAACTAATCACCAACATTCCTCAGAGTGTACAAGGAAAAGTATCACTTTGAAAACTTCCTCGAACCGTTCCCATTAAAGTCGTATGTGAAAAAACCATCGGTACTTCATAGAAAGAAGTTTACTAGAAAATGTCCTGGAAAATCCTTTGTCGAAAAGGTTTTCCTTGGAAGGGGTTTTACAAAAAAGTATCTCCCTTGGGAATCCCTACAGAACAACTATTCCTGAGATATTTCGTAGGAACCCTCATCCCCCCCCCCCCTTTTTTTTCTAGTAGTGTTTGTACTATTGGATAAATAGTTTGACATTTCTCAAACAACTAATTTTACCGAAGCTAAACAAAAAAATACCTACATGAATGATGCAAAATCAGAAGTCCAAAAAATAAATCTTTTAAAATGTTTAAAATATCATATAACAAATTGATGCTAAATAGAACTCTGCTATGTCTTCTGGATTGCTGCTATGGCAAAGATTTGAGGATCACAGAGCAAAGTCGTTAGAACCGACCCAGGAAACGTACCCCGGGAGCAAACTCTGACGATCAAGTTAGATTGGTTGGTAGAGATAAGATGGTTCTCACTAGCTGGATAGAACCATCTTTGTGCTTGGGGTATGGGGTGTATGGGTATGGTGGCTGAAGGTGGAGAGTGGCGGCTAAGCCAAGGGGAAGGTATAGAGTGGCAGCTAAGCCACCGGGAAAAATTTCCCTCTCCATGGAGGAGGTACTGTTCACTTTATATGCAAAAATTAGGTCAAGGAGAATTGGGTCTGGACTTGGGCCAGCCCAATTCAGGCCCAACTAGTAAGGAGTTAGGCAAGGCCCACTAAGGGCTCTGGGCGAGGCTAGCGAGCGCGCACCAGGCATGGTTGGATGGTGTTCATTAAGAAAAGGCTGAAAAGGAAGTGTCAGGTAGGGATAGTAGGAAAGTGCCAAGCAAGGCTAGGAAGGAAGCACTAGGCAGGAAAATATTAGGCAAGGTTGGCAACGGTGCGCCGGGTGGGGCTTACAGGACAGTATCACGTGGAATAGATTGGGCTTAGTAGCCAGCGATCATGGATACATCATACGGGAGAGCATCACATGGAATAGATCGGGCTTAGTAGCCAACGATCGTGGATACATTACTCGGTGAGCATCTCGTGGAATAGATTGGGCTTAGTAGCCAATGATCATAGATAAATCATGCGGGAGAGTATCATATGGAATAGATCAGGCTTAGCAGTCAGCGATCGTAAATACATCATACGAGAGAGCATCGCATGGAATAAATTGGGCTTAGAAGCCAACAATCAAAGATACATCACGTGGGAGAGCATCACGTGGAATCATATAAGAAAAGGTTACGATCCTTTGAGTCTTGTTGGCGGGGTATGCCACTATAAGGGAGTCGGGTTGAGAAGCCAAGTGACTCAGGGAAAAGGTACTGAACCTTGCAGGAAGAGCATGCCGCTATAATGGAGTCGAGCTGAGAAGCCAAGCAACTCGGGGCAAAAGTTACTAAACCTTGCAGGTGTAGCTTGCCGCTATAATGGAGTCGGAATGAGAAGCCAAGCAACTCGGGGGAAATGTATTAAACCTTGTAGGCGGAGCTTGCTGCTATAATAGAGTCGGGTTGAGAAGCCAAGAAACTCGAGAAAAAGGTACTTAACCTTGTAAGTGGAGCTTGTCGCTATAATGGAGTCGGGATAACAAGCCAAGCGACTAGGAGAAACCCAAACTATAGCATCCCCTTGTAGAATCCCAAGATGAATCATTTACCCTATTTGTAACTTATGAGCCCAATTGCTTTCTCTTCTCTCTCTTTTTTTTCTTGCGTGTGTAACATAAACAAAAAATATTAGCCACTTGTGATGTTAACAACTTGGATGGAAGTCTTCCAACTGCATCCCACTCTCCTGATTTGTAGTAACTATTAAGGATGACAATAAAACACGGGGGGCTAGTGATCGGAGGCTCCTCATCGGAGGGTGTCAATTGTAGAGAGTTAGGTGGAGCTCGGCAGCGGCGCAAATCTGATTGATCATTTTGGAGCTGTTGTCGTTGTCGCTGGGAGTTAACATATGGCTGACTATGATGCTTTATCTCCTGTGGGCAGCGAATAAACGAGAAGACAGAGGGTCCTCCCATATTTTATTCCTACTTATCCTCCTACTATATCAAATGTTGACATGTGTCACATTTAGTGACACATTTAATGAAATTCATAATATTTTAATCCATTTGTCACCATTTAATAAGGGTAAGAGGATAATAGGAAGAAAATGTAGGAGGATATTTAATTTCTCAATAAATATTGAATTCTAATAATTTAGGCAGTCATTATTTAATCACCATACCATATTTATCTCATATATCCTCCATAATGTTGTAGTAATGAGACCATCTTGTAATGAGACCATGAATGTCACACCCTGGCCATCGACAGAAACACCGGCAAGTGTAACGTCATTTCTCGTATCATAGTTATCAACTTCCTAAATACACATGTAATTTAAAACACTTCAACATAAAGTTGGTGAGTCCACAGGTTTTGACTCCATATAAAAATAATACATTTTCCAAGTTCAAAAGTATAGTATTGAAAGTATCATTTTGACTCTCAAACATTTAGTATATATATCCTAGGTATAATGGTTTACTTACCAAATAATTATATACCTATAAGTCTTATTATTATAAATATAAATGTTTGTAATTCCATACAAACTAAGTTGCTACGTATAAATCTTATTTCAATTCTATACGAGTAAAACCACTACATATAAATCTATTTCAATTCTATACGAGTAAACAAAATAGGTATAGTGGTCTACTTAATATACAAGTAATATACCTACCATATTTTTATACTTAGAGTATAAGTCCTTGGGAAACTTATACTTAACATTCATACTTGTATATCGACAAAGTATAATGCTTCTAACAGTTTGCTACCATGAGCATGTACTATGACATAATACCTCTTATAAAACCCACTCATGATTTCCGTGAGGACAACCAACTTTTGATTTCCATGAGGACAACCCACTCATGATTCCCATAAGAAGAACACCGTACGCTTCATCGACGCCAGAACAATAACAAAAAAAAAATGATAGTTCGTCACTTGCTTATGGTTGACTGTAGCTAACAATCACAAGTGGGGTTGTCAACCCGTATACTAATTATACATGACTTCCTCGATCAAACGGGATTAATGGTTACAGTTCAGAGGATTTCCGCTAAGATCCCCAATCTTAGTTGATGAATATAACTAGTCATGTAGACTTCGACGACTTCCTATAGCTCTAACAACATAAACATTTTCGTGTCTAAAACCCTAAGTTACTAGACTATGCTTTTAAACGTTACTCCTAACTTCATAACATGTAGGCAGTATAACAGCTATAACTTGAAGTAAAACCAGGTTTTATCTTGACATAAAACCAAATAACAACAATATATAACATACCAAGTTTTATCTTTTCATAAAACTAACAATAACAACATATAGCATACCAAGTTTTATCTTGACATAAAACCAATAATAACAACATACTTTATAAATTAACATATAGAACTTCCAAGTACAACTCCGGAACTATATCACACACAATATATATATATATATATATATATATATATATATATATATATATAGAATCTTAAGTATAACTCAAGATCTACATTAGTATAATAACATGCTAGCAAGTTGATAATAGTTGTATATATTCAAAATATTATATTTAAACAACTATATCCCGGTTAATATAACTATCTATGTTGATACTAATATACTATCATATAGACATAATTTTAACGTATATACAATATTTAGCATGCATTTTCCCCCAAAAATATTAGAAAGTGGGGCTATGAAACTCACCCTAGTAGCATGATCTATAGAATCTAAATGGTCAGAGGCTCGTCATTGTTAGGCTCGGGAAGGAAAACGGCCTTCAGAAATGAGAGATCATAAAAGGAAAAGGTGTAAGGAATGAATGAGCTTTGATGGCTATTTATTGGCTGTTTTGGGCCATTTCACGTCGTGACGTACCTAGGGTCACGTCGTGAACCTCCATGCGTCACCCCGTAGCTTTAACACGTGTTTTCTAGCCCCGATTAGTGTCCCTGACACGTTTCACGTCGTGAACTTCATCTTCATGTCGTGACTTAAGGCGGCTAGGGTTTCTGCCACGTGTCATGCACTCAGACAGCTGCATCTTCGGAAGCTCATAACGTTTGCATACGAACTCCATTATTGACGTTCATTATATCCACGCGTAGGTGTTTCCAAGTACTACAACTTTCTTTTACACTTGAATAGCTAGTTCTAATTCTATTTTAAATTCCACTTGTTTTAAAGGCTATAGTGATAGAATTTATCATAACTTCTTCACACGAAGTCAGATTTAGAAGTTCTCTATATTTTTGGAATCATATTTATATTATAAAGTATGCATAAACGTTCATATTTATATTAGAATTTATCATGAAATACATAGTAAGTTTATCACATTACTAGTTTAACAAAATCACATTACATATTTGGTATAATCACATGTGATTGTTTTTGACCTATTTTGACTGGTGTTACATTCTCCCCCCGTTAGAATAATTTCGTCCCGAAATTTATCTTGTGGATGGGGTTTTGTTAAATAGTTAAGGAAAATATTATGTATATTGCTTATCTCTTGAGCTAACTTGAGTTGGTATGCGACAGAACTAATTCTTTCTAGAATTTCAAAAAGTCCTATGTATCGTGGGTTTAGTTTGCCTCGTTTCCCGAATTGAATTACGGCTTTCCAAGGAGAGAACTTTAACATTACTCTATCTTGAACTTGGAATTCCAAAGGCTTACGTCTTACATCATCATAACTCTTCTGACGATTACGTACTGCCTTTAATCGATCCTTAATTTGCACGATCTTTTAAGTTATCTCGTGGATTATTTCTGGCTCGGCACATAAGGAATCACCTATATGTTCTCTAGCCAATTGTGTGTCTCCAACTTCTTCGTGTAAAAACTACAGCTCCCAATTCAAGGTCATGGATAGTTTAATTATTCTCATGCACCTTAAGTTGTCATGATACGTAGGCGATAAATTTTCCTCTTTGCATCAACACACATCCCAATCCTTGATTTGATGTGTCTCAGTATACGATGAAATCATCTGTACCATCTGGAAGGGATAGGATTGGTGCACTACACAACATTTTCTTTAGTTTCTGAAAAGCAGCTTCTTGTTTGTCTTCCCAGTTGAACTTCATATCCTTCTAGGTTAGTGTTGTAAGTGGCTTGGCTACCTTGGAGAAATTCTCTATGAATCTACGGTAGTAGCCAGCAAGCCATAAGATATGACGCACTTCTGTTGGCGTCTTTAGTGCTTCCCAATTCTTAATTGCTCCAGTCTTGGAGGGTTGGACATGAATCCCTTTGTTACTAACTACATGTTCTTCTCTAATCCAAAATTCACATTTGGAGAATTTGGCGTACAACTTTTTTTTCTTAGTAGTTCCAAGATTATTTGCATGTATTGACTGTGTTCTTCCTTCATTCGTGAATATATCAATATATCATCGATAAATACTATCATGAATTTATCCAAGTACGGTTTTGCTAACACTATTAATGAGATCCATAAACACTGCTGGAGCGTTGGTCAATCCCAAAAGGCTTAACTAGGAACTCAAAATGACCATACCAAGTCCTAAATGTTGTCTTCGGAACATCGTCTTCTTGTATTCTGAGTTGATGGTATCTGAGATCTATCTTTAATCTACTAGAATCTTCATGTGTTTGAGTCTATCAACCACCATATCCAAGTTTAGTTGTATATCGGCCTGACCATAATTAAACATAGGTGATCAGTCTACGTTTAGTTGTGGTTCGTACCATGTACAATAAAACTCGACTAAGTAGTTTGACATAAAACCTTGCATGGAATTCTTATTGAGGGTTTGGGTTTTCTATATTTTTGGGTTATATACACGTGTTCTCATCGCGGGACTGAGTTCATACATAACTCTATATCTTTGTGTTTGTTGTATTCACGAGTATTCTAAATTATTCTTTGTTACTTCAAGTCTAGCTGATAAGGCACCGACCAGTTAGGACAGTCGGTGGACAGGATCATTTTAGCATATAGCCATTCTGAAAATCCAGCAACCCAAATCGACATGTTTATCCTATCATCGCTCCCGTAAGTAGTCCTTCAGTAGAATATTTAATAATACTTTATATTGCTGGCTAAGGAATATACCTAAACCTAACAAAGTAAGCCCTAAAATATAGTCATGCTTTCCTAAGATGTACTAATTCACTATAGTTAATAGCTCAGATACCAATCAGTCACACCGCGGCCTTTGGCGGAAACACCGGGCAGTGTAACGTCATTTCTCGTATCATAGTTATCAACTTCCTGAAAACACATGCAATTTAAAATACGTGAACATAAAGTTGGTGAGTCCACAGGTTTTGACTCCATATAAAAATAATACATTTTCCAAGTTCAAAAGTATAGTTTTGAAAGTATCATTTTGACTCTCAAACATTTAGTATATATATCCTAGGTATAATGGTTTACTTACCAAATAATTATATACCTATAAGTCTTATTATTTTAAATATAAATGTTTGTAATTCCATACAAACTAAGTTGCTACGTATAAATCTTATTTCAATTCTATACGAGTAAAACCGCTACGTATAAATCTATTTCAATTCTATACGAGTAAGTAAAATAGGTATAGTGGTCTACTTAATATACAAGTAATATACCAACCATGTTTTTATACTTAGAGTATAAGTCCTTCGGAAACTTATACTTAACATTCATACTTGTATATTGACAAAGTATAATGCTTCTGATAATTTGCTACCAAGAGCCTGTAACCGCTAATATGACATAATACCTCTGATAAACCCACTCTTGATTTCCATGAGGACAACCCACTCATGATTCCCATGCGGACAAGACCGTATGCTTCATTGACGCCGGAACAATAACAAGAAAAAGGATAGTTCGTCACTTGCTTATGGTTGACTGTAGCTAACAATCACAAGTGTGGTTGTCAACCCGTATAATAATTATACATGACTTCCTCGCTCACACGGGATTAACGGTTACCGTTCAGAGGATTTCCGCTAAGATCCCCAATCTTAGTTAATGATTACAGTTACTCATGTAGACTTCGACGACTTCCTATAGCTCTAACAACAAAAGCATTTTCGTGTCTAAAACCCTAAGTTACTCGACTATGCTTTTAAACATTACTCCTAACTTCATAGCATTTAGGCAGTATAACAGCTATAACTTGAAGTAAAACCAGGTTTTATCTTGACATAAAACCAAATAACAACAACATATAACATACCAAGTTTTAACTTTTCATAAAACTAACAATAACAACATATCTGTCACACCCCGACCATCGGCGGAAATACCGGGCAGTGTAACGTCATTTCTCGTATCATAGTTATCAACTTCCTGAAAACACATGCAATTTAAAATACGTCAACATAAAGTTGGCGAGTCCACAGGTTTTAACTCCATATAAAATTAATACATTTTCCAAGTTCAAAAGTATAGTTTTGAAAGTATCATTTTGACTCTCAAACATTTAGTATATATATATATATATATATATATATATATATATATATATATATATATATATATCCTAGGTATAATGGTTTACTTACCAAATAATTATATACCTATAAGTCTTATTATTATAAATATAAATGTTGGTAATTCCATAAAACTAAGTTGATACGTATAAATCTTATTTCAATTCTATATGAGTAAAACAGCTACGTATAAATCCATTTCAATTCTATACGAGTAAGGAAAATAGGTATAGTGGTCTACTTAATATACAAGTAATATACCTACCATATTTTTATATTTAGAGTATAAGTCCTTGGGAAACTTATACTTAACATTCTTACTTGTATATCGACAAAGTATAATGGTTCTAACAGTTTGCTACCATGAGCCTATACTATGACATAATACCTCTTATAAAACCCACTCATGATTTCCATGAGGACAACCCACTCATGATTGCCATGAGGAGAACATCGTACGCTTCATCGGCACCGGATCAATAACAAGAAAAAGGATAATTCGTCGCTTGCTTATGGTTGACTGTAGCTAACAATCACAAGTGGGGTTGTCAACCCGTATAATAATTATACATGACTTCCTCACTAACACTAGATTAACGATTACAGTTCATAGGACTTCCACTAAGATCCCCAATCCTAGTTGATGAATACAATTACTCATGTAGACTTCGACAGTTTCCTATAGCTCTAACAACAAAAGCATTTTCGTGTCTAAAACCCTGAGTTACTAGACTATGCTTTTAAACATTACTGCTAACTTCATAACATTTAGCAACTATAACAGCTATAACTTGAAGTAAAACCAGGTTTTATCTTGACATAAAACCAAATAACAACAACATATAACATACAAATTTTATCTTTTCATAAAACTAACAATAACAACATATCTGTCACACCCCGGTCGTCGGCGGAAATACCAGGCAGTGTAACGTCATTTCTCGTATCATAGTTATCAACTTCCTGAAAACACATGCAATTTAAAATATGTGAACATAAAGTTGCTGAGTCCATAGGTTTTGACTCCATATAAAAATAATACATTTTCCAAGTTCAAAAGTATAGTTTTGAAAGTATCATTTTGACTCTCAAACATTTAGTATATATATCCTAGGTATAATGGTTTACTTACCAAATAATTATATACCTATAAGTCTTATTATTATAAATATAAATGTTTGTAATTCCATACAAACTAAGTTGCTACATATAAATCTTATATCAATTCTATGCGAGTAAAACCGCTACGTATAAATCTATTTCAATTCTATACGAGTAAGTAAAATAGGTATAGTGGTCTACTTAATATACAAGTAATATACCTACCATATTTTTATACTTAGAGTATAAGTCCTTGGGAAGCTTATACTTAACATTCACACTTGTTTATCGACAAAGTATAAAACTTCTACCAGTTTGCTACCATGAGCGTGTAATCGCTGCTATGACATAATACCTCTGATAAAACCCACTCATGATTTCCATGAGGACAACCTACTCATGATTCCAATGAGGACAACACCGTACACTTCATCGACGCCGGAACAATAACAAGAAAAAGGATAGTTCGTCACTTGCTTATGGTTGACTGTACCTAACAATCCCATGTGGGTTGTCAACCCGTATACTAATTATACATGACTTTCTCGCTCACACGGGATTAACGGTTACAGTTCATAGGATTTCCGCTAAGATACCCAATCGTAGTTGATGAATACAATTACTCATGTAGACTTCGAAGGCTTCCTATAGCTCTCACAACAAAAGCATTTTTGTGTCTAAAACTCTAAGTTACTATACTATGCTTTTAAACATTACTCCTAACTTCATAACATTTTGGCAGTATAACAACTATAACTTGAAGTAAAACCAGGTTTTATATTGACATAAAACCAAATAACAACATATAACATACCAAGTTTTATCTTTTTATAAAACTAACAATAACAACATATAGCATACCAAGTTTTATCTTGACATAAAACGAATAATAACAACATACTTTATAAATTGATATATAGAACTTCCAAGTATAACTCTGGAACTATATTGCACACAATATATATATATATATATATGTATGTATATATATATATATATATATATATATATATAGAGAGAGAGAGAGAGAGAGAGAGTCTTAAGTATAACTCAAGATCTACATTAGTATAATAACATACTAACAAGTTGATAATAGTTGTATATATTCAAAATATTATATTTAAACAACTATATCCCGGTGAATATAACTATCTACGTTGATACTAATATACTATCATATAGACATAATATTAACGTATATACAATACTTAGCATGCGTTTTCCACCGAAAATATTAGAAAGTGGGGCCGTGAAACTCACCCTAGTAGTGTGATCTATAGAATCTAAATGGCTAGAGGCTCTTCATTGTCAGGTTCGGGTAGGAAAACGGCCTTCGGAAACGAGAGAGAGTGAAAGGAAAAGGTGTAAGGAATGAATGAGCTTTGATCGCTATTTATAGGCTGTTCTGGGCCATTTCACGTCGTGACATACCTAGGGTCACGTCGTCAACATCCGTGAGTCACCCCGTAGCTTTAACACGTGTTTTCTAGCCCCGATTAGTGTCCCTGACACGTTTCACGTCGTGAACTTCATCTTCATGTCGTGACTTAAGGAGGCTAGGGTTTTTGCCATGTGTCATGCACTCAGACAACTGCATCTTCGGAAGCTCAAAACTTTTGCATACAAACTCCATTATTGACGTTCATTATATCCACGCGTAGGTATTTCCGAGTACTACAACTTTCTTTTACACTTGAATAGCTAGTTCTAAGTCTATTTTAAATTCCACTTGTTACAAAGGCTATGGTGATATAATTTATCATAACTTCTTCATGCAAAGTTAGATTTAGACGTTCTCTGTATTTTTGGAATCGTATTTACATTATAAAGTATATATGAAAGTTCATATTTATATTAGAATTTATCATGAACTACATAGTAAGTTTATCACATTACTAGTTTAACAAAATCACATTACATATTTGGTATAATCACATGTGATTGTTTTTGACCTATTTTGACTGGTGTTACAACAAAGGACCCGTATAGGATGTCGTTCTTTTGCAACAACATCAATGTGCTTTGTTGGTGTTAATCCGTGTCAAAATCACGTCATTGTCTTGGGTGGTATGTTAGTTTTTAGCTTTGTTTGTTGAAGTTTGATCCGGTAAAAGCCATGTTGGAAGTAGTTGAACTAGTGGGTAGAAGTGTTTTTTTTATTGGTCCTTAATTGTTGATTTGGTGAGTTGAAGTTTGATCTCGCAAAATTTCCCCACAAAATTTCTTTCTTACTCTATTTTTTTCAATGTTTTAAAAACCACTTTGAACTACTTTTGAACCGTAATGAATTGGCTGGTTTTCATAAAACTCAATTGAATCAGTTAAATTAAATTGATTGAACCGGTTAAATTAAATAAAATTATGTGGAAATAATACATTTTGTATAACAACCTTTGGTGTTTTTTCGCATCTATTCTAATTTCTTTAAATAAAAACACACATTAAATTTTATGAAGTTTTTTTTATTATACTCATTAACTATATTTTGTTTTCATGTTATATATATATATATATATATATATATATATATATATATATATATATATATATATATATATATATATATCATTACTATATATAAAAAGCCCTTTTATTCTGGTAGCTTGTACAACAAAATCACGGGATTATATTTCCTCCACGTAACCCAATACTAAAGGACACATTCTAGAAAAAAATGCCGACTCAAAAATTCCTAATCGTCACATCCTTTGTCTGGCTAAAGGAAATACATATGAATACATCCTCCAAATCTCCATTTGTTGCGTATTTACCTCCTCCACAAGAAGAAGTAGAAGTCGATTACATTCCCCACCGATACAGAACCCATAATTAAGCGATCAACAACTTACTTCATGGCGAACTAATGTCAAATCGAAAAAAAAAACCACGATTCAAAGCGATGTCACGCCGTCCTTTCATCCCGACAAGTACATCAGCACGAACCCAAATTTCATACGACTGTAAATAATTTAGAATCGTTCTTGCTTCTCTTTTACATTATAACACGGCATGTTGTCCTCTGATTTGTGAAATTGGTTGAAACAGTTCTGAAAAATTATTGTTTATATGTGAAATTGATGAACGGACTCTATCCAATTGATCGCATTGCATGACATTTGTCACGCTTCATCTTCCTGTTTCAATACAGGTCAAAAACCACTGTGATTGATTAGTTCCTTCATGTATTTTACCCTTTAGATAATCACTTTTCTTCTCTCGTTTCTTTTGTGATCTGTATGGTTATTACCTTTTCACAAGAATAATTCACAATATTCAAGAAGATTGGTTGTGTACAGAGGTCTCGATCCCAAACAAAAATTGACCATAATTATCCCAAATTACATATATTTAACTAACGGTTTAATTGCAAAACATCAAATTTCCATCAAATTAAAAAAAAAATTGAAATAGCCTTGAAATTGAAATATTGTTTTCCAGGTTCCTATCTTTCTAAAATTGACCATAATTGGTCAACTATTTCCTTTACTTAAAAAAAAACAGAAAACATCCACATATTACATTTTTTAATATCTTGTAATTTCTGTGTGTTATATCAATACAACATGGTGTTACAAGTTTAAGTTCAAATGAATTTGCATTTTTTTTAATTAGGAATCGACAATTCCGTAATTATATTCAAAATTGCAAATTAACCATCATGATGTAATTACACCTTAGTACTCTTTGTTACATTAACCAAAAATTGCAATTTGTTGATCGCATTAAGTACTTGTGAAGAATAAATCATTCATATCTACACTTATCTTAACTGCATTAGTGTTCCATATGAAAAATTATTTCACATTACAGCTACAACAGTAATCAATGGAACAACTCGTTATTCAGTTACAATTGCAGCATTTAGTTAGAATCAGGTATATGAATGAACCAGATCGTGAAACGATCAAGAAATTGGTATATTATTATCACCCAATTTCAACATCATGATCGGATGTCATCAACCATCAAACATTGACACAAAAAACACAATTGTTGATGGCTATTCTAACGTAGATAAGAAACTATACAGATGAACAACTATTATACACTGGAAAAAAATGGTAATTGTGCTGTTATAATTGACAAATTGGATATGGTTAATGAACTTAAACTTTAACATCAGGTTGTATTGACATAACACACCAAAATTACAGATACTAAAAAAATTTATATGTGGATGTTATCTGTTTTTTTTTAATTAAAAGGAAATAGTTGACCAATTATGGTCAAATTTAAAAACCTAGGAACATGGAAACAAAAGTACAATATCAAGGCTATGTCATTTTTTTTTAATATGATGGAAATTTGATGTTTTGCAGTTATCCATTACTTAAATACATGTAATTTGGTCAATTTACTGCTACAACACTAATCAATGGAACAACCCATTATTTAGTTAATATTGTGAAATTTACTTAGTATCAGATTTTTGTCAATTGAGCCTTATAAACTAATTATTTCAATGAACCAGATCACCAGTTGATCAAGAAATCGA
The DNA here is from genome assembly GCF_051521515.1 of Lactuca serriola. Taxonomy (NCBI): domain Eukaryota; kingdom Viridiplantae; phylum Streptophyta; class Magnoliopsida; order Asterales; family Asteraceae; genus Lactuca; species Lactuca serriola. The sequence goes on along the minus strand of NC_136412.1, from coordinate 98,070,334 downwards.
TATAGTATTATCACCAAATTTCAAGAAAAGGACTGGATGTCATCAACCATTAAACATTGACACAAAAGAAACAACTGTTGCTGGCTGTTCTAATGTAGATAAGAAACTATACAGAAGAATAAATATTATAAACTGGAAAAAAAGAATGGTAATTGCGCTGCTATAATTGACAAATTAGATATGGTTAATGATGCTCCTTCTTATAAGAAAAGATATAGAAAAGAAGCTATCATAAAATGGAAAAGGAAGAAAGTAAAGACTACTTGCCATAAAAATGTAACAATAAACAATAGAAATGGAAAACTAAATAATACCGTATGTACAGGTTTATACCATATACATGAAAAAATAACTAATGAAAGTGAAAGACTCAACATAAGAAAACTTATAAATCTAGGTCCACCAATTGATAAATCAAATAATCTAGACAAGAAAAATAGCAATAGAAAAGGAAAGATTCTATTGCAACAAGTAATTTTATCTGCTGATGTACTTCCAGAAGTGTTGCGTTGTTCTTATTGTCATGCAGTGAAATTTTATTCAGAAACATCAAATTTTTGTTGTCGGGAAGGTCGTATTGTATTATCCATATGTCATGCGAAATTTATTGACATCTAATTCTGAAGAAGCAAAATTGTTTAGAACATATATCAGAACATATAATAATACATTTGCATTCACATCATATGGTGTTAACCTTACAAGACGAAATATGGGTATTTACACTTTTAGAGTGCAAGGACAGATATATCATTTCATGACCGATCTACAACCTAAAGAGAAAGAAGCAAAAAACCTTCAATTATATTTTCACGATACGAATAATGAAATAGAAAATCGTTTAACATCTTCCCCAAGATTATCTAAACAATTAATTGCAACATGTATAAGTTATCTAGAGAATAATCCATATGCACTTTTTTTTTAGAAATTTAAGAGAAATTCCATGTTTAAATGAATATAAGATAATTCTTAAGACTATTCCAGGGCAAAGTCAATGTGATTATAACAAACCAGAGGTTTCACAAGTTGCGGCACTCTGGGTTGAGGGAGAAGAGAACGGTGAACATGGTCGTAGAAATATACAAGTACGAACACAGAAATATACAAGTACGAACACACAGTGATGAACCAAAGAGTGTTGAGTATTATTATTGTTGTTATGATCCTTTACAATACCCTCTGATGTTTCCATTTGGAGAACTTGGCTGGCATCAAAACATTCCAAAAAAAATCCCACTGAAATAGGAAATAGTAAAACAGTTAGATGTTCTGCCGACAGACTTATCTTCCCATCAAGTATTACAAATGTTCATGACTTATTAAATAATGAAGAAATAGGTAAGGAAATACCCTTCATGTTTTTGTAAAACTATAAATTGAAAGCAAAATATTTTTTTTCAGTTATGGGAAAATCTTTGGAGAATACAAAATGTGTCTCTGTAAGAGAATATTATGCATATAAACTTCAAATACGTTTGCATGATAAATCATGTTTGTTGCTTTTTGGTAGACAATTACAAAAATATATAGTTGATAGTTACATAAAATTAGAAACACAAAGGTTAGCTTTTTATAGAAATCAACAACAAGAGTTAAGACAAGAGTTCCTTCAAGGAGTGGTAGATGCTATGGCAAGTGGTGAAACAAGCGCGTCGACTATTGGTCGACGAGTGGTTTTACCCGCAAATTTTATTGGCAGTCCAAGGAACATGAGAAGAAAATACATTGATGCTATGGCATTAGTGCAAAAGTTTGGTAAGCCTGACATTTTTTTAACATTAACCTGTAACCCTAATTGGCAAGAAATCAAACAACACATGATGGGTAATGAGGAAACACAAAACATAGCAGATTTAATTATTAGAGTCTTCCATGCAAAACTTGAGCAATTTAAAAATGAAATTTTTGGGAAGGTTGTTGCACATACTTATGTTGTGGAGTTTCAAAAAAGAGGTCTACCACATGCTCATTTCTTACTTATACTTGCACCACAACATAAGATGTACCATGCAGAAGCATATGATGAGATAGTTTCTACCGAAATCCCAGATGAAAATTCAAATCCTCATCTATTTAGAATGGTGGTAAAACATATGCTTCATGGTCCATGTGGTGATCTTAATCCGAAAAATGTTTGTATGAAAAAAAGGGTATTGTAAGAATTTTTTTCCCAAAGCATTTTGTGGGGTAACAACACAAGATAATGATGCATGCCCTGCATATAGAAGACGTGACAATGGAGTTAAAGTTAAAGCTAGAGGTGCTATTCTAGATAATAGATGGGTTGTTCCATACAATCCATATTTACTATGTAAGTTTGATTGTCATATTAATATAGAAATATGCTCTACAATAAAGGTTGTGAAATACATATATAAGTATATATGCAAAGGATGCGACAAAATAAGCTTTTCCGTTTCACAAGATGATCATCCAACCATCATAAACGAAATTGATCAATTTCAAACAGGTAGGTGGATATCACCCCCAGAGGCCGCTTGAAGAATTTTCAAATTTTCATTAGGTGAAATCAAACCAGCAGTTATTCATTTGCCTTTACATTTAGAAAATTATCAACCAATAACATTAAAAAAAAGCAACTGAAAAATATTGTAGACAATTTAGGTAAAAGAAAAACTATGTTGACAATTTTTTTTTCTAGAATAGTACAAATAGATATGCACAACATCTCAATCTAAGATATGTAGAATTTCCTGACCATTTTGTTTGGAAATCAAACCAGAAAACTTGGCTACCTAGACAAACTGAAAATTCAATAGGACGCATTGTGGTGGCACATCCAAGTGAAGGTGAGAGATATTATTTGAGAATATTGTTATCTAAAATTCGATGTCCAAAGTCATACAACGATCTTAAACTTTGTAATGGACAAAAATTTGACACCTATCACGAATTTGCATTATTACGAGGATATTTACTTGATGATAACAACCAACAATTATGCATGCAAGAGGCATCAAACTTCCACATGCCATATGAATTAAGAAGACTTTTTAAAACTTTACTTGTGTTTACAAATCTAAACAATCCATGTAAATTATGGCATGCGTTTGAAGATCACATGCTAGAGGATTTTAAAAAGTGCAATAATTATTCATCACTTGAAGCAAAGCGTCGCGCATTTAAGCAAATCAACACATTTCTACAGTTAAATGGAAAACAACTTTCAGATTACAATATATTGCCAAATGAGATATCTTATGTTGAATTAGAAGATGAAACAAGTGAAATAATAGCATAAAGAAGTATTATTGTATCAGAAAGCGATCAAAAAGCAATACAAAATCTAAATGAAAAACAAAAGTTTGCTTTTGATACAATAATTGGAAAAGTAGAAAATAAAATAAGTGGTGTGTTTTTTATTGATGGTCCAGGTGGTACAGGGAAAACGTACCTGTACAGAGCATTGTTAGCAAACAACAGATTAAAAGGACATATAGCTTTAGCAGCAACAACATCAGGTATTGCTGCCTCATTACTACCGGGGGGTAGGACAGCACATTCCAGGTTTAAAATTCCATTAGACTTAACAGATAGATCAAATTGTCGGATAAGTAAACAATGTGCATTCGGTATATTGATTAAAAGTTGTAAAATAATTATACGGGATAAAGCCCCAATGGCTAAACTCTCAGGAATAGAAGCTCTAGATGATCTTTTACGTGATCTTATGGTAACAGAAGAACTTTTTGGTGGAAAAGTAGTTGTACTTGGTGGTGATTTTAGACAGACATTGCCGGTTGTTTCGAATGGAAGCAAACATGATACAATTGTTGCTTGTTTGACCAACTCTTACCTATGCGAAGACTACACCTTCTACAATTAGATGAAAACATGAGGACGTTACAAGATCCAATTTTTACTGACTTTCTTTTATGATTAGGTGATGGTAATGAATATTCAGATGAGGATGATGTTACTCTTCCAAAACAAATTGTTATGGAAGAAAGTGAAGAATCAGAAGGATTACACACTCTTATTGAATATGTTTACCCAAATATTTCACAACATTACACAACAATAGCTTCGTCAGTGAACCGAGCTATTTTGACAACGAAAAATACTTTTGTTGATCAGATTAACGATATATTAATACACAAATTCAAAGGTGAAGAGAAAGAGTATGTTAGTTTCGATGAAACCCTTGACCCAAATGACCAAGGTCATTATGATGATCTTCTACACTCTTTAACACCAAATGGAATGCCACCACATAGACTAATTTTAAAACAAAATGCACCTATTATATTACTGAGAAACATGAATCCAATAGAAGGATTGTGTAATGGTACAAGACTCTTTTGCAAGGACTTTAAAAGGAATATCATTCGGGCAGAGATAACATTTGGTGATTATGCTGGGAAAGAGGTGTTTATTCATAGAATTCCATTACAGCCAACTACAGGTGAAGGCTACACAGTGCCATTCAAAAGAACACAATTTCCAATCAAACTATGCTTTGCGATGACTATAAATAAAGCACAAGGAGAAGCACTAGACATTATGGGTGTATACCTTAAAGAACCTATATTTTCACATGGACAACTATACGTTGCCCTGTCCCGTGCTTGAAGAATTGAAAGCATCAAAGTGGTTATCAAAGAATCACAAAAAACTCCGGACAACAATAAGACAAAAAATATTGTATATCAAGAAGTATTACAATGTTCTAAACACAACTAAAGGTATGACTACAAACAAACATGGGTGAAGCCAGGATTTTAGGATAAGGGGGGCTTGAGTTTGTAAAATTGAAAGAGATATGATAAAGAAAAAAAATTGTCTAATATTCTCCCTAACAAAATATGGTTGTCGGTAGGGATGTTATTCGGGTCGGAACCGAACCAAACCAACCCGAACCCAAATAAACCGAAAAACGAATAAGAGTAATTATATGAACCGAAAACCGAACAAAATAAGCAATATGGGTTCGGTTCGGTTCGGGTATTATTCGATTTGGTTCGGTTCCTGACCGAATAACCCAAATAACATGTACAAGATAATTAAGGAGCCGAATAACCCGAATAACCCAAATAACTCAAATAACATTTACAATGTGATTATAAATATTGTATTTTGTATGACTTTTGTAGCTTATGATAAACACAAATAACACGGATAACATGGATTAACTATTCTTAATATATAAAATGTAAAATCCAACCACCACATTTTTAAGATATAGTTATTAAGCAACATATTAAACACTAAACATTAAACATCTAAAACACCCACAAATCTATCTATAAGTATATAAGTTAAACGTTAAACATTACATGGGTATTTTGGGTAACGATCGATAGAATACAAGACGGAATAAGCAATCGTGCAAGTGGAAATTTTTTTTGACTTTTCATATTCGGTTCAGTGCTTTTGGACTGAATAAGCCCTTATTCGGGTAACCCGAACCGAATAACCCGAAAACCGAATAAGCCTTATATAGATACCCGAAAACCGAATCGAATTGCTTATTCGGGTCTAATTCGGTTCGGTTTGAGTTTTCGGGCCAAATTCTCATCCCTAGTTGTCGGTCACTACTGTCTTCTTTGTTTGAAAAAAGAATCTATAGTTTTTTTTTCTCATGGTTTACCTTATGATTGTAAGAATTAAGAAACTAATTGACCAATCATAATACTATCATTAATTACAAATTATACTGCTAAAAAATATTAACCATAAATTAAAAAAAAAGAACATAAATAGAATATATATTAACTAATAAAAGGGGAAATTACCTTTTGAAATTTCATGTCGATCAATTTAAATAAGTAATTATGATGAATAATTAAATACTATATTTGCAGTACTTCTTTTACTTTGCCGATGATTTGTATATCGCAAGATAGATTCGTCGTCTGCCGATTGATAGTTGCCACAACTAATATATTTGTTATCTGTAATCGTGCAACACAATATGAAATAAAATGGGTTGGCTAAAGGTGGCTGGTGGGCTTGAAATTCATTTTTATTATGGGCTTAAAACAATATGTGTTTATAATCAATACTTATTTATATCAAATAAGAGAAGTTGGAGGGGGCATGTGAGCTAATGTGGCAGGGGTGTGCACTGAGGAAGGTGTGCACTGAGGAAGGTGTCGATTGCATTTATTGTCATTCTCTATTGGTATCACTTTTTTAACTTAATTTGCTCTCTGGTCACTATTTTTTCAGAATTTTACCTGAGTGTAAGAACCATTTCATTTTTATTTTTTCGTTGATTTGGATAACAGAAGAACATCAACATTTTACCCCAAACTCTATACAACAGTCAGAAGTTTAACCAATTCGAAAAGATTTAGCATTTCATCATAAATTGTCACTTCTGATTATGATGCGAAGGAAACCGTCTTGATTTTAGTTATATTTCAAATTACTGATATATTTGTAATTATAAATTTTGTTTCGATGAAAAATGCTATTGTCAACTCTCGATTTAATACCAAATCACATGGAATGTAATATTAATTTGTGCTTCCGTGTCCCATATGTTTGGATGGCCAAAGCGAAGTAACAAGATATTCACATGGAATCAAAATAAACAGGTTTCTCATTGTTCATTAGTAATATCTTTTACTATTAAAGCTTTGCAGAAGTTTTACCTTTACCCACACTAAGAAATAGGGACGAGCAAAGGAACTAACCTGGTTGGAACCAGCTTGATCCAGCCTAGCCCGAGAACCGAAGTCGGCCGAAGTTAAGGACCGAACTAGACCGCCGGTTCTGGTTCTACCGATTCCCAGTTCCTACCGGTCCTCGATAAATAGCAAAAAACGGTTTACTTTTTGCCGGTTCTACCAGTTTCGGTTCCTACCGGTTCTCAGCTCTAAGAAACCACAAGAATAACGTCTCGGTCCCGTCCAAACCGGTTCAATCTGGTTCCGGTTTTGGTATCGGTTCCGGCCAGTTCCCAGGTACATATGCTCATCCCTACTAAAAAAGATATGAATTAGATACATTGCATCTAACTGTCATTTATCTAACATTACATATCAACATACTTATCTTCACTCTTTCTATTCCAAAAATTACTATGAGTAACATGTGCATAATTATATTTGTGCTAGGAGAGAATGCTGATTTTAATTTTTAACAGAAATCAAATTTTATATATTTAATTCATAAATATTGAATACTTTTTATATGATTATGAGCAGGAGGCCCACACAGTACTAAGGTTCCCGGTAAAGAAATATTGTAGAGCAATTCCGCCTTGTTTCCGAGTTTTTTCGTAAATTCATTAAAAGAAAGGGAAGGAAAATTTTGACGGAAAGAAAGGGAAGTGAAGAAAAATATTCATTATTCCGTGTTCCCGAGTTCGAAGGAAATGAAAGGAAAATTTTAAGTTTTTATGTTCCTGAGTTAGGAGGAAAAAGAAAATAAAACATAAAATTTTCCTTCCCCTCACTTTCTTCCCAAATCCGCCCAATTTGGGAGGAAAATTTGGAAGGAAAATATGACTCCAAAATCCTTCCCCTCCCCTCACTTTCCTTCCATTAATGAAACTTGGGAACACGATTTTCCTTCGACACCGCTCACTTTCCCTCCGTATCCTCCCATTTCTCTCCTTAAGTAGAACTCGGGAACAAGGCGTTCATGCACAAATAAATTGGGGTCAAACAGAGGTATGAATGAAAGTGGCTTCAATAATAAGTTCTATTTACAGATGAAAAGTTTTTTAATAATTAAAAAATATGTCAATTCTAATGTATTCATAATATTTTGTAGGAACATGAATCAGAAGATGATCAAGGAAGGAAAATTGTTCCTTGAAGTAACAATCACACATCATGACTAATGCACTTCATGTGAAATAATAGCTACGGTTAATGAAAAGAACAGGTCATGTGAATGGATCAATTACCGACATTCAACAACATTTCCTGTTTGTTTTCAATGTATACTTTACAACCATCAAATGTATTTTATATAACTTTTTTTTTTTTTTTTTTTTTTTTTTTACATTTATTGTTTATCATTTGGGATCAGATCATATAGCCATCGATTAACAAATTGCCCAATTAAATAACAAAATTTTAATATAAACATAGAAATCGTATTCAACAACCTTGAATAGCCTCAATTAAATCAATGATTTGCATCCTGTTTTTCATTGGATCGAACCAAAATATTAAATAATCATTCAAATATAGATTTAAATAAATACTGCATTTTATAAATAAATTCATAATAAACGCAACTATTTGTAGCCACATTAATTATAACAGATAACTTTGACTTATGTAATTAAAGAAAAATGACATGGCTAAGTAATTGAAAACTAAATCACACGGATATGATTTGTATTAGGGATGGCAAAAAGTCTCATACTCAATGGGGAACCCGAAACCCGCACCCGTTTTGACTGGGGAATCCCCAGGTTGACCGGGGATGGGGACAGGGATGAGGAATACCCAAATAAAAAAAGTGGGGATGGGGATGGGGATGGGGATACCCTTAATCCCCGACCCTGGACCCGCCCCCGACACATATGAATATATAAAAATAATACGGAACGTATATTTATAGTATAGTTTATACTCCCTCCGTCTCAAAATTATAGTTCATCTTTCCTTTTTGGTTTGTCCCAAAATAATAATCTACTTCTAAAAATAAATTACATTTTTACCAAAATATCCTCTCATTATTACTTAACCAACTAAGCATTTAATGGAACATTAAATACAAAATAAGGACAAAACTATCATTTTATTATATAAAGTTAGTGGTAATTAATGTTTTCTTAATCTGTGTGTTTTTTGTCTGCGAACACTAATATTGGGACGGAGGGAGTAATACATAAAATTTGATCTAAGTAACCTAACTCATTAGTAATTACTTGATTAAAATTATACTTTTTGCTTTTTCTTTTATCTAATTTAAACTCGTGTATATACATATTTTTTTCTTTGGTTGATCTATTTTACCTTAAATATCAATCTGATAATTTTTTCTACTTGATTTTTCATGTATGTATTTAAATTTGGTAGAAAATTTATTTATATTTTTTATGCAATTTATGGGTATTTATATATTTTATAAAATCTTTAAACTTATGCTGGTAAAATTGAAATATAGAGTTTTTTCTTACGTAAAAATTTGCATGTTAAAAGAGATAAAGAAATCCCCGTTTCCCCGTTGGGGATCCACAGTCCCCGTTGGGGGTGGGGATGGGGGTTTATTTATATTCCCCGATGGGGATGAGGATCAGGATGGGGATTGAAATGAGGATTCAGGGATGGGGATGGAGATTAGGTCCCCTGTGTTCCCCGCCCCCGTTGCCATCTCTAATTTGTATATATCCAATCAACTTACAATATTAACTCAAAATACAATATAATAATACATCAAGCCCAACCCAATTAAATCCTCAACATAAATAATCACTACCCTTCGTTGCGTTGCCTTCCGCATAAACCGTAATAACGACGGTTCTTTGAACTTCATTGTAACTGCGCTGCAGAATATTAACCGATTATAACGGTTTTCACCATATATTGCATACCAGACATTGGCACATATAATTTAGAAACCGTAGCATTCAAATTTCGATTAACAATCAACGCTTCATAAACAGGTATGTTGGCATTCGTTTCAATGACTAGGTACTAATTTTCATATATTCAGAGGGATGAAACTTTATGTGATAATAAGCAACACCAATTCAATTTGTTCTTTCTTTTTACAAGAACAATCATTGTTCTATTACAAACAAACATCATATCTATAGGTTTAGGACATCATATGTATACTTCTCCTTAAAATTCGTGCAAATATCGTTATGCTTACATATACAAATGATGCAAGAAATAAACAAATATTTATATATAAATGACAATTTTATTTATATATCACTATCATTAAATACCAGGTCAAAATTAACGACAGATGAATTGCTAAACCAAGGAAATAAACAAATAAACTATTCAATAGAACCCTGTATCGAATTAAAACTTTTCACATAACAGATAACCAAAGAAAAATGACGAGAGACAACTACAACATACTAGACATTACTCCAACCATAAAGAAAAGATGGACTGTCAAAATTCAAGTTATAAAATGTGGTAATAAACAACTTAGTAAGGTGTCACACCCCGAAACCGACGGCGGAAAACGTTCCGGGGTGGAGGACGTCATGCGTAGTATCACAACCAATGTACATAGTAAGCATAGTAAACACAACCATTACATTACATAAGATTATTTACATTTGTTTCAAGTGTAGAAAACATAGATTAAATACATCAGTTTAAAACAAAAGTGAAGACGAGACTTTTGAATACTCCGTCTTCTCCAAAAATAAGCAGGATACCTGTCTAACGAGAACTTGAGAATACAAGCAGTTTTAAAATATCAACGTAAAGCTGGTGAGTTCATAAGTAAGTTTGTTCTGGTGAAAGAAGATGTTCCTTTAGTTTTATGAAAAGTTGTTTCCCAAGAAAATCCCATTTTTTCTTATAAAAGAAGTTTAGTTATCCATTTGTTAAACATCAGGTTTATGAAAAGTAAGTTATCCCAGGAAAATCCCTTATTTTTCTTAAAAGTTAATGTTTGGTTATCGATTTGGAACGTAATGTACAAGTATCTACCATACTTGCATCGTTAAGTAAAGTTTCCTTGAAAGTTTTGTTATCGTTGAAAAGTACGTTAGTTTTAACACATATATAAAACTAATTAGTAGGTAGTGAACTAATACCTAAGAGTGTTACTGATACCCTCTAGTAATCAAGACAGTTATTACATTGAGGTTAGTTCACTAGGTTCATTATTACTAAAAGTAAATCTATGTTATCTAAGTTGCGAGTTCTATAACCATACGATAGACTAGATATGACTCGAAACAAGGTCAGTATCAATGTATGACTTTGTCACCCATAGACCCGTCGGTCCGGCTGTAGCCAGCAGCGAGGTGCCGGGTAGTCAGCCCTGTATAGATCTATACACGGAAGTCACGTTCTCCCTCCAGGAGATTCTGGTTATAGGGGTAGTCCTACACTCTCGTACCCGGGGAGTGTTACCAACGACATGTCTCCAACCGTAAGAATAACAAATTTACAAGTAATAATATAGAAAATATGTTTTATGAATGTCATAAATCCCTTGTGAAATATAAAACATAACATTTTATAATGAGTTTCACAAGTATCCTTGTTTTAGTTTTGAAAACCAAATCCACAGTTAAGTTCATAGTTGGTTGGTAAAACAGTATTCGGTGTAAAAGCATACAGGTCATGTAAACATTTCATACGAAATAATAAGTTTTGAGTACAAGTTCCCTTGTACTCCTGCTTGTATCCCCCATTGAAAACATGAAAAACACGGAAAAAGGTGTAGGGATATGAACTCACAGTTTAACGTAGGTTTCGAGTGTCAACGGATGCCCTGAACGCAAGTGGCCCCTATTATTCATGTGATAAAACATACGTGAGTTAGAACTACGGTGTTTGATGACTAAACATGATGGGAAATCACCCTTAGGGCTTGGAATCACTAAGACTAAGTGTCCCATGATCCATACGTAGTTACCTTTACAAGCTTAGGGCCAAATATGGGCATTAGAGTGAGTATAAGGCCATGCAAGTGAGTGTGCGGTTGGGGAGTGCGGCCAGGCTTATGTGTGAGGCTGCACACAAGAGTGTGCGGCCGTATAGAGGGTGTGTGCGGCCGTACACATGAGTGTGCAGCCGTACACTCCTCATTTGAGTCCAAATGTTGATTTTTGAAGTGTTATCTCATCACTAAGGGAAGTTTTGAATGTGTGCTGCCACCATATGAAGGTGTGCGGCCGTACACCTTCAAGGGACGAAGAACATGATGAACATTAAGAGTTTTAAGCTTGGGATTCAAGTGTTTACCACTATAACCAGCTAGTTGATGGAGTAGATCACGATTATGAAGCCTTCAAAGTATTCTTGGTTGATGATTTTAGAGAGAAAAAGTAGAGAGAGAGAGAGAGAGAGAGAAAAGGTGCATTCAAGAGAAGAAATGAGTGCATGAAGGGGGTCTTCTCCAATATATAGGGTTGGGTGTGAGGCTGAGGGGTGTTTGTGGTTGGAGAGTGTTTGTGGTTGGGTGTATGGCTGCATACACGGGTGTGTGGCCGCACACACCTTCTTTGATGTTTTTGACCCGAATTTGCGATGCTAAACACTTTCTAATCATTCCCAAGACTCATATCTAGATTATACTAAGCCTAGAGCACCCATATGGAACCACAAGATTCGATAAAAGATGATGAATTCAAGTTTTAATACCGATACACAGATCAATTACATAGGATAGAAGTTTCGGGTTGTCACATAACGCAAAAAGATAATTTAGGAGACTCATGTTTGTAGACACACAAGTATACCAACATTTACAAGTGTTAAATTTCAATTTCTATGTTGATTCTAACCATGTTTGTTATTGTTGGATTAGTGTCTAAGTCCATAACTATTTTGGTATGTACTTGACCCGATGGTGCATGGTCCTTTTGGGTTGCCTTCACCAAAGCAACTTGATAGGATGAATTATGGAGAGAAAGGATTAAATATGATTTATTAATATATTATGAAAATAATATATTAAAGGAGAAATCATATTGGTTAATTAATATTAGTCAATAATTAATTGGTAATTAGTTTTGTGACTAAAAGAGATTAATTAAACTTAAGGGACTGGAATTGTAATTATAAGATAATTGCAATTTAGGCCATGGATTGCCTTATATTAAGGAGTGGACGAATTCTATGGGGAAGCCCATGGGGAAATCGTCCAAGGCCTTAAGGAAAGGGATCCATGGGTTGCTTAGGGCTTAAGCATCCAAATTAGGGTTTCCTTGTTAGATAACCATAATAGCCTCCTATATATATATATATATATATATATATATATATATATATATATATATATATATATATATATATATATATATATATATATATGACCCTTATGACCCAAAAACGGGGCTAAGGCTTCTCTAGGGTTTGTAGACGTTTTTGGGCAGCCTCCTTCATCTCTCCTCCTCATCCTTTTGCTCTTGGTGTTTGTGAACCATTAGAGGAGTGACATTTGTGACTCTAAGCTTTCTAAAGTCTATACAAGGAGGAATTGGATTTTTATTGCTACATAACAATCAAGGTAATATCTTAAACCTATTCTTATGTTAATATGATTACTTGTATGCTAGAATTAGGGTTTATTGTCTTGGATAACTTGCATGTACAATAGAGAAACCTAGATCCAAACATTAGGGTTTGTATGAGCACATAGGATGTTCTTAGGACCAAAACCAATCAGTGGTATCAGAGCAAGGTTGGTTTATATTGTATTGATGCTTTGTATGTTGAAAAAAATTCGATTTTTGTGTTTCTGGGGGCTGAACTCGCCGAGTTCATGATGAACTCGACGAGTCCATGCCTGACTCTACGAGTCGGCTGGTCAGAATGAGGGAAAACTGGGATTTCTTGTTGTTTTTGCTTGAGGATACTTGCCTTATCATATTAGATCAATATAAATCCGATTTTTTGATATATATGACTATATTCTTGATCTAATTGAAGATATTTATCAATTAATAAAATATTTGTTTCCTTATGTGATAATTGATTAATCATTTTGATTAAATTGGTAAATTGTTTTGCAAGAAATCATTAAATAAATCAAATATGGATAATTATGTGATTAAATGTTAATTTAGATTATTTGTTATTTGATCCTTGTGTTATGAAATGTTTCATATTTTCTCTTTAGGTTTTATAGTTTAAATTTGAACTCAAAAGTTTTAGTTTTGAAATTTAAATAGTTGAAACCCTAATGTTTTGAAAAAGGTTTCAAAACTTGCCTTCAAGTTTTGGAATTTAAATTTTGATTAATAGTTTAATTTTGATGTATATTTAAATTCTAAACCCTAATGTTTTGAAATGTTTCAAAACTTTCCCTCATGTTTTGGAATTTAAAAGTTGATTAAAAGGTTTAATTTAGGAATGTTAAATTCTAAAACCCTAGTATTGTTTTGAAAAAGATTCAAATCACACCCTTATGGTTTTATTAATTAATTAAGGTGTATAATTAAAAGAGGCTTAATAAATCCATAAAGTTTTGGTTTACAATTTAATTGAATTAAAAGTATAATTGTTAAATTTGATCACCTAATATTTTAAAAGTGTAAAATACACCCTATACTATATATAACATTAAAAGTCTAACATTATATATATGTATGAGTAAAAGTCAGTCTTACCGTTAGTAGGCCTCATTCACGAAGCTGGTCTATAAGGGGTGTTTAAGGAAATTGCCTATAAAATGGCGATTGAATGGGTATCCACTCTTACCCACCGCACTCTTGACTAGTGGAGGGTCGTTAGCCGAACGGGTAGGATAGGACGAAACCTTCCATTATAAGTATAATGAATTACTAAAGTAACTAAATATATTTTTTTTAATTCCCAATCTTAGTTACTTAGGCAAAAGTGAATTGATGCAATTCCATGAAATTACACTTTGTGCCCTTGCGAAGACGTTAGTGGAGCGTGTGTGGTTTACCGGCACACTAAATGGTTCTAAACAAAGGTAGCAAAGGGTGACTCAATGTTTGTCATAGTTTGGTGGAGCGTGTGTGGTTTACCGGCACATCGAATAGGTGACTGTAACATGTGAGGGCACCATGTAAGTTTGCATGGTTATTCACACCCGCTTTGTGATCCTCGGCATCCCAGTCACAAACAAGAGGGGCATATCGAGATTTAAACATGCCATTGAAATGTTCAATGAATCTCATAGGATCTAGGAGTTTTCATAGATTTAAAACTTAAATTTCTTTTTCGTTTTTCATGGTGGAAATTAGTGAATCGTCATTCACTTACCTTCAAATGTTCTGCAATTTGGGTTACGACATCCCCCTCCCGAGTTGTAGAATATTGTGTTGGGTCCTAGCCTTAGTATCTCATTTGGATGATTTACTAAGGACTCAATCAATCAACTAACTTGAACTTGTTTCTCCCATTTTGTAGATGTCTAAGTTCGACAACTATGGTCTTCCCAAATCCCGTGGAACAAGCATTCCACATGAAGATGGTATTCCACGATTCGATCGAGGAACAAGAAATCATGCTTCACTTCCTCCACCTCCTCCAATTGTTCTCCCTAAACCACAAGATCAAAGAATTGAAAGGTTCAATATAACTAAAGCCCTATTGGAAATGAAACATGAAGATGGTAAACCCGTGTGTGCCCACGTTCTAGGAATCACACATTGATAGGTTGATAATGTTGGGTGTGTCATTCCCGGATGAGTTGGCTGTGAATTGGGTTTTGCAGTCACTTCCCGAATCATATAATGAGTTCAAAAGAAAGTATTATATGATGGATCATGACGACAACCTCATTGACCTAACTTACATGCTCATTGCTGCTGAATCAGAAATGATTTGGCGAAGCAATGGAGCATATTTGTTGGGAAAGTCAACCAACCATGCTTCCGAGGACGTTCTAGGAGAACCGACCTGCGTTTGCTGCCAAGAGAAAGGGCGTTGTATACAAGTTTGCCCGAGGAGCCTGAAGAGTCCAAAAGATGGGAGAGTCAAAGAGTATTGCTGCGCTTCAGGTAAAATCCACTATCTAACTTCGTTAAGTTCCTATTCATTGATTCTTAATACATGATGTGATAAGATTGCATTTGAATGTTTTGCAGGATCGGTGAAAAGAAAGGAAGCTTGAGGAAAGAGCAAGATGAGTCTAATCACAAAGAAATGGATCTCGATCGCATGGACTTGAAGATTAGATTTTGAGCTTAGATAGTTATGATAGAATTGTTAGGAATATTTGACTACATAGTTTTCAATGGATTTTGCATTGTAAGGACAAATGTTTTTCGCTGCTTTTATAAATAAAATAAAATTTGGTTTGACTTATTTATTTATTTGTTTATTTCCTTGCAATAAAATTATTATGAAAATTGATGTTTGCATATTTCTACAACGAGTGGATATGATTCTTATTTATGATAATTATGGAAAGGTCGAGAATTTACCAAATAGGGAGAGTTTCTCATCGCCCAAGTTTCAATTGGACAGAAACTTGGAATCATGCGACTTGGTTGCACGATGAATGAGAAATTTCATATTTGGAAATTAGACTAATTCATTGACAAAGTGTCAAGTGAAGGACTAGAAGATCAAGTACACATAGTTGTGTGTTGATCAAAGTCCACCATAAGAGTAACAAAGAAATTCGTCATGGTTTACTAAAGGTTTAGTAAATATGATTACACTTATAAGATTAAGTGTAATTGTGAATTGATTAAAAAGGTTTAAATCAATAGCAAAACGAATAAGAAGAGTCAAGTAGGCAGAAAGATAAAAGTTTCTCCATTCTAAGAAGAAGGGAGAGTAGCTTTTATGCTTTATGATATGTCTTAATGATTAAGAACCATATCTCAATTGATCCTCTAAGTGAGTCTTAGTACAATTGTATGTCTAAGAAGAGGAATCAAGGATTGAAGAAATGGTTAAATCAAGAAGTCAATCATACTTCGTTCCAATAACAAGTCTTAAAGTTAAGATTGTGACAATGAGTGACAAGTATTAAGAAGGTTTATAACATTCATCAAATGTAGAATATGGAAAAAGGTTTTCTTATTCTTGCACATTTGAAATTGGTAAGTTGTGATGTCTTGGATAAGACAAAGACCAACTAGGACCAATTTATGAAGTGTTTTGATAAAAGATACACTAACTCTTGAATATTTGTTTGTCAAGAAATGGTTATTGACAAGAGAATCTTATATGTCAAGGAGTCAGTGGGAGTCTTAATGGTCTTGAAAGGTTTCAAGAACAAATCAAATAAACCTTATCGATCATCACTAGAACACGAGTTGAGGTTTACAACCTATCGTGTTGACATTATTTTGTTTCTGTGCCGTTCCAATTAAGTTAATTATGCATGTGAGTTCTATGAGTTCTCATTTGAATGCATAAAAGGCAAGCACCTTAATCAATGAAAGGTACATTGATAGGAAAGGGTGAGCTGATTAACTACTTGGAAGACATGGTGGGCAGCTGTGCTACCATAAGGCAAGAAATCAAGATTAAGAAAGTTCGGTCCATATGAGTTTGAATTTGTCGTAAACTTTGGTTTTAACAAATTCACATGGATAGGAACACATACACCGTTTAAATCTAAGTGTCATAAGATTTCCTCCTTCATGAAAATGATTGTGAGGAAATTCTTTCACTAAGAAAGATTTTAAGAAAATAGTGATTGTAAAATTGCATTCTCGAATTCGATTATGGTTACGGTATCCCTTTCCATAATTTGAATTGTGAGGTTTGGCAATTAGTCTTAGTTGTTTAGACATACATATGAACTATCTAAGGCAAAGGTGTATAAGTTCAAGAAGCCTTGATAAAAGATTATCAAAGCACTAAGTATTAGAAACATGAACTTAAGAAATTCAATAAGCATTGTTTTTCTGAAAGTTAAACTGTTTCTGAATACATGTCAAAGCTAGTGGGAGCATAAGTGTTATGTTTATAATAATCATCATGATAGTGGGAGCATAAATGTTATGATTGTATGATTATTAAGGAAAGTATTGCAAGTTGGCAATATTAATTATAGAAAACAAGAGTCATTCTTTGCAAATATGAGTTGTCATATGGAAAATATGGAAACATGTCCATATTGGGAATTGAATATTGAAAATCTATGACTAGATTAGAAACTTTTATGCAAAAGGATGTTCAAAGGAATGTTCTTTGAGTGAGAGACATCATATCTAAGGAATTGTATTGTAACAATATCCGATAGAGGACTTTGTAATATAATTGGCAATAGTCTTTGTGACTTTGGTGCAATGATATTACGAAAGGATCATTGCAAAAAACCATAGGTAAACATTATGTGCATGCTAAGAGCATGGGACAAGTGTAATAATTCAAGTAAGAAGTTGATTACCCGAAACGACAAATAATGAGTAATCGATATGGTGATAAATAAAAGGTGTTTTATTTATGCTCAAAGGGTTGAGGCCATATGAGATTAGTATTATTCTTGTGTTTCACTTTGCATGTTTTGACTTCCTGAATAATTTAATTGGTTAAGAACAGTCAAATTATTCGAACGGGCCACAATCGTTCATATGTTGGAAGTAGGTATGAATGAAGACTGTCGTGAATTGGTGTGTGGAATGTCTAAAAGAGTATTAGACATAAGCAAATGTTTGCTGCAACGTTCATGAGTGCTTATGAATATGATTTGAGCATTGGATTAAACCCACACTCACTTGGATCACTCCATGGATTTTATCACGAGTGATTGGTGAGACGATAACATCTTATATTCTTGAAACCAAGATGTGTGAGTTGTATCTTGCAAATCGGGTGCATATTGATAATATGTAAACGCACTAGTAACTTGGTGTCATAAAACATATTATTGTGTGTGATTCGGTGAGTGAGTGCAAGCGAGCATTGTATCAAATTTTATCCGTTCCTTTTATCCAAAGTAAGATAAAAGCGATATCTTTGGGCCCCTCGATGATTTAGTGATGACAAACGTAAATGCTCGGCCGGGCTAGGGCTAATTTGATTTGTTCAATTAGTCTGTCGTCATAAATCGGAAATCGAGAAATAGTACAAAGAGAATGATTAGAAATCATGTCTTACGATATCTAAAATGGAGGAATATATGATCCCTTATCTAAGGACACGCGTATCTGATAGGATCAGAGTTGACAGCGACTTTGGAAAGCTATGTTTGCAGATCAGGATCTAAAGTCATACGTAGAATAGTTATTAGACTTATCCAAGTGGGAGACTGTTGGATTAATGTCTAAGTCCATAACTATTTTGGTATGTACTTGAACCGATGGTGCATGGTCCTTTTGGGTTGCCTTCACCAAAGCAACTTGATAGGATGAATTATGGAGAGAAAGGATTAAATATGATTTATTAATATATTATGAGAATAATATATTAAAGGAGAAATCATATTGGTTAATTAATATTAGTCAATAATTAGTTGGTAATTAGTTTTGTGACTAAAAGAGATTAATTAAACTTAAGGGAGTGGAATTGTAATTATAAGATAATTGCAATTTGGGCCATGGATTGCCTTATATTAAGGAGTGGACGAATTCTATGGGGAAGCCCATGGGGAAATCGTCCAAGGCCTTAAGGAAAGGGATCCATAGGTTGCTTAGGGCTTAAGCATCCAAATTAGGGTTTCCTTGTTATATAACCCTAATAGCCTCCTATATATATGACCCTTATGACCCAAAAACGGGGCTAAGACTTCTCTAGGGTTTGTAGACGTTTTTGGGCAGCCTCCTTCATCTCTCCTCTTCATCATTTTGCTCTTGGTGTTTGTGAACCATTAGAGGAGTGACATTTATGACTCTAAGCTTTCTAAAGTCAATACAAGGAGGAATTGGATTTTTATTGCTACATAACAATCAAGGTAATATCTTAAACCTATTCTTATGTTAATATGATTACTTGTATGCTAGAATTCGGGTTTATTGTCTTGGATAACTTGCATGTACAATAGAGAAACCTAGATCCAAGAATTAGGGTTTGTATGAGCACATAGGATGTTCTTAGGACCAAAACCCATCAGTTACATCAGGGGACAAGGGTGTCGGCCTTAATCTATAGTAGTGACCTTGATTTTTTTGAAAATACATTCAAATTATACAATCGCTATCAAATTTCAAATGTAAATTTGAGACTCATAGAACCACGTTTTGAACTTGATAGCTATGAATGTTCTTGGACACTAAGCAAACAAACACTGATTGAACCCATCGAAGAACCCACTGCTACTCCCATGCCAATTCAACTTTACCCCATTTAGTGACCTATACAAGTATGCAGATGAAGAAAATTATATAAGTAAAACATACAAATTTATCCATTATTTTATATCCACTTTCAACTAGATTCTCACATATACATCTATACCTTTTAAAATGCAGATGTAAGAGGTGTTGTAATTAAATGCTTTCCAATTCATCAGGTGAAAAAAGGATCAGAAACTTCATCAAAAAGGGATGTAATCATTGTAAATGAGGAGTATGTAAAGATTAACTTCTTATAATTAACAATAGGAAGCCCATTTTATTAATTTACTTATTATTATTATTATTCTAAAATCAACACATTTTTATCAGGAAAAAACTTTTACTTCTAACATTATGGAATCCCATCGATGAAATTGAAGGAAATGCCTTGGACAAAATAACCAATACCGGGCCTTTGGTATTTGCAATGAGGGTAAAGGTGACAACATTCTATGGTAAAGTCGAATCCCTTTTAATCATAATGCAAATATATATGGCAAAAAAATATACTAATGATTACTACATGCATATCAGGACAATCACTCACTACAAGCCCCAGATCTGCAATTCATATAAATCCACCGGTGAAAGATGATCTAAAGCTACAAGACTGGTATATTCAAGATAATAATTACCCAAAATTATATTTTTTTTAATGCACAGGTACACACACAACAAAGCAGAAATTAAAGCACTCCTTCAGAATGAAACATACAAGGATACTGAGATTCTTTTGCCACCTCCCAAAGACAAAGACATACTTCCAATAGGCAGGGCAATTCTAAGGATGAAAAATGTATGAAATTACAACTTATGATCATCAACTATTATGTGCATTCTATAACATCATAAACTTACTGAATATTCGACACCAGGGTAAACCAAGTTGGATAAAAGGCAATCTCAATCTACCTCATCAAGATAGAAGTTTCACACAAACAATATGCAAAAAGTGTTTAAAACCAATTCAGGCAGATGTAAACTGGAACATTACATGCCCTCTTTGTAAAAAGGAATCAGAAGTACAAATCATGTATGTATATTTCTATTACATAAACTTTTAAACCAATATTGTTTCAACATCTGATTCTATAAACATATCAAGAGCAATAATTGAAATTAATGATGGAATTGGAACAGTTGCTGCAAGCGTATCAACTCCAGAAATTGAAAAGTTAATTCCATTAAACCCCAATGAAGTCAAGGATGTATCAGAAAGTGTATGGTTTCCTAATTTCAAAACTGTCATATTTTTAATATTGTTCAACTATTTTCATTCCATTTAATAAATTCAATAAAGCAGGAAAAAAATGTACATGATGTTATCACATCAACAGTTCAAGGATTTCGGTTGTCACATTTGTACGATCATATCAATCATGGAACCAAAAACAACAAATAACAAGATTTGTCATTGTTAAGGTTCATAAAGTTCAAGAACATTACACCAAAGACCAACAACTTCTCAATCCAACAACTAAATCTGAAACTCTGTCAACAACAAAACCAGCCTCACCTAAGCAAATCCAAAAGCGTAACCAACCAGATGTAGGTAAAACAAAAAGTGACAGAATCATCGTCAATTGGCACATCAAGACCTAATAAAAAATGAAATAGGTATGGAGAAACAATCAAATATACATTAATCAGTTTCATTGTTTATTTATGTACACTAAGTGCTTTCATTTTGCTTGTCACAGAACTGTTTCCACACAATCTACACACCAACTGTTGACATTATCACTTACAAAGTTACAGATAACATTATGTTATTTCAGCATGGTATTGGTACGTTTTTATGTTATTATATCCAACATTATTACATTATTAGAAAATTAATTTATGTATGCCTCACAAACACTTCATTTATTCTATAATATTTATGTTAGTCATCTTGCTGTTGATTTCAACATTGTAATTGCAAATATTACATTTCTTTATACTACAACACACATAAATGATGTTGAAAAAATATACAACAAAAATTCAAAATAAATAAATGACTAAAAATAATACTATGTTAATTAACCATAAAATGATGAATAAAATACATCAAATATTCATATTAACAATTATTACAAATAAACTTTTTATTATTGGGATTATACTTTTAAATCCATCCGTTCCAATCATTCTCACTAAATATGTTATATATATGTTTTTTCAATCTCTAATAGTGCATTATTAATATCTTTATGGCATCACTTTTTTCATTAATCTAACATTTATAACATCATACACTTTTCTCAAGTGATTTCATTATCTTTTTGAAACAAAAGGAATTTCAACTATAAAACAACAACTTGAAATCTTGAGTAAAACAGGGCCTAACCCTGATTGGTCAAGAACAATCAGGAATCAATACATATACATTTTTTAATATCTACTTCATCTTAACCATCATTTTTGCAATCTCATTTTTGTCCTTTCCCTTTTCTTTTTTTGTTGGATTTTACTTCTTAAAAACTAGGCAATATTGGAATGAATTTGATTTTTAATTAGTTATGAAATTTTTAACAAATCCATTACTTATTTTGTTCATATATAATGTGGTTATCATGTCATATTAAACATCTTCATGTTAATCTTATTGATGAAAATAATAATAAATTACCAGGTTTACTTTATTTGTTATTTATCTCATCAATTACTTCTTTCCTTACTCCGACATTCAAATATGAATACAATCACTTTGAAGAAGGTATACCTCGCTCTTATGTGGGATACAGGAATGTACATTCTGAGTTTGTATAATATAGCATTGTACTTACCTATCTGCATGTTAATCTTATTGATGAAAATAATAATAAATTACCAGGTTTACTTTATTTGTTATTTATCTCATCAATTACTTCTTTCCTTACTCCGACATTCAAATATGAATACAATCACTTTGAAGAAGGTATACCTCGCTCTTACGTGGGATATAGGAATGTACATTCTGAGTTTGTATAATATAGCATTGTACTTACCTATTCTTTTGTTTATTTACGCATTTTATGTTAAAAATCTACCCATTTATATCATTGACCTTCAAATTTTTTTTGTTATTACCACAATATTTTTATACAACTATGAAACAAATACTCAAATTAACCTTGGTGGACCGTGCTTAGCACGGACCTTTAACATTCCTAGTATATATATATATATATATATATATATATATATATATATATATATATATATATATATATATATATACACAAACACACACACACATTGATGTAATTTGATTGATTAAAAAATTATGATTATATTTGTTTTTAATTTATTTGGATTGATTTTTAACTTATAATCTTGTATTTATATATATTTTTTATGTTTAAACTTGTGGATGTCTATGCAGTGCGTAGGAATAGAAATAAAGATGAAAATTTTAAAAACCGGTTGAACCAACGATCGAACCGGTTAAACCGAAAACCAATGACCATACTGGTTCAACTAAAAAACCGTTTTTTAAAACAACGGTTTTTCCTTGGTGAAGATCACGCAACAAAAGTGGTGTTTTACATTGTTTTTTTTTTTTATTGCAGTGAGATGTGTACAGAGGACTGATTCCAACATGCTTCATGCCACTCCAACTCTCGGAAGCATGACACTACTAAATATTTAATATAGTTTTGGATTCTTTATGCTTCAATTTTCACGTACCCATATTCTGATTAATTGACTCCTAATGTTAGGAATATGACATTTGATCTACTCCACCAGCAAGTCCTCGATCCATTATTGAGTTGCTGCATGGAGATCTGGAACCATACCATTATCTGTGGCTATAGTATATCTTCCCTGGGCTTTTAGTGTTCCTGTCGGCGTTCATCTACCATATAACATCACATATGGTTTCTGTTAAATCTGTTCCAAAATACTAGAACTCGCTAAGATTTTGTCAAACGGTTCATAATGTTTTGAGGACCATCAATCCCTACGAAAAGGCGGCAATAACAATTATGAAAGATTGCAATTCTGATGGGTATATTCAACCCAAAGTTCTTCGAATACTTTCGCAAGAAAAAATAAAGAGCTAACAAAGCACTGAACGATGAACGGAGAACAAAACACACATACACACAAAAAAAAAGGGAAAAAACATTTAGTGGAGAAACCTGCAAAGTAAATGGTTACAAACATATTGGCAATCAAATTTTATAATTGAACACTTAAAGAAATGGTCAATAGTGCATAATTAGCATATTTGGAAATAATGGCTCGTCCAAACTTAAAAGTTTCTCTAATAATTTAATAATCAGCACCATCGCTTATTATTAAAATCCTAACCGCACCACCATTTTTTGGCTATAAATATTAAGGCAAAGATACTGATCTCTTCATCTCATCTTCACAAGGCCACATCATTTGATCATCGCATACTTAGCTGAGCAACAATGTCATCTATTGGTTTCAATTACGCTCTTCTAAACTCACAAGAAGCACAACTTAAAGAGAGAAAGGAGCGGATGGAGGGGAAAGGCGTAGAGGATGAAAAGAAAAAGAAAGATGGCGTTAAAGGTGGTGAGAGTAAGAAAGTTCACCCAGTTGGTACGAAATTGACAACATATACTACTGGGAACTCCAACTAACGACCATTGCAAATCTTTAGCTTAATGTTCCATACATGTGTTCTAGTTTTGTATATAGAACCTATATTTCATGAGGTGTGGTCGACTTTACTCCTCTGTCCTTCTGTTGTGTATTCCACTTCGTTACTTGTTTTATTCTCTGCTCTTGATAATAAACTGTTGCTCAATGTTTAAATAAAACCTTTGTTTGAAACACATTCTTTTTTAAGGGAGAAATTATGGACGAGAAAAAGAATGATCGGCGTGCGCATTTGTTGGATTGATCGACAACGTGATTAATTAAGTATATATAATCAAGTAATAGGTGTATTCATACATATGTTAACATCCTATCTCACATTACAACAAATAGGGCAAATTAGGCAAACAACACTCCAACCAAAAGATTCATCGAAAATACCAACCGGAGTCGGATGAAATTGCAAGTAAAAAACCCTACTTGTGACAATAAGCAGCAGAAGGCGTTCTGCGACAACCATGGAAAACTACCGACGTAAAATTGACGGATTTTGACAATTTTTATTGTTTGTTTGAAATCAATGGTACATTTAGAAGAAGATTTTATTTAGAGATAATGACTTAAAAGGGTAACATATTATTGGTTTTGTACACATTTAGTCCCTGGTTTTTTTTTTGTCCATATTTTACCCTTGAACTTGTTCCTGTGTATAAATTAAGTCATTATTACCGGTTGCTTCCGATTAAGCCGGTCATTTTGTGTTTGGATGGTTTACGTGGCAGTTACCCTCTTTCACCCTCATTTATCAAGAAACATCATTTACGAACGAAGATCAAGGGTTCTATTGTATTTAATCCGTTCTTGATCAGTGCCTCATTACTCACCCTTCTCTTCTCTCAATCTCTCAGGACACCATTCTGATTCAATGCAGGAAAATCAAGGTTTTCCAAAAGTCGATGTACACTATAATGGTACTTTTGTGCCTAATCTATTAGTGTATTTTGCTCCAGATGTACTACGACTAAATGAAGATGCAAACGAGTTTGTTTTCTCCGATTTCATCAAATATGTTGAGAAGCTTATCGATTTTCTGTGCAAGCATGTGTATTACTGTATACCTGAAGTGAGATTGAGTGAGGGGCTCCAAACACTACAAAATGAATATGACTACTCCGAACAGACATGTGGATGACCATGATAATGAACCTATATTTGAGTGTATTCCGAAAGAAGAACCAGACAATGAAGAACTTATGTATTCAGAAGAAGATGTCGACTCTGTTTTGGCAGATGATGAGAACTGTGAACATGAAGAGGATGAATCGGTTACATCTAGCAAACGAATCTTTAAAAAAACCTATAATGATAATTTTTTGAACAAGTTATGTCCAGTAGTTGTTGAAGATGAAGATGAAAAAGGCAATGAACTTCCAGCTGTCTATCGTAGGCATGATGCTACTAAAAAATAGAGGAAGATGAAGCCTGAACTAGGTATGAGATTCTCTTCTCCTGCTGAACTTAAGTCATCTCTCAATCACTATGTAGTTGCACATGGATATGACCAGTATTTTGAGAAGAATGACAAGGATAGGTTGCTTGTAAAATGTTGTAAAGGAAAAAGACCACAATGCCCTTTTAGATTGTGGGCTTTCTGGATGAAAGATGAGCAAACATTTCAAATAAATTCCCTTAGAGAAGACCATACTTGTTCAAGGGTATTCAAACTTGGGTCAACTGTTACCTACAAGTGGATTGGGAAACAATTTGTCATTGATATTTTGGAGTCCCCTAAAATGAGTCTGAGGAAGATGAAAGCTATGGTATCCAAGTTATTCAACATAAATGTTAGTGTTGGACAATGTAGGAATGCAAAAAGATTTGCATTGTGTGAAATTGAGGGTGATTTGAAGGATCATTATTCCAAGCTGTGGGATTAATATGGAGCTGAAATTAAAAGGGCCAACCCAGGATCTCATGTTGAAGTGTATGTGCAACACCAAAATAATTCTATTGTGGTGTTTGAAAGGTTTTATGTGAGCTTTAAAGGAGTTGTTGATCACTTGTTAGATGTGTGTAGGAAGGTAATCAAGATAGATGGATGTTTTCTGAAGGGCATCTGTAAAGGGGAGCTGCTCTCAGCAGTAGGCAGGGATGGAAATAATAACATATACCCAATAGCCTGGGCAGTAGTAAATGTTGAGAACAAGAGTACATGGAAGTGGTTCTTGGACAATCTAGTGGAAGACATAGATAGATGGGGAAATGGTAATGGAATCACATTGATGTTAGATGGACACAAGGTACATATATACACAAATTATCTTTTACAAAAATTAACTTTTTCACAAACTAACATTCCAAATCAATGCAGGGTATAATGGAGGCTGAGAAAGAAAGATGTCCAAAAGTTGAGCATAGGCTGTGTGCTAGGTACATCCTTGCTAACTTCCATAAAAAGTTTAAGGGTGAGTGTGACATTAAACCTTTTTGGAGGGCTGTAAAGGCAACTACAATTCAAAATATTGAACTTGCAATTGAAGAAATCAAGAGCTTTGATGTAGGGGCATATGATTATGTCATTAAAAGGGACCCCGATTGTTGGTCACTGGCTTTTTTTAAGGTTGGAACGGGATTTTATGCAATGGAAAATGGTGTGTATGAGAGCTTCAATGCTAATATTGAAGAAGCTAGAAAGAAGGGTATTTGTGATGGAGAGATTGTACATGTAGAAAGGGAAAGGATTGGGCTAGGATTTGGCAATCTGTTTGGCAATCTGTCGAACTATCAGAAGGAAAATTGGTGAACTAAAGAAGTTGAGAAGGTTAGTTGTTACAAACACTTTTACTTACTTTTTGTACTTGCAAGTGCTAACTAACTTTTTTCTACTTTTTCTATTGACAGATTCTGGGCATCATATGTAAGTGGATAAAAACAGTTTGAAGTTGTGCAATGTAATGAATGGTATGGTGTTGACTTGGAGAAGAGAGAATGTAGATGCAGAGGTTGGCAATTGACATGAATTCCTTGTGTACATGCCATATGTGCCATATCTTCTTTGAATCTTGATCCAGAGGAATATGTTGCAGAGTGGTTTACTAAATCTGCATTTCTTAGGGCATATGAGTACAACATACATCCCCTGAATGATAGTACCTTGTGGCCCCACATGCCTGATGTTTACCAGATACTACCTCCTATTAGGAGGAGGTTACCTGGTAGGCCATGTATGAAAAGAAAAAGAGACCATGCAGAAAATGAACTGAGTGAAAATACAAGGCATACTATGAGAAGGGTAGGTGTTCAACACAGATGTTCAATTTGTAATGAAACTGGACACAACAAAGCTACATGTCCACTAAGGGGTCCTTCTGAAGCAGGTCCAAGTAAAGCAAGAAAGAGGAGTAATGCAAGAAATTGTCCTTCACAAGTAGGTCCAAGCCCTCCAGCTCCAAGTGCTCTAACACATGTCAATCAAGATCCTCTGACTCAAGAGCATGTCCCTGTGAATGAAGAGCCTGTGAATGAAGAGCCTGTGAATCAAGATCATGTGAATCAAGAGCATGTGAATGAAGTTCCTGTGAATGAAGTACCTATCAACCAAGATCATGTGAATCTAGTACTTGTTAACCAAGTGCCTATGAATCTTTGTGTTAGAGTACCTAAGAGTCTTGGTGTTAGAGCAAGGAAGCCTTCAGAGAGAATCAACAAGATACAAATCATGAAGCATGTTTTTCGAAAGGATGGAAAAGGAGTGACTGAGGACAACCCAATTACTTTAGACTGATTAGGGCTACTTGTTTTCTTTTTCTTTGGAAGTATGTAATAGTACACTATGTATGGTGACTTTGTTTTGTTAATTGGGCCAACTTTTGATGTAACTGACAATACTACCATTGCTATTAACCTAGCAACTTTTTATGGCCTTTAAGTAATCGAATCAGATAAGGTATCCTATGTCAATTGTGTTTTTTCTTTTTCAATATTTATTGGTATTAATGCATTAGTTTATTAAGAAGGTTATAATGGGAATCATATGTCAATTTTCTATTATGAATCATATTCTCTATTTGTTTCTATCAATGTCCTTTGTATTTTGGTGTTGAAATTGAAGACAAATTCAATTATCACTATCCTTGTCTTTTGGCTGTTGAAATTGCAGCCAAGTTCAATGTAAATTAGAATCAAATGTGTGCCATATGCAAACCTCATTCAATACAATAAATATAAACCAATTAATACATTCCATATAAACCATACAATCCCTACATTCAAAACACCACAATTCAATACATCATACAAAACTCTATTCAACAGTTTTCAGATAATATTACAACTGATTTCAATCCTATAACAATGTGCTTTATTCTTCAGCTCTTGAACTTCTTTCTTCAAACATGAAACATCCTATTTAACTGCTTCAAGTTCTTGTCATAAATCTGAACGAATATAATTTTACCTCTAAACCAAACAACACCTTAGTTTTGTTATAAATCTGAAAACCAAACAACACCTTAGTTTTGTCATAAATCTGAACGAATAAAATTTACCTCTAAAAGCATAATTATTATTTTTATTATTTTAATTAATATATTTATCTATATATCTATATCTATATCTATATCCATATATCTATATTTATATAAATCTTATAAAGAAGATCTTCAAATCAATTTGGTTCAAGATAAATGATTTATCTTTTACCACATTAACTAGGCGAATGTTCGTGCGTTGGCCACAAATAAATAAAAACTATGTTTTAAACAAAAGTAAAATGTAACAATAATTAAAAAAACAACATCGACGCAACACAATTTTAGAATCAATTAATCTTAATTATTGGAAAATAATTAACTTGTTTGTTTTGTAATTTATCATACAATTAACTACTAGTGCGGCTTATCTACAATCCCCATATTGAGTCGGGCTCAATACTAGACGTTTTCATGCCATCTTCCTCGATTGTGCTTCTCACTGCTTCTCTTTGCTGCTATTAAATCCTAAATTCGACTTCAACACATCTAATTTTGTAACGACCCAATTTTCAAGTCCAAAAATTTCATTTTTTTAATTAAATACTTTGCAAAACATTAGTAAATAAAGAACATTCGATCATATCATTTCTTAAAACATATTTCGTGTCTGAAAACCAAAACATGAAATTAACCATAGTGTAAGAGTACAAATCCCAGAATAGTCTTATAGTGCGGAAAACAAAATGTGTGTATGATGTGCCGCTACCGCGCCAACTCCTTCCCCTTCGCTGAAGAGGTACCTGAAACCAAAACTATAAACTATAAGCATGAAGCTTAGTGAGTTCCCCCATCATGCCACATACCATACAATCACATAACATACATACTTCCAGGCAATTCTAGGGTGCCCGACCTACCCGGTACGACCATTCTGGGGTGCCGACCTACTCATGCGGCCATTCTGGGGTGCTGTCCTACCCGTGTCAAGCCATTCTGGGGTGCTGACCTACCCGTCGGTCCTAACAACCGAACTTGGGGACCTATTCCCCTCCTAAGAAGATTGCCTTGGACTCGTCGAGTCTGCTCATGCACTCGCCGAGTCCCATGATTATTCCGAACGATGGCTTAGTCCAGAACATTGGGTTACCCTTTCTGATCTTCTATAGTCCTTCTAACACCCAACTAAGTTCTTTAGACCCTTAACAGATATGGGACTTTATGCCTTGGACTCGCCGAGTCCCAAAACGGACTCGCCGTGTCCAATCTTGACCAATCCATGTAGTCGATTTAAATGAGATCTAACACACCAAAACTATAGATCTGGCCTCCTAGTGTCCACTTTATGCATAAAGTTCCAAACATGATGCACATGCATGGGGTTTTTAGCTCAAAAATCCATATAAAGTGTCCTACAATGTGCATGGGGATCTCATGGCCCTAAAGTTGGCACCTTTATGCCATGAGACCCCTCTTATGGTCTAGATCCGAAGTCAAAGTCCTCATAACACCCCTTTAGTCCGAAAATGGCTTGAAAAGCCCCAAATGCACCCAAGATCCATATTCTAAAGATGAACAATCCAATGAAAGACCAAAGCAGGGGCATTTTACCTTGATTGAGCTAAAGATGGAATGAGATTTCTGGATCTACAAGACCCAAGTCGAATACTCCACTTCTCTTCTTCCTTCGAAGCTTCACAAGTTCACAAAAGCACCAAAATGGCCTTAACACACACACAAACGGCTAGGGTTTTGTTATGCAGCTCTGGGAGAGTGTAAGGGACAAGGGAGGCCGAGTTAATGAGTTTATATAGGGTGCAAACCCTCATATTAGGGTTTTTGTCCAGATAGCACGAACTCGTCGAGTTCGGTCCCTGACTCGCCGAGTCCATCACATAAGTCCTGCGTCTTATCCCGCTTCTACTCGGCGAGTTGTTCCTTCAACTCGCCGAGTCCAAGGCCAAAATTGCAAATGTTTAAAGAATTAATTACAAAGAATACGTACCAAGAACCAGGTGCTACAAATCTCCCCCACTTATTTTAGACTTCGTCCTCGAAGTCTGCTGCTCGTTCCTGAAACAGCTCGGGGTAGTGTTCCATCATCTCTTCCACCGGCTCCCAAGTCCACTCCGATCCCTTCCGGTGCTGCAATTGCACCTTCACGAGTTCCACCCTCTTGTTACTCAAATCCTTCGACATTCGGTCGAGGATTGCCACTGGCCTATTAATGTAGTTCAAGCTATCGTCCACCTGAATATCCTCTAGGGGTACCACCGCTGAGTCGTCCAACAGGCGCTTCTGCAGCTGGGAGACGTGGAAAGTGTTGTGGCTCTGACTGAGTTCGGCTGGAAGATCCAGCCTGTACGCTATCTTGCCCACCCGGGCTACGACCCTGAATGGTCCAATCTACCTTGGGCCCAACTTGCCTCGCTTCTTGAATCGGATGAAGCCTTTCCATGGCGACACCTTCAGAAGAACCATATACCCAACCTGGAACTCCAGGTCTGAACGGCGCTTGTCGGCATAAATTTTCTGCCGACTCTGTGGAGTTTGAAGCCTGCTCCGAACTTGCTGAATCCTCTCGGTCATTTTGAGCACCATTTCGGTGCTCCCCATGACCCTCTGGCCAACCTCACCCCAACATATCGGGGTCTAGCACCTCCTTCCGTACAACATCTCGAAGGGAGGATGATCAATACTCGCGTGGTAGCTGTTGTTGTATGAGAATTCAGCCAGAGGAAGATAGGTATCCCGGCTACCACCGAAGTCTAGCACATACGCCCGCAACATATCCTCAAGAGTCTGGATGGTCTGCTCACTCTGACCATCTGTCTGCGGGTGAAAGGCGGTGCTAAAATGCAGACGAGTGCCCAACTCGTCATGGAACTTCTTCCAAAACCTAGAAGTAAACCTTACATCTCTGTCTGAAATCACGGAAACAGGCACTCTGTGCCGCGCCACCACCTCTCGAATGTAGATATCGGCCAACTTCTCGGCCGAGATGTTCTCCTGGATCGGTATGAAGTGGGCGATCTTGGTCAATCGATCCATGATGACCCATATAGAATCTACTCCCTGTGCGGTCCTGGGAAACTTGGTGATAAAATCCATCGTGATGTCTTCCCATTTCCACAGCAGAATATCCAACGGCTGCATCTTGCCGTGTGGTCTCTGATGCTCGGCCTTGACCTTCCTGCAGGTCAAGCACCGCTCAACATACCAAGCTACATCCTACTTCATGCAGGGCCACCAATAGTCTAGATGAAGATCCTTATACATCTTCGTCGCCCCGGGATGAATGGAGAATCAGGATTTGTGCGCCTCCTCCATCAAAACCTGGCGCACGCCTCCGTGATACGGTACCCACACCATATGGTGTAATGTCAATAATCCTCGGCTATCATAATCTAAGGAGGAAACCTGACCCACTATCCACTCGCTCTTCTGATGTTCCTCCTTCATAGCCTCCTGCTGAGCCTCCCGAATTTGCTCTAATAGTAGAGTCACCACCGTCATCCTCATGCACACTCCTTTGATCGGTGCTGCCTTGCGACTAAGCGCATCGGCAACCACATTGGCCTTCCATAGGTGATAAAGGATCTCACAATCATAATCCTTCACCAAGTCCAACCACCGACGCTGTCTCATGTTCAAATTCGGTTGATCCATGAGGTACCTCAAACTCTTGTGGTCAGTGTAAATGGTAGACCGAACTCCATAGAGGTAATGTCGCCAAATCTTGAGGGTGAAGACCACCACCCCCAACTCTAAATCGTGCGTCGGGTAATTCGCCTCGTGAGGTTTCAGCTGCCTCGAAGCGTAGGCAATGACATGCCATCTCTGCATCAGTATCGCGCCCAACCTTGAAATAGACACGTCACAGTATACCACAAAATCCTCTACGCCCTCTGGCAGGGCTAAGATTGGCGCCTCGCACAATCTCTGTCTCAGAATCTCAAACGCTGCCTACTGCTCAGGCCCCCACCGAAAGACCACGACTTTCTTTGTTAGCAGCGTCAGGGGTACGACTATCTTGGAGAAATCATGAATGAATCTACGATAATATCCCGCTAATCCTAGGAAACTCCGAATCTCAAATGTAGACTTCGGAACTTCCCATCTCATCACGGCCTCTACCTTGGCCGGGTCCACTGAGATCCCGTTCTGGTTGACGAGATGTCCGAGGAACTGCACCTCGCGTAACCAGAACTCACACTTGGAGAACTTAGCATACAAGTTCTCCCTCCTCAAAGTCTCCAAAACTTCTCTCAGATGCTCCTCGTGCTCCTCCTGCGTATTGGAGTAGACCAAGATATCATCAATAAACACTATCACCGACCAGTCTAACATCGGTCTACACACGCTGTTCATGAGGTCCATAAACGCGGCAGGAGCATTGGTGAGCCCGAAGAGCATCACCACAAAATCGTAGTAGCCATAGTGTGTCCGAAACGCGGTCTTCTGCACATCCTCCTCTCTAAACCTCATATGATGATAACCCGAACGCAAATCGATCTTGGAGAACCAAGATGCTTCCTGTAACTGATCAAAGAGGTCGTCAATCCTTGGGAGTGGGTAACGGTTCTTTACCGTTACCTTGTTCAGCTCCTGATAATCTATACACATCCGATGCGACCCGTCCTTCTTCTTCACAAATAGAATCGGGGCTCCCCAGGGTGAACTGCTCGGTCTAATGAATCCCTCGTCTAACAGCTCATGCAGCTGTGTAGACAACTCCTGCATCTCAGGAGGAGCCAACCGATACGGTGCCTTGGCTATCGGAGCCACACCAGGGACTAGGTTGATCCTGAACTCCACCTGTTGCTCCGGAGGTATCCCAGGAAGCTCCTCTGGGAACATATCATCGTAGTCTCGCACCACCGGAACCTCGCTCACCGTCGCCTTACCCGTCTCCCAGGTATCCATAACATACGCGACATATCCTGCGCAACCCTGCTGAAGGTAGTGCCTAACTCTCGCTGCTGAACATACTGTGGGTCCACGTTGTGGCCTCTCGCCGTGGATCAGCAACTCTCCCCCACTTGGGGTCCTGATCCGCACCAGCTGATGTGCGCAATCTATCACCGCCCCATTAGGGCTCAACCAATCCATGCCTATGATCACCTTGTTCCTGTTGGATAAGGTGTCTAAGTCCATAACTATTTCTGGTCAGTACTTGACCCGACCCGGCATGGTCCATTTGGGTTGCATGACACCATGCAATTGGATAGACTAAATGAGAGAAATAACACTTGGAGATTATTAATATATTATAAGTTCTAATATATTAATAATATTATTTGATTAGCTTGATCAAAGAATTAATTTAGAATTAATTAAGTGATCAAAAGATAACTAATTAAATATATGGGTTGATTATGTAAATCATTCATATCTTGTATAGTGGGCTAAGAAGCTCCATGGATTATCAAGTTGGGTTCCACCCATAGGATGCTCCATGGATGCTCCATGGGAGTTACAAACCCATGGGTCATGTAAATGAAGAGTCATGACACATTAGGGTTTACATGTTGTAACCCTAGATGTGTCAACACTATATAAGAATCCCATTCTCCACCAAAATCGGCTACACATATGAAACAAGAGGGCTAGGCCGATTTCAAGAAGTGTGTATTCTCTCAAAAGTCTTTCCAAGAGCATTTGGTGTTGTGTGAAGCATTTGAGGCATCACACTTGGGGTGCTAGGCTCACAAGGTTTTAAGGAACATAAGCAACAACAAGATAAGTTATTCTATCTTTCATTCAAGTTAAAAATTGTTCCCCATGTATGCTAGATAGGAATATAACCTTGGAATTCAACTTTGCATGATAATTAGACAAACATAGATCCAAGGTTATTAGGGTTGCATGTACACTTAGGAAGTGTTAGAATGCTCAAAACCCATCAGTGGTATCAGAGCCTAGGCTTGTTTGTTTGTTATTTGTGCTTAAAAGTTGAAAAAAGTCGAAAAACTTGCTGTCTGCCTGATGAACTCGCCGAGTCCATGGGGAGACTCGCCGAGTTCACTTGTATCTTCAACCTACTCGCCGAGTAGGTTCATGCACTCGGCGAGTAGGAGCCACAGAGTGCAGATTTTCGACTTTAGTTGTTGGAAATGGACTAGAAACATTACCCTAAACTGTTTTGGTACTTGAAAACTTGTTTTAGATGGTGTAATGTCTTTGCTAATCCATTTACAACAACTAGTTATCAAAATTACAAACTTTTAAGTGTAGTTTTGATTCATGAAAGTGTTCATGTTCATGTTCTTGATCTTATGATGTTTAGATGATCATAGGAATTATTTGTAACCTATGTGGTAGTTTAATTCTTGATCATAATGTGTTTTAATGGAGTCCATAACTTGTCCTCAAGTTATGGAAAACCAAAAGTCACTTGAGTTAAAACCATTAAAATAACACAAGAGTTAGAAAAATGAAGAGTCTTCATTTTTATTACTCTAATAAACTCATAAGTTACAAGAAATGAAAAGTTTTGAAAGTTTACAAAACTTGCCCTCAAGTTTTGGAACAAGTAAATTCATGCTAAAACTTTAGTTCCAACCCTTAGAATTTTGAAAGTTAAAATTCTACCCTTATACTTATAATATTATAAGTTAACAATATATATATATATATATATATATATATATATATGTATAAGATTAAAGTCGTCTTACCGCTAGTACGCCTCATTCACGAAGCCGGTCTATAAGGTGGGTATAAGGTTGTTGCCTATAAAATGGCAACTTAATGGGTGTCCACTCTCACCCACCGCTTGCTTGACTGGTGGAGGGTCGTTAGCCGAACGGGTAGGACAAGGACTTATAAATTCTCATTAAAAGTATGATGAATATTATAAATTAACTAAATGTTTTATTAAATTTCCAATCTTAGTTACTTTAGGAAAAATGTGAATAAGGTGCTAATCCATGAAATTACACTTTACACTTTGTTTAAGTCGTTGGTGGAGCGTGTGTGGCTAACCGACACACTAACTTTGACTTAACAAGGTAGGTAAAGGGTGACTTAAGGTTTATTATAGTATCGGTGGAGCGTGTGTGGTTTACCGGCACATCGATTGAGTGATAAACTTTAAGGGTACCAAGTGATTTGCATGGTTACTTCACACCTTGTTTTGTGATCCTCGGTATCCCAGTCACAAAACTTGGAGGGCACACTCGAGATTGAAACATGCCTTTGAAAAGTTCATTGAATCTCAAAGAATCTTGGAATTTATAAGAACCAATCAAAAACCTAATATTTAATATTTCGGTTTTCGTGGTGGAAATTGTTGAATCGTCATTCACCTACCTTTCAAATATGTTATAGCTTGGATTACGGCATACCTCTTCTAAGTTATAATATATGGTGATTGGATCCTAGACTTAATATCACATTTGGGTGTTTTATTAAGGACTCTCTAAATATATAAACTAATCTTGTCCTTTTCCTTAAGATGTCTTCAAACAATGCAGCTTCGGGCTCTAATCCTAATGGCTCCTTTACCCTTATGAACTTGTGTGGGAAAGTCACTTTTGAGGGATCCAACTTCAATGAATGGATCAGAAACATCAGGATGATTACCCGCTACGAGGACAAAGAATATGTCCTTGACAAGGAGCTTAAGGAGATTGATGAGACCACTGCAACTCCCCAGGAGATCGCTGAATTTCAGGCACATGAAAGGGATGCTACCAAGGTGGCATGCATCATGATGGCCACGATGACAGCAGAACTCCAAAAGTCCTATGAGGATTTCTACCCTTATGAAATGCACCAAGATCTGATGGAAAGATACCATCAAAGTGCACGACAAGAAAGGTATGAAATCATCTGCTCCATGATAACAACCATGATGAAGGACGGGGAATCCGTCACGAGCCACATGCAGAAAATGCAAAGGTATGTGGATCGATTGATGAAGCTTAATGTGAACTTCCCTGAGGAGCTTGCAATAGATATCATTTTGCACTCCTTATCATCGTGCTATGATCAATTGCGCATGACATATCACATGAATAAGGAAGAGGTCACACTCAGCAAACTTCAGGGACTTCTCAAGACCCCAGAAACAGGTCTTAAGGGGAAGTCGGTTGTTAACACTCCTACTCCAAACTCTACTCCAGTTTTGGCAATCGGGAAAAGTCAAGGGAAGAAGAGAAAGAGCTCTTCAAAGGGTACCAAGGCTCGGACCCTTGATGGCTCTTCTTCAAGTGGAACCAAGAAAGGTTTCGTTACTCCTTCTTCTGACCCAAAAGAGGCTGAATGCTTCTATTGCCATGAAAAATCACATTGGAAGCGGTACTGCCCAAAATACCAGCAAGATGTGAAGGATGGGAAAGTTAAACCCAACCATGCAGGTATTTACACTATCATTTCTAATAACTCACCCCATTCTAAATCTTGGGTCCTAGATACCGGTTGTGGTATTCACATTTGTTGTGACTTGTAGGGACTAAGAAGAAGTGAGAATGTGGAGCAAGGAAGAATAAACCTAATCACGGGGAACAGGAAAGCTTTACCTGTCACCAAGATTGGAGTTTATACTTTATCGCTAAGTAGTGGGTTTAGTTTAGATTTGAATAAGTGTTGTTATTCGCCAGAAATGGCAAGAAATATTATTTCCTTTCATGCATTGTATAAACAAGGTTTCACCTTTTCATTTGATAATGAAGTTGGTTCAGTTAATGCTTTCTTTAATAATGTTCTTTATTTTAAAGCATTACCTTGTGATGGCGTGTATGAAACAGTATCTGTGGTTGATAACTTAGGAAATAATGTATTGTGTATTGATTCTGTTAATAATAACTTGGATAAAGCATCATTATGGCATTGTGGTCTTGGACATATAAGCAAGAAACGCATAGGCCAACTCCAAAAGGATGGAGTCTTGGAGTCATTTGACCTAAAGTCAGATGATAGTTGCGAATCATGCTTACTTGGAAAAATGACAAAGTCACCCTTCACAGGCTCGTGTGAGAGGGGTGAAGGTTTGTTGGACCTTGTACACACGGATGTGTGTGGACCATTCAAACATGCTGCAAGGGATGGTAGTCGTTATTATTTGACTTTTACTGATGATTACAGTAGATATGGATATGTCTACTTGATCAAGCATAAGTCAGAGACTTTCGAAAGGTTTAAGGAATTTAAACAGGAAGTCGAGAATCAATTGGGCAGGAACATTAAGATGCTTCGATCCGATCGTGGTGGTGAGTATCTTAGTTCAGAGTTCCTTGACTATCTAAGGGAATGTGGGATAGTCTCACAATTGACACCTCCCAGGACACCACAGTTGAATGGTGTGGCTAAGAGGCGTAATCGAACCTTGTTGGATATGGTTCGTTCCATGATGAGTCGAGCTTCGCTACCAATCTCATTTTGGGGGTATGCCTTAGAGATTGGCGCCCATATCCTTAATCTAGTCCCTACAAAGAAAGTTGCCAAAACTCATCACGAGATGTGGACTGGTAAAGTACCTAAACTAGACCACATCAATATTTGGGGTTGCGAGGCTTTCGTGAGACGCGAGACTCATGATAAGCTCGAACCTCAAAGCGAGAGGTGTATTTTCATCGGCTACCCACAGCAATGCTTTGGTTACCACTTCTACAGACCTAGTGAAAATGTGGTTTTTGTAGCTAGGAGGGATTTCTTTAGAGAGAGAGAGAGTTTATAAGCCAAGGAAACAGTGGGATGCAAGTTGATCTTGAAGAAATTCAAGAGTCAAGCGGTGAAGGAACTTCAAACCCTAGCACTCAACTTGAGGAGGAAACTCCTGTTGAGCCAATTGACAAGTCTGTACCTCTGAGGCGGTCCACAAGGGTTAGTAATGCTCCTGAGCATTACTATGGATTCCACATTACTGCAGAAGGTGATACACTTATCAGTGATGAGACACTGATAGGTGTGGATGAACCTAACAGTTACGCAGAAGCCATGGCAGGCCTTGAGTCAGCCAAGTGGAAACAGGCAATGGACAGCGAAATACAGTCCATGTATGACAATCAAGTTTGGAGCTTGGTTGAGAATGTACCAGGTCGTAAGACAGTAGGGTGCAAATGGGTCTTCAAGAAGAAGACCGACATGGATG
Organism: Lactuca serriola; assembly: GCF_051521515.1. NCBI lineage: Eukaryota > Viridiplantae > Streptophyta > Magnoliopsida > Asterales > Asteraceae > Lactuca > Lactuca serriola. Next base: position 98,031,381 of record NC_136412.1, on the reverse strand, counting down.
GTAAAGTACACACTTATAAGGCTCGACTGGTTGCAAAGGGCTTCTCTCAAATTCCTGGAGTGGACTATGATGAGACCTTTTCTCCAGTAGCCAAGATTAAGTCTATTAGGGTTCTGTTAGCCATAGCTGCATTTCATGACTATGAAATATGGCAAATGGATGTCAAAACCGCTTTCCTTAATGGAAAGTTGGCTGAAGATGTTTACATGAGTCAGCCAGAGGGTTTTGTCAGCAACGAGTACCCTAATAAAGTGTGTAAGCTTGAGAAATCCATTTATGGATTGAAGCAAGCACCTCGCAGATGGAATCTTTGCTTTGATGAAAAGGTCAAGGAATTTGGCTTTTCTAGGAGTGAAGATGAGTATTGCGTGTATGTCAAGGCTAGTGGGAGTATAGTTAGCTTTTTGGTATTGTATGTGGATGACATACTACTCATAGGAAATGACATTTGAACTCTGCAGGAAGTTAAGTCCTGGCTTGGGAAGTGTTTCTCTATGATGACATATTACTCATAGGAAATGACATCCCAACTCTACAGGAAGTTAAGTCCTGGCTTGGGAAGTGTTTCTCTATGAAGGACCTAGGAGAAGCTGCCTATATTCTAGGGATAAGGATCTTGAGAGATCAGAGTAAAAGACTAATTGGACTTAGTCAGAGTACCTACTTGGATAAGGTGCTGAAGAGATTCAGCATGCAGGACTCCAAGAAAGGAGAGTTACCCATCCAGAGTAACGCCAGATTGAGTAAGACACAAAGCCCTAGCACTGAGGCTGAGATTGAAGAAATGAGTCGAATACCTTATGCTTCGGCTGTAGGATCGATCATGTATGCAATGACGTGTACTCGACCTGATGTAGCCTTTGCACTGAGCATGGTTAGCAGGTATCAGGGGAACCCTGGCAAGGCACACTAGACTGCGGTAAAGAATATCCTCAAGTACCTATGGAGGACTAAGGACTGGGTCCTTACCCTCGGTGGGAGTGATGACTTGAGAGTTGTAGGGTATAATGATGCTAGCTTCCAAACTGATAGGGATAATTACCGCTCTCAGTCGGGCTGGGTCTTTACCCTAAACGGAGGAGCAATTTCTTGGAAGAGTTCCAAGCAAGAGACAGTGGCTGATTCAACTTGTGAATCAGAGTATATTGCAGCTAGTGAGGCAGAAAAAGAGGCGATATGGCTGAAGAACTTCATTGGAGACCTTGGAGTTGTACCAGCTATTAAAGAGCCAATGGAAATTTTCTGTGATAGTGAAAGCGCTGTTGCCTTAGCCAAGGAACCAAGGGATCACGGGAGATCTAGACACATCGACAGAAAATACCATTTTATTAGACATCGATAGAAGAAGGACTCCTCATGGCAAAGAGGGTATCATCAGATGAGAACCCAGCAGATCCCCTCACGAAGGGACTGACTCGGGTTAAGCATCTCCAGCATGCTCAGAGTATAGGGCTGAAGGATGATATTAGATTTAGTAGTTAGATAACCTAGAAATTTGTAAAGTGTAATTGACATTAGATGATGAATAAAAGGTGTTTTATTTATGAGTAAAGTGTTGCTATCTCTTGTCGATCGTTTACTATATTTCTTTTGCATGTTTTGACTTCCAGAATAATTTTGTTTGGTATAACATATTATTCAAACCTCCACAGTCGGTCATATGTCGGAAATAGGTATGAATCAAGACTGTCATGATTGGTTGCAGAGGTCTAAGGTGTTGGACAAGGCTACAACAATCATGAGTGCTCATAAGTTCTGAGCATTGGACTCAACCCACGCTCACTGGAATCACTTCATGGAATTTATCTCGAGTGATCGTGAGACGGTAATATCATATAAGTCTTCAAACCTAGAGATATGATTTGTTACTTACAAGTTGGTTATGCATTGATTGTACGAAAACGCATTGGTAACTCGATGTTATAAAATGTGCTTTTGTGTATAATTCAATGAGTGGTAGAACAAACATATGAGTCGAAGTTTATCTGTTCCTTCTTGGATTAGAAGCTGATATTTGGGCCCCTCGATGATTTTGTTTTGACCTATGTACCGGGCCCGGTCAGAACTAAGTTGATGTGTTCAATTAAGTCCTTTGTCAAACAAATCGGAAATTGAGAAACAAACTGCTGGACAATAAGTAAGACATTGTTCCATGTATTTGTCCGACTGATATCTAGAACAGAGGATTATATGATCACTTATCTTAAATGGCGTATCAACATCTTCTCAGTTCCGAGAGACCTTGAAAGAGCTACGATTGTCGGTTGGTTCCTGAAGTACTGGAGTTATAGTTATTAGACTTATCCAAGTGGGACTCTGTTGGATAAGGTGTCTAAGTCCATAACTATTTCTGGTCAGTACTTGACCCGACCCGGCATGGTCCATTTGGGTTGCATGGCACCATGCAATTGGATAGACTAAATGAGAGAAATAACACGTGGAAATTATTAATATATTATAAGTTCTAAAATATTAATAATATTATTTGATTAGTTTGATCAAAGAATTAATTTAGAATTAATTAAGTGATCAAAAGATAACTAATTAAATATATGGGTTGATTATGTAAATCATTCATATCTTGTATAGTGGGCTAAGAGGCTCCATGGATTATCAAGTTGGGTTCCACCCATAGGATGCTCCATGGATGCTCCATGGGAGTTACAAACCCATGGGTCATGGAAATGAAGAGTCATGACACATTAGGGTTTACATGGTGTAACCCTAGATGTGTCAACACTATATAAGAATCCCATTCTCCACCAAAATCGGCTACACATATGAAACAAGAGGGCTAGGCCGATTTCAAGAAGTGTGTGTTTTCTCAAAAGTCTTTCCAAGAGCATTTGGTGTTGTGTGAAGCATTTGAGGCATCACACTTGGGGTGCTAGGCTCACAAGGTTTCAAGGAACATAAGCAACAACAAGGTAAGTTATTCTATCTTTCATTCAAGTTAAAAATTGTTCCCCATGTATGCTAGATAGGAATATAACCTTGGAATTCAACTTTGCATGATAATTAGACAAACATAGATCCAAGGTTATTAGGGTTGCATGTACACTTAGAAAGTGTTAGAATGCTCAAAACCCATCAGTTCCCACACAACGGAATGGGAACCAAGTCTACCAAATAACGCTCCTCAAATAACCTCAGAATGCAATCCATGAACACTGCTGATGCTTGCACCGATCGATCATCGACAATCTCTACCTCAAAAGGGCAATCCAAGATGCCCGAAGACTCAGTAAACTTCTTACTAAGCGCAAGAGAAACAAACAATCGGGTGGCACCCGAGTCAAACAACACCTGAACTGGGATACCGTTCACATGGAATAATCCCGTCACCACATCTGGTGTGGCGCATGTCTCCTCGGTAGTCAGCTGAAATGCCCGGCTCCTCACCAGCAGAGCCTCTGCCTTACCCTGCCGACCATCAGTGATCCGCACGGTTGCTGGAGCTGGCGCCTTCACTGGCGCTGATGCTGCTGTCAATTGGGGGCTGCTGGCCTTCTTGTGGCCCCTCTAGTTGCAGTGGAAACATAGCAACTCAGACTTCTGAATAACCGGTGCAGGGGCAGTACAATCCATGCTGAAGTGCCCCGTTTGGCCGCACTTGTAGCAGCCCGATGATGCCAATCTGCATGCCCCCTCATGTGGCCTGCCGCATTTCCTGCAGCGGCCCGGTCCCGACTGGCCTTTCGGCCTACCATCTAATCCCTTGGGCTTCTTCCCCGAAGTCCCTCCCGTAACCTGCCCCTCCTCTTCCTTCCTCTTCCGGATGTGATCCAGGTCGATCTCCCTTTCCCTTGCCCTGGCAATCATGGACTCCAGAGTAGGCCAAGCGGAAAAACTGACATGCTCCCAATATCATCTCGTAGCATGTCATGGTAGCGGGTCATCCTCATATCCTCATCACTCGCGTATTGGGGCACCAACAACGCCCTCTCCCGAAACTTGGCGGTGATCTCTGGCACAGTCTCTGTGGTCTGCCTCATATCTAAAAACTCCATGGCCAACTGCTGAAGCTCTACAGCTGGCGCAAACTCTGCTCGGAACCTGGTCACGAAGTCTGACCATGTCATAGCCTCAACAATCGAGGCTCCCAATGAGTCACCAACCGACTCCCACCAGTCTCTAGCTCTGTCTCTCAAATACCCTACTGCAAACCTCACCTTCGACCCCTCGGGGTAGAAGCTAGTCAACTATGCAGACTCGATGTCTGCAATCCATCGTCTGGCAGCTATGGGGTCCTTCACCCCGTGAAAATCCGGCGCACCACTGCTCCTGAAGTCCTTAAAGGACAGTGTGCGAGATCTCGACTGGTCAGATGCCATGTCACTCCTGAACGCCCTGAGGCGATCCTTCATCAACTCAACCATCCCTTCCTTGATCGACCCGAAGATAATGGGAGTCGACTTAAGGATGCCCCTGGTGATCTCTGACGCGATGAACTCGCGTTTCCCCTCATCTACTGGCTCGGAACCTGATCCTGAACCCGATCCCTCTCTTGAACGGCCAACTGCTGGCCTCGAGCGTAGTACCACCATTCTGCAATACATAAATAACAACCGTTAGCGATACTGATACCTCTTAAGGGATCACATCTACTACAAGTTCCCTGGTCTTATCTCGGCCTTCCTCAATTCGGGTATGGATCCTCTGCTTTCAGCACTACGGGCCCATACTACCTTCCACATCTATCCGTACCTTCTTCAAGTACTGCCTTGACTCCATCAGATCCCTTTTACCACTGCTGGTCTCTACTACTCTCATCCTAGGCTTACCTTAGGGAAAACCTCTGACTCCACCCTATCCGGTCCTCAGCTGCTGAAGGCCTCCTTGCAATGCCAATTAACCATTACTTGACTACCATCACATGTGATGAGGCTCAGATAATCCTTCGAGTAAAAGACTCGTCCCTACAACGGTTAGACTCAAACGAGAGCTGCGAAACAGGGCTAAATCTAACACTCTGAGATTATTCAACCCTGATCACATGTGACGTGACGTATTCACCTAATTGCTAACTCCCATCGCTCAGAGTCCCACAAAGCACAAAGCAATCAACATTCGGGCGCACGAAAAATTACTCAAACAAATATGTTCTCATAGAGAGAACTGTACTAGCATACAATGCTAAACTCATACTATCAGGCATAACCTAAATAGGCTATCCTACTGCTGTCTACTCAATACTAGCATGTAATTCTCATAAGTTGAAGCACATAAAGCAGACACGTAAGGCATTACTTCTAGATCGTTAGTCCTATTCTAGCATGTTGTTCTACTGAAACTGTTAAACATAACATGAACTTGTATGGGTACTTTGGGGAATACTTACTTGAGCTCGGCTGGTCGCGTGCATCACACACTTCGTTCTTTCTTAAAACTCTTTACTTAATCTTTTAGAAAACTTTTTCTTTTTCGAAATCCTTTAATCCCTCGGTTTGAGTTCAGACACCCCCGAAGGTGTGTCCGAATCCCTCAAACCAGGGCTCTGATACCAACTTGTAACGACCCAATTTTCAAGTCCAAAAATTTCATTTTTTTAATTAAACACTTTGCAAAACATTAGTAAATAAACAACATTCGATCATATCATTTCTTAAAACACATTTCATGTCTGAAAACGAAAACATGAAATTAACCATAGGGTCAGAGTACAAATCCCAAAATAGTCTCATAGTATGGAAAACAAAATGTGTGTATGATGTGCCGCTACCGCGCCGGCTCCTTCCCCTTCACTAAAGAGGTACCTGAAACCAAAACTATAAACTATAAGCATGAAGCTTAGTGAGTTCCACCATCGTACCACATACCATACAATCACATAACATACATACTGCCAGGCAATTCTGGGGTACCCGACCTACCCGGTACGGCCATTATGGGGTGCCGACCTACCCGTGCGGCCATTCTGGGGTGCCGTCCTACCCGTGTCAAGTCATTCTGGGGTGCTGACCTGCCCATGTCAAGCCATTCTGGGGTGCTGACCTACCCATCGGTCCTAACAACCGAACTTGGGGACTATTCCCCTCCTACTACTGCTATCTCATATATCATATCAAGTCAGCATATAAACATATAATCACGTACTGTCAGACATATCTGGGGTGCCTGACCTACCCTTCGGTCCTAACAACCGAACTCTACTACTATCGTATATCATGCCAGCATACAACATATCAGGTAGTAGCAAACCTAGATGATATCACAAAGACAATCATCTAACATACAAGTCCTACTGGTGGGCCGACATTGTGGCCGTAGGCGATGACTCGACGAGTTTTCCTTCTAAATGAACATCGACTGAATCTTCATCCAACTCGCCGAATTGTATGAACAACTCGTCGAGTCCATCTTCAACTGATAAACAGGTCCTGTCCATGACTCGCCGAGTTGTATGAATAACTCGTCGGGTTCATCTTCATCCATAATAAGATTGCCTTGGACTCGCCGAGTCTGCTCATGCACTCGCCGAGTCCCATGATTATTCCGAACCATGGCTTAGTCCAGAACATTGGGTTACCCTTTCTGACCTTCTATAGTCCTTCTAACACCCAACTAAGTTCTTTAGACCCTTAACAGATATGGGACTTTATGCCTTGGACTCGCCGAGTCCAATCTTGACCAATCCATGTAGTCGATTTAAATGAGATCTAACACACCAAAACTATAGATCTGGCCTCCTGGTGTCCACTTTATACGTAAAGTTCCAAACATGATGCACATGCATGGGGTTTTAGCTCAAAAATCCATATAAAGTGTCCTACAATGTGCATGGGGCTCTCATGGCCCTAAAGTGGGCACCTTTATGCCATGAAACCCCTCTTATGGTCTAGATCCGAAGTCAATGTCCTCATAACACCCCTTTAGTCCGAAAATGGCTTGAAAAAAATGCACCCAAGATCCATATTCTAAAGATAAACAATCTAATGAAAGACCAAAGCAGGGGAATTTTACCTTGATTGAGCTGAAGATGGAATGAGATTTATGGATCTACAAGCCCAAGTCGAATACTCCACTTCTCTTCTTCCTTCCAAGCTTCACAAGTTCACAAAAGCACCAAAATGGCCTTAACACACACACAAACGGCTAGGGTTTCGTTATGTAACTCTGAGAGAGTGTAAGGGACAAGGGAGGCCGAGTTAATGAGTTTATATAGGGTGCAAACCCTCATATTAGGGTTTTTGTCCAGACAGCACAGACTTGTCGAGTCCGGTCCCTGACTCGCCGAGTCCATCACTTAAGTCCCGCATCTTATCCCGCTTCTACTTGGCGAGTTGGTCCTTCAACTCGCCGAGTCCAAGGCCAAAAATGCAAATGTTTAAAGAGTTAATTACAAAGAATACGTACCAAGAACCAGGTGCTACAAATTTCCTTTCTAATCGTTTGTGTTTTCTTCTGTTTAGAAACATTCCTCTAATTTCCATCTTTCATTTCACTCATTCGCTGTAATTCTCCTTCTATTATCTGCGATTCCTTGAATCTAAATCTTCTGAATGTCAAATCGATGTAGTGGGCGACGATTAGAGTATAAAATAAAACCAGAACCTGCTGGATTAGGTGTCTATGCCAAAAACTATAATTGGTTTGTACTTGGACTGATAGTAGCATGGTCCTTTTGGGTTGCCTTTACCATAGCAATTTGATAGGATGGATATTGAAGAAAGAGGTTAATTGTGATTTATTAATATATTATAAAATTATATATTAATTCAGAAATCATATAATCTAATTAGTATTAATCAAAAATTAATTTGAAATTAATTTAGTGATCAAAAGAGACTAATTAAATTACCGCAGACTGATTAGGTAAATCAGTAATACTTCTAGTTTGGGCTAATGATCCATATTGATTGGGAATGGATGAAATCTTTGTGAGGGTCCATAAAGATTTCATCCAAGGGCCTTTCAAGAGGATTATTGGATTACTTAACGTCGAAGCAAATGAAGTAGGGTTTCCACGGTTAAAACCCTAAAGATCCTACACTATAAAAGGACCCCTAACACTCCCAAAATCGTCCCTATGCTTATAAGAGAAACCCTAGCCAATTTTGAGTGCCTCTTAACCTCTCTCTCATAATCCTCCATTGTTCTTGGTGTTTTTGACTTATTAGAGGTATCACATTTGAGGTACTAAGCTCTCAAAGGTTGAAGATCACTAGCTACAACAAAGAGGTATTCTTCTAACTTTTTTTATGTTGTAATTCTTGAAAATTGTATGCTAGATTAAGGTTCATGCTTTGGATATTCAATATTGCATGTATAACTTGAGAAAACCTAGATCCAAAGCATTAGGGTTGTATGTGCACCATAGGATTGTTATAGTGCTCAAAACCCATCAGTGGTATCAGAGCTTAGGGTGTTTTCTGTTATATTGATGCACTGGTTGAATGTTCAAAGTTGAAGCAAACTGAAATTGGCTCTCTGACTGATAAACTCGACGAGTCTATTGTGGGACTCGACGAGTTCATTGCCTGACTCGACGAGTCGTCTTGTTGGTTGGCATATTTTTCAGGATTTTGACCAGAATTGGATTAGGATCATTACCAAAAACTATTTTGAATCATAAAATTCGATTTTTTGATAAAGTAATGATTATCCTCATCCAATTGAAAGATAATTGTCAAATTATATGATATAAACTACATTATATGATAAACCAATTATTTGTATTATTTGATTTGATTTATCTTTCCATGTTAGTTGGATTAGGTCAAATTGGTAACAAATAAAATTATATGATTGTTTTATTCGTTTAAATTTGATCTAAACAGATTTTTAAAAGTTTCAAAATTTTCCGTCAAGTTTTGGAATTTAAAAATTAATTAAAAAGTTTTAATCTTGAAATATTTAAATTTTAAACCCTAGAGTTTTAAAAATTGAAAATTCAATCCTTATACATTATAATATTAAAAGATTAATAATTATATATATGTATAAGACGAGCCAGTCTTACCGTTAGTAGGCCTCATTCACAAAACTAATCTATAAGAGGAGTATAAGGAAACTACCTATAAAGTGGCGGTTGAATAGGTTTCCACTCTCACCCACTGCTTCCTTGATTGGTGGAGGATATGAGTTTTGAGCACTACAACATATGTATGGTGTACATGCAAACCTAATGCTTTGGATCTCGGTTTTTCTCAAGTTATACATGCAAATAATCATCCAAAGCATAAACCGTAATACTAGCATACATGATTTCGAAATTCATATGAAAATAGGGTTTAGTGATTACCTTACTTGTTATGTTGTAATAAAAAGAACTCCTTGACCTTTGAAAGCTTAGTGCCACAAGTGTCGCACGTCTAATGGAGTCACAAACACCCAATGCAACAAGATGACTTAGGAAAGAGGTGAAATCGGTTAGATTCTCTTAGAAACTCGTTGGGGCCGAAAATCCTTATGCTAGGAGGGTTTATATAGTTGAGGTTGTTAGGGTTTTCAGGTGGAAACCCTAATTCCCTTGCTTAGGCCTTAAGCAATCCATGGACCCCCATATGAAAAGCCCTTGGACGAAAATTCTATGGGCTTTCCATAGATTTTCGTCCACCTCTTATCAATACGGTCGATTAGCCCAAACTATAACTATTATTGATTTACATAATCAATCCCTCCATTATTAATTAGTTACTTTAGTCCCAAAATTAATACGAGATTAATTTCTTATTAATTACTAATTAATAATATGATTTCCAAATAATATATTAATAAAATCATTCCGAGTACCAATTTATTATTCACATAATAAATCCTACTCTCTCTCTCTCTCTCTCTCTCTCTCTCTCCTCTCTCTGTCTCTCTCCACTTGTCATAATCATGAGTGAAGACAACCCAAAAGGACCATGCTCATAATCAAATCAAGTACATACCAAAAATAGTTATGGGCTTAGACACCTAATCCAACAGTCTCCCACTTGGATAAGTCTAATAACTATTATTGCAAGTATGAATACAAAATCTGATTAGCAATTGTAGCTTTCAAAAGCCGCTGTCAAACTCTGATCTTATCAATAATGGGTCCTTTATATAAGGGATCATATATTCCTCCATTCTTAAGATATCGTATAGCCATGAGACATATATTATAATCATTCTCTCTATCTATGTGTTGTTCCCTGATTTCCGATTTAAGACGACTGACAACAGATTTTAGTTGAACACATTAACATAGTCTAGGCATGGCCAAGCGCTTAGGTGTCATCAATAAATCATCGAGTGCCCACATATATCAGTTTTATCCCACATTGGGTAAAAGGAATGGATAAACTTTGACTCATATGCTTGTACTATTTACTCATCAAATCACACACAACAATACGTTTTATAACATTAAGTTACTGATGTGTTTACGTACTATCAATGTGCAATCAACTTATAAACAACAACTCATATCTCTCCGTTTCAAGAATATAAGATATTATCATCTCACAATCACTCGTGATAAAAGCCATGAAGTAATTCATGTGAGCGTGGGTTTAATCCAATACTCAAATCTTATTTCAGGAGCACTCATGAACACTGCATCAGACTTTTGCTATGTCTAAACGCCGTAGACAATCTACAGTCGAATTCATAATACTTTTACCTCATTACTTAATTCCAAAGTATGATTGACTGTGGATGTTTCAATAACCTAGTTATTGTGAAAGTCAAAACATGCAAAGTGAAACACAATAATAATCGAATCCAGTATGGCCTCAAAACTTTTGAGTAGAAATAAAACACTTATTATTTAATCACCACATTGATTACACATTATTCATTGTATAATGTTTCAGATAATCAAGTTAATACTTGAATTATATCATTAGTTATCTCATGCTCCAAGCATGCATACTATGTTTACCCATGGTCCTTAATTTTTGAAATAGATCAATTGAATGCATTTCCAATGACACTCATTTCACATTTTCCAAATCCTTTTTACAAGTGTAATAATACTAAATTCTACCCACTATTAGAATATGTTAGATTCTAACATTTTATGCAATTACGCTTTTGTAATTTCATAGAATCAAGGTCGCAAAGACTTTGCCAGTTATATTACAAAGTTCTCTTTTGGAGTTTGTTACAAGACAACTCCATAGATATGAAGTCTCACATTCAAAGTACATTCCTTTGAACATCCTTCTTGCATAAATGTTTCTAATCTACATGGAAATTAATATCCAACTCTCATTATGGAAACATTTCCATATTTTCCATATGACAACTCATTCCTAATAGAATCCTATCTATCCATAATAATGTCAATATGGTCCATCCATTACTATACTTCCAACTTCCCACAAGCAACCTATAACATCCATAAAATTCCAACCAATTTAAACTTTTCAAAAACAACCCGTTTTCATAACATTATTACAAAAAGGTTTTCAATACAATTATTTCAGAGTCTTCCCAGAATCACATCACAATACATAATCATGAGGAGCGGAACGATCATGCCTTTGCCTTGCCACGGTCTCCTGAAGAACCTGAAAAACATTAAACCACAACTGTAAGCCCGAAAGCTTAGTGAGATATCCCCAAAATACCAACCACATATACCATACACGCATAACAGGGCATAACATATTAGAACACAGAACATCCATGCACTTCGGGTCTACTGTGTGAGTGGTCTGCCGCACCGGCCTTCAGTCCACCTGGTCCACCCTCCGAGTCTAACCACATACATCGAGTCTACAGTGTGATTGGTCCGCCCACACCGAGCCTTCAATCCACCTGGTCCACTCTCTGAGTCTACCGTATGACTGGTCCACCCGCACTGGGCCTTCAGTCGGCCTGGTCCACTCTCCGAGCCTCGGCACGTCTGGTCCGCCCTCTTGGGGCCTACAGCCTATCCGGACCACTCGCTGGGCCTTCGGGATAACCGGTCCGCCCTGGGTATGTTGGCCTACAGCACAAAGCAGGTCCCACCTCAACCCAACCCCAGTCCAACAACCATGTGCACATAAACATTCAATCATATAACATATCACATCCAATAAAACCGATCTAACAAATCACATAGCATAACATCATCCTAACCAGGATACCGACCTAACCGGTCACTAGCATAACATCATCCTATATACCAGGATTCCGACCTTAACCAGGTCTCTATCATATACCATCCTAACTACCAGGATGCAACATAGCAAAGCAATAACATAACAACGATACCCGGATCACAATCCGATAAAGGGACGGCCTTGGTGCCGTAGACCCTATTGATATAGTGAGGATAACTCACCTCGCAACTGCCGACTGAACAGATAAACCCGAGCTGCTCCGACCACCGATACGATCTCCACCACTGGCCAACCACCAAAACACTGAACTCAAAACAATATCCAACAATTATTAAAATGCCCCTGGAAATCAACTGGTCAACCCTTGGTCAAAGTCAAAGTCAAAGTCAAACCCTGACTGACTCTACTCGCTGAGTCAACCCGATGACTCGCCGAGTCCCCATGCACAGAACTTCCCCAATCGCAACTCAACTCGCTGAGTCACCCCGAGACTCACCGAGTCCAAAAACTCTGAGTACTTTCACAGTCGACTCACCGAGTCATTCCTTGGCTCACCGATTCACAGCTCAACCAGAAGAAAGGTTAGGACCCCACGACCAGAATCGCCAAGCCCAAGAACAAACTCGCCGAGTGCAAGGCCATCTGCAACCAACTCGCCGAGTTCCTGCCCATATTCATCCAACTCGTCGAGTTGTTCTTCCAACTCGTTGAGTTCCAGCCTATCTTCAAGCAACTCGCCGCGTACACCCTTGTGACTCGCTGAGTACCCGTGATCTGAAACCATACAGAGGCTTTCCAAGCCATGCAGAAGCTCTAAACCATAGATCTACTCTTTTACAAGCCATCCATCACGTAAAGTGGCAAACTTTACGTGGATCCAAAGAGATCTAGGCATTTAACACTTTAGGGCTAGGGTTTGGGACAAAAGGGCTTCACCAATCACTCAAAAATCGGGACTCTATGACATATAGGACCATCACATGCTTAGATCTGAAGTAGCATCCTCAGATCCAAGCTTCTATCTCAATTTAGATTTCATATCAACCACCACACATGAACCCCATGAAGAAAAAGCTTAAGGAAATGGTACTTACCCCTGGAATGTGCCCAACCAATTGTAGATTCCTGATGTCCCAAGCTTTCTGATACAAGCCTCCAAATCTTCAAGCTTAAAGCACCAAATATCCTTCTCCAAACTCTAATTCACTCAATAATGGGGTCTCCTCACGAATTTAGGGTTTCTGGAACTCAAGGAATGGTAAGGAGGCTGGGGAAGAAGTGTTATGTTCTTATATAGGGCTCATCCCCCAGAATTAGGGATTTCTCCACTCAGAACCAACTCGCTGAGTCCATCCATGCTACTCGCCGAGTTGGTTACTTAACACGCGACCAGAGTCGCGACCCTACTCGCCGAGTTTCCCTTTCACACTTACACTTTTAGCCCTTCAACTCTACTTCTGATATTCCAGGATGTTTCAATTCTCCCCCACTTAAATTAGGCTTCGTCCTCGAAGCCTGCGGCAACACAACTCCCGAACTACTCTCGCACTGCACCACCTGGCATTAACCAGACTAGGTTCCTCAAAACACAACCACTGAAACCCATACCCCAATTTTTCTTCCCGCGGTGTTCTGATCACCGCCACAAGCCAGCCACCGGCTTCGTCCTCTGATACCCACACTTATCAACTGAGTACCACCCCATGATGCATCACTCACTCCAAATCACAACAATCACTTGACTCATACGAGCTAGAAATAACCATGAACCACCGGAATTCCCGGTCTGAGCCCAACTTTATCCATTCCATGCTGACAGGATGACACATCCTTTGGCCTCAGAGCAACTCTCATGAGTTTCTCCACCGCAATCTCATACCCATGCTGAACTGGCTCTAGCATCTTCGGGTTGGGCAAACCCGATACACTGACGACACCTCCAAACATCCCCCGGGATGAATTTCCACCACATACATAAATTCGTTGATCAAAATCAAACTGGAAATCCAATATTTCATCCCTGCATTCCTTCCGAGCATTTTGGCTCTACCCTCGGAAATTCCTTCTGTGACCTCAGCAAACATCCAACCCGGATGTGATTCCATACCACAGCCACAGACACACTGCTCATCAACCATGATTGGAACACTCCAATCATAACTCTGCACTACTGCTTTCACTTCCGTGAACTTATACTCCCTCTCGGAGCTACATTCCTCTCCCTTTCCTTACCAAGGAAATCCACTTGGCCGCCTTGTCACTATGACAAGTGCCACGGTGCTCACCCAAAACTACACCATTCTCTTATAGCATAACCGCTATCCCAGCACCACACATGCTCTGGATCCGCTTGCAGGGACTCTCAAGTCCATGCTCTGCCTCCACTAATCATGATCAATACCCGGGGCCAGACCTTTTGACTCGAACACGTCGCGACATACTCAATCCATATCCTCGTACCGATTTATCAACACATGCAGAGTCTTCAGCATGACTGGACCGCCTTTCCAAGCCTTCAGACCATCTGGACCACTCTCGGAACCTTCAGCAGGTCTGGACCGCCCTCCAGGGCCTTCAGCCTGTCTAAACCGTTCTCCGAGCCTTCGGCCTGACTGGTACACCCACCGGCCTTCAGTCTATCCGGATCGCTCAACCAGAATCCAACATCCCGAATTATCCCTCCAGGAAAACTCTCCCATGCATATTGTTCTAGCCCTCTAGGGGTTCCGAACTCTATCTCTACCCTACATACTTAATCCCGGCCCGATCCCAGGCCTTCCACGATCAATCACCCTTGGTCTGTATCCCGCCCCGCATGCCTACCACTTACTCATACCAGCCTACACTCTTGGCTGACCGAACCACTGCTGAACCCCAAGCAGCTAAACAACCTCTCATGACCATCGATCTTCCGGAGAATTTTCCAATTCTCCCCCACTTAGAGCACTGACTATCAACCACCGACCGTCATCACTGGCCTCCCAAAACAACCATACATAACACAATCCCTTGCACGTGATCTGGTTCCCACTAGAACGAGCAACCTTCACAAAATCACATATCAACACGGATCATCACGGCTCGAAAGAAACACGACCTTCAGCTAACCATTCCTCAGACTGCAGATGTTGCCCAACATTCAGACCAAACGCCAAATTCCCACTAATAACCCTCATGAAAGATAACCAACGAGATTCCCAACACCAAACCCTTAACCATACCATAACCCTCAAGGAACAATGAATACAATACCAGAATCCACACAACGAGACTAGCAGATATACAATACTCCAAAATAATCACAAAATAACAAAACATCAAGAAAGAAACATACCCGCAGCTGCATCCGGCACTGCCCTGACCTCCTCTGCTGTAAGTTGAAAAGCACGACCCTGACCCCTTGGGGGCTCCGCTCCACCCTGACCTCCACCCGTACCCCTCAAAGTGGCCGGTGCTGGAGCTTGCACCGGTCCTGCAGCAACCTGTGGACAGTTGACCCTCAAGTGTCCAACCTGATGGCAATGATAACAAATCCTCAAATCCCGAATCGGGGCTGTCTTCCGACAATCCCTCACATAGTGCCCCTCCTTTCCGCACTTGCCGCATGCACCACCGGACTTGCAAACTCCGGTGTGAACCTTCCCACACTTCCCACAAGTGTGGCTGCTCTGATCTCCCAGTCTAGAATCAACGGTCCTGGACCGTTTCGGCGCCGGCTGCGACTGCACCGGAGCCTGCCTCTGCTCTCGCAACTGCAACTCAATCTCCAACTCACGCCGCCTGGCGGCCTCCTGCAACTCTAACAAGGTTTCGCACCTCTGCGTAGACACAAACTGCCTGATATCCCTCTTGAGCATACTCAGATATCGGGACATCTGAGCCTGCTCTGAAGCGAACTCCGAGCAAAACATTGCCCTCTCAGTGAACATCCTGGTGATCTCTGTCACCGACTCCGAATCCTGCTTCAGCTCCAGGAACTCCTAATACAATCTCTCACTCTCAACTTGCCAAACATAACGAGTGCTGAACATCTCTCGGAACTGGTCCCATGAAACCGCAGCCCTCTGCGCATCCGAATACGACCCCGTGGTCAATCTCCACCAATCCTTCACTCCGAGCCTTAACAGGTTCAGAGCACACCTCACCCTTTGATTAGCAGGGCATGAACACATGAAGAAACACCCCTCCACGTCCGAAAACCATCTCATAGCAACAATCGGGTCCTGAACCCCGTCGAAGGTAGGAGGCTTCGTATTATCGAAGTCCCGATACTGAAAACCCTGACCAACTCCTCCCCCTGCCACTGCAACAGCCGCTGTAGCCGCCGCGGCAACCGTCTCTGTGAGAGTCGCATAGCGCTCATCAAAATACTCAACCATGGCGGTCTTGATTGACCCAAACAGTTCTGGCAACTCAGCCCGGAACAACGCAACAACCTCATCATGCAGGATCTCACGAATCCTAGCATCCAACTCGTATGTGCTCATCTGACCAATAACCTCGGGCGGTACTGACTCGCCCTGACCTCCCTCTCCTGCTCCCGATCCTGACCCGGATCCGCTCCCAGCATGCCTCGTAACCACCATACTGAAAAACACCACAAGATCTCAGATACTTCCCATAAACCCGGGAACCAACTCCCAACCCAACCCTAGAGGTCATGGTTTCTTTGATACGCGTATGGGTCCTGTTCTTTCAGTAGTATGGGCCCATACTACCTTCCACACCTACCCATATTTGTATCAATTATACCACAACACCCTAGTGAAGAACATACATAACAAGCACTCAACCCTCACTCCTAGAGGAACACTGGAAATCTCCCACAAAGGAAACCCTAGGCTATCAGGCATCATAAATCAGACAACATTATCATGAAATCCTGAAGATCCCTAGCCTAGTACTAGCATGCTGTTCTATCAAAGCTCAAATCAAATATCATGTATGATATTTTGGGGTTACTTACTGGCTCCGGCTGATCGTACCTCCGCATCCTCCTTTACTCATTTTGAAAACCATTTAAATTCTCTTTTGAAAACCCTCCTCGATTTGAGACTGGATTCACATGAATGTTCATCCAATTCACACAAACCAAGGCTCTGATACCAACTTGTAACATCCATAAAATTCCAACCAATTTAAACTTTTCAAAAACAACCCGTTTTCATAACATCATTACAAAAAGGTTTTCAATACAATTATTTCAGAGTCTTCCCAGAATCACATCACAAAACATAATCATGAGGAGCGGTACGATCACGCCTTTGCTTTGCCATGGTCTCCTGAAGAACCTGAAAAACATTAAACCACAACTGTAAGCCCGAAAGCTTAGTGAGATATCCCCAAAATACCAACCACATATACCATACACGCATAACATGCCATAACATATCAGAACACAGAACAACCATGCACTTCGGGTCTACTGTGTGAGTGGTCCGCCGCACCGGCCTTCAGTCCACCTGGTCCACCCTCCGAGTCTAACCACATACATCGAGTCTACAGTGTGATTGGTCCGCCCGCACCGGGCCTTCAATCCACCTGGTCCACTCTCTGAGTCTACAGTATGACTGGTCCGCCCGCAGTGGGCCTTCAGTCGGCCTGGTCCACTCTCCGAGCCTCGGCACATCTGGTCCGCCCTCTTGGGGCCTACAGCCTATCCGGACCGGTCGCTGGGCCTTCGGGATAACCGGTCCGCCCTAGGTATGTTGGCCTACAGCACAAATCAAGTCCCGCCTCAACCCAACCCCAGTCCAACAACCATGTGCACGTAAACATTCAATCATATAACATATCACATCCAATCAAACCGATCTAACAGATCACATAGCATAACATCATCCTAACCAGGATACCGACCTAACCGGTCACTAGCATAACATCATCCTATATACTAGGATTCCGACCTTAACCAGGTCTCTATCATAGACCATCCTAACTACCAGGATGCAACATAGCAAAACAATAACATAACAACGATACCCGGATCACAATCCAATAAAGGGCCGGCCTTAGTGTCGTAGACCTTGTTGATATAGTGAGGATAACTCACCTCGCAACTGCCGACTGAATAGATAAACCCGAGCTGCTCCGACCACTGATACGATCTCCACCACTGGCCAACCACCAAAACACTAACCTCAAAACAATATCCAACAATTACCAAAATGCCCTTGGAAATCAACGGGTCAACCCTTGGTTAAAGTCAAAGTCAAAGTCAACCCCTGACTGACTCTACTCGCCGAGTCAACCCGATGACTCGCTGAGTCCCCATGCGCAGAACTTCCCCAATCGCGACTCAACTCGCCGAGTCACCCCGAGACTCGTCGAGTCCAACAACTCTGAGTCCTTTCACACTCGACTCACCAAGTCATTCCTTGGCTCACCGATTCACAGCTCAACCAGAAGAAAGGTTAGGACCTCACGATCAGACTCGCCAAGCCCAAGAACATACTCGCCGAGTGCAAGGCCATCTGCAACCAACTCGTCAAGTTGTTCTTCCAACTCGCCGAGTTCCTGCCCATATTCATCCAACTCGCCGAGTTGTTCTGCTAACTCGTCGAGTTCCAGCCTATCTTCAAGCAACTCGCCGAGTACACCCTTGTGACTCGTTGAGTACCCTAGATCTGAAACCATACAGAGGCTTTCCAAGCCATGTAGAAGCTCTAAACCATAGGTCTACTCTTTTACAAGCCATCCATTACGTAAAGTGGAAAACTTTACGTGGATCCAAAGAGATCTAGGCATTTAACACTTTAGGGCTAGGGTTTAGGACAAAAGGGCTTCACCAATCACTCAAAATCGGGACTCTATGACATATAGGACCATCACAAGCTTAGATCTAAAGTAGCATCCTCAGATCCAAGCTTCTATCTCAATTTAGATGTCATATCAACCACCACACATGAACCCCATGAAGAAAAAGCTTAAGGAAATGGTTCCTTACCCATGGAATGAGCCCAACCAACTGTAGATTCCTGATCTCCCAAGCTTTCTAATACAAGCCTCCAAATCTTCAAGCTTAAAGCACCAAAGATCCTTCTCCAAACTCTAATTCACTCAATAATGGGGTCTCCTCAAGAATTTAGGGTTTCTGGAACTCAAGGAATGGTAAGGAGGCTGGGGAAGAAGTGTTATGTTCTTTATATAGGGCTCATCCCCTGGAATTAGGGCTTTCTCCACTCAGCACCAACTCGCCGAGTCCATCCATGCTACTCGCCGAGTTGGTTACTTAACACGCGACCAGAGTCGCAACCCTACTTGCCGAGTCCACTCGTGGACTCGCCAAGTTTCCCTTTCACACTTACACTTTTAGCCCTTCAACTCTACTTCTGATATTCCGGGATGTTAGACAACCAATCCTCAGCGAACATTCGATCGTCCTTGACAGTTGTTTAATTACTTTAGTCATATCTGGTTCTAATCCTTTTCCCTCTTAATACCCTATGCATTTGGAAAACCAGAACACGCGAATATTATAACATATGCAATCGATCCTATACCCAAAGCATATGGGATTTAATTCATAATAAATATATGATACTTTACAAATCTCTCGTTATAATATTTCCATATATAGAATTTCCAAGGTTTAATCATTTCAACTTGCTATTCATATATGCTCATGACCAAGTTCGATTCATACTCCAATCCAAACTTTTAGATTCGAAATAAAGTATAAGTATCCTGTCCCTTACTATAGCGAAACAACTTTTCAACCTCTACAACATTGCAAATGAAACTTTGTTTCCTATAAATAGCATTACTAGCTCGTAACACTTAACATATTGTTCATGCTCCCACTAACATGATAATTATATCCTTATTAGCATAACACTTATGTTCCCACTAGCTTTGACATGTATTCAGAAATCAGCTGGACTTCTAGAAATCAATACTTATTGACTCTCTTACGAAAGTTCAGATTTCTGACATGAGATGCTTTGATAAACCTTTATCTAAGCTCATATACCTTTTATTAGAAAGCTCATATGTATGTCTAAACTATTTCATAACTTACAGCAATAAGTTCTGAATGTTTAAACCTTTTTGCTATTTCTCAAAATTTGAACTATGAATAGGGATTCCGTAATCATAATCAAATTTAAGAATGCAATTTACACAATTGCTATCTCCTTTAAAATCCACTTAGTGAAAGCGTTTCCTCACCATCATATTCCTGAAGCAGAGAGAAACCTTACCACTTAGATTTTATAGTGTACGTATTCCTATCCATGTGAATCTGTCATTTCCAGCCATTATCACAAGAGAAGGTCTGTGACAAATTCAAATTCATATGGACTAAACCTATTCAATCTTAATTTCTTTCCACTTGGCAACACAAGGGCCTACCATGTCTTCCAGTTTGTTTAGTAACTCACCTTCACTTATCAATGAACTTTCACGGATCAAGGTGCTTTGCCTTATGCAAACTATTTGAGAACTCATAGAACTCATATGCATAGTCAACTTTAACTGGAATGGGCACAAAAACAAGAATATGTCAACACAATAGGTTACAAACCTCAAGTCATGTGCTAGTGATAAACAATATGTTTATTCTTGATTAGTTCTTGAAGCTATTTAAGATCATTAAGACTCCCACTGACTTCTTGACATATAAGATTCTTTTGTCAAGAAATGTTCCTTTACAAACAAATATTCAAGAGTTAGTGCGGGTTCTTATAAAGACAAACACTTCACACAATTGGTCTTAGTTGGTCTTTGTCTTATTCAATACATCACAACTTACCAATTTCAAATGTGCAAGAGTAAGAACATTTCTACTCCACATTTGATGAGTGTTATAAACCTTCTTAAGATCATGTCACTCAAGGCACAATATTGCAGTATAACTCTAAGACTCGATTTTGGAATGAAGTATGACTCAGCTTTTTGATTTAACGATTTCAACAATTCCCGATTGTTGGGGTGCAAAGTTCTTCATTCATGACTTTGTAAATGTTTGACTTTTGTAAAACCCACTTGCATGTGGTGCTTTAGCCTTTAGACCCATTTGGTAGTTAGAGTGAGAGAGAGACATGTAAACACCTCTATATAAGGTGGGTTTGTTCACTTGTAGAGGTGTGCTTGAGAGATGTAGAAGTGAGTGTGTAAGTGTGTGTTAATTATGTAGTCTAGATCTAGATCTTTTTTGTAACACCATATACATTCAATATATCTCTTAAACACCCAAATCACCATGTTCAATTGTGCAAGCTTTAATTCCGCATGCCAAACCATGTTCTTTGTCACTACAATTGGTATCAGAGCGGGTCTTCAAAATCAAGGTGATATTTGAAGAACGATTCTTGGTTTAGCAATTTTTCTCGCAATTGAAGCATTTTTGCTGAGTCTCTCTCTATGATCTCTCGTAATCATTGAATTGTGCGTAGCGTTTTTGATTTTTGATCGTTTGATTCGTTGGATCAAATTTTTTTCTTGAAAAACCCGTTTGTTATGATCCAATAAAATTTTTCGTTGATCAAGCCCGATTCATTCTAAAATCCGTTTGTTTGATTCGATTCTCGATTTACAATTGTTTAATTCGATTCACAATTATTCATTTTAATCAAATACTATCCAAATGTGAATTGAATTTGTCATCGTCGGCTCAAAATTCATGCTGTTTAAGATGTTCTTAATCAAATTCTTGTTAGCCCAAATTGTATGAAAAAATCTAACCAGTTACTGTTCTTCAATGGCCCAATGTTTTGATCTATTAAAAATCAACCAGTTATCAAATTCGTTAACCCAAATCAAGGATCTGATACTGTTCATGGAACCATTTTATTTAGCCCACATATTCGAAGTCAATACTATTCATGTATCTTGATTCCAAAGGTGTTTGATCCAGCATCTTTAAACTGTGAGCCCAACAAGTTGTTAAATCCATTTGATACGTATTAGTGATTGTTCAACATTCGTCATCGTCATATGCAATACTGAGTTGTACAATCGTTCCAAGATTATTTCAGTTCTTTCATCGATTGTTTGTTAATTTCGTATTCTTGAGATCCGATTTCATTTTCTCGTTTGTTGTTGATTGATAGCCTGAAAAATGAGATTCGATTTCATATGATTGGCATATGATGAAATCGATTTTGGTCAAGCTAAAATTTGAGAAATCGAAAAATTGATTATTTGATTTTGATAAAATTGGTCAAGAACACGATGAAGAACAGTTGAAGAATGTTACAATTTATGTTAAAAATGAGTGTTTGATCCGAAAATAGATTAAAGATCGATAGATTTGGTGTTCGTCGGGGTCAACAAAAAAGTCAAACTCAGAACTTTCGGTGGTCAACGATGTTTTCTGTGTTCTTGTGTTTGATAGTTGTAATCGATAGTTCGAAGTTGAATGGAGCTTTGAATGTTGAAGTGAATTCGAAGGATTTGGGAAAATCAATTTTGATGTTTGGTATTTGTTTGGACGGAAACAGGTAGAGAGATGATTGATGATTTGGTTTGGCTTCGAGGGCTTCGATTTCTGATCGATTTGAAGTTGATAAATCAAATTCATGTTTTTGGTGTTTTGTACGAAGGCTCGATGTCTGAATTTTGATCTTTGTTGAAATTGTTTGATGAATGGACGGAGCATTTGGTTTAGGGACGAACGAACCTTATGATGAACTGGAAGTGGATAATTTGGAATTTGGGTTAATCAATTTTTGGTTCGCATCTTATGATTTCGAAGGGTTAATACTTGATAACGAATAAATGTTAGATTTTGGGGATGAAGGATTCGAAGGGTGTGTTGGTGATTAAGATACGAAGGGTTCCTGTGTTTGTAAAAAATGAAGAACAGCAAGAATCGAAGGGTCCATGTGTTTGGATTTTGATGATACGATGGGTTGATTGTTGATGTTGATTCTACTGTCGATTCAAAGCTTGGATGATTAAGAGGTTACTGTTCACTTAATAAGGCTTCATATGCTGAGAATTTTTCGTTAATATGATGAAGATATCATTCACACGAAGACTGTATCTGGGTTTATTGAACGAAGGATTGCTGTGTTTGTGAATGTTTGAAGGGAATGGATTGATACGAAGGGGATAAAAAGTTTTTAATTCGAAGGGGCATCATGGAAACATACGAAGGGGTGTTTAGAAGTTGAATATTTGAAGGGTATATTCTGAATTTTCGAAGGGGGTATTTTGGAAATTTATACGAAGACTTTTACTGTTCATTAATGAGTCTTCGTATGCTTCGTGCTTCGAACGAATTGAGAAAATGAGAATGTTCCGAAAACGGCCCCTAAACCTTCGAATTTTTGACACTTCGAAAATTAAAGCAAGTTTCGAATTTTTGACACTTTTCACCCAACTTCGAAAATTGTTTGAGGCTTCACATTTTTGGAACAAGTCTTCATATGTTTGAGCAGAAAGGGCAAAATTTACGAAGATGGTCCCTGAGACTTCGAATTTTTGGTAGTTTGCACCCAAATTCGAAAAATGACTATTTTTTGCTGAAAATTAAAGAAAGTGCATTTCAGGCCCCTGCATTTTGTGCAAATTGACGCTTTCTACCCAACTTTAAAAAAGGGGAGAGTTTTGCATATTTTGTTGTTTTGGGCGCAACGGGTCACTACAGAATTTTGAAATTGACAATTTCTACCAATTTTTGAGAAAATTTGTCAAAGGCGATCCGTGAACGAAGATAAAAATTCATTATTTTTTGGATTTTCCGGATTGAAGCACAAAGTTTATGCCACATGTTAAGGGGGAGTTTTGACACGAAAAATTCCGAATAGAGCATGTTCTTTTTCCTTTGGAGTTTTATAATCAAATTTCGATTATAAAAAGGGGGAGAAGTTTTATATGGAAATTCGAACTTAAATTTTTCATATTACGCGGATTTGAAGACCGAAGTGATCTTGAAGTTTTGAAGCCTACGAGATGATGCAATTGGATGTTTGGAAGTGATATATTTGAAATGGGTTTGGTTTTATTGAAGATTTTTGGGGTGTGTTTTTATGCGTAACTTTTGGGCGATTATTTGGAGTTTGGAATAGTCTTAATCATTCGTTGTTGCTCGGTTCGTAAGGTCTCACATCCTAGAGCCCAAATTGAAGAGTCATGGAAGAATTGAAGATTGAAGTTCGTTTCGACATGTGTCACCTTTGAGGCTCGAACTGCGTAGTGCTTAATTTTGGAAGATTTGAAGTGGGTCATTCATTCCTAACTTTGAGGGGGAGAATGTTGGAGTGCAAAATTCTTCATTCATGACTTTGTAAATGTTTGACTTTTGTAAAACCCACTTGCATGTGGTGCTTTAGCCTTTAGACCCATTTGGTAGTTAGAGTGAGAGAGAGACATGTAAACACCTCTATATAAGGTGGGTTTGTCCACTTGTAGAGGTGTGCTAGAGAGATGTAGAAGTGAGTGTGTAAGTGTGTGTTAATTATGTAGTCTAGATCTAGATCTTTTTTGTAACACCATATACATTCAATATTAGGGGTGAGCAAAAACCGAACCGCAAACCAAAAAAACCGAAAAAACCACACAAACTGAAACCGAAAAACCGAAACCGAAATGAAAACTGATGGTGCGGTTTTTAGTTTTGCTAAAACCGAAAATACTCGGTGCGGTGCGGTTTCTAGTCTCGCAAAAACCGCAAAAAACCGAACCGCGACGCATATATATATATATATATATATATATATATATTAAGTGTTGATATTTATAAGAACCAAGAACTTATGACAATTAAAATTTCTATAAATATAAATATCTATCTTATGTATCGGATGATGATTGTATATTTTTAAGCATACAGTCAGTGAGATTTACAATAACAAATAATGTTTATGACATTTTTAACATTTAAATGTGAAGAGTACTAGTGTTGGTAGTATCATTTTTATGAATACATTAATTGATATTATTGCATGTAAATGTGAAACAAATATTATATTAATTCGTATTATGTTCAAGTACTAGAAACATGTTGGATGAGTGGTTATGTAATTTGCTTTCAAACCAATAGGTGGTGGTATCGGTTCATCTCCAAAAAATGATTAACACTCCTCATATGAGTCAAAGTAACTCGCCGAGTTACTTGAGTTTTAGTAAAAAGGAAAAATGAAAACCCAAAAAGAAAAAAAAAACTAAGAAAAAACTGCAAAAGAAAACCGAACCACATAAAAACCGCAAAACCGAACCGCATAAAAACCGAACGGTGCGGTTTCTAAATTTCAAAAAACCAAAGTTTCGGTTTTCGGTTCGGTTTTGGGCAAAAACCGCACCGAACCGCACCATGCTCACCCCTATTCAATATATCTCTTAAAAACCCAAATCACCATGTTCAATTGTGCAAGCTTTAATTCCGCATGCCAAACCATGTTCTTTGTCACTACACCGATTCCTCTTCTCGGTCACATCAATGCACCAAGGTTTCCATAGAGGACCAATCACCAAGGTGTCCTTAGAGGATCAATTTTGATATGGTATCATAATCATTAAGATGATCATAAAACACAATACATAAGTACTCTCTTTTCCTTTCGGATTGGAGAAACTTTATCTATCCTCCTAATTGATTCTTCTTATTCATTCTGCTATACATTGAAACTTTTTCAATGATTCAAAATTATACTTAATCTTGTAAGTATAACCGCATTTACAAACTTTTAGTAAATCATGACGAATAGTCTTATCGTTCTTGGTAGTGGACTTGACCAGTTCACATCAATGTGTACTAGATCCCTCAGTCCTTCACTTGACTCACATCTTGATGTCAACAAGGAATTAGTCTTGAATGTTCTCATTCATCACACAATATAAGTCATATGATTCCAAGTTTTTTGTCCAATTGAAACTTGGCCGAGGAGAATCATTCCTTATTTGGTAAAATTTTGACACTACCACAAATAACATCTAAACAAAACTCATAACATAAAGATTTACGTGTCTCTGTCTGTCAGTTGTATGTCATAAAGTTGTAAAACGCGTTTCAAAAAACTTCAGTCATAAATTTACACTAGTATTGTCATTTTCATTATTCCATAATGGGAGTCAAAGTTTGCGTAAATCTGTTAAGGTTCTTGTGAGACTTTCCTTCACCGTACCTACCTAGCATACATCTTAAGTCTTGTAGTTATAACCAGAGTCTCCTGGAGGTAGATCGAGGTAATTGTGTATAGATATATACGGGGATTGACAACCCCACACCTTAGCTGTTCGTTATAGCTAGACGGGGCCAGTCTAGGGCGACAAATATCTTACCAAAACCGACGCTTGAAGAACGTCATGACTGGCATAGCTGTCACACCAAGCGTGGTTATAATGACTCACATAGGGATTAAAAAAATGATTTTGGTTTACGGGAAGCTTTCACTTCATTGGATTTATTTAAATATAAAACTGTATATCATTTTTCAGTACAGTCACTTACACTTCTGGTGTTAGGGTTTAAGACTACAGTTTTTCAGACATCAGAAAATATTGGATTTTCTAGAAACATACACTTTACCTTTACAAACAAAAGAAAACAAAAGCCATGCATGCATTACATGTTGGACTAATGTCTAAGTCCATAACTATAATTGGTAAGACTTGACCCGACCCGACATGGTCCATTTGGGTTGCATGGCATCATGCACTTGGATAGACTAAAATGAGAGAAATAACACTTAAGGTTTATTAATATATTATAAGTTCTAATATATTAATAAGATTATTTAATTAGTATTGATCAATAATTGATTTAGAATTAATTATGTGATCAAAAGAAGACTAATTAAATATATGGGTTGATTGTGTAAATCATCCATACTTATATAGTGGGCTAATGCTCCATGGATTATCAAGTTGGGCTCAAACCCATTGGATGCTCCATGGTGTATTTGAACCCATGGATCCAAGGAAATGGAAAGCCATAACAATTAGGGTTTACCCTAATTGTAACAACTATATAAGCATCTTATTGATGTGAGAATCGGCCACTAGTTATGCATGGAGGGCAAGCCGATTCTTGAAGTGTTCTAATTTCTCTCTAAGTTATTCCAAGTGCTTATGGTGTTGTGTGAACCATTTGAGGTGTCACACTTGGGGCACTAGGCACTCAAGCTTCATGAAGACAAGAACCAACAAAAGGTATGTCATTCTAACTTGTGTTATTCAAAGTTTTGTATGCTAGAATAGAACAATACCTTGGAAAGTTGATATTTGCATATAAAATAGAGAAAACATAGATCCAAGGTATTTAGTGTTGCATGTACACTTAGGAGTGTTAGATTGCTCAAAACCCAACAGTGGTATCAGAGCCTAGGCTTGTTTTCTTGTTGTACTTGCTTAAACTGCTAAAAAATCAACTTTTGGTGCTGTCTGCCTAGTAGACTCGCCGAGTCCATGAAGGGACTCGACGAGTCCAAGGCAAAATGCATCCAACTCGCCGAGTTTGTTCATGCACTCGAAGAGTTGGACCCCCAGACAACATATTTTCGAGTTTTGGTGCTGGAATTGGTCTATAATCATTATCTTTGACTGTTTTGGGCTTATAAAACTTGTTTTAAATGTAGTAATGATTATGTTAAACCAATTTCAATGCTATAATAAAAGTTTCAAGTGTATATGTGTTCATGTTATTCTTGAAAATTGTTTATTATGAATAATCATGCTTATGAGTTTTGCTAGATCATAGGATTGTGTGCAAATTGTTTGGTGATATAATTCGTGATCTTGTTGAAAATTGTATGGAGTTAATAACTTGTCCTCAAGTTATGAATTTTCAAGAATTTTATGTTTCCTTGATTTATGAGTTAGTTTAGATTGATAATGAAAAAATTATGTTTTAGTTGTTTTTAATCCATATTAGTCTAAAAGAAGTTCATAAAATATGTTTTTGTAACTTGTCTTCAAGTTATGTGAAAAGTCATATTTATGAATCTTAAAAACTCATAAAAGTTTTGTAGGTTACATAAAATGTAAGAGTTTTTTCCATTAAATAGTTTAATGACTCCATAACTTGTCCTCAAGTTATGGATGTTGAAGAGACACTTCTTTAAAGTGTTTTTAAAGAATAAGGGGTTACATTAAAATGAAGAGTCTTCATTTTAATGAACCATTAAACTCATAAGTTATGATTTAAAGAGTCTTGAAATAGTTTCAAAACTTGCCCTCAAGTTTTGGAATTTGAAAAGTTACTCCTCATGTATACTTTAATTCCAAATTGAACATTGAAATTTTAAAAAGTTTAAAATTCAACCCTTATACTATTATTATAATTTTAATTATATAGATATGTATAAGAGGAATTCAATCTTACCATTAGTAGGCCTCATTCACGAAGCCGGTCTATAAGGGGGGTATAAGGTTACTGCCTATAAAATGGCAGTTTAATGGGTGTCCACTCTCACCCACCGCTTCCTTGACTGGTGGAGGGTCGTTAGCCGAACGGGTAGGAATGGACTATAATTCTCCCTTCATTAAAAGTATAATGAAAAATACTAAGTAACTAAACACTTATAAATTCCTAATCTCAGTTACTTAGGAAAATGTGAAAAGGTGCTAGCTCATAAAATTACACTTTGTACCTTACCAAGTCGTTAGTGGAGCGTGTGTGGTTAACCGGCACACTAACATGGACTAGTAAGAATGGCAAAGGGTAACTTGACTTTATTATAGATCGGTGGAGAGTGTGTGGTTAACCGACACATCGATTAGGTAATATTGTTAAGGGTACCAAGTCAATTTGTATGGTTATTTACACCTTGTTTGTGATCCTCGACATCCCAGTCACAAATTTGAGAGGGCACAATCGAGATTCAAACATGCCATTGAAAAGTTCAATGTATCTCAAAAGATCTAGGAGTTTCAAAACCAATAAAACCTAATAATAAAATATTTCGTTTTCATGGTGGAAATTGATAAATCGTCATTTACCTACCTTCAACTATTTTATAATTTGGATTACGGCATCCCTCTTCCAGTTATAAATAGGTTGTTGGGTCCTAGCCTTAATATTTCATATTGGGTGTTATATTAAGGACATTAAATCAACTAACTTGAATTTCTCCCATTATAGATGTCTAGTTTAAACAGCTATGGTCTTCCCAAATCTTTAGGAACAAGCTTCCTAATGAAGATGATATCCTAAATGGCAATCAAGGTGAAAGATCAATCCCTTTGTTGGGCATTTGTGGGACTAGATATCATACTTCACTTCATCCACCTCCTCCAATAAATCTCCCTACCCCACAAGTTTTAAGACTTGATAAGTTCTAACTCACTCAATCCCTATTGGCAAGAAAAGTCTATATGTGCTTAGATCTTAGGGATTAAGCCACATATTGACAAGTCGGGAGAGTCAGGTGTCGAAGTCTCGAGGTAGCTGGCTGCTGACTTGGTTCTTCAGTCACTCCCCGATGACAGGTCGCGACAAGACCCTTAATGATCTTACCTATTTGCTTGATGATGCTAAATCAACAATGATTTGGAGCATTAGTAAAGCAAATTCGATTGGAAGATCTACTTTCCAAACCTATTTGGACATTGAAAATGGTGACATTGGAGGTCGAGGAAAAACTTTCTCTTCCCAATGGAAAGGAATCGGCCATAGTCAACTCGGTTGACCAAATGGTAAAGAGAAAGGTTAAGTCTGTGATAGTCCCATGTACCGTTTCCAAAGAGTCCATATGATTCTGTTGCCAAAGGAAAGACATTGGTTGCGAAGCTGCTAAATTTACCTGAAACATCTTAAGGATGGTAAAGTCAATAGGTTTGACTCTACTTCAGGTAAAGTCCATTGTCTAACTCTATTAAGTTTCTATTCTTAGATTCTTATTGAATAATGTGACGAGGTCACATGTTGATGTTTTAAGAATCAAAGAAAAAGGTGAAGAAACTTAAAGGAAGTATATGCTGATTCTGATCGCGAAGATGGATTTCGATCGCATGGTTCGGTGATCAGAATTTTGAGTTGTTACTTAAGAGTTATGATATATTGCTTAGGAATAGATAACAACAAGTTTTCCATATGGATTGTAAGGATAAACTTTTTCCGCAAAGTTTTTAAAATAAAAGAAAAATGGTTTTGATTTTATTTATTTTAAGTATCCTTACAATGGCATTTGTGAAAAATTGTTGATTATATGTTTCCATTGATAAGCAATATGGGTAAATGGATTTGATTCTTTGATTAGTCGAAGTGTCATAATTTACCAAATAAGGAAAGATTCTCATCACCCAAGTTTCAGTTGGATAGAAACTTGGAATCATGCAACTTGTATTGTAAGATCATGAGAATTTTTTATATATTTGGGAAATTAAGTCTAATTCCTTGTTCACATGTATATGTGAATCAAGTGAAGGACAAAGGGATCGGATACACTTGGGTGTGCGCTGATCTGGTCCACCACAAAGTTGATAAGATTATTCATTATGATTTACTAAAGTTTAGTAAATGTGGTTATACTTACAAGTTTAAGTATAGTTCTGGATCATTGGAGAAGTTTCAATGATAGACATAATGAGTAAGAAGAATCAAATAAGGAAGAAAGATAAAAGTTTCTCTAATCTAAAGAGATGGGAGAGTACTTGAGTATCTTGTTTTATGATTATCTTAGTGATTATGAAACCATGTCACAATTGATCCTCTAAGGACACCTTAGTTCATTTTGTTTGGCTAAGGAGAGGAATCGTGAATTGTGGAAATGGTTAGATCAAAAGATAAATTGTACTTCGTTCCAAAATTAAATCTTAGAGTCATACTCCAAGATTAAGCCTTGAGTGACATAATCTTAAGAAAGGTTTAAAACACTTGTTAAATGTAGAGTAAAATGTGTTCTTACTCTTGTACATTTGAAATTGGTAAGTTGTGATGTTTTGGATAAAACAAAGACCAACTAAGACCAATTGTGAGAAGTGTTTAACTTGATAAGAATCTGCACTAACTCTTGAATATTCGTTTTTGTCAAGGAATAGTTCTTGACAAAGAGAATCTTATATGTCAAGAGGTCAGTGGGAGTCTTAAAAGGATCTTAAGATAGATTCAAGAACTAATCTAGAGTTTTGTTAATCACTAGACCACGACTTGAGGTTTGTAACCTATCGTGTTGACATATTCTGTGCCCATTCCAGTTAAAGTTGGTTTTGCATTGGAGTTCTGAGAGTTCTCAACTGGTTGCATAACAACTTGGAAGCAATGGCAGGCCCTTGAGCTGCCAGGTGGCAAGAAATTAGATTGAGTTCAGTCCATATGAGTTTGGATTTTTCATTATCCTTGTCTTGTGACTATGGTTTTGACAATTCACATGGATAAGAACACATACCCCATTAAATCTAAGTGTCATAAGGTTTCTCTCCGATTCATGAAAATGATAGTGAGGAAACTCTTTCACTAAGTAGATTTAAGTGGATAGCAAGTGTGAAGTTTGCATTCTCATGTCGTTAGTGGAGCGTGTGTGGTTAACCGGCACACTAACTAATGAGAATGGCAAAGGTTAAGACTCACATGTGAGCTATCTAAGGAAAGGTTTAGACTCCAGGTGTATGATTTGATAAAGTCTTATCAAGGCAATCTAGTATCAGAAATCGGACTGATTTCTACGTACATGTCAAAGCTAGTGGGAGCATAAAGTGTTATGCTAGTTAGATAATAATCATTATGCTAGTGGGAGCATGATGAATATGTTGCAAGTTAGCAATGTTAATTATAGAAAACAAAAGTTTCAACTCGCTTTGAAAAAGTTGTTTTACTATAATTAAGGGAGAGAAATTTATACTTCATTCCAATTCTACAAGCTTAGATTGAGGTTTTAATCAACTTTAGTCATGAATATATATGAATGTTATGTTGGAATGGTTCAACATAAGGAATTTCTGTATATGTTGCTTTCTCAAAATTCGATTATGATTACGGCATCCCTCTTCATAGTTCGAATTTTGAGAACATGGCAAATAAAAATTTTATAGCATGAATCGTATCCCATATGCTTCGGATATAGGATCGATTGCATGTTTTATAATATCCATCCATTCTAAATTTTCCTAATGCTTAGAGCGTTAAGAAGGGAAAAGGGATTAGAACTGGATATGACTAAGATGATTAAGCAATTGTCGAGAACAATTTGGGTTTTTCCAAAGTTTGGTTACTCGTGGACAATTGGAAGTATAGAGTAAGGATCGTATTGACATATTTTGGAAAGAGGCAAATCTTGTTAAAAAGTGATGGTCAAGATGGGAATATGGATTTTTTTCCATAGGTGGAAGTTATTCTTTGAATCTGTGTAAGATTAAAGAACTTAATGCAAAGAAGGATGTTCAAAGGAATGTACTTTGAATTTGAGACTTCATCTCCATGGAATTGCTTTCCATTGGAATACTTTGTAATGTTTGTTGCCAAGTCTTTGTGACTTGTGTGAATATCATTACGAGAGGATCATTGCATAGATTATGGTAAATGACAAGAACTTGGTATTCTTACATTTACAATAAGGATTGGGATTGTGAAATGAGAATCATTGAAGTCATGTTCAATTGATATATATTTCCCAAAGAGATGACCACATGTAAACATAGTGTGCATACTTGGAGTATGGCATAGCTATTGTTTAGAGAAACATAGTATGCATGCTTGGAGCATGGCATCACTACTGTTTCAATTCAAGTATTATGTTGATTAATCGAAACATGAATAATGAGTGATCAATATGTGCTTAGATTAAAGGTGTTTTATTTACGCTCAAAGTGTTGAGGCCATATAGGACTAGTATTATTTTGTGTTTCACTTTGCATGTTTTGACTTCCAGAATGACTAGGTAATTCTCTCGAATGACCAAGTTATTCAAACCATCCACAGTCGGTCATATGTTGGAAGTAGATATGAATCAAGACTGTCATGAATTTGGCTTGTATGATTTGTCTAAAGTGCTTTAGACAATGCAATAGTTGCTACAATATTCATGAGTACTCATAAGGGCTAAGTATTGGATTCAACCCATGCTCATTTGGATTCACTTCATGGATTTTATCACAAGTGAATCATGAGACGATAATATCTTATATTCCTCAAACCTAGAGATATGAGTTGTTGACTATGAGTTGGTTATACATTGATTGCACGTAAACGCATTGGTAACTCGATGTTATAAAACGTGCCTTTGTGTATGATTCAACAAATAGTTAGTGCAAGCATATGAGTCGAATTTTATCCATTCCTTTTACCTTCAGGATAAAAGCGATATCAGTGGGCCCCTCGATGATTTAGTGATGACAAATGGAAGTGCTCGGCCGAGCCTGGACTGATTTGATTTGTTCAATTAATCAGTCGTCATAAATCAGAAATCGGGAAACAACAAATGGACAGAGAGAATGATTATAATCCATGTCTCAGTCCATATAATATCTAGAATGGAGGAATATATGATCCCTTATCTAATGGACAAGTCATTGACAGAGGTCAGAGTTCATCGACAAGGTCAGAGATCGACAGAAGCTTTTGAGAGCTACGTTTGCTAGTCGGGTTCTGAAGTCATACTTGCAATAATAGTTTTAGACTTATCCAAGTGGGAGACTGTTGGATTAATGTCTAAGTCCATAACTATAATTGGTATGACTTGACCCGACCCGGCATGGTCCATTTGGGTTGCATGGCATCATGCACTTGGATAGACTAAAATGAGAGAAATAACACTTAAGGTTTATTAATATATTATAATTTCTAATATATTAATAAGATTATTTAATTAGTATTGATCAATAATTGATTTAGAATTAATTATGTGATCAAAAGAAGACTAATTAAATATATGGGTTGATTGTGTAAATCATCCATACTTATATAGTGGGCTAATGCTCCATGGATTATCAAGTTGGGCTCAAACCCATTGGATGCTCGATGGATGCTCCATGGTGTATTTGAAACCATGGATCCAAGGAAATGGAAAGCCATGACAATTAGGGTTTACCCTAATTGTAACAACTATATAAGCATCTTATTGATGTGAGAATCGGCCACTAGTTATGCATGAAGGGCAAGCCGATTCTTGAAGTGTTCTAATTTCTCTCTAAGTTATTCCAAGTGCTTATGGTGTTGTGTGAACCATTTGAGGTGTCACACTTGGGGCACTAGGCACTCAAGCTTTATGAAGACAAGCACCAACAAAAGGTATGTTATTCTAACTTGTGTTATTCAAAGTTTTGTATGCTAGAATAGAACAATACCTTGGAAAGTTAATATTTGCATGTATAATAAAGAAAACATAGATCCAAGGTATTTAGTGTTGCATGTACACTTAGGAGTGTTAGATTGCTCAAAACCCAACATTATATTCATGGTTTTGGAACGAGACTTACAAACTATTTCATAGAAAATACCGGATTTTCTAATATTACTACGAGAATTATTCTAAACAAGTACAAAACTATTTTATACAAAAATGCTTATGAACTCACCAACTTTTTAGTTGACGGTTTTCAAAATGACTTGTATTCTCAGGGAACCAATAACAAGTAATTTGCTATGAGATCAAGTGGTGCAACCTTATGAAATTTTACTTTCTGTCACTTTTGTGTAACCGATGAACAAGTACAAGATGTAAACTATGCAAGTGTGTTTTTTCAATGTATGTCGCTTGGAATGATATGTTTCATTCATATTAAATTGTTATGATACTATACAATGACTTTATCCGCCCCCGGACATTTCCGCCGTCCTGGTTCGGGGGTGTCATAGATTGGTATCAGAGCGTTATGTATAGTGAACTAGTATATCAAACCATACAAGATATACAAATATAAATACAATGGGACTAAAACACTCTGACTGAAAGTATACCTTAAAAGTATAAGTATTTTATAAAAGTATACGTAAATACTAAGATAGTGTCATGATAAGCACAAAACTAGAGTATTTAGATGTTGGACACTAGAATCAAACCTATACAGTTATGTAATCATATCTAGGATAAATATAGCCTGATCAACTAGATTTATTTGAGATATGACCAACATGTGTATGGGCGTGATAACGGTGTTGCAAAAAGTCTAAAACTTACCAACTATACATGCAAAGGAACATTAGAATCGAACATAACGTTTAAAATACTATAGGAGTATTTTAGGATACCATATAACCCCCACACTTAAATCTTCTACATACTTCTCATACCTCTATTCTCGCATAGGAAACATGGCTGAATTTCACCACGAGGACCC
This sequence comes from Lactuca serriola, assembly GCF_051521515.1. Lineage (NCBI taxonomy): Eukaryota > Viridiplantae > Streptophyta > Magnoliopsida > Asterales > Asteraceae > Lactuca > Lactuca serriola. The sequence goes on along the minus strand of NC_136412.1, from coordinate 97,996,198 downwards.
TCACTACCCTACTATAGTAGCCAATGAATGGATCGAGGAGGATCCACGAGAGGCTCGTGAGGAAAACCCTGAAGTAGGTCCTGAAGAATACCAAGAGATGGACTACGAGGGGGAGGATTCTGATGACGAGTCAGACAAAGGTGAAGGCGCCAGAGAGATCCTTAGCGAGTCTTACCCTTCATGAGCAATACCAAACCGACACGCAGAGCAAGAGGACCTTACCGACTGTCTACTCCTTAGAGGAGGAAGTGGCCACCACAAGACAACAAATCATTGCAGCTGAGGCTAGGGAGGACTTAGCAGAATAGATAGCGGAAGAGGGAACTTGTGAAATGAGTGAATTGGCTGAGAACCCTTTGCACCATTTTGACATATGAGAGTCACTACACTACTCACACTATGTCCTAGGTTTATTATGTATTTTGTTAGACCTAGTGGTTGAAAATCAAGAGAGGTACGCTGTAACGCTCATTGATCAGGGTTAGTCAATTTAAGGACAATAAGCGTCAAAAATGACTTTTTGATGGAAGATTATTTTGAAGAAATAATCTTAACTAAGTTGTAGTATATGTTACCAGGGTTCCTTACATATAAAGAACGCTAAAATCCGAGTCACAACGAAGAAGTTACGACCTGTCGATGTTTCGCGACAGAACCGACACGACGCCGAATGACGTAAAAAGTGAATTTACGTTAGAGCGATGTTTAGCCTTAGCAATCTAAATGAAAGTCGTAGAGTTCATTAAACGGTGAGCGTGCATAAAAAGAACGTCCAAATCTGACTTCGTATGAGGAAGTTATGATTTTTCTAAGTTTTGACTTAGCGGTATGCAGCCCGAATACTCGATTTGAGATCGAGCAGTTTTTAGCTGAAACAATCTAAATGAGAATCGAAGATCTTTTTGATAGTAGTGCAACGGTAAAAAGATAGACGAAAACGGACGTCGGCTGAAGAAGTGATGAATTTATTACAGACTTTTCCTGTCCCGGCCTACTAAAAATAAATAATAAAAATAAACTCAAAATTATCTGACAGAGTCTAAACAAAAGTTATAGAGCGTAGTCTCACCTACGTGTGGATATAAAGAAAATCGAAAACGAAGTTTGTATGAGGAAGATATGAATTTTTGAAGTTTATTAAATAATTAAAATATTAAATTTAATTATAAATTTCGATATTATTCGAAGTGGGCGGGGGGGGGGGGGGAGTCAGCGGCCTTAACCGGGTTACGCCCAACGTAACTAGAGGATTATGCCCATCGTAATCGAAGGTTTCAGCCCTTATAAAAGGAAGTTGAAGCTGTCGAGTTTCTTTGCTCATTTTCTTTCCTTCTGTCGCATTTTTACCTCGTTTTGCGTGGACGAAATACCCCGAAGCCCCGATATCATTCCCGAGACCTGAAGCAGGTCCCAAAGCCCGAAGATCCTGAGAAAAATAGTTTTCGAGCCGAAGCTCTCCCCACGTGAAGCCCGATTTTGGAGGAAACATCCCAGTTTCATCGCAAAAGATTATTTCAAGAGCCGTAGTGATGTCCAATTATCTTCTGATAAAATAAGTGTATAGTCACTATATTCTTACACATAAATATTAAGTATTTGCTATGAAATATGTGTTATGTGTTTATATACTGTTGTTTATTTGAGATAATTGTGGAATGGATAAATTATATAGGTTTTAATGAGTTAAACTGTATATGTATTTTGTATCTACGAATATGTTGGGTAGAGCATGAGTACATGAGATTGTTGGTATGGGATAAAAGATGATTTGGGTCATGAGATAAAAGAATAAAGAGATAAACTATTTTAGATCTGGGAGTTTGAATCAGATCAAGAGGTTAGTTTTAGATCCGGGAATATGGATTAGTTAATGAGGTAAATTTTAGATCTGGTAGAACGGAGTATGTATTTTTGAACTATGTGTTCATTTGATAAGGTATCATGTGTATAGTCCCTTTTAGGAATGTGATTTTAATACAAGTATTGATTAAAGTATCAAGTATATATATGTGTGTGAAATATTTTCTATTGCTCAAAACGTATGTTATATGTATAATTGATGATATACAACGTGCGAACCAATTATGGTCCAATATGTGTTAAGATGTGTATATATGATATTATTACTTAAAAATTTGTGTTAAGTATACTCATAGATAGCGTTTCCTAATGGAGATAGTATCGAAAATTGATTATAAGCATTGTAGGTTTGCCTAGTGATGGGTTAAAACTTAAGAAGGGATGTTTAGTTTATTTAAGTTTGGACATTGGGTAGCCTCTTATTAAGAGTACGTGTGTTGGAGATTGATGATCGGTGGAGTACGTCCTATGTACAGAAGTACATTTTATGTACAAAGTCCTTTTCAAAGCTGTGTGTCTTGGGCGCTGCTTATGCCAGGGTACTATTATGTTCTCGGGTACGAGTCCTTCACTTACCAGGGTACTATAATGTGCCAGTAGTACTATCAAGTACAAAGTCTTTTTGACAATATTGTGTGTCGGTTACGGGAGCGTACGGGAGTACTCTAGTAGTATTTCCCCATACTTTTATTTTTGAGAGAGCTTTGGAGTCAGCGTTTCTTTAATGAAGTGATCGACCGAGCTTCATATGTCAGCGTTTTCTTTCACGACGTAATTAAGGGAACTTCGTAGACTACCTAATAAAGTGCGTCAGTAATAGACCACTGCTAGGTATGTCTAGTGTTATATTGCTGGATAGGTTGCGTCTGGGGGTGAAATACCTAATGATATTCAGGCCACTGCTAGGCAAAGTTCGATGCTGGATAGGGAGAGTCTGGGGGTATAATACCTCATGATAGTCAGACCACGCCTAGGCATTGTTATCTAGATAACTACCCCTGAATTAATTGTCTTGTGGTTCTTTGTTTTACGAATGAAGGTTCTTGGTGAAACTTATTCCATTCCCCTCATTTGATTTCTTTATTGATCCTTGTTTTCTGCCAGGGAATTTCCAAAGCAGCTTCGTTAGTTTGTGGTTCATATCGACTCCTTAGGCTAGATCTCTCAAGATCATTGTATAAGGTCGGTATGTGGGGATCGATGTGATGGGATATATTGTTTTAGAAATATGATTTATATGTGTTTATAATATTAGTGGTATTTCAGGATTGAGATATACTTTATTATCATGTTGTTTGAACTAAGAGCTTTCGTACGCGGTGTTCCTTAGGTGATTGGGATCTCCAGGGATATTCGAACTAAGTGTTCATTAGATATTTGAACTTAGTGTTCATCAGGGATATTTGAACTAAGTGTTCATTAAGTGTTTTTGGAACTAGGTGTTCATTGGGTAATATTGGAACTAAGTGTTCATTAGGTGTTCTTGAACTAGGTGTTGATTAATTATTGTGAACTGCGTGTTCACCAGAGGTAATCAAAGAACCTTGGCAACACTAGACTTTGTGCAAGTTCCTTAGGGAAATCCTTAGGAATGAATGGGAGAAGGGTAATCGGTTCTTAGGATAAATCTTTAAGAAATAAATGGAGATAATGGGGATGAGTATTTGGGTTGATTGTTTGATGATTGAATAATAAATGTATTATTGTGCGTTGAAAACCCTATATGCTCACTAGGCTCCCAAGCCTGACCCACTCAGTTTTCTTTGTGTCACATGTATCAATAAGAAGACATATTTCACTAAGGGATTAAAGATGTAAATCACTAGTGTAAATAAATGTAAGTTCTATTTATGCTTATGTGTTCTTATCGGAACATGACATCCCGAGATTTTGTTATATAATGAAAATGCTTTCTTTATGAAATGCTTTGATAAATTTTTGTCATATTTTGTTTTGGGAACAAATTCCACAACCGTTTTCTTTAAACGATTACTCTGATTTTAAAAACAAAGCATAAACAAATCGGTCTTTTCTGGCCGTGAAATTGGGGATGTCACATACGCCGTCCAAAAACCCATGTAATCTGAATCAACTAATTGTGTTGACACCTATATTCCATTTTTTAAACTTAACGATTGTCCAATACCTATTACTACTTATTACCATAAATACACCAAAGGAATGTAGATCGAAGCAATGAGAGTCGTAGAACAAAACATGTGACTTATATGCATGCATACGTAAATGTATATCTATAATTACATATAAGATACAACTAGAAATGACCACAGTTACTTACGAACTTGTTTCTCTCCATGCGACAGAATCATGTCTTCACATGGAAATAAGCGGCCCACCTGTAAACGCCAATCCAGCAGATAGACTCCGCTACTTTCCAAGCCGCATTGACAGCTGTCGTTACAGCCGTCATGGCAAAACTCAACGCTAATAACACAAAAGAAAATGGGATCGATGTCTATAATTCCATTTGTAGTAATAAGCAAGGGATCCAATGAGTGGCAGCCTATAAAGACACTCCAGACCACAAATCCAAGAACATGAAACGAAATCCTTGGAACGAGAAAGGGGCAGTTCGAGTCAAGGACCTACCAAAAGGCAACAAGTTGTAGCAGTCCCTCACCATAATGACCCTACTACCTGAACACCAAGATAACCATGCGCTGCAAACCTCCCTAAATGCCACAAGTGAAGCTTCCATCATAATAAAGTCTGCCTAGAGTTGCATTACAATAGGTGCAACAAGAAAGGGAACACCACCTGCCATTGTAGGACCCAGACCCAATGCCTTACTCCAACCCCTGATGTTGGAGTAAGTCTAGTATGCCACACATGTAGTGAAACGGGACATTTCAAGAGAAATTGTCCAATAGAGAGGAATGATGAAGGAGTGGAAGGAGTTTAACAACAGGACATGATGAAGCAACAAGGAACCCTACTGGGATTTTCGGTACGTTCCCAGACAACAAAAACTAAGTATCAAATTTTCACAAAAACTTCTGCTAATTAAAATCATGATCATAAATAACTCTCTCATCCGAATCAATCATACCCTTCATAGAAAAACTAAAGATCATTGCAGGGAGCTATGATGGCATAGTGTAAACATAGGGTCATATATAATTAAGATTCTACAGACTTAGAGTGCATGATTCCACCATAATTCCTGTTCCTTGTCTGGTTGTAGAAATCAGACTACAAAATTTCATTATTTTATATCAAAGTACTCATACTACTAGAACACCCACTAATCCAGGTACAAAATGCTTGCAGTAGTAGTAATAAGGAAAAAAACTGAAAGCACTAAAGATGTACACATAGAAAGCACAATTGCTTTAAACAATCATCCCTTCCAAATCGACATAACATCTGTTGCAGTGAGAAGTCCGTCGTCGTCATTTGACATGGGCTAGCTTGACCCTCACCATACGAATTTCATGTGCCGTAAGGAAACATTTCGCTTTACACGACCGATTAACGAAACTTTTTCTACCTATAACGACAACTCTATGAGTCACCTCTTGCATAGGGTAACCCACGCTCTTTCCTATAACGACAAACCTCCGAATCATCTGTTGCGGATGGATTCATAAGTCCTATGTAAAAGGTACCATGCCCTCCCCTAGCCCATTGTAGATACTAGAAACAAGAAGAAAAAGACACCAAGGGTAACCCAGAGATGTATAACCTTTCCGAAGTAGTTCCCAGAAGGTCTCTCAGAGAAATCACCTATGTGCCAAGTTGAGTTCGGAATCGAATCAACTCTTGGAGCCATTCCCATAGCCAAATCCCCAATGCCACACAACACCAACTTAAACACATAAAATTTCCAGTCGATGGAACGATCCAATAAGAAAGGGAATTATCATACCAAGACTTGAACTCCAGAGAGCACCCATCCGACTCATAAAGAGGAAATGATAATTATCCATAGGACCACTGACTACTAAGAACCAAACAAACCCATCATCTAGGATCGATATCCCCTATTTCGAATTCACGACCCATTATGCAAACTTTAAGAAACAAGCAAAGGTCGACATCCCACTAGCTCAGAATTCTATAGTAGAAAACTCCCAAGACAACCTTAACTTTAGTGACAATAGTGTTCGCCTTAAGGTATAGAGACACTACTTTTGGGGGGTCAAGTACACAACCCTCATTAGCCACAACCATCCATTTACCTCACCATATAGGACGTAAATGCAGACCACCCCTATGTTGGGCATATATGACCAACACACGACTAGCCAAAGGACAAGTACCCTACGACATTGTCACCGACCCTGAGATCACCAGATTGACAACCGAAGAGTTCACCCAAATTCAAGAACGACTAGAGGTATCTAGAAACTAACAAAAGATCTATGAAAGTGAGCGAAAGAATCCCTTGGAATTCCAAGTCAGTGATCGGGCACTGCTAAAAGCCTCTCCTTGGAAAGAGATGATACACTTTGGAAAGCATGGGAAATTGAACCCGAGATACATCGGACCCTGGAAATCCTTTCTAAGATTGGTGTAGTGGCTTATAAACTCCAACTACCGACTGAACTTAGCAATGTACACCCTGTCATTCATGTGTCCAATCTAAAGAAATACCTACCTAACGAAACTCTCATTGTCCTGCTTGATGAGATTGAGGTAAAAGAACACCATCATTTCGTCGAGGAACCCATTGAAATAATGGATAGGGAAGGGAAACAAACAAATCAAAGCCACATTACCATCATGATGGTTCAATGGAGTACCAAACAAGGAACAAAGTTCACCTGGGAATGCGAAGACCAGATCATGTAGAAGTACCCACATCTCTTCCCTACTTCATGAAGGCTACTCTAGAATGAATTTCGGGATGAAATTCCCTCTAACGGGGGGGGGGGGGGGGATGATGTCACAACTAGCAAAAACTAGGGTTTAGAGGGCGATTCGTTTACAAAACCATTTCCTCTATGTAATCTTATTGCCTCAAAATAGTGAAATTCAAACTACAATGTATATGAATTCATAGGTGCATACATTGTGAATCATGTTAAAATAGCCTCATGCAAGCCGAAAACTTCATCCGATAGCTAAGCCCAATCGATTTTGGGCCTTGGCCAAGAATTCTAGGCCCAAACCCTCTACGCCGAAAACACATTTTCCTTTGGGCCTTATAGAACCTAAAACTCTCTTATTATGCCTAAATAAGCCCAAAGGCAATACCCAACTTGTTGGGTCGAAAACCTCTTCTTGTAGGTCTTTCGTTGGACCAAAAACCCTTCTATTGGATTAAATAAAACCCAAAAACCCATACACACATCAAAACCGCAAACCCTTTAAAGAGTTAGGGTGTTTTCGGCCACCTTAAACCAAAAACCCCCTCGGAATATGAGGCAAGCAAAAGAAATACTAAAAGGAAGGTGACACCTCATTATTAACCCATGTATCTCAAAGCACTTATCTATCATATATCCATGTATTTATTAATGACCACCATACATCCATGCATTTATTAATGACCACCATATATCCATGCTTATTACCCACCAAATAATAAGAAAAAAACAACCAAAACCCCCTTTTAAGAGTGTTCGGCCGCAAACACCATCACACACCCATAAAAATCATTTCCAATTCACTCTCCATAATCTTTGTTCCTCTTCCAAAAATTTCGAGAACCATATTCAAAGAAAGGCATATCTTCGAGTGGTCTTAAGAGTTTTAGGTAAGTTTCTTATGAAACTCAAGTTTTTTCACACATGTTTAGGCTAAGATCATCCCATTTACACACACCATTTCATGTGTAGCTTCTTAGAGCATCACCATATTCGAGTGACCTCTAAGTTACACAAGTCTAGGCTCAACAACTTCTTTCTTCTTCTTCTGCCTAATTCATGAAATCTCTATGGTGAGCTTCATACCCCTATGTTTTCGTATTTTTCATGTTTTTAGGGGGAGAATACAAGTCATGTTTTTTTAAACCATTGGATAATTGCATAGTGTTTATGTGTTTAATTATTGGATAATCGCATGTACCTTTGTGTTTATGTGTTTAAGTTTTGGGTAATTGCATGCATCTTAGTTATGGGTTGAAAATGGAACAAATTCTTGAATAAAATGGTTCTTAACACTTGTCAAATTTAAATTTTGATAACATCTATATGATATAAAAATTTTGCGGTCATGGTTCTACACTAAAAAATGGCAAAAATATGAGTATTGTGCTCAAACATGTTTAACTCATAAACATATACATTTTCAACACCTATACTTACAGAAATTTTTGTATATAATAAATTTCAAGTTTATTATATGTATTCTTGTAAAAATCATGACTTATTTGAGTCACAACATAATAAAATATTTTGTGTTGAAAAACTTTCAAACTACACATGGTGTGTTAAACAAATTACCCCAAAACTTGAATATTTTGCTAAAAATAATTTTTACTAGTAAAATAGTCCTAACTATGTAGTCACTATTTTTATGGCTTAAAACTGGAGATATTATGCTTTTTTCACAACTTATGTTATAATTATATATATTCACTAATGATTAGTTATAAAAGTATTATAAATAAATTAACCAAAATGGTATACAAAACAGAATTCGTAAAAGAAACAATCGCGTGTCATGATCTGTCTATCATAAAGCTTTTAATCCATGAGTAAAAGATGTATGTCATAAAGTTGTAAAACGCGTGTCATAAATTTACACTTGTAGTATTATTTTTATTATTCAATAATGGCAGTCAAGGTTCCCATAAATTTGTTAAGGTTCTTGTGAGACATTCCTTCACCGTACCTACCTAGCGTATATCGTAAGTCCTGTAGTTATAACCAAAGTCTCCTGGAGGGAGAGTGAGGTAATTGTGTATAGATCTATACGGGGATTGACACCCCCACACCTAAGCTGTTCGTTACAGCTAGACAGGGCCAGTCTAGGGCGACAAATATCTTACCAAAACTGACGCTTGAAGAACGTCATGACAGGCATAGCTATCACATCAAGCATGGTTATAATGACTCATATAGGGATTAAAAAAATGATTTTGGTTTACAGGAAGCTTTCACTTCATTGGATTTATTTAAATATAAAATTGTATATCATTTTTCAGCATATAGTCACTTACACTTCTGGTCTTAGGGTTTAAGACTACAGTTTTTCAGACATCAGAAAATATTGGATTTTATGGAAAGATATGTTTTACCTATACAAACAAAAAAAACAAAGGCCATGCATGCATATATTCACAGTTTTGGAACGAGACTTACAAACTATTTTCATAGAAAATATCGGATTTTCTGAAAGTACTATGAGAATTATTCTAAATAAGTGCAAAACCATTTTATACAAAAATGATTATGAACTCACCAACTTTTTAGTTGATGCTTTTCAAAATGACTTGTATTTTCAGGGAACCAGTAACAAGTAATCTGCTATGAGATCAAGTGGTGCAACCTTATGAAATTTTACTTTTTGTCAGTTTTGTGTAACTAATGAACAAGTATAATGTGTAAACTATGTAAGTGTGTATTGTCAATGTATGTGGCTTGGAATGATATGTTTCATTCATATTCAATTATTATGATACTATACAATGATGTCATCCACCCCTGGACGTTTCTGCTCTCCTGGTCCGCGGGTGTGAAAACAAACAATCATATTTATGCATGCAACCCAAATTGTTTTGATCTATGTTTTCTCTAATTGAACATATAAGTATTAAATATCAAAAGGAAAAAACCTAGGAACCCTATGTTATAATCAAAATTTACATCTAGGGTTAGTAAACATACTTTTGATTGTTATTTACTAATAACAATTCAAATCCTTAGTGTTATTGAAGAGTAAACAAAACAAATGTCGTGCCTCTAATGATTCACGCCCAAATTATGAAAGAGGATGAGAGAGGAGAGAGATGATGAGTGTTATGAATTTCTGATACTCCTCTAAGGAATCAAGTTTTCAAAATTGTGAAGGGGTTAGGCTCCTTATATAGTTAGTTAGTTTAGAGCCAGAGCTAAGGTTTTAGGCGGAAACCCTAATTCCCTAGCTTAGGGACCAAGCATCCCATGAACTCCCATCGAAGATCCCTTGGAAGAAATTTTAGGGCCTTCCTAGAGATTTTCGTCCAAACTCTTCTAGGGAGGTTCTAGAGCCTAATTCCTTAACTTTCAATAAATTGCCAAACAACCCCTACACTTTTAATTAATACAATCAACCCAATGCTCGAGTGGAGGGGAAGCAGTTGAGTTCAATTGATGAAGTCCAGGGGGAGCAAACTTTTGACAATCTGCAAAATCAAGAAATTGAAATTTTTGAGGGGGAGCATCGTACAGATGATCCAATTGTTAAGGGGGGGGGAATGGATCTTTACAAATTTCTTCAAATGATGTTTTTCATGATTTGTTTGACAATGTGTCGAATGCAGGAGATGACTTGGAGAATGAAGACGAGTTTGAATATGCATCATTGGATTGATCCAACATATCCTCCGAGGGATACATGGACTCGAAATCATCCACAAGAACAAATTCTTGGTGATCCACAAGGTGGAGTCTTAATGAAGGCTCAGATTCATGTGAAAAATGAGGTACTACATACTCACCAGGAAAATTGCATTCTCAATGCTTTTATATTGAAAATTGAACCAAAGTTATTAAAGATTGCTATGGATGATCCTGATTGGATTGTTGCTATGCAATCTGAATTGGCCGAGTTTGAAAGAAACAAAGTGTGGAGACTTCTTCCAAAACCGCAGGATACTTCGATAATTGGTCTTAAATGGATTTTTAAAAATAAAACGGATAAAGAAGGTAACATTGTGAGAAATATGGCTAGGCTAGTAGTTAAAGGATATTCGTAACAAGATGGAATAGATTATGAAGAAACCATTACCCCTGTCGCAAGACACGAGGCTGTTTGAATCTTTTTATCATATACAACACATAAGGATTTCGACGTATGCTAAATGGATGTTAAATGTGATTTTCTTAATGGAGTTCTCGAAGAGACGGTTTATGTTGAACAACCACCAGATTTTGTGAATACTCAATACCCTGATCTTTTTTATATTTTAGACAAAGCTATTTATGGTCTTACACAAGCTCTTCGTGCCAGGTATGCTACTATTACTTTAAAATCTTTGAAATTTAAACAATGATCTATTGATCTTACTCTCTTTCTAAAGAAAGTTGGGAATCATCTTATGCTTTTTCAATTTTATGTTGATGATATTATTTTTGGATCAATTGATCCTTATTTGTCTATTAAATTTGAAAATATGATGAAAAGTTAGTTTGAGATGAGCATGATAGGGAAGATAAAAAAATTTCTAGGATTAAATATTTGTCAAACCAGAGAAGGAATTTTCATCAATCAAGAGAAGTATACAAGAAATCCGCTTGAGAAGTTCGGATGACGAATAGCACAAAGTCGAGAGTACCAATGACAGTTGGAACAAGACTAATTCCTTCATTGGAAAATCCAACTATTGATCTCACATTGAATCAAGGCATGATAGGTTCGTTACTATACCTCATTGCTAGTCGACCTAATATTATGTCTTCTGTATGCAATTGTGCTAGGTACCAATAGAATCCTAGAGTACCTCATCTTACTGCTATGAAGAATATTTTATGCTATCCCAAAGGTACAATTTCGTTAGGATTATGGGATCCTTTGAAAACGGGGTTTTTCAATCAAGCATTATCAGATGCTGATCATGGTGGGTGTCAACTTGATCGAAAAAGCACAAATCGCGAATGTCAACTTTTAGACGGGAAGCTTGTGAGCTGGCAATCGAAGAAATAGATACATGTTTCGATTTCCACAATAGAAGTAGAATATGTTGTTGTTGCAGCTTGTACTTCTCAATCATAAGGATTCAAATTCAACTGCGTGATTATGCAATCAGCATGAAGAAAATTCCGTTGTATTATGATTCGAAAAGTTCTATAGACATTTTTCACAATCCTGTGCAACATTCGAAAACAAAGCACATAGCTCTTCGCTATCACTTTATTAAAGATCATGTAAAAGATGGCAACAATGAAGCCATTAGATGAAAAATATTTCTTAAGAATCTTGACGGGATTAGGAATGATCGAAGCAAATCCAGTTCCAGGACTAATTTCGAAAGAAGTACACGACAAAGTGGAGGACAACTGTCAAGTCAGCGGTTACTGTTCATAGTCAATGCTTCGACATGCTCTGCTTTGGAAATCAAGCACCATGGATTGATAAAATCATCATTACTTTTTTCGTTGTTTTATTTTTCCTTACATTTGTTTTATTGTTAGCTATTTTTCTTTTAAAAGTCAAAAACATCAAAATGATTTTCATTTTTGTTCTTTAAAATTCAAAAATATCAAAAAGATTTTCTTATTTTTTGTAATTTTCTTTCAAAAATCAAAAATCCAAAAATATTTTGTTTTGTTTTGTTCTTTTAATTTTTTTTTTCTTGTGTAGCTTTTTAGAGAAGATTTTTGATAGCTCTTGCTTGCTGCTTTATGGGAAAGTGTATCTTTGAAACTATGTACTAGTTAAGATGTCTCTATAAGCATGTTACAGCATGTCGACTCAAGCCTCCATAACTCAATGTGTTTTGAAGCCTTAATGGATTTCTCATCACGAGCATTCCAACCCAATGAGGCTATATCCACATTAGTTCTTGAGGTACCTTTCTATTCTATAATGAGTTAAGAGTTCACTACTTGGTCTAAGATTCTTTCACAATCACACACCATGACATATGTCCAAGAGATCTCTGCTATAAACCAATCAAGATTTAGGCATATCAAACATTTGTGTTTATGATCTGGATTCATGAAACCGTGATGAAAGTGAAACCCAATATTTCAAACCTTTAAATGAATTGATGGGGAACTTTATTCTAAAATTTATTGAAACATTTGTTCCTATACAAAATTTTGATACTCCAAATCATATTCATTTCTTTTGCATGATCTTGATCAAATGTTCGAAACCCACGACATTTATTACCCAACAAGATCTAGGTATAATTTTGTTATGTGGAAGATGATTTCAGTGTGAGTATCATTCAAAATCTTCGTTACTTGATAAAATTTTCCAAAGCTTACTTGTCCCTTACTATACTGGTCAAACATGTAATTTCGTTTGCATTTGTCACTCTTATGTTTAGATGTGATCTGTAACAAATTTTTTTAGCCATCCTCGAATCCTAATAAACGAAGCCTTTGATACTTCTCTATAAGTATTCGATTGTAATTCACGAGAAACCACACAAGCTGTTAGTCATATCTCTTGATGAATAACGAAGCGATCTTTGCCTGGGATTTTGAAATCCTTGAGGTTTTGAGTAATACCAACTCCGACTGATGATTTCAAACGTTTGGCAAATGACTTCGCTTTTCAACCCAAAAGTGAAACAACCCAACCTCCATATCGAAGGTTACTGACGGTTCTCATTCGATGGGGGCAAGCAAAACATATGATTGATGTGACGTTTTGAGTTCATATCTAATTTTCAAGGAAAAAGTGCTCATCAATTTTTCAGACATGGCTAATTTTCCGACGACTGGTATGATTTCCAAGGAGCCACATCAGCTGCATTTAATTCTAGAAACCGCTTCAAATGCAAATTCATTTTAAGTATAAAAAGGGTTTTGGGGTTCATTCCAACTTTACGCATTTAGCAAATCCCCAAATCAAAAGAAATATCTGTCTTCTTCACCGATTCTTAAAACCATAACCATGGCCGCACAAATGTAAATGTTGATCCATCTCAAACTACTGACGACATCACATCGCAACCGCTGATGAAGATTCAAATCACAAACTTTCATGTTCAAAGAGATGTCTCTATTTATCCTGAGGAATTGAAGATGCTAATCGCTGCTCTTCAAAATTCCGTAGTATCAAAGGCAATGTTTAATTCTTTTCTAATACCAGTTTCTTGGTTGTCTTTTGCTGGTTCTGCGGCTCCTTATAGCAAGACGATGAGCATTGTGACTTTTCATTTGTTGAATGACAAGAAGTTTAGATTGTCGATGAAGTTTTTTTCTCAGATTCTTAGTATTCCTAATGTTGAACCCTTCTACAAGGTAACGAATGAACAAATCATGCATATGTTCAATGAGATTGGTTATCAACCTACTCTTAAAAAATCGGTGAATTTAAGAAGTCTGGATTACCTTGTATATGGAAATTTTTTTCTTTGGGATATTCCTCCGATGCTTAACTAGAAGAGTAGTGGGTTGGATAAAGGTTGTTTTGAGGTTCATGCAATGGTGGCAGGCTTATACTACGATTTATCAGTGGATTTAGCAACTCAAATCTGGAATGAGTTTGTGAAAAGTGTAGGGAACAAAAATGCAGTTGATGGTATTTCTTGTGCTCGTTACTAGAGCTTAATTTTAGAATTTTTCTTATGAGAAGGAAGGTATTTTGATTCCAAAAACCAAAGCAACTACTGAATTTTTGATGTTTCATTATCCTAAAACATTTGAAGATGATGAGGAAGTTTTTCCAATTGTTGGACGACTTCTAGACCAATGCTTCATAAGGTTGATCCATCTCACCCTGTATTGGTGAGTTATTCAAAAATGATTAATCCTTATATCGAAACTGGTGTTTTGTTACCTAAAAACACCAATGCATCAAAGAAGAAGAAGGGGTCTAAGAAAGATACAAAGGAAAGACCATCAAAAACACAACTTGAGAAAGTTAAGATGGTTGTTCAGTCTACTCCAAAGAAGAAATTGCAAAATGAGCCACATGTGATGGTTCTTCCTAAACCAGTTTCGAAACCTCTTTTTACAGAAGTATCTCAGTCTGAAACAAAAGTCTTGCCTTGGAAATCTGGGGTTTTGAAGAGATTGAAGAAAATGGCTCATAAACCACTTCATTCACTTGGGAGGTCTAGAAGTTTTTCTCCATATTTTACTCGCAAACATCAAGTTACTCGACAAGGAGTTATAATTTGTGATGTTCCGCTTCCTGTGTCACCTGCATCGAAAAAGCAATTTACAAAGGATTTGGCCAAGCAGAATTCGAAAATAAGGAGAAGGGTAATTCTTGAAGATTTATTGGAATATGTTACTCTAGAATCTCCAGTTTGTGATACCATTATGAATATTCCATCACCATAAAGGGATTCTCCAATCAAGTCGATCTTCAAGGATATTCAAAATTTTGGTGGCCCTATTAAAGCATCTATTGTGGACATTGTTGGATTAGTGTCTAAGCCCGTAACTATAATTGGTATGTACTTGACCCGATAGGCATGGTCCATTCGGGTTGCATGGCATCGGAACAATTTGGATAGACTTTTGTGAGAAAAGGGTATTTATGATTTGTTAATATATTATAAGTTCTAATATATTAATACGAAATCATATTATTTAATTAGTATTGATCAAGAATTAATTTGGAATTAATTTTGTGATCCAAAGGAGACTAATTAAATATATGGGGATTGATTGTGTAAATCATTCATTCTTATATATATGGGCATATGATCCATAGTTCTTCATGTTCGACTAAACCCATGGAGTAATCCATGGAGTTTTTAACCTATGGAGCATGAAGAATATGGAAAGACATGAGTTACATGGTGTAACCCTAATAGCCACAATATATAAGGACTCCATGGCTCAAGAAACTGGCACTAGTGTGTGTACACATGAGGGCTAGCCGATTTGAGCATATGAACCTTTTCTCTCAAGTTATTCCAAGATGTTGGTGATGTTGTGTGAACCATTTGAGATGTCACATTTGAGGCACTAGTCTCTTAAGCTCCATGGAACGAAGCTGCAACAAAGAGGTATGTAATTATACTAGAATTTATATTATATGTACTTCATAGTATGCTAGTTAGAACAATACCTTGGAAAATTGATATTTGCATGTATAATAGAGAAAACATAGATCCAAGGTATTTAGGGTTGCATGTACACCTTGGGAGTGTTAGAATGCTCAAAACCCTTCAGTGGTATCAGAGCCTAGAGTTGTTTACTTTTATAGTTGATGCAAATGGCTGAAAATCAAAGTTCGTATGTTGTTTCATGTAAGGGACTCGATGAGTCAAGTAAGGGACTCAATGAGTCCATGTCTAAATTCATCCAAGTCATCGAGTTGGTTCATGCACTCGACGAGTTAGAGCCCCAAACAGCATATCTTCGAGTTTTAAGGCTAGAATTGGTCTAGAATCATTACCTTAAACTGTTTTGGACTTATAAAACCTGTTTTTGATGTGGTAATGATTGTGGTAAACCAATTTCAAAGTTTTTATCAAAATATCAAGGTTTATGTGTGTTTATGTAATTCTTGAAATTGCTGATAGGATTGTTCATACACTTATGAATTTTTGTAGATCATAGGAATTATTTGCAAAATTTTTGTTAGTTAATTCTTTATCTAAATGTTTTTTAATGGAGTCCATAATTTTTCCTCAAGTTATGGATTAGCAAAAGTCATTTCTTTTAAAGATCTATTGAAATGCATAAGCTATAAAGTTGAAGAGTCTTTCTCATAAAATAGTTTTATGGACTCCATAACTTGTCCTCAAGTTATGGATGTTCAAGAGTCTCTTCATTATAATTTTAAAACCTTAATTAAACTCATAATTTGTGAAAATCCAAAGGTTTTTGAATTCATTCCATAAGTTATAAAAATGAGGAGTCTCATTTTTAAATGCTTTAAAGACTTCCATAAGTTGTCCTCAAGTTATGGAACTTGAAGAGTTTTTTAATTAAAACTACTTTAAACTCATAAGTTATGGAATTGAAAAAGGTTTTGAATAGTTCAAAACATGCCCTCAATTTGTGCAATTTGTAAACTTTCCCCTCATGAATACTTTATTTCTAAGTTAAACCCTTAGAATTTTAAAAGGTAAAATTCAACCCTTATACTTTATAGCACTATAAATTAATAATATATATATATATATATATATATATATATATATATATATATATATATATATATAATTCAACCCTTATACTTTACCGTTAGTAGGCCTCACTCACGAAGTCGGTCTTTAAGGGGGGTTGTTGGATAAGGTGTCTAAGTCCATAACTTATTTGGTACATACTTGACCCGATCCAGCATGGTCCATTTGGGTTGCACTTCACCCAAACGATTTATGGATAATTTTATGAGAATTGTATACTTACGATTTATTAATATATTATAAGTTATAATATATTAATATGAAGTCATGTTATTTAATTAGTTTTAGTCTTAAATTAATTATGAATTAATTTAGAGATTAAAAAAGAAGACTGATTAAATTATGGGCTATTATATTTTATATAGTGTGGGCTAATACTCATTTGTTAATGGGCTAAGCTAATATGAAAGTCCATGGATGATCCATGGAGCTTTTAACCCATAGATCCTTGGAAAGGAAAAGACATGGGTTATTAGGGTTTCACCCTAACCATGCACACTATATAAAGAAGCATATGATGCAAGAAATGTGACACTAGGAGTGTGAGACTTAGTGGTGGCCGATTCCATAAGAAAGTATACTACTCTCTCAAAGTTTTCCAAGTGTTTATGGTGATTTGTGATTCCATTTGAGGCATTCACACTATTGGTGCTTGGCTCTCAAACTCCAAACAATCAACCATCATCAAAAGGTATGTATTTCTACTAGTACTTTTATGATTCATAATCCTTATGCTATGCTAGTTAGGAAGAAACCTTGGAAGTTATTATTTGCATGTATTTTAGAAGAAAACATAGATCCAAGGTTTATTAGGGTTGCATGCACACTTAGGAAGTGTTAGATTGCTCAAAACCCAACAGTGGTATCAGAGCCTAGGCTTGTTTTCTTGAATACTTGATGCAGATTGCTGAAAATCGAAGTTTATGTGCTGTCTGCACAGCAGACTCACCGAGTCCATGATGGGACTCGACGAGTCCAAGACAAAATTCATCCAACTCGGCGAGTTGGTTCATGCACTCGACGAGTTGGAACCCCAGACAGCATATCTTCGAGTTTTGGTGCTGGAATTGGTCTAGAATCATTACCTTAAACTGTTTTGGACTCATAAAACCTGTTTTTGATGTAGTAATGATGATGGTGGACCAATTTCAAAGTTATAATCAAAATTTCAAGTTTATATGTGTTCATATGATTCTTGAAATTGTCGATGTGGATGTTCATGTTCATATGAGTTTTGTTAGATCATAGGAATTATTTACAAATTGTTTGTTAGTTAATTCTTGATCTTAATATGTTTTAATGGAATTCATAATTTGTCCTCAAGTTAGGGAATTCCAAAAGTTTTTTTTTTAAATGTTTTTTAAGAAGTCATAAGTTACATTTTCTTGAAGAGTTTTCTAATAAATGCTTTTATGGACTCCATAACTTGTCCTCAAGTTATGGATTTCCAAGAGACTCTTCATTAAAAGTATTAAACACTTAATTAAAACTCATAAGTTATGAATATCTAAAAGTTTATGAATTATTCAAAACCTGCCCTCAAGTTTTGGAATTTGTAAAGTCTCACACAAACTTTAATTCCATACCGTAGAAGTTTTAAAAGTTAAAATTCTATCCTTATACTATTATAAGATTAATGGTTAATTATTATATATATGTATAAGAACAAGTCGTTTTACCGTTAGTAGGTCTCATTCACGAAGCCGGTCTATAAGGTGGGTATAAGGTTGTTGCCTATAAAATTTCAACATAATGGGTGTCCACTCTCACCCACCGCTTGCTTGACTGGTGGAGGGTCGTTAGCCGAACGGGTAAGACAAGGACTTATAAATTACCATTAAGTATGATGAATATTATAAAGTAACTAAATGTTTTATTTAATTCCCAATCTTAGTTACTTTAGGAAAAATGTGAATTTGGTGCTAGCCCATGGAATTCACACTTTGTACCTTACCAAGTCGTTGGTGGAGCATGTGTGGTTAACCGGCACACTAACTTGGACTAGTAAGGATCACGAAGGGTTACTTAATGTTTGTCATAGATCAATGGAGCGTGTGTGGTTAACCGACACATTGATTAGGTGATAATATTAAGGGTACCAAGTGAATTGGTATGGTTATTCACACCTTGTTTTGTGATCCTCGGCATCCCAGTCACAAAATTTGAGAGGGCACACTCGAGATTGAAACATGTCATTGAAAAGTTCAATGAATCTCAAAAGATCTAGGAATTTCAAATCCAATTAAAACCTAATAAATTATTTCGTTTTTCATGGTGGAAATTGGTGAATCGTCATTCGCCTACCTTCAAATATTTTATAGCTTGGATTACGACATCCCTCTTCCAAATTATAAAATATTGTGTTGGGTCCTAGCCTTAATATTTCATATTGGGTGTTATATTAAGGATTTTGAATCAACTAACTTGATTTTCTCCCATTATAGAAGTCTGGTTCAGACAACTATGATCTTCCCAAATCTCTTGAAGATGGTGTCCCTCAACATCATGCTTCACTTCCTCCAATTATTCTCCCTCACCCACAAGTTCTTGAAAAGTTTAAAGTCACTCAATCCCTATTGACAAGCATGGTCTATGTGTGCTCACATATTGGAGATAAAGTCACATATTGACAAGCTGGGAGAGTTGGGTGTCAAAGTCTCGAGAAAGTTGGATGTTCAATCACTTTCTTAGTAACATAGTGAGTCTCTTTGGGACTACTATGAGGCAGACTATGACATGACCCTTAATGATGTTATCTTTTTGCTTGGTGTTGTGGAATCAGCAATGATTCGGAACACCAGTAAAGCAAATTTGATTAAAATAACAACTTCCCAAGTCTACATGGACATTGACAATGGTAGCATTGGATATCTAGAAAAGGATTTCTCTTCCCAATGGAAAGGGATCGGCTATAGTCAACTCGGTTGACCAAATAGTAAAGAGAAAGGCAAATTCTGAGATAGTCTCATGTGCCATTACCAAAGGGTCCATGTGTTTTGTTGCCAAAGGAAGGGGCATTGTTTGCGAAGTTGCCCTATTCACCTGAAAGGTCATAAGGTTGATCAAGTCAAGAGGTTTGACTCTACTTCGGGTAAAGTCCACTGTCTAACTCTATTAAGTTCCTATTTGGAGATTCTTATTACATAATGTGAATGGGTCACATGCTGATGTTTTTAAGAATCAAAGAAAAGATAGGAAGCTTAAAGTAAGTATATGTTGATTCTGATTGCAAAGGTGGGTTTCGATCGCATGGTTCGGCAATCAGAATTTTGAGACGTTGCTTAAGAGTTATAATATATTGCTTATGAATAGATAACAACAAGGTTTTCATGTGGATTGTAAGGATAAGTTTTTCCGCAAAATTTTAAAATAAAAGAAAAAAAGGTTTTTAATTTTATTTATTTTAAAAAATATCCTTACAATGGCATCTGTGGAAAATTGTTGCTTATATGTTTCCAGTAATAGCAATATTGGAAAGTGGATTTGATTCTTTAATTTGTGGTAGTGTCTGAATTTACCAAATGAAGAAAGTTTTTCATCACCCAAGTTTCAATTGGACAGAAACTTGGAATCATACAAGTTGTATTGTATGATGAATGAGAATTTTCATCTTTGAAAATTAAGACTAATTCTTTGATCACATGTATATGTGAGTCAATTGAAGGACTAAGGAATTAGGTACACTGGGTGTGCGCTGGTCAAGGTCCACCACAAAGATTGATTTGTCATGATTTGCTAAAGATTAGTAAATATGATTATACTTATGAGGTTAAGTATAATTCTGTAACATTGGAAAGGTTACAATGTATGACAAAACAAATGAGAAGAATCAAATTAGGCAGAAAGATAAAAGTTTCTCAAATCTGAAAGGATGGGAGAGTACTTTAGTATCATATTTCATGATCATCTTAATGATTATGAAACCATATCACAAATTCATACTCTAAGGACGTCTTAGTGCATTGTTATGGCTAAGAAGAGAGGTCATGAATTGTTGGATTGGTTAAAATCAAGAAGATGAGTCATATTTCGTTCCAAAACAATTCTTAAAGTCATACTCCAAGATTGTAACCTGGAGTGACATAAAGGAAGATTTATTAACACTAGTCAAATGTAAGAGTAAAATGTTTTCTACTCTTGTACATTTGAGATTGGTAAGTTGTGATGTCTTGGATGAGACAAAGACCAACTAAGACCAATTGTGTGAAGTGTTAGTATTGATTAGAATCCGCACTATCCCTTGAATATTTGTTTTGTCAAGGAATGGTTCTTGAGTGGGGAAACTTATATATCAAGGGGACAGTGGGAGCCTTAAAGATCCCGAAAGAGTTTCAAGATTTAATCAAGAGTAAAACCTGTAATTTATCACTAGCACACGACTTAAGGTTTGCAACCTATCGTGTTGACAAAATTCTTATTTCTGTACCTACTTCAAATAAGTTGAATTTGCATGTGAGTTATCAGAGTTCAACTTGGAAGCATTGGTGGGCCTTGTGCTACCAAGGTGACAAGAAACTAAGATTGAACAAGTTTAATCCATGTAAGCCTGAATTTGTCACTAACCTTATCTTGTGATTATGGTTTTGACAAATTCACATGGATAGGAACTCATACACTATAAAATCTAAGTGTCATAAGGTTTCTCTCCGATTCATGAAAATGATGGTGAGGAAACGCTTTCACTAAGTAGATTTTACGTAGATATCACTTGTGTTATTTGCATTTTCAAAAGTTGTTAGTGGAGCGTGTGTGGTTAACCGGCACACTAACATGGACTTGTAAGAAATCGAGACTATGATTACGGCATCCCTTTTCATAGTTCTTGAAATTGCTTAGACACACATGTGAGCTATCTAAGAAAGGGTGTATGAATCTAAATTTCAGAAGTCCAGCAGATTTCTGGAAATATGTCAGAGCTAGTGGGAGCATAAGTGTTTTGCTAATAATCATCAAGTTAGTGGGAGCATGATAATTATGATTAGTATTGCAAGCTAGCAATGTTAATTATAGAAAAACAAAAGTTTTAGTTCATGAAGTTGCAGGGGTTGAAAAAGTCGTTTTGATATAATTAAGGGAGAGGAAATTATACTGCATTTCAATTCTAGAAGCTTAGATTGAGATTTTAATCATCTTTAGTCAAGGACAAATATATGAATTTTATGTCTGAATGGTTC
This sequence comes from Lactuca serriola, assembly GCF_051521515.1. Taxonomy (NCBI): domain Eukaryota; kingdom Viridiplantae; phylum Streptophyta; class Magnoliopsida; order Asterales; family Asteraceae; genus Lactuca; species Lactuca serriola. Next base: position 97,974,229 of record NC_136412.1, on the reverse strand, counting down.
GACTTAAGGAAATTCTATATATATTGCGTTCTCAAAATTCAATTATGACTACGGCATCCCTCTTCATAGTTAAATTTTGAAAACATGGCAAATAAAAAATATTGTAGCAAAAGACTGGTCTAGTATCATGTCTTTATGTCAAACATCATGAATCGTGTCCCATATGCTTCAGATATAGGATCGATTGCATGTGCTATAATATTCATCTTTTCTAAATTTTCCAAATGCTTAAGGCATTGAGAAGGGAAAAGTCTAGAACTGGATATGACTAAAGTGATTAAGCAATTGTCGAGGACAAATCTGAGGTATGATGTAAGTTGTCGGAAAGGATCGTATTGACATGTTCTGAAAAGAAGTAACTCTTGTTCGGAAGTGATAGTCAAAATGGGACTATGGAAATGTCTCCATAGGTGGAAGTTATTCAATCTATGTAAGATTAGAAAACCTTAATGCAAGAAGGATGTTCAAAGCAATGTACTTTGAATATGAGACTTCCGTTCCATAGAAGTTGACCTTCTTTGGAATACTCTGTAATGACTGGTGACAAGGTTTTGGTGACTTTGTGAATAATCATTACAAGAGGAACATTGCATAAAAGTTTAAAATCTAACAATTTTTTTTTGGTAAATGATAGGAATCGGGGATTCTCACATTTACAATAAGGATTTGGGATTGTGAAATGAGTATCATTGGAATCATGTTCAATTGATCTACATCACAATGTAAGGATCATAGACAAACATAGTGTGCATACTTGGAGTATGGCATAACTATTGTTTAGAAAAACAAAGTGTACATGCTAGGAGCATGAGACGACTGTTGTTTTTTATTTATTCAAGTCTTACGTTGATTTTTTGAAACATTATACAATGAATAATGTGTAATCAATATGGTGATAAATAAAAGGTGGTTCTATTTATATTCAAAAGGGTTCTGAGACCATATTGGATTCGATTATTATTGTGTATCACTTTGCATGTTTTGACTTCCAAAATAGCTAGGTTATTCTTTCCGAATGACTAAGTTATTTAAACACTCCACAGTCGTTCATATGTTGGAAGTAGGTATGAATCAAGACTGTCATGAATCGAGTTTGTAGATGGCTAAATGGGTTTAGTCATAGCAATGGTTGCAACAACATTCATGAGTGCTCATAAGTTATGAGTATTGGAATAAACCCACGCTCACTTGTATCACTTCATGGAATTTATCTCGAGTGATCGTGAGACGGTAATATCATATAAATCTTCAAACCTAGAGATATGAGTTGTTACCTATGAGTTGGTTGTGCATTGATTGCACGTAAACGCATCAGTAACTTGATGTTATAAAACGTGCCTTTGTGTACAATTCAACAAGTAGTAGAACAAGCATATGAGTCAAAGTTTATCTGTTCCTTCTAGAAATAGAAGCGATATCTGGGCCCCTCAATGATTTTGTTGTGACCTATGTACCGGCCGGTCAGAACTAAATTGATGTGTTCGATTAGGTTCTTTGTCAAACAAATCGAAAATCGGGAAACAAACTATTGGACAATAAGTACGACGTTGTTCCATGTATTTGTCAGGCTGATATCATGAGAACAGAGGATTATATGATCACTTATCTAAAATGGCGCTTCATAGTTCAACAGAGTTTCCGAGAGCTACGATTGCCGGTTGGTTCCTGAAGTAACATACGCAAATATAGTTATTAGACTTATCCAAGTGGGAGTCTGTTGGATAAGGTGTCTAAGTCCATAACTTATTTGGTACATACTTGACCCGACCCAGCATGGTCCATTTGGGTTGCACTTCACCCAAACGATTTATGGATAATTTTATGAGAATTGTATACATACGATTTATTAATATATTATAAATTATAATATATTAATATGAAGTCATGTTATTTAATTAGTTTTAGTCTTAAATTAATTATGAATTAATTTAGAGATTAAAAAATAAGACTGATTAAATTATGGGCTATTATATTTTATATAGTGTGGGCTAATACTCATTTGTTAATGGGCTAAGCTAATATGAAAGTCCATGGATGATCCATGGAGCTTTTAACCCATGGATCCTTGGAAAGGAAAAGACATGGGTTATTAGGGTTTCACCCTAACCATGCACACTATATAAAGAAGCATATGATGCAAGAAATGTGACACTAGGAGTGTGAGACTTAGTGGTGGTCGATTCCATAAGAAAGTATACTACTCTCTCAAAGTTTTCCAAGTGTTTTGTGGTGATTTGTGATTCCATTTGAGGCATTCACACTATTGGTGCTTGGCTCTCAAAGTCCAAACAATCAACCATCATCAAAAGGTATGTATTTCTACTAGTACTTTTATGATTCATAATCCTTATGCTATGCTAGTTAGGAAGAAACCTTGGAAGTTATTATTTGCATGTATTTTAGAAGAAAACATAGATCCAAGGTTTATTAGGGTTGCATGCACACTTAGGAAGTGTTAGATTGCTCAAAACCCAACAGGGGTATAAGGTTACAGCCTATAAAATGGCAGTTTAATGGGTGTCCACTTTCACCCACCGTTTCCTTGACTGGTGGAGGGTCCTTAGCCAAATGGGTAGGACAAGGACTAGAATTCTCCCTTCATTAAAAGTATTAATGATAAATACTAAGTAACTAAACTCTTATGAATTCCCAATCCTAGTTACTTAGGAAAATGTGAATTTGGTGCTAACCCATGAAATTACACTTTGCACATTGCTTAAGTTGGTTAGTGGAGCGCGTGTGGTTAACCGGCACACTAACTTGATTTAACAAGTTAGGCAAAGGGTAACTTAATGTTTCTCATAGTATCGGTGGAGCACGTGTGGTTAACCGACACAACGATTGAGTGATAAAATATTAAGGGCACCAAATATATTTACATGGTTATTCACACTTTGTTTTGTGATCCTCGGCATCACAGTCACAAAAGATGAGAGGCTATAATCGAGATTGAAATATGCCATGAAAAGTTCAATGAATCTCAAAAGATCTAGGAGTTTCAAATCCAATTAAAACCTAATAAACTATATCATTTTTTATGGTGGAAATTGGTGAATCGTCATTCGCCTACCTTCAAATATTTTATAGCTTGGATTACGACATCCCTCTTCGAAGTTATAAAATATTGTGTTGGGTCCTATCCTTAATATTTCATATTGGGTGTTACATTACGGATTTAAATCAACTAACTTGAATATATCCCATATTAGATGTCTGGTTTAGACATCTATGATCATCCCAAATCCCTTGGAACAAGCTTTCCTAATACAGATGATGTTCCATGGTTAGATATGGAAATCATACTTCTCTTCCTCTACCACCTCTAATTATTCTCCCTAACACACAAGTTCCTGAATAGTACAAGGTCACTCAAGCCCTATTGGAAAGCAAGGTCTATGTGTGATCACATCTTCGAGATGAAGTCACATATTGAAAAGCCGGGAGAGTTAGGTGTCAAAGTCTTGAGAAAGTTGGATGTTCAATCACTTTCTAAGTCACATAATGAATTCTTTTGGGACTACTATGAAACAGACTATGACATGAACCTTAATGATCTTATCTTTTTTCTTGGTGCTGCTGAATCAACAATGATTTGGAGGACTAGTAAAGAAAATTTGATTAGAAGATCAACTTCCCAAACCATCAATGGATATTGAAAATGGTAACATTGTAATTCCATAAAAGTTTTCTCTTCCCAATGGAAAGGGATCGGCCATAATCAACTCGGTTGACCAAATGGTAAATAGAAAGGCTAAATCTGAGATAGTCGCTTGTACCATTACCAAAGAGTCCGTGTGTTTCTATTTCCAAAAGGAAGGGGTATTGGTTGCGCAGCTGCCCTAACTACCTGAAAGATCTAAGAGAAGGTCAAGTCAAAAAGTTTGACTGTGCTTCAGGTAAGTCCACTATCTAACTCTCTTAAGTTTTTATTTGAAGGTTCTTAATACATTTTGATGTATGGCAGGATCAAGCAAAGAGAAGGAAGCTTAAAAGAAGAGTATGTTGAATCTGATCGCGAAGATGGATTTCAATCGTATGGTTCGAAGATCGGATTCTTGAGCTACAACTTAAGAGTTATAATAGATTGCTAGGAAATATGTAATAGTGTAGTTTTATTTAAAGCTGCATTGTAAGGAAAAAGTTTTTCCGCATTTTATAAATAAATAAAAATTTTATTTTATTTTAGTGTATATCTCCTTACAATGGCTTTTATTGAAAATTGATATTTGTATGTTTCTAGCAATAATGGAAATGCGAATTTGATTCTTGTATTTGTGGTAGTGTCTAAATTTACCACAGAAGGAAAGATTCTCATCACCCAAGTTTCAATTGGACCGAAACTTGGAATCATGCAAGTTGTATGATGAATGAGAATTTTCAACTTTGGAAAATTAAGACTAATTCCTTGGTCACATGTATATGTGAGTCAAGTGAAGGACTAAGGGATCGACTACACATTCTTGTGCACTGGTCAACTCCACCACAAAGATCGATAAGACTATTCGTCATGATTTGCTGAAGTATAGTAAATATGGTTATACTTACCAGTTTAAGTAAAATTCTGAAACATTGAAAAAGTTTCAATGTATGGTAGAACGAATGAGAAGAATCAAATTTGGTAGAAAGATAAAAGTATCTCAAATCTGAAAAGATGGGAGAGTACTTTAGTATTATGTTTTATGATCATCTTAATGATTGTGAGATCATATCACAATTCATCCTCTAAGGACATCTTAGTGCATTCTTATGGCTAAAAAGAGGAGTCATGAATTGTTGAAATGGTTAAATAAAGAAGATGAGTCATACTTCGTTCCAAAACAAGTCTTACTGTCATACTCCAAGACTGTAATTAGAGTGGCACATCTTAAAAAAGGTTTATAACACTTGTCACATGTAAGAGTAAAATGTTTTCTACTCTTGTACATGTGAAATTGGTAACTTGTGATGTTTTGCATAAAACAAAGACCAACTAAGGCTAATTATGTGGAGTGTTTGCCTTGATAAAGAATCCGCACTATCTCTTGAATATTTCTTTGTCAAGGAATGGGTCTTGACAAGAGAGTCTTATATGACAAGAGGACAGTGGGAGTCTAAATGATCTTGAAAGAGTCTAATCAAGAATAAAAACCTGTAGTTTATCACTAGCACACGAATTGAGATTTATAACCTATCGTGTTGACATATTCCTATTTCTGTGCCCATTCCAGTTAAAGTTGGCTTTGCATATGAGTTCTGAGTGTTCTCAATTGGTTGCATAACAAATTGGAAGCAATGGTAGGCCCTTGCATTGCCAGGTGGCAAGAAGTTAAGACTACACAAGTTCAGTCCATATGAGCTTGAATTTGTCACTAACCTTATCTTGAGATTATGATTTTGACAAATTCATATGGATAGGAACTCATACACCATTAAATCTAAGTGTCATAAGGTCTCTCCCCAATTCATGTAAATGATGGTGAGGAAACACTTTCACTAAGTAGATTTTAAGTAGATATCATTTGTGATATTTGCATTCTTAAAGTCGTTAGTGGAGCGTGTGTGGTTAACCGGCACACTAACATGGACTTGTGAGGAATGGGAAAGGTCTAAACAATTGAGACTATGAGTACGACATCCCTTTTCATAGTTTTGAAATTGTATAGACACACATGTGTGCTATCTAAGGAAAGGTGTATGATTTTGATAAAGTTTTGTCAAAGCATCGCGTATCAGAAATCTGAAATTTGGTAAGAAAATCAATAAAGTATTGATTTCTAGACGTCCAGCTGATTTCTGAGTACTTGTCAAAGCTAGTGGTAGCATAAGTGTTATGCTAATAATCATCATGTTAGTGGGGGCATGATAATTATGATAAGTGTTGCAAGTTAGCAATGTTAATTATAGAAAAACAAAAGTTAAATTGGGAAAAGTTGTTTTGCTATAATTAAGGGGGAGGAAATTATACTTCATTTTAATTCTAAAAGCTTAGATTGAGGTGTTATTCATCTTTAGTCAAGGGTATATATATATATATATATATATATATATATATATATATATATATATATATATATATATATATATGATTTTTATGTTGGATTGGCTCAACATAAGGAAATTGTATATATGGGTCCATTATTTGCATTCTAAAATTCGATTATGATTACGACATCCCTTTTCATAATCTGAATTATAAGAACTTGGCAAATAGAAATAGAAATATTATAGCAAATGGACTGGTCTAGTATCATGTCTTTATGTGAGACATCATGAATCGTGTCCCATATGCTTTGGATATAGGATCGATTGCATGTGCTATAATATTCATCTGTTCTAAATTTTTCAAAATGCCTAAGGCATTAAGAGGGAAAAGTATAGAATTGGATATGACTAAAATGATTAAGCAATTGTTAAGGACAATCTAAGGTTTACCAAAGTGATGAGAATAAATCTAAGATCGATTAGATCTTTCACAGGTAACAAATAAGAATCAAACAAAGACAAACAAAATGATATGAAGAACACATAATAGAATCAATAATGTGCTTATGATTCAAAAGTAGTCACGCCTCAGCAGAAATCGACAAAGAACTTCCATTGTAGAGGCGTGCTAGGGTTTACAAAACAGAATGAAAATAATAATGAAAGCATTAACTACAAAGACTGCATGCAGGCAGCTTATATACTAAACCCTAGAGAAAAATATGCATGGTTGGATAGGACCAATACTGGCAACCAAAACTGGGCTAAAGACCGAGCCCATTACGCAACATTATAATCCCAACAATCTCCCCCTTTGCGTTAAATGAGGCAAGAGAGTTCATTTCTTTTGAGTCGGCTTCACTGTTTTCACCACATTAAATAGCCGAGGGATTATTGCAAGAAGTGTCTGCCGAAACTAGATATACCACCTCAGCATGTCAGAGAACAACTTCTTGTCAGCTGCACTGTTACGATCACATCTCTGGATAATCTCTAAAATATGCTCCAGGTAGGAAGTTGAGAAGAGATGCTTGTCAACAAGAGCGAACAAGTATTTCTGTCCTTCGCCCCTGATGAACATAACAGTATCGTACGTTGAGTCAATCATCCCCTTGACCATTGTATTGATATTGCCAGCTCTTCCCATAGGTTTGATCGTGGTTCGCTTGTGAATGGCAGAGGCAATCTCTTGGTCCATCTTCGCCACCTCATGAATGTAGCACACAAGCATACGCTTGACATGGTCGATGATTGGTTGATACTGTTGTGGATTTGACAATAAAATATTGTTGAGGAGTATCTAATCATGGGGATTGAGGTTCGGTAGATCAGCCATGGTAAAACTGTGAACTGAGCCTTCGGTGCCTCGAGTCACTTTAAATTTGTTGTTCACAAATTTCCCCTCTAAGTAGGGCTTCATAACCTTGACCGTTGTAATTTTCTTTGAACTCCAGGTCAGATACTGAGGTTGAGAAAACTCCAAGTAAAAATCCAGCAGATCCCTATCTACCTTCGGGTCTGGAGAAGGAATAGCAACAGTTGAATTAAAGCAGTGGAAAATAAATGCCTTTCGCGTGATCGCCATATCAAACTATGCATCCTTAGAGTTGTCAAGACCAAGAGACATCACAGGCTCAAGCCAAAGAATGCTTAGCTCATCAATGTCGCATCTCTGAAGCGATTCTATAGTCCGGACGGGAAAAATGGACTTCTACTTTTCTAGAATCTCCATCTCCTTTTGCTTTCGCTCCAGCTCAGCCTGTTGAAGCTTGAGCTTTTCAGCTATTTCTTTATCTAAGGATTTAACCTTCTGAAAGGGCATTTCAGGATTTTCTTCATAGATTTCATCTTCAGAATCAGTGTCATCCTCACCGATATTCTTTTTCTGTTTATCTTTGTTATTGACCGAAGCTACATTACCCTTCGGTTCAGTGGATGGTTTCGGCGGAATAGGAGGTTGTGTTAACCCATGCCCTAGGAGCCTATTTTAAGCCATATACCGCTTTATCAAGTATGTAGCAGTGATCTGAATACTTCTCGTTCACAAAGCCTGGCGGTTGCTCAACATATACAGTTTCTTCAAGTTTTCCATTAAGAAAAGCACACTTGATGTCCATTTGATAGACTTTAAAGTTTTTATGTGTTGCATATGCAAGAAAGATACGAATGGACTCTAATCTTGCAACTGGAGCGAAGGTTTTTTCATAGTCAATGCCCTCTTCTTGACAGTAGCCGTTGACAACTAGCCAAGCTTTGTTACGAATGACATTCCCCTCCTTATCCATCCTGTTTCTGAATACCCATTTGAGACCGACAACTGAAGCATCCTTTGGAGTTGGAATTAGTCGACATACTTTGTTTCTTTGAAACTCATTCAATTCATCCTGCATGGCTTGAACCTAATTTGAATGATCAAGTGCAACATTAATGGTTTTTGGTTCCACTTTGGAAACAAAGGAGTTGAACATGCAAAAGTCTACTTGTGAAAAGAGTGCAACTTGTTTGGCTTTGACTTGGGATCGAGTTAACACATCTTCAAAAGATTCCCCAATTATTTGACTTTGAGGATGATCTTTTGTCCATTTAACAAGCGGTGGGAAATTTGGATCACAAGTGGGATCTAATTCCGCATTGATATCTTCTACTTCCAATTCTGACATATATTCATCATCATGAAAGATGGTTTTCTCCCCCTTGAAGGAAGACGTCTTCTCAGTTTCTGGGTCGGTGTTGCCTTCTCCTATTGAATTTTCAGAGGAGCTTGAAGATGGTGAGTATGGATTCTCCCCTGGAACGATGAACCTTGATTATGTTGAAGAGTTGGACCCTCCCCCTTGACATTAGGAAGATCATTTGAAGATTCGCTTGCTTCTGGCCTTTCGGTTTCTTCAGGTTGATCATCAGCCATCTTTTGAGCATCATCATCGATGATTTGTTTTAGATTATCAACTTTATTGTCTTTTGCCTTGGATTCAGAATCAATCGCCTTTTTAGGCTCATCGAACAGAAGCAAATATTGCTCGAAAAGGTTTGAAATAGAAGAAGTGACTTGACCATTCTTTGGAAAGATTTCTTGCGATGTACCTTCAATTGACTTTATTCTTTTAACATAGCTATCGTCAAAAGTGACATAGTATGTTTCTTCAATTTTCTTAGAGCGCTTATTGACAACTCTATACGCCTTAGAATTCATAGAATAACCTAAGAAAATTCCTTCATCAGCCTTAGCATCAAACTTGTTTCGATTTTCTCTGGAGTTGAAGATAAAGCATCTTCAACCAAACACATGGAAAAATTTCACATTCGGTTTACAATTGGTCAAGATTTCGTAAGGAGTGATGGAGAACCGTTTGTTTAGGTAAGATCTGTTTTGAGTATAACAAGCAACAACAATTGCATCGGCCACGAAATATAGCGGCAAAGAAGCGAAACACAGCATTGTGCGAGCTGCTTCACAAAAAGACCGGTTTCGTCTTTCAACGATACCATTCTGTTGTGGAGTGTATGGGGCCGAGAAATTATGAGTCGTTCCCTTCTCAGCAAGAAAGTCATCAAAATCTCTGTTCTTGAATTCCAAGCCATTGTCGCTTCTTATGTTATGAACAACCTTTCTTAGTTGAGTTTCTAGCTGTTTTATAAAGAGATTAAGCTTTGGAGTGGCTTCAGACTTTTCCTTCAGAAAGAACACCCAAGTGAACCGAGAGAAATCGTCCAATATGACCAGAATATACTTGTTTCCACCAATGCTTTCAATGGACGAGGGGCCACACAGATCTATATGCAAGAGCTCCAATGGTTCTATCACTTTTGTATTGATAATGGAAGGATGACTTTTCCTACTTTGCATTCCCATTTCACATGTCTCACATATATGTTCTTTGTCAAATTTTAGAACAGGAAGACCCCAAACATGATCACCTAAAACTAGCTTGTTGATGTCCTTGAAATTCAGATGAGAGAGTCTTCAATGCCATAACTAGCTTTCATCTGAGTGAGCCTTTGTGAGTAAGCAAACTGCTGGTTTACCTCGAATTGGGTTGAGGTTCAAAGGATATATTTCACCCTTTCGCTTTGACTTCAGCAGAATGTTATTGGATTTCTTCTCGACAATCTCTGAGCCTTCATCATCAAATGACACCTTCAATCCAGTGCCAACTACCAGATGTGACATGCTTATAAGGTTGTGTTGGAGCCCTTCAACATACACTACTTTTCTTATTGAGAATTCGCCATAAGTGATCATTCCATAGCCTTTTATAGTACCGAACGAGTTGTTTCCATACTTCACAATACCACCATCTTTGAGAGACCGAAACTCCCTCAGTTCTTCTTTCCTTCCTGTCATGTGACGCGAGCAGCCACTATCAATGTACCATTCTTCTTCAAACTGCTCGTCACGAATAACCTGCAAAATATTAAGCAGATTTAGGAACCCAAAGTTTCTTGGGTCCTTGTGCGCCTTTTACAGGGTAGGGAATAGTAAGAGAAATATCATTCATGTAAGTTCGTTTAATTAAAGTTGTTTCATCTTTTCTTTTTATGGTGAAAACTTTAATTTTGGTTGGTTCAGATTTGGTTGTTTTGGGATATAAGGTATTGACGACAACATTCTTGCGAATCTCTTTTGGACATCTATCATCTTCTGGAAAGAGCTTTCCTTTTCCCTTTAAATCTTTTGAAGAAAGAGAATTAGAGTTAGAAGTGTTGGGCTTAGAAGTGGAATTGGATCCTCTATGAGTCTGATTGAACTTGTAGGGACGAGGACCGAAACTCTCCTTTCGGTTCCAATTGGGTGGAGAACCGAGACCGCTCTTTCGGTTGACGTTGTTTCGAGGACCGAAACTCTCCTTTCGGTTCCTTTCAGTTGAGGGACCGATACCATTCTTTCGGTTGGTGTTATTCTGAGGATCGAAACTACCTTTTCGGTACATATCGTTTGTGGGACTGAAACTCCCCTTTCGGTTCCTGGATTCCTCTTACGATTTGTGGTTCCTGTCTATCCTCATAAAGTGAGGATTTTGTGATTTCCAAAACTGTTTCCTTTCTGAGAGATTCTTCTTGTATCTCAGATTTCTTTGGTGTTTTCGATCAGCCACCTGTTTTGGGTTTTGGTGGATGTTGGCGTTCCTCTTTGGAGTGTTATCATAGCATTCGCTTTTTGCTGAGGATGTTTCACTAGTTGTTTGTGTAGGTTCGTCTCTTGAGGTTTTGGTTCCACTTGTGCTTGGCACATCATATTTTGCAGGGTCATTTAGTGGTTCAGGTATATATCTACCTTTCACTCTCCATGAGGTCTTCTGAGACAGACCCTTAGTTTCCTCAGCGTTGTCGATTGGTGCTGACCAGAAAAATTCATCACATCCCCCAGCATTATCTTCTTCCACCATGGCTGTTAATTCTGCAGTTTGTTGTGGAGTGACACCCGGTACCGTGTAGACTTGATTTGGAGTAGTTTGCACCTTTTGATACACAACAACTTTTGCTTTGAGAACTTTGATCTTGTCGGTAGAGGATCGAGCGAACTCAACAGAGTTTTCAGAAATCAGGTTGTTGCATGACTTAGGTTCGCTTTTAACAACTTATGAACACTCCACCACATCCTCTACAGAGATTTCACTCAGATCATCATCCTCATTAAGTCCAGATTCATTTTCAACATCAATTTTATTTTCTGAACTTAATTTGGCATTCAAAGAGTCAAAATTTTGTACAGTTTCGGTTATTACTTTCAATCTATCATTTTCATCTAATAGACTTTTAAGCATGTCCTTGTGGTCCTTGGACTTTATGTAGGATTCAATTTTATCCATACCGATTTTATAAGTAGGAGAGACCTCGTCAGAAGATACAACACTTTCACAGTTGTATGCTTCATCATTGATTTCATCCTCCTTTAACTCAAGGAAGGGTAAAATCATGCGATGTATCTTCTTTCCTATTTCACAATCAAGATGCAACTGAGTGATGTTAAAATAAAGTCTTTTAGCAATCAAACAAAACACATTTCGTTGTTTAAGAAGTTTAAGATTGTCTCTTTGCAAATAAATTGAATCATCCTTAGATCTAATCAACTCCTTCTCCCTCTGCTCGATCCACATCCTCCTTTCCTCACTCTTTGATGAAATCCTGCTAATTTTATCGGTTAGGTTAGCATTTGTGACACGAGTTTGGGCGAACTGCTACTTATGCTTGAAAATTTAGATTTTAAGTTATTTAATTTCTTTTCATAGTTAGTAACAGGAATTTTTAAAGAAGTAAGAATATTTTTACCTTGTTGATCAACTCATCACATTCGTTGATCTGTGTACTGACAGGTTTAGCAGCGAAACACCTGTCCTCTCGCTCCTTCTCACCTTCTATTTCCCCGTCGGTTGTATATCCTCTCATTTGAGACACACCATTGGTCACTACGAAGCACCTTCCAGCTACAAGTTCTTCTTTTTCCAGCATAGCTTTCCCATGAGTGGGCTTCTTAACTTCATCATCCTCTGAATCTGTGGACCAAACTTCCACACCACCAAATTCATCACGGCTGTCTGTATCATGCATAATTAAAGCATTCATAGTAGTATTGTTAGCAGCAGACTTTCTTTTCTTGATTTCCTCCAGCTTTCTCAGGAGGCTCGCTTCCTCATCTTCATCATTTATCCTTTCTTCTTTCTTCTTCAGCATACAATCTTTTGCAAAGTGGTTTGTGCCTCCACAGTAATGGCAATCAAATCCTGAGTCTCCTCTAACTTTTGCTTCCTTCTTTGACTCTTCAGACTTTGACCCCATCTTCGGTTCCTCCTTGATCTTTTCGGTGCTATAACTTCCCTGCCAATTTCGGTTCTTGTTAGCGGGGAATTTCTTCTTGATAATTTTCCTGGGATTGGAGACCATCATGGCATATTCTTCCCCAGTTAGATCATAATTGGCTAGATCCAATTCCTCATCTTCATCGACTGAGCTTTTTCCTTTAGAAATAAGAGCCAAAGAGCCTACACTAGAAACCACTTTCGTTTCCTTAGATAGTGCACTTTCATGGGATTTCAAAATACCCACTAGTTTCGCCAAAGAATATGACTTGAACTGTTCATGAGCTTTGACTGTAGATACAACAGCGATCCATTCGGATCTAAGACCGTTCATGAAAGTGACCTTTTGTTCGATAACTTTTCTTTCAATACCATGCTTTATCATCTTGCTTAAAAGATGATTGAAGCGATCAAAGGTTTGAACAAGTTTCTCTTCAAGCTTCTGCTTAAAGTCTCCAAATTCAGACAGGAAGAGAGTTTGAATTGAATGTTCCAAGTCTTCGTCAGTGGAATACAATTCTTTTAATATGTCCCAGATCTCTTTAGTCGTGGCACAGGAACTTACCAAACGAAACATATCAGACTGCAAAGCAAACCTAATCATCCTTAAAGCCTTGATGTTGCATTGAAACTTTTCCTTCTCATCTTGAGAAATATCTTTGACATCGTTAACAAGCTGATTGTACTCTTTCTGAGTTTTGGCAATCTTTGAGGTGCTTGAGTGAGTGAATGGGCCGTTTATGATTGCTTCCCAGATTAAGTACCCATTATCTTCCGATCCAATCACATAATCTTCAAAATGATGCGTCCAAACTTCATAATGTTGAGTATACAAGATTGGAATCCTTGTAGTTGAACCAATGCTATTAGAGATGTTGATCGGATTGGATTGAGAATCATCCATGGACATTGTGATGACTTTTGATCGATTACCTGTTTAAGATCAGACTTGTAATATATCTTTAGGGTTTGATCAACAATTATTGAGATACATCAATGAAGAATGACGGCTCAATTAATATTAATCAATGCGGAATTAAAAACCCTAATAACTTCTTTGATAGAAGAGATGTGTATGAATTACACAGTCTCCTGCTCTGATACCAATTGATGAGAATAAATCTAAGATCGATTATATCTTTCACAGGTAACAAATAAGAATCAAACAAAGACAAACACAATGATATGAAGAACACATAATAGAATCAATAATGTGCTTATGATTCAAAAGTAGTCACGCCTCAGCAGAGATCGACAAAGAACTTCCACTGTAGAGGCGTGCTAGGGTTTACAAAACAAAATCAAAATAATAATGAAAGCGTTAACTACAAAGACTGCATGCATGCAGTTTATATACTAAACCCTGGAGAAAAATATGCACTGTTTGATAGGCCCAATACCGGCAACGAAAACTGGGCTAAAGACCGAGCCCATTACGCAACATTATAATCCCAACACAAAGATTGGTTGCTCATGGACAGTTGGAAGTATATTGTTAATTTTGGAAGGACCATATCGACATATTCTGAAAATAGGAAACTCTTGTTCAGAAGTGATAGTAAAATTGGAATATGGAAATGTTTCCATGGGTGGAAGTTATTTAATAAGTGTAAGATTAGAATAATTAATACACGAAGGATGTTCAAAGCAGTCTACTTTGAATATGAGACTTCATTTTCATGCAATTGATCTCCATTGGAATACTCTGGCATGTCTGTTGACAAGTATTTGTGACTTTCTGCATAATCACTACAAGGGGATCAATGCATATAAGTTTAAAATCTAACAGACTTCGATACAATGCAGGAATTTGGAATTCTTGCATTTACGGTAAGGCTTTTGGACTGTGAAATGAGAATGATTGGAATTATGTTAAATCGATCTATTTCACAAAGTAAAGATCATAGATAAACATGGTGTGCGTACTTGGTGTATAGCATGACTAGTGTTTAGAAAACATAGTGTACATGCTTGGAGCATGGGAAAACTACAGTTTTAATTCAAGTACAAAGTTGATAATTTGAAACATAGTGTCCATGCTTGGAGCATGGGACAACTATTGTTTTAATTCAAGTACAAAGTTGATAATATGGTGATAAATAAAAGGTGTTCTATTTATATTCATAAGTTCTGAGACCATATTGGATTCGATTATTCTTGTGTTTCACTTTGCATGTTTTGGCTTCCAAAATAACTAGGTCATTCTTCCTGAATGAATAGGTTATTCAAACCATCCACAGTCGATAATTCATTGGAAGTAGGTATTAAGGCAAGACTGTCATAAATCTGGTTTATAGATGTCCAAGGTAGTGGACATAGCACGAGTTGCTACAACATTCATGAGTGCTTATAAGTTCTGAGTATTGGATTCAACCCACGCTCATTTGACTCACTTCATAGATTCTATCACGAGTGATCATGAGACGATAATATCTTATATTCTTTAAACCTAGAGATATGAGTTGTTGACTATGAGTTTTTTATACATTGATTGTACGAAAATGCATTGGTAACTCGATGTTATAAAACATGCTTGTGTGTATGATTCAACAAGTAGTAGAACAAGAATATAAGTCGAAATTTATCCATTTCTTTTACCCTTAAGGGGATAAAAGAGATATCTGTGGGCACCTTGATGATTTAGTGATGACACCCCGAAGTGCCTGGCCAAGCCTGGACTGATTTGATTTGTTTAATTAGTCGTTCGTCATAAATCGAAAATCAGGAAACAACAAATGGACAGAGAGAATGATTATAATCCATGTCGCAGTCCATATGATATCTAGAATAGAAGAATCTATGATCCCTTATCTAATGGACGTGTATTTGATTTGTTTAGAGTTCGACAGTAGCTTTTAAGAGCTACGATTGCTAGTCGGGGTTTTAAGTCATAAACAATAATAGTTTTAGACTTATCCAAGTGGGAGACTGTTGAATTAGTGTCTAATCCCATAACTATAATTGGTATGTACTTGACCTGATTGGCATTGTCCATTTGTGTTGCATGGCATCGGAACAATTTGGATAGACTTTTGTGAGAAAAGGATATTTATGATTTGTTAATATATTATAAGTTCTAATATATTAATATGAAATCATATTATTTAATTAGTATTGATCACGAATTAATTTGGAATTAATTTTGTGATCAAAAGGAGACAAATTAAATATATGGGGATTGATTGTGTAAATCATTCATTCTTATATATGTGGGCTTATGATCTATATTTCTTCATGTTGGGCTAAACCCATGGAGTAATCCATGGGTACTCCATGGTGTTTTTAACCTATGGTGCATGAAGAATATGGAAAGACATGAGTTACATGGTGTAACCCTAATAGCCACAATATATAAGGACTCCATGGCTCAAGAAATTGGCACTAGTGTGTGCACACATGAGGGCTAGCCGATTTGAGCATAGGAACCTTTTCTCTCAAGTTATTCCAAGATGTTGGTGATGTTTTGAGGTGTCACATTTGAGGCACTAGGCTCTTAAGCTCCATGGAATGAAGCTACAACAAAGAGGTATGTAATTCTACTAGAATTTGTATTATATGTACTTCATAGTATGGTAGCTAGAACAATACCATGAAAAAGTGATATTTGCATGTATAATAGAGAAAACATAGATCCAAGGTATTTAGGGTTGCATGTACACCTTAGGAGTGTTAGAATGCTCGAAACCCTTCAGACATAATGGTGGTTGTCGAGGCCAACACAAATAATAACCCTGAATATTACACACTAAAATAGTGTATAGTGGTAAAGGGATCGAATCCACGGAGATTGGTTCAATTTATAACTCTATGAAATATCTCTTTGTAAAAATACTTGTAAAATGACAATAAAAATAAAATGGGGGGTTTTGGTGTTTTGAAATACTTGAAACAAACTAGAATTAACTATGATTTAAATAGACAAATGCAACAAAAATAAGAGTTTGATGTAAAATCAATAAGGGAGAGATGGTTGACTTAAAGTTTCCTCACTTTGACTTTTGATGAACATATCATTAGAATCCAATGGTGCAATACTTTGATTTAAATCCTTAATTTGGCTATAGTAATCCAAGGAGCTTGAGATTACCTAGACTTTTCTTAATTGTTGAAATGGCTAGAGAATCTCATAACAATTTCCTTAGTCAAAGTCACTAATTCCAAATAGCATGTAATTAGTGAAAGTCAACTAGCATTAAGAACCAAAAAGTCACCAAATCCAAGAGGGGTCAAATGCTTTCACCACCATGTTGGAGGAAATGTTTTTATGATTGTGTGAAGCAAAAACAACACAAAAATCATTTGTTGCTTGCTAATTTGAGGATCCTTTACTTAATCAAGAAATTAGCCAACTAATCACCACAAACACATTTAAACTCATGAACTAAAACATACAAGTAGTGATAAGATGTTAAAACACAAAACATTCCCATAAAGATTTAAGAACATGTTCATGGATTCTTCAACATTCAACAAAAGTTCAAAGGATTAACCAAAAGTCAACCAAGATTAGTTTAGCCAAGCATGGCTAAACTCAAAGAAACAAAGTTAGAGAATATTGTACCAAACATTAAGAAAGAATGAAGAGGTAAAAATATGATGTTCTTCCAGTGTTCTTGGCCTTCAAAAGTCTTCAAAACTCCAGAGAGAATCTCCAAAAATCGGATGTCCAAGAGTCTCCAAAAGATGGGCACCAACCTTCCTCAAATAGCCTTCCAAATGGATTTCCGAAATTACCCCTGCAGAGCCTTGCGTGACCCGCGTGCTGTTGCGCGGGTGGTCCCTGAATGTAGCATCTTTGAGGTTTTGGGCCTCCATAGCTTAGCCCACTTGGCCCAGTGCGAGCCCAATCAGCTCCTAGCCCATTTTTCTTCAAGTTTTCTTCAATTTAAGCCCAATTTGGCTTCTCCAAATGATTCATAGCTCGCAAACTCGCCCGATTAATAATCTATGCATGCTTGAATATACTCCCGCATCTTGCAAATTTAAATGTTTATTTCTCTCCAAGCCTTCAAATAATCATCAAGCTTGCTCCATGCATCATATCCACCACCCATCAAGCCTAAGATCCTTGTTTTCCACCAAACTAGAAATCTGCAATAAAGCTCACGAAACTAGAAATTGCCCGAAATAGTCATAAAATAACAAAAAGGAAAATATGCATGAAAATTAACTAGATTATGGATGAAATATGCTAAAATAAACTGTAAAAAGAAGTAAATAAAATGAAACTATCAAATCACCCCAAGCTTAAACCTTACTTGTCCTCAAGTAAGACAAGACTAAAATGAACTCGGGATGAACTATCCTAAGAAAAATAAAAAGAATGGATAGAACCGCAGAACTTGATCACCGTTAGTCAACATGGTCAGAACTGATCTTGCTATTATCTCATTAATTTTTCATCCGATGACAAAGGTACCATAAACCATAGCCAGGACAACTCCTTTAGGTGAGTAAGGAGGGATGAGCAGTCGCAGCCTCAATGGAACATGCATACAATGAAGAATATCTGTAGTAGGGAGAAAGCAGCTGGATGGGCTCGGGTGGAGCTCTTCTTTAAATGTACACTCTGATCTCACGTTTGCCGATTTCTCTCATGTGTAACTAGGTTTAATCGCTCGGGCACCGTTGTAGGAATCGGATCACTTGGTGTTGGCCCAAACCTCCCGTAGTATCTGACTCGACAGTCTCCTAACATCACCAATTTGCGAAAAACAACTCGATCTATATACAATAAAACATACCTAAATACATTAATATCAAACGTTGGGTGACCAAAATATTGGAAAATTTGTTCAATAATTGAACCGGTCGCCCATCTAAGATAATCACCGCTTGGATTTTTATTTTTTTTTTGTATTTTTTTTCTATTATTATTTTTTTTTGGAGGTATCAATATGATAACACATACTTGAAGGTAATATACTAACAATCGGAATTTTTAACAATAAAACCCTTTGACTCAAAATTTGGTTCCTAAAGTGTGTAAGTGGAACCGAAAGGGTAGTAATATAATCCGAATGGTCTCAGCGAGAAAATGACCATGTGTGGACATTAAAGATATAATGTAAGCTCCTCTTCAAATTTGTGAATTTTTTTTTCAAAAATAATGAAAATGTCCACATGCGGACTAAAAGACTTCTCCAAAATCCTAAGAAAATCGCAAAAAGATATGGTGATGTAAAGAGACCGGATATGGATTCTACTCGGGAACAAGCACTAGTGCTTCATCCTAACGGTTCAAACATGATCAAGTGTGATCCTCTCGGCGGTAGTGACCGCAAGGCTAAGACATCCATTGCTATAGTATATCCTACAGTCATTAGTATTGTATGCATAATTCTTCATGAAAACTACCTGTCCATGATCACTTACCCCTTTAAGCTACCAGCATCTGATCCCAAGTATGAGATCCCAAACTGCAGCTAATGGTCCCGGTTCGATGGGTGAGATAACAAGATCCTGGACCAATAATGATACAATAACTGTGAACCTATTCCATGGCATCCAGGGGTGAGAATAAATAGACAACAAAAATGCATGAATGTTAATGCCTAAGCTAAATGTTATGCAAAAATATAAAAGGTGAAAAAGAAAAAATAAAATTTTTTTGGATTTTAAAAAAATGAATGAAAATTAGCTTAAATCTAAAATGTTATGCAACCTAATTAAAAATGCATGGAAATAAAAAATATAAAAGGAAAATGAAATGCCCCACCCCAAGCTTAAGAACAAGCATTGTCCTCAATGCTTAAGGTAAGGGCAAAAATGACCTAAATCGGAGGATTGGATGACGGGAGATGTTTGTGGTGGTGGTTTCGTGAAATTACGACCGGTAGAATTCCGACAATCTTGAATTTTCCGGCGAGGTGGTTGCTGGAAGGTTATATAAGAGGAATGGAGTAGGAGGTCAAGATGATTAAATGAAGAAGAAGGGAAGCTAAACATTTTAATCTATGGGTCAAAAAGGGTCAATTTCGGTCAATGTTGGTCTCAAAAAGTCAAAAGGTCAACTCATTAAAACCTTTGGTCAACACCTGGTCAAATAATAGCCAAAAATAGCCCAAATTGCCCAGCACAGTGCGCGGGTCGCGCAGTGTAGCACGCGGGTCGCGCAGACCTTGCAGTTAAGTCTTGGGCCAATGTCACTTCATCACACCTGGCCGCGCAACCCACCCGCGCAACAGCACGCGGGTCGCGCAACCCGCTGATGCTGATCTTCATTTTCGCTTCATTTTTCTTCGTTTTTCACCCGTTCTTGCTTCGGACAGCCCCAAACACCTAGAAACTCTTGATTTCTTCAAAAAACAACTCATTTGAATCCCAAAAACATCTTCAAAACTCATTTTGTTCAAATTAAAAACACGAAAACACAATGCTTTCCAAAAATGCCCTTCTTTAACGTCTTTGGCGAGACGCCTCCAAACTTCACTTTAACACTTTGGGGCGTCCAAATGGACGACATCTTGGACATTTGAATCAAAAACTTCATTGAATGGCTTCAATCGATGTCCATTAACCTTGTAAATTTTCCCCGTGTCGACATTTTTTAATTTCCACACCTCCATTGAGACTCTTTTCTTGTATTTGACTTTCTTTTTACGGGAGAACCATATCGGACTTAGTCCTTTGATAATAGCAATCATCCAACCATATTCTTTCTTGTACATGTTCAGTAAGGTGACCAACTCTTCCCTCTTTGACATGGTGGTTGAGTAGGTGACCGGTTGGGCGTCTTCTTTCTCGGGATAGGTATCCTTTAGAGGGTCCGATAAATTTATCGCTTCCAGCTCTTGTGGTTGGTCTACCAATGGAGTTAGTTTCTCAATGGTAGTGGGTGGCTCAACCTCTCTTTCATTAACCCATATCACTTCCTCTATAGTTTCATTGTCAGCTTTTTCAATTTCTTCTTCTTCTTTAACAACCTCTTCCACTTCTACTTCTTCTTCCTCTTCTTCATATAACACTCTTGGGCCATCAAAAGTTTTCTCATCTTTCAAAGGAATGCAACATGCGTTATGACATGGGCTCTCTTCAGATGGTAATTTATGTTGAGATTCCACCATACTCAATGATTGAGAAATTTGTGTTATTTGTTGCTCTAAGCTTTTGAGGCTAGCTTGAGTTGTTTCCTGGAAAATTTGGGTAGAAGTGGCAATGCTTTTCACAATGTCCTCTAAGGACATGCTTGGCGCTTCAGTTTGTTGAGGAGGATAAGGATAGGGTTCTTGGAACAGTGGAGTTGGTTGGTATTGGTTATTTCCCCATTTTTGGTATGGGTTTTGGTAATGGTTATTTCCCCAAACTTGGTTGTTGTCCCACCATTGATCATGTTGAGGCTGATCATAACTCCATTGGTTTGACCGGTAGTAGCTTCCTTTCTCTTGCACTTCTTCCCATTCTCCTTGTAAATATGGACACATGTCGGAATGATGTCCATTTTAGGCGCAAAAATCACAAAGAAGAGGTGTGGGCTGCACACTTTGGTTACTTTCAATCATCATAACTAACTGAGCTAGCTCAGAAAGTTGGTCTTCGGTGCAAGGAGTGTTCATTTCCAAATCATACTTTTTTTTTAATTTCGGGGTTTTAAATTAGAGTACCTGCACAACGAGATGTAGGCATAGAGAAACAAACTGATTAAATCAAAACCAATCCCCGACAACGGCGCCAAAAATTTGGTGGTTGTCGAGGCCAACACAAATAATAACCCTGAATATTACACACTAAAATAGTGTATAGTGGTAAAGGGATCGAATCCACGGAGATTGGTTCAATTTATAACTCTATGAAATATCTCTTTGTAAAAATACTTGTAAAATGACAATAAAAATAAAATGGGGGGTTTTGGTGTTTTGAAATACTTGAAACAAACTAGAATTAACTATGATTTAAATAGACAAATGCAACAAAAATAAGAGTTTGATGTAAAATCAATAAGGGAGAGATGGTTGACTTAAAGTTTCCTCACTTTGACTTTTGATGAACATATCATTAGAATCAAATGGTGCAATACTTTGATTTAAATCCTTAATTTGGCTATAGTAATCCAAGGAGCTTGAGATTACCTAGACTTTTCTTAATTGTTGAAATGGCTAGAGAATCTCATAACAATTTCCTTAGTCAAAGTCACTAAGTCCAAATAGCATGTAATTAGTGAAAGTCAACTAGCATTAAGAACCAAAAAGTCACCAAATCCAAGAGGGGTCAAATGCTTTCACCACCATGTTGGAGGAAATGTTTTTATGATTGTGTGAAGCAAAAACAACACAAAAATCATTTGTTGCTTGTTAATTTGAGGATCCTTTACTTAATCAAGAAATTAGCCAACTAATCACCACAAACACATTTAAACTCATGAACTAAAACATACAAGTAGTGATAAGATGTTAAAACACAAAACATTCCCATAAAGATTTAAGAACATGTTCATGGATTCTTCAACATTCAACAAAAGTTCAAAGGATTAACCAAAAGTCAACCAAGATTAGTTTAGCCAAGCATGGCTAAACTCAAAGAAACAAAGTTAGAGAAAATTGTAGGGGACATTAAGCAAGAATGAAGAGGTAAAAATATGATGTTCTTCCAGTGTTCTTGGCCTTCAAAAGTCTTCAAAACTCCAGAGAGAATCTCCAAAAATCGGATGTCCAAGAGTCTCCAAAAGATGGGCACCAACCTTCCTCAAATAGCCTTCCAAATGGATTTCCGAAATTATCCCTACAGAGCCTTGCGCGACCCGCGTGCTGTTGCGCGGGTGGTCCCTGAATGTAGCATCTTTGAGGTTTTGGGCCTCCATAGCTTAGCCCACTTGGCCCAGTGCGAGCCCAATCAGCTCCTAGCCCATTTTTCTTCAAGTTTTCTTTAATTTAAGCCCAATTTGGCTTCTCCAAATGATTCATAGCTCGCAAACTCGCCCGATTAATAATCTATGCATGCTTGAATATAGTCCCGCATCTTGCAAATTTAAATGTTTATTTCTCTCCAAGCCTTCAAATAATCATCAAGCTCGCTCCATGCATCATCTCCACCACCCATCAAGCCTAAGATCCTTGTTTTCCACCAATTCCCATCGCTTTCCATACGTCCCGAACATTCCCGCTCCACTAGTCTCCATGAAATCTGCAATAAAGCTCACGAAACTAGAAAGTGCCCGAAATAGTCATAAAATAACAAAAAGGAAAATATGCATGAAAATTAACTAGATTATGGATGAAATATGCTAAAATAAACTATAAAAAGAAGTAAATAAAATGAAACTATCACATAACCGCTAATCTTGGTGATTCTACAAAGATATCTACTTCTTAGCATACAACAGTCACACCACTTGAGCCTTCGCAGAACAAAGGTCTTATTAATCATGATCACGGTAATACTGATCTTATTCTTTCATCATCCTTTGAAACCTCGACAATTAACACTTCAACTTCTCTACCACCATTTATCTCCACTGTTTTTACTTCTACCCACTCATCCACTTTTGATAACAATCTTAATCAACCCATTACATCTCTATTTTCATCTCAGTCCACTGAACCACCACTTGTTCAAGAGGATGATAAAAATCATGATGATGAGTTTGATGGTACTTTTGTTGATATTGAGTTTGATCCCGAAGAAGAGAATATTCTGGATAATATGTTGCTGACAGGGAAACAATTCAAAATTCTAAACAGAAAACTCATTTCTCTAGTACAACTTTAGGCTAATGGAGGGGGAAAACATTCTATTTCGAGTCTTGAGGTTGATGTGTTGCTGAAACGGCAAGAGAATCGACTTCAAGAGGCAATTGATCTTGTTGATAAAAACAATGAGAAGAGGGTGAAGGCACAATCTTCTTTGTTTACTTCTGACTTGAAAATAATATAGGATGCTGTAGGGAAAGGCATGTTGTTTTTATTCAAGATGTGAAGAAGGTTCGACAAGATGTGAATCTTAAAATTCAAGAACGTCATTAGGATTTGGGAAAGGAAGTTGCAGCATTAGAACACAATTATTCATCTCTTCACCAGAAGATTGATATAATTGCTAATGTTGTAACAAAATTTGTTACTTCATATGAAGCTCTTCCTCCGAAAGTTGAGAAGATGGTTGATGTTGATGTTCAAAGTTTTGCGAACATTGATAAATTGTCGATAGAGTTAAAGGGATTGGTGTTGAAGTCAAGTTTTGTTTCGTCTTCGTTGATCACTCCTGAACTTCTTTCTGTGAAGTTTTCACTGCTAGAGTCGACAATTCAGAAGGAGTTAGCACCACTCGCGAAATTGATCAGCATGATGCCAACGGATTGTCTACCTTTTTCCACAGGGGTGAAAGGGGGAGAAAAGGGAAGTGTTGGTGGTGGACCAAAGTTTGGTACTGGTGGAAGTAAATCGAAGAAAATTGAAGAGGATTTGAAGGTTGTTGGAAATATATCTTCTACTCAACTTCCAACTTCTCTTACCAATGTGACTACAATTTTGACTTCTACAACAACAACAACAAAGACGATAACAAAAGGATTTGTAATTAGTTCTAATGTTGGAGCATCCAATTCTTCGAAATAATAACAAAGAACAGATGCAAAAAAAGGAAAAGGAATTCTTCATTAGCTCACTGTAAAAATAAAAGAAGGCTGCACTCGAACAAGAAACGGAAAAACAAAGGCATATTCAAAGCATCGTTCATCAGAGAGCCAATGATCCACCAGGTATTAACGAAGACGACCCTTCAAAACATTACAACTACGAGTATATTGAAGCAACTGTCATTTCTAGTGAGATGCATTATTTCAGTAAGACACCAAAGAAGAGTTATAACATCGAAAACACATATTTTAATAAGTTGGATTTGTCGATCGATCCAATGAAGTTTCTTGATGAACAATTTCAACTCGCCAATCAGTACAAGGATAAAATTTATTTCAAATTCATGAAGTTTCGATTCCATGCTCTTCTGGGGAAGAGTGAGCATGAAATCTGGTCGTTAGTCAAAATAGTTCGAGTTTGCAATATATCTAAAGATGTTTTGTTCAAGGGTATGTTGCAGAATTATCGATTCTATGCAGTCTAAGCAAACAATGTGTCTTTCGACTTCTCGATTGCTGACTTTCCATTGATGAACCGTTATGACCTAATGATTTTTGCGAAGATTTTGAAATCAGTCGATGTGTCGAAACGATAACTAACAAAGATGATTTTATGATTGGGTTCGCATATTTGAAGGTATTCATTGATGGCTAATATGGGGCTTTAGCTTTAACAGATATTGAGTTAGCTACAACATTGGGAAAACAAGTTTCTATTCCTAAATCAATGTTGAAGAATCAAGTCGTTCTGAAAGATGATGAAGATGGGGAGATTTGTTTGAAAGCCCTAGGGATTGTGTTTGTAGGCAAGAACAAGAAGGGCAACACTACAAAATTTTTATTTCAGGTGTGTGATATTGAAAAGTATACTTTATATCAATACACAAATCTCTTACTTCGGATGAATAACTGTGCCAAGAACAATGACAAGGAGAAAGTTGAAATTTTGAAGATTGTCAATTGGTACACAAAGATTCGAAGGGTTTTACATCAAGCAGCTTAGATATTATTTAGATTGTTTTCGGCTTCGATGAATAATTTGAGATGTGAATATGTCTTTGTTGTCTGTGATGTCGAACGTTTTCTTGTAATTTTATTATAAGGACGCCTTAGGTTTGAAGCTTGTAATGTCGAATGTCCTTATATTTGTTGTGCTTTTAGTATCCCTATAAATATGGGATGGATACACTTAGAGTTTAAGACTATTATTTTCATTGGTACTCATATCTCTTATCCTCTTGTATTCATCACAGATTAAGCAATACAACGAGCCAACCATGTATTATTTATATTATGTTTCTAAATATGTTCTTACTCTGATTTCGTTTCTCTACTCGATTCAATCGTCACTACCCTAGTAAGTTGTATGAAGTGGTTATAATGAATTTTATCGATGATAAATAAAACCGACGAAGCACAATAACTTTTTGGATGGAAGATTAAGAAGTAATGAATAAGTAGATTCGTGGAGCTGATCGTACCTAAATACTAATTTGAGTAACATTGTCTTTTCCCTAAGATAAAGGACAAGAAAATTTGTTTGTAAAACTTTTTATGGTGTCAATGCAGATATGCAGCCTTTTATAGAGGTCAAAGGTTAAGTTCTAGGTTAGCGTATGGTTCACGATGTAAGATGATGTAATCATTTATTACGATAGAAATGTTAGTAATGTCACTAAGGCTCAAACGAATGCATGAAAATAATAAGGTTCAAAGGGATATCGGAAATTTGTAGGAAGGATTCGTACCACGAAGCAGTGCGATGTTTGATTAGGCACACTACTAGAAAAACAACCTTTTACGACGCTCATTGCGCGTCGTAAAACGCTCAGACGACGTGAAAATGCGCGTCAAGGAAGGCCATGTCATAACGAGAGACGATGCGTTTTTGCGCGTCGTCTAGAGACGACGCACATTTACGACGCATATTTATGACACTCAATGCATATCATTAAAGCCACTGTCAAGAAATGCCATGTCATAAATGAAGATGACACACATTTTTCGTATCGTAATTTGTTTTTTTATTTTTTAAAAAAAATTGTTTATAGATTTAGTGATTTACTAATTTTCAAATTAAATTTGCATTTCATGTCTCATAATATAAAATAAAATACCATATACAAAAAATACAATCCATTTCACAAAAGTTAATGTCATACAAAATGCAAAATAAAATACAATTAATAATACAAAAGATAATTCATTGCACTAACATCTCAAATACAAATAATCATCCCTAACTATATAACCTAATACTACATTGCTATTAAGGGACATCATTATAACTCACTGAAGGTCTTGGAACAATGTTCTCGTCATCAACTCTTACACCAACCTTGCTTTAGTAGATGGTCTTGGAACAATGTTCTCGTCATCAACTTGTATATCTGCCAAAAACTTGAAAAAAAAACAAATATTTAATGTTTATATATATATATATATATATATATATATATATATATATATATATATATATATATATATATAACAAGAACACATTTAATGCATAAAATAACAAGAGCTAATAGAAAGTCATAATATAACAGGTCAAAATGCAACATTCACGGCTTGATTGGGGAAAAAAAGTATTAGTGGTTCTCTTGTAAAACAGGTCATAAGCAAAGTGGCTGAAACCAAAGTTTAACATAAATTGGTTGAGATGGAACACAACGAAGTTGATACCAGTGAGTTGTGGGTGCTCCAGGGGCAGTCGTCAACCACCTTTGCACTGTGTTGTAATATAAGTCAACATAAAAAGTTATTGTTATTATTTTTGTCTAAATAACTAGAAAAAAATATAAGTATATAATTTATTACCTTCCATTGAAGAGAACATCAAACCAACATGCTAAACCATGTATCCTTGTGCCCACAGAAGCAGTGAATTTTAGTGGAATCTCAAGTTCATACAAATCCTCTTCCTGTATATGAAATAAGAAGAAAACAAATATCTAGAATTCACATTCTTTTAATAATATTATAAATTTTTATCCATAATGGAAATATAATAAAAAAAAAGGAATACCTTGATAGTAATAAAATTGATGACATGGGAAACAACAGGAATGTTGAGGAGGCTCAGAAGATTCAAAATGAGTAGAGGGTACCAAAAGAGGATCAGAAGAAATCAATGGAGGTCGATAAACAACTTCATCTTCTTCATCTTCACTGGGAATCTTCAAATTTGAAGTAGATCCTTCTTGATTATTTGAAGACACATTGAATGATTTGAAAAGAGATGTGTAGTCAAATAACCAATCAGGACCCACTCTAGCATCTGTCTCATTTTCCTCAAGCCAACAAACATCAAAGGATTCTACGATCTGTTTAGTCTTCTTATTGTAAACCCTGTACGCAGTTCGAGCAGCATATCCAACAAAGTAACATTCATCGGCTTTGGCATTGAATTTGGGATTGGATTCCAAGTGGAGAAGGGTGCAAGGGTAGCCAAATACTCAGAAATGACTGACAGATGGCTTGTGTCCAAATAAAATCTCATACGGTGTCTTCATTCTGGCTTTGTTGATTAGCATACGATTTTGAACATAACATGCGGTGTTAATCGCCTCTGCCCAGAAAAATACAGGAAGCTTGGAATCACAGAGCATCGTCCTTGTGGCATCTTTTAGAGTTCCGACGTTCGGCAACCCCGTTTTGTTGAGGTGTTCGAACAGAACTGAATTGATGTACAATCCCTTTCTCAGTGCAAAAATGATCAAGAACAGCATTCTTGAACTCTGTTCCATTATCGGTACGCAGCGCTTTCACTCGATTGTTAGTCTGATTTTCGATCATCACAATGAATCTTTTGATAAGGTTAGGAATTTCAGCTTTGTTAGACAAAAAGAAAACCCAAGTGAAACGAGAGTAATCATCTATCACAACAAGGCCAAAAGAGTTGCGACTGATACTCAAAACATTAATCGGTCCAAATAAATCCATATGCAATAACTCGAGCACTTGACTTATGGAGTTTATCTGCTTTGGAAAGTGTGGTTTTCGATGATGTTTTCCCTGAGCGCATGAAACACACTTTTCGAAAGTAATGAAATCTTTGATGGGTAGCCCGCGGACCAATTCGTTCTTTGCAAGCCGATTCAGGTTCTTTGCATTCGCATGACCGAGACGACGATGCCATAACATCGCATTTTGTTCAGAAGCTTTGGAGAAGAGACACGTGACATTATCAGGGAAGTTGCTATTCATGTCTATAATGTAGGCATTACCATCCCGCTTAGATCTTACAAGAATCCAATCTTCAGGGATAACAATGCCAGGTTTTAAGATCAGACATTCCTTATCTGTGAAATGAGTAGAGTAGCCCTTGTCGCATATCTGGGATACACTGAGCAAGCTGTGCTTCAGTTCCGGAGCAAAGTTAACATTCTCAAAATTCAACACTCCATTTGACACAGTTCCTCTTTGAGTAATTTTTCCACCTTCTCCGCCCGCAAAAGAAACATATCCCCCATTAAAAGTTTGAATGTCGTGCAATTGGGATATATCTCCAGTCATGTGCCGGGAGCAGCCGCTGTCGACATACCAAGGTCTGGTGACATTCCTCCGCAACTGTCCCTGCACGATCAATGGAATTATTTAGTTTTGGGAACCCAGGTCATCACAATCCTGGGTTGACTCTTTCCTTTTACAAGTTTTTCATTTGATTCTCTCTTTTCTTTTGAATTGGAGAGTAATGGAGATTGATCTGAAAAAGTTTTTGGAATCCACTGAAAGTTAGGTTTCAAAAATTTGTTAGTTTGCTTTGAACCGGTTGATTTTCGTACTTGAAGAGTTAGAAGATCCTTTCCTGCTCTTTGACAAATTCGACTTAGGCTTGGCCTGAGTTGATTTTGGCAAACTTCTGTTATTTTTGTGAAAAACCTGTTTATTCTTTTGAAATCTTTTGAATTTTTTGTTTAATGTTGTATTCACATCTCCATTTCTAGAATGAATTTTGGGAATTTTTCTAGTCAAAGATCGTCCCCGAAATTCATTCTCCCTCCTTTTTGTTGTATGAGATACAAACATCCGGTTCATACAATTTCTTGTAATGTGTCCAACAGTGCCACAGTTAAAACAAATTTGTTTGTTATCAGTAACTTTGACACTACTTTTGACAATGTTATTCTTTGCTTTTTCATTTTTAACACATTTACACTTGCAAGATTCATCATAGAATTTAGTAACAGATGTGTTAGAAGTAGAGACATGTAGATCAGATTTAGCAGTTTGATCAGAAACAACATTATTAGAAAGAACATTGTCAGACTAAAATAAGATACCACCCGACACAAAAACGTTTGTGTTTGATTTTGACACAGACTCATTACTGTAATTAACACCAGACTCAATCACAACATTATTTGACTCAAAAGTTTCAGCAGCATGCTCCCCCTGAACTATTGATATATCTGCACTTGAAGTAAAAACGTTAGTATGCAAAGTCTCATAACTAGACTGTATTTTCTGCTCAGAAGCTGACTTTCCGTACACCATGCGAGGTTCTCTGTCAATTTCTTCTTGAGACAGAGGAATAGCAGTGTAATTGTGATTAAAAGGAGGAGGGACACTCTCAAAACCTAATCCGACTTTTATTTCATTTCCATGAGTGATATCTCTCCAATGTGATTGATCTTCAATTAATTTTGCAATCATTTCACTTGACCCATCGTACTTTTTGAAATTAAATTTAGCTTTTTCAAAACGATTTTTCAATGTGTCAAGTTCCAAGATTACAGCAGCAAGCTTTCTTTTGAGATGATCATAGTTCTCGCATTTGTTACTGTATTCCTCTTGCAATTTTTTAAAATCTTTTGTTTTATCTTCTAATTGAGTTTTTATGGGCTTTTGATTTTTTCTAAGAGTATATCCCTCATATTTCAAGTCCTCGTTCTCTCTTAGGATTATCTCAATTTGATCTCTCAAAAACTTACCAGTTTTATTACAAGATTGAGAACAACCGAATTCACTAACCTTAGATTTGACTGGTTCAAGAGTGGTCTGAACCATGAATCCAAACTGCAAATTCATCATCTCCTCCTCTGGATCTGCTTCCATTTCTTTACTTTCATCCTTGACTTGAGCAAGATTTTCCTTTTCAGGTTCTGAAATGTTTAGGGCCTGAACTTGATCTTCCCAGTTGAACGATTTAGCTACCATTTTCATGTTTGCAGACTGATTGTTTGAAGATGATCCTTTGTTGTTGCTGTGAACGTAAGTTACTGGCACCATGGTTCTTTCGGAATTTTCATGCTGATTTGGTTTTGGACATTCCCTTGCAAAGTGTCCTGGTTCATGACAATTATAACAACGTAACTTTCCTTTGCTAAAACCCATCTTTTTATCTGAATTTACACCCCAATTACTCTTTCCAGTCTTTTTTGAGAATTTTTTAGCCCTGAATACTGCCATTGCCATTTGCCAAGTAATATCCATTTCTTCCACATCTTTAGGATAGATTTGATCAAGATCAGTGAATGAAAGTAGTGGAGAGAGTTCTCCAGCAACAAAGGCATTGTAGCAGTTCACCAACCCAGTAGCTAAAGCCATATTTTCCTCCTTTTCTTTTGTAACTGAACTTTGGGAACCAATTCCATGAGATTGAACTGAAACATCTGTGGAGGGAAAAACACTAGATCCAACTTGAGATATTGTTTGAGGGATTTGAGTTTGTTGCATGTTAGGTATGATGTATGGTATGTTTTGATGGACTGTATGAGGTTGAACTTGAGGAATTTGGAATTGAGTATTTTGAAGGGTGGTGAAGCTTGAAAAAGCGGTGTTGTTATTTTGAAGTCCAAGATTGGCTGTAGAGTACGAATTGACATGATTGATTTCTCTTTGTTTATCATCAAGATCGCAAGCTTTGATGATTGCCATTGTTTTAGACAAGCTTAAACGATTTAGGTCTTTTGTCTTTTTAATCACCGAGACATTCATGTCCCATGATTTTGGAAGAGAATTTAGTAACTTCTTGTTGATTTCAGATCTGGTAACCATCACACCTGCGGAGCTCATTTCACTGGTTAGTGTGATAAATCTTTGCAATTGATTTTCCAATGTTTCTCCCAATACATGGTTGAACATGTTGATTTTTTGTCGGAGCATGTCTTGTCGACTTTGCTTCATGTCTTCATTTCCTTCATAAACTTCTATGAGTGCTTCCCACAATGCTTTTGCTGATGTATACTCACGAAATCCTTGTGCGATTTCGGGAGACAACGCCATAGTCAGTGTGGCAAGAGCCTTTTCTTGTTCTTCAACTCGTTCAAAATCATCATCAGTGTAGTTTTCAATCTGTTTGTCAATTACCGTTCCATCTTCTAAAGTAGAAGTAATCCGAATTGGTCCTCTTAAAATGCTTCTCCAAATTTTGAAATCCTTCATTTTGATGTATTTTTCAATTCGATATTTCCATTCAGGAAATCCTTCAGCTGATAGCAATCTAGGAATACGAGTAGTTGTTCCCATAATTGCATCCAAATCTTGATGAGCAGTCATGTTTTGAGATTCCATTTGAGTAATTTCAAACCGCACACTAATACTCTTAAACACACTCCTTAACTGCACACACTAATCCAGCCGCACACCGATTTGAATCGCACACACCAATGTGACCGCACACTAGATTGAACCGCACACACCAATCTGACCACACACTAAATTGAACCGCACACACCAATGTGACCGCACACTAGATTGAACCGCACACACCAATGTGACTGTACACGAAACTCAACAACACCAGCTTTAACCGCACACAATTATAACACCTTAACCGCTAGTCACTTTAACCGCACACACACTATTGGCAGCAAACAAGAAAATTCCAGCAAATATAGTAACAGCACACACTCAGTTAGCAACAAACACAATACCAGCACACACTTAATTAGACACGCTCCACCACACACTCACTTTAACAGCAAACCTTCAAAGTCAGCAGCAAACCTTCAACAGTTCTTCGATCAAAATTCTTAAAAAAAACTTCAACAATTCTTCAATCAAAATTCTTAAAAATAATAAAATTTTGCACTCTAAAAAATAACTTCAATTGATACCAAAAAGGCTCTGATACCAATTGTAAGTCCCAAAACTAAGGATCCAATTTAGTAATCAATGAAGTTAATTGCAATTAGATTGAGATTGAGATGAAGAAGAAATGGAATCAAGCATGCACACATCTATATTCAGTAAATGTCAAGTACATCTTGAGAAAAGTACAACTGCTGTAGAGTTCTGACACCTAGCCAAAAAGTACAGACTGACACAACTCAGTTGCTATAAATAGTACTCCTCTTACCAGCACAAGAGAGTGCGGCCAAACACATGTGTGGCAGCACACATTACATAACAAAACACAAACACTGCAAAATGACACAATTATCTATACAAAAGGATGCCTAGCTCAAACCACAAATTGTGTTCTTTCAGAGACGTTATTTCTACACTACGATTTAGCTCTAGGTTGTTTCCACCTTGAGCTTAAAATTTAACAAAGGATATCTCTTTGACCCAAAAGCGTATCTTTGGTGATTTTTACCCTACCATCTTTTCTTTGTATTAAAGCCAAAAACCATCCCGTTTAGGGATAAATTTACAAGTCGTAGCTCAAGACCTCCTAGATACACTAGTGATCATCTCGAGTTTACAACCATCTTATACTTTCCAAATTACTAACATGTTTCACGCCCAACCTTTAACCTTAAATTTTCATAGAAAACAACCCTTTAATGACGCAAAAACAATGACACGCACCGATAGAAGACGCGCGTTTGTGCGTGCCCAAAAATAAAATGCCAGTTTTGCAAAATTTGAAAGATAGTGGACACACATTTTTTGGGTGCCCTAAAGTTAGTGTCCAACCAAAAAAAAAACACGGAGGACACCTATCCTAAAAAGCGTGACGTGTTATCGTGTCAGCTTATGATTTTAGACTATGAGCGCGCATTTTCGTTTTTTAATAGCCAAAGAATTAAAAACCCCGCCTGTTGCATCTCCTCCTTCCATAGGAGCGCTCACCTAACCTGATTCCACTGAAACGTTCACCTCATCAGACTCACCATCATCTCTCTCTCTCTCTCTATAGTTCCCTTCCATAATACAAACCACCACTATCTTGTACCACCACCATGGCCGTCGCACCTACATCTCACCACCTGCAACCTCAACACAATCGACCATCACCACCATTCTTACCATCCATTGCCGCCCTACCATCTTCTCCATCACCACCTTTTTATTATTCCATGTGAAACCCTAAAATCGGTACCAACAACTAATAGGGTTTGGAGAAAAACTTGATCTAAGAAAAATCAAAGCAAACAACCTAGAAGATGATACCATATACTCATACAAAGTTGCTCAGGTAGGTTATTTACTAAATTTTGTCTTTAATTCTAAAGATATTTCCTTCGATTCTAACACTCTTTCATTCTCTCTCTCTCTCTCCCCCCTTTCCTTCGCAAACACACATGAATTTTGAGTTCCTTATCTTTTCCTATGGGGTTTACGAAGCGTGGTTTATACATCTAGGGTTTCTGAATTTCAAGTATTATGCAAACAAATGTCAGAAGAAATATGGTCAACCAGCTCAAATATGGTCCGATTCCAGTTCTCAAATCCCTCAACTCCGATTGACATGTGATTAAGGTTGAACATGTACCACAATACTTATTTTTCTATTTGTATATCTTTGTTTCTTTATTTACATATTTTGTGATTATATTATGATTGTTCGGACCTGCTTGGAAAAAGCTTAGTCTGTATGATGTATGATTGTAACAGGTTTGTCTCAGAAAGCAAAAATGTTGGGTTCCTGTTTGTTTACTTTAAGGTTGGAATGCTGGATCCCCCAAGAAAGGAAGTTAGAGAGGTTGCTAAGAAAGGAATTGACTGGAATGATGCTAACAATTGGGTTGTAGAGGTTCAGAACATCCTTAAGAAATATATACACAAAGTGTTTGTAGAAATGCCAAAGAGAGAAAAAAAGTGGTGAAACTAGTAAAACTATGGTGACAACATTGATGCTAAGAGGTTCTTCACCAAATTCCTCCAGAATGAGGTAGTCCATGAAATTAGTATCCATCCTAATGTATTTGTTCCTTTTTCACATGTTTTTATCTTATAAGGAGTTTAATTTATATTCATTGACTTCAAGAGTTCTTCATATTTGTACAGGTGGAAGCAAGCATTGAGTATAACTGTAGGCATGAAGGTCCAGGGCAATTATGGTATTTAACACAATTTGGGATGAATCTCAAAGCTTATCTATAATGTCAAAGCTACTAGAATATATTTATTGGTGGCTATATTGCAAGCTTTCAGTAATGCTATTGGTTTTGCTGTGGACCACAACAAAAAAGTTAGTATTTGATAGAAATATTTTCTATATTCAGTTTTATATTTTTAATGTTTCTACAACTTTGGATTCAGTTTTTTGTGTGATTGGAGATGTTTCCTTTTTACATGATACTAATCAATCAGCGCTTCTGAAATAGAGGTACAAAATACAAATCCTATATTTCTCATATTTTTATATTTATGTGTTTGGTAAATTTCTTGTTTTTGAAGGATTTCAAGAAAACAGATGACATTAATTTTACTAGATTATTAGGGTTGGAACGTGCCCACATGGGCATCTTCACTGAGTTGGGTGTCCTTTACGCCAGATACCATTACGAGAAGCTTATGGAGCATATGAAACTCTTCTCAACCCATCTCAATATTCCAAAGCTCATCCGAGCTTGTGACGAACAACAACATTGGAAGGAACTTACATATCTATACATCCAATATGACGAGTTTGATAATTTTGCCTCCACTGTCATGAATCATTCTCTAGAGGCATGGGATCATATGCAGTTTAAAGATATTGCGGTTAAAGTCGCAAATGTTGAGCTTTATTACA
The DNA here is from genome assembly GCF_051521515.1 of Lactuca serriola. Classification (NCBI taxonomy): domain Eukaryota; kingdom Viridiplantae; phylum Streptophyta; class Magnoliopsida; order Asterales; family Asteraceae; genus Lactuca; species Lactuca serriola. The sequence goes on along the minus strand of NC_136412.1, from coordinate 97,938,993 downwards.
AGTCTGTTCACTTTTACCTGCAAGAGCATCCTGATCTTATCAATGATGTTCTCAGTGTCCTTGCTCTACATGTTGACCATACCCGTGTCGATGACATTATGCGAAAGGTTTGTCCATATAGCAATACCCCATTCCATTTATAAAAAAGGAAAAAAATAGAAACATACTTCAATTGATTTGTTTGTTGTCTTCCGAATACAAAGTTTTTTGAATGGTATAATTGGGTAGATCGTGCAAAGTATGATGTCCTAGCAAGAATTATTTTGGAAGTATATTGCTATAATTACAATGCCTTGATAAGAAAAAGAAGTGAAAACAGACTTCTGTAATAAGAAGATAAATGGAGGTATGTATAATGGAGATTTTGTTTTTGGTAATTGCATTTGCAGGCAGGGCAGCTTCCTCTTGTGAAACCATATATGGTTGCAGTTCAGAGGAACAATGTACCTGCTGTAAATGAGGCATTGAATGAAATATATGTGGAGGAGGAAAACTATGATAGGTTACGTGAGTCTATTGATTTGCATGACAACTTTGACCAGATTGGCCTTGCGCAGAAGGTACTTTGTTTGTGGTACTATTATTATTGTTATTAAATGAATTGAATTGTGATGTCATGATATTTATTGATGCATATGTATTGTTACAGATTGAGAAACACGAGCTTCCTGAGATGAGGCGTGTGGCTGCATATATCTACAAGAAGGCTGGTAGATGGAAGCAGTCAATTGCATTGTCTAAGAAAGACAAGGTTTACAAGGATGCCATGGAGACAGCCTCACAATCTGGTGACCGTGAGTTAGCAGAAGAATTACTCCTTTATTTCATCGACCAGGTACAAACCTATTCACTGTGGTGGGTTGTATGTTGAATATGAGGGTATTTTTGAGGGCCAATTTGTAAATTCAATGTTTTATAATAATATAATATAATTGGGGTTATGCATCATTGCAGGGAAAGAAGGAATGCTTTGCTTCGTGTCTGTTTGTTTGTTATGATCTAATCCGTGCAAATGTTGCTCTTGAGCTAGCCTGGTTGAACAATATGATCGATTTTGCCCTCCCATATCTGCTTCAGGTATGTTTTATCATTCTAAGGTTTTAGGTCCTTTATTTCATAAATTTTATTAATACTTTTAATTTAATATGGTTTCAGTTTCTCCATGAATATACGAGGAAAGTTGACGAATTAATCAAGGAAAAGATAGAAGCAGCGAAGGAAAGCAAGGCCAAGGAGAACGAAGAGCAGGATGTCATTAAGCAGCATGTATGTCTTTTTCTTTGTTTCACTGCTCTTATTATTTGTTTTTATTGCTAAGATGATGATGATGATAGTTTGGTTTGGTTGATTTGTAGAACATGTATTCTCAATTACTGCCTCTAGCGTTGCCTACACCACCAGGTATGGGTGGAGGAGGATTTGCTCCACCACCACCACCAATGTGGATGCCGCCTATGCCACCATTTGGAATGCCACCAATGGGCTCTTACTGATTCATTCATTATTGGTGGTTGAAAGAACAAACTTGAACAGTTTCCAGTCGTGTGTTTTGGGGATTAAAAGGTAGATTTCTTCTAGAGATGAGAATAAATATGGCGTGGTTCTACTTTATTATTATTATTATTATTATTATTTTATAGGTGTGGATAAGTTTTTCTTGTATTTTTTTTGGGTAGTTGAGGAATTTTTTGCAGGGGGATAGGCAAGATGAGGGAGTGTTTGATGATATGTTTTCAGCCAGTGGTTGATGCTTTTGATCAAGGATTATTAGTGGTTCCTTGTTAGGTCATAATTTTGTGGTTTGAGCTAGGCATTCATCTTGTATAGGTCTTGGTAGGGTCTTGGGGTTTGTTATGTTGGTTGTAGTATGTTAGCGAGTGTGTGCGGCGGCACACTCTGTGTGCGGCCATACACGTGTGTGCGGCTGTACACACGTGTGCGGCTAGTGGTCCTATAAATAGAATGTGTCTATGTCAGTTGTAAAGAGACGTCAGTGACGTATGTGGGTGTTTTCCCAAGGTGTACCTGACATTTATATGATATAGATGTGTGCATGCTAGGATTAATTCTTCTTCTACTCCTTCTACACTCTATTTGATGTTTTCCTTAATTGATCACTGATTTGGATCCTTAGTTTTTGGGACTTACAATTGGTATCAGAGCCAATTCGGTGTCAATTTTGAAGGAACTTTGAAGGTGTGCGGTTAGAGTGTGCGGCTGGAGTGTGCGGTTAGAGTGTGTGGTTGAGTGTGTGGCTGAGTGTGCGGTTGGAGTGTGTGGTTAGAGTGTGCGGTTGAGTGTGCGGCTCAGTGTGCGGTTGGAGTGTGCGGCTGAGTGTGCGATTGGAGTGTGCGGTTGAGTGTGTGGTTGGTGTGTGCGGTTGGGACCCAAGCTTGTAATGACCTGGGTCCCCAAATCTAAATAATCCCGCTCATTGTGCAGGAACAGCTGTGGAGGAATGTCGTCAAACCTTGGTACGTCGATAACGGTTGTTCCAGGCACATTGACAAGAGACATCTCCCAACTGCACGTCATTCAGAATTTTAATGGGGGCTATGTTTCCTTCATGGGAGGAGATGGAGGGAAGATCACTCAAAAAGGAACAGTTGTAAATGGAGTACTGAGTTTTGAGAACGTCATCTACGCTCCTGAGTTAAAGTATAGCTTGTTGAGTGTCTCACAGATCAGCTTATAGACTACGGATAATGATATCAGGTTAAGCTGTGAAGACCTTGATGCAATAGTGATTACAAAGTGTTCTATCGAGTTGTACCTGACGTTTTTCTGATATAAACGTGTGCAAGCTCGATTTCTTTTCATCTTCCTATTCTATTGCGATTGTTTGTTGCTTGATCAATGACAGAAGGAGTTAGTGGTGTTCTCAATGTGACGTCTCCAACTTTTGATCAGATGGCCGACACCTTTCAACCGATATGGATACAACTTCAAGGATTCCTCCCCTTCCATTTGTTATTCCAACTTCATTGCCATTTGATGAGTGATCAGATACTGACAGAAACCTCCTAGCCTCCTATGAAAACAAGATGACTTGATCAGAGGCAGGGAGATCTTATCCAAGAACAAGCACCACCAGTCCAACAACCCTCCAAAGCTGCTACACCAACTCAACCGACCCTAAAAGGACCAAGTAATGTTAGATCTTCGTTTGAAGTCGGGAGTTCTTCTGCTCCTAGGGGTTCTTCTCCTCCACAACCTGCGCATGATGTTGCCTCTTTGAGGCTTGCCAGGTTTCTTGCTCAACAAGATTCAGATCCTTTACCTCGTGGCAAATGAATATCAATAGGTGAAGGAAGTTCAGGGGGAGCAGGCCCATCTATCTCAGACACCAAGGAGGAGATCATTGATGAAGAAGACCTGAGTCCATGCTAGCTCAAACCAAGGGGGAGATTGTTAGGTCATAATTTTGTGGTTTGATCTAGGCATTCATCTTGTATAGGTCTTGGTAGGGTCTTGGGGTTTGTTATGTTGGTTGTAGTATGTTAGCGAGTGTGTGCGGCCATACACGTGTGTGTCGCTGTACACACATGTGCGGCTGTACACGCATGTGCGGCTGGTGGTCCTATAAATAGAGTGTGTATGTGTCAGTTGAAAAGAGACGTCAGTGACGTATGTGTGTGTTTTCCCAAGGTGTACCTGACATTTATATGATATAGATGTGTGCATGCTAGGATTAATTATTCTTCTACTCCTTCTACACTCTATTTGATGTTTGCCTTAATTGATCATTGATTTGGATACTTAGTTTTTGGGACTTAAAGTCTCACATATGGGTTAAGCCTCCATGTCTCCTCGTGAGTCGAATTGAGTATGCTTGCCAATGGTATCCAAGTGATTACTAGTAGCGACTTATCTACCTCCTTACGTAATGCTCCAATTTTCTTCTGTGACGATATTAGACCGCTTTCCGAGTTGTAACTTTAGTACGAAGACAATTAAGATTTATTGAGAAACAATTGGTATAGGTTTCGACTTAAGGTTATTATCAGTGTCTATCTAGCTACTAACCTTACATCTAAAGTCAATAGCTATCGAGGAATACTCAATTTCAGTACTAAGTGGATTGCTCCTAGAGTGGCTAGTGATATAACGTAAATGGTTAACCTAGAACTTGATAAGAGATAAGAATATTTCTAAATAAGACATTGTGGTAAAAGTACACTTAGTTTCTAAGTGTACCTATATGAATGCCTACAATATGCAATGCCCGTACGCACACCGAAAAATATTGTTTTTCAAAAGGTCAAGTTGAAACTCGTTTTGAACGTAATTCAAATATAACCGTTCCCAGCCCCGCATTAACTTTCCTTAATTAAGCATAGTTGGCCAGGCTATGCTTAATTAAAATCAAATAATGTATACTCGAATTAGTTACATCAGTAGTATGTTCTGTATTTTAAAAATGTTTTGAAATTTTTTAGCTATAGTTGTGGTTCTCCAAAGGAAAACTGGTATGCTCTATAACCTTCGATTATGATACCATTTCTGTCACACCCTGCTAAAGCGGAAACACGAGGCATGGCAGTACAAAAGGTCTCATAGCAAAATTTAGAAGACAACACAAACCATAGTATTAAAAATATCATTACAAATTTATATTGAGTTTGAACAAGTTTTTAAAAGATATTACAATGTATTTAAAAGTCAACACCTACAAATGCTCCTACAAGTGTTCTGTCTCTACGTGCCTCTTACTAGATGATTCCTGAAAAAGCATGTAAAACGAGCGTCAACTATAAAAATAGTTGGTGAGTACTCACAAATTAAAAATAATATTGGTTTCATGAATCAAAATCAAAGTTTTGATAAAAGCTTCCATAAATAAAAATATATTGCAAAAATGAGTAAGTAAGTTTGCATAAACAAAGTTCATTGTCATCATGAGAGATAAAGTACGTTGCCCAAGTGAGTTGCAACATTCATATTCTCATGGGAAATAAAGTTCGTTGTTAAAATGAGTAAACAAGTTTCATTGCTATAATGAGAAAACAAGTTCGTTGTTACAAGGACCAAAAAATTTCATTGCTAAAACAAGTATATATAAGTTTCCAGTAATAAACGTTTGTTGCTTTAGTTAGAAACAAAGTTCGTTGCTATAATAAGTAAGTTAGTCTATATGTATATGAGCTAACAATGGGTTCCCAACCAAGCCTATGACTAATGCCCTATCAAGATCTATGCTTATCATTCCATAGATTATATGGTATCATGCACTCCAATAATCGGGTGAGTGAGGAGTTGCCAATACCTAATAGTGCTATCCATAATGACCATTGGCTCAAAGAGTTAATGGTTGGAGTAGTGTGTAAGGGAAGGGACTTAAGACGATAAGGCCTCATGTTTCAAGTTTCATAAACATACATAGAAAAATATAGCAATCAAGTTTGATACAAATCAATTTAAATACAACGAACAATAAATAGTTTTTCGGATATGGTTTTCCACCCCAAAACATAAAAACCGAAAATAAGGGGAGTCGTGAATACTCACACTGCTTTGAGATGATGCAAATGAAGCCTTGAATTAAGTTCCGCTTGTACCACTATCGATTCCTACACGATGTTACACACTAATGAGTATCTAATCGAAATCTAATACTAGTATACTTAATACTACAATAGTATTATGCCAATATTGTGTCAAAATTTAATATTGTTATGTTACAAACATTTTTCGGTGAAATTTAGATTTCTATGAATCAATTTGTTGAGTAACAAAATCAAGTGGAATTTCCTATTATTGAAATGTTAAAATTTAACATTTTAAGAGGTATTCCAATGATTAAATATTCAAAAACTAAATCAATTTAGTTCTAAAATTTTCCAAACTTTATATTTCAGTTTCAACTGAAGTCAAAGATGTTAAGATAAATTTTCTAGAATTTCTTGTATGTCTAACTATTTTTCCCGATTTTAATTCCTTAAGTAATCATAAAATCTTGGTAAAATAGTACATTGTCATGAAAAATTCTTATAATTTTAGTGTAATTGTTTTACAATATACATAATCTGGGAAAAATAATAAAATGTATTTTTAAATAGCTTAACACGATTTTTCTGATTTTTGTGTATTTATTCTATCACAATAGAGAGAAATAGAAAACGGTTTAAAAAATTCCTCAAAGTTTTTTACTAGTATTATTACACATATAAAACCTGGGGAAAATATAAAAGTTTGTTTCCAAATAGTTTAGATATTTTCTTTGTTTAATTCACTTAGATAAGCATTAGTTCGTGAATAATTATTAAAATGTTAAGGAAAATTACCAAGCTCTCTTTAACCTTCATATACAATGTACATAATTTGGGAAAAATTCCAAAATTGGTTTTCAAATATTGTACCGCAATTTTATGATTTTTGTGTGTTTATTTTAGCAAAAAATGAAGATAATTAGAAAACAGTATGTAAAATTTCCCAAACATGGTGTTCCATTTTTATTAAACATATATAATATGGGAAAAATGGCAAATGTGATTTTCATATACAGGTGTCTGATTTTCATAAATTATGTGTAATTAATAAATAAAAATTAGAATAAATAGTAAATAGTTAGGATAATTCCTAAAAAGTTTTGTAAAATTATTTGATATTGTATATAATATGGGAAAAATATCAAGAGTCATTTGTAAGTAGTGGATTCCGCTTTTTAAATTTATGAATGTTTAATCTTACGAAAATAGAAAAACAAATGGCATATAGAAAAGAAAAATCATCCAACTTTTTATATAGCATCCTAATGTAATATAGAATTTACTGGTAAAAGTTCATGAATTTTAGATGAGCAAAACTATTTTTCTCGATTTTAGTCCTTTATAAAATGAAAAATCGTGGAAAAATATAAATACATTATGAAAACTCCAGAAAATATTTTTTGGAGTATGAATAATGACCTAGAAGAAGAAAAAATTATTAAATGCTATTTTATTATCTCAGAACTTGGTTTTATGATTTATTTGAGTTAATTATAAGGAAAACTAAAAATTATAGAAAAAAGTAACAAAAATTGATGAAAGTTCATGGGAGATGTTTGCTAACTTTAAGAGTCATACATGAATTTATTCTGGATTTATGGACCCCAGAAATTATTTTATATTAATTATTGCTCTATTTTCTTGTAATAATTATAATAATTCGAGAAAAATGAATTATTTTCTGAAAATTTATAGATCATCTTATTTTGTTCTTTGGATTATGAGAGAAATTGTATTTGAAGAGAAAAGAAGTTTTAGATATTTATTTGAAATAAATCCTTTATGGACATATTTGAAAGCTTTTAATAACAAACTTTGATCATCTAGCATCATAGCTTGAAGATCTTCACATGCATGTTGGTTTGAAGACCATTCATGAGTTTGAAATATTAAAAAGTCATTTTTGAAAAAAAAAAAAATTAGGGTGCATGTGGTGTTTTTCCACCAAAACACGTAAAAAAGTGCATTTCCTTGATTTTGACTAAGCTTTAGGTCGATCTTCATGATTTCGTAACATGCGAGATGTTTTTTGGTGAAAATCTACCAAAATCACATCAAATCTGAAGGGTAGATGAACATGAATAAGATTTTTTCAAGAAGAAATATGAAGATGAAGAAGATACTAAAAATATCTAGAAAATAAAGAGGTATAACAAGAAAACTTATAAAAAATATTATTATGGATCTTCAAAAGATGTATATGCTTTACCTTTTCTATGAGTTTTTCCTTCAAAAACACCATCTAAACTTGTAAATTTCATGGTTTTTGGGGCTTATTCATAGAGGGAAATAATGGGGGTTTTAGAGAGAAGAAAAGAGTGGAAAGAAGGATTTCATCTCTATGGATACCCAATCTCTCTCGTCATCTCTTTGGGATTTCTCTCCACTAAAATGGGTCACCAAAATACAGAGATGTGTGTTAACATATTAATAATGAACTGGAAAAATCTCTCCTACATAAGTCGCTTCTACCATCTTATTTTCTTTAGAGAGAAGGAAGAGAGAAATTATGAGAGAGAAGTAGAGTGGTAGAGTGAATAACCAAGTGAATTGATTGAGTTTTGGGGAAGAGTGGTCTTGTAAGGATGAGGCCGATTTTTGAATGGAGAGAGGAGATTTTATTTTATTTTATTTATTTATTTTATATTAATTCCTTAATCTTTATAAATTTTCTTTCAATTTATATAAGATGTGTATTTTATATAAAATCTGTTCATAACTCTTGGATTTGTCACTTATAAATATAAAGTTAATGTTAATGAATTAAATTAATTTGCTTGATTATACTTCAACATTTTAAATATATTAAATTGATATTATGATGTTTGTAAATTTTTTTTTATGAGATTTTAATACGAAACTTCATAATTTTGAGTTTTTATGACTTTTAGGGTTTTATGAAATTTTGTAAATCTTCGGATATCAAAATAAGTTGAATCTTTGAGACTTAAAACTATTTTAGAGTTTCATAACTCTTATTCAAGTTACAAATAATTTTTTAATTTATTTTTATTGGTTTATTGGCATTCTATATAGCGGTTTCGAGATTCACGCTAAATTAAAGAATCAAGTATACTAGTCCTAGTTTTTAACTGTGAGTTAAGTTCCTACGAGACTCGGACCTAATTTATAACACTAGGTCAAGTGCATGATGTGTGTGTATGATTCATGAAAATGTGTTCAAATCAAAGAGTGACTCGAATATGGATAGTCACTATAGTTAAGTAGTTGTAGAATTCACATATAAATGTGAAATCTAAGTACATCATCCTTCATTTCTACTTGTTTCCAAGTTTCTAGTAGGTTATAACTTAAATTATAGTTACAAGGTCTAGTATGTTTCATGCCTATATACACAAATAAGTTTTCAAATATAGAATCGGCTCGAATTTTGACGGTTGTCACATTAGGCTCCTTATATATTGCGGTAGCTTAGAGCCAAAGCTAGCTTTTTAGAGGAAACCCTATATCCGTTAGCTTAGGGACCAAGCAACCCATGAACTCCCATCCAAGGGCCCTTGGATGAAAATTATAGGTTCTTCCTTGACATTTTCATCCAACCTATTCTTGGGAGGTACTAGAGCCCAATTCCTCAACTATCAATAAATTACCAAACATCTCCTACACTATTAATTAATACAATTAATCCAAAAATTAGTTACAATTAATTTCTGATTAACTATTAATTAAATAATAGTATTTATAATTAATATATTATTTTCATAATACATTAATAAGTCATTTATTTCAATTTATTAAACAAATAATAAGGTCAACCTCTCTCTCCAAATATCAACCTGTCTAGTTGCTAGTTTGAGGGAAACCGAAAAGGACTGTGATACTATCAATTCAACTATTTTCCCATCATAGTAATGAGCTTAGACACCTAACCCAACACTAATGGAAACTTGTTCTACTCCCCCGACTAGACCAGTCTTGAACCAAAGTTCACACCCAAACCGTAGATCCCTATGACCCATTCTTCTGAAACCATGAAGTGTAACAAATCGATGATCCCCCAAGCAGAATATCTAGCTCTCCCTAACTACTACAAAACAAAATCTAAAATAAACCAAAAACTCAAACGGATCAACTAGATACATAACATCCGTTAGCCTTGGAATGTATAATACAACACAAAGTGATCTTCCAGATAAAGACCAAGAAAACTCAAAGAGATTATCTCGGAGGGGGACTTCAGAAACTTCCCAATCATAACCGTCTCTAACCTCAAGAATCCTATGTAGATGCATAAGAAATAATTCTGGCAGTCCATTCATAACATTGATTCTCTATCTAAGAACAAATGGACTACCACACACCCCATCTACAAACCATCAATTCATCTCGAGAATCATTCATAAATACAGGAGGCATCATTCTCTTAGTCAGGATACATTAGAGACAACAAAATTTGTCGTTCTTGTACACTTTCCCTGATCCCCTGAAACAATCAACTAGCACCTAAGCTTAGTATATTCAAAGAAGCAGACCCTTGATCTCATCTTATGATAACCAGACCACATGTATCCTCTTGTAGATTCCCACATTATCATTCTTGTCTCCAAAGAAAAACCACAATTATATAGTCCCATGTTGGGTCTACACCCTAATTTTGAAAACCATATGTCTTCTCTCTCTTTCTTACGAATACATAAAGCTGAAAGTACATAATCCCTGTCGAAGATAGTGACATCCCAATCCTTCTGCCAATCATTCAACCTCCAGCTGCAATACTCAAGCCAATTATCATAATCGTTTTGTTCTTGAGTCCCATGACTCAATTGGCACTACATTAAGCAAGGCCCTTGAGACTTTAAAATCAACTAACTCACTTAGGTTTGCACCATTCAAACCCAAACTAACATGGCCACTAAGGCCCAAACAATCATTTGACCATCCTCAGCCTGAACAACCATAACCAATAAACCGGATTAAATAAAAACACATTGAAATGAATCATAGTGCCAAACCATACAATCTACCCTTAATCAGCTCCTTAGAATCCCAGGAATTTTCCTCAATTCAAGTATGAATCCTGTGCTTTCAGTAGTACAAGCCTAATACTACCTTCCACACTTATCCGTACTTTCCTCTAGAATCATTATGGATTCTCTATGTAACTACTCATATCCACCATCATCCGATCCAATCACATATACCCTCACTCAAACGAATATATACCGCTAGATAGTGCACCAACACCTTCAAGGCACTACTTAGGCTCTGCTAGGATTCCCAGCTCACCCCTGCCACCCTGCCACCAACTACTGAAGAATTCCTACTAATATTAACTAATTACTTCATGAATACAATTACAGGCAACAAAACTTAAATAATCTTTTGAATAGAAGACCCAACCTTATAGCGATTAGACTAAAACGAGGGTTGTGCAATAGGGCCAATTATTCTATAATTATTTAATCTTTGCAGCATCAAACTTAACATATTCATTTAATAGTTAGCTCACATCAATAATGGTTCCTCAAAGCACAAAACAAGCAACATACGAGTAGTAACACTCTATAGACCACAAAATATAAAAAATCATCCTCCAACTAACTTGCTTCTGCGATGCTAGGAACTTCTACCAACATTGTCAGTTTCCTTATGCATGCAAACTATACATCAAATTGGATCACATACACTGTCGAATGAATGATTCTACCCTAAGCCCAGAACCAGACAAGGAACATGAAATAAGGCCAAATTAGTCCTTCAACGGCTATATGATCCTAATAATATAAAAATTTAAAAGCATACACTTAACAATCAATTTCACCAACATATATTCCAAATATTACATAACATAGAATTCCTCCTAGGCTACAAGGCATCACAAATGTGGCCATTATATACAAAACCTGAAGTCCATATTAGCATGCAGTTCCAAATTCTCAATCAACGTGCATATATAGGCATCTATCCTAATATTCTATCATGCAAATCCTAAGCAGTTAGTCCTAATCTAGCAAGAAATTATCATACACTCATACTGAAACAATAAGCATAACACATGTATAGCGCGACTGATTTCATGCATCACACCGTTTTTATTTACAACTTTTTTGGAAAACTCATTTTCTTTTAAAAGATTTCATTAACTCCTCAGTTTGAGTATAGATACATCTAAGAGTGTGCCCAAATCCCTCAAACCAAGGCTCTAATACCAACTTGTAATGTCTCAACATTGACGAGTAAAATTTTCCTTTTAAATAAATCAAAAGAATTCATTCATTATCCTAAAATACGATCAAAGTGAAAGTTTTCTCAAAGCATTAGAGAAAAATCATAAAAAATCATTGCAAAATAAATCTCCAGAGGGATGTAGTGCGATCAAGTCGAGATTTTCCTTTTGAAGCTTCAAATAACTGAAAATGTTAAAACCGCATAGCCATAAAAATAAATCTTAGCAAGTTCCCTAAAATACCACATATCTTATAAATGGGCCCAAACCATCACATAAGTAAATGGGCACATCCTAACATATATAAATAGCCTAACCTAGTACTCATGGGCCCTACCAAACCTGCATGATAATAGGCCCAGCCCAACATATATAATAATGGGTCTAACTATTGGATTAGGTTTCTAAGCCCATAACTATAACTGGTATGTACTTGACTCGATAGTAGCATAGTCCTTTTGGGTTGCCTTTACCAGTGGCATTTGCTAGGATGGACTTTTGAGAATAAGGTTATTTGTGATTTATTAATATATTATAAGTATAGTATATTAATCTAGGAATCATATTATTTAAATAGTATTAATCATGAATTAATTTTGAATTAAATTAGTGATCAAACGAGACTAATTAAATATACGGGGACTGATTAAGTAACAAAATGATTCTTATAGTGTGGGCCAATGATCCATGGTTGATTAGGATGGGCTAAACCAATATGAGAGTCCATGGAGGTTTAACCGATGGAGCCTAAGTAATATGAAGGGTTATGGTGCATTGGGGTTTGCATGGATGAAACCCTAGCCTTTGTAACATTATAAAAGCAACCCCTTAAACCTAAAAGTGGCTAACTATTCATTCTAAGAGAGTGATAACCAATTTTGTGCTAACTAGCCTATTTTCATTAACCCCCTTTTGCACTTGGTGTTTGTGACACATTAGATGCATGACACTTGAGGTGTTAAAGCTTTCAAAGGCCAAGAACTACAAACTACATCAAGTGATATTCATATAAACGATTTTTTATGTTGTATATCCTCAATTGTATGCTAGTTAGGATGTATGATTTGGAAAATTGAAAAATGCATTTATCATTAGAGAGAAAAAAAGATCCAAAGCATCTAGGGTTGCATGTGCACCATGGGAGTGCTATAGTGTTTAAAACGCAACAGTAGTATCAGAGCTTAGGATTGTTTTCTATTATATTTGATGCTTGGATATATTTCAAAGCTGAAAAAATTGATTTCCTGGCCTCTGACTGATGAATTCGCCGAGTCCACTGACTGGCTCGACGAGTTCACTCACTAAAAGGGCAACTCGACGAGTCCAATTCATGTACTCGTCGAGTAGAGGTTTCTGATGGTAGATTTTCGGGTTTTTTTTAGACTGTATTGGATTGGAATCACTACGACAAACTGTTTTGTATCACTAAAAATGTTTTTTCCGATATAGTAGCGATTATACTCATCCAATCACAAGATAATTGTCAAAGTGTTAAGATAATTGTTGGTTTATATGATAAACAAAGTTATTTGTAAATTGTTGATTTGATATTATCTTGCTTTATGAGTTTAGTTAGATCAATAATGAATTATATAATAATTTTGTTATGTTATAATTGATCTAGAATGTTTTAATGAGTTCCATAACTTGTCCTCATGTTATGGAACATGAAAAGTCTCATCCATTAAATTGACATTAAACTCATAAGTTATGGAAATGAAGATTTTGAAAAGTTGCCCTTAAGTGTTGGTATTTGTAAAGTCTGACTAATGAAACATTAATTCCAAACCCTAGAGTTTTAAAAGTAAAAATTTAACCCCTATATATATATATATATATATATATATATATGTATGTATATATAAGGCAAGTCAGTGTTACTGTTAGTAGTCCACATTCACGAAGTCGGTCTATAAGGGGGGGGGGGGGGTATAAGGTTACTGCCTATAAAATGGTGGTTTAATGGCTGTCCACTCTCACCCACCGCTTCCTTGACTGGTGGAGGGTTGTTAGCCGAACGAGTAGGATAGGACATTATTTCTCGTGATACGAATAATGATAATTATAAAGTAAATAAACTTCTATTAAATTCCCAATCTTAGTTAATTTAAGAAAAATGTGAAAGTGGTGCTATCCCATGAAATTGCACTTTGCACCTTGTTAAGTTGTTAGTGGAGTGTGTGTGGTTAACTAACACACTAATTTGGGACTGGCAATGCATGGCAAATGGTAGCTTGATGTTAATCATGGATCAATGGAGCATGTATGGTTAACCGATGTAACATTTAGTGTATCAAACTAATTTTCATGGTTATTCACACCTTGTTTGTGATCCTCGGCATCCCAGTCACAAACTTGAAGGGTACAATCTAGATTTAAACATGCCATTGAAAAGTTCAATGAATCTCAAAGAATCTAGGAATTTCAATTCATTTAAAATTTGATAATCAATTTCGTTTTAATGGTGGAAATTGGTAAATCGTCATTTACCTAACTTCATATATTTTACAATTGGATTACGACATCCCTCTTCCGAATTGTAGAATATTGTGTTGGGTCCTAGCCTTAATATTTCATTTCGGTGTAATATTAAGGATTCTCATCTAATCTAAACTTTGTTCTTTTCTTTTCAAGATGTCTATCCCAAACAATGCTTCAGGCTCAAACCCTTCTAGCCCATTCTCCCTCATGAATTTGGTTGGGAGAACTATCATTGATGGGTCAAACTTGCACGATTGGATTCGAAACATTTGTATGGCCCTTCACTACGAGGACAAATAGTATGTCCTCGATAAGGAGCTGAAGGAGATTGATGAACAAAATGCTAATCCAGAACAAATCAAGGAATACATGGTTCATGAGAGGGACGCGACAAAGGTGTCGTGCATTATAATTGCTACCATGACTGCTGAGCTGCAAAAGTCCTATGTAGACTTCTATCCCTTCGAGATGCACCTAGATTGATGGAAAGTTACCATTAAAGCGCTCAGCAGGAAAGCTATGAGATCATTTCCTCCATGATCACAACCAAAATAAAGGATGGAGAGTCCATCACGACCCACTTGAAAAATATGCAGAGATATGTGGACCGCTCGCTGAAATTGAATGTAAATTTTGATGAATAGTTGGCCATAGATATCATTCTACACTCTTTACCTTCTTGTTATGATCAGTTTCGTATGACCTATCATATGAACAATGAGGATGTGACTCTTAGCAAGCTTCAAGGCCTTCTAAGAACTGTAGAAAGCAACTTGAAAGGCAAGTCAGTTGTACCTACTCCTACTGCTACTTCCCCTATTCGAGTAATTGGACATCAGAAAGGGAAGAAGAGGAAGGCTGCTTCTAAGAGGCACAAGGGAAAGTCTCTTGATAGATCCTCTTCCAATGGGACCAAATATAGTTCTACTAATCCCTCTACCAATCCAAAGGAAGCAGAGTGTTTCCATTGTCACGAAAAGGGCACTGGAAACGAAGCTCCCCCAAATACTTGCAGGACAATAAGGATGGGAAGATAAAGCCCACCTTTGCATGTATTTACACTATTCTTTCTAATAACTCATCACATGCTAATTCTTGGCTCTTTGATACAGGTTGTGGATTTCACATTTGTTTTGATTTGCAGTGACGAAAAAGAAGTAGGGATGTGAAACATGGGAAAAAAACTTAATCACGGGAAATAGGAAAATGCCGCCTGTCACCAAGATTGAAGTTTATTCTTTATTTCTTAGTAGTGGGTTAAAATTTAGAGTTAAATAATTGTTGTTACTCATCGGATATGGCGAGAAATATTACTTCCTTTTACAGTTTGTATAAACAAGGTTTTACCTTTTCTTTTAATAATGAAATTGGTAGTATTAATGCTTATTATAATAGTACAATTCATTTTTAAGGATTACCTTGTAATGGTATATATGAAACTGTGATTGTTGTAGATAACCTAGGAAATATTGTGTTGAATATGGATATGTCCAAAGTTTTGGACAAGGCATGCTTGTGGTATTTTCATCTTGGACATTTCAACAAGAAGCGCATAGCCCAACTCCAAAAGGATGGGGTCTTGGAGTCATTCGACTTCAAATCGGATGACACTTGTGAATCTTGTTTGCTTGGAAAGATAACCAAGTCACCCTTCACTGGTACTTGTGAGAGGGGTGAAGGTTTATGGATCTCATACACGTCGATGTGTGTGCACCATTCAAAACCACCACAAGGGATGCTAACCGCTTCAATGTGACTTTTATTGATGATTACAACAGATATGGCTATATCTACTTAATTGAGCATAAGTTAGAAACCTTTCAAAAGTTCAAAGAGTTTAAGCATGAATGGATGGAAGATAAAGATGCTCCGATCCGATCAAGGAGGAGAGTATCTTAGTATCGAGTTCCTATACTATCTTAAGGAATCTGGAATTGTATCATAATTGAGGCCACCTAGGACACCACAACCTAATGGTGCGGCTGAGAGGCGCTATCAAACCTTGTTGGATATGGTTCGTTCCATGCTGCATCGAGCTTCGTTAACTATCTCATTCTGGGTGTATGATTTAGAGACTGCCGCCTATATCCTTAATCTAGTACCCACTAAGAAGGTTGCCAAAAGACCTCACGAGATGTGGACAAAGAAGGTTCCCTCGTTGTATCACATTAGGGGTTGCGTGGCTTTCTTAAGACTAGAGACTCAAGACAAGCTCGGACCTCGCAGTGAGCAATGTATTTTCATCGGCTACCGAAAAAATCCTTTGGATATCTATTCTATAGACCGAGTGGCAATGTTGTCTTCGTTGCGAGGAGAGGAGTTTTCTAAGAGAGAGAAATCATATGCCAAGAAGACAGTCGGAGGCAATGTCACACCCCGAAAACCAAAGGCGGAAACATTTCCAGGGTTGACTCCACGTTGAGTATCAAATCCAATGCACATAGTAAGTAAAGTAAAACAACAATTACATTACATATTGAAAAGTTTTACAATTGTTTCAAAAGCAAAGTTGTACAGTTGTGATACATAGTGTATATATATATATATATATATATATATATATATATATATATATATATATATAAACAAAATGAAACAAGTCTTCTACGCACTCCATCTTTGGACAAAAGAATCTTCGGGTACATGTTCTAACGTTGACCTGAGAACACAAGCGGTTTGAAAATCAGCATAACGCTGGTGAGTTCATAAGCGGTTTTGTTTTGTGAAAACGTATGGTTTCCCTTTCGTTTCTGAAAATGTTAAACACACCAACAAAATCCCATATTTTCTTAAAAGTGTTGGTTATTTGTTGTCAAGATGTAAGTAAAGCTGTACACTGAAACACATTTACCCATGTGAAAATGTACAGTTAGGTTATCTGGTTTGTTTTACTGCTCTGATTATGTACAAGTGCGTTCCCAGGAAAGTCCCATACTTTCCTGAATGTGGGTTACCAAATGTAAAAGATGTAAAATATTCCGGTTTGTTACACATTTATAGTTATGTAAACGTTTCCCCCAGGAAAGTCCCATACTTTTCTGAATGTTGGTTATCAATGTAAAAGGTGTATTCTGTAACCTGGTTATCTTGTGAAATGTGTTAAGTTATTCATCATTACTATTAAGTAAATCACTATTATCCGAATTGCGAGTTCCATAACCATACGACAGACTAAATGTGGCAATAAGTAGTCCATATCACCTTATGACTTTCGTCACCCTTGAACCATTTCGGTTCGGCTGTAGCTAGCAGCCAGGTGTGGGGTAGTCAGCCCCGTATAGATCTATACACTCAAGGCACGCTCCCTATCAAAGAGATTCTGGTTACGGGTGAAGTCCTCCACTCGCGTATCTCTGTGGAGTGTTCGCCGAGGACGTGTCTACAATCATACAGGACTAACAAATTTACTAGTAATAATACGATAGTCCTCCACTCGCGTATCTCTGTGGAGTGTTACCGAGGACAAAACAGTGTATAGGTTTTATGTTCAATGATTCTAATGTCATGCTTTTAACTGATAAAATGTGGAAAAACCATTTGTGAAATATATATAAAACATAACAGTTTAAAAATCCATTTCACAAATATATGTTTACGTGATCTGCATGTTCAAACGGTTATCAGTTGTAACAATCAGTGTTCAAAGATATAAAATGTGAAACACACATGAAAAAAAGTTTTGAGTACAAATAATCCCTTGTACTTTGCTTGTGTTCCCCCCTGAAAACCGTGAAAACAGTGAAAATGGGTAGGGGTATGAACTCACCAGACGAGCAAAATGCGACGGTTTCGGACACTAAACGTTGGTTCGGGACTTGATTACTCACGATGTTCCTATGTAAAATGAAATAATGTCCAAATATATCGAATTAGATTTACAATTACTAATTAGATGGAACATTACACTCCAATGAGCTAGAACACCTCAAAACGAGTGTTTGGAGTGACCCGGGTGGCATCTACGGACGTGTAATGATACAAGGGACTTGGGAATTGAGTTTACTCCTCAAGAGTAAACTCCCTAATGAATTTTCAGCCGTATATCCCCTACACACATGATTTCACAGCCGTGAACTCATGGTTGGGTGATTTTGAGTGTTAAATGGCTTAAATGGATATGGGGATTGCTAGAATGGATTTTTCTAATGCCTTGGAATGGATTGAATGGCCATATACACTAATTATGGGAGTTCACGGCTGTAAACTTGGAGTTTACGGCCGTAAACTCTCCTAAGCTCATACCATATTTATTTTGTGGTACTTAGAGCAATCACATATGATTCTAGTTAATTTTCCAAGGCTTGGTATGACTTTAGGGCATCAAATGACACACAATTAGGAGTTTACGGCCCTGGAGCACATGCTATGGCCGTAAGATCTCAAATGAAGAGTTTTGTTATGTTTAATGTATCCAAACTATTTTTAGATGGTTCTAGGATTTACCACAAGGCTATTGGTTAAGTTACAAGGCATTCTAACATGTAAAAGTGAGTTTACTCCCCATGTTTGAGGGGTTTACGGCCCAAGAACATACCTTGGCCGTAAACTCATGCTAACCCCTGTAATCCCTTGTACTTTGGTTGTGTTCCCCCTGAAAACAGTGAAAACAGTGAAAAAGGGTTGGGGTATGAACTCACCAGACGAGGAAATGCGACGGTTTCGGACACTAAATGTTGGTTCGGGACTTGATTACTCGCGATTTTCCTATGTAAAATGAAATAATGTTCAAATATATCTAATTAGATTTACAATTACTAATTAGATGGAACATTACACTCCAATGAGCTAGAACACCTCAAAACGAGTGTTTGGAGTGACCTGGGTGGCATCTACGGACGTGTAATGATATAAGGGACTTGGGAATTGAGTTTACTCCTCAAGAGTAAACTCCCTAATAAATTTTCAGCCATATATCCCCTACACACATGATTTCACAGCCGTGAACTCATTTTTGGGTGATTTTGAGTGTTAAATGGCTTAAATGGATATGGGGATTGCTAGAATGGATTTTTCTAATGCCTTGGAATGGATTGAATGACATATACACTAATTATGGGAGTTCACGGCTGTAAACTTGGAGTTTACGGCCGTAAACTCACCTAAGCTCATACCGTATTTATTTTGTGGTACTTAGAGCAATCACATATGATTCTAGTTAATTTTCCAAGGCTTGGTATGACTTTAGGGCATCAAATGACACACAATTAGGAGTTTACGGCCCTGGAGCACATGCTATGGCCGTAAGATCTCAAATGAAGAGTTTTGTTATGTTTAAGGTCTCCAAACTATTTTTAGATGGTTCTAGGATTTACCACAAGGCTATTGGTTAAGTTACAAGGCATTCTAACATGTAAAAGTGAGTTTACTCCCCATGTTTGAGGGGTTTACGGCCCAAGAACATACCTTGGCCGTAAACTCATGCTAACCCCTGTAATCCCTTGTACTTTGGTTGTGTTCCCCCCTGAAAACAGTGAAAACAGTGAAAAAGGGTTGGGGTATGAACTCACCAGACGAGGAAATGCGACGGTTTCGGACACTAAATGTTGGTTCGGGACTTGATTACTCGCGATGTTCCTATGTAAAATGAAATAATGTCCAAATATATCTAATTAGATTTACAATTACTAATTAGATGGAACATTACACTTCAATGAGCTAGAACACCTCAAAACGAGTGTTTGGAGTGACCCGGGTGGCATCTACGGACGTGTAATGATACAAGGGACTTGGGAATTTAGTTTACTCCTCAAGAGTAAACTCCCTAATGAATTTTCGGCCATATATCCCCTACACACATGAGTTCACAGCCGTGAACTCATGTTTGGGTGATTTTGAGTGTTAAATGGCTTAAATGGATATGGGGATTGCTAGAATGGATTTTTCTAATGCCTTGGAATGGATTGAATGGACATATACACTAATTATGGGAGTTCCCGGCTGTAAACTTGGAGTTTACGGCCGTAAACTCTCCTAAGCTCATACCATATTTATTTTGTGGTACTTAGAGCAATCACATGTGATTCTAGTTAATTTTCCAAGGCTTGGTATGACTTTAGGGCATCAAATGACACACAATTAGGAGTTTACGGCCCTGGAGCACATGCTATGGACATAAGCTCTCAAATGAAGAGTTTTGTTATGTTTAAAGTCTCCAAACTATTTTTAGATGGTTCTAGGATTTACCACAAGGCTATTGGTTAAGTTACAAGGCATTCTAACATGTAAAAGTGAGTTTACTCCCCATGTTTGAGGGGTTTACGGCCCAAGAACAAACCTTGGCCGTAAAATCATGCTAACCCCTCAAAATCCAAGTTTAAGGTGTTCTAAGTTCGGGTTTGAAAGCCTTAAGGTCGTATCTAAGTCCCAATGATGTTTTAGAAGGGTTAAATTGCTCAAAAACCCCAATATTATGTGTTTACGACCCAAGCATGCTCCTTGGCTGTAAACACATGTTCCAGGTCCAAAATCAAAATTTAAACACAGATTTGAAGGCCTAAGAGGTTAAACAACAAGCTAGGGAGGTTACCTCTATGATTTGGAGCCTTAATTCATTGATTTTGGACCTAAATCTTGAACGAGGAGAGAGGTTAGAGAGAGAGTAGTGAGATAAAGCAAAAGCTTCAATTGAAGGCTTAGAACACTTTAAATAGTCTTCGGGATTTGGACCCGGCGGAATTCTACCCGATACCGGCTTTAGACGGGGCTTTTGGTCGCACCCGGCCAAGTTGCCGTAACCCGATATGGTTGATTCTAGAAATGTTGCGATCACTAGATTGGGGTGTTAGAATGATTTCTAAATGCATTAAGACACCCATTAAGTTATTTTAGATAATTACAATTTAATGACTTAATTAAATAACTAAATCGGAAACGAATTTGGAAATGACGATTGGTTGATCGAAATGGATTACGAAAAGAGTTACAAGCAATGATATGAAATTTCGGGTTGTTACATTATCCACCCGTTAGAGGGAATTTCGTCCCGAAATTCAAAATTAAGATACAAGACAAGATATAAATCATGGATCTGGAAAGAGATGCGGATACTGCTGTTTCATCAACTCTTCACGCTCCCAAGTGAACTCCGGTCCCTGCTTGGCATTCCAGCGAACCTTCACTATCGGGATGCGGTTTTGCTTTGTACATTTGACTTCTCAATCCATGCATTCGAATGGTTCCTCCACAAAGTTGAGGTTTTCATTGATCTCGATCTCGTCTAAAGGAATCACTAAAGTTTCATCGGATAGACACTTCTTGAGATTTGAGACATGGAAGACGGGATGGATGTTACTGAGCTCATGGGGTTAACAAAGCTTATAGGCTACTGGACCAATCCTAGCGAGGATCTCGAAGGGTCCAATGTACCTCGGGTAAAGTTTCCCATGCTTTCCAAAGTGTACCGTGCCTTTCTAGGGAGAGACCTTCAACAGGACACGGTCTCCAACCTAGAATTCCAGAGGTTTCCGACGGTTATCAGCATAATTCTTTTGGCGATCTCGTGAAGCTTTCAATCGTTCCCGGATTTGGATGATCTTCTCGGTGGTTTCACGGATGATTTCAGGACCATTGAGAGCACTGTCGGGGACTCGACTCTTGGCTAGTTGTGTGTCCCCCAACTCGGCCCAGCACAGAGGGGATCTGCACTTACGACCGTATAGGGCTTCAAACGAGGCAGCCCTGATGCTGGTGTGGTAACTATTGTTGTACGAGAACTCGATCAAAGGTAGATGCGTGTCCCACAACTTTCCAAAATCAATGACACATGCTCTAAGCATGTCCTCCAGGGTTTGGATTGTTCTCTTACTTTCTCCATCGGTCTGAGGATGATACGTCGTGCTCATGTCTAGTTTGGTTCCAAGAGCCTTCTGGAGAGACTACCAGAATCTAGAGGTAAACTTTCTATCTCGATCAGAGATAATGGACGCAGCTACACCGTGCAGTCGGACTACTTCTTGGATGTAGATTCGCGCGAGTCTTTCCATCTTGAATGATTCTTTGATCAGGATGAAGTGGGCGGACTTTGTCAGACGATCGACAATTACCCAAATGGTATCATACCCACTCGGACACTTGGGTAGTTTGGTGATGAAGTCCATGGTAATCATCTCCCATTTCCATTCGCGTATCTCGGGCTGCTGGAGCAGACCTGAGGATTTCTGGTGCTCAACTTTAACCTTGGCGCAAGTCAGACACTTGCCCACGAACGTAGCTATCTCGGCTTTCATGTTTGGCCACGAGTATTGTTTCTTGAGATCCAAGTACGTTTTGTCTAAACCTGGGTGAACAAAGTATTTGGTTTTGTGTGCTTCCTCCATGACAATATCTCTGAATCCTCCGGACTTTGGAATCCAGATCCGATCCATGAAACAGTAGACTCCGTCACCTCTGATCTCAAGTTTCTTTTCCATTCCTCTCAAGGCTTCGATCGACACGTTCTCGGGTTTGAGGGCTTCTAACTGGGCTTCTTGGATTTGTATGGGTAAGTTGGAATGGATGGTCATTGTCTGGTTCTTCACTTTTCGACTTGTACTCTCCTTTCGGCTAAGGGCATCTGCTACCACATTGGCCTTGCCGGGATGGTAACGAATTTCACACTCATAGTCACTGAGTAGTTCTACCCATCGCCGTTGCCTCATGTTCAAGTCCTTCTGTTCAAAGATGTGTTGTAGGCTCTTGTGGTTAGTGAAGATCGTACACTTGGTTCCATAGAGGTAATGTCTCCAAATCTTCAATGCAAAGACTACGGCTCCTAACTCCAAGTCATGCGTGGTATAGTTGACCTCGTGTGCTTTCAACTGTCTAGAGGCATAAGCAATTACCTTTCCTCTTTGCATAAGCACACAGCCTAAGCCTTCGTTAGACGCATCGTAGAAGACAACGAAGTCCTCTGTCCCTTCGGGTAGAGACAAAACAGGCGCGCTGCACAAGGCTTTCTTCAACGTCTGGAATGAGGTTTCTTGCTTATCACTCCAACAAAAGGGTACACCTTTCTGTGTTAGAGTGGTTAAGGGTTTGGCGATTCTGGAAAAGTTCTGGATAAATCTATGATAATAGCCGGCGAGACCCAAGACTTGTCGGATTTCTGTGGGTGTCATCGGTGTCGACCAATTCTCTATCGCTTTTATCTTGGAAGGATCTACATGAATACCCTCCTCGCTTAGAATGTGACCGAGGAAAGTTACCTTTCGAATCCAGAACTCACACTTGGAAAATTTTGCGAACAACTTCTCGGATCTAAGGGTTTCCAACACTATCCTTAAGTGTTGTTTGTGGTCTTCTTCACTTCTGGAGTAGACAAGTATGTCATCAATGAACACAATGACGAACTTGTCCAAATAAGGACGACACACCCGGTTCATCAGGTCCATGAACATTGCTAGTGCGTTGGTTAGACCGAAGGGCATCACTATGAATTCGTAGTGTCCATACCGAGTCCTGAAAGCTGTTTTTGACACATCACTCTCATGAACTCGTAGCTGATGGTACCCTGATCGAAGGTCTATCTTGGAGAAGTAACTGGCTCCCTGGAGTTGATCGAAGAGGTCATCTATTCGCGGAAGAGGATATCGGTTTTTGACGGTCAACTTGTTCAGCTCGAGATAGTCGATACACATCCGTAAGGATCCATCTTTCTTCTTGACAAACAATACCAGAGCTTCCCAGGGTGAGGAACTCGACCTAATGAATCCTTTATTGAGCAACTCATTGAGTTGACTGGATAACTCCTGCATTTCTGCTTGAGCTAAGCGATACGGAGACTTTGCCAAAGGGGTAGCTCCAGGAATTAGGTCAATACAGAACTCGACCTGACGCTCAGGAGGAATTCCTGGAAGTTCTTCGGGAAACACATCAGGAAAGTTACAGACTTCGGGAATGCTCGCGAGGTCTTTAACTTCCTGTTTCTCATTGATTACATGGGCTAAGAATGCAATGCACTCCTTTCGCAGGAGCTTTTGAGCTTTGATGCAGGAAATGATACGAAGATTGGAACTGAGTTTATCGCCATAGATTACGAGAGTTTGATCCGAAGGAAGGTTGAGACAGATGGCTTTTTCGAAACACAGGATATCTGCATGATTGGGACTCAAACAATCCATGACAATGATGACATCAAGGCTCTTTATGGAAACCGGCATGAGATCGATAGGAAATGAATGGTCATTCAGGGTAAGGGTACAACCTACGAATATCTCGTTAGCGCTTTCTTTCTCACCGTTAGCCATCTCGATGGTAAAAGTTTCAGTTAAAGGTTGGGGATTATGTTTTAGGTTATGTTTGAACGCATGACTAACAAAACTCTTTTCAGCACTCGAATTGAAAAGAATACTTGCATATGAGTTGTCGAGAAGGAACGTACCCGAGACTACAGTGGGATCGGCGACTGCTTCCTCCCGTCCTATGGCTAGGACTCTCCCGGTATTATCAGCTGTTGACTTCTTGGGGCAATTCCTTTTAAAGTGCCCAACCTCTCCACATTTATAGCAGGCTTGGCCAACGCCTGCTCCAGATGATTGATTGGCCGATTGGGCCGGAGCTTTACAGAATCGGACCATGTGCCCCTTCTTACCACAATTGGTACAAAATAGTTATCGGCAGGGGCCGAGGTTGTGGTGGTATTTGCACTTATCACACAGAGGGAGATTACCTGCATACCTGCTGGTAGAAGTTGGAGCTGTGGATCCCACAACAGAAGCAGCAGCAATGGGGTTGTTAGCAGCATGGACTGCTACAGTCTTTTGTCTCTTGGAGGATCCTTGGGAAGATTGACCCTTCTTCTTCTTCCAGAATTTTGTTTTCTCACCACTCCTCTTGGTCGGCTCAGGAGTGGTAGTGGTTTCCTCGACATCATCACTGTGATCAATTAGGGTTTGGGCTAAAGTCTTGGCACTATCATAGGTATCCGGACGGGCAGCCAAAACATGACCCTTTATCGGCTGGGTCAACCCCCAAATGAATCTTTCTATCTTTTTACTTTCAGGAGTGACTAATCTCGGGCAGAGAAATGCGAGATCATCGAATCGGGAAGTGTATGCAGCAATATCAGAACCTTTCATCTTCAGGTTCCAGAGCTCGTGCTCTAGTTTCTGCATTTCACCACGGGGACAGTATTCGGCTATCAGGAGTTCTTTCATGGCTTCCCAGCCCATGGCGTTGGCTACGGGTAAGGTCAGAGATTTGACTCGGCCATTCCACCAAGTCAAGGCTTTATCAATGAAGGTACAAGCTATGAACTTGACCTTATCAGATTCCGCACAGGCACAAATTTCAAAGATGGATTCGATTTTCTCGAACCATCGGGATAAGGAAATGACACCTCTAGTGCCATCGAAGGATGTTGGTTTTTGCATTCATGAAATCCTTATAGGAACCCTCCTTTCGGTGTCCCTGATTACTTTCTTGATCTTGAGTTTGAGTATCACCTCCTGAACCACCGGAACCACCGGTGTTTAATTGGGACATAGCAGCTGCCACCGCGGCGGTAACAGCTTCCTGAAATACCACGGGGTCAATTTCAGGAGGAGGTGGTGGCGGAGGGTTGTTGGTCTTTGAGCTGGGTCTCTTTCTGGGAGGCATCTTGAACTAATAAGATCAAGAAAGAGAGGATGATAAGTCCTCTGAATCTAATCGAGAGATATGACAGATATATATTCAGAATAAGCGATAAAGCAGGAAAGAGTTATCAAAACAGGTAAACTATCGCTAATGGAATGATCAAGGATCTATACGTGAACGAGGATTTCTACAAAGGATTGGCTCGAGAAATACTCACATAGTATTTCATGATTCGCTATGACACTGGCTCAATGTTTGTGGTATTAGGGTAAGTTTTAGGCATGCCGCATACCACAGTCACTCCCAATCACATGTTGGCCATGTCTCGAATGAATATAGTTGGCCAGGCTATATTGATCCTAGACACGACTACAGAACTGCCTAGGTTTAACCACAGTATACAACACCCATTTACTTATGTTTTGTTCTACTTGTATTTATGGATCTCGACGGTTCGGTATACTTATATACTTTTTGAAAATACTTATAGTTTGAAGATACTTTTAATTCAGAGTACTTAGGCCCTTTAGTGTTTATAGTTTTATACCATGTAAGGTTTGGTATACTTTATTCACTATAAACAAGAGCTCTGATACCAATCTGTCAAACCCCGAAAACCGAAGGCGGAAACATTTCCGGGGTTGACTCCACGTTGAGTATCAAATCCAATGCACATAGTAAGTAAAGTAAAACAACCATTACGTTACATATTGAAAAGTTTTACAATTGTTTCAAAAGCAAAGTTGTACAGTTGTGATACATAGTATATATATATATATATATATATATATATATATATATATATATATATATATATATATATATATATATAAACAAAATGAAAAAAGTCTTCTGCGCACTCCATCTTTGGACAAAAGAATCTTCGGGTACCTGTTCTAACGTTGACCTGAGAACACAAGCGGTTTGCAAATCAGCATAACGTTGGTGAGTTCATAAGCGGTTTTGTTTTGTGAAAACATATGGTTTCCTTTTCGTTTCTGAAAATGTTACACACACCAACGAAATCCCATATTTTCTTAAAAGTGTTGGTTATTTGTTGTCAAGATGTAAGTAAAGTTGTACACTGAAACACGTTTACCCATGTGAAAATGTACAGTTAGGTTATCTGGTTTGTTTTATTGTTCTGGTTATGTACAAGTGCGTTCCCAGGAAAGTCCCATACTTTCCTGAATGTGGGTTACCAAATGTAAAATATGTAAAATATTCCGGTTTGTTACACTTTTGTAGTTATGTAAACGTTTCCCCCAGGAAAGTCCCATACTTTTCTGAATGTTGGTTATCAATGTAAAAGGTGTATTCTGTAACCTAGTTATCTTGTGAAATGTGTTAAGTTATTCATCATTACTATTAAGTAAATCACTGTTATCCTAATTGTGAGTTCCATAACCATACGATAGACTAAATGTGGCAATAAGTAGTCCACATCACCTTATGAATTTCGTCACCCTTGAACCATTTCGGTTCGGCTGTAGCTAGCAGCCCGGTGTGGGGTACTCAGCCCCGTATAGATCTATACACTCAAGTCACGCTCCCTATCCAAGAGATTCTGGTTACGGGTGCAGTCCTCCACTCGTGTATCTCTGTGGAGTGTTCACCGAGGACATGTCTCCAATCATACACGACTAACAAATTTACTAGTAATAATACGATAGTCCTCCACTCGCGTATCTCTGTGGAGTGTTACCGAGGATAAAACAGTGTACAGGTTTTATGTTCAATGATTCTAATGTCATGCTTTTAACTGATAAAATGTGGAAAAACCATTTGTGAAATATATATAAAACATAACAGTTTAAAAATCCATTTCACAAATATATGTTTACGTGATCTGCATGTTCAAACGGTTATCAGTTGTAATAAGCAGTGTTAAAATCATATAAAATGTGAAACACACATGACAAAAAGTTTTGAGTACAAGTAATCCCTTGTACTTTGCTTGTGTTCCCCTTGAAAACAGTGAAAACAGTGAAAAAGGGTAGGGGTATGAACTCACCAGACAAGGAAATGCGACGGTTCCGGACACTAAACGTTGGCTCGGGACTTGATTACTCACGATGTTCCTATGTAAAATGAAATAATGTCCAAATATATCTAATTAGATTTACAATTACTAATTAGATTGAACATTACACTCCAATGAGCTAGAACACCTCAAAACGAGTGTTTGGAGTGACCCGGGTGGCATCTACGGACGTGTAATGATACGAGGGACTTGGGAATTGAGTTTACTCCTCAAGATTAAACTCCCTAATGATTTTTTGGCCATATATCCCCTACACACATGAGTTCACGGCCGTGAACTCATGTTTGGGTGATTTTGAGTGTTAAATGGCTTAAATGGATATGGGGATTGCTAGAATGGATTTTTCTAATGCCTTGGAATGGATTGAATGGACATATACACTAATTATGGGAGTTCCCGGCTGTAAACTTGGAGTTTACGGCCGTAAACTCTCCTAATCTCATATCATATTTATTTTGTGGTACTTAGAGCAATCACATGTGATTCTAGTTAATTTTCCAAGGCTTGGTATGACTTTAGGGCATCAAATGACACACAATTAGGAGTTTACGGCCCTGGAGCACATGCTATGGCCTTAAAGTCTCAAATGAAGAGTTTTGTTATGTTTAAGGTCTGCAAACTATTTTTAGATGGTTCTAGGATTTACCACAAGGCTATTGGTTAAGTTACAAGGCATTCTAACATGTAAAAGTGAGTTTACTCCCCATGTTTGAGGGGTTTACGGCCCAAGAACATACCTTGGCTGTAAACTCATGCTAACCCTTCAAAATCCAAGTTTAATGTGTTCTAAGTTCGGGTTTGAAAGCCTTAAGATCGTATCTAAGTCCCAATGATGTTTTGGAAGGGTTAAATTGCTCAAAAACCCCAATATTATGTGTTTACCGCCCAAGCATGCTCCTTGGCCATAAACACATGTTCCAGGTCAAAAATCATAATTTAAACACAGATTTGAAGGCCTAAGAGGTTAAACAACAAGCTAGGGAGGTTACCTCCATGATTTGGAGCCTTAATTCATTGATTTTGGACCTAAATCTTGAATGAGGAGAGAGGTTAGAGAGAGAGAGAGTAGTGAGATGAAGCAAAAGCTTCATATGAAGGCTTAGAACACTTTAAATAGTGTTTGGGATTTGGACACAGCGGAATTCTACCCGATACCGGCTTTAGACGGGGCTTTTGGTCGCACCCGGCCAAGTTGCCGTAACCCGATATGGTTGATTCTAGAAATGTTCCGATCACTAGATTGGGGTGTTAAAATGATTTCTAAATGCATTAATACACCCATTAAGTCATTTTAGATAATTACAATTTAATGACTTAATTAAATAACTAAATCGGAAACGAATTTGGAAATGACAATTGGTTGATCGAAATGGATTACAAAAAGAGTTACAAGCGATGATACGAAATTTCGGGTTGTTACAGGCAGATTGACCATGAAGAGCTTCAAGAGTTAAGTGATGAAGGAACCTCAAAAACCAGAACTCAACCAGAGGAGGAAACTCCTCTTGAACCAATTGACGAGTCCATACCTATGAGACGTTCCAATAAAGTTAGTATTCCACCTGTGCTATATGGTTTTCATATAGCATCTGTGGGTGGTACATTTATCACTGATAGTACATTGATAAATCTGGATGAACCTAACAACTACAAGGAAATTTTCAACTGTTCCAAGAACTCTTCCCATGACATCCTTAAGGCTTCTCCTCGTGGCATCGTATCTGCCAATAGCTTCCACCAGCTCAAGACTCCAGTTTTCAGTTGTCTTACGGCGAAGACGGTCTTCTGTTTCTCGCTATAGTTGCAGCTCTCAAACACCATTTCCATCTCGGAGATCCAATCCATAATGTCAACAGGCTTTGGGCTTCCTGAGAGACTTGGTGGTTTTGCACCCAAGAAATTCTTGTACATTCGCCCATCCTTGTCGTTTCTTCTCTCCGGGCCATCTTGAGTCCCCACTTGACTCACTTGGCGGCTGAAGTTCCCTTCCTCCGATTGCTCGGGAATCAGCTCGGGTTGCTCAGTGGGCATAGTAGGTTCGTCCCTATTTGACATCCTCCTCATTTCTTCCCTTTGTTCAGCTAGCATAGCCCGAATCATGGCTTGAACTCCAGCCATGGTGACTGGCTCAGGTGCAACTTCTTCTACAACAGGTATTTGCTGAACCACTGGGGGTTGGTTCCTATTCTCATTTGCATTCACATTTCCGCTACGTGTCCTTGCCATCTTGATCTATACACCGGATAAGGTGAATCTAACCTTTACTAAGGATTGACGTTTAAATCATCCTTATCACTCCGAAACGTTTACATGCTAGTTCTAATATCGTATTCGTACGTTTAGAATCCTAAACACATAAGGTCTCCAGATCCGGTCGGCGACAGACCATAGATCCGATCAAACTATAGCATAGCAAATCATTTAGCACATAAAAGCAATTTAGGCATCATTCCTAAAATAAGCTAGTACTCACACCTCACAATCATCGCTTAGCATTCTAAGTTGAAGTCTAGAAATTAATCCATATTCCTAGTTCGCTTAAACTAATGCACTGATACCAACTGTGACATCCCCGATTTTCACGGCCAGAAAAGACCGATTTTGTTTATGATTTATAGAAATCAGAGTACTTCATTTCATAAAAATGTTGCGGAATTTGTTCCCAGAAAAACACGATAAATACGTTATCAAAACATTTTCAAAGAAACGTATTTTATTCATTTCAAAACATTTGGGATATCATCGTTAATACAGAAACATAAGCATAAACAGAACTTACA
This sequence comes from Lactuca serriola, assembly GCF_051521515.1. Classification (NCBI taxonomy): domain Eukaryota; kingdom Viridiplantae; phylum Streptophyta; class Magnoliopsida; order Asterales; family Asteraceae; genus Lactuca; species Lactuca serriola. The sequence continues at coordinate 97,908,459 of NC_136412.1, read as the reverse complement.
TTTATTTACACTAGTGATCTACATCTCTTTAAATCTCTCAGTGTAATGTGACTTCATATCAACACCTGTGATATAAATAAAATGAGTGGGTCAGGTTGGGAAACCTGGTGAGTACATAGGGTTTTCAACCCATAATAATATAATTATTATGTTTAAACACTCAAACAATCAACCCAATTACCCATCCCCATTATCTTCTTTACTCTTAAGGATTTAACCTAAGAGTCATCTATCTTGCATTCGTTTATTCCGAAATTCCTTACTTCCAAGGTTATAGGACTGACACTAAATCCATAGCTGCCAATGTTCGTTCGTAAAGCACTAATTCCATAGCTGCTATAGTCTACTCTTCGGGTACTAAATCCATAGCTACCAGTGTTCATCTAATAGGTACTAAGTCCATAGCTACCAATTCCTAACAGGTACTAAATCCATAGCTACCAGCATCTAACTAATAGGTACTAAGTCCATAGCTACCAATTCCTAACAGGTACTAAATCCATAGCTACCAACGTCTAACAGGTACTAAGTCCATAGCTACCGGTGTTTGTCCAATAGGCACTAAGTCTATAGCTGCCAATGTATACTCTCATCATCTTATATCTCTCATCATTCATCTACCCATGTCATACCCAACATATTCGTATATATAAAATACGTATACAGTTTAAATCATTTAAAACATGTATAAAACGTTCATCCGGCATAGACACCAAGTATTCAGATAATATGCACACATAGCACGTAGTTTATATAAAATACTTCATATCTATGTGTAAGATGAAAGGGACTATGCACTCACCTGAAAGGTGATGACTCAGCACTCGGACAACACTTCGATACTCTCAAAAAAATTTCCTTCGATAAAACCTAGTACCAATACCACTAGGGTTTAGTCTAACGATAACCGCGACAAATTAATAGCCTGACTATTATTATTATTATACAAGCGTTAATAACACTCAATATAACTCATAATAATAGCCTAAATAATTATTTTAAGGACCTAATAACATTCCTATAATTATTTGAAAGCTATATTAAAAATTGCGTAAGCGTAGCACACTTACAGCGAATTTTATCGAAAACCGGAACTTATTTGGAGCAGCGTTTTGAAACCGAAAAACACTTTTTCTCGGGACTCCGGGAGCATCGGGGTTTAACTAGGGCTTAGGGGGGTTTAGATGAGCTAGAGAGCGAAAGTCTAGAGAGAGAGATATGAGAAATGTGTGTGAAATTCGGAGCACTGCACACCTCTTTTTATAGTGCTAGACTTCGGTCATTACGCTGGGCGTAGGGAGGCTACGCGGGGCGTAGTCCTCGGATAAGAATGCCAGCTTCGCACCAGCTAGCTCGCACCGATTCTTGGACCCGGACAAGATCAAGTACGCTGGGCGTGCCCAGCTTCGGACGCGGGGCATAACGCGAGACTTCGTGGCGATCATCGGATGCGAGGCGTGATCAGCAAGCACTGGTCTAGATCGTGCCACGTCATCGATTTAGCAACAGACTTTGCAATTTTCACTCTCGATTTCTAAAAATCATAACTTTCGTATACGAGCTCCGTTTTCGACGTTCTTTATATCCACGCGAAGGTGGGAACGTACTCTACAACTTTCGTTTAGACTTTGTCGGCTAATTTTGATCCTTTTTAAAATTTATATTATTAACGGGTCGGGATAGGATTGGTCCGTTAAATTCTCATAACTTCTTCATCCGACGTCGGTTTTTGCCCATCTTTTTCTCGTTACGCTACTCTTAACGAGATCTTCGATTCTCGTTTAGGTCGTTTCAGCCAAAAACTGCTCGATCTAACATTCGCATTTCGGGCTGTACACTGCTAATCTGAAACTTCGAAAAATCATAACTTCTTCTTACGAAGTCAGATTTGGGCGTTCTTTTTATCGATGTTCTTAGTTTAACATATTCTACGACTTTCGTTTAGAGCGCTAAGGCTAAATCTCCCTCTATCGTAAATTCACTATTTACGCTTCCCGGTGCCGTGCCAGTTCCGTCTCGAAACTTCGACGGGTCATAACTTCTTCGTTATAACTCAGATTTCGGCGTTCTTTATATGTACGAAAACCTTGTGACATATTCTACAACTTGGTTAAGATTATTTATTCTAAATAATCTTTTGTCGAAAAGTCATTTTCGACCCCTATTGCCTCTAATTTGACTAGCCCGAATTTGCGAGCGTTACATTATCTACAGGCACAGCTAGCTTTCTACCAAATTCATGCGATATAAAGGAGTAATTGGCTCCAGAATCAAACAAAATTTGGGCAGGCAATTCGTTTACGAGAAAGGTACCTGAAGCAACATCGGCTTCTTCTTTCGCAGCTTCGAGCGTCATCTGAAAGGCTCTCGCCTTCGGCTTTGGTGGTAGATTGGGTTTTGCTGCAACCTTCTTCTTCAGGCAGTCCCTCAAAATATGCCCTTCTTCATTGCACCCAAAACATACATTCTTATTGAAGGTGCATTCATTGGCATAATGCCCAGGCTTTCCACATTTGTAACAAGTAACTTCCACGCTGCACTTCCCAGCATGTTTCTTCTTACACTTCTCACACCACTTGGCTTCGGCTCCTCCTCCAAACTTTCTCGAACCAGTCTTCGAGAATTTGTTCTTTTTATTGAAACCTGAAGTTCCTTCAAACTTTCTCTTTTCGCTAACTTCAACCTTGTTGGCGGCTCTCCCTTTTATCATATCTTCAACAGACTTGGCAGCCCAGATAGCTGCCTCCAAAGTAAGTGCCTGACATACTGGTACCGCGTACTCCCATGGTAGTCCCTTTGCATACCTGTCACTTTTTGCCAACTCATCTGGGACAATATGCAAAGCAAAATCCATTTTGTCTGTGAAGTTATTCGTATATTGGTCAACGATCATACTCCCCTTCTGCAACGTTAGAAATTCGTATTCAAACTCAAGTACGTTTTGGGCCGAGCAGTACTTGCGCTTGAAGTGCACTAAGAACTTTGGCCAAGTTAATTGCAGTGGCTCATTAGGGCTTAGGGTTTTCCCCAAAGTGCTCCACCAACAAGCAGCACTACCCTTGAACTGACGTACTGCAAAGGTAGTTTGTAACTTGCCTTGGCAATCACAAGTCATGAAAGCCAACTCCATTTCCGAGATCCAGTCAATTACTCCGACATGATCATCTTTTCCATTGAAGGTCGATGGCTTGCAAGTCATAAAGTCCTTATACTTGCATCCATTTCTCTCCATCCTACCCTCGTGGTTATTCCTCCCAACCATAAGCGGTTCACTATAACCAACCGATCTACTGTTGTTCCCTTCTTCAGATCGATCGTCATTTCCTTCACGTTGTTCAACAGGAACTGAAGGTTCATCCCTGTCGTTCAACAACATTTGCCTCAATTCCTCCCTCGGTTCAGCCAACATGGTCTGAATCATAGTTCGTACTCCAGCCATGGTGATGGGTTCGGGTGCAGCTCCTACAATAGGCACTTGTTCCACCACTTAGGGTTGAGGTTGTTGGTTTCTGTTTGCATTTCCAGCTCCACTCCGAGTTCTTTCCATTACAATCTATATACCGAATAAAGTGAATTTAGGTCTTTATTCTTGTTAGACATGTCAATTCCCTTATCACTCTGAAACGTTTACATGTTAGTTCTAATCTTGTATTCATATGCTTAGAATCCTACACACATAAGGTTTCCAGATCCGGTCGGCAACAGACCATAGATCCAAACAAATAATGGCACACATGACAAACATATAGCATTTAGCACATAAGGGCATTTTTGGCATCTTCCCTAAAATAAACTAGTGCTCGTGTCTAAAATATGGTAGACACTCATCTCACAATCATCACTTAGCATTCTAAGTTCAAGTCTAGAAATTCTACAACTTCTTAGTTCGCTTAAACTAATGCTCTGATACCAACTGTGACATCCCATAATTTCTCGACCAGAAAAGACCGATTTAATTGATGCTTTTTAAAATAAAATCAGGGAAATCTTTTTAAAAGATGTTGCGGAATTGGTCCCCAAACAACATATGATAAAAGTTTATCAAAACCCTTCATTAAGAAGGTATATATTTTCCATACATATCAAAACCTCGGGATGTCATGTTCCAATATAGATCAAAAGCATAAACAAGACATTATAAGCCTTTCAACAGTTATTTACAACTACTGGCCTATAATCCAAAAATCTCTCGTCGTCCTTTGACTATGCTCGGGGTCCACTACCTGTAATCATAAAAACTGAGTGGGTTAGGCTTGGGAGCCTGGTGAGCATATAGGGTTTTCAACCCACAATAATAATATACTTATTAAGTTCACCAATCAACAATAACCCTGATTACCCATTCCCGTTGTCCTCACTTTACGTCCCTAAACACCTATCACAAGGGACTTAGCCTAAGGATTATCATCGGGATGGACACTACTGCTAAGGGGTTTCCTCAGCCATACATGTCCTAAAGGAAACCATGAGGGGGATGGAGTACGCTAATTAACATTTAATTCATCAACACCTACAAGTTGCGAACCTGCTAGTGTTCCACTGGACTGTCTAGAAAAGTCTGTGGTCGTTATCTATACTCTGCTAGATGACTACAAAAACAACAACGACAACAACAACAACATCGAGGCCTCTCACCATTTTAACACACATCAACTATTTCATCTACCCATGTTCTACCCAACATATTTTCTAGATAAAAAGCATATACAGTTTAAAACTTGTATAAAACATCAATTCAACAGTCACCTCAAATAAACAATTAACTTATTTACACATAACACGTATTTCAAGGTAAATACTTCATATCTATGTGTAAATTGAAAGTAACTACACACTCACATGATTTGATGATAATCGGGCAGTAATTCATTTCCTAAAACGATTGCTTCTAATAAAACCAGGAGTTTTATTGAGAAACCGGGCTTTGCAAAAGTCGGGCTTCGAAACCGTAAAGATAAATTTTTCGGGCTTCTCGGGCACTTCGTGGAGTATTCCGGGCTTTACAATCAATACCGGGGCTTTGCGGGATGTTAAGATGAAGAAAATATGGGTTTAGGGGTTAAAATTGACAAATTTTCAAAGTTACCCGGGAGGTCTCGCACCCTTCTATTTATAAGGGTGAGGCTTCTGATCGGATGGTCAGGAGGAAGACACGCGTCGCAGATCCGAAGCTCGCAGAGGAGGTCGCTCGCACGTGGCTGCGCATGGCTTACACTTGGGTCGCACCTGTGAGGGCTCGCTGGCAGCTTCTAAGTGGACCGGAGTCTAGGTCCGAGGTTCGGACCTAAAGCAAGAGGGAATGGGGACAGCGGGTGCGAAGGTCGGACACGCGGCAGGCATTGCGAGTCTCGGACTAGGCTGCACACGCGTCACTCCTCGGATGTGCCACGGCTTCGGATGACTCAGCAACTCGGTGACTCAGCAGCTTGGTGACTCAGCAGGACACGTGGCACTTTTTCAGCGAGGGTGACGTGGCAACTCGTGACTATGCGAATTTTCTCGATTTTCGCGCCAAAACTTCTAAAATCCATAACTTTCGCATACGTGCTCCATTTTTGACGTTCTTTATATGCACGCGTCGCTAAAATTACGCTTTACAACTTCCTTTTAGACTTCGTCAGCTATTTTTGACTTTAAATTTTATATTATTATTTTTAACAGACCGGGACAGGAAATCCGTTAAAAATTCATAATTTCTTCATCCGATGTCCGTTTTCGTCAGACTTTTTACCGTTGTGCTCCTAATGACGAGATCTTCAATTCTCGTTTAGGTTGTGTCGGCTAAAAATAGCTCGATCTAAAATAAGAGTTTTTAGCTGTCTACTTCTAAGCTGAAACTTCGAAAAATCATAACTTCCTCATACGAAGTCAGATTTGGGCGTTCTTTTTATTGAACTTCTTGGTTTAACGAATACTACTACTTTCGTTTAGATTACTAAGGCTAAAAAGTAGTTTATTGAAAACTCACTTTTTACGACATTCAGCACCGTGCCGGATTTGTCGCGAAACTTCGACATGTCATAACTTCTTCGTTATAACTCAGATTTTGGTATTCTTTATATCCCCGAAATCCTTGTTTCGACCACTACAACTTTATGTAAAGATATCGGGCTTATCTCACACTTTAATTTTGATGCTTATTTTTATTCTTAATTAATTAAGCCCTATTAATTAAGCATAAAACACATAATTCACATAATACTCACATAATTCCTTTTCATTTCGTCAGAACGAGTTACAAAGGTTAACCTAGACTATCAACTCAATATAAATGCCTAGGATAGAAACACGAGTGTTACATCTTTGATTATTTTGGGTTAATTCCTCAAGGGAAAAGCCCAATTCTTTTTGCTATCAACAATTTAGTGTTTCCTTAATTTGAGTTCTACAGCCTAGATTGCGAGAAATTTGGATATTGGGAATCATGTTCAAACCATGGCGACCTAATTGAAAAGATTATTTAATTAGATATTATCTGAATCAAGAGAGTTATAATTTTTGCCAAAGCACCAACTTCATTCAGCGTTAAGTCTGCATTGATCCTTAAGTCGCGTTCTAAATTAGCACTAAGTGTAAATTCGCCGCCTAATAAAGAAAAGATTAGGAACAATTTTTCATTTCCGGGTTGGCTACAACATTTGGAAAAGATATATTTTGAAATAAGAAGGGGTAGCACGAATGAAAGAGAAGCGATTGAGGGTAAGTTCCTAAAAATACGTACTAAGGGTAGGCAACAAAGTTTTGGTACATCTCAAATGTAAAGGCTAATTAAGTGTTGTCGACAAAATAAATTACGAAATGGTTGAGCATCTCCAAGGCTTAAATTACTACTACGGTTACTCTTACAATAATAAAACCCTATTCGAAGAATAATTATATTTAGAGAGTCATTGGTGCAAATGGAGGCGAAGAAAATTTATGATAAATTATATCACATTGTGTATATAGCATTTTAAGTGTTTAGAAGTGATTAAAAATCTCACTGTTATCAAAAAGTATGTTTAGAAATGATAATTAATCTCACTATTACCAAAATTTGTAATAATTCCAAGACAATGAAAATACATGTGTGGCGATCAAATAAAGTAGTAAAATAATATAAAGATTAATTAAGGTTTAAGGTTTAACTCATCATTAAAGGAATTTGTATAGAAATATTTGTATTAAACTTTTGAGAAATTGTTCAATTGTCTAAGTCAGGACAAATTCAAGTTTACTAGGAGTCAGAATACTTATGAAAACAAGTTTGAGAGTTTAGGAACTCACTGAAAAATGCAAAGTAAAATGCTATTTTAAGAAAGGTGTAAAAATGTTGATCTTTGGAAATAGTGCATTCTTAGTTTAGTGGTTCTACGAAAACAATCTGATAAGTTTAAGAAACTCTTTGATCGTTTAGATCTTATAATAGGTAAATCACGACAACGAAAAACACCAATATAAAACACAAGAATGAATCTGAACATGTCGAATGATTCAATTGATTCAATCCTCAGCAGAGCTCGATTAAGAACTTCCGCTGTAGAGGATATTAGGGTTACAAAAGATAAAGATCAAAATACTTGACAAATTAATTTCCAAATCTTACGTCCTAGGATGGATGCAAGCACCTATAAATACAAAACCCTATAAAATAACTCACGGATGGACAGGCCCATACCGGAGACTAAATGGACTAAATAGCGAGCCCAAGACGCAACACCTTCTGGACCTAACAATCTCCCCCTTTGCGTCAATTGGAGCGAGACTATCTCTTCGGCTTGCTGGGTCCAGCTGCAGGAACTTTCTTAGTGGTATTAAACAGACGTGGGATGAGAGCAAGGATAGTCTGTCTGAAGCGAATGTACCACTGGATCATATCATCGAAGTACTTCTTGTCGTCTGCTGAATTCTGCTTGCATCGATGAATGATACTTAGAACATGTTCCAAGCATGCGGTGGTGTAAAGGTGTTTGTCAGCCAAGGCGAACAGGCGTTTTTGGCCTTCGTTCCTTGTAAACATGACAGAATTCCGCTTCGGGTCAATTCTTCCCATCTGCATCATGTTCAAATCACTGGCAGAGCCTATAGGAGAAATAGTAGGCTTTTTCCTGAAGATGCTAGCGATCTCTTGATCCATCTTGACAACCTCCATAATGTAGAATACGAGCATCCTTTTGAAGTGATCAATAATTGGACCATACTCAGCTTCGTTGGTGAGGAGAATGTTGTGAAAAATAATCCAGTCATGTGGATTCAGATTGGGAAGATCAACAAGTGATATCGCGTGTTCAGTTTTAGCAGAACCCCTCAGTACTTTGAACCGAACGTTCATGAAGTTCCCCTCACGAAACGGCTTGAGGACCCGGACGTTGACGATCTTCTGAGCACTCCAAGTTTGATACTGTTGTTGAGCAGACTTTAGATAGAATTCGACGAGTTCCCTATCATTCTTTGGATGAGGATGAGGGACATCATCAACATTATCAAAGGCATGAAAGATGAAGGCTTTTCGGGTCAGTGGCATGTCGAACTGAGAATCGACAGAGTTGATACGATCCAATGAAGTTACTGGTTCGAGCCACAGAATGTTGGGGGTTTCGATAGCCTCTTTCAGAAGCTTCTCAAGAGTCCATGGAGGAAAAAGAGTTTTCCTACTCTCAAGAAGGTCATGAGCCTCCTTCATTTTCCTTTCGTTCGCCTCAGCCTCTCTGGCAACACGAGCGCTCATGTTAGCATCTTTATCACGACTTTGTTTCTTTAAGAGATCTGCAATCGTCTCTTTATCATCATCATCACTGTCTTCAGCAATTTTCTTTCATTTGTCTTTGACACCCGAACCTGAGGCTTGACCTGCTGGAGGAGGTTCGGTTGTTTTAATTGTTGTAGAAGTGGGAGGTGGTTAGGACTGAGACACATCTTCTCCCCCTTGTTTCGGATTGGACACGAACTCCAGGAGCCTTTCAAGTTTGCTTAAGAGAGCAAGGGCAGGAGCAAACTTTTCTACAAGAGTGCGCCTCACCAAGTAGTTCCGAATCGGATCGTGGGCTTCAATGATGTTGGAAAGGGCAGCGTGGACATTCGAAACACACGAAGAAATAACTTCTCACTCAGATCGAAGAGATTCAACTTCCTTTTGAGAATGGAAAAGCTGAAGACTCTTGACCTTGAGAGCAGTGGTCTTACGAGCGAGAGCGTCCATTACTGAGTTCTCGGCAGCTAGGTCTTCATGCTGCTTAGTCAGGCGCTCCTCAATAGTCGCCTTAAACGATGTGTTGTCATCACTGAGAGTTTGACGAAGACTTGCAAATGACTACAGTTCTGAGGCAACTGAGGTAGAGACTATAAAAGAGAAGTAGTGTTATCAAATAGTTTTTCGACTTTTTCGGTCGCAGCAGCACACGCCTTGGTGGAGGCGTCAATAGCAACAGTGGCAGAGTTGATATAGGCTTCATGAGCCTTAGTAAACGTATCAACAATCCCCTGAATAGAAGCCTCCAAGAAAAGGTTCTTCATTACCTACTAAGTGAGCAGGAGATGAGGGAGAGGGTGAGGGTGGAGGCTCGGTTGTGGAAGTGGGTTCAGGTACGGATGTATGTTCGGTAGTGGGAGTGGGTTCGGGTGCTGAAGTAGGAGCCCCCGTATCAGATACGTTGGTTCTAACTCCAGCGGTGGTTGTTGTAGTAGCTTCAGTAAAAATGGGAGATGGTAAAGGGATAGAAGTGGGTGGTATTTGAGTAGTGGAGGTTATGGGGGGAATGGAAATAGAGATGGAGATTGGGGGAGGAGAGACAGGTCTAGTGGAAACATGTACCTCAGGGGTAGGCCAACGTGGAGGAGTGTTACCATGTAGGGACTCTTCAGAGTCTGAACTCTCTTCCTCAGACTCACTGGAGGAGGAGGCAAGAATAAGCTTTCTCCTAGGTTGAGTCTTTCTCTCCTTTGGTGGAGGAGATTGAGCTGCTTTGGAGGGTTTGCGTTTCTTCGGAGAAGGACCTTTAGCTCCTTTGACAACCTTTTTGTCTTTTCCCTTGTCATTCTTCTTTCCTCTGGGAGCAGGCCGATCAGCATCATGAATTGATTGAATCATGTCAGGGGTGAGTTCTCTAGGACCAGAGCAACGAAACTCCTTGTTAGTCCCGATGATCCGGCTGTCTCTTGGAACATCCCCATACATTGACTCAGGGATTGAGCCAATAAACTGAAACTTAGAGGAATCAGATACAATTATCTTCGCATTTGTCATAATCCAGTACAACATTCAAAGACAAAACACATTGCTCTTCGATATCATTTTATCAAAGATCATGTGGAAGATGGGAATATTGAAATTCATTTTGTTAAAACAACTGAAAAACTTGCTGATATTTTTACTAAACCTCTTGATGAAAAATCATTTGTAAGAATTTTAGCAGGTTTGGGGATGATTGATGCGAATTCAATTTCAAAATACTAAGCATGAAAGGTTCATTCAGTAGTTATGAGTCAGTATTGTTCAGATTTTACTATTCATCCAGAGGCTTCGCATGGCTTCGCATCCACATTTCTTCGCATATGTGTTCATAACAACTAAGGTTAGGTTTACGATTCATTTTATATTTTTGATTTTGAAAAATCAAAAATCCAAAAAGATTTTATGTTTATTCATTTTTGTTTTTGAAAAATTCAAAAATCCAAAAAGATTTTATTTTGTTATGTTTTTAATTTTGAAAAATTTAAAATCACAAAAATATTCTTTAGCATGTTTTGAGTTTAGTCTAGCGCTTAATGCGAAGAGGTCATGCTTATTTGTTTGTATGTGAAGGTATTAATTTTTTTCAATTTGAACGAATTAGGATGTCCCTAGAAGCATGCTGCAGCATCTTGACTAAAGCCTCATGTGACTCTATGTGTGAGAAAAGAAAGCCTTAATGAAATTATCACATGAAAATTTCTTTCCAAAAGGCTTGTATTCACATCAGTCAAAAGAGCTAGCTTACTCTTCTCATATGAGTTAAGAGTTTTCTGTTTGGTCCACATATAACAGAGGTTCATTCACTCTTATAACCAATCTTTTTCATCTCAAAATTCTACACAAAAATCACACACAAAGACGTATGTCCGAGAGGTCTCTGATCAAACCCATCGAGACTTAGATATACAAAAATTTTGTGTTTATGATCTGACATCATGAGTCTGTGATGAAAGTGAAACCCAAATATCATAAACCTTGAGGAATTGACGGGGAACATTGTTCCAGATTTTAACAAAACTTTTGTTTCAGTACCAAAATTTCGAAACTCCAAATCATATTCAATTCGCATGTGTGGTCTTGATCAAACATTCGCAACCCACGATGTTTGTTACCCAACAAGATCCAGTACAATTTTTTTTTATGAATATGATTTTTGTGTGAGTTTTATTCGCAAATCATTGTCATGATAAATATTTTAATAGCCAACTTGTCACTGACTAGACTGGTCATACAAGTAATTTTATATACAATTTCTCACCTTATGTCAAGGTTGATATGTAATGAAATTTGAAACCAACCCAAAATTATCTCTTAAAAGAAGCTCTTTGATACTTATCAAAAAGTATTCGATTGTAATTCACGGGAAACTACACAAGCTGTTGATCATCTCTCTTGATGATTAACGAAGCAACCTTTGCCTGGGGTTTAACTGCATTTGTGTCAAATTGAATTTTTTTTGACATCACAGACTTCCAAATTTTTTTTATTGTTTCTCATCTTATTTCCTTGGAACACAGCACTCACGAAATCCTTGAGGTTTTGAGTAAGACCAACTCAGGCTGATGATTTCGAAAATTTGGCATATGAATTTACTTTACATCCCAAAAGTGAAAGAGCCTTGCCTCTATACGAAGGGTTTTAACGGTTCAAATTCTATAACGGGAAAATTGACAGGCTGTGTACTCAAGATGGTTGGTATTATGTCCGGTTTTCTAGGAGATGTGACAGTTACTTTTTGAAGCATGGCTATCTTTTACAGTCATGGTCCGATTTTCAAGGTGCCACATCGGATAACATTAAATATATCCCGCTTGAATTTCAAATTGATTTGGGTAACCTATAAAAGGTGGATCAAGAACATTGTATACGGTTACGCGAACAAACCTCTCCCAATCCTAAAGATCTTCCAACTCTTTCAACTTCATCTTGTTAAAACTCTTACAATGGCCGGTACTCAATCAAACACTGATGAATTTCTCTCATAGTCACTCATGAAGATCCAAAGCACCAACTATATGGTTGATCCCAATGTCTCTTCATACCCAGAGGGATTGAAGATGTTAATCGTAGCCTTGAAAAGATCTCCTCTGTCTACTGCAATGTTTAATTTCTTCTCAGTTCCGATGACTTGGTTGTCCTTGGCAGCATCATCAGCCTCATACAACTATGCAATTGATGTCATTACCTTCCATATGATGAACAAAAAAAGGGTCAAACTCACCAACAAAATGTTCATCGAGTTCTTGAACATTCCTAACAACCCTCCCTTTTTCAAACCGCTAAATTCCCAAATCATCTTTATGTTCAATGAAATGGGTCATCGGCCAGCATTGGAGAAGATTAGCGATTTCAAAAAGTCTGGATTACCATGTATGTGGAATTTTCTATTTGGGATTTTCCTCAGATGTTTGACAGGAAGATCAGTAGGTCTGGACAGGGGACGAATGGAAGTATACGCAATGGTGATGGGCTTATACTATGATCTTAATGTTGATTATGGAACTCAGCTGTGGAAAGAGTTCGTAAAAAGTTTGGAAAACACCAATTCTGAGAAAGGTGTCTCATGTGCAAGATATTGGAGCCTTATTTTGGAAAAGGTGTATGAAAAAGAGGGTATTCCAGTTCCAGAGGATGCTGAGGTTGCAAAATTTTCAATGTATCAGTTTCCGAAGGAGGTGGAGGATGATGAAAACATTTTTTCTCATATTGCTCGCATTCTAGATGCGATGCTTCGCAAAGTATCATCCACTCACAAAGTGTTGATACGCTACATGAAGACTTTTGATCCAGCTGTGGAGACTGGAATTTTGTTAGAATTTACTGCCAAAACCCCAAAGAAGAAGAAGGCCATCCAGAAGGACGAAATTGTTCATTCCTCGAAACAAGGTCAAGAAGAAAAGGTTCAGATAGAGGAGACCTTGTCAAAATCAAAGAAGGAAACAATACCCTCAAAATCAGGGGTATTGAAAAAGTTTTGAAACACAGAAGTTAGCAGTAAGGGGGTGACAGTTCGCAATATACCAACTCCTGTATCTCCAGGATCTAAGAGGCAACGCACTCAGGATGTTGCGAAACAAATGCAACAAACCTTGTTGAAGAAGCGAAAGTTGATAATTCGCAATGAGTCTTCAGATGAAGAGGTGGTTCCAGACACTCCACCAGTTTCTACACCAGTAATCGTTTCTCTTCCACCTGTGTCTAATATACATGTTTCACAAATTTCCACTCAATCACTTGAAATAGTCACTACCAAATCAGTTTCTGAGGAGGTACCTATTTTCGATACGGTTGTCAACGTATCTGATACGGGGGCACCTGTCACAAGTGTTGAAACCACTCTGCCAATTAGTCTACCAGTCACATTACCCATTTCATTACCATCTGTATCATTTTCAACTACTACACTTTCCACAACCTCATCCATTTTTGATCATCCTCTACAAAACCCATTTACAACCTTATTTCCCTCACAATCACCTGAAACTCCTCAACCTTCGCAACCCATGTCTGATAATGAAACCAAAGGAGGAGCTATTTGAGGAATATTTGAAGATATTCACTTTGATTCAGAGGAGGAGGATATACCTGATCATATGCTTATGACAAGAAAGAAATTCAAAATCCTGAATCATAAGTTGAATGCCATTATTCAGTCACAAGCTGATTCTGACAGAATGTCATTTATCTCAGCAATGGAGGTTGATGTTATGCTCAAGGCTGCTGAGAAAAGAATATTGGATAAGGTTGATCAGATAGACAAAAGAAATGAGCTTCACATTAAAGCTCAAGGAAGTTCATTCAATGGAGTCGTTAAAGATTTACAATCTGTAGCAAAAGAACGGCATGTTCTGTTTGTGCAGGATGTAAAGAAGGTTCGGGAGGATGTAAACTTCAAGATTGAAGAATTAAAGAACGAACTTGCGAAGGAGCTTCAAGATATTCATTCTCAACAGATTGAAGTTCAAAAGAGGGTTGATGTAGTTGTATCAGACATCAATAAAGCTATTGATGCTCCTATTTTTGATGCGAATCACAAAGAAAATATGGCAAAGTATGTTCAGTTGATTCAAGTGGTGACTGAGTTGAAGTCCTTGATTTCGCAATCTTCATCTCCGTCTATTCTCACTCCTTAATTCTTGTCTCTCAAAGTTAACACTTTGGAACAAGCAATTCAAAAGACACTTGTTCCGATTGCGAACTTCATTTCTTTACTTCCAAAGAGCGCCTCACCTGCTTTCACAGGGGTGCAAGGGGGAGAGAAAAATTCAAGTAAAGAAGATGATGCGAAGACCGTGGGGAAAGTCATATCTACTCAGCTTAAAACTACTCTTCCAATATTGACAAGGCCGATTTCGTCAACAACAATAACCACAAGACCAATTGCCAAAGGAATATCGATTGGGGCAAAAGAAGGAAGTTCTAGTTCGAAACCTCAAACTGATAGTGTGGGAAAAGGAAAAGGAATTTTATACGAAAAATCGAAGGAAGAGAAGAAAGCTGAAGTAGAGGCTGAGTTGGAAAGAACGAGGCAAGTTCAAAGCATTATGAGTCAAAGGGCAAGTGATCCTCCCACGATGAATAAAGGAGATCCTACGAAGCTATACTCTGATGAAACTATAGAGTCAAAAGTTGTGGGAAGGGAGATGTATGAATTCGAGAAGAAGCCAAAGAGAAGTTACGATATTGCGAATTCAGAAAATGTCAGTTGGATTTTCCGATTAACGAAATGCTTTTCATTACAACTCAATAAAAGATTAGTGAAAAGTTCGATAATGCTGATGACTACATACACATGAAAATCAGATTTCATGTTGTATTGGGGAAGAATCCAGATGAAGTATGGTCTTTAATGAAGATCAAAAAGGTATTGACCATCAAGAAAGATACGATGTTTGAAGACATGCTTCAGAATTTTCATTATTTTGTTATTCGAGCTGATAACAAACAGTATGATTTCACAATAGCTGACTTCCCTCTGATGAATTGCAATGATTTGATTCAAGTGGCTCTCATTTTGAAACATATGGAAGAGAATAAGCTCAAAGGATCTGAGACTGGAGTGTTTAGAATCGGTTTCGCACATGTCAAGACGTATATCGATAATTACTTCGATTGTTTGCCATTAAATGATGAAGAATTGGCAACTACTTTGGGAAGAGAAGTGAACGTTCCTTGGGAAGAAACCTTGACCCAGTCAGCATTATCAAAGTATGTTATTGGGGAAATATGCCTGAAACCTTTCGGCATGGTATTTTCAGGGAGAGATACGAAGGGAAAGCCCAAGAAATTTTTGTTCAAGGTCTCAGAGGTTGAAAGATATACTTCTTCGCAATATACACACTTTATTGTTCGTATGAACAACTGCAAGAAGAATAATGAAGGAGACAAGAAGGAGCTAGAGAAGGTGATTTCCTGGTATGGAGAAGTGCGAAAGACAATTCACTCAGCTGTTCAAAGGCTTATGGACTGAATAGCTTCGACTGTTTACAAAGGGGGAGATTCTAGAGGTTGAATTGTAAAAGTCGAAATGTTTGTTTGTTTAGTTTCGCATTTTTAGTTATTTTACTAAGTCAGTTTTATGCGAAGCATATTGTAATAGACTTAGTATATTTTTTGTACACTCAGGTGTCCTATAAATAGGGACTGAGGATAGAAGTAGAAAAAAAACTTTTTCTCTCGAGAATTCTTTCTGCTTAAAAGTTTTGTAATCAGTCTTCATCAATATAAGATCTGATTAATATTTACTCTTTGTGTTCTCACTTTTCAATCATTCAATCATAATTGCTTTCTGATTCTCGATAACAATTCTCTTCAATGTGATCAAACTCTCATCAATGGCACCACTCATTCAAATTCTCAAACTTCATCCGAAGTTGATGAAGAAATTGTTGTTGAAAACCCCGAAGTCTCAAAGGACTTTCCATCTTTGTCCTCAGACCATAATGTTCCACACAATAGTCAATTGTCCCAGAAGTGTCCCACCGCAATCTCATCGAAAACTTACTCTACGGTAATCAAATCATCTTCACCGCAGTTGAATAACAATGACTGCAACTCTTCAGTTCAAGGAACTACAACTCTTCAACCGATTTTTCACAAATTACCAATAGAAAATTTTGAAGTAATGCTCTCAAACTCCAGAATCCTCAAGTTCTGATGATTCTTGTCCGCGTTTTCAAAATTGTTCAAAAAATCTCAGAAAACCGTAGTTGAATAACAATGACTGCGGATCACCAATTTTTTTTTGGCAAAAAGAGCTTTCAAAAAAGAAATTAGATCTAGAAACAAAAGCAGACCAAGTTTTTCAAAAAATAAGAGACATGTGAGAATTACAAAATCCAGGAGTCCAGAAAAATTTGTTTTCACAAATTACATTTCAAAAAATTCTTCTTTCATGAAAATAAACAAAAAGGAAAGTTCAATCTCAAAAGCCACTCCTGATACTTTTGACACAACCCAAAAAGGTGTCAAATTTCTAAGAAACTATGTTTTTCAAGTCTATTCCCAAAATGACCCCTAGTGAAAAGGAATTTACCCACTCCCACACTCTTAAAATCACATCAACACAAGTGGCAAGGAATTTTACCAAATCCACCTAGAGGAACTCAAAGATTCCCACGTTCAAAACCTCGTTCAAAACAAACTTTTCAGAAATCAAACGTCAAATCTTTCAGAAGTTACCCACCTCGGACCAATTTCACATCCAATTCACTCCATAAACCGCTGACCAAGCACAATGTAAGATTCAATGACAAACCCTCCTTTTGCAAATGTCAGTGCAGTTGTCGAAAGTTTTTATCTCATGACAAGTCAAATAAAAGTAAGAAATCTCGTACTTTTCATAAACCTCGTAATAATCCAAATCTGAACAAACACCCATGATTAGTTCTAAAAGTTGACAAAAGACCTGTCCATGCAACCTCGGACCATGCATCATTTAATAATACATCAATCGTCCCTGGCTCCAAACTTGTTTGGATGCCTAAACTAACCGTGTAATTCTCAGGACTTGTGCAAGGAGGAACACGAAGAAGAATGGTTAATTGACACTGTCTGCTCCTTACACATGACCGGAAGGTTAGACTACCTTCGGGATTTCAGGCCTATATGCAATGGTGGAAATGTCACGTTTGGCAACAATGCAAACGGAATCATCCGAGGTTACGGTGTTCTCACTACGGGGAACGTTTCAATTCAGAAGGTTGCTTATGTAGAGGGTCTTAAACACAATCTCATCAGTGTTGGCCAACTATGTAAAGCAGGACATCGCGTTGAATTTAACAATCAATTATGTTACATAAATACGAGTGATCGTAGCACTTGCTTAATCAAATCTCGATCCGAAGGCACGATGTACCCTCTGGATGTTTCTCTCATCATTCGTAAACCACAACTGTGTTTTCTATCCAAAGCTGTATCCGAAGTCTGCTAGCTATGGCATCGCAAGCTAGCTCATCTCAACTTTCGGTACATCAACAACCTCGTCACAGGAGAACTAGTATGTGGTCTCCCCATTCTCAAATTCAGCAATGTTACTGTTTGTCCAGCATGCGAATGCGGTAAACAATCAAAAGCAAGCCATCCTTTGATAATGGATTCTACTATCTCTGAACCACTGGAGCTATTACACATTGATCTCTACGGTCCTTCAACCGTAGCCAGTCTTCACCACAAAAAATATATATTGGTTATTGTTGATGACTATACACGCTTCACATGGGTCTTCTTTCTTAGACTCAAATCAGAGACACCGCAGATCTTCATTAATTTCATCAAAGAAATCGAACTTCAAATCAAGCTTCCACTCAGACGCATCCGCAGTGATAATGGAACGGAGTTCACTAATCACCCTCTCAACAGTTTCCTAGTTTCCAAAGGCATCTCTCATAATTTTTCAGCACCATATACACCGAAACAAAATGGTGTAGTAGAAAAAAGGAACCACACACTCGTTGAAGCAGCCAGATCCATGCTTAACTTCGCCCAACTTCCTCTCTACTTCTGGGCCGAAGCAGTAGCAACCGCATGATTTGTTCAAAACAGAAGTATTGTGTGTAAGCGTCTCAATAAAACACCATATGAAGGTCTCAACAATCGCAAACCCAATGTTCGTTTCTTTCATATCTTTGGATGCAGATGATGGGTTTTGAGCATTCTAACACTTCCTAAGTGTACATGCAACCATAATAACCTTGGATCTATGTTTGTCTAATTATCATGCAAATTTGAATTTCCAAGGTTATATTCCTATCTAGCATACATGGGGAATAATTTTAACTTGAATGAAAGATAGAATAACTTACCTTGTTGTTGCTTATGCTCCTTGAAACCTTGTGAGCCTAGCACCCCAAGTGTGATGCCTCAAATGCTTCACACAACACCAAATGCTCTTGGAAAGACTTTTGAGATAATACACACTTCTTAAAATCGGCCAAGCCCTCTAGTTTCTTATGTGTAACCGATTTTGGTGGAGAATGGGACTCTTATATAGTGTTGACACATCTAGGGTTACACCATGTAAACCCTAATGTGTCATGACTCTTCATTTCCATGACCCATGGGTTTGTAACTCCCATGGAGCATCCATGGAGCATCCTATGGGTAGCACCCAACTTGATAATCCATGGAGCCTCTTAGCCCACTATACAAGATATGAATGATTTACATAATCAACCCATATATTTAATTAGTTATCCTTTGATCACTTAATTAATTCCAAATTAATTCTTTGATCAAACTACTCAAATAATATTATTAATATATTGGAACTTATAATATATTAATAATCTCCAAGTGTTATTTCTCTCATTTAGTCTATCCAATTGCATGGTGCCATGAAACCCAAATGGACGATGATGGGTCGGGTCAAGTACACACCCGAAATAGTTATGGACTTAGACACCTTATCCAACAGTCTCCCACTTGGATAAGTCTAATAACTATAACTCCAGTACTTCAGGAACCGACCGGCAATCGTAGCTCTTTCAAGGTCTCTCGGAACTGAGAAGATGATGGTATGCCATTTAAGATAAGGGATCATATAATCCTCCGTTCTAGATATCAGCCGGACAAATACATGGAACAATGTCTTACTTATTGTCCAGCAGTTTGTTTCTCGATTTCCGATTTGTTTGACAAAGAACTTAATTGAACAAATCAACTTAGTTCTGACCGGGCCCGGTACATAGGTCAAAACAAAATCATCGAGGGGCCCAGATATCAGCTTCTAATTCAAGAAGGAACAGATAAACTTCGACTCATATGTTTGTTCTACCACTCATTGAATTACACACAAAAGCACGTTTTATAACATCGAGTTACCAATGCGTTTTCGTACAATCAATGCATAACCAACTTGTAAGTAACAAATCATATCTCTAGGTTTGAAGACTTATATGATATTACCGTCTCACGATCACTCGAGATAGAATTCCATGAAGTGATTCCAGTGTGCATGGGTTGAGTCCAATGCTCAGACCTTATGAGCACTCATGATTGTTGTAGCCTTGTCCAACACCTTAGACCTCTGCAACCAATCATGACAGTCTTGATTCATACCTACTTCCGACATATGACCGACTGTGGAGGTTTGAATAATATGTTATACCAAACAAAATTTTTCTGGAAGTCAACACATGCAAAAGAAATATAGTAAACGATCAACAAGAGATAGCAACACTTTACTCATAAATAAAACACCTTTTATTCATCATCTAATGTCAGTTACACTTTACAAATTTCTAGGTTATCTAACTACTAAATCTAATATCATCCTTCAGCCCTATGCTCCGAGCATGCTGGAGATGCTTAACCCGAGTCAGTCCCTTCGTGAGGGGATCTGCTGGGTTCTCATCTGATGATACCCTCTTTGCCACGAGGAGTCCTTCTTCTATTCGATGTCTGATAAAATGGTATTTTCTGTCGATGTGTCTAGATCTCCCGTGATCCCTTGGTTCCTTGGCTAAGGCAACATCACTTTCACTATCACAGAAAATCTCCATTGGCTCTTTAATAGCTGGTACAACTCCAAGGTCTCCAATGAAGTTCTTCAGCCATATTGCCTCCTTTGCCGCCTCGCTAGCTGCAATATACTCTGATTCACAAGTTGAATCAGCCACTGTCTCTTGCTTGGAACTCTTCCAAGAAATTGCTCCTCCATTTAGGGTAAAGACCCAACCCGACTGAGAGTGGAAATTATCCCTATCAGTTTGGAAGCTAGCATCACTATACCCTACAACTCTCAAGTCATCACTCCCACCGAGGGTAAGGACCCATTCCTTAGTCCTCCGTAGGTACTTGAGGATATTCTTTACCGCAGTCCAGTGTGCCTTGCCAGGGTTCGCCTGATACCTGCTAACCATGCTCAGGGCAAAGGCTACATCAGGTCGAGTACACGTCATAGCATACATGATCGATCCTACAGCCGAAGCATAAGGTATTCGACTCATTTCTGCTATCTAAGCCTCAGTGCTAGGGCTTTGTATCTTACTCAATCTGGTGTTGTTCTGGATGGGTAACTCTCCTTTCTTGGAATCCTGCATGCCGAATCTCTTCAGCACCTTATCCAAGTAGGTACTCTGACTAAGTCCAATTAGTCTTTTACTCCGATCTCTCAAGATCCTTATCCCTAGAATATAGGTAACTTCTCCTAGGTCCTTCATAGAGATACACTTCCCAAGCCAGGATTTAACTTCCTGCAGAGTTGGGATGTCATTTCCTATGAGTAGTATGTCATCCACATACAACACCAAAAAGCTAACTATACTCCCACTAGCCTTGACATACACGCAAGACTCATCTTCACTCCTAGAAAAGCCAAATTCCTTGACCTTTTCATCAAAGCAAAGATTCCATCTGCGAGGTGCTTGCTTCAATCCATAAATGGATTTCTCTAGCTTACACACTCTATTAGGGTACTCGTTGCTGACAAAACCCTCTGGCTGACTCATGTAAACATCCTCAGCCACCTTTCCATTAAGGAAAGTGGTTTTGACATCCATTTGCCATATTTCATAGTCATGAAATGCAGCTATGGCTAACAGAACCCGAATAGACTTAATCTTGGCTACTGGAGAAAAGGTCTCATCATAGTCCACTCCAGGAATTTGAGAGAAGCCCTTTGCAACCAGTCTAGCCTTATAAGTGTGTACATTACCATCCATGTCGGTCTTCTTCTTGAAGACCCATTTGCACCCTATTGTCTTACGACCTGGTACATTCTCAACCAAGTTCCAAACTTGATTGTCATACATGGACTGTATTTCGCTGTCCATTGCCTCTTTCCACTTGGCTGACTTAGGGCCTGCCATGGCTTCCGCGTAACTGTTAGGTTCATCCAGACCTATCAATGTCTCATCACTGATAAGTGTATCTCCTTCTGCAGTAATATGGAATCCATAGTAATGCTCAGGAGCATTCCTAACCCTTGTGGAACGCCTCAGAGGTATAGACTTGTCAATTGGCTCAACAGGAGTTTCCTCCTCAAGTTGAGTGCTAGGGTTTGAAGTTCCTTCACCGCTTGACTCTTGAATTTCTTCAAGATCAACTTGCCTCCCACTGTTTCCTTGGCTTATGAACTCTCTCTCTCTCTAAAGAAAGCCCTCCTAGCTACAAAGACCACATTTTCACTAGGTATGTAGAAGATGTAACCAAAGGATTGTTGTGGGTAGCCGATGAAAATACACCTCTCGCTTCGGGGTTCGAGCTTATCATGAGTCGTGCGTCTCACGAAAGCCTCACAACCCCAAATTTTGATGTGGTCTAGTTTGGGTACTTTACCAGTCCACATCTCGTGAGGAGTTTTGGAAACTTTCTTTGTAGGGACTAGATTAAGAATATGGGCGGCAGTCTCTAAGGCATACCCCCAGAATGAGATTGGTAGCGAAGCTCGACTCATCATGGAACGAACCATATCTAACAAGGTTCGATTATGCCTCTCAGCCACACCATTCAACTGTGGTGTCCTGGGAGGTGTCAATTGTGAGACTATCCCACATTCCCTTAGATAGTCAAGGAACTCTAAATTAAGATACTCACCACCACGATCGGATCGAAGCATCTTAATGTTCCTGCCCAATTGATTCTCGACTTCCTGTTTAAATTCCTTAAACCTTTAGAATGTCTCTGACTTATGCTTGATCAAGTAAACACATCCATATCTACTATAATCATCGGTAAAAGTCAAACAATAACGATTAGCATCCCTTGTGGCATGTTTGAATGGTCCACACACATCCGTGTGTACAAGGTCCAACAAACCTTCACCCCTCTCACACGAACCTGTGAAGGGTGACTTTGTCATTTTTCCAAGTAAGCATGATTCGCAACTATCATCTGACTTTAGGTCAAATGACTCCAAAACTCCATCCTTTTGGAGTTGGCCTATGTGTTTCTTGCTTATATGTCCAAGACGACAATGCCATAATGATGCTTTATCCAAGTTATTATTATTAATAGAATCAATACACAAAACATTATTTCCTAAGCTATCTATAACAGATACAGCTTCATACACACCATCACAACGTAATGCTTTAAAATAAAGAACATTATTAAAGAAAGCATCAATCGAACCAACTTCATTATTAAACGAAAAGGTAAACCCTTGTTTGTACAAAGCATGAAAGGAAATAATATTTCTTTCCATTCCTGGCGAATAACAACATTTATTCAAATCTAAATTAAACCCACTACTTAGCGATGAAGTATAAACTCCAATCTTGGTAACATGTAAAGCTTTCCTATTCCCCATGATTAAGTTTATTCTTCCTTGCTCCACATTCTCACTTCTTCTTAGTCCCTGCAAGTCACAACAAATATGAATACCACAACCGGTACCAAGGACCCAAGATTTAGAATGGGGTGAGTTATTAGAAATGATAGTGTAAATACCTGCATGGTTGGGTTTAACTTTCCCATCCTTCACATCTTGCTGGTATTTTGGGCAGTTCCGCTTCCAATGTGATTTGTCATGGCAATAGAAGCATTCAGCCTCTTTTGGGTCAGAAGAAGGAGTGATGAAACCTTTCTTGGTTCCAGTTGAAGAAGAGCCATTAGGGTCCGAGCCTTGGTACCCTTCGAAGAGCTCTTTCTTTTCTTCCCTCGACTTTTCCCAATTGCCAAAACCGGAGTAGAGTTTTGAGTAGGAGTGTTAACAACCGACTTCCCCTTAAGACCTGTTTCTGCGGTCTTGAGAAGTCCCTGAAGTTTGTTGAGTGTGACCTCTTCCTTATTCATGTGATATGTCATGCGGAATTGATCATAGCACGATGGTAAGGAGTGCAAAATGATATCTATTGCAAGCTCCTCAGGGAAGTTCACATTAAGCTTCAACAAACGATCCACATACCTTTGCATTTTCTGCATGTGGCTCGTGACGGTTTCCCCGTCCTTCATCATGGCTGTTATCATGGAGCAGATGATTTCATACCTCTCTTGTCGTTCACTTTGATGGTATCTTTCCATCAAATCTTGGTGCATTTCATAAGGGTAGAAATCCTCATAAGACTTTTGGAGTTCCGCTGTCATCATGGCCATCATGATGCATGCCACTTTCGTAGCATCCCTTTCATGTGCCTGAAAGTCAGCGATCTCCTAGGGAGTTGCAGTGGTCTCATCAATCTCCTTAAGCTCCTTGTCAAGGACATATTCTTTGTCCTCGTAGCGGGTAATCATCCTGATGTTTCTGATCCAATCATTGAAGTTGGACCCATCAAAAGTAACATTCCCACACAAGTTCATAAGGGTAAAGGAGCTATTAGGGTTAGAGCCAGAAGCAGCATTGTTTGAAGACATCTGAAAGAAATGGACAAGATTAGTTTAGATATTAGGAGAGTCCTTAATAAAACACCCAAATGTAATATTAAGGCTAGGATCCAATCACAATATATTATAACTTGGAAGAGGTATGCCGTAATCCAAGCTATAACATATTTGAAAGGTAGGTGAATGACGATTCACCAATTCCCACCACGAAAACCGAAATATTAAATATTAGGTTTTTGATTGGTTCTTAGAAATTCCTAGATTCTTTGAGATTCAATGAACTTTTCAAAGGCATGTTTCAATCTCGAGTGTGCCCTCCAAGTTTTGTGACTGGGATACCGAGGATCACAAAACGAGGTGTGAAGTAACCATGCAAATCACTTGGTACCCTTAATGTTTATCACTAAATCGATGTGCCGGTAAACCACACACGCTCCATCGATACTATAATAAACCTTAAGTCACCCTTTACTTACCTTGTTAAGTCCAAGTTAGTGTGTTGGTTAACCACACACGCTCCACCAACAACTTAAACAAAGTGTAAAGTGTAATTTCATGGATTAGCACCTTATTCACATTTTTCCTAAAGTAACTAAGATTGGGAATTTAATAAAACATTTAGTTACTTTATAATATTCATCATACTTTTAATGAGAATTTATAAGTCCTTGTCTTACCCATTCGGCTAACGACCCTCCACCGATCAAGCAAGCGGTGGGTGAGAGTGGACACCCATTAAGTTGCCATTTTATAGGCAACAACCTTATACCCACCTTATAGACCAGTTTCGTGAATGAGGCGTACTAGCGGTAAAAAGACTTTGTTCTTATACATATATATATATATATATATATATATATATATATATAATTATTAAATCATAATAATATAAGTATAAGGGTTGAATTTTAACTTTTAAAATTCTAAGGGTTGGAACTAAAGTTTTTAACTTGACTTTACTTGTTCCAAAACTTGAGGGCAAGTTTTGTAAACTTTCAAAACTTTTCACTTCTTGTAACTTATGAGTTTAAAAGAGTAATAAAATGAAGACTCTTCATTTTTCCAGCAACTAAAGTCGAAAATCTGCACTCTGTCGACCCTACTCGCCGAGTGCATTAACCTACTCGATGAGTAGGTTGAAGATACAAGTGAACTCGACGATTCCAGCAGTCAGACAACAAGTTTTTCGACTTTCTTCAACTTTTTAGCACAAATAACAAACAAACAAGCCTAGGCTCTGATACCACTGATGGGTTTTGAGCATTCTAACACTTCCTAAGTGTACATGCAACCCTAATAACCTTGGATCAATGTTTGTCTAATTATCATGCAAAGTTGAATTTCCAAGGTTATATTCCTATCTAGCATACATGGGGAACAATTTTAACTTAAATGAAAGATAAAATAACTTACCTTGTTGTTGCTTATGCTCCTTGAAACCTTGTGAGCCTAGCACCCCAAGTGTGATGCCTCAAATGATTCACACAACACCAAATGCTCTTGGAAAGACTTTTGAGATAATACACACTTCTTAAAATCGGCCAAGCCCTCTAGTTTCTTATGTGTAACCGATTTTGGTGGAGAATGGGACTCTTATATAGTGTTGACACATCTAGGTTTACACCATGTAAACCCTAATGTGTCATGACTCTTCATTTCCATGACCCATGGGTTTGTAACTCCCATGGAGCATCCATGGAGCATCCTATGGGTAGAACCCAACTTGATAATCCATGGAGCCTCTTAGCCCACTATAGAAGATATGAATGATTTACATAATCAACCCATATATTTAATTAGTTATCCTTTGATCACTTAATTAATTCCAAATTAATTCTTTGATCAAACTAATCAAATAATATTATTAATATATTAGAACTTATAATATATTAATAATCTCCAAGTGTTATTTCTCTCATTTAGTCTATCCAATTGCATGGTGCCATGCAACCCAAATGGACCATGCCGGGTCGGGTCAAGTACACACCCGAAATAGTTATGGACTTAGACACCTTATCCAACAACAGATGCTTCGTGATCAACAACAGAGACCAACTCAAACAAGCTTTGCTTGATCCAGACTGGATAGCCGCAATGCAAGAAGAAGTAGAAGAATTTGAAAGAAACAAAGTATGGAAACTTGTTCCTCTTCCACAAGGTCATACTATTGTTGGTACAAGATGGGTTTTCAAGAACAAGCTAGACGAATCTGGCTCAGTCATCAGAAACAAGGCAAGACTTGCTGCCAAGGGCTATAGTCAACTAGAAGGAATTGACTATGATGAAACGTATGCTCCGGTAGCATGCATGGAAGCCATCCGGATCTTTCTAGCATACGCAGCCCACAAAAATGTCAAGGTACATTAAATGGACGTTAAGAGTGCTTTCCTCAGTGGTGAACTAAAAGAGGAGGTTTATCTTCAGTAACCTCCTGGCTTTGAAAATGTTGAATTCCTTGATCACTGCTATAAGCTTGAAAAAGCAGTCTACAGTCTAAAACAAGCCCCAAGAGCTTGGTATGAGACACTCTCTGAATTTCTTGTCTCATCCGGGTACAAAAGAGGAGTGATTGATCCCACATTATTCAGAAAAGCTAATGATGACCACATTATGTTGGTACAAATATATGTGGATGATATCATCTTTGGATCTACTGATCAAGGCATGGTAGATGAATTTGCTAAGCTCATGACCAACAAATTCAAAATGAGCATGAATAGAGAGATTAACTTCTTTCTAGGTCTTCAAGTCAAACAAATTCAGAAAGGAATTTTCATTCATCAAGAAAAATACACCACCGAACTTCTGACGAAATATTCAATGGATAATTGCTCTTCTGCTAAGGTTCCTATGGCCTTCGGTTATAAGATCTCTGCTGATTCCTCTGGTGAATCTGTGGATCATTAGACTTATAGAGGTATCATCGGTTCGTTGATGTACCTCACAGCAAGCAGACAAGATATTGTCTTCGCAACTGGTGTATGTGCAAGATACCAGGCTGATCCAAAAGTGTCTCACATGACCACAACCAAACAAATTCTTCGGTATCTTAAAGGAAGCAAATCTATGGGCTTATGGTATCCAGCGGACAATGACTTCAGTCTTCAAGCCTTCACCGTTGCGGATCATGCAGGTTGAAAGCTCGATAGAAAAAGTACATCAGGTGGATGCCAATTCCAAGGAGGAAGACTTGTAAGCTGGTCTTCAAGAAAACAAAGGTGTGTATCTCTATCTACTGCAGAAGCAGAATATGTGGCCGCAGCCAGCTGCTGTTCCCAAGTTCTTTGGATGAAGACACAATTGCTAGACTACGGGTACAGAATGCTGCGGATACCAATTTACTATGACTCTGAAAGTGCTATAGCAATCTCTCATAATCCTATTCAGCACTCCAAGACAAAACATATTGAGTTACAGTATCATTTCATCAAAGATCATATTCTAAAAGGTAATATTGAACTCATCTTTGTTCCTACTCATGAAGAGATTGCTGATGTTTTCACAAAAGCTCTTGACTCTACAAAACTCAATGCATTCTTACAAATGTTGGGAATGATGAATCCGGACCCACAATTATTTACGAAGTGTTAGCTACCGCAGACCATCATTGGTCTCCATTGCGGTTCTAACTGAGAATTACATGTGATAGATGGTTTTGGTACCGCAATCTTGGTACCGCAGCCATACGTCATACGTATTTCTCATGGGTTTTAATGTTCTTTTATTTCTAACTTTTGTACAAGTGTTTTCTCACAATTTCTCTCTGAAATCTTTCTTTGCTCATCCGCGATGGAGTTTCTCAACCACAATGATGAATTCATCCGCAATTGTCTTAAAAAAATTCCAACAGATTCATTAATTCTCGAATCCTTGTGTGCTATTTAATGATCCTTCATTAAATAAAATATAAACATTCCCTTTAGAAACTGTCACATTCCCTTTCTGAATAAACCCTATGTAACATCCCGAAATATCAAGAGTAGAGTTGAAGGGCTAAAAGAGTAAATTGGGAAAGAGCGACTCGGCGAGTCCATGTGCGGACTCGGCGAGTAGATTTGCGACTTGGTCGCGTGTTAAGTGGGCGACTCGGCGATTCAGAGTAATGGACTCGGCGAGTAGGCGCTGAGTGGAGAAAACCCTAATTCTCGAGGTTGAGCCCTATATAAAGAACATAACATCCATTCCCCCAGCCTCCTTACTAATCCTTAAGTCCAGAAACCCTAACCCTTGTATGTGAGTGGATCAAGTGCATTTGGAAGCTTGGAGAAGCAATTGTTGAGGAAATCATGAAGGGTAAGAGGCTTGGAGAAAAGGGGCTTTGCTTGGATTCGAGTTTCATTGCAGTTGGGGCATTCCTTTGAGGTAATATCTCGTTTTTGAGCTGCTATTTCTTAGATGCATCGTTTTGGGGGTGTTAGAGACCATATCCTTGGATGTATTGGAGTTTAGAGGTTAGATCTGAGGTAGCTACCTCAGATCTGGAATGGAGAAGGGTTGGAATGCATGAAAGTCCCTGTTTGTGAGTGGTTGATGGAGCTATTTTGTCCCAAACCCAAACCCTAGAGTGAAAATGCATAGATCTCTTTGGATTCACGTAAAGTTTGCCACTTTACGTGATGGATGAGTAGTAGGAGGCTAGATCTATGTTTTGGATCAATTGCATGGCCTGGAATGCTTCTGTATGAGTTCAGACCGGTGGTACTCAGCGAGTCACATGGGTGGACTCGACGAGTTGCTTGATGATGAGCTGGAACTTGACGAGTTGGAAAAACAACTCGGCGAGTTGGATGAAGATGGCCTGGAACTCAGCGAGTTGTATGAACAACTCGGCGAGTAGGTTGAAGATAGCCTTAGACTCGGCGAGTCTATTGTTGGACTCAGCGAGTCTTGTCGAAGAGTCCCAATATTTTTTGGTTGAGTCAAGAATCGGCGAGTCAAGGGATGACTCGGTGAGTTGTGTGCGAGTGGACTCAGAGTTGTGGGAGTCGGCGAGTCTCGGGGTGACTCGGTGAGTTGAGTCGCGGATTGGGGATGTTCTGAGCATGGGGACTCGACGAGTCGACGGGTTGACTCGGCGAGCAGGGTCAACTAGGAGGGTTGACTTTGACTGAGGACTTTGAATTTGACCAAGAGTTGACCGTTGACTTTTAGGGGTTGGTCAGCGATGTGGCCTTTGGGCCAAGAGAGGGGTAAAATAGTCTTTTACCCTTAAGAGGGTGCCATGAGAGGGTTGATTCTAGTCTCGAGAGTTATATTCATGAGAGTATATGCCTTACATGTTAGGCAGCGGCGAGTTCGAGATTCAAGTGTGGGGATATCTGCTTTCTGCTTTCCAGGTGAGTCTTCTCACTATACTTTACCTTGAGTAGGTAACCAGAGTTATGTGACAGAGTATTTGTATGCTATGTATGTTATGTGTTGTACTACATTATTTCTATGTGATTTATGCTGTGCATGTGTTCAGAGTTGGAGCCGGAGGGTTCCTAGAGTTAGAACCGGAAGGTTCACAGAGTTAGAACCAGAGGGTTCACAGAGCAGGGTCCACGAACCCACAGAGTTATAGCCTCGTGTGGTAAATATGTGTTGTGTGTGGTATTTTGGGGAAACTCACTAAGCTTCGTGCTTACAGTGTTTTGTTTTATGTATGTGTTTCAGGTTTCTTTCAGGACCACGGGACGGCACCGGCTTCATTGTACACACCAGAGAAAGAGTCATGTTTTGAGGATCCTGGTTTTCTATACAAGTGAAAATGAAGTCATGTTTTGTAATTCGATTATTAATGAGATTTTAAACAAGTGTTTCTAAGAATTAAACGATTATTTTTAAATAAAAATTGTTTGAAATTTTCGGTGTTACAAGTTGGTATCAGAGCCTTGGTTTGAGGGATTCGGATGCGCCTTCGGGTAATTCTGGACTCAAACTGAGGAAGTAAGAAAAATTTTCAAAGAAATAATTTTCTAAAGCGAATAAGAGTTCAAAGAGAAAACGAGAAAGAGTAGTGTGTACAATAAGCCAGAGCCCGAACGGTGATTTCCCAAAATACCCTTACTTTTGTGTTATGAGATATTTATGATGCACTTTATGAGATATTATTTCATGCTAGAGACAGGGTAGGTATTCCATATCTTAGGACTAGAGTGGCCTGATTTGTGATGCCTTAGCCTAGGAATTACTGTGATATGCGATGTGCTTTTGAGTATGTAATGAGTGAGAATATTTGATTGGAATCCTTTAGGGGATTTGAGTAGAGGAGTAATCTAAGGGAGATACCTAGATGAGTACTGTGGTACTTGGAGAAAGAATAGTTAGAGCCCGCGAGGGGAAGAGTTGCAGAGTTCGGTGGTACTTCCGAGGATGAGTAGAGCAAGCGGAGTTATCACCCAGAGTGAGTCATATATATTCTTCGATGCTCGAATGTTGCTTGCTTCGTGCTTTGTGGAACTCTCGATGATGGGAGTCAGCTACCAAGCGAATATGACGATATTCAGGAGGTAGATGGCTGGCATCATTAGGAGCTCTTCAGCAGCTGATGGCAGAGAAGTGTGGGAATATAGGAAGAGCCTAGGGAGTAACCTTAGCCAGATGAGTGCACTGGCAGAGTAGAGAATTTCGCTGGGGAGCGAGCGCGCGCGATGAAATTGGTGAACGAGAAGGTCGAGTAGCTACTTAGGAGCTCCGGGATAGTCAGTGTGGAAAGTATGGGTAGATGTGGCAGGTAGTATGGGCCCGTACTACTGAAAGCAGAGGATCCATACTGGATACAGGGAGTATTCTGAAGGTTCTAACGAGCGTATTAAGGAGTGATGTTATGGTTTGAGTACCATACATCGGAGCAGATTGAGGAGTGATGTTATGGTTCGAGTACCATACATCAGAGCAGATGGAGGAGTGATGTTATGGTTCGAGTACCATACACCGGAGCATATTGAGAAGAGATGTCATGGGATGAGTACCATGGTTCGTAGTGAATGATGCTTGTGATTCTCTGGTTATCGGGTCACGATTGATGAGGTAGAGATTGGACGCTATGGGTTTTAGGCCTGTAGACCATGATTGAGTTTGAAGAGGCGTCCCTCGAGAGGGAGGTTGAGAGCCTATCAAAGTATTTTGGTAAGGAGTTAGAGGGAGGGGAGAATTTCGGTCTGAGTTGAGCAGTCAGTCGATAGAGGAGATGTCACCTTCTATGACCTGAGTGGTGCTATTTATGTTCGTGTGCGGAACATGAGAAGCCTGATGTTTATGTTTCGGGTTTGGGGGTAAAACCCTGCAGGTTGTCATTGATGATGATTTTCCATCAGAGTATCAGGTAGCATGTGTGCTGCGAGACAATGATTTACCATGAGCAGATAGTGAGCTGGGACTGAGATAGTCAAGGACCACGTTACGCCTATTTGAGTATAGTAGGGCGTATTGTAGAGGTATCAGTGGGGAGTCCAGTCGAATTAATTAGTGTAGTGGTTTTTTTATCCATGTTGGGTGTTGAATATGGGAGTGGGTCCCTATTCTTGGGATGATCCATGTGTTGGAACGTTGGTTGATGAGTCGAAGTGGGGAATATGATGATTTCGTGGTCCAGTCTATAAGACAGTGATGTTATTGGACAGTTGAGTTGTTGGTATTGGATTGGTACGAGACTTGGAACGACTAGAGGCAGTCGTGACGAGAAGTTCTTGAGGATTTCATCTGAGGTTCAGAGTTATGAGATCGATTAATTTCCTTAAAGGGGATTATCGGGTGTTGCGTAGCACTTACCAGGGGCAGGTGCGTTATTGCTGGTGGAAATAGTTCGTGAGGTTGTTGATGTGTCAGATAGTGATGGTTCGAACCCTAAGTGGGGGAGAACCGGGTGGTTTATTGAGTGAACCAGAGATTTGTGCAAGAGCGGTTAGGGGTTGGATGCAGAACCTACGGCTTGAATTCAAGAGATCAGGGTCATTGGTGGTCAAGGAAAAGGTGTAGGGCAAGATAATGCATGTGGTGTATGCCTGAGGGAAGGATGGGTTTCTCCACGGCGGGTGGTCAATGGTCAGGAATCTGGTGGTGGTCAGAGTCGTTTCAAGTGGAAGACTCGTAATGATGGTATGGGCAGTTGAGAACTTCTGGGTTGAAATATGGGTAGCAGATTATCGAGTAGCCAATTCCCGGGCTAGGATGTGTATTCTTGCTTGAATTTTGAGCAGTAGTGGAAAGGGTTTCGGAGGATCATCAGTGTGTTCTGAAGGGTTAGCGCCTTCCTTGTATTCCAATTGAGTGTTTGGATGCACTGAAGTTGCGCATCTTTTGATATCAGAAATTATTATGGGATTCAGAGGAAATGTATTGTTGTGTGTGTATGGTGTTGGGAGTAAGGGAATCAGTGGTTGTGGCAGGATCTTGTGATGTTCTGTTGGGATATTCTGAGGTATCCGGGTATGATATCTTTATTTCGGAGTTACTCGTGAATCTTGAGTTGAAACGATTTGTGGTGTATCAGGTATCTACGGATCTAGTGGGAGCCCTTCGAGTATGGGCATCTAGGGAGATTATTAAAGAGAGTGGATCTTCGCAAGGGTGGGCATTTTGATATGTCGATTGCCTCCAGAGTCTGTGATGCATATTCGAGTCGAGTATGAGTAGCTGCCTATGATGGCCTGCGAAGCATGAGCTAGTGGAGTCAGAGGGTGTTGTGATACTGCGGGAAGCCGTAGTACTCACTAGTCAGAGGGTGTTGTGATATTGCGGGAAGTCGTAGTACTCACTAGTCAGAGGGTGTTGTGATACTGCAGGGAGCCGTAGTACTCACTAGTCAGAGGGTGTTGTGATGCTGCGGGGAGCCGTAGTACTCACTAGTCAAAGGATGTTGTGATACTGCGGGGAGCCGTAGTACTCACTAGATGGCAAGAGAATGTGATGATGGAATGTTCTCCGATCAGTGTATGATGTGGAAGAGTTTTGGGTTTGAGTAGCCCTAGTATTGAGTTCTGGAGCCTAGGTGTTGAACCGGGGGCGAGACTGGGGTCTCCGTCTCTGTCGGGAGATGCGGCGAGATGCGCAAGGGATATGCGCAGCAAAAACCAGAGATCAGAGTTGAGACGATCCTTGGTTGGATTGTATTTTCTCGCATGAGGAAAAGAGAATTTTGTGACTTGTGTGTCCCTGGGCCGGGACAGTGGTCACGGGGAGGAAGTTAGTGGGATATTTGGATCATGATATGGATGACTGTGACAACCCGATATTTCAACTCTTTGTAATGACCTAAAAAGTCAAGTATTGTAACCACTTTTGAGTTAATAAAATTAACTTTGATAATAAAATGTCCAAAAAGTTCTATTTAAATTCCTTCTATGTTTAAATGTCATTAAACCATGATCGTACGTAAAAAGAACGCCCAAATCCGACTTCGTATATTGAAGTTATGATTTTTCCAAGTTGGGCTTAGCAACAGACAACTAAAAACTCGAATTAAACATTTTCTTAGATTATATGTATATTTGTCTATCTTAGGCTCTACAAAAATCTATGCTTTCATAACAAATGATTCCTTTTCTAGGTATTTCTAAACAAACGAGGCACACTTTTAAAACTATAATACGTATAGTTTTACGAACAAATTTCTAACTCTTACGTACTAGAAACACGATTTTCAAGAAGTCACTTTCATATACAAGAACAAACGAACACTTTAACACGTAAATCTGTTTTTATACCACGGTTTTTGTGAGACACTAACTTCACGTATGTTCGAGTACACATTTCAAGTCCTGTATTATATACCAGAATCCCTTGGAGGGGGAGCATGGTGTTTGTGTATAGATCTATACGGGCTTGACAACCCGCGCCATGACTGTTAGCTACAGTCCACCATTTGGGGTGACAAACATCATAACATTCCAACGCCTGAAGAACGTTGTGTATAGGCATTCCGAGTCAATAGTATGGTTATAAAACTCACATGAGGTATTAAAAATGCATTGATTTACAAGGTTTTCAAACACGTTGGTTATTTTACACTTACATACATTTTAGAAACAAACATTGGTCTTGAGAGAAGGCTACTTTTATACTAGTAGAAAATATAGGATTTTCTAAACTCAAACAAACAAGGACAAAACATTTCATTTCATACCAACATTGTCATTTAAATACTTATGAAGCTCACCATCTTAAATGCTGATCAACTCTTTCAAAATTACTTGTATGTCCCAAGGATTCAGTAACTACAGGTAACAATACGCTTTTGAAGAAGGGACGTTGCGGCGCCACTTAAATCTCACATTTTGACATCATATTGTAATTGGTTTTGAACATGTACTTTTTGACAAATGTAAACCTTCAATTATATGTATGATGGTTGTATTGCTTTCTTTACTATGTATTCATTTGTTATGTTACCACATGAAGTCATCCGCCCCCGAACGTTTCCGCCGTTCAGGTTTGGCGGTGTGACAGATTGGTATCAGAGAAATGTTTATAGTGAACTAAGTATATCGAACCACATAAGATATACAAACTATAAATGCTTAAGGGACTAATACTCTCTGACAAAACAATTTTTCTTTTTACGCTTAAGCAGCGTTGCGTTTAACTTAAATTGATAGTTCATTTAAGTACAAATTACATGCATACAACAAATTATTTTCATGATATCTAACTATACAACAAGTATTTAGACAAATTGACACTACGATTAAGACTCGATATATGTAATCAGATTTTGGACAAATATAGCGTGATCAACTATATTTGCCCGAGCTTAGACCAACGTATATCGAGGATTGATCGTAGTAAGCAACAAGTAAAAACGTACCAAACCGTTACTAGAATCAAACACAAGAGTTTAAATACTATAGGAGTATTTGCTACCTAAACTAGTTTAACTTACATGTTTTGCAAGTTTCAACTTTATTCAACTCTTATAACCCTATTTCTCGTACAGTCAAATGGCTGGATTTCACCACCCTGGCGACCCCTACTTTCCCAACCAAGGCAACAGAGGATGGGTCGAAGATGATCCCGAAGAGGACGAGGAACCCATAGAAGTGGATGATGACTCTGGTACCGACTCAGAACCGGAAGTGATCGATCCACCACCCGTTCAACCTCCTGTCTTCGTAAGGAATTTTCAAGGACCGACTCCCGTCTGGGGAAGTCACCTCCATCATTGGAGCCAACAACAAGGCATACGCCCTCCCTACGGCATGTGCCGGGACTTCTATGATGTCCGCGGCGGAGGTTCGGCTGATCGGGCACTCCCGGTAATGGTGGGTAAGCTAGCCAATCAGTCCTATAAGTCCGGAGTTCAAGCTAGCCGACTCCAGGATGTCAACGTGGAAGTGCAGGTTCACACTTCTGACATCCGTAGGCTGGACAAGATACAAGACAATGCTCAACTCCAAACCGAGGAGTTCCAAGCGCAAATGATTGCAGCCCTCGCTGAACTGAGGGAACAACAAGCCGCTTTTGATAGGCGTCTAATGGAATTGAAGCAATCAGATGCAGAGTCAAGCTCCAAGCTCAACTTGTGTCGCAAGTAGTGCTTGTCAAAGACTCAAATTTTGTTATAGCTTAGGACCTCGGCTAAAAGTCTTTAAATTTCTCGAACTTTGTAATCGGAGACCCTTATAGGGGTCAAATTTTCATGATTGTTGTATCAACTTTTATATTAATATAAGTGACACTATTATTACTACGTTGAGTATTTCGTTCAAACCTTGAAAAGTCTTTGAGAAACCAAATACTTGTTTCATACTTTCAGTCTTAAAAATAACTTTCATTCTTCTATTTTAAGACTCATACTAGCATCTGTGGTTGAACTATAGCAAGTTAGTTCATGAGACACATTAATTTTCTATTCCATGGAGTTCTTATCTTTACCTTTTCAACCTATAGTTGAAGGATGCCTCCGCGTAGGAATCCAAGGTGAAGCAACAGTGGGGAAGCACCTGTACCACCACCACCTCCACCACCTCAATTTGATGTTGTTATGTTCCAAGCAACAGTCACCGCAGCGGTAGCAGCTGCCATGTCACAGATCAATAACTCAAGTACTAATGGCTCGGGATCTGGCACACACCCATCCAACCATGGCGAGAGTCATGGACCACCCCGAGAATGCACCTATAAGGACTTTACTAATGCCAAGCCCCGGATGTTTTATGGAACTGGTGGTGTGATAGCCCTGAGGCAGTGGATTGAAAGGACGGAGGCAGTCTTTGAAATCTACTCTTGTCCCGAGCACAGCAATGTCAAATTTGCAACTTTCACCCTTATTGATAGAGCTTTAACTTGGTGGAATGGCCACGTTAAAGTACTTACCCTGATAGTGGCAAACTCCATAAGCTGGGAGAGCCTAAAAGCCATGATGATGAGAGAATACTGCCCACGGGGAGAGATTCAAAAGCTCGAACACGAACTATGGACTCTCGGAATGGTTGGTACCGACATCGCAACTTATACCAACCGATTCTGCAATCTGGCAATCCTTTGCCCAGATATGATTGCTCCCGAGAGCAAAAAAATAGAAAGGTATATCTGGGGACTGACGCCCCAAATACGATCAAGCGTGTTAGCTTCCAAACCTGACACCTTTGAAAGTGCTAAGGAACTGGCACAATCTCTGATTGACTACGGAGGTCATCAGAACTTAACCGTTTCTGCACCAGAACCACAGAAAGGAAACAACAACAACAGGAAGAGAGTATGGAATAAAGGGAAGGGTGGGTCTTCCCAAGAGCCCGCAAAGAAACAACTGGTTTTAGTGAATGCTGCCACTGTACCTACTACAGTCCCTACAAATCCCTACCCCACAAAGCCTTATGTAGGTAACCTTCCAAAGTGCACCAAATGCACTTACCACCACCATGGACCTTGTCGGGAAATGCAGTGCGCCAACTGCAACAGAAAGGGACACACAGCCCGTTTCTGCAAAGACCCCGCAAAGCCGATCACTCAAGTTCCCAGTGCGGGTGTAGGGCAGACTTGCTACGGTTGTGGCGAGGTGGGCCACTACAAGAGGAACTGCCCTAAGGCAGTAGGCACCGGCGGTGTGGGACGAGTTTTGGCGATAGGCCACGACGAAGCTGTAGCTGACCCAACTGTAGTTGTTGGTACGTTCCTTCTCGATAATTCATATGCATGCATATTATTCGATAGTGGAGCGGAGAGAAGCTTCGTGAGTCAAAACTTTATTCATTTACTTAAACCTAAACCTAGCAAGTAAGAAAAATCATTCACTGTAGAGATGGCTAATGGAAAAACCGAAAACACTAACTGCATATACATGGGCTGTACGTTAACTTTAGACGGCCATTCTTTTCCAATCAATCTCATGCCGGTCCAAATTAAAAGTTTCGACGTCATAGTCGGCATGGATTGGTTGAGTCTTCTTCGCGCCGACATCATGTGCTTTGAGAAAGCAGTCCGTCTTAATCTCCCTAACAACGAAACATTAGTTATCTACGGCGACAAATCAAGTACAAACCTTCGCATCATTTCGTGCATCCAAGCTCGAAAGTGCTTGCGGAAGGATTGTCGAGCATTTCTAGCGCACATCGTTGATACTAGTCAAGAACTGAAGGACATCAAGAACATTTCAGTAGTACGCGACTTTCCCGATATCTTCCCAGAAGAACTACCAGGATTACCACAACAACGCCAAGTCGAATTCAGAATAGACTTAGTTCCAGAGGCTACCCCAATAGCGAAGTCACCTTATCGTCTCGCACCAGCAGAGATGTAGGAACTTTCCAGTCAACTTAATGAACTCCTTCAAAAAGGATTCATAAGACCAAGTTTCTCACCTTGGGGAGCACCGGTCCTGTTTGTAAAGAAGAAGGACGGATCGTTCCGTATGTGCATCGACTACAGAGAGCTGAACAAACTTACTGTCAAGAACCGTTATCCTCTACCCCGTATTGACGACCTATTTGATCAACTTCAAGGAGCGAACTACTTCTCAAAGATAGATCTACGATCCGGATATTACCAATTACGAGTTCTAGAGGGGGATATTCCAAAGATAACTTTCCGAACTCGTTATGGACACTACGAATTTGTAGTGATGCCGTTTGGATTAACCAATGCACCAGCAGTATTTATGGACCTAATGAATAGGGTATGCCGTCCTTACTTGGATCAGTTCGTCATCGTATTTATCGATGATATACTTGTCTACTCCCGAAGTGAGGAAGAGCATAGTCAGCACCTACGAAAAGCCCTAGAAACACTGCGAACGGAGAAACTCTATGCGAAGTTCCCTAAATGCGAATTTTGGATTCGAAGAGTCGAATTTTTAGGCCACGTTGTTAGCGAGGAAGGGATACACGTGGACCCCTCCAAAATTAAGGCCATTGAGAACTGGTCGGCACCAAAGACACCTACAGAGATTCGTCAATTTCTAGGTCTCCCTGGCTACTATCGCAGATTCATAAAGAACTTCTCTAGCATTGCGAAACCTCTTACTACCTTAACCCAGAAAGGCGTGGCCTTTGACTGGGAAGCGAAACAAGAGAAGGCGTTCCAAACACTGAAACAGGCCTTGTGCACCGCACCGATACTATCCCTTCCCGAAGGAATAAAAGATTTTGTAGTGTATTGTGATGCATCAAACCAAGGACTTGGTTGTGTTCTTATGCAGAGAGGGAAGGTTATTGCTTATGCCTCCCGACAGCTTAAGACACACGAAGTGAACTATACGACACACGACCTTGAGTTAGGAGCAGTGGTATTTGCTCTGAAGATCTGGAGACACTACTTGTACGGAACAAAGAGTAATATTTTCACCGATCACAAGAGCCTTCAATACATTTTTGATCAAAAGGAGCTCAACATGCGACAACGACGATGGGTCGAGTTACTCAATGACTACGAATGTGAAATTCGTTATCATCCTGGCAAGGCCAACGTGGTCGCTGACACCCTCAGCCGAAAAGAATACACTGGGTGAAGAGTCAAATCTCTGACTATGACTATCCATTCCCACTTATCCACACAAATTAAGGAGGCTCAACTAGAAGCATTACAACCTGAAAATGTGGCAGGTGAATCCCTGAGAGGAATGGAAAAGAATCTAGAAATCAAGGGTGGCGGAGCATATTATCTCATGGATCGAATCTGGACACCGAAACATGGTGGTTTTAGAGACGTAGTCATGACCGAAGCTCACAACACGAGATATTCCGTTCACCCAGGTTCAGATAAAATGTATCTGGATCTTAAGAAACTGTACTGGTGGCCTAACATGAAAGCAGAAATTGCTACCTTCATAAGTAAATGCCTTACTTGCGCTAAGGTTAAGGTCGAGTATCAGAAACCGTCAGGATTACTCCAACAACCGGAGATACCAGAATGGAAATGGGAGCGGATTACTATGGACTTCATAACCAAGTTACCCAAGACGACGAGTGGACTCGAATCCATATGGGTCATCGTCGACAGATTAACCAAATCCGCACATTTCCTACCCATCAACGAGACTGAAAAAATGGAAAAGCTTACAAGAACTTACTTAAGGGAAGTAGTGCGACTGCATGGTGTTCCGATATCCATTATCTCCGATAGAGATAGTAGATTCACTTCAAGATTCTGCCAGTCACTACAAAGTTCCCTGGGGACTAGGCTAGACATGAGTATAGCCTACCACCCACAAACAGACGGGCAAAGTGAGAGAACGATACAAACTTTAGAAGATATGCTAAGAACCTGTGTGATTGACTTTGGAAAGGCATGGGATATCCATTTACCCCTTGTCGAATTTTCATACAACAATAGTTATCATACAAGCATAAAGGCTGCTCCGTTTGAAGCCCTCTATGGTCGACATTGCAGATCCCCTCTGTGCTGGACTGAAGTTGGCGATACCCAGTTAGCTAGAGGAAGAGTTCCTGAAAGCACTCTCACCGGTCCGGAAATCATACGAGAAACGACAGAGAAGATCGTTCAGATTCGTGAATGATTGAAAGCCTCTAGTGACCGACAGAAAAGCTACGCTAACCAAAGGAGGAAACCTTTGGAATTACAGGTAGGAGACCATGTTTTATTAAAGGTCTCACCGTGGAAGGGTTTAATACGCTTTGGAAAGCGTGGTAAACTAAATCCAAGATACATAGGGCCTTTCGAGATTATTGCCAGAATCGGCCCTGTGGCTTACAAGGTTAACCTACCGCGTGAACTTAGTAACATACATCCAACCTTCCACGTCTCAAACTTGAAAAAGTGTCTGTCCGATGAGACTCTTGTTATTCCACTCGACGAGATCGAGATCAACGAGAGCCTCAACTTTGTGGAAGAACTGGGAGAAATCATGGACCGAGAGGTCAAACAAACAAAACAAAGTCGCATACCGATCGTGAAGGTTCGCTGGAACGCCAAGCGGGGACCTGAATTCACATGGGAACGCGAAGATCAGATGAAACAAAAGTACCCTCATCTCTTTCATGTTCACTAGTATCTTTACTACTTTAAATTTCGGGACGAAATTCCCTCTAACGGGGGGATGATGTGACAACCCGATATTTCAACTCTTTGTAATGACCTAAAAAGTCAAGTATTGTAACCACTTTTGAGTTAATAAAATTAACTTTGATAATAAAATGTCCAAAAAGTTCTATTTAAATTCCTTCTATGTTTAGATGTCATTAAACCATGATCGTACGTAAAAAGAACGCCCAAATCCGACTTCGTATATTGAAGTTATGATTTTTCCAAGTTCGGCTTAGCAACAGACAACTAAAAACTCGAATCGAAGATCGAGCGACTTTTGGCCGGAATGACCTAAACAAGAATCGAAGGTCTCGACAATGGTATTTCAGCGGTGAAAAGTCTGGCAAAAACCGACGTTAGATAAAGAAGTTATGAATTCTTAAAGAAATTCCTTAATCACGTCATTTTATAATTAAATAATAAAAATAATTTCGGAATTTGCCAACGGAGTCTAAACGAAAGTTGTAGAGCGTAGTCTCACCTACGCGTGGATATAAAGACCATCAAAAACGGAGTTCGTATGAAGAAGATATGATTTTTTGAAGTTTAGTAAATAAATTATATATAAATTTAATTCAAAAATCCAGTAATATCCGAAGGAGGAGTCAGCGTCATTATCCGAGTTACGCGCTGCGTAACCCCGTACGCCCCGCATACCCGAGGTCCTTGGTCTCGGTCCGTCCATGTCGCCCCTATGCGAGCTATCCCCTTTCCGTCCCATCCGAAGCCGAGGTAGTCGAGGACTCGGTCATGCATGACGTACGAGTACGCGCTG
Organism: Lactuca serriola; assembly: GCF_051521515.1. Classification (NCBI taxonomy): domain Eukaryota; kingdom Viridiplantae; phylum Streptophyta; class Magnoliopsida; order Asterales; family Asteraceae; genus Lactuca; species Lactuca serriola. Next base: position 97,867,252 of record NC_136412.1, on the reverse strand, counting down.
CGTACGAGCATACGCCCCGCGTACCGAGGCGGTTCAGCCCTCTATAAATAGAGATGCGAGGGTTCCCGGAAATTCACCCCATTTCTCTCCTTTCTCTCATGATCTTGCCTCGATTTCTGTGCCCGTTCAAACCCGAAGCCCTGGTCATTTTGCTCAAGTCCCGAAGGTCGATTTTACTCCCGAGATTCCCGAGGATCCCGAGAAAAATCCATTTCCCGAGACGAAACTCTGCCCGGTTTTCCATCTCGCTATCTTCAAACTTTCAAGTGAGTTCATACCCCTTAATTAACCCTTTTTAAATATTCTAAATGCTTTTATATGCTTTCTAAGGGGGGAAATACAAGTAAAACACACGACTACTATCGGGTGTTATATATATAAAGATTATTATACACTTTTATTAAGTAGAATCATATGTGATTTATAAACTTTATAGGGAACTTTCATATATAAAATATGTTACAATAGCATTCTATCTTTTGAAATATAAATTGTTCTAATGCATGTATAAACTAAACATTTTCTTAGATTATATGTATATTTGTCTATCTTAGGCTCTACAAAAATCTATGCTTTCATAACAGATGACTCCTTTTCTAGGTATTTCTAAACAAACGAGACACACTTTTAAAACTATAATAGGTATAGTTTTACGAACAAATTTCTAACTCTTACGTACTAGAAACACGATTTTCAAGAAGTCACTTTCATATACAAGAACAAACGAACACTTTAACACGTAAATCTGTTTTTATACCACGGTTTTTGTGAGACACTAACTTCACGTACGTTCGAGTACACATTTCAAGTCCTGTATTATATACCAGAATCCCTTGGAGGGGGAGCATGGTGTTTGTGTATAGATCTATACGGGCTTGACAACCCGCGCCATGACTGTTAGCTACAGTCCACCATTTGGGGTGACAAACGTCATAACATTCCAACGCCTGAAGAACGTTGTGTATAGGCATTCCGAGTCAATAGTATGGTTATAAAACTCACATGAGGTATTAAAAATGCATTGATTTACAAGGTTTTCAAACACGTTGGTTATTTTACACTTACATACATTTTAGAAACAAACATTGGTCTTGAGAGAAGGCTACTTTTATACTAGTAGAAAATATAGGATTTTCTAAACTCAAACAAACAAGGACAAAACATTTCATTTCATACCAACATTGTCATTTAAATACTTATGAAGCTCACCATCTTAAATGCTGATCTACTCTTTCAAAATTACTTGTATGTCCCAAGGATTCAGTAACTACAGGTAACAATACGCTTTTGAAGAAGGGACGCTGCGGCGCCACTTAAATCTCACATTTTGACATCATATTGTAATTGGTTTTGAACATGTACTTTTTGACAAATGTAAACTTTCAATTATATATATGATGGTTGTATTGCTTTCTTTACTATGTATTCATTTGTTACGTTACCACATGAAGTCATCCGCCCCCGAACGTTTCCGCCGTTCAGGTTTGGGGGTGTGACAATGACCTTTGGAGGCTCAGCTGTGGAGTCAAAAGCTGACCTGGTGCTCAGTATCGAAGAGGGATATGAGAAATGAGCTAGAGCTGATCATGATGATGTCTGAGGACACTTCAGAGTGAGCGAGCGATTCAGACGCTCGAAGACATGCTTCGGGCATGTGTATTAGATTTCGGAGGGAGTTGCGGCACGTATTTATCCTTGGTTGAGTTATCCTATATCAACAGCCATCATTAGTGCATTGGTATGCCACCCTTTGAGCTGTTGTTTGGGAGGAGGTGTCAGACCCTCATTTGCTGGGAAAAGGTAGCGCATGGACCCGAGAGCCCTTGCGAGCAGATCCAGAGCATGTGCGATACATGGAGTAGTGGCAAGATTGGCAAGTGGATTTCCCTGGGTAAGGGAGGAGAAAGGTATGTAACCCCCCCCCCCCGGGGGGGGGGGGGAAGTGTTGGTTCACGGAAGTGAAAGTAGTAGTGAAAGTGGATGATTTGGAGTATGGTGGTTGAACACTGTTTCTGTGACAGTGGTATGGAATGACATCATGATGGGATGTCTGCTGAGGACGCGGAAGGGATTCCGTGGGTGTAGAGCCAAGAGTCTCAGGATGAATGCAGGGATGGATTTTGGGACTCCCAGCTTGATTCTGATCAAGGGTTGTGTGCGTAGTGGTGGTTCCTCCTGGGGATGTTAAAGATGTCGTCAGTGTGACGGGTTTTCGTAACCCGAGGGTGCAAAGGTTGGTGCAGCATGTGTGTGTGATTGCAAGAAGAGGACTCGTGGGAGTTGCTCTGAGATTGAAGAGTGGGTCTTTCTGTCAAGAATGGATGGATAAAGTGGGATTCGGATCGGGGATCCGGTGGTTCGTGATTATTTCTAGCTCGTAGGGGGGGTCGGGCGATTGTTGAGATTTGGAGCAGTGATGCATCTCGGGTAATTCTCGATTGTTGAGTGTGATTATCAAAGGGTACAGCCGGTGCCCGGTTTAAGACGGTGGTCAGGACACCGCAAGGAAAGAGGAAGTGAGTTCGAGTTCGATGGTTATGCTTTGAGGAACCTGGTCTAGTTAGGGCCAGGTGGCGCGTCGTGGGAGTATTTTGGAGTTGAGTTACCATAGGCTTCGAGGACGAAGCCTAATTTAAGTGGGGAAGAATTGTAACATCCCGAAATATCAAGAGTAGAGTTGAAGGGCTAAAAGAGTAAATTGGGAAAGAGCAACTCGGCGAGTCCATGTGCGGACTCGGCGAGTAGATTCACGACTTGGTCGCGTGTTAAGTGGCCGACTCGGCGAGTCAGAGTAATGGACTCGGTGAGTAGGCGCTGAGTGGAGAAAACCCTAATTCTCGGGGTTGAGCCCTATATAAAGAACATAACATCCATTCCCCCAGCCTCCTTACTAATCCTCAAGTCCAGAAACCCTAACCCTTGTGTGTGAGTGGATCAAGTGCATTTGGAAGCTTGGAGAAGCAATTGTTGAGGAAATCATGAAGGGTAAGAGGCTTGGAGCAAAGGGGCTTTGCTTGGATTCGAGTTTCATTGCAGTTGGGGCGTTCCTTTGAGGTAATATCTCGTTTTTGAGCTGCTATTTCTTAGATGCATCGTTTTGGGGGTGTTAGAGACCATATCCTTGGATGTATTGGAGTTTAGAGGTTAGATCTGAGGTTGCTACCTCAGATCTGGAATGGAGAAGGGTTGGAATGCATGAACGTCCCTGTTTGTGAGTGGTTGATGGAGCTATTTTGTCCCAAACCCAAACCCTAGAGTGAAAATTTATAGATCTCTTTGGATTCACGTAAAGTTGCCACTTTACGTGATGGATGAGTTGTAGGAGGCTAGATCTATGTTTTGGATCAATTGCATGGCCTGGAATGCTTCTATATGAGTTCAGACCGATGGTACTCGGCGAGTCACATGGGTGGACTCGATGAGTTGCTTGATGATGAGCTGGAACTCGACGAGTTAGAAGAACAACTCGGCGAGTTGGATGAAGATGGCCTGGAACTCGGCGAGTTGTATGAACAACTCAGCGAGTAGGTTGAAGATAGCCTTAGACTCGGCGAGTCTGCTGTTGGACTCGGCGAGTCTTGTCGAAGAGTCCCAATATTTTCTGGTTGAGTCGAGAATCGGCGAGTCAAGGGATGACTCGGTGAGTTTTGTGCGAGTGGACTCAGAGTTGTGGGAGTCGGCGAGTCTCGGGGTGACTCGGTGAGTTGAGTCGCGGATTGGGGATGTTCTGAGCATGGGGACTCGACGAGTCGACGGGTTGACTCGGCGAGCAGGGTCAACCAGGAGGGTTGACTTTGACTGAGGACTTTAACTTTGACCAAGAGTTGACCGTTGACTTTTAGGGGTTGGTCAGTGATGTGGCCTTTGGGCCAAGAGAGGGGTAAAATAGTCTTTTACCCTTAAGAGGGTGCCATGGAGGGTTGATTCTAGTCTCAAGAGTTATATTCAAGAGAGTATATGCCTTACGTGTTAGGCGGCGGCGAGTTCGAGATTCAAGTGTGGGGATATCTGCTTTCAGCTTGCCAGGTGAGTCTTCTCACTATACTTTACCTTGAGTAGGTAACCAGAGTTATGTGACAAAGTATTTGTATGCTATGTATGTTATGTGTTGTACTGCATTATTTCTATGTGATTTATGTTGTGCATGTTTTCAGAGTTGGAACCGGAGGGTTCCTAGAGTTAGAACTGGAAGGTTCACAGAGTTAGAACCAGAGAGTTCACAGAGCAGGGTCCACGAACCCACAGAGTTATAGCCTCGTGTGGCAAATATGTGTTGTGTGTGGTATTTTGGGGAAACTCACTAAGCTTCGTGCTTACAGTGTTTTGTTTTATGTATGTGTTTCAGGTTTCTTTCAGGATCACGGGACGGCACCGTCTTGATTGTACACACCAGAGAAAGAGTCATGTTTTGAGGATCCTGGTTTTCTATACAAGTGAAAATGGAGTCATGTTTTGTAATTCGATTATGAATGAGATTTTAAACAAGTGTTTCTAAGAATTAAACGATTATTTTTAAATGAAAAATTGTTTGAAATTTTCGGTGTTACACCCTAGATCAGACCTATTTTAGGAATGATGACAAAAAGAATGATTCCCAAATCTATCCATTCTCAACTTGTCTTTTCTTCTCCCAACCACGTCCCATTAGTTACAACATTCTCTCTCATCAAGCCATGTTTACTTGACATTTTACCATGCGTCTAATCAGCCATTTAATGCAAACCGCTTTTAAGATCTCTCAAAATCTCTCCACAAACCGTTTCATCTTCTTGTGGCTGAAATTCAATCTCAGAATTATTGTTTCCCCCCCCCCCCCGCCCAAAAAAACCCCATTTAGTTTCTTACCCCCTCCTTACTTTTACCTAAGGTTCAAAATTCTTTATCCCCTTTATAAACCCACCTTCTTCTCTAAAATCGTTTATGCTCTCTATGTATTCGATTATTCTCTCTCAAACTTCCCAAAACCCCCTAAAAGCTCTCAAGAACTCCAATCTCACATCTCTCAATGGCGAAATCAGGTGCATCTAAGAAGAAATCCAAGGCTTCAGGTTCCATGACTCAAACTGGTTCCACATCACCAACGATCGCCTCAAGCAACTTTCGAGCAGTGTTTGAAGATCATCCATCATATAACGCTCCAACAAAACTGATGATCAAGCATCTCAAGAACCACATCTAATTTGGCCCATTCGACGCATTCAATGACGTTGTTCCCGTCTCTACACTCTTCAAGTGTGCTCTTTCTGCATACATACCACTGGAAAACCCACAAGAAGTGCATCTTAACCTCATCAATGATTCTTTGGTCATCTTGACCAAAGAGAAGTTCTTGACCGCGATAAACCTTCTGATCCATCCTTCCATCAAGATCTTCACACCATCGTTATCTGACATCACCACCGCACTCTACCAAATGGGTTATCAAAAAACGATCCGAGGGATTACTGAGTTCAAGAAGAACCAAGTGCTTGCGGTTTGGCAGTTCGTGTGCCACTTTGCCATCTGCTGTCTATCTGGCAGGACCGGAGGCATTGACAACATGGGTTTAAAGCTGCTAGAATTGGTATGGAGCATCTTCAGAGGCCACGATGTGAATTACGGCCAGATTCTTTGGGATGATTTCCTCCAGTACATTCCCAAAGAGCAACCAAAGGAAAACCAAACCAAGATCACCTTTGCTCGATTTTCGTCTATGTGTATTTCTGATCTACATGCGGATGCCGGTCTCGACATGAGCAGTGACATCAATTTATTTGTCACCAAAGATCTCAAAAGGTACAATCCCTCTTCTGATCAAACTATATTTGGACCTATCCGCAGGCTCCCCATACATATTCTTACCTTGCATGGTCTTCAGACTGCTGATGTCTCAGATCATATAGAGGCTATGGAGGGTATTATCACATACCCTTGTACCCCACCTCATCCTTCTTCTACCATTCCTCTTGAGGGTACCGCAGCCCCCTCTGCAACTACACTTTCTAACATTTCTCAAAGAAGAAAATATGTGGCTTCTAAAAAGAAAGCTACCACACCCAAGAAGAAAGTCTGAAAACAAACCATACCTTCTAAGAAACGAAAAACCAAAACCACCACTGTATCAAGCGGTGATTATGTTGAAGATGGGCAACCCATAGCTATCCTCAAGAAAAGAAAGACAACCGAAACCACTGGCCAAATACGTGATCGGACTGATACTGCAGCCTCAACAGACTCTGGTAGTCCTTGGGATGGCCGCACATCCATTCGACACCACTATCGAATACCACTCAACCTCATCATGTGATATTGTTTCATCACCTTCCTCATCTGAACGTAGAGACAGCCCCCCCCCCCCCCAGTTTTATCTCAAGTAGATAAATATGGAAATCGCCCTAAAGTCTCCAGGGCTTCCATGCTGCATATTTTGTTTCTAAGGAGTTAGACTCCATCCTTTTGCAAGTATCCCAAACACTCCAAACACCACTCCATCCGCAGGGCATCTCTTTCCCCCATGCCAGAACTGGGCCGAGGCCAGACTTGACCACAGGTCAAGGCGACCAAGGAAGCCCAGGAAATCCTACTCTGCTTACATCCTTGTCAGGTGGTTTAGGCATGGTGAGCACTAATGTGCAAGGATCCGTGAACCCAAGGGACACCTTGGTGCAAGCACAAGGAATTGACGACGACGGTTCAAGTGACTCTTGGAGTCAGTATCAGCCAACCACTGATGCTGAAATCAAGAAATATGTTGCTTTCAAAAGAGCATTCCAAGCCCACAAAGTGCAACAGGTAAAACAACAACAGCAGAAGGAACAAGAAATTATGTCTGTGGCCATGTATTGGGCAAATGCGATCAGCAATGCCCATACTGCTGCCACAATCCAAAAGGTTCAAACCTGGATGGATCAAATGGCGGAAACTATATTAAAAGCTCAAGCCTCAACTGCAGCCGTAGGTACATCTAATGTTCCTCTTACTTCAACTCCTGTTCCACCTACCGCAGTCAGCCCATCTCAAGACGAAGAGCCAGCTATTGAACTCAGCTCGGCCCCAACCTTCGGTTTTGATGATGAAGACATCCAAGAGGTCAACAAACCAAATCCTTCCGATGACGACCTTATGATGTTCGAAGAAGAAGAAGAATCCAGTGGTTCTCAGCATTCAACTTCTAAGCCCAAGGAAAAGAAAAAGAAAAAGAAGAAACCTACTGTCACCAGAAAAGAATTCCTCAATCTCCAAGCCACAGTCGATCAAATTTTGGTTGCGGTTAAGCCTACCCAACCTCCACCTGAAGATACTTCAGGCCCGCAGTCCCTCATTGAACGCATTGAACGACTTGAGGCAAAAGAGCGTATGGCTGCTGAGCGCATCTCGCTCAAAGTCGAAATGGCGATTCGATCTCTTGACAACACCCGAAAAGCTGATCATCAAAACTTTGTAGCCGCAGCAGAACGCCTCATTACTGAGGTGATAGCAATCAAACAAGACCTACAGAAAACCATTGTGGATCAAGCTGCACAATCTCAATGGGTCGTAGATGAGACTCATACTGCATATGAGTCCACTATCTCTATTCTTCGTGAAACAATCAACCGGATGCAGAAATCCCTTACCTCCAATTTTCATGGCCCTGAGATCCTTCAGGTTATCAAAGACATACACAAGCTGCTCTTCAACTCTGCCACTCCAAATAACTCACAACTGGCTGAAACGATGAAAACCCACTTTGCTGAAGTCTGTACCAAAATGGATGGCCTCAAACAATGGCTTGAGGAAGCACCGGGGTTGCGTTCCTCAAGAGGGGGAAGTGATGAAGAAGGCCATCGCTCTGATACATCCATCCGTCAGAGCCCTCCAATCACCACAAAGAAAATTCCCACACCGCAGCGTTCACCTCCACCAACTCAAAATATTCCATCTCCCCACTCATCACCCAAAAACACCCTCAATAGACCTGAGACTCCTCCTCATTTCAAAAACCTTGAGGAGCACATGTCATCAGATAGCTCCATAGACTCTCCTGCCACCGCTCAAAGGAAACATGATTGGATAGCGGCCAAGCTAGCTGAAATCATATGGAGAGAATGCGGATTTGACACAATGATCGATGAATCGCTGATCAATTCATGGGTCAATCCTCTTCGCAGACTGCTAGATGAAGACTACACCCCCCATCTCACGTATGCTGAACCACCACCCGATGGTTATTGGGATATTCCAATTTCTACCTATGCCAAGTATTTTGTTGTCTTCGAATCCTTTGACCGGATTCTTCCTGATCACAAGCGTCTGCCGATGGAATTTGAAAGACTCACTCGCTTCTATGCAAAGCATGGCTCTTCAGTGGATATCATATGGTCTAACGATAGACCATCCGCAGTGAAAAACTACAAGATATGGAAATTCATGAAAGCTAACTTTGCTCAATTCACTCTTACCAGAAGAGAGCATGACTACATCCGCACCCAGGCGGACTTTCCCTGTATGAATCCTGAAGAAATATTTCTCATTTCCAAAGTCTTTCAAAACAAGACAGAGAAGCATCCGAAGATGCAGATAGCTCTTGACAAAGCCAAATCCTTTCTAAAGGACACTGTTTGCGACTTTGCCAAAATCTATGCAGACATCCACCCCACCATCCTCAAGAAATTTGACCTTCCACCACTAGAACCTTTGCCAATGCTTACCGAAGGCTATGAAGAAAGATCTCTAGGCGCAACCAACTTCCCAGAACTTGGCATCATATTCAAACGGAAGACAGACAATGTCAAATACTTCATTCCGATGAATGCCATGCACCGCCTGCGCAAAAAGCGACTTGACATCTGCAAGACCGCAGTAGAAAGATCAAAATACACTACTGCTGAAGTCAATTTTGAAATTTCCAGAAGAATCACTTGGCTGGAAAATGTTAGAAAATTCTAGTCGATTTTGATTAAGTTCCTCAAACTTGATAACTGAGCCGGAGTTAAAGAGGTCACTTAGGGGTAATTGTTGAATCATAAAAAGTGACCCTCTTGAACTCAACTACCGCAACCTTCTGATTAGTACCGCAACGGTTCAGAGCCCGCAATCATCTCAGCATCCGGAGTCATCAAGTCTTCAGCATCCGCAGTCTTAGCTATTTCTTTTTCTTATCCTATGTAATGTACTCTATTATCCAGTATGCTTTGCACGGCTGCTTATAGAGTCTTAATCTAGTTCAGAATCTCTATAAATAGACACTCATTCTTTTGTATCAAATACTATCTTCTTACTCCTTGCTGATAACTTGTGAACTTATTATGAATATATTTCTCTAAGTTATCTTCTTCATTTCTCTATCTTATTACTCTTCACACTCAAACTGCTACTAGAACATAACCTCTCTTCGGAACAAGTCTTCTAGACTTAATCACTAAACTTGATCTCTCTTACTAACTCGGAGTGAATACATTCCTTGTTATGAATCAGTTTAAGTGTATTCTTGATATAACAACTGTTGTCATTTATATTTCTTTACTTTCCGCAACTAACTATCTAACTATCTAACTTTATTATTGTTGAGCTTTTAGATCCTTTGAGATTAACTCTATTCTGCTATATACTTGTACTAACGTCTATTCAAGTGTGTTTCCAAGTTTTTCTCTCAACAATATTGATGATTAAATAGACATGTGAGTGTCTTAAAATGTTTGCTAAAAATCACAAGTTATCTTATTAAGTTAAACTCCATTTGTGAAAAAAAAGCACTACAAACGGTAGTTGAAAATCTGAGAATTTGACTTTTTAGAATGTAGTTCAATAATAGTTAAAACATATAAGGCAAATACTCAATAGATTTAGAAGAGTAATTATAAATTGTTGAAAGTGCGTCACTATAAATTTAAAAGTGAACACCAAGTTTTGCAATGCTTTATATTTTAGAAGTTTTACAGATTGTATAACTAATTTGTAATAAAATATACAAATAAGGTGTGTTTTGAAATGTACACATTAGTGATGTATTGTAAACACGTTTCAAGTAGAAAGTCGTAAAAATATCATGTTGGGTTTCAAGAAAACACATTTAAGTAAAGCATGATGCCTAAATGAGGAAGTGGTCAACCAAAACAAAAGTGGTTTGAAAGACCTAGTGAAGATTTTACACGTAATATGAACTTCAATGTCATATGTTTAAGTTTTATAGCATAGAGTCTAGACACTTTTATAAATGAAATTGTTTCTATGTTTTTCGAAAACATGCCAAAATGGTAAGCAAGGTTTAAAATGGTTTATATGCCCTTAAAATCATATCTATCCATTGAAATGGTTTTGAATTGAAATTGAAATAGCAATGTTAAAAACCAATATTGGTTAAATTGAGTTTTGAAGAAAAGCGTTAAGTTAAAGCAAGTTGTCAAAAGAGTTTTAGCGAGAATATGGCTTAAATTGTTAGGAAATGTATACTAAGTTGAATGAAGTGGTTATAAAATATTTTATCGATGATAAATAAAACCGATGAAACGAAATAATTTTTCGATGGAAGATTAAGAAGTAAGGAATAAGTATGTTAGTGTAGCTGATCGTACCTAAATACTAACGCGAGTAGAAGGCGAGCATAAGACAAGTACCAATGTCTTTTTCCCAAAGATAAAGGACAAGAAAAATTGTTTGAAAAATGTTTTATGGTGTCAATGTAGTTTACGAGCTTTTGTAAAGGTCAAAGGGATATCTTATGTTAAGTTTTAAGCTCAAGGTGGAAACAATCTAAAGCTAAATTTGTAGCATAGTAGAGAAGCCTCACGTATGGATTAAACCTCCATGTCTCCTTGTGAGTCGAATCCAGAATGCCCGCCAATGATATCCAAGTGATTACTTAGTGGCGACTCATCTACCTCCTCACGCGATGCTCCAGTTATCATTCGTGTCGGTATCGGAACACTTTCCTAGTTGTAACTCTAGTACGAAGACGATGAGAAGGTATTGAGGAATAATTGGTATAGGTTTCGACTTAAGATTATTACTTGTGTATATATAACTACTAACCTTACATCTAAAGTCAACAACTACCGAGGAATACTCATTCTCAGTACTAAGTGCATTGCTCCTAGGGTGGCTAGTGATATAACCTAAGTGGTTAACCTAGCACTTGATAAGGGGTAAGAATATTTCTAAATAAAGGCATTGTTATAAAAGTGCACTTAGTTTCTAAGTGTATCTAGATGAATGCCTATAATATGCAACGCCCGTACGCACACTGAAAAAAAAAATTTATTTTCAAAAGTTTAAGTTGAAATTTGTTTTGAACATAATTCTAGTATAATCGTTTCCAGCCACACATTAACTTTCGTTAATTAAGCATAGTTGGCCAGGCTATACTTAATTAAAGTCCAAAAATGCATACTCGATTTAGTTATACTAGTAGTATGTTCTATATTTTAAAAACGTTTAGAAAATTTTTGGCTATGGTTGTGGTTTTCCAAAGGAAAATCGGTATTCTCTATAACCTTCGGCTCTGATACCATTTTTTGTCACACCCCGCTAATGCAGAAACACGAGGCGTGGCAGTATAAAGGGTTTCATAGCAAAATCTAAAAGACAACGCCAACCATATTATTAAAAATCATTACAAATTCAAAATGGGTTTGAACAACTTTTAAAAGAAATTACAATGAAAATTGGAATACAACACATGCGAATGCTCCTAACAGTGAAGTGTCCCTAAGTGCCACTTACTCGATGATTCCTGAAAAAACATGTAAAACGAGCGTCAACTATAAAAATAGTTGGTGAGTACTCACAAATAAACGAAAGAATATTGGTTCAATAAATTGAAATCAAAGTTTTGATAAAAGTTTCAATAATAAAAGTATATTGTTAAAATAAGTAAATAAGTTTGTAAAAACAACGTTCAGAGTTCTTTGTCATCATGAGAGATAAAGTATGTTGCCCAAATAAGATGCAACATTCATATTCTCATGGAAAATAAAGTTCGTTACTCAAACGAGTAAACAAGTTTCATTGCTAAAATGTGCGATCAATTTTGTTGCTACAAGGAGCAAACAATTTCATTGCTAAAACATGTATATAAGTTTTTAGTAATAAAAGTTCGTTGTTGTAATGAGAAACAAAGTCCATTGCTATAATTAATAAACAAGTTTATTGCTATAATGAGTAACGAGTTTGTATGTGTATGAGCAAACAATGAGTTCTCAACCAAACCTATGACGGAAGCCCTATCAAGATCTATGCTTATCGTTCCATAGATTAATATGGTATCATGCACTCCAGCAATATGGTGAGTAAGGAGTTGTCAATTCCTAATAGCGCTATCCATAATGACCATTGGCTCAAAGAGTTAATGGTTAGAGATAAGGGAAGGGCCTTAATACGATAAGTTCTCATGTTCCGTGTTGCATAGACATACATAGAGATATAGCAATAAAATAGAAATGATGTTTGATACAAATAAATTTAAATACAACATTCAATTAATAGTTTTTCGGGACATGCTTTTCCACCCCCAAAACATAAAAACTGAAAATAGGGGAGTGCATGAATACTCACAATATGCATTGAGATGATGCAAATGGTGCCTTGACTACCCTCCACTCGTACCACTATCGATTCCTACAATAATGGTATTCGTTGGTGAGTCTCTAATCGAAATCTAACACTAGTATACTTACTACTACAATAGAATTATGCCAAAAGTGTGTCAAAATTTAATATTGATAAGCTACAAACATTTTTCTGTGAAAATTTAATTTCAATGAATCAATTGTTATATAACAATTTAAGTGGAAATTTCCCATTATTGAAATGCTAATATTTAACATTTTAAAAGGTGTTCCAGTGATTAAATTTTCAAAAACTAAATTAATTTAGTTCTAAAATTTCCCAAAGTTTGAATTTTAGTTTTAATTGAAGTCAAAGACCTTAAGATAAATTTTCTTGACTTTTTGATTTATCTAATTATTTTTCACCATTTAATTCCTTGAATAATCATAAATCATGGAATAATAGTAAAAGGTTAATAAAAATTATCGAACTTATTATTTTGGTTCTAACAACATTAAAAGACTTCCAGATAAATTTTCAAGGTTTATAGATATGCATAACCAATTTGTATATATTTAATTCTCTAAATAGATAAAAATTCATGAAAAATAGCAATCAGTTAAGAAAATTCCCCAACCTTCTTATATTACTGTCATTACACATACTTAAGCTGGGAAAAATATAAAAGTGGATTTATAAACTGTTTAACCCAATTTTATGTTTTTTGTGCTTCTATTCTAATAAAACTGGAGATAAATAGAAAACAGTTTCCAAAATTGTCCAAAATTTTTGTAACACTGTTATTACATATATAGAAGCCGTGAAAAATATAAAAGATATTTTGCAATTAGTGTTGCTATTTTTCCTTGTTTAATCCTTTTAAATAATCATTAATTAAATAATAATTATTAAACAGTTAAATTAAATTACCAAAAATTTTGTACACTTCATTTACAGAGTCAATAATCTGGAAAAAATACCAAATGTAGTTTTTCTATAATGAAATCTGATTTTGTGTATTTAAGTTTATTTAATTTTAAAAAATAGGAGACAAATAGTATACAGAAGAGAAAAATCATCACAATTTTTATGCAGCCTCCTAATGTAATACAAGGTGTTCTGGTAAATGTTCATGAATTTTGGATGATCAGAACTATACTTCAATTTTTAGACCATTATAAATATAAAAATAGGGGAAAAATAGAAGTGCATTATGAAAACTTCTGAAAATATTTTTCTGAGTCTTCCACAGAGAGCATAAGTTGCGAAAATTATTGTATACCCTTTTCAAATTATCTAAAGCGGTTTTATGATTTATTGGGGCTAAACAAAAAGAAAATTCAAAACTATATTAAACAGTAACAAAAACCGGTCCAATTTAATGTGGGGTCATTATTTAGCATAGGGGTCATCCACGAATTTACCAATGATTTATAGACTTAAGAAAGTATTTTATATGATTTATTGCCCTATTTTATTTCAATAATTCTAATAATTCGAGAAAAATGAGTTATTTTCTGAAAAATTGTTGAAAATCTCATTTTGTGGATGGGAATCTACGAAAAATTGGATTTGGTCATAAAAGGAGTTTTAGATATTTATTTGGAAATAAATCCTTCATTAACATATTTGAAAGCTTTTAACAACAAACTTTGATCATCAATCATCTAAGCTTGAAGATCATCACATGCATGTTGTTTTGAAGACCATTCATGAGTTTGAAATGTTCAAAAATCATTTTTGATAGAAAACTTAGGGTGCATGTGGTGATTTTTACCCAAAACTTGTAGAAAAGTGCATTATGTTGATTTTGACTTAGGTTTTGGTCCTTGGATTTCACCATTAACAACATGCATGTTGTTTTTAGGTGAAATCCTACCACCATCATCATCAAAACCATGAGTTTGTGTGTGTATGTTTATGTGTTCATGATCTTTCATTAGAATGGAGTAGAAGATGGAGAAAATCCATGAAAAACAAGTGAAACTTGAAGGAAAAGAGAAGGAAAATGAATGATTTTCGGGTTTACCTTTAAGAACAACTCAAGATGATTAAGATTTAGAGTTCATGGTGTGTTCTATGACCCATTTTCTAGAGAATTTCGTGGTTGAGGGAGAGAGGAAGAAAGAATAGAGAGAAAATGAAGTGAGGGAGTGTGAGAGAGAAAGAGATGGAGTGGGTGAGTGAAATTGATTAATGACTTGGGAAAATGGTGTATTAGGGGGATGAGTCCGATTTTTGGGAGGAGGAGAGAGGTTTTCTCTCTCATAAATCCCATTCAAATCATTTCCCCCAATTTTTATAAATTTCTAAAGTTTTTATAAAATATGCTTAAGCTTTACATTGTTTTATAAAATCCTTGATTTTCCACTTATAAAATAAGGATAAATGTTGGTACATTAAACTATAATTTCCTTGATTATATTTCCCAGCTTGATTTTTTTAAGATAATATTATAAGTTTCATAAAAATTTATATAATTCTTGATGTTAAACTTTATAAAATTTAGGTTTTAGGGTTTTTAGGGTTTTTGGAGTTTAATAAATCTTTGGATATCAAAGTGAATTGTATTTTTCAGAATTCAAATTATTTTATGGTATTGTAACTCTTTTATAGTTATAAATAATGTTTGTAATTTTTTTTAGCGGTTTATTGGCATTGTATGCACTCATTCCGAGATTCGAGCGAAATTGAGGAATCAAGTATACTAGTCCTACTCTTCAACTTTGACTTAAGTTTCTATGAGACTTTGAACTAACTTCTACTTCTAGGTCAAGTGCATGATGTGTGTATATGATTCATGAAATGGTGTTCGAGTCAAAGAGTGACCCAAATATGGATAGTCACTACAGCTCAATAGATGTAGAATTCACATATCAATGTGAAATTTAAGTACACTATCCATTGATTCTAATTGTTTCCCGGTTTCTAGTAGGTTATAACTTAGCTTCTAGTTATTAAGTCTAGTATGTGTAGTGTCTATATGTGCAACTAAGTCTAGTCAAATCTAGAACTGAGTCGAATTTTGACGGTTGTCACATATCATCTTGGATCAGTGGCTCAACAGTTACCACTAGAGTTAGGTTGATCCACATTGTATAACATCATCTGAAAGAGGGAGTGCATGAAGAAGTAGATGAGAATCGAATGTGCTTGTTCTTCCTTGGAGAAGAGTTTATTCATTGAAAAAAGTCTTTTATGTTGGTGATAGGCTCATCTTCTTCAGCCTCAACATCTTTTTTTTTATCAGTCTCTTCATCATCAGTACTTTCATCATCATCATCCTCTTCTTTAGAGTCAGTGGATATAACTATGTACGGATTTGCAATCCATTTTTTCATACTTATAGTAACATGCAATTCATCTTTAGAAAGAGCAGCGTTGATGACTTTTGAAGAGAGGGTAGGAATGGGAATGGAGATCCCATGATTTTCAGAATAGCCTTCATCATGAGCCAAGATCAACCCAAGCCAACGGGGACAGAGAACATACAATGGTTTCTTATTCCCAGTGATGCAATTAGTCACCTGATCAAGAAAGAGTTTTGTGTCCAAGGAATTTGCCAATAACTCATGTTAAGTACTTCCATCCTACACCAAAACACGGACGAAGAGTCTATTTGTATGGATCACGAGTGGTTCCCTGAAGATCAAAATTATACCCTAATCTTTCACGAATGGACTAGCACTTTTCTTCTGAGGGAGTTTCAGAATAATTTTCTAATCAAGGAAGATGAAGAGCAGTTCAAAAATATTCCACATCAATAGTACCCCTATATTGACCATCTCCAATGGTTCCGGTAATGGTTTGAGCATCAAAATCAACAAATCATGAATAATAGAATTTACATACTCGTTTAGGGTAGAACAGCTTTGGGAAATCGCAGAAGGTGTATCAAAGAAGGCAACTTTTAACATAGTTAATGAAGTCTTCGATTCTTGAGTTCACGAACTGCTTTGGGATGTAATCAGAGAATGCCACATTGTTTGCTTGATTAATGATGGGAGAATCAGGGGCATGAGGAACTTTGAAGATGTTAGCATTAATGGAAAACTAATAATGAGGCTTTAGCATGGTGAGAGCTGCGGAAGATGAAGGTTAGGAGAGTCTTTTTTTTTAGAGAGAAAGCCAATTTCTTGAATAGCTTGTAAAAGTGACCTAGGACAGAGTTTTCCCAATTTATACCTAAAAAGTTTCTTCCTTTTTACGTAATCACGATTGAAGATATATTTGCCGTAAAAATCTCATATCCCAAAATAATGATGGATCTTTTAATCGTCATCCCAAAATTTACTGTTGAGATAAGGAAGTTACATCAGTGAGACATAGCATCAACGACAATGGTCATCATCGGAGGCTTTCAGTGTATCAAAATTTAAGCTTGTAAACCATTAAGCTTGTGATGTCTCCTGATAGTGTGGGTTTGAACTACCATTCACTGACTTAGTATTGCGAGATTTTATCAATGTGTGGTTTCATACGCTGACTCATTTATCACTTTTATTATAATAAAAAGGTAAGAGTGGTATGATGTGTGTGATAAGTTGTGTTTTAGCTTAACCATTGGCGTAGATTTTTCAAGCTCTCATCAATGTATGTACTTGACACTGAATCATAGGGCTTTAAAGAAGAAAGTAAGGGAAAAAATGGATTGTTTCAATTATGTTGAGGTGGAATCAGCGTAAATCATCAACAGTGATAACCCATCAACAAGAAATGGTTTAATCCTTGCATCACGGAGTCAGTTACCGTCTAGAATCAAAGATTCACCGTCAATTCATTATGGTACCATGTCATACCTCATACTACGAGGTTGGGGACACAAATAACCCTTTGTCATTTAAGGACCATACAAGTAACTCTTAGATTGATGACTTTATAATCAATGTAAGCCATTGGGTTATGCTCAATGTTTCAGTAGAACATGAGACTTGATGCATATGACAAGCATGCTTCCAGGGATAGAGTCAGGTAAGGTAGTTAAATAAGAATAAACACTCAATCCTTTCTATCAATTGTTTATATTTAGACCATGCAATCTCACTTAGAAATTTTTGACGATGCTAGACAATCAGTATGAGGGGGTGACTCAATGTTCTCAGCAGATGGTCTCATTGATGAGATACATAAAGAGATTTAGGCACCTACAACAACATGATTCTAGGTACAATTGTTTTTCAATAGTCACATACTTGTCTTATGAAATGCCGCCATCAAATCTTAAAAATGGTATAAAATAAAAATAAATAAAATAAGAATAAAATAGAAGAGTTAGTCAAACAAGGAAATATTCTAAAAATCAATGTTTTGTAGCTTTTTCATATGCATAATAAAGACTCGATCCATCAAATATTTTGAATTGAATAGCCATAAATGTACTTCCATTTTCCAAGATATCTACCCTTCAACACTATCTTTAAAAAAGAGCAACCAAAATCAACCATATCAAACAAAAACACAATTCATAGTAATCGAAGAGAGAGAATTTGTCACACCCCCAAACCAGACGGCGGAAACGTCCGGGGGTGGAGGACTTCATTTGTAGTATCACAACACATGCATCATAGTAATCAAAGTACAAACAACCATTGTATTTAAAAGTATAATATTTACATGTGTTCAATCATTGTATATTGAAACCAAACTAGTTATACAAAAGAAGAAGATACGACTCATAATGGCTCCATCTTCTCAAAAAGCTCGGGGAGTACCTGTTATTATTTCTCTGAGAATACAAGTAATTTGAAAAGAGAGTATCAACAATAAGTTGAGTGAGTACATAAGTCTTTATGTTTGAATGGGTGTATTTGTATTTTGAATATTAAAACACTCCTAGAAAATCCCATATTTTCTGTGGTGTGTGAAAAGTAGTTTTATTCCCATAAAACCGTCTTATTTGTAAACCATTGTATTTGTAAAACTTGTATTTGAGAGTGTACCTCGCTTCACCAGCTATTATTGAAAACTATTGTATAGCATTGTACTTTGCATTTTGTAAACTGGTACTTTGAAGATATACTTACGTTTAGTTGTTTATACACTAACGTGTTGTTAATATCTTTTTAATGAGTTATTATAACCATACTAAGACATGAACGCCTAAAACAAACGCCTGATGAGCGCTTAAACTGTTGATAACAATTGTCACTCATTGGTGTGTATGCCTGACTGTAGCTAGCAGCCTGAGTGCGGGGTTGTCAATCCCGATATAGATCTACACACAACTTGTTTCGATCCCCGGACTGGAGATTCTGGTTATAATGTCAGGGCTTTACCTTGGTTTTCTAAACTGAATCTAAACAACCTGAATTGAATGTCTCATAAAAAAAATATAAACGTTACATGTATATTAGTATGAAAACTCAATCATTCTGAAATAAATGATTGACAGTATGTTCTTGACTTAGTATCTTGAACATGTATTTGATAAGTGTAAACCCTTGATTTGTTTTGAATTAAAACCCTTGTTGCATGTAAAACAGTGGTTGGCTCAATCCCTGAGTCAATGTATGTGTGTGTTCCAAAGGACAGTCGCATCATCAGAACTTACAATGAGTTTCGTCAATCAGGTCCCAGAGAGCTCACTCCTGAAATTATCCAATCCATTCATGACGCTGATAGGCCTGCTCCCAGGGGAAAGAAACAAGACAAGGGAAAGGACAAGAAAGTTGTCAAAGGAGCGAAGGGTCCTTCTCCAAAGAAGCGCAAACCTTCCAAGGCAGCTCAATCACCTCCACCAAAGAAGAGGAAGACTTAGCCCAGGCATAAACTTATTCTTGCCTCCTCCTCCAGTGAATCTGAGGAAGAGAGTTCAGACTTAGAAGGGTCTCTTCGAGGTAATACTCCTCCACGTTCGCCTTCCCCTGAGGTACCTATTTTCTTCAAACCTGTCTCTCCTCCCCCAATCTCCATCTCTATTTCCATTCCCCCCATAACCTCCACTACTCAAATACCACCCACCTCTATCCCTGTACCACCTCCTATTTTCACAGAAGCTACCACAACAACCACCGCTGGCGTTCGAACCAACGTATCTGATACGGGGGCTCCTACTTCAGCACCCGAACCCACTACCACAACCGAGCCTCCACCCTCGCCTTCATCTCCCGATCAAACAGCAGATGATGATGAACCTTTTCTTAGAGTAGAGGACATGACGTTTGACTCGGTCTACTACAGTCCGTATCAAGTGCAAAGTGATGATGACGATGATGCTCCAGTCACCAAGAAGCATCTCAAGGAGCTTCATGAGAAAATCGATAATCTCATTGCTTCCTCCTCCTCTTCCTCTCGGTCCACTATCTTAGAGGCTGCTATTCAGGGGCTTGTTGATATGTTCACCAAGGCTCATGAAGCCTCCATCAACTCTGCCACTGCCGCTATCGACGCTTCTACCAAGGCGTGTGTTGCTGCGACCGAAAAAGTCGAAAAACTATTTGTTGACGCTAATTCTCTTTTGTAGTCTTTACAGGGAGCCGCAGACTCCAATGCAGAGAAGCTTGATTCTCTTGTCCACAAGCTGGCCACTTCAGTTGCCTCTGAACTGCAGTCCTTTGCCAGTCTTCGTCAGTCTCTCAACGATGACAATAAATCATTCCAGGCGACTGTTGAGGAGCGCTTGACAAAGCTGCAAGAAGATCTCGCTTCCGAGAACTCAGTGATGGATGCTCTTGCTCACAAGACTACTGCTCTTAAGGTCAAGAGTCTTCATCTTTTTCAATCAGAAAAGGAAGTTGCCTCTCTCCGATCTGAGCGTGAGGTTATCTCATCGTGTGTTTCGGATGTCCACGTTGCCCTCTCCAACATCATCGAAGCACATGATCCTATCCTGAACTACTCTGTGAGGCGCACTCTAGCTGAGAAGCTTGCTCCTGCCCTTGCCCTACTAAGAAAACTTGAAGGGCTTCTTCAGTTCATGGCCCATCCGAAACAAGGGGGAGAAGATGTGTCTCAACCACCTCCCACTTCCACAGCAACTAAAGCAACCGAACCTCCTCCAGCAGGTCAAGCCTCAGGTTCGGGTGTCAAAGACAAAGGAAAGAAGATTGCTGAAGACAGTGATGATGATGATAAAGAGACCATTGCTGATCTCTTGAAGAAACAAGGTCGGGAAAAAGATGCTGACATGAGCGCTTGCGTTGCCAGAGAGTTCGAGGCGAACGACAAAAAATGAAGGAGGCTCATGATCTTCTTGAGAGTAGAAAAACTCTTTTTCCTCCGTGGACTCTCGAGAAGCTTATAAAAGAAGCAGTTGAAACTCCCAGCATCTTGTGGCTCGAACCAGTGATTTCCTTGGATCGGATCAATTCTGTCGACTCTCAGTTCGATATGCCATTGACCCGAAAGGCCGTCATCTTCCATGCTTTTGATAATGTTGTTGATGTCCCTCATCCTCACTCGAAGGTTGATAGGGAGCTTATTGAATTCTATCTGAGGTCTGCTCAACCTCAGTATCAGACATGGAGTGCTCAGAAGATCATAAACGTTCGAGTCCTCAAACCGTTTCGTGAGGGGAACTTCACGAACGTTCGGTTCAAAGTGCTGAGGGGTTCTGCTAAAACTGAACACGCTATATCACTTGTTGATCTTCCCAACCTGAATCCACATGATTGGATTATTTTGCATAACATCCTCCTCACCAACGAAGCTGAGTATGGGCCAATCATCGATCACTTCAAAAGAATGCTTGTATTCTATATTATGGAGGTTGCCAAGATGGATCAGGAGATTGTAACTATCTTCAAGAAGAAGCCTACTATCTCTCATGTTGGCTCTGCTAGTGATTTGAACATGATGCAGATGGGGAGAATCGACCCGAAGCGGAATTTTGTCATGTTCACAAGGAATGAAGGCCAAAAGTGCCTGTTCTCCTTGTCAGATAAGCGCCTTTACACCACTGCGTGCTTGGAACATGTTCTGGGAATCATTCATCGATGGAAGCAGAATTCAGCAGATGACAAGAAGTATTTTGATGACATGATCCGGTGGTACATTCAATCAGACAAACGATCCTTGCCTTAATTCCACGTCTGTTTGAAACCACAAAGAAAGTTCCTACAGTTGGTCCCAGCAAGCCGAAGTAGATGTCTCGCTCCAATTGACGCAAAGGGGGAGATTGTTGGGTCCAAAAGGTGTTGCGCCTTGGGCTCGCTCTTTAGTCCATTTTGTCTCCGGATTGGGCCTGTCCATCCGTGAGTTATCTCTACGGTTTAGTATTTATAGATGCTTGCATGCATCTTAGTACGTAAGATTCGATTATTTCAAAGATATTATCTTTATCGTTTGTAACCCTAATAGCCTCTACAGCGGAAGTTCTTAATCGAGCTCTGCTGAGGATTGAATCTATTGAATCATTCGACATATTTTGATTCATTCTTGTGCTTTATATTACTGTTTAACATTTTTGTGATTAACCTGTTCGAAGATCTAAACGATCAAAGAGTTCCTTAACTCTTCATCTACACTCAGTCTGAATAGCCACAGCTAGATAACCGGTAATGATGGTAACATACTCTGTTACGAATCATGTTACCCAAACCATGTTATCTCCCATCAGGTTGCCACTTAGAACCTCCGAAATTCTCCTTGTCTTGAGGATGGTTCCTCTACTTTCAATAGTACGGTCCCTATACTACCTTCCACATCTACCCATACTTTCCACAAAGATCGTCCCAGATTTCCTAAGTAGCGGCTCAACCTTCCCGATCTACCACTCCCTTTCCACATGCTTGCTCCCCAACGAATACTCACCTCTAACCAGTGCACTCCTCGGACTGTAAATACTCCACAGGATCTCCTAGGTTCCCACGCCCTTTTTCCATCAACTCCTGAGGAACTCCTAGCAACTCCTGAGGAACTCTTTGATCTAAACGATCAAAGAGTTCCTTAACTCTTCATCTACACTCAGTCTGAATAGCCACATCTAGATAACCGGTAATGATGGTAACATACTCTGTTACGAATCATGTTACCCAAACCATGTTATCTCCCATCAGGTTGCCACTTAGAACCTCCGAAATTCTCCTTGTCTTGAGGATGGTTCCTCTACTTTCAATAGTACGGTCCCTATACTACCTTCCACATCTACCCATACTTTCCACAAAGATCGTCCCAGATTTCCTAAGTAGCGGCTCAACCTTCCCGATCTACCACTCCCTTTCCACATGCTTGCTCCCCAACGAATACTCACCTCTAACCAGTGCACTCCTCGGACTGTAAATACTCCACAGGATCTCCTAGGTTCCCACGCCCTTTTTCCATCAACTCCTGAGGAACTCCTAGCAATGTCCATTAGCTTTTTAGCTAACTTGCATTGTTCATGAGTTCCACAAAGCACAAAGCAAGCAGGATTCGGGCATCGAGCGACCTATACCAGCTCATAAAACTACTCTAGCATAAAACTCCAAGCGCTCTATCCACAACACAAAAGGCATCACCAAACTCTGGAAACCCTACCTCTCAACTCCTCGGAGATCTCTAATCATACATATGCAATACTACTAGTTCAAATAATAGGCATAAAGGCATCTCTCCTAAGCAGGCACACTAGCATGCAATTCTGAGCAAATCCCTATATGACAACCTGAAATTTTCATTCGTACAAACTCTAAAGTCAACCACTTCAATTAAAAGTCAAATGCATTTTTAATAATTGTTAGCCAATTTAAAGTTCGTTTGAGTGTGTTTAGTAATTATTCTTCAAACGAACGGATGAAAGAAAGTGCCATCTCGGATCTTGGAGTTGCAAAATCACACATACTGCCCAAATAAGGAGTTCACGGCCAAACTTTTAGAGTTTGGGCCGTAAACTCCGATGTGGTCGTGAACTCATGGCTTATACATGAGTTGACTCCCCAAACTCCTTATTTCTCACTTCCACCTTCAAGTTTACTCCCCATTCTCTTTCAACTATCATCCCGTTCTTCACCCGATCTTCCGAAAACGTAAGTATTTATCGACTTGATTTGTTGTTATAACCTAATATCTAGTATTTATACATCATTTCATCCATTCATTATTGCTTTTCAACTAGATCTTCAAGTGTTCTTCAAAACACCAAGAACACACACTAGTGTTCTTGGACCTTAAACACCCAATCAAGCTTCTATCTTGTAAGTACACTTGCCCTAGCTTCTTGTGTGCGTAGTATGAACTTAATAACACTTGAAAATCATCAAGAATCATAAGAACAAAGGAGTTTACGGCCAAGGATGTTCATGGGCCGTAAACCCGTTTTAAGGTGGCTAAATGGACCCTAGTTCCTTCCTATGCCTTGGATGGAAACCTCGATCCTTCCTATAAGTTTTAGGACCTTAAAAAACAATCAAAACAAGTCCCCATGAGAGTTTATGGCCGTAAACACCTAAGGAAGTGGTCCTTAGGACGTGAACTCTACAAGGTAATGTTAGTGTGCCCCTAGTGCTCTCCTAAGGCCTGAACTTGATCATGGGATGCTCAATCATGACTTGTAAGACCTCAAAACACCATTTGGCACTTATTACCATGAGTTTACGGCCATAAACTCATGGGTAAATGGTCATGGGCCGTAAACTCCATAAGGAGTGGTCCTTGGGCCATAAACTCCAATGTCATGCCATACAACCCTTAGATGCAACCCTTTGGTACCTATAACACCTGAATCAAAGTGTTTCCATGTCATAGGGTCTCTTAACTTGATTAATTAGTGATTAAATGTCTAATTAGGTACATATATGTTTATTATATGTCAACTAGGATCATTGTGTGTGTTCATGTCTTCACTTGTCACCTAGCACCTTGTCCGACACTTCAGTACAATCCACTCACTATAGGTGAGTTCATACCCCTTAACTAACCATTGAAATGTTTTTAAATGTTTTTAAATGCTTTTATGGGGGGATACAAGTTGAATCATGTTAGTTATTGGATCAATCACATGTGATTAATAACTACCATACTAATGAATTTTCCATACTTTAAGCTGTTTTACCAAACAAATGACTTTAAATTGCTTATCAAACTATCCTACATATTAAACTCTTTAACAAATACACTTTTGTATACTAAACCTTTCTTTTACATTTTTCAAACTTATATATTGTTAAAACCATGTCTACTACATATATATTTATATAAATAAGGATTGAAGGACTTAGAATTGATAACCCACTTTACTTCCTGTCCTTGTTTGGTTGTGGGCTTAAAGTACCCGATTGTTTGTCCGAGTGTCGTTGAATGCTTAGATATATATTATGTATATATGTATAGGTATAAAGACTTTTATCTCAGTTCAGTACATTCAGTCATTCAAACAAGTCTATTAATAAACTATAATACGTATAGTTTAGGGTTATACTACTGACTACTTCTAGTTCAATGAAGCATACAAGAGTCAGTTCATTCATGAGTCATTACTTACTACTATGAGAACTTATACAACTATACTATGATGAGAACATATACAACTATACTATAACGAGAACTTATACAATTATACTAGGATGAGAACATATACAACGATACTAGGATGAGAAACAATACATTACATATACAAGTATACGATAACATAAATGTGATCCACTATATCGGAGCATGGCTTCATTGTCATGGCCCGAGTTGTAACCAGAATCTCCTGGAGGGAGAGTGTGAGTTTGAGTATAGATCTATACTGGATTGACTATCCTACACCTTTATGCTAGCTACAGTGGGACCGGCAGGTTGTTGGGTGCCAAATGTCATACCTTTTGAAGACTTACATTGTCGTGTTTCATAGTCGATAGTATGGTATAATTTATCACATAATACCTTGATATAAATCCGGTTTAAGGTAGTTAGTACAGTAGTAGTTCGTATAATACAATACTACAGTACTACATTAATTTACCCTTTATAGTTATTTGGTGATTACTTCACTTAAACATTAATGTACAAACTATATTTTAATAATGATAGTTACACTTGGGAAAATTACACACTTTTACAAGAAACATGCATACAAAACAGTTGTGCCTTGGTAGAAGGCTACTTTTAGTAGAAAATATAGGATTTTCTAGGAGGTACAAACTTTTATAAACACTTACAAATATATTCATACTTTTACTACAAACGTTTACAGATTCGTACTTCAAACACTGTTTCAAACATTTTGATACAAACATAGACACTAAATACTTATGAACTCACCAGCTTTAATGCTGATAAACTCTTTTAAAATAACTTGTATTCTCAGGTCATCAGTAGACAGGTACCGATGCCAGCTTTTGAGAAGATGGATCGCATACAATACTTATCTTATATTTTGATTCATATTTTGGTGTCTATAACTATTCAGAACACACTTGTATTAAAATTATATATTTAATGCAATGGATGATGTTGTTTACTTGTTTACTATTATACTGTGTTGTGATACTTTACATGACGTCCTCCGCCCCAGA
Organism: Lactuca serriola; assembly: GCF_051521515.1. NCBI lineage: Eukaryota > Viridiplantae > Streptophyta > Magnoliopsida > Asterales > Asteraceae > Lactuca > Lactuca serriola. Next base: position 97,841,333 of record NC_136412.1, on the reverse strand, counting down.
ACGTTTCCGCCGTTCTAGTTTTTGGGGTGTGATAAATTGGTATTAGAGCATTGTATACAGTGAATTGAGTATATCAACCCATAAAATATTTAACTAAGTATACATACCTGCATTCATACTAAAATCAGTGTCACAATGACAAGAACAAAAGTATTACGATTGTTGAATATCACAAGTAAGCTCGGGGATGTATGGTTAGTCTTTAGAGTGGCATAGCCTGATCAACTATGTTGGTCCGAGGAGTGATTAGCATATGCCCAAGAATGGTTGTGATATGGCAACAAGTCTAAAAACTTACCAACACTACTACAATGAAAACATTAGAGCAGAACATAAGTCTAAAATACTATAGGAGTATTTTGTGTTACTATAATTACATATCTGAGAACTAAAAAGGTCTCTATCAAGTAGGTCAATAGTCTTTAAGTGGATACACTAAGGTTATATGAAATTTAGGTGTTATAGACTCTGAATCTGTGACCTTTTCTTTACTTCATGTCCTAGTTTGGTTGTGGATTTGGAGTTAGGGCCACTTATTCGAAGGTCTATCCTGCTTTAATTTCATATAACTTGTATACACTACACCAGTATTAACATAACTGATAAAGATCATCTTATAATTATCTTAAGTAGTACATCTATTTATATAAGATTCTTATACCCCTTTTCTCGCGTCCAATTCCTTTGGATGATCACTTCGCAGAAGGCTTCTCGTATGGTTCTGACTCTGAGCCTGAAGTCAACAACCTACCCTCAGAGGATCAAGCCCCAAATCTCAACCCCCGACCTGCGTTTCAAGCTCCCACACCCTTGTGGGTGACAAACTTGAATCGCTGGAGCGACGAACAGGGTCAACCCTTACCCTACTATGGGAACGGAAGCTTTTACGACCATAGCGAAGGTGGCTCTGTGGATCGAGCTCTGCCCGTCATGGTCCGCAGAATTCCTCGTAACGTCGAACAAGGTCGAGCAGCCATCGACCGAGTCATGGAAATTGATGTCAACCCAGGCGTTAACACCGCCCGTATTCGACATCTGGAAGAAGCAGTCGAAGGGAGGAGAAGAGCCAATGACGCACTGCGACAACAATTAACCGCATCCCAAGCCGAAGTCATAGAACTTCGAGTTCATCAGAGGGCTCATGAGCGACACCTTCAAGAAGTGGTTCGCCAACTGGCAGACCTGAGGGTTCGCCCGAGGAATTCCCATCGCCGTTAGAAGATGTTTAGTGCACCTTTTCTTTTGACTCAAGGAATATCCTTCTTAAATATGCTCTATGAAGCTTTTGTCTGTAAAATATTCCTACTTCCCAAGTACTTTAACCAGACTTCTAAGAACTATCAACCTTTTTCCCTTATGGTATGATGTAAGACGTATTGCTAGGTCAATTTTCCTGAACTCGTAACATCAATAATACCAATAATATTGAAAATTATCTAATCCGTTGGAAAAACCTGTACTTTTGTGTTTCCCTACTCTCTTACTATACTACTATTTCAAAATATACTCTTATTCAACTGTTAGGCTATGGCAATTTAGTCCATGGACCACTCTCACTCTGCTTATAATTGATTCTTACTATTGTATTCATCTTTGTAAACTTATAGTTGAAGGATGCATCCTCGCAAATCAACAAGGCATAATCCTCCACCACCATCGCCTCCTTCTCCCGTAATCGACACAGCATCCCTGAATCTGAAGTAGTTGCAGCTGTGGCAACAGCCATGGCTTAGTATCACTCCACTGGTGCCAGCGGAGGTGGAACGCTGGTTCATTCAACTCAAGCTAAAATCCTTCTGCGCTCGAGAGAGTGCTCCTACAAAGATTTCACCAACTGCAAGCCAAAGTCCTTCAAAGGGACTGGCGGAGTCATTGCCCTCTCACAATGGTTCGAGAAGACGGAGTCGATCTTCGAGATTTGCTCCTGCCTTGTCGCGAGCAAAGTAAAATTTGTTGCATGCACTTTTTAGGAAAAATCCCTGACATTGTGGAATAGCCTTGTCAAGTCACTAACTCTCATAATGGAAAATGACATGGGCTGGGAAAATTTGATAGAGGAATATTGCCCGAGGGGGAGATCCAGAAGTTGGAACAGGAACTTTGGAGCCTAAAGATGAAGGGCTCCAACATAGTCGCCTATACCACCAGGTTCAACGAACTGGTGGCCCTGTGTCCCAGCATAGTTCCCACCGAGGGAAAGAAAATTGAGAGATACATTTAGGGGTTGGGGCCTCCGTATTAGGGAAATGTGCTATCATCAAACCCTGCTACCTTCGATAGTGCCAAGCGACTGGCACAACGACTCATCGATCATGGAGTCCAATCCCCATCATCAACAACAACCCTGGCCATCTCAGAACCCTCCAAACCCGCTGACAACAAGCGGAAGTTCTGGGATGACAAGAAAAACAGAAAGCTGCCAAAAAGCAGCAGATTGTGGCGGTTCATGCCGCGATAGCACCCGCCACTGCTGCTCTGGTGAAGCAGTACGCTGGAAATTTGCCAAAGTGCAACAAATGCAACTTCCACCACAATGGCCCCTGCCGGGAAATGCAGTGCTCCAACTGCAACAAGAAAGGACACACTGTCCGTTTCTACAAATCTCCGACAACGTCGATCACCCAAGTTCCCGGCATTGGTGTAGGCCAGGCTTGCTATGGATATAGCGAGGTGGGCCAGTATAAAAAGGACTGCCCCAAAGCAAGGAATGTTGGTGGAGCGGGAAGAGTTCTGGCTATAGGCCATGGGGAAGAAGTTGTTGACCCTACGGTAGTGACTGGTACATTTCTCCTAGAAAACTCTTATGTATACATACTATTTGATAGTAGGGCAGAAAGGAGTTTCGTAAACCAGAAATTTGCACGTTTACTTCAACAATAACCACACGCACTTAAAGAACCATTCACTGTAGAAATGGCTAATGGGAAAACTGATAGCACTAGTAGTATATACATAGGATGTACTCTAACTCTAGATAGCCATTCATTTCTGATCGACCTCATGCCGGTCTTGATTAAAAGCTTCGATGTTATCATCGGCATGGATTGGCTGAGTCTTCATTGTGCCGACATTATGTGTTACGAAAATGTTGTACGTCTTAATCTTCCGTCTAATGAAACTCTCATTATTTATGGCAACAAACCCAACACAAGCCTTAGCATCATCTCAAGTATTCAAGCTCAAAAGTACCTGCGTAAGGAATATCGTGCATTCCTTGCACACGTTGTTGATACGAGCCAAGAAACCAAAGACCTGAAAAACATCCCCGTAGTATGCGACTTTCCTGACATTTTCCCAGAAGAACTACCAGGATTACCTCTGCAACGACAAGTCGAGGTCCGAATCGACTTAGTCCCAAGAGTTAACCCAGTAGCCAAATCGCCCTATCGTCTAGCACTAGCCGAGATGCAGGAATTGTCCGGTCAACTTAACGAACTGCTCAACAAGGGCTTTATTAGACCAAGCTTCTCATCATGGGGAGCATCGTTCCTGTTCATAAATAAGAAAGACGGATCGTTCCGTATGTGTATCGACTACAGAGAGCTCCACAAACTAATGGTTAAAAATCGTTACCCTCTGTCTCGCATAGACGATTTATTTGACCAACTGCAAGGGGAGAATTACTTTTCGAAGATTGATCTGAGATCCGGGTATCACCGGTTGCGAGTGTTAGAAGAGGATGTCCCGAAGACAGCCTTCCGAAATCGTTACGGACACTACGAGTTCATGGTGATGCCATTCGGATTGGCAAATGCACCCACAATATTTATGGATCTAATGAATCGAGTATGTCGACCTTAATTGGATCAGTTCCTCATCTTCTTCATCGATGATATACTTATCTACGCTAGAAGTGAGGAGGAACATAGTGATCATCTGCGGCAAGTCCTAGGAACCCTACGAACAAAGAAGCTCTACACGAAGTTCTCGAAATGCAAATTTCGGATCCGAAGAGTCAAATTCTTAGGACACGTGGTTAGCGAATAGGGAATCCACGTGGACCCATCCAAAATTAAGGCAATTAAGAACTGGTCAGCACCGAAGACGCCTACAAAAATTCGTCAATTTCTAGGTCTCACTGGCTACTACCGCAGATTCATACAGAACTTCTCCCGAATTGCGAAACCTCTTACAACACTGACCCAAAAGGGCGTGCCCTTTCACTGGGAAGAGAAACTGTAACAGCCCGGATTCCCAGGTATTATTCATTTATTTATTTTGGTAATTGTGAGGAGACTCGGCGAGTTGGAGCCTCGACTCGCCGAGTATGATCGCGGATTTGGGCGCAGGTTCGCGTCCGGACTCGGCGAGTCCATGCTGTTTAATGAAACCCTAATTTCTCGGGTTTGAGGCATATTTAAAGGGCCTTATGGGCGTCATTTGCACTCATCAGTCCCCAAAGTGAAACCCTAGAGCAATTTAGTGATTCAAGTGAGGGAAGGAGCCATTATTGATCTTGGAGTTGTTGTCTAGCAAGAATGAGGAGATCTAGCCAAGAGGAAGCAAGAGAGGAGCGGATTCTTGAAGATTTGAGGTCCAGAACATCACATCTGAGGTACAATCCCGAATCATTCTCTGTTATTGTGATGTTCATGTAGATTTAGGGCTTTTGAACCCATTTGTGGCTAGATCTAGTGTCCTCATGGCCCCTTAGCGAGTTAAGGTCCTGGATCTGGACCCATAGAGGTCCAGAGCACCTCATTACCAAAGCTTTATATGCATCCATGGAGGTTTTGGCTTGGGATCAATGTATTTGAGGCTAAAACACCATTCATGAGCTATTCAATGCTTGATGAGCATCAAGACATGGACTTTACGTGGTCAATAAGCTTAAGGAGACTGGTTCTATGAGTTAGTGAAGCGGATCTGACCTCAGCAGGTCGTTTTGGGGTTGTGCATGGAATGCACTCGCCGAGTCCATTCCCCAGACTTGGCGAGTTGGTGCGGGTAGTTCAACGATTACGAACCAGGGGTTGAGTAACGGAGTCGGGTGAGTGACTCGGTGAGTCGGAAGAGATTCAGAGGGATCGGGTTCCCGTAGGAACTCGGCGAGTCCACGCCAGACTCGGCGAGTCGGGTTGACCGTTGACCGTTGAATGGTTTGACTCCATAGTATTAGTCAGCCAGAGTCAAGTAGTATTAAGTAGAAATACGCTTGTGTTGTACGAGGACGATAGCTCGGGAGATCGAGCACTAGTGGTTAAGAGATTCACGAGTTACCGAGACACGCGAGGTAAGTCTTCTCACTATACATTACCTTGAGTGGTATTTCGAGTTGACCAGAGGGTCTTATACGCTATGAGATTATGTGTTGTCTTAGAGATTTTGTGATATGTGTTATTTGTATGCTGTATGGTTATTTTGATCGGGCCGGAGGGCCCAACGATTCTGACCGGGCCGGAGGGCCCAATGAGCTGTGACTGGACTGGAGGGTCCGACAAGCTGAGGGACTGGAGGGTCCCGCCGAAACATCTAGACCAGAGGGTCGGGTTTAGCCTTGAGTGGCGTATTTGTGGTATGTGGTATTTTGGGGAACTCACTAAGCATTTATGCTTACAGTTGTTGTGTTTGATGTCTCAGGTACCAGCGAGGACCGTGGGAAGGCAACGGCTCGACACGTACACACACACCGATGGAGTTTATTATGTGTAGAGATCTTGGGATTTGTTTTTGAAAACAATATTGATTATGGATCTTGATTTGTGATGTGATACATTATGTGATTTTGAAAAAGAAAAATTATTTTGAAAATTTACGGTGTTACAAGTTGGTATCAGAGCCTTGGTTTGAGGGATTCGGATGCACCTTCGGGCGTATTTGAACTCAAACCGAGGATTTGAGAAATTTTCAAATAAAACTAAAATTTTCTAAAAAGAAAAAGAGGTTTTGGAAACGAGCAGAGTGGAAGGTGTGTACGGTCAGCCAACGCCCGAACGGTGAATCCCCAAAATACCCTTACATTATATGTTATGAGTTATGAGATATTATGTTGTGCATGTTAGAGAGGCTATGTATTCCTATTAGGACTAGAGTGGGCCTGATTTGTGATGCCTTAGCTTAGGAGATCGTTGCTGCTATGAGATACTTTGAGAGTGAGTAGGTAGCAGTGAGGAGCTCAGGAGAGGGCTATTGAGGGTAGCCAGTGCATAGCGAGAGTAGAGTATTTGCGATTTGGGATCCTAGGAGGAGGACTTGGGTTGTATGTCGATTCGGTGTGGACGATAGTATTGGGCCCGTACTATTGAAAACACCGGATTGGTGCGCAGTCCAAGTAAGAATCCTTGGAGGTACCAGGAGTGAGGATGTTTGAGTTATCGAGCGTGAGAATACTCGAGAGTATCCCTGATATTTCTTATGTTCTATTTCAGAGGTTGATCATGGTCGGGACACGCCATAACCCCGAGAGCAGTGGGGTGAGCGACGAGGAGATCCGTCGGATCATCCATGAGGAGGTGGCTGCTGCTATCAGAGCCGAGATTCTGGAGATGTTTGGGTCTATTAAGACCACACTGATCGAGACGTTTGACGAGCGTTACGCTGCTTTGACTGATGCTGCTGTTGCTGCAGCCACCGCAGCTGTTGCTGCTGCAAGACCCCAGGGTGGTGATTCGTTGCTGTACCGAGAGTTCAGCAACACAAAACCACCAGAGTTCGATGGTACGCAGGACCCGATCGCTGCTATGAGGTGGATCTCAGACATGGAGGGGTGTTTCTATACGTGCTCGTGTCCGGAGCACTTGAGGGTGCGATTCGCACTCAACCAGCTTCGCTTGGGGGCGAAGGACTGGTGGAAATTCGTGACCGCGAGCTATTCTACAGCTGGGCTGACTGCAGTGACCTGGGAGAGGTTTAGTGCGATGTTTCGTGACGAGTATGTTCCCCAGGTGGAGAGGGAACGTTTAGCTCAGGAGTTTCTGACCCTCAGCAGGGGACAAAATCGGTGACAGTGATTACGAGGATGTTGCATGAGTGGGCGTTGTTTTGCCCGGAGTTGGTGTCTACTGAGCAGGCTCGCATGAGCCGTTATCTGAGTATTTTGAGGAGCGATTCCGTGAGTTCGTGGCGAAATCGACTTACCAGACATTTACCGAGCTCCAGGCAAATGCCAGGAAGATGGAGATCGAGCTTGAGACACAGGCGAGGGAGGAGACTGAGTTGCAGAGGGGTGATCGACGATCGGCGCAGTCGCAGCCGACTGCCAAGCGGGCAAAGCCCGCTGATTCGAGGACAGGCAGTTCGAGGGGCCGCACTTGTGGGAAGTGCGGAAAGAGCCATGATGGGCCGTGCAAGACTGGGGTATGCTACAAATGCGGGAAGGAAGGACATTTTGCGAGGGACTGTCCGAAGGGGTTCTCAGTTTGCTTCCATTGCAACCAGACCGGCCATCGGAAGGCCGAGTGCCCCAAGCTTCAGAGGTCAGCGCAGGGATCTGCACCTGCGGTTCGAGCTGCTGAGACCCGGCCAGTGAAGGCCGAAGCACCGAAGGCTAGGGGGAGAGCCTTCCAGCTGACTGTGGAGGAGGTCCGCGCAGCACCTGACGTCGTGGCGGGTATGTAATATTTATCTATTTTATGTTGAGTTTATGCTATTGTAATTGCTATATGTTATACGTAGGTACTTTTCTTGTGAGTTCTGTACCTGCATTAGTGTTGTTCGACTCGGCTGTGAGTCGATCATTCGTATCTGTGACTTTTAGTCGGCACATTAGTATTCCGAGGGAGGCGTTGAGTCAGCCTCTGCAGGTTTCTACAGCCGATGAGCGTGAGGTGTGTACTACCGAGGTGATACGTGGGTGCGTAGTGGAGATCTTCGGGGTGGAGTTCCCGATTGATTTGCTACCGATTGCCATGAGGGATGTTTGTGTTATAGTAGGCATGGATTGGTTTAGGCGTTTTGGGGCTGTCATAGATTGCGAGCGTCAATTGGTGACGATCCGAGATCCTAGTGGGGGAGCGCTGACGGTTTACGGCGAGGGGACTCGTGGTGGTTCGGTTTTCTGTACGGCCGCTAGAGCGAGGCGGAGTTTGCAGCAAGGCTGCAAGGGGTTCGTAGCCTATGTGGCAGATGTGCGAGAGGACGCTGGGAGGCCAAGTTCAGTGGATGAGGTGCCGATAGTGCGTGAGTTCCCGGACGTGTTTCCCGAGGAGTTACCGGGAGTGCCTCCTGAGAGGCAGGTGGAGTTTCGTATCGATTTCGTTCCCAGGGCTGCGCCTATCGCCAAGGCACCGTATCGGCTAGCACCGCCAGAGATGTAGGAGTTATCCTCACAGCTGCAAGAGCTGTTGGGGAAAGGGTTCATCCACCCTAGTAGCTCTCCCTGGGGAGCGCCGATCCTTTTTGTCAAGAAAAAGGATGGTTCACACCAAATGTGCATTGATTATCGGGAGTTGAACAAGTTGACGGTCAAGAACCGTTATCTATTACCGAGGATTGACGATCTATTCGATCAGTTGAAGGGGGCGTCTTGGTTCTCCAAGATTGACTTGAGATCGGGATATCACCAGATGAGAGTTCAGGATGAGGATATCCAGAAGACGGCGTTTAGGACTCGTTACGGGCATTACAAGTTCGTGGTGATGCCATTCGGGCTCACCAATGCACCAGCGGCGTTCATGGATCTCATGAACAGGGTGTGTAGGCCGATGTTGGATCGTTCGGTGATTGTTTTCATTGATGACATCCTGGTGTATTCGAGGACCAGAGAGCAGCATGCGGAACATTTGAGGGAGCTCCTCGGAGTTCTGAGGGCGGAGAGACTTTTCGCCAAATTTTCCAAGTGCGATTTTTGGTTATAGGAGGTCTAGTTCTTAGGGCATCTCGTTAACCAGAATGGGATTTTGGTTGACCCAGCCAAGATCGAGGCTGTGATGAGTTGGGAGGTGCCGAGGTCACCTACGGAGATCAGGAGCTTCTTAGGGCTGGCAAGCTACTATCGGAGATTTATCAGAGATTTCTCCAAGATCGTCGTGCCACTTACCAATTTGACCCGGAAGGGTGTTACTTTCTCATGGGGTTCAGAGCAGCAAACCTCGTTTGAGACCCTTCGTCAGAGATTGTGCGAAGCTCCTGTACTCACACTACCGGAAGGGATGGAGGATTTCGTGGTGTATTGTGATGCTTCAATATTAGGGATGGGAGCGGTGTTGATGCAGAGAGGGCATGTGATCGTGTATGCATCGAGGCAGTTGAAGCCTCATGAGACGAGATATCCCACCCACGATTTGGAGTTGGGGGCTGTGGTGTTTGCCCTCAAGATCTGGCGTCACTATCTGTATGGGGTTCGGTGTACGATATACACTGACCACAAGAGCTTAAAGTACTTGATGGATCATCCAAACCTGAATATGCGCCAGATGAGATGGTTGGATGTGGTGAAGGATTATGATTGTGAGATCCTGTACCACCCGGGCAAGGCTAACGTCGTAGCCGACGCTCTGAGCCGTAGGTCGGAGAGCGCCCCGATACGAGACATTTGTATGAGGTTTACGGTGATGACTCCGGTATTGGACACCATCCGAGGGGCCCAGGCTGAGGCTGCGAGACCAAAGAACCGAAAGCGGGAGCGGGTCGTTGGGCAGGTGTCGGAGTTCGTTACCGATAGTCGGGGGCTTATGACGTTTCAGGGTCAGATATGGGTACCGTTAGTGGGCGGGATGCGTACCATTTTGATGGAGGAGGCACATCGATCGAAGTTCTCGATCCATCCCGGGGCTACCAAGATGTATTTGGACCTAAAGAAGGAGTATTGGTGGCCCTGTATGAAGAGGGATGTTGCTTGGTTCGTCGAGAGGTGCCTAACTTGTCGCCAAGTTAAGGCCGAGCACCAGCGTCCGCATAGTAAGCTGCAGCTGTTGGAGATTCCCAAGTGGAAGTGGGAACAGATTACCATGGATTTTATCACCAAATTGCCAAGGACTCCGAGAGGAGTCGATGCAATTTGGGTGATTGTGGACAGGTTGACGAAGAGCGCTCATTTTCTTGCTATCAGTGAGAGCTCTTCTGCTGAGAGGTTGGCAGAGTTGTATGTGAGGGAGGTGGTATCGCGGCATGGGGTTCCGTTGTCAATCATTTCAGATGGAGACGTGCGATTTACTTCCAGATTTTGGAAGAAGTTCCACAAGGAGTTAGGTACAAGGCTGCATTTCAGTACCGCATACGACCCGCAGACGGACGGACAGAGCGAGCGAACGATTCAGACGCTTGAGGATATGCTCCGAGCATTTGTTTTGGATTTTGGAGGGAGTTGGGACACCTATCTACCCTTGGCAGAGTTTTCGTACATGGGAGGAGGTGTCGCACCCCCATCTGCTGGGGAGAGGTGGGGCAACGGGTAATGGGTAGCACAGAGATTGTACTCCAGACGACCGAGCAGATACAGTAGGTCAGGCAGAGATTGTTGACCGCGAAGAGTCGCCAGAAGAGTTATGCGGACAGGCGTCGGTCCGAGCTCGAGTTTCAGGTTGGTGACCTTGTGCTCCTAAAGGTCTCCCCTTGGAAAGGATTGATCCGATTCAGGAAGAGGAGCAAGCTAGGACCCCGGTATATTGGACCGTTTCGGGTGATCGCGAGGGTGGGCAGGGTAGCATATCGCTTGGATCTACCCGCGGAATTGGAGCGGATTCATAATACCTTCCATGTGTCTCAGTTGAGGAAGTGTATAGCCGACGAGTCGGCGGTAGTGCCGTTAGAGGACATTCAGGTGGATGCGAGCCTGAACTACGCGGAGAGACCAGTTGCGATTGTGGATCGAAAGATCAAGGTTTTGCGGAACAAGGAGGTGCCCTTGGTTTTGGTTCAGTGGAAACATCGGAAGGGGTCCGAGATGACTTGGGAATCGGAGCGTGAGATGCGTGAGCAGCATCCGGAGTTATTTGAAGAGCGAGACTTCGAGGGCGAAGTCTAGTTCTAGTGGGGGAGAATTGTAATAGCCCGGATTCCCAGGTATTATTCATTTATTTATTTTGGTAATTGTGAGGAGACTCGGCGAGTTGGAGCCTAGACTCGCCGAGTATGATCGCGGATTTGGACGTGGGTTCGCGTCCGGACTCGGCGAGTCCACGTTGTTTAATGAAACCCTAATTTCTCGGGTTTGAGGCATATTTAAAGGGCCTTATGGCCGTCCTTTGCACTCATCAGTCCCCAGAGTGAAACCCTAGAGCAATTGAGTGATTCAAGTGAGGGAAGGAGCCATTATTGATCTTGGAGTTGTTGTCTAGCAAGAAAGAGGAGATCTAGCCAAGAGGAAGCAAGAGAGGGGTGGATTCTTGAAGATTTGAGGTCTAGAACATCACATTTGAGGTACAATCCCGAATTATTCTCTGTTATTGTGATGTTCATGTAGATTTAGGGCTTTTGAACCCATTTGTGGCTAGATCTAGTGTCCTCATGGCCCCTTAGCGAGTTAAGGTCCTGGATCTGGACCCATAGAGGTCCAGAGCACCTAATTACCAAAGCTTTATATGCATCCATGGAGGTTTTGGCTTGGGATCAATGTATTTGAGGCTAAAACACCATTCATGAACTATTCAATGCTTGATGAGCATCAATACTTAGACTTTACGTGGTCAATAAGCTTAAGGAGACTGGATCTATGAGTTAGTGAAGCGGATCTGACCTCAGAAGGTCGTTGGTGCGGGTTGTTCAACGATTACGAACCAGGGGTTGAGTAACCAAGTCGGGTGAGTGACATGGTGAGTCGGAAGAGATTCAAAGGGATCGAGTTCCCGTAGGAACTCGGCGAGTCCACGCCACACTCGGCGAGTCGGGTTGACCGTTGACCGTTGACCATTGTTGACTGGTTTGACTTCGTGGTATTAGTCAGCCAGAGTCAAGTAGTATTAAGTAGAAATACGCTTGTGTTGTAGGAGGACGATAGCTCGGGAGATCGAGCACTAGTGGTTAAGAGATTCACTAGTTACCGAGACACGCGAGGTGAGTCTTCTCACTATACATTACCTTGAGTGTTATTTTGAGTTGACCAGAGGCTCTTATGTGCTATGAGATTATGTGCTGTCTTAGAGATTTTGTGCTATGTGTTATTTGTATGTTGTATGGTTATTTTGACCGGGTCGGAGGGCCCAACGATTCTGACCGGGCCGGAGGGCCCAATGAGCTATGACTGGACCGGAGGGTCCAACGAGCTGCGGGACTGGAGGGTCCCGCCGAGACATCTAGACCAGAGGGTCGGGTTTAGCCTTGAGTGGCGTATTTGTGGTATGTGGTATTTTGGGGAACTCACTAAGCATTTATGCTTACAGTTGTTGTGTTTGATGTCTCAGGTACCAGCGAGGACCGTGGGAAAGCGACGGCATGACACGTACACACAAACCGATGGAGTTTATTATATGTAGAGATCTTGGGATTTGTTTTTGAAAACAGTATTGATTATGGATCTTGATTTGTGATGTGATACATTATGTGATTTTGAAAAAGAAAAATTATTTTGAAAATTTACGGTGTTACAGAAACAAGAGAAGTCTTTCCAAACATTGAAACGAGCCTTGTGCACCGCACCGATACTATCCCTTACCGAAGGAATAGAAGACTTCATAGTCTAATGTGATGCGTCAAATCAAGGGCTCGGATGTGTTTTGATGCAACGAGGTAAGGTCATCGCCTATGCCTCTAGATAGCTGAAGACACATGAAGTGAACTACACCACTCATGATCTTGAGTTGGGGGAAGTTGTGTTTGCCCTGAAGATCTGGAGACATTACCTGTACGGCACGAAAAGCACCATTTTTACAGACGACAAGAGTTTACAACACATATTCAGTCAGAAGGAGCTCAACATGAGATAACGACGGTGGGTTGAGCTACTCAATAACTACGAATGTGAAATTCATTATAATCCAGGTAAAGCCAATGTAGTAACAGACGCCCTAAGTTAGAAAGAATATTCTGGTCGAAGGGTCAAATCATTAACAATGACTATCCATTCACACTTGTCTACACAAATTCAGGAGGCTCAACTTGAAGCCTTGAAACCTGAAAATGTGGTTGGTGAATTCCTTAGAGGAATCGATAAGAATTTAGAAGCCAAGGGTGGCAGGGCCTTATATTTCATGGACCGGATCTGGACACCGAAACACGGTGGCTTCCAAAACATGGTCATGACCGAGGCGCACAACACTCGGTATTCCGTCCACCCAGGTTCAGATAAGAAGTATCTGGATCCTAAAAAGTTATATTGGTGGCCTAACATGAAAGCAGAAACTGCTACCTTCGTGAGTAAATGCCTTACTTGCGCAAAGGTTAATGTCGAATACCAGAAACCCTCCGGTTTACTACAACAACCAGAGATACCAGAATGGAAGTGGGAGTGGATCACTATGGATTTCATAACCAAGATTCCCAAGACAACGGGTGGACTTGATACCATATGGGTCACCGTCGATAGATTGACCAAGTCTGCACACTGCCTACCTATCAAAGAAACTGACAAGATGGAGAAGCTTACGAGAACATACATTAGGAAATCGTATGACTGCATGATGTTCCTATATCCATTATCTCCGATAGAGATAGTAGGTTCACTTCGAGGTTCTGGTACTTGCTACAAAGCTCCCTTTGAACAAGGATAGACATGAGCACAGCCTACCATCCTTAGACCGACGGACAAAGTGAGAGAACCATCCAAACACTGGAAGATATGTTGAGAGCCTGTGTGATCGACTTTAGGAAGGCATGGGATACTCACTTACCCCTTGTCAAATTTTCCTACAATAACAGTTATCACACGAGCATCAAGGATGATCCATTTGAAGCCCTCTATGGCCAAAAGTGCAGATCCCCTCTGTGTAGGGTTGAAGTGGGTGACACCTAGTTAACTAGAGGATAAGTTCCTGACAGCACTCTCACAGGTCCGGAAATCATTCGGGAAACGACAGAGAAGATCGTTCAGATCCGTGAACGATTGAAAGCCTCTAGAGACCGACAGAAAAGCTACGCTGATAAATGAAGGAAACCTTTGGAATTCCAGGTGGGAGACCGAGTCCTTTTGAAAGTCTCACCCTAGAAGGGCTTGATACGCTTCGATAAGTGTGGGAATCTCAATCCAAGATACATTGGGCCTTTCGAGATTCTTGCTAGAATCGGTCCTGTAGCTTACAAACTCAACCTACCCAACGAACTCAGTAACGTACATTCTACATTCCACGTCTCAAACTTGAAAAAGTGTCTATCCGATGAGACTCTTGTAATCCCACTCGACGAGATCGATATCAACGAGAGCCTCAACTTCATGGAAGAACCTGTAGAGATCATGGAATATAAAGTCAAGCAGACAAAGCAAAGCCGCATCCCAATAGTGTAGGTTCGCTGGAACGCCAAGCGAGGACCGGAATTCAGATGGGAGCGCAAGGATCAAATGAAATTGAAATAACCTCATCTTTTCGCTTAGTTATTTGTAACTACTTTATTTTGCTTAGACTCTAATTTCGGGACGAAATTCCCTTTAATGGGGGGATGATATGACAACCCGAAATTTTCATTCGTACAAACTCTAAAGTCAACCACTTCAATTAAAAGTCAATTACATTTTTAATAATTGTTAGCAAATTTAATGTCCGTTTGAGTGTTTTTAGTAATTATTCTTCAAACGAACTAATGAAACGAAGTGTCGTCTCGGGTCTTGGAGTTGCAAAACCACACATACCACCCTAATAAGGAGTTCATGGCCAAACTTTTAGAGTTTGGGCCGTAAACTCCCATGTGGCCATGAACTCATGGCTTATACATGAGTTTACTCCCCAAAATCCTCATTTCTCACTTCCACCTTCAAGTTTACTCCCCATTCTCTCTCAACTATCATGTTGTTCTTCACCTAATCTTCCGAAAACGTAAGTATTTCTCGACTTGATTTGTTGTTATAACCTAATATCTAGTAGTTATACATCATTTCATCCATTCATTATTGCTTTTCAACTAGATCTTCAAGTGTTCTTCAAAACACCAAGAACACACACTAGTGTTCTTGGACCTTAAACATCCAATCAAGCTTCTATCTTGTAAGTACACTTGCCCTAGCTTCTTGTGTGCTTAGTATGAACTTGATAACACTTGAAAATCATCAAGAATCATAATAACAAAGGAGTTTACGGACAAGGATGTTCTTGGGCCGTAAACCCCTTTTAAGCCTTGGATGCCAACCTTGATCCTTCCTAGAAGTGTTTAGGACCTTAAACAACAATCAAAACAAGTCGCCATGAGAGTTTATGGCTATAAACACCTAAGGAATTGGTCCTTAGGCCATGAACTCTACAAGGTAGTGTTAGTGTGCCCCTAATGCTTTCCTAAGGCTTGAACTTGATCATCGGATGCTCAATCATGACTTGTAAGACCTCAAAACATAATTTGGCACTTATTACAATGAGTTTACGGCCATAAACTCATGGGAAAATGGTCATGGGCCGGCAACTCCATTAGGAGTGGACCTTGGGCCATAAACTCCAATGTCATGCCATACAACCCTTAGATGGAACCCGTTGTTACCTATAACACTTGAATCAAAGTGTTTCCATGTCCTAGGGTGTCTTAACTTGATTAATTAGTGATTAAATGTCTAATTAGATACATATATGTTTATTATATGTTAACTAGGACCATTGTGTGTGTTCAAGTCTTCACTTGTCACCTAGCACCTTGTCCGAAACTTCAGTACAATCCACTCACTACAGGTTAGTTCATACCCCTTAATTAACCTTTGAAATGTATTTAAATGTTTATAAATGCTTTTATGAGGGGATACAAGTTGAATCATAGTAGTTATTAGATCAATCACACGTGATTAATAACTAGCATACTAATGAATTTTCCATACTTTAAACTGTTTTACCAAACAAATGACTTTAAACTGCTTATCAAAATATTTTACATGTTAAACTCTTTATCAAATACACTTTTGTATACTAAACCTTTCTTTTACAGTTTTCAAACTTATATATTGTTAAAACCATGTCTACTACATATATATTTATATAAATAAGGCTTGAAGGACTTAGAACTGATAACCCACTTTACTTCCTGTCCTTGTTTGGTTGTGGGCTTAAAGTAAACGATTGTTTGTCCGAGTGTCGTTGAATCCTTAGATATATATTATGTATATATATATAGGTATAAAGTCTTTTATCTCTGTTCAGTACATTCATTTATTCAAACAAGTCTACCAATAAACTATAATAGGTATAGTTTAGGGTTATACTACTTACTACATCTAGTTCAATGTAGCATACAAGAGTCAGCTCATCCATGAGTCATTACTTACTACTATGAGAACTTATACAACTATACTATGATGAGAACATATACAACTATACTATAATGAGAACTTATACAACTATACTAGGATGAGAACATATACAACGATACTATGATGAGAAACAATACATTACATATACAAGTATACGATAACATAAATGTGATCCACTGTATTGGAGCATGCCTTCATTGTCATGGCCCAAGTTGTAACCAGAATCTCCTGGAGAGAGTGCATGAGTTTGCATTTAGATCTATACTGGATTAACTATCCTACACCTTGCTGCTAGCTACAGTGGGATCGGTAGGTCTTCGGGTGCTAAATGTCATAACTTTTGGTAGAAGGCTACTTTTAGTAGAAAATATAGGATTTTCTAGGAGGTACAAACTTTTATAAACACTTACAAATATATTCATACGTTTACTACAAACGTTTACAGATTCGTACTTCAACATTGTTTCAAACATTTTGATACAAACATAGACACTAAATACTTATGAACTCACCAGCTTTAATGCTGATAAACTCTTTCAGAATAACTTGTATTCTCAGGTCATCAGTAGACAGGTACCGATGCCAGCTTTTGAGAAGATGGAGCGCATACAAGACTCATCTTATATTTTAATTCATATTTTGGTGTCTATAATTGTTCAGAACACACTTGTATTAAAATTATATATTTAATGCAATGGATGATGTTGTTACTTGTTTACTATTATACTGTGTTGTGATACTTTACATGACGTCCTCCGCCCCCAGAACGTTTCCGCCGCTCTTGGTTTTGGGGTGTGACACCCTAGCCCTAAACTAGCATGCAGTTTTATCAACTCCTAATAACAACACATAATCAAGTATGGGTATTTTGGGAAATCACTGTTCGGGCTCAAGCTGATTGTACACACTATTTCATCTCATTTCCTCTTAAAAAAATTTGCTTGTTTAGAAAATCATTTCTTTTTAGACAAATACCTCAAATCCTCAGTTTGAGTCCAGACATACCTGAAGGTACATCCGAATCACTCAAACCAAGGCTTTGATACCAACTTGTAACACTCTAAATTTCAAATAAAATTTTCATTTTTAATTTCCTACAAAACACAGTTTAACATCTATCATACTCAGTTTTTGAAACACAATCATAAAAGTTGTTTGTAACATATCCCAGAATCCCCAAAACGTAAATCAACAAGCTGGTGTGTATAATCATGCCGGTACCTTCCCGCGATCCTGAGATGTACCTGAAACACATTTCACATAATATTCTAAGCACAAAGCTTAGTGAGTTCCCAAAAATACCACACACAAATAATTAGCCTCTCGTAGCTAAATCTCAGTAAGGACCTTCTGGTCATGTGTCTCAGTGAGGACCCTCCGGTCTCACAGATAGGGTTCGACCCTCGAGTCCTGTATCTCAGTGAAGACCCTCCAGTCTCACAACTCGGTTTGGACCCTCTGGTCCCAACATAATATGGCACATAATAATATACATCATAAATCACAAAGATAGGATGCATAATATTACATAACTCGGTATAAAAACATAAGACCCTCTGGCCAGTAACTCAGATAAGACCCTATGATCACAAAGTAATTACCACTCAAGTAAGTATAGTGAGAAGACTCACCTCGTAACTAAAGCAAGTATGTCTCGTACTCAAATAGTCGGTCTAGACTCCGCCTACATATGTCACAATCATCTCTAAGTAACAATATGCATTAACAACTCCAAAGATGTTAAGCTAACTCCTCTACCACATCTCAGAAAGGGTGAAAGACCATTTTACCCCTCCATAGACTACAAGGTCCACAATTTGACCAAACCCTAAAAGTCAACGGAAGTCAACAGTCCATGTTGACGCAACTCGTCGAGTGCATCTATGTGACTCGTCGAGTTCCCTCTGTTCTCAGAAAATCACAAAAATTCGAGTCAACTCGCCGAGTTGTCTCACCAACTCGTCGAGTTTGCACATTGTCAAGAATATCAGGGAAAACGCTAACAAATCATTGAGTTCACTCATAATCCGAAAAGCGGGAAAACTTGACCCAACTCGTCGAGTTCGCTATCCAACTCGTCGATTTCTTCAGTCATAACTCATCAACTCATTCCAGTTGAGCCCAACACTTCAAACTTCAGATCCAACCTCATAAGATGAATTGACCATGTAAAGTTGCTAACTTTACATGCATAAAAGGTGTCACAAGGCTAAAACACTCAAAACCGAACTCAAGAAGAGGTTTAGGGAATGGAGAAGGCCAAGGCTTGATAAAGTTGATGACTTTATGACTATGGGGGCCTAGAGGAGTCCAGATCAAAAACCATGTCCTTGTGACAAGCTCAAAGCTGAAAGTGACTCCATCATGCCCCAAAAATGGCCATAAATATTCCTAATAGAGGATCAAATCAAAAAGAGGTCAAGATATTAACTTTATACCTTAACTTGGTCGCCAAAACAAAGTAGATAATGGATCTACAACCTTCATCTCAATCCAAGCTCCTCAATCTCCAAGCCTCCTTCCAAAACTCCTCAAAAATCACATTTCAAGCTCTCAAACACACATAAAAGGGTACCAAACTAGATCTAGGGTTTTCTCTGGCTAAAAAGATGACGAGGGAGCCTACAATGGATTATAAGTTCTTTAAATAGGGTGAAGAACCCTGAAAATTAGGGTTTTCTCACTCAGCTCTAACTCGTTGAGTAGATTTGTAAAATTTCACGACCTCCTTTTTTTCTACACAATGAGTGACAGCCTCCTAACTCATTGAGTAGGTCCTACCATACGCATAAAACCCCGAATTTCCATACCTAGAAATCGAGATGTTACAACCATGATCTAAGTCATCTGTGTTGCTGAAGTGCTCCAGTGCTTCCTTTCAAGGAAACAAAGCTATATAACTTTCCTTGCTTGATTCTTTCATAATAATTTACGAAGAGGTTTGGTCTCTTCATAGTTTCGAAAGTTTCTAAACAGGGAGTTCGGATCCATGGTATCGATCTTTGATTCTTTTCACTATTTTTAAGGACGTCAGCATGATGTTCCTAGCTTTTCCTAAGAGAGTCCATAAACTTCAGAATAAGTTGTGAAGAATGTTTGACAACTCCCAACATGCGTATATCATTAACCAAGTAGATAAATCTATTAATAATTTAGGTTAATGATTCACCTTGTTGAGGGAAGAAGTGCACATATCTCCGATTGATTTTGTTGATGGTTGTGGCCTGTAGTTCCACGATGCCTTCATAAGCCACTCTCAACGTATCCATCATCTTTTAAGCTGACTCATAATTTTTTACAAGATGACACACATGATAGGGAAGAGAGTTTCCTATCACATCCCTAGCTTTCATATCAAGACAAAGCATTTTCTTGTCATCGTCTTCATAACTAGTCTCTGGTTTTTGCTTCAAAGGACCAATGGGAGCATTATTGACTATGGGATGATACATAGGAACATGAGGACTTTTTTCAATAATATTACACATCTTCTAGTCCATGTTTTAAAGAACAATCATGGAATTAGTTTTCCATTTGGTGAAGTTGTGCTTATCGGAAGGAGGAATCTTGTTGAGACCAAAGGATTTGGAATTATTGGAAGTTGACAAGATTACTTGAGTGTATCAAAAACCTGCTCTGATACCAATTGAAGGTTTGTGTTGATCAGATACACTTCGTGTATAACAAAAAAGAACATAATTACTAAGAAAATAAAGAAAAGAAAAGTAAATAACTCAAAGGATTCACCAAATTTTCTTTCACCAATAAAGAGGTTTGTTTTTACCAAGAAAACGAGTTGTCACAAAGACAGTCTCCAAGACGATTACATTAGGGTTGCACCCTAATATTGAATATATACTAATCTATACAAGTATATCCCTTTATTAAAGGGATTGTATCAAATTTATACTATGAACCGATCTTCATATCAAAGATATCGGATCTACTATCTATTCTACACTTATTTGTATCATTACCTAATATACAAAGGTTACATAAGATAAATATCTACACACCGGCATTGATAGACTTAAGATTCTGACGCCGATGTAGACGCTGTCACTAGCAGATAACTTATAGATATCTGACTCATCAGATCATAAGTTGTGACCTTACAACATCCACATTTTCACGGCCAATTTAAAACTTCTTCTTTATGCTAATTTTAAATTTATAGTGTTAATTATGTTGTGGAATTAGTTCCCAAAAGATGATAATAACATTATCAAAGAATTTACGAGAAAATTTTTTTAATTTATATTTAAAACCATGGGATGTAATCGTCAATACAAATACCTATTCATAAACAAGTCTTAATAGACCTTACAACAATTTACAATATTATAGAATGACAACTCCTCGGATCACTCATTAACCTATACCGTCGTACCGTTACTATGATACAAAGAAACTGAGTGGGTCATGCTTGGGGGCTTGGTGAGCACATAAGGTTTTTAACCCATAATTATTAAGTTCTTTAATTATATATTTCATATCGATTAATTCACCCGATTACTCATTCCCGTTATTCTCACATACTAATCCTAAAATATTGATCTAAAAGGACCTATCCTAATGATGATGATCATCAATGGGTCGACGAAACTGCTTAGGGGATTTCTTTACCAATATATCTCCATAAGGCAACCAAGGCGAGATAGATTACAATAAATAAACAGATAGTTCATTAACACCAATAGATTGTGAGCTTGCCAACGTTTCTACTAGAATGTCTAGAATAGTCTATGTTCGGCATCTATACTTTGCTAGGTGACTGGTTCATCAATAGTCAAGTCATGTCACCCTCGTCTCATCGTTTTCATCACCCATAAGTACCTAATATATTTTATATAAATATATGAAAATAGATATATGATTAAATCAAGTTAAAATCATATAATTCATTTAACAAATATATCAAGTAATATAGATAATAAGCATACATAGCATTTAAACATCTAAATACTTCATATATATGTGTAACCTAAAAGTAACCACACACTCACTTGTTAAATTGGATGACTGGAAAATTGGGCATTGCTTCGCTTCTTCACATAGTCTTTCCTTTGATGTGACCTAGGTTCAGTTATCACTAAGTCTTAGTTTATTATTTCTTATGACTAATGATAGTCTAGATTCCTCAACAATCCCATGTCAACATCAAGATCTATCACGTAAGGAACAACTAGCTAGGATCATATCAGAGGTAGGGTCCAATTAGTATATAAAGTATAGTTTTTGGCAATGGCAGACTTACATGGGGGGTTGGGGGTACTACAACATCCCCAAAAAATTGTTTTATGTACATATTAAAAGTTATTTGTAAACATGTTTTATGTTGTTGTACCCCCAGCTAAAGGGACAATATCATGTTTTTTAATCTCCCAGATATGATTACTACATATAATATTTATTGATAATGATTGTACCCCCATATAAAAATTTGTGGCTCCGCCACTGCTTTTTGGAAGTCCCACATTAAACACCTTACTATATCTAGCCTAGACATCATCCCCGTAAGTATATCAATTAGTAATATGACTTGGAATCACTAACAAATCTTATTATAAATTCATAATAACGACTATGAATATAAATATAAATTGCACTAAAATAATATTGAGTGTAATTTAACCTACAAAGATTTCCTAAACAAATTTTTGGGAATTGCACTATCAAAACTCCAGCCTGATAGCTATTAGTTGTCGGGCACCTAGGGACCTCAGGGCTTCCCCAAAGCTTAAAAAATAAAGATATCTAGAGCTAGTAGTAAGAAATTAGAGAGAGATAACTGAATTGGTGTGGAAATGAACTAAAATTCGAAGGATATTTATATGCAAAAAAAACCAGGGTGTGCCATGCTTTGTGTCTGAAGGGTGATGTGGCAGCTGTCGAGTGTTGAGATGTGTCGGCAGCTCGTGTAAGGTCAAAGGCACACCGCGTTTCTTGTCTGTGTGCGCGGCTGTGCGTGAAAAATTCTAATTTCTTTTAAAATTCATATATTTTTCATACGAGCTCTGTTTTCGAGGTATTCTCTATCCACACGTAGCTACTGACGAGGCCTACAACTTTCATTTATAATCCATCAGCTACTTTGATATTATTTAAAGTTTTATATTTAATAGACTTAAATTGTTAAAGTTTGTTAAAAATTCATAACTCTTTCGTCCGATATCAGTTCTCCACTGTCTTTATATCGACGGACTCCTATTAACAAAATCTCTAATTCTCGTTTAGATTGTTTCAGCTAACAGTCAACCGTTCCAAATTTCGATACTAGTGTTACATATTGTTCTGCTGAAACTTTGAAAATTCATAACTTCCTCTCACGAAGGCAGATTTAAATGTTCTCTAGTTGAACGAATTCGCTTTAATGAATACTATGACTTTCGTTAAGATCACTTAGGCTAATAAGCGATCTATCTCTATTTAACTATTTACGACACTCGATGTCATATCGGGTTGAACGCGAAACTTCAATGAATCATGACTACTTCATTCTAAGTTTGATTTAAGCGTTCTTTATATCCCCGGAATCCTCATTACGATTACTTCGATTTTCATTGAGGCTATTCATCCTAAGTAATATTTTATGTTAGAGAAATATATAATATAAATACGTATGTTCAAATAGGCTTCTTTATTTATTCATGAAAAGAATACAATTGTTGACCGACGTCTATTACATCTTATATTAATGTCTAGCGAGAAACATGGACATTACAAGCTCCAACAGGTAAACCCAGTAGAACATACAAACTATAACTATTTGTAAATAAATCCATCTGAAGCAACCAAAAATCAAAACTAGGTTTGCATAAAAAAAAAACTAACAAACATACCATCTATATTGATGAAGGAAGGATCCAACAAGATGGAAGTTTGATTAAGGATTTGAGGACTTTGATTAAACTCGTTAGAGCTTGATTCTTGAAGGATGGCATAAGAACAAAAAATCGACGGTGTAGTGAAAAAAAATACGTAGAACTCTAGTTCTGAAATTGGAATCGATAAATCCATAAAAGCATAACTTGTTATAGGAAGGTTGGTTCTTGAAAACTAAGAAGTCGGTTTGGGAATTGGAAGAACATGCATATCTTATTGAAAACTGAGAGGTCACTAAAACATTTTAAAACTATGTAGAAACAATTAAAACGAGGTTCGAAGTAAGGTCTTCCACTCCAAAGTTTTGTGTGCCTCAACTATCTCAACTACAAATGTCTTTGGTAATTTTGCTACGTAGCTACTTTTATATCTGCTAACACTATATGTATAAATATTAATCGTGACTCATAGGGTCGTGAGATTTCGCGAGGCCTGGAGCGGTCGTCCAACTTGCCCTCCCTCTAGGTTCAACCATGTGTGTGTACGTGTGTGTGTCTATATATACACACACACGTCGATGTTTTGGACCGTTAGCGGAGTCATTCTAAACATGAGTAGTTTTCTGATGTTTGTTTGTTTTGAGCAATGTTTTTCCTTTTACCAAATTATGGTATAGGTTTTAATGATTTTGCTAAAGGTATTATCATGTCAATATAATAATAACGTAATAAATGTTATTATAATAGCAAGATAGTAGATGTACAATTAACAATTTTATTAAAAAAATGACATAAAAAATTGTTGGACGGTTTTGTCAAATCATTAAGGTTAGTTTAAAGAATATTAAATGAAAGATTAACTATTTTATATAATTTTGGACGCAAATTGCTTATTTTGATTAAATCTTCAATGTTGTATTATATTGGAGCTTATTTTAGTCCCTATATATACATGTGATTTTGTAGTCAGTTTCGCAAGTCAATGGTAGAACATTAAAAAAATCATATATGATGGTTCTTAACCATTCTCTTGTTGTACTTTTTTGGTTTCTGATTTTCACCACATGCATTGCTTATGGAAGACTACTTGCTGAAGTGGATAATACATCCAGTGGTGATGGTCAGACGGCCGGTATCGTCGATTTTATTAACATAATTATGGATGGTTTTGCTAAGTTGAGAAGAAGGATCCTAGCCCTTATTGGAGGGGACTCATAGATGGACGACTACTTGGTAAAAATACTAAAGAAACGCTATTTTTTCTGTTTAATAAGAAAAATATCAGGAGAAGTTACAAGTGGCGTGGTAAAATGCGTAGAGGTGGAGTGGTTGGTAGTACCAGAGGAGGCAATGATGGTGGTGAAAACTCATGATCTTGAATTTCAAATGTCAATTTAAGAATAAAAAGGGAATAAAAAGCTTGCTAACCTATCTACTTTTCAATAAACATGTGTGTTGTCATTATATTAGAGATGTTTCTATATATGATATATGTCATGCCATATTATATAACTTAAGTTACATCAATAAGATCACGAGTGTTTCCATAACTCGATCCAGCTGATCACAAAAAAATATAACCCTGCCACAAAACCAGAGAACATGGTTATTGTTGTCCAATAATTATTTTATTTAACCTAAATGAAGCAACCATTAAACATGAAGGGGAAAAAACAATGAAAGCTATTGATATTAGTTTTTTATTTTATTTGGTTTCCAAGTTTAACCTCTCTATTTTGGTCAACCGATCTGTGCGTATTGTTACCTTATCTTAATGTTTTCTCTTCTATATAGTCATGTATCTCGTTTGTATCCTCATTCAGAAAAATGGAATCAATTTTGGATCTCTCTGTTTACTATTTTCTTTGTGACATCAGAGCGGATTACTCAAAGTTGAGATTATTTATTCAAAAAAACCTAATGGCGGGTGATGACTGATCTAAGTCTAATGATGAGATTGATCCAAACTCACCTTTATATCTTCATCCATCGGATTATCCGAGACAAATGCAGGTCAAAAATAGTCTGACGGATAACAACTTCAATGATTGGGTACAAGAGATGACGTAATTCTTGTTTGCCAAGAACAGGATTGGGTTTGTCGACAGAACAATCGGGAAACTGGAAAACGCACACAAAGACTATATGCCATGGATGTGGTGCGATGCCATGGTTAAGGTATGGCTAACAACAGCGATGGATAAAGACATATAGGCCTGAAATATGCAAGCACAACAACTGAGATCTGGAACGATCTAAACGAACGCTTTGGCAAAGAAAGTGCACCAAGAGCGTATGAGTTGAAGCAATCTTTGAATGTCACCCAGCAAGATGGGGCTTTGGTTTTGGCATATTATACAAAGCTCAAGAAGATTTGGGATGAGATCAATGTTGTCTTGCCGACACCATGATGTTCATGCAAAGGTTGTAAGTGTGAAGTGGGAAAAAGGTTGGTCGAATTAAAGGAGAAAGAAGGTTTGTATGAGTTTTTGTTGGGACTAGATAATGAGTTTGCGGTTATACAAACTCAGATCCTTGTAATGAAACCAACACCTACATTGAGCAATGCTTATCATATTGGGGCAGAGGATGAGCACTAAAGGAGCATGACTATGGGGAGGAAAATGACAACTAAAGTGGCAACCTTTCAGGTGAGTCAACCAAACCAAAAAGGTAACCAGTCACAAAAGAAATAGTGACAGGAAAACAACAAGGTAACTTTCACTACTAGAAAAACAGCCTTTTACGACGCTCATTGCGCGTCGTAAAAGGCTCAGACGACGCGCAAATGCGCGTCAAGGAAGGCCATGTCATAAAGAGAGACGACGCGCATTTATGACGCTCATTTACGACGTGCAATTACGACGCGCGTTTACGACACACAATGCGTATCAAGGAATGCCCTATCATAAAGGAAGACGACATGCATTCGCATGTCGTAACCTTACGACGCGCGTGTTAATGACACGCAATGCGTATCAAGAAAGCCCTTGTCAAGAAAGGCCATGTCATAAATGAAGATGACACACATTTTTGTGCATCATAATTTTAAATGTTTAAAAAATATATTATTTATATATTTCCTTATTTTCAAATTAAATTTGTATTTAATGTTTCATAATAGAAAATAAAATATCATATACAAAAAATAGAATCCATTGCATAAATCTAATGTCATACAATTCTATTTCTTACAATATATAAATTTGCATCTAATCTACTATGTACATCAAATTCCAACTAAGTAAAGTTGCATCTTTCCTTTCATAATTCTTTAAGACTAATGCTCCAAACAGTTGATTATATGGATAAGCAGTTGTACATAGGCCCATCTCATTCAATAATGACTTAGCGAAATTCAACTCCAAGTCTTTACTTCATTTTGCTGATAATGCTGCAAGATTTGAATCAAGTGGCTTCATTTTGCTGATTTTGTTCTTCAAGTATCTGTCATCAGTTAGAAATTTAGAGTACAATTTCATATGTAAAGACTTCTAGTCTGATGTACATTTAAGTTTTTATATTTGTAATATGGATTGTTATGAAAGTAATTTATTCCATCAAATAAGTAAGATAAACATACTTGACATAAAAGTCAATGATGGTGTCATTGACAAATGTGTTTGGTAGCAGCAAATCAACGTCTCTCTTACTAATGGAAACAACATCAACATCCTCTTTTGGATATATAACTTCTTCAAAAGGCTGGTCAAAGCTGCAAGCATCCAATGAAATATAAAATCCAAGAATCGGATAAGGGCAAAACAGTCATATTTATTAATTTAACAAAAGGGCTGTTAAAGTTAACACAAGGATCAAAATTGATATGAAACTTTGCCAAAAGAAATCTTTTTGCACTTACTTGGGAAAATACTTTGTAAAAGGCTTCAGCTTCATCATAAGGTTGTTGTAGGAGATCATACACTAGTCTCTGAATAACCACCCTTTTCAAGGATGCATCAGCAGGTGGAAACCAATCTGTATTTAGCTGAGTCACATATTCACAAACAACAGCTCACTTATGTTATTAATTTTTACATGGTCCCTGTCCTTACAAAGTGGACACTTTTTGTGATTTTAAATGGATTAAAATTAATCGGGGCTTGCTCCAAGAAAAGTTCTACATAATGGAGCAAGAATAAACCACAGTCGAATGAATTCGGCTGCTATGGTAACTGCAAAAACAACACAAAATTCAGATTTTAGAATTTAATACAAATTCACAATTTTGCCCTCGTATATTTTTCCTTTCCATTTCTCAAATAATTTTGAAACATTATTTATCCAGATGATACCTCAAGTGAAATAAAGCGTAGATTATCGAATCTTGATGATATATCTTCAGATGCCTCCTGCTGCCTCCCTTTCCACTCTTCTTTCAGATAGCTAGAATGGCATATTTAAAGGTTTATACTTTAAAAATAAAATAAAATGTTTATATAATAAAAAAAATGTTACCTTTGCATAAGACCTTTCAAGTGAGTATGACTACCTCTGATAGGATCCATATGCAGAACACATGGCACTTTAATCAACTCAGTTACATCTTCTTCATCTATAAACCAGATTATAACATTAGAAAAAAGGGATAACCATGCCTCAGAAAATACTTGAAGATGTCAAAGAGAAATGACATATATACCCTTATATTTCGCAACTTCCCCAAGATGACACATCACAATAAGACTCCAATGATAGCTGTCAAACAACAGAAATAATTGTCAACTGTTCAAATGAAATGTCTAGAAAGCAAACTGTTTTCCAACTTACTTGTAATTTACAGGAATAAAGACAAAATCTTTCTCAAAAAGATTAACTTTTCGTGTCCACTTTCTTACGCGTTGAAAAGCTGTTTTCCCTTCAAGGGCATCTAGAGGTTCTTTTTCTGGGTCAGCTAGCTTTCGGAAGACAAAACTATTGAAAAAATGAAACCTCTGTCTCTCTTCAGGCCTGATTTTGTTCTTCAAGTATCTATCATCAGTTAGAAAGTTAGAATAAAATTTCATATGTAATGACTTCTAGTCTGATGTATATTTAAGTTTTTATATTTGTAATATGGATTGTTATCAAAGTAATTCATTCCATCAAATAAGTAAGATAAACATACTTGACATAAAAGTCAATGAGAGTGTCATTGACAAATGTGTCTGGTAGCAGCAAATAAACATCTCTCTTACTAATGGAAACAACATCAACATCCCCTTTTGGATATATAACTTCTTCAAAAGGTTGGTCAAAGCTGCAAGCATCCAATGAAATATAAAATCCAAGAATCGGATAAGGGCAAAACAGTCATATTTATTAATTTAACAAAAGGGCTATTAAAGTTAACACAAGGATCAAAATTCATATGAAACTTTGCCAAAAGAAATCTTTTTGCACTTACTTGGGAAAATACTTTGTAAAAGGTGCTTTGATTTGTCCAAGAACAGTTTCCTTGCAACAATAATCCCATATGAATATACCAACTTACTTAATTAAGATTCAAATAAATGACTGATTTAATGAAATAAAGATCAAGATTGATGATAATTCGAAGGATAAAAACCGTAAATTCAAAGATGTTGCCAAAAAACTCACTCTAACTCAAGCATACTGCTCCATAAAGTTTTGTATGCAACATTTAAAGTTGTGATTGCTTCTTGTTTCCCAAACCAGTTAGTCCCCATGTTTGCAAACTTCAATTCCGCACCTGAATTACATAAAATAGATGTATAATTATTCTTTAATTGAAAATGGACAGGTAAAACAATATGAAAACATTTTCACAAAAAAAATAATGATTATCTAACCTGAAGTGCATTCAACATTTTCAGGCTGTACTGTATCTTCAGTAAGTACATGAATGGTCACCATTGCCATCTCAACCAGCATAAAATTCAAGGTATAGTAATTCCAAACCCTAAAGAATAAGGAGATACATAATGTTAAAAGCTCATTGTGGGCTTACCAGCTCATACCAACGAGATTTGATATGAACTAAATCCTGAATAAGATGTTTTTCAGATAAAATGAAAACATAATGAACAAGAAAGCTAACTACTACCAACTCACTTACAACTTAGAAGAAGAAATAAATACTCAGGAAGGAACAGATAACAAAACTTACTCGAAGAATTGATTAAACACTCAAATCAACAAAGCTAAACCCCTAATGATTTGCTAGAGATTCACCCAAAGGTTCCAAGACCAGAACTAGAACTTGACAAAATATAACACTCCTTCCATCTACTACTCCTTTATATGTATTTTAAAGAAAATACCTAAAATGCCCCTCCATTAATAAGATGTTATTTATTTTCCCGTACTACCCTTTTCTATAATTGGATGTGTAGCAGTAATTAGCACGTTTATCTATCCAATGTCTGGCCCAATCAGACTTTAGACATCTATTTAGTGCTTATTGAAAAAAAAATATGCCTTAGGGTGAATATTAAGGGTTTTGGATATGAGGAGGAATTCTAAGGTTACTTATATACAAGGGAAGCAGGTTGTTCAAATCAAAGTTACAACAATTGAGAAACAATATCAGCTTGTTGTTCAAATCAAAGGGATTATTGGCAGGATACAAGTCCTTACAACTGGATTCTTAGTTCCAAATCCCAATTGCACAAGAACAAAGGTATCAGATTCATCAGAAAGCTAAAAATTGGGTATCATATCTTAGTGAATGGAAAACAGAATGCGTAGACAGACAGCTGAAAAACCCTAATCGCACTAAGTAGCTTGATTCTGTAACTAATCGCATCGAGAGTGTTTATACTAAGATAATACTCGATAACAAATTAAACCCTAGTTTTCCTCCATTACAGAAACAAATCAACAACAAAACTAAAACTGGATGTAAGCTCATGATGTAGCGAAGCGTACCTTTAGTACTTGAAGATTTATGCAATTTGTGCTTCCTATCGGAGTCTCTCTCTTTCTCATCACTCTTTGTTTCTGAACTTCTATGCCTTTTGTTCTTCCCTTCGTGTACATAACACGAGTATCCTCATCAATTCGTATTGAAAATTGTATAAACAGAGAAATATTGGTAACGAAAAGAAAGAACAAAAACCTTCCGACGAGGACTCAGCCGGAGACCTCTTCTTTTTCGACTTACGATCGCTACCCATGTCGTTCTTGTCCAAAATCGAACAATTTTGAAGTGTTCTTTTGTCAGGGCTTGAACTCCAGCACCTGCATGAATTATGGCATGCGATTGAAAACCAGGCTCGACGACCCGCTAACCTCTGACCATGGAATGGAAGGGGTGAGAGAAAAAGAAATTGGGACCAAAAAAGAAAACAAAATTTTGACTTATTCATCTTCATTTATTATCATATTGATGGGAGGAGAGGATTCCAATTACAGAAATCTAAACATGGAATAACATATACCTAATTAGAATCACCCCCTCGACAAAAAGAAAAAAAAAGGCGATGAGGGCATTAGATGGAGTGTCGACATGGGTAAATGTTGATTCAAGACCTAGAAATCGCTCCAAAGGGGTCGGCAATGGGAGGGGAAATGATTTTCAATGTAAGATTGAGGACTAAAATATGTTCGATTGCTTCGATTTAGGCGTGAGATGTTGTAATTTCCCCTGTGTTCGTGTTCAGCTCCACTGCCCTGGGCTAAAAAAATTAATATATGATTAATTTTGGTCCAATTAAACAATAGCAACAGAAGCAAGAAGATATGGTATCTATGATTAAGGTTTGTAGAGAGAAGGGAAGAAGAGAATGAAGGGAGATCTTGAAGCGGGGTATTTAAAAAATTTAGAATTTTAAGAGGATTTGATTTCCCCCTTGAACGCGCGTTTTGAGTGAAAAATTATAAAGAGACACTCACAATGGACGCACACTTTAAATAAGCGCCCTCCGTGTTTGTATTTTTTTTTTGTGGGACAATAATTTAGGGCACGCAAAAAATGCGCATCCTACATTCTTCAAATTTCTAAAGATCTGACATTATTTGTAGGGCACGCCCTTTTGCGTATCATTAATCAGTGCGTATCGTAAAAAGCGCGTCATTAAAGGTATGTTTTCTAGTAGTGTTTCTCAACTAAAATTAAGCATTGTACCTTTTTTGGTCGTGATGGTCACAACAAGGAAGGTTCTTTTAAGAGGATCGGTTACCTGGAATGGTGGCCGGGAAAAATGAAGAAAGAAGGCAACAAACTGAAAGCAGCCTATGCTGAAGCAGTTACGAGTCCAGTTGCAGGTTTGACTAATGAGCAATACAGTATATTCCTAAAACTCTTTGGTGGCAATAAGGAGCAATTCCAAGACCAGACACCACAAGCAAACATGGCAGGTACACGATAACGATCTTGAATGGGGTGTTGTGGATTCAGGGGAAATCGAGCACGTGATCTCTCAATGAGGGTGCTCGATAATGTTTTCAATGAATCAAATGAAGCACCTGTTATGGTTGCTAATGGGGAGGACGCACCTGTCCAAGGTAATGATGATGTCCTCCTCAAGGGAGGAATTAAAATAAAATGGGCTTTGTTTGTTCCAAATTCCAAATATAATTTATTATTCGTTCGACGACTAACGAGGGACTTGCATTGTGCAACCACCTTCTTTCCGGATTTCTTTGTGATACAGGGCTTGAAAACGAGGAGCTTGATTGGAACGGGTAATTGCATGGAGGGTCTTTAGCAAATGGGAGTGACGCGAAAGGAAAATAAAGCATTGGTGGTTACTTCTTGTACATAGCACAAAAAACTTTGTCATACCCCTAATGTTAAGTTGTCTCATATGATTTTTTTTAAGAATTTCGATTTAGAAGACCATGTTTACAATTCTTGCATTCAAGCTAACTTACAAAAGTTCCCATTTCAAATAGTTCCATTAAAACAAATGATTGTTTTGGCTTGATTCACTGTGATTTTTTTTTGGGGGGGAAGGGGTTTACCGAACACCATCATTATCACGAGCAAGCTATTTTCTTACCCTTGTAGATGATTACAACTGATTGATTTGGGTTATCTAATAAAACAAAAAAATGAGGCTATCACATGTTTGATTAATTTTAACAACATGGTAGAAAGACAATATGGAAAGAAAATTAAACGTTTTTGAAGCAACAGCGAAGGTGAATTCACTTCAAACCCAATGAAGGCTTTTTATGCAGAAATTGGTATAGTCCTTGAGAATATGTGTCCACACAACCCACAACAAAATAAGGTGGCAGCACGAAAGCATAGACAAATCCTTGAAATAGATTGTGTCATTCGTTTTCAAGCAAATTTACCTATCAAATTTTGGGCGAATGCATTTTAACGGCAACGTATGTCATCAACTGGATACTCGGGATAAGTCCTAGCTTATGAGAAATTTTGGATGTTTGAGCTATTATTGGAACTATGATACCAATGGTGACAAGTTCGAACCACGTGGTAGACAGAGAATTTTTGTTGGTTACCCTTATGGGACAAAGGGTATAAGATTTATGATTTGGATTTAAAAAAAAAGGTGATCATATCTAGGCATGTAAAATTAGTTGAAACATGCTTCCCTTCTTCCGATAAAGAAGATGATATAAATCCTGTAGCACCTAATTATAAAGAAGAAGAACAAGTGCATGAAAATTAGTGGATAGAAGGAGCAGATGCAGATACAGAAACAAATACATGCACACATGAATATGATCCTATTAACTTAGACTCAATGGGCCCACAAAACAATGAGGAAACCAACCTCATGGAAGAAGAAATTTCTCATTCTAACCAAGTTGATGAGACATCCCAACATCAACCTGAGCTAGAGGGCAACCAACCACCTATTAATTAGCCCCCTGAACCCATAACGAGCACTCGAAGCACACGGGTTCAAACCTAACCACAACATTTCAAGGACTATTCATTTGAGCTTCCTCCCTCAGTAAACCATGCTGACCCATCTTCCAATCAAGCAACCTCTACGGTACATCCCTTAGTTAACTTTGTTTCATGTAAAAATGTTATCACTAATCACAAAGTTTTACATTCGGTCATTGATTCTTGTCATGAGGCAAAGAATTTCAAACAAGCTTCACAGGATCCTAAATGGCGTGAGGCTATGAGAAAAGAAATTAAAGACCTTCAAGAAAATGACACATGGACTCTTGAAAATTTACCCGTAGGAAAGAAAGCAATCGATTCGAAATGGGTTTACAAAGTCAAGTTTTAACCAAATGGTGAAATCGAACGGTACAAGGCGCGTCTTGTTGCCAAAGGATACACT
The DNA here is from genome assembly GCF_051521515.1 of Lactuca serriola. Classification (NCBI taxonomy): domain Eukaryota; kingdom Viridiplantae; phylum Streptophyta; class Magnoliopsida; order Asterales; family Asteraceae; genus Lactuca; species Lactuca serriola. Next base: position 97,808,043 of record NC_136412.1, on the reverse strand, counting down.
CAACTAGAAGGTGTGGATTATCATGATACTTTTGCACTGGTTGCCAATTTGGTAACAATGTGCACCCTCCTTACTTTGGATTTAAAGCAAGATTGTATCATACACCAATTAGACGTTAAAAATGTGTTCTTGCATGGAGATCTCGACGAGGAAGTTTATATGAAGATACCGCAAGGATTCATGAAAGAGGACGACCAACGTGTCTGCCGTCTTCGCAAATCTATGTATGGCCTTAAGCAAGCATCAAGAAATTGGTATCACAAGCTTACTCATTCACTAGTTGATATGGGATACAAACAATCAGTAGTGGACCCTTCTTTGTTCATCTAAAAACATGGTACGGATCAGGTAGTTGCTATCATCTACTCGATGACGTCATAATAGATGGAAATAATATGACGAATATATAAGCCACTAAGTCGGTCCTTAATGAACAATTCACGATTAAAGATCTTGGTTATTTATGTCACACCCCATAACCAGAACGGCGGAAACGTCCGGACGTGGGCGACTTCATCTTGTAATATCATCACAGTGTATATAATTGAATCAAGAAAACATCATCATCACACATGAAATATAACTGATGGGTTTTATCCATAAGAACTTTCCTATGTGCGCATGCAAAACCCTAATGCTCGGATCTAGGCTTTCTAATTAAACATGCTTTGAATCCAATACTTCTAATGACTATTTAGGTGTAATAACAATATTGAAACAGATCTAGAATCATACCTTTGAATTCCTTGTTGATCTTGTTGTCTTGGAGCTTCTAGAGTCACAATTGTCACTCCTCTAATGGCTTACAAACACCAAGTAGCAAGGAGGATGATTTAGGAGAGAGGAGAGGGGAGGAAATCGGCTAGGGTTCTCTTACTTTACATAAAGTTTTGATTTCCTTATGCCATAGGGTCTATTTATACTTGTAGACTCCTTAAGGGTTACAACCTAAACCCTAATTGGATAATCTTCTCTTAAGGCTATCCAAATCCATTCCTTAGATAACTCTTGGACGATTTGAGCTATCCTTTAGCTTCTAGAATCCGTCCAGTACATATCTATATGGATTTACAGTCTAAAGTTTAACTATCAAACAATTGACAGTTTATACCCTCTTATGTAATTAATCTTTTTAAGTCACCAAATTAATTCCAATTAATTCTATGACTTATATTAATCAAATAACAATATATTATTCTTTATATTATTCTCATAATATACTAATAATATTTACTCTCTCTTAATAAATCATCCTATCAAGTTGCTATGGTGAAGGCAACCCAAAAGGACCATGCACAACCGGGTCGAATACTTGCCTAATATAGTTGCAGCCTTAGACACTATTCCAATAGTCTCCCACTTGGATAAGTCTAGTAACTATATGCACAAGTACAATTCGGTTTGCAATCGTAGCTCTCAAAGACGCTGTCAAACTATGATCTAATCAATCTTGTCCCTTAGATAAGGGATCGTACAGTCCTCTGTTAGATATCATGCTGAAAATCCTATGGAATGGTTAGTCAAGCATTTAGGTTTCTCGATCTCTGATTTATTCGACATAGAACTTAATCGAACACATCAATTCAGTTCTGACCGGGCCCGGCACATAAGTCAAATTCAAATCATCGAGCGGCCGAAATATCGCTTTTACCTTCTTAGATAAAAGTTACAGATAAACTTCGACTTATATGCATTTACTTATTCAATAATCAACTATACACAACAATGCGTTTTATAACATTGAGTTACCAATGCGTTTTCGCATTATCAATATACAATCAATTAGCAAATAATAAACCATATATCTAGGTTTTAAGATTATATGATATTATCGTCTTGCAATCACCCTTTTATATCATATTCCATAAGGTGATTCCAGTAAGCGCGGGTTTGTTCCAATGCTCAAAACTAGTTCATAAGCACTCATGAATGACAATCTTCATTCATATCTACTTCTAACATATGAACGATTGTGGACTATTTGAACAATTCGATTATTCTTAATAAACTCAATTATTCTGGAAGTCAAAACATGCAAAGTGAAATAATAGCTAAACAATTAACATAAGATAGTAACATTACTCATAAATAAAACTCCTTTATTTAATCATCAAATGTTAATTACATTTATCTATTACATGTTTCTAATACTATCTAATCTATGCTAATATCATCCTTCAGCCCAATACTCCTAGCATGCTGCAAGCGCTTAACCCTACTCAGTCCCTTCGTAAGCGGATCTGCTGGGTTATCTTCTGATGATATCCTCTTCACTACGAGTTGTCCTTATTCTACACGATGTCTAATGAAGTGATATTTTCTGTCGATGTGTCGTGATCTACCATGATCCATCGGTTCCTTAGTCAAGGCAACCGCTCCTTCGTTATCACAGAAAATCTCCATGGGCTCCTTTATGGAAGGTACAACTCCTAGATCACTGATGAAGTTCTTCAGCCATATTGCCTCCTTCGACGCTTCGCTTGCTGCAATGTACTCTGATTCGCACGTTGAATCAGCTACGGTTTCCTGCTTGGAACTTTTCCATGTCACTGCTCCTCCATTTAGGGTAAAGACCCAGCCCGACTGCGAACGGTAGTTGTCCCTGTCGGTTTGAAAGCTGGCGTCAGTATACCCTCGCACCTTCAAGTCATCACTCCCTCCGAGGACTAAGAACTATTCCTTCGTCCTCCGAAGGTACTTAAGGATATTCTTAACCGCAATCCAATGTGCTCTGCCAGGATTCCCTTGATATCTACTAACCATGCTCAAAGCGAAGGCTACATCAGGGCGAGTACAAGTCATAGCGTACATGATTGAGCCAACTGCGGAAGCGTATGGTACTCGGCTCATTTCTGCTATCTTAGCTTCGGTACTCGGACTTTGAGTCTTACTCAACTTGGCATTACTTTGTATCGGTAATTCTCCCTTCTTCGAGTTTTCCATACTAAAACGTTTTAGTACCTTCTCTAAGTAAGTGTTCTGACTAAGTCCAATTAGTCTCTTACTTCTCTCTCTTACTATCCTTATTCCCAAAATGTAAGAAGCCTCTCCGAGGTCCTTCATAGCGAAGCACTTCCCGAGCCAGGACTTAACCTCCTGCAGAGTCGGGATGTCGTTTCCTATGAGTAATATGTCATCGACATGTAGAACGAGGAAGCTTACTATACTCCCACTGGCTTTGACATATACTCAAGACTCATCTTCGCTTCGTACAAATCCAAACTCTTTGACTTTCTCATCGAAGCAAAGATTCCATCTGCGAGATGCTTGCTTAAGTCCATAAATGGACTTCTCAAGCTTACACACTCTATTCGGATGCTTCGGATCCACAAACCCCTCTGGCTGAGCCATGTAAACATCCTCAACCAACTTTCCGTTAAGGAAAGCGGTCTTGACATCCATTTTCCAAATCTCATAATCATGAAATGCGGCAATCGCTAGTATCACTCTAATAGATTTTATCTTCGCAACTGGTGAGAAGATCTCATCATAGTCAACTCCCGAAGTTTGAGTGAAGCCCTTCGCAACCAATCGCGCTTTATATGCGTGTACGTTTCCATCCACGTCGGTCTTCTTCTTGAAGATCCATTTGCACCTAACGGTCTTACGTCCGGGCACATAATCAACCAAATTCCAAACTTGGTTATCATACATGGATTGGATCTCGTTATCCATTGCCTCTTTCCATTTCGCAGACTTCGGGCCTACCATGGCTTCCTTATAGCTATTAGGTTCATCAAGATTCATTAGTGTACCATCACTAATATACGTGTTCCCTTCGATAGTAATATGAAAACCATAAGACTGGGGTAGAACTCTAACTCTATCGGAACGTCTAAGAGGTAAGGATTCGTCAATCGGTTCAACCGGAGTTTCCTCCTCGGGTTGAGTGCCAGCAGTAGAGGTTCCTTCATCTATCGACTCTTGAATCTCTTCAAGCTCGATTTGCCTCCCACTGTCTCCTTGGCCTATGAGTTCTCTCTCTCGGAAAACTCATCTCCTCGCAACAAAGACAACATTGTCCTTCGGTCTATAGAAGAGATATCCAAAGGATGTCTGCGGGTAGCCGACGAAAATACATCGCTCACTTCGAGGTTCGAGCTTGTCGTGAGTATCTCGTCTTACGAAAGCCTCGCAACCCCAAACCTTGATATGTGCCAACAAAGGAGCTTTCCCTGTCCACATCTCGTGAGGTGTTTTGGCAACCTTCCTAGTAGGGACTCGGTTAAGGATGTGGGCGGCAGTCTCTAAGGCATACCCCCAAAAAGAGATAGGTAGTGAAGCACGACTCATCATAGAGCGAACCATATCCAATAAGGTTCGATTACGCCTTTCTGCCACACCATTCAACTGCGGTGTCCTAGGAGGCGTCAATTGCGAAACTATTCCACACTCCTTGAGATAATCGTGGAATTCAAGACTTAGGTACTCTCCTCCTCGATCGGATCAAAGCATCTTGATTTTCGTGCCCAATTGATTCTCCACTTCCTTCTTGAACTCTTTGAACTTTTCAAAAGTTTCTGACTTTTTCTTGATTAAATAGATATACCCATATCTACTATAATCATCGGTAAAAGTCACGTAGAAGCGGTTCCCATCCTTCGTGGTTGATCTAAACGGTCCACATACATCGGTATGTATTAAGTCCAATAGACCCTCACCCCTTTCACACGTACTCGTGAAGGGTGATTTAGTCATCTTTCCAAGTAAACAAGACTCGCACGTATCATCTTCCCTAAGGTCGAATGACTCCAACACTCCATCCTTCTAGAGTTGGGCTATGCATTTCTTGTTGACATGTCCAAGACGACAATGCCACAAGGATGCTTTATCCATACTAGTGGAAGAATCTATATTCAAAACATCATTTCCTAAGTTATCAACAATCATAACAGTTTCATAAATTCCATTACATGGTATAGCTTCAAAGTAAAAGACACCATTTAGATAAGCCAAAATAGAACCATTCTCATTATTAAAAGAAAATCTAAAACCTTGTCTATATAAACCATGAAATGAAATGATGTTTCTAGTCATTTCTGGCGAATAGCAAAAATTGTTCAAATCTAAACATAAATTATTCCTAAGCACTAAAGAATACACTCCAATCTTGGTCATAGGCGACGATCTTCTGTTCCCCATGATTAGATTGATTCTTCCTTGCTCCACATCCCTACTTCTTCTTAGTCCATGCACATTAGAACAAATGTGGTAACCACAACCGGTATCAAGAACCCAAGAAATAGCATGATTAGAATCATTAGATTTAATTGTATATATACCTGCGAAAGATGGCTTGATCTTTCCTTCCTTGATGGCTTGCAGGTATTCCAGGCAGCTTCTCTTCCAATGTCCTATCTTGTGGCAGTGGTGGCACTCTACCTCCTTCGGGTTAGGGCAGGGCTTAGCGGGATCAACTTTGGTCCCACTAGAAGAGGCACCATCTCGGGCTTTAACCTTGCGATAGTTCTTAGACGAAGCCTTCCTCTTCTTTCCCTTTCCTTGACCAATAGCCAATACAGGAGCAGCGGGTGGATTGGGAGTTGGTGCAACAGACTTGTCTTTGAAGTTGCTCTCAGCGACCCTCAAGAGACCTTGGAGTTTGCTTAGGGTGACCTCCTCTTTGTTCATGTGGTAGGTCATCCTAAATTGATTGTACATCGGAGGCAAAGAGTGAAGCACCATGTCGATCCAAGTCTTCCCCAAAGTCAACATTTAACTTGTGAAGGCGGTCGACATACCTTTGCATCTTTTGCAGGTGCATGGTAAGAGATTCTCCATGACCCATCTTTGCGGAAATCATGTTAGTGAAAATCTCATAACGCTCTTGTCTCGCGTTTTGGTGGTATCTCTCCAATAAGTCTTGATGCATCTCGTACGGGTACATGTCCTCGTAGGACTTTTGGAATTCGGAGTTCATGGTGGCTATCATGATGCAATGTACCTTCGTTGCATCTCGCTCACGAGTTTCAAAAGCGGTAATTTCAGCCGGAGTAGCGATTTCAGGGTTGATCTTCTCGAGCTTCTCATCGAGGACATACTCCTTATAGCGAGCAATGGTGCGAATGTATCTTATCCATTCGCTAAAGTTCGTTCCATCAAAGGTGACCTTTTGGCAAAGGCTCATCAACGTGAAAGAACTAGCAGCAGCGTTGTTGGCGTTCGACATCTACAATTAGAAAGGATAAAGATAGATTAGAATATGAATCCCTAATTATCACCCAATAAGAAAAATTAGGGCTAGGATCCAACAACAACATTTACATATTAGAAAAGGGATGCCGTAATCTAACATGCAAATAAATTGAAGGTAAGTGAATGACGATTCACAAATTCTCCACCATAAAAGCTAAATATTAGTCCTAAATGTATTGAGAATTCCTAGGTTCGGATGAGATTCATTGAAACTATTGAATGGCATGTTTAAATCTCGATATGCCCCTCTAGTTTGTGACTGGGATACCGAGGATCACAAAGCGGGTGTGAATTACCATGCAAATTCACATGGTGCCTTCATTGTAACGATCACCTATTCGATGTGCCGGTAAACCACACACGCTCCATCGAACTATGATAAACAATGAATCACCCTTTGCCACCTTTGCTTAGAACCAATTAGTGTCCCGGTAAACCACACACGCTCCACTAACTTCTTAGCAAGGGTGAAAAGTGTAATTTCATGGGATTGCATCAATTCACTTTTCCTAAAGTAACTAAGATTGGGAAATTTTAAAAATATGTGTAGTTACTTTGTATTTCCTATTATACTTTTAATGAGAGGATGAGGTTGTCCTATCCTACCCGTTTGGCTAACGACCCTCCACCGATCAAGCAAGCGGTGGGTGTGAGTGTACACCCATTAAGCGCCATTTTATAGGCCGCAACCTTATACCCACCTTATAGATCGGCTTCGTGAATGAGGCCTACTAACGGTAAGACTAGCATTTTAGTTATACATATATATATATATATATATATATATATATATATATATATATATATATATATTAATCTTGTAATATTATATTAGTATAGGGTTGTATTTTAAACATTTTAAAATCTAGGGTTTGAAATTTAAATTGTCTAAATTAAAACTTTTAATTACAAAATATAAATTTCAAAAACTTGAGGACAAGTTTTAAACATTTGAAACATGGAGGATCAAATAACAAATAATTTCAATTAACAATTAATTTCCTAATTATCTATATTTGATTTATTCAAGATTTCTTTCAAGATAATTACCAAAATAATCAAAATAATTAATTAATTATCATATAAGGAAATTAAATATTTTATTAGTTGATAAATATCTTTAATTAGATCAAGATAATAGTCATATATCGGATTAGGGTTGATCTAATATGATTAAGGTAAGTTACCATAAGATAAACATGAAGAAATCCCGAATCTGGCCATTCCTGACGCTTGGACTCGCCGAGTGCACCAAGGGACTCGCCGAGTCAGGCCAACTCGCCGAGTCCACTATGGAACTCGCCGAGTCCATGACTTAGAAACACAAAAATCGAATTTTGCAGTTTAGTTTCAGACAATTAAGCAACAATTTAATGAAAACCAAGCTAGGCTCTGATACCACTGATGGGTTTTAGCCATAAGAACTTTCCTATGTGCGCATGCAAAACCCTAATGCTCGGATCTAGGCTTTCTAATTAAACATGCTTTGAATCCAAGACTTCTAATGACTATTTAGGTGTAATAACAATATTGAAACAGATCTAGAATCATACCTTTGAATTCCTTGTTGATCTTGTTGTCTTGGAGCTTCTAGAGTCACAATTGTCACTCCTCTAATGGCTTACAAACACCAAGTAGCAAGGAGGATGATTTAGGAGAGAGGAGAAGGGAGGAAATCGGCCAGGGTTCTCTTACTTTAGATAAATTTTTGATTTCCTTATGCCATAGGGTCTATTTATACTTGTAGACTCCTTAAGGGTTACAACCTAAACCCTAATTGGATAATCTTCTCTTAAGGCTATCCAAATCCATTCCTTAGATAACTCTTGGACGATTTGAGCTATCCTTTAGCTTATAGAATCCGTCCAGTAGATATCTATATGGATTTACAGTCTAAAGTTTAACTATCAAACAACTGACAGTTTATACCCTCTTATTTAATTAATCTTTTTAAGACACCAAATTAATTCTAATTAATTCTATGACTTATATTAATCAAATAACAATATATTATTCTTTATATTATTCTCATAATATACTAATAATATTTACTCTCTCTTAATAAATCATCCTATCAAGTTGCTATGGTGAAGGCAACCCAAAATGACCATGTACAACCGAGTCAAATACTTGCCTAATATAGTTGCAGCCTTAGACACTATTCCAACAATAACAACCATCATAGTTTACATATGTGTGTTGGTTTACAAATTACATTCCAAATGTTAAATGTATGATGATGGAAAAAATACAACCAAAAATCCACATGTTCTTGATGACCAATCTGCTTAACGTATCCCTGAGAATACAAGTTAATTTGAAAACGTCAACATATATAATGTTGGTGAGTTCACAAGCATGTTTGTATAAAAAGTTTTGTATCGTTTGTAAACACCAGAAAATCCGATATTTCCCATAAAAGTAGTTGAGGGTTTTGTTTCAAATCTTGTATTAACGCATGTGTGTTCTTTTTTTGAAAATGTGTGTGTGTGTATATATATATATATATATATATATATATATATATATATATATATATATATATATATATATAGCAAGAGAGAGAGAGAGAGTTCCAAAAAATCCGATATTTTCCGTTTGTAAAATAGTTGTAGTCTTAAGACCATAAGACACAAGTGTTGTAGAAATGAATAGTTCGTACATGTATCAAAAACTATAGTATGTATTCCGTAAATTTATTATGTTTGTTAATCTCTGTGTGAGTCGTTATAACCATGCTTCATATGACTGATCTTCCTGTGATGACGTTCTTCAGGCGTCGCTTGTTTAAGGTAAGACATTTGTCACCCTAGACTGGCCTAGTCTAGCTGTAAGAAACAGCTCAGGTGTGGGGTTGTCAACCCCGTATAGATCTATACATAAACTCTCGCTCTCCCTCCAGGAGACTCTGGTTATAACTACAGGACTTAAGGTTGTACACTAGGTAGGTACGGGTGAAAACGTGTCAAACAGGAGCCTTAACTAAATTTATGCGAACAGTGTATCACATTATTTACCGCTTTTAAAAAAATGTTTCGAGAATGTGTTTGATTACAAAACATTGAAGATAAAATACCATTTATTTTTATCAAAATGTCAAGTATTTAATGTTATTAACCCGATTAGTATAAAATATGTCATAAGGCCTAATAAACATGAAATGGATATACAAGGCCCAATAAACATATAAAAAGATATTTAAGGCCCAATAAGCATGTAATGAGTATAACAAGCCAATTTTGAGTAAAAATGTCGTAATAAACCCATTTATTATGAAAATGATCGTTTTAGTCCGATTTGTGCTAAAAATGACATAACCGGCCCACTTTTCTTAGAAAGGACCTTTTGGCCCAAGTATTCAAGATACTTCAATAAAGGCCCGCTTTTATCAAAATTCAATAATTTGGCCCACTAAAGCCAAAAATTTACAATAAAGGCCTATTTCCATTTCAAATGACATTTCAAGTCCAATAAAACCGTAAGTTTGTAGATAATGTCCATTTTTGATAAAAATGACTTTTTAAGTCCATTAAGGCCAAAATTTACATTTTAAGCCCATGAAATCGTGAATTTCCAAATAAGGCCCATTTTTAAGAAAAATGACCATTTTAGCCCATTAAAACCGTGAAGGCCCAAAAGAAGCCCATTTTGTCAAAAATAACACTTTTGACCCCTACAAAACCGTGAATGTCATAAAAACATATTATTATCCAAAAATGACTCTTTTGGTCCGCTCAAAACCATGAGTCATCATAAAAGGCTCACTTTTTGTTTACTTGTCAAAAATGGCCCTTTTTGCATTATTTCTTGGTTTCTCTAGTAACTTTTGCATGTTAAGTGTAACAACCCAAGTTTTTTTTCGTTAGTGGCTTCGTTATGTAGGAAATACGAACTATTTGCGGTTATAATACAAAATTATATGTTTAATACGATATGTGATAACATAAACAAAAGTAAGTTAATTAGGATATTAAGTATTTAATTGAGATTTAAGTTATTTAAAGAATTAAATTAATAATTAAAATGGGTTAAATCGATTTAATTTTAATGTTGGGATTTATTTAAGATAAAATAAGAAAAAAAACATGATAAAATAAAATAAGGTGCATACACATTTGAAGGCTTAAACTAAATCTAATTAATGTGGAAGGTATATAGTGATCGAGGAAAGAATGTTAAAGGACCAAAATTGTAACTTGTGCTTTAAAAGCCACATTAAAGAAATAAACAATATTTTCGGAGGTTTCTAAAAAGGCATTAAATCCAATTATGTACGTGCACAATACAGGACTTATGTGTCGTTTCCGTTATCCTTATCGTCTGTTTATTTCCTCCTCTTTCGTCAGTTTCTTTTTGTGTTTGGGTTGTGAGGGGAGACTAAAAGAGATCGCACGACTGTTTTGATGGGTTACGACCGAGACACAAGATCGAACGAGAGAGAGAGAGAGAGAGAGAGAGAGCTCCGGCGAATTGGCGAAGAGGGAGAGACAAGAAGGATAAGCTCATGGCAGCTTATTGGCTATAGGATATGGGTACATGATGGTAGAGACGATGGTGTATGGCAGATAAAGGCAAGGATGATACGAGGGGACCGATGCATGTCACGGTGGAGATCGACCGCAATAGACAGACCCGGTTATGACTATGTTTACTTTTCAGGTTATGGGGCTGTAGACCCAGTCGAATGAGCGGTTGCACGATTATATCTCTCCTGCTAGGAGTATCTAGTGAAGTTAGCTACTTGTGGTTCTCCATGTCATGTCCGATGAGATATGAGATTACCATGTCGCAAGGAGGCAACTAACACGTTTCGCAGTTTGGTGGTTGTTTCACTGTGAGGTGGCTATATGATAGTAAATGTTGTTGTTTGGTCTTTTGTCGTTAACTAACTGATGGCATTGATAGAGTTTCGTTTCATGCGGTTTGTCTAAAAAGTGAGAGAAACGCACAAGAAACATTTTGTTTCTTATATGGATGCATGCGATGATGGTCAAGGCAATGGAAATAACTAGTAGAGTGGTGTTTAGGTACACTCCTAATATTCATTTATTTGAATTAGAAAATGGATATTGATAGGATACATATGCTATAATAAGAAAATGAAGGTATGATGCGGCATAAAAACAATTAATTCGAACATTTTAGATATTAACTACTAGGTGTGACACCCGTATATTATACGGGTTGATTTTAAAAAAAAAATTAAACATTAAAATGTAAACATAAAATATTTTTTAATGTATAACTTTAAAATAAGAAATGAATAAATGTATTTATTGTAATTTAATATCATATATATGATATTTAATACTTTACATATATAAGTATATGACTTTAATTTAAAAATTGAAACAAACCAAAAATTGACAAGTGGATAATATTTATTTCAAAATTACTACAAAATGACAAGTGTCAAAACTCACGAGAGATTGACATGTGGCAAAAAAAACATTCATTTATTAAGGAAGATTTTACCCATTATTAATTGGTACGGATATGATTACATACGATTTATTGATTACAAATAAATCGTATGTAATGGAATTAAGGATTGTTAATTTTATTACTTAATTTAATTATTCATATAATTAACAATTATGTTAGTGTAAAATAATATAAAATATAAATTATATTTACGTTAAAATTATAATGAAAATTGTTGGACCTTAAACTATAAATGATTGTTATCGTGCTTAGGTTTATTGGCAAACTAAAGGGAATACAAGAAGACTTATGTGATACAATATTACAAAAATATTAAGGTGAGTTCATAGTTTTAATTCATTAAGGTTGCATTATTGAAACATACAATTCGTAGATGGTGATTTTATTCAATTTAGGATGACCATGTCATTGCTTGTGTTGATGATGATATGATATTTGTGATGCTAATATATGCTTAGTGTTGATGCCATGTTATGACATAATTGCTATATTGTTCACACTTTGGTGAACTTGATACAGAGGCGGACGCAGGATTTCATAGTAGGGGTTGCACGGGAAGATTAGGGGTTGCACGATAGTAGAAAAAATAAAAATTTTAAAAAATTTCGAAAATTTTTCCACCGCGGCCGGAAAATTTAGGGGTTGCCGGTGCCACCCCGGAACCCCCCCTAAATCCGCCCCTGATTTGATGTACATAGCATGGTAGCTTAAGTTGCTTAAAATATGATGTACGGTTATGTTTTGATGTGTCGGTTATGAATATAATACATGTTTAAATACACACTTATATTGTATGAATTACATGTTTTACTTAATGTATAAATAACATTGCGGGGTTATGCGTAGAGGGTTTGGGTAGTTCATGATCTTTGCCTAAAACCTTATCCGGATCATTGAGGGTGCCTACTAGGTTGAAGGAGTACCTATAGGAAGAGCTATAGCCACAGCGGTTGTTAGTTGCAGGTCTTTCTAGATGACCGTGTGACACATGGTTTGTGGGCACTTCGGTGTTCATGGGCTGGAGTGATGTTGATCCCTCGTTCGCAACCAGCGCAAACATCATGTGGAATCAGGAGGTGTATCTGTAACGCCCGTGTTTCTAGGCCAGACATAAATAATGATTTAATAGTCTAAGTTAACCTTTGTATCATGTTTTGAAATTATAATAAATGTATTATTTGAGTATTATGTGTTTTATACTTAATTGTGTGACTTAAATGAATTAAGGATAAAAATAAGTGAAAAAATAAAATGTTAGATAAACCCAATATTTATGAAGGAAGCTGTAGTGGTCGTGACAAGGTTTCCGAATATATAAAGAATGTCGAAATCCGAGTTATAACGAAGAACTTATGACATGTCGAAGTTTCACGATAGAACCGGCACGACGCTGGATGACATAAAATATGAATTAACGATAGTGCGATATTTAGCCTTAGTGATCCAAATGAAAGTCATAGAATACGTTAAACCGAGAGCGTGCATAAAAAGAACGTCAAAATTTGACTTCGTATGAGGAAGTTATGATTTTTCTATGTTTCAGCTTAGCAATATGCAACCTGAAGTTCAATATGAGATCGAGTGGTTTCTAGGCGAAACAATCTAAACGAGAATCGAATATCTCGTCGATAGTAGTCCAACGGTAAAAAGACAGATGAAAACGGATGTCAGATGAAGAAGTTATGATTTTATAACGAAGTTTTCCTGTCCCGGCCTACAAAAAATAATATAATAAAAATAAATTCAAAATTAGCCGACGGAGTCTAAATGAAAATTGTAGATCATAGTCTTACCTATGCATGGATATAAAGAACGTCAAAAACGAAGCTCGTATGCGAATGATATGAATTTTTGAAGTTCGAGGCACGCTTACCAAGGGAGGAAAGCCCCGCGTTCGGAGCCCGGAGCCTGTCCCGTTGCATGTCAAGTCTGCAGTTCGTAAGCCATGATGCACGATGGAATGCACTTCGTTCGTCCAAGGAACACACTGCATTCGGGAACGCCCTGCGATCATTCAGGGAACGCACTGCGTTCGGGACCAAATTCACCCTATAAATAGATCACAAGTACAGCCGAGTTTGGTTGCCAAATTTCTTCTCTCTCTCCCGTATTACCTCGTTTCGCATGCAAGATATACCCCTGAAGCCCCGGTATCATCCCGACTTCCGAAACATGTCCTGAAGCCCCGAAGATCCCGAGAAAAAATAGTTTTCGAACCGAAACTCTGCCCGTGCGAAGCCCGGTTTTGGAGGAAACGCATCGGTTTCACCGCAGAGGATTATTTTGATTGACGAGGAGCTGTTCGAACATCGTCTTATCATGTGAGTGTGTAGTTACTTTCTTCTAACCCATAAATATGAAATATTCTCTATAAAATATGTGCTATGTGTTTATATGTTATGTGATATTTGAAATGAGTGTTGATTGGATGTTTTATACATGTTTTATGTTATATATATATATATATATATATATATATATATATATATATATATATTTATCTACAAATATGTTGGGTAAGACATGGGTAGATAGTTGATGTGCGATAAAATGATGAGAGGCCTCGATGTTGTTGTTGTGATCTAGTCATCTAGCGGAGTATGGATGACGACAATGGACTCTTTCTAAACAGTCCTGTGGAACGCTAGCATGCTCATAACCTGTAGGTGTTTATGAACGATGTGTTCACTGATGTACTCTATACCCATCATGGTTGCCTTTAGGACCTTTATTGCTGAGGAAACCCCTTGTAGTAATGCCCGTCCCGATTAAAATCCTAGATTAGGTCCCTGGTAATAGATTTTGTTTTAGGGACGTAAAGTGAGGATAACGGGAATGGTAATCGGGTTATTATTGGTTGGTGAAAATTAAATATAATTATTTATTGTGGGCTGAAAACCCTATATGCTCACCAGGCTCCCAAGCCTGACCCACTCAGTTTCTTTGTATAACAGGTAGTGGCGCGAGAGCATAAGTTGGTGAACTTGGAATGATATTTTGATTATAAACTAGTAGTTGTATGTAACTGTGTAAGTTGTATGTTTTGTTGTTTATGCTTTTATGTCTGTATCGGAACATGACATCTCGAGTTTTGATATATAATGAAAATACATTTCTTTAAGAAATGCTTTGATAAATTTTATTTTATCATATTGTGTTTTGGGAACAAATTCCGCAACTCTTTTAATCAAGGGATTACTCTTCAATTATTTTAAAAGCATAAATTAAACTGGTCTTTTCTTGCCGTGACTTTAGGTATGTCACAGTTGGTATCCGAGCATTAGTTTAAGTGAACTAGGAATTTGTAGGATTATTAGACTTAAACTTAGAATGGTAAGTAAAATTGTGAGATGTGTGTCTGTTATATTTCAGGCACGAGCACTAGTTTATTTTAGGAAAGTTGCCTAAAATTCTTTTATGTGCTAAATGTTATATGTTTGCCATATATGATATTATTTGTTTGGATCTATGGTTTGTTGCCAACCGGTTTTGGAGACCTTATGTGTTTAGGATTCTAAGCGTATGATTACGATATTAGATCTAGCATGTAAACATTTCGGAGTGATATGGAAGATTTTAATATCTATCGTGATTGAAGATCTAAATTCACCTTATTCGGTATATAGATCAAGAATGGCAAGAACAAGAAGCAAAGTTGGAAACGCAAACGAAAATAGAAATCAATAGCCTCAACCACCAGTGATTGAGCAAGAACCTGTTGTAGCTGTTGCACCAGAGCCGATCACCATGGATGGAGTGCAAGCCATGATTCGGGCTATGTTAGCCGAACAAAGGGAAGAAATGCGGCAGATGTTGCATGAAAATAGGGACAAAACTATAATACCCATTGAGCAACCCGAGCTGATTCCCGAGCAATCGGAGGAAGGGAACAATAGTCGCCCTATGAGTCAAGTTAAGACTCAAGGAGAACGAAGGAATGACCCGGAAAGGGGAAACAACAAAGATGGGCGTATGTATAAGAATTTCTTGGGCGCCAAGCCGCCAAGTCTTTCTGGGAGCCCAATGCATGTTGAGATTATGGATTGGATCTCCGAAATGGAGATGGTGTTTGAAAGTTGCAACTGTAGCAACAAACAAAAGATTGTCTTTGTAGTTAGACACTAAATACTGGAGTCTTGAGCTGGTGGAAGTTGTTAGCAGATAATATGCCGCGAGGAAAAGCCCTGAAAATGTCATGGGAGGAGTTCTTGGAACAACTAAAGGTGCAGTAGTGTTCAGAGATAGATCCGATTGATTTGAACAATGAGTTCCAAAACTTAAAGAAGGTGAGAATGAGCATTGACGACTATGCTACCGCATTCATTGAGAAAATGAAGTTATTTTGGTACTTAGTGCCAACAGAACTCTTCAAGATTGAGAGGTTCGCTAATGGACTGCCTGCCGACTTTGGCCCGACAGTCAAGATGGCAACCACTCTGAAAACAGTTGTTCGAGCGGCTAAGAATGTGGAGGCCGAGCAGAAGGAAAACGGTATGGAGAGGATAGATGTTGGTGGAAGAGAAACTTCGAGGGACCTTCGAGGTCCAACAAGAAAAACAAGTTCTCGAAGTCAAGTTCGAAAGGAGGAGGAGGCGAAGCGAAATGGTGCGATAAATGCAAGAAGAAGTATTATGGGAAATGTGACGAAGTGGTCACATGTTTAAAATGTGGAAAGCCAGGGCACTTTGCCAATGAATGCACCGTCACCAAGAAAGTTTGCTATGGGTGTGGTGAGGAGGGACACATGTCGAGGGACTGCCAGAAAAAGAAGGAGGCGGCAAAACCCAACATTCCACCAAAGCCAAGGCGAGAGCCTTTCAGATGACACTGGAAGCTGCCAAAGAAGAAGTTGATTTTGCTTCAGGTACCTTTCTCGTAATTTCTTGCCCAAATTTTATTTGATTCTGGAACCAACTACTCCTTCATTTCGAATGAATTTAGTAGAAAACTAGCTTTGCCTGTTGATAGACTAGATAATGCTTTATTAGTCGAAGTTGCTAGTGGCAAGTTTGTACCTGTTAGCCATCACATGAAAAACATCTTCATTGACTTGATTGGGAATATGTTCCACGAGGAATTATTCCCTATAGAACTAAACGGTTTCGACATTGTGCTAGGAATGGATTGGATGAGCGCCAATGATGCCGAAATATTGTGCAGAAAGAAGATATTGAAAGTAAACCCGCCAGGGAAAGAGTCATTTATGGTGTATGGGGACAAACGCAAAGTAATTTCTGGAATTATTTCCCTATTAAAAGCTAGAAAGTGTTTGGCCAAGGGATGTACATAATATCTAGCATTCGTGATCGATGCTAAGAAGGAAAAGAAAGAAGTGCAGAGTATCCCGGTGGTGTGTGATTATCCAGAAGTATTTCCTAAAGATCTTCCTGGATTACCGCCCGATCGACAAGTTGAGCTTAGAATAGACTTGTTACCCGGAACGATGCGAATAGCGAAAGCACCGTATCGATTAGCACCGACGGAGATAAAGGAGCTAATGATGCAACTTCAGGATTTGTTGGACAAAGGTTTCATTAGACCTAGTTCATCGCCCTAGGGAGCTCCAGTGCTATTTGTAAAGAATAAGGACGAGAGCATGAGAATGTGGATTGATTATAGAGAGTTGAATAAGGCAACGATAAAGAATAGATATACATTGCCAAGGATTGATGACATGTTCGATCAGTTGCAAGGCTCAAATTGTTTTTCAAAGATCGATCTAAGGTCAGGATATCATCAGCTAAAATTAAGAGAGCAGGATATTGAGAAGACTGTATTCAGAACACGATATAGACACTATGAGTTTTTGGTTATATCATTTGGACTAACCAATGCTCCAGCAGCATTCATGGATTTGATGAATCGGGTTTGTAATCCATACTTTGATAAATCTGTGATATTGTTCATAGATGACATTCTGATTTACTCAAAAATCCTAAAGGAGCATGGCAGACACTTGCGAGAAGTGTTAGAAGTCTTGAAGAAGGAGAAGCTGTATCCAAAGTTCTCCAAATGTGATTTTTGGATTCAACTTGGGTTACGTGGTCAACCAAGAAGGAATAATAGTTGATCCAGCAAAAATCAAAGCTGTGATGAAGTGGGAACAACCGAAAAGTCCCATGGAGATCCGAAGCTTTCTGGGATTAGCATGATATTAACGGAGGTTTATCCAAGACTTTTCTTCAATCGCTACTCCATTAACAACTTTGACCCACAAAGGAGTTGCTTATGCTTGGAGTGATAAGCATAGTGAAGCATTCGAGTTGCTAAAGAAGAAGCTATGTGAGGCACTGATACTATCTCTACCAGATGGAGTGGAAGAATTCGATGTTTATAGCGATGCGTCTAGGGTTGGATTGGGTTGTGTTTTGACACAAAGGGAAAAGGTGATCGCATATGCGTCTCGACATTTGAATGAGCATGAAAAGAACTAACCGACTCATGATTTGGAGTTGGCAGCGGTAGTTTTCGCTCTAAAGATATGGAGGCATTACCTCTATGGCACGAGGTGCAAACTTTTCACTGATCATAAGAGTCTTCAATATCTCTTTAGCCAGAATGAATTGAATATGAGGCAACGACGCTGGCTAGAGTTACTTAAGGACTACGATTGTGAGATACTTTACCACTTTGGTAAAGTGAATGTTGTCGTTGATGCTCTCGATCGGAAAGTTAATCTTGAAAGAAAAAGGCCAAGAGCGTTAAGAATAGAAGTTGTCGCGAAAATTGTGGAGAGTATCAAGAAAGCTCAAGAAGAAGCTTCTGAGAAGAATGACCTAAAGGGAGAACGTTTGGGCAAAACATTGGTGTTTGGTACAAACGGTCATAGACTGAAGGTATTCCAAGATCGTATTTGGGTACCTAAGTCAGGAGGAATAAGAGATCTTCTGATGGAAGAAGCTCACAAAACCATGTACTCGATTCATCCTAGCAGCACTAAAATGTATAGGGACCTAAAACCCTACTACTGGTGGCCGACGATGAAGCTCGACATTGTGAAGTATGTGGCAGAGAGTGTGTGACTTGTGCAAGATTCAAGGCACAACATCAGAAACCATACGGGAGTTTAGAACCTTTATGTGTACCTATGGGTAAACGGGAAGACATTGCTATGGATTTTGTCACTAAACTGCCTAGAACAAAGAACGGTCACAACATGATTTGGGTGGCCGTTGATCGATTCACTAAGAGTGCGCATTTCATAGCAGCCAACGAGAAATGGTCTATGGATAAGCCTGCGAATTCTTACGTGAAGGAAATTGTGAGGCTTCATGGTGTTCCGTTAACGATTATATCGGATCGTGACAGCCGTTTCACCTCAAGGTTTTGGAAAAGTCTACAAGAGGAAATGGATACCAAGTTGTGTTTAAGTACAAATTACCATCCACAGACTGATGGCCAGAGCAAAAGAACAATAAAAACACTTGAAGATATGCTGAGAGCATGTACTTTGGAATTCCTAGGTAACTGGTATAAACATTTACCTTTGGTAGAATTTTTCTACAACAATAGTTTCCACTCGAGCATAAAGATGGCACCTTATCAAGCTTTGTACGGACAAAAGTGTCGTACGCCATCTTGTTGGCTTGAGGCTGGGTAAAAGCAGTTTATGGGACCCGAGATGGTCCATCAAGCCACTGAAAAGCTGAAAATAATCAGGGAAAGAATGTTAGTGGCTCAGGATCGTCAAAAGAGCTATGCTGACAAGAAAAGAAGACCGGTGACTTTTGAAGTTGGAGATTCCGTTTTACTTAAAGTATCATCGTGGAAGGGACTTATAAGATTTGGTAAAAAGGGGAAAGTTGAGTCCAGTGTTTATTGGACTGTTTATTTGAGAATTAATGAGAACAAGAGGTTAATTGAAGAACCAGAGGAAATTGTTGACCGAAAGACTAAGAAGCTTCGACGCAAGATGGTCGAATTGGTGCTTGTCCGTTGGAAACATACGAATGGGCCAAATATCACATGGGAGACGAAGAGTGAAATGAAGAGTTGCTATCCGCATTTGTTTGTTGATGTGTGATTCATGTGATAGAATCATCCTAAGGTGGAGAGAATTGTAACGCCCGTGTTTCTAGGCTATGCATAAATGTTGATGTAATAGTATAGGATAACCTTTGTATCATGTTTTGAAAAAATAATAAATGTATTATTTGAGTATTATGTGTTTTATGCTTAATTGTGTTACTTAAATGAATTAGGGATAAAAATAAGCAATAAAATAAAATTTTAGATAAACCCGGTATCTATGAAGGAAGTTGTAGTGGTCGTGACAAGGTTTCCGAATATATAAAGAATGCCGAAATCCGAGTTATAACAAAGAAGTTATGACCTGTTGAAGTTTCGCGACAAAACCGGTACGACGCTGGATGACGTAAAATGTGAATTTACGATAGAGCAATATTGATCCTTAGTGATCCAAATGAAAGTCGTAGAATACGTTAAAACCGAGAGCGTGCATAAAAAGAACGTCCAAATCTGACTTCGTATGAGGAAGTTATGATTTTTCTAAGTTTCAGCTTAGCAATACGCAGATCGAAGTTCGAATATGAGATCAAGTGGTTTCTAGGAGAAACAATCTAAATGAGAATCGAATATCTCGTCGATAGTAGTTCTACGGTAAAAAGACAGACGAAAACGGACGTCAGATGAAAAAGTTATGATTTTATAATGGAGTTTTCCTGTCCCAGCTTACTAAAAATAATATAATAAAAATAAATTCAAAATTGGCCGACGGTGTCTAAATGAAAGTTGTAGATCTTAGTCTCACCTACACGTGGATATAAACAACGTTGAAAACGGAGCTCGTATGCAAAAGATATGAATTTTTGAAATTCGAGGCACGCTTACCAAAGGCAGAACGCCCCGTGTTCGGAGCCCAGAGCCTTTCCCGTCGCTTGTCAAGTCCGAAGTTCGTAAGCCGTGACGCATGCCGGAACGCACTGCGTTCGGGAATGCCCTGCGTTCATTAAAGGAACGCACCATATTCGAGACCATATTCACCCTATAAATAGACCACATGTGCAGACGAGTTTGGTTGCCAGATTTCTTCTCTCTCTCCCGTAATACCTCGTTTCGCGTGCAAGATATACCCCCAAAGCCCCGGTATCATCCCGACTTCCGAAGCAAGTCCCGAAGCCTCGAAGATCTTGAGAAAAATAGTTTTCGAGCTGAAACACTGCCCGCGCGAAGCCCGGTTTTGGAGGAAACGCCCCGATTTCACCGCAGAGGATTATTTTGATTGACGAGGCATTGTCCAGACATCGTCTTATCATGTGAGTGTGTAGTTACTTTCTTTTAACACATCAATACGAAATATTCTCTATAAAATATGTCATATGTGTTTATATGTTATGTGATATTTGAAATGAGTATTGATTGGATGTTTTATACATGTTTTATATTGTATGTATATATATATATATATATATATATATATATATATATATATATATATATATCACTGTTGTAAAAATCCCGACTAGGTCTCGATTAATCTCCAATTAATCCGTAGGCGCTACTCGACCGATTAGAGGGCGCCTAGTGATTAATCCATGCATACAAAATGAGTGAAACATTATAAAATGATGAAATTTTAATATTTTGACGAAGTTTTATCTCAATGGAAACTATTTGAGGCATGATTAGTGTTATATTAATCATATTAACCTATTTTGTTATCATATTAGTGGTACTTACGAACTTTGATATGATATTAATCATATTTAATTTTTTAAAATTCAACAAATTAACAATTAATGGTACACGATTAATCCCTCGATTAATCTCGGCCTAACCGATTAATCTCATGACCCTAGTCCACCGACTAGCTAACGTTAAACGTTTTTTGCAACCTTGATGTATATATATTTACAAATGTGTTGGGTAAGACATGGGTAGATAGTCGATGTGCGATAAAATGATGAGAGGCCTCGATGTTGTTGTTTTGATCTATTCATCTAGTGGAGTATGGATGACGACAATGGACTCTTTCTAAACAATCCTGTGGAATGCTAGTAGGCTCATAACCTGTAGGTGTTTATGAATGATGTGTTCACCGGTGTACTCTATACCCCTCATGGTTGCCTTTAGGACCTTTACTGCTGAGGAAACCCCTTGCAGCAATGTCCGTCCCAATGAAAATCCTAGATTAGGTCCCTGGTAATAGATGTTGTTTTAGGGACGTAAAGTGAGGATAATGGGAATGGGTAATCGGCTTATTATTGGTTGGTGAAAATTAAATATAATTATTTATTGTGGGTTGAAAACCCTATATGCTCACCAGGATCCCAAGCCTGACCCACTGAGTTTCTTTGTATTATAGGTAGTGGCGCGAGAGCATAAGTTGGTGAACTTGTGAAGATATTTTGTTTATAGACCAGTAGTTGTATGTAACTGTGTGAGGTCTATGTTTTGTTATTTATGCTTTTGTGTCTGTATCGAAACATGACATCCCGAGTTTTGATATATAATGAAAATACATTTATTTAAGAAATGCTTTGATAAACTTTATTTTATCATATTGTGTTTTGGGAACAAATTTCGCTACTCTTTTAATCAAAGGATTACTCAGAAATTGTTTTAAAAGCATAAATTAAACCGGTCTTTTCTGGCCGTGAAATTAGAGATGTCACAATATCAGTGGAATTGACACCGTTTGTACCGATCCTGAATGACACCGTGTGGTACTTGTACTTTGCAAAGTCGAGTAAGCGAAAGTAGATTCACGGGGTTGGTGTTTCGGGTGGAAGTCATGAGCCACTTAGAGCATTCGGCCGACCGTGCACATAAGTATTGAACGGGGTGTTTCTCTTGGGTTAGGTAGCACTAAGAGACACTTTTCTATAAATCGGTTGGATAGATATAATAAAAGGTTGAACATGTAACAAACGGTTGGTTGCATATTAAAAGGTTGAATATATAACAAAGGTTGATTATTAATAAAAGATTGAACATCTAACAAAAGGTTGGTTCCATATTAAAAGGCTGAATATGTATCAAAGGTTGCTTATTAATAAAAGGTTGAACAATTAAAGGTTGCTTAGATATGCAATGTGATTATTTATATGTTATGCGATTGCTTATGTGGTATTTGCTTGATCATATATGTTATGTGGTAGAATTGTGATTAAACATATATGCATATATGCTGTTGAATAATTATGATATGTGGTTGTTTTCTAAGTGGTATTTGTCGATCATTTTTATGCTTCATCGTAAAATGAATGATTGACCCATTTGGAGTTTGTATGTTTTATATGTAACTTTATGAACTCACTCAGCAGGGGCTGACACTTGTATCTTTTCTCTTTTATGTCAAATGATTGGTGCATGCAGTTTAGAAGATTGGCCTTTGTGAGAGGGGTTCTTATGGGTAGTAGTCTTATAGTAACGATACCACTCTTGGACACGCTTTGATTATTTAACTTAAGTACTTTTGTTTACATTATAAATGGTTTGGAATTTTGTTTGAGTTTTCGGAGTAACATTGTGGTTTTGAAAATGTTTGGAATTAAAACTAAGTCTTCCACTAACGTATTCTGTTAAATAAATGTTTTAAAAAGAAAAAAATCATGGCGAAAATCACGAGGTTACATTAAGACTTTTCAACATTATGTAGAGTTACTTCAAATATCTTAGTTTACTAACATTACCATGATCTGGTAGGTATTTCGAGTTTTATGAAAGTTTAACAAGCTTTCATGAAATATTCACACCATATAACATGAAAATACATGCATACATGCATAAATAAATAGATCTAACACAAAACCAACTTGTAATCTCCCCCAAAACATAGTAAAACCTGAAAAAAATGGGGTATGAAGCTCACCTTGGGTGATGGATTGGTTTTGATGAAGAAATGAAAGAGTGTGAAGATGTTTTTGGTCTTCGATGCCTCCTTGAGATGAGTTTTCGAATCCTAGAGAGTTCTAGGAGCATGATTTTGAAAACAAGGTGTTTATAAGGAATGATCTAGCATAAATTAAAGACAAGTCATTTTGGAGAGTGATAATCACATACCTTATTTTGATCTTTAAGGAAAAACTCTTGAACACACACACACAAACCACGATTTCTCGGAGGATGGATGAGAGAGTTCCTTGAAGGTTTAGAGAGAAATGGAAGTGGAATGAAGCTTGAAATTATTTTTGGTGAGGGAAAGAATGGCCTTTGGCCGAGATTAAAGAGGGAAGAAAGAGAGTTGGGTGGTTCTTGCATGGAGGTCCTACGGTGAATGCATGGAGATATGTAAGTTAATTGCTTTGTTACTTGGTGGTTATTAGTGAGGTGTTACTAATTAAATCCATTCAATTTTCTTTTTTTTACAAACCGTGAGTTTGGAGAGGGAAGGAAAGAAAGAACAAACAATTGGCTCAAATTAAATAACAATCGAAATTATAGCCCAAATAAGAAATTTTTCGGCCCATTAGGCCCACATGTAATTTTTTGGCCCAAAAGAATTGGGTTTTTGTCCCAATGAGATTAATTAATGGGTTTTCAGCCCATGGAGACAAGTTGAATGATTTTCGGCTCAATGAGGTCCATGAAAAGTCTTATGGCCCAAAATGCTATTGCTTAGTGAATGTGGGTCCAATTAGGGCCCAAATGAGGTTTCTTAGCCCAAAAGAATCTGGTTGAGGGTTTATTGGTCCATTTGGCCCAATAAGAGGATCTTGGTCCAATAGGAGTTTGAACCGGGAAGTTAGGGTTAAAACCCAAAGTTGAGTGAATGTAGTGCATTGAATTTGGTTTGGAGCTTCACAAGTGAGTTTTGATCCGAGTAGTTGTTTTTGAATGAAAAACATGTATAACATCATACTTAGGGTTACAAGATACATTGAAAGTTAGTTACACATGAACAAAATTTCCTAGCCCTAAAATGCTTGTTGTGACAATTTAATATATTTTATTGGCATTGAAGTCTCCAGGACAAAAGACAGTCTTGTGCTTAGCCAAAGGAAATATACCTTAGATATATTGCGTGACATGGGTCTAGAAGGTTGTCGACCTAGTTCCTTGCCTATGAAAAAAGACATAAAACTAGATAAAGGGGACGAAAATGTTGGATTAGTGTCTAAGTCCATAACTATTTTGGTATGTACTTAACCCGATGGTGCATGGTCCTTTTGGGTTGCCTTCACCAAAGCAACTTGATAGGATGAATTATGGAGAGAAAGGATTAAATATGATTTATTAATATATTATGAGAATAATATATTAAAGGAGAAATCATATTGTTTAATTAATATTAGTCAATAATTAATTAGTAAATAGTTTTGTGACTAAAAGAGATTAATTAAACTTAAGGGACTGGAATTGTAATTATAAGATAATTGCAATTTGGGCCATGGATTGCCTTATATTAAGGAGTGGACAAATTCTATGGGGAAGCCCATAAGAAATCGTCCAAGGCATTAAGGAAAGGGATCCATGGGTTGCTTAGGGCTTAAGCATCCAAATTAGGGTTTCCTTGTTAAGATAACCCTAATAGCCTCCTATATATATATCCCTTATGACCCAAAAACGTGGCTAAGCATCCTTCTAGGGTTTCTCACGTTTTTGGGCAGCCTCCATCCTCTCTCCTCCTCATCCTCTTGCTCTTGGTGTTTGTGAACCATTAGAGGAGTGACATTTGTGACTCTAAGCTTTCTAAAGTCAATAGAAGAAGGATTTGGGATTGCTATTGCTACATAACAATCAAGGTAATATCTTAAACCCATTCTTATGTTAATATGATTACTTGTATGCTAGAATTAGGGTTTATAGTCTTGGATAACTTGCATGTACAATAGAGAAACCTAGATCCAAACATTAGGGTTTGTATGAGCACATAGGATGTTCTTAGGACCAAAACCCATCAGAAAAACCTCGTTGATGTTGGGCAATACAGGAGATTGATAGGTCGCCTTTTATACTTACAAGCTACGAGACCCGATATCGCCTACTCAGTTAACTTACTCGTTGATCCAAGACAACCATACCTTGATGCAGCCATTCGGGTGGTCCATTATCTTAAGGCCACATTGGGCCAAGGAATTCTTTTGCCTAAATCTGGGGACACGATTCTGGTGACTTATTGTGATTCCGAATGGATGGGTTGTCCATTTTCTAGACGATCTCGTACGATTTATCTTCTTTTGTTAGGTGGGGCTCCCGTCTCTTGGAAGTCAAAGAAACAGTCGGTGGTTTCCCAATCCTCTGCCAAGGCTAAATATCAGGCAATGGCCACCACCATTAGCAAAATCTTATGGTTTCGTTTGTTGCTCACTGAACTTAATGTTGCTCAATCTAGAGCGACTCTGCTTATCTGTGACAATGAAGTTACTCGTCATATTACTAACAATCCAGTATTTCATGAATGTACAAAACATGTGGAAATTGATTGTCATTTTTCCAGGAATGTGTTGAATCCAATGAAATAAAACCCATACACATTGAATCGGGTTACCAGATTGCTGATTTGTTAACAAAACCATTAAGCGTGTACCGATTGAAGCTCTTACTAGACAAGTTGGGCATTCCGAACCTACATACACCAACTTGTGGGGGAGTATTGGGATTAGTTTTTTATTTTATTTGGTTTCCGAGTTTCACCTCTTTATTTTGGTCAACCGATCTGTGTGTATTGTTTCCTTATCTTAATGTTTTCTCTTCTATATAGTCATGTATCTCGTTTGTATCCTCATTCAAAAAAAATAGAATCAATTTTGGATCTCTCTGTTTGCTATTTTCTTCAAAAGCACACTGCTAGTTTTGCATTTAGCCATTTAAAGATAAAAAATATTAAAAATTAAAAAAAGTTGGTTAAATTTTTTTTCATATAAGGACAATGCAAATTTTAGGTTAGACTTTTCAAGGTGCGATGTCTCGATATCAAAAAATTACAATGTCGTAACAGAAGGAAACGAATGTAGGATGTTGTAATAAACAAATTAATGAAAGAGTATTGTTATTTCTTCTATTTATCCCTTTAAAGATAAAAGTGCCAACAAAGGAAAATGAAAACAAAATTTGATTCAATTTCAATGAGTCTTTATTGAGAAAATTCGATAAGAACTATAATGAAATTTTTACTTGATTTAATAATTTGTGACAACTAAATCATATTTGAACAATTAATTAATGCAAAACTATTCATTACATGTTATATTGATCAATCTTGCACCTTAATATTACGTATATAACTAGATTTGTTCTTTATATGTTACAATCCTCACTATAATAGGTAATTTTGGAATTTTCATTATCTTATAATAACATATTCCCACACCAATATTAAAAAATATAGACAAAACTATAAATTTGCTCTCTGTGGTATTCAAAAACCGGTAGATATGGTCCAAAAAGTTTCCGAGTTGCGAGTTGCATGGAAGGTCTAAAATCAAGAATTTTCTATGATTTTGGTCCAAAAAACATGAAAAGATGATTATGCCCTTTTAATTTCTTTTTTCCTTTTTTAAAATTATTTTAATACTATTTTGATTAAAAAACAAAAAGAATTTGCTACCAACCATCCCCACCATTCTCTCTCTCTCTCTCTCTCTCTCTCTCTCTCTCTCTTATTTTTTTTCTTTATCTATCAACTGCAAATTAGAAAAAAAAACCATATTTTTTACTATTTTGCTGCTAGATTACATTTAGGAGACCCCAAAAAACCAGGTTTTTCAACTGATTTTGCCCAACTTCAAACACCAATCGTATTCCTCTCAACATGTTCAATAAGGTTAAACTTTTTCTTATCTATCTTTGATGAGCGTAATATCCATATTCCTTCTTGGCTAAACAATGAACTCATTCTAGATTCCTTCACTTTTCTTGTCTGATATTTGTTCGCATTTTAAAAGTATTTCATTTCTAGAACCTCAGTGAATCTACTTTTTTTCATATATTGAAATATGTGAAGGTACTTTTCTTTTAGTGTTTTATCGAGCTTCTAGAGTGCATTGTTCTCCTTCTTCCTTTTCTAATTTATTTATTTACAATTATCACCATTGGAAGCATACTGTTAGGTACATTTTGTGCACATTTTTGCACAACTTTTAGTCCCTTATATGCATCCATTAACATAGTTGTTTTTCATTTTTTTTCTTGCATTTCATCAAAGCCATGTTAGTCTCTAGAACAACTTTATTTGCACGCTTTTATGGTATTTTCAGGTAAATAGTTGGTTGAAACGCACTTTGGGAGGTGTCAGGAAGCATGGGTGAAGATTCCTGGATGATTGGATGCAAAACAGAAAAGTTGAAAAAATGAAGATTTGACCTGGTAGCAAGAGTAAACACCGGGCATGTTGGATTTGCACTAAGAAATAAACACGAGTCATGTTTTACCAAGAAGAAGTTGTTGACCATGCTGAATACGACCCGTGTCAGTTTAGCCTATTTTGACACGGGCCGTGTTCGACACAAAAACTGCATTTTGACAGTTTTTCCTATCTTTCAAATCACGGGATTTGGATCATTTTTAAAGACACACATCATATCAAAGCACTATTGGTGAGAGGACTTCGAAGGATTTTGCAAGGATTTGATCATTTATCATTTGGAAATATTATTTCTCTTATTTGTAAGTTGTAATTGCATACTATTTCCATCCTTTCGACTTGTGATATTTTCCTAGCCATGTATGGCTAAAACCCTAGTTTCTCCAACCTTATGTTGTGACTTCTTAGTTGTGATTTCAATCATATGACTTGATGTTTGCTTTTAATTTCTATCTAGTGAATTTGGTTTTGTTTTAATCGAATGTTTGATTCTAATGGTGATTCTTATTGGCCATTTGAATTAAGTTTAGGTCATTCAAGTTATCCAATTGCAAAATCTATAATTGTTTTGTGAATTGTACTAAGTAACAAGCACAAAACTAATTTACATTGAATGAATTTAGTGTAAACCTTATTCACACACTCTTACGCTCCCGAACTTGTGATGAGTATTGGGTGTTGTTGGGAACATTCACATAAAGTTTAATGCAATCTTTCAATCTAACTCCAAGATCTTGTTTAGATTAGGTTATTAAGGTTAGGGTTAATCAAAGAGCTTGGTTTGGTTAATTAATATAGTGAATGGGATGTGTTAGAGATTGTTAACACTTTAAAGTACCAACATTAGATAGAATTGAGCAAATATCTAGTCATCTTTGAATAGCATTGCTAAGTTTTCATACATAGATTTTGAGTCCTTATAATTTTTGAATTTAATTCACTCATTTTGTCGATTACATAGAGTTTGAGTCCTTATAATTGGTGTTGTTGTCGAGGACACGGTGTTACTAACTGTGTATGCCAAGATCTTTTCGTATAGGTACACCATTTCCAATTGACACGAAGATAGAGAAGACTGCAAAGAGGTTACAAAAGCAATCCAAGCTTCATAAGAGGTAACCAGGTTCTAGGACTTCTTCATCATCTACCCCTCCGGTCATCAACATTTGGGAGGACATACCCCTCTCAAGTATGTCAGAAACTGAAATAGAGACCCTCTCACTCTCACCTTAACCATCTTCATGCAGAAGTACCACTCCACCCTCTTCACCTACACATAACATCCCAAACTCCACACCCACAAAAACTTCCATTCCTACTCATACCATGGGAGAAAACCGTGGAGGGAATCAAGGTCCTCCAAATCCACCACCCAAATAAACCCTTCGCCAATAAGCGAGGAAAGAGGTTACTTAACAACCTCTTTACATTAAGTATCTAGCAGCCACAAACCTTGAACTAAAATCTGGTATAATCCACCTCCTCCCAACCTTTAGAGGCCTTGAAAACGAAGATCCACACAAGTTCCTCATAGAGTTCCATGTTGCATATTTTGGCATGAAACCACACAATTTCATAGAGGACCAAATCAAGATTAGGGCATACCCCTTTTGCAGTTCAAGACTCAGCAAAAGATAGGCTTTACGACCTTCCACTAGGGACGGTTAACACATGGGTAGACCTTGCAGGCCTCTTCATAAACAAATACTTCCCATAAATGAAAGCCTCTGCCCTAAGAAGAGAGATAATTGGGATCAAACAACACTAGAGAGACGCCGTTCATACATATTGGGAAAGGCTCAAAAAGCTTTGTTCTCATGGCCCAAAGCATGGTATTACCGAATATCAGCTTCTTCAATACTTTATTGAGTGCATGACTCCAATGGAAAGAAGGTTGCTCAATGCCTGAAGTCGTGGGTCTTTACCCAACCAGACTCCAACTGAAATCCGCAACCTAATCAAGAACATGGCTGAAGACTCTAAGCATTCAGTTCATGACGAAGAATGGTACACGAATGCACTTCGAGGTGTAAAAGAAGTCCAAACTCCTCAAATGGAAGCTCAATTATCTGAGCTTACAAAAGTGGTAATGATGCTTGCTAAGGACAAAGGTGCCCAATACACACCCCGTTCTTGTGGTATTTGCACTCAAGTGAGGCACCCAACCGAAATTTTCCCTCAACTTCAAGAGGAGGATTATGAAGAAGCAAGAGCCTTAGGAGGGTATCCAAGTCAAATCAAAGAGGATACAATCAGCCACGGGGCGACCAACTGTGGAATAACAATCAAGGTTGGGGAGGAATCAAAATGGCGGTTAACAACAAAGACCACTATTTCGTCAACATCAACAAATGCCACCTTTTCAACCTCAAAATTCTCAGCCAAGGCAGCCACAACAATCACCTCAGCAAGAGGGTTCGTCAAGTATGTCTTTAGAGGACATAGTGAAGAGTTTGTCCACTAGTACACAAGTTTTCCAAAAAGAAACAAAAGCAAGCATAAAGAACTTAGAGCAACAAGTCTCACAACTTGCCACCCCCGTAAGCAAACTAGGGTCTTGGGGAATGTTATCCTCTCAAACTGAAGTGAATCCAAGGCATAATGTGTGTGTCATCACATTGAGAGGTGGAAAAAAAGCTCACGTTGAATCTAATAATTTGTCAACAAAATTCTCAATTAATAGCATAGCATGCATCATTTGGTTGTAGTGAAAAAAAATTATACAGAAGGAAACAACAAAAAACGACATATTTCCATTCCCTTTGGTGTTCATTTTACACAAAGGAAACACAATAAGTACCGTAGAAAGAGCACATAAAGCACAACTAGCTTAATGTAGGAACTGAGAAACCCTCGAACTAAATTCACACAAATGTAAATGTTTACGTCTATATAAGTTATGTTATAGCTAACATCATTATATCACTGGTAGTTTAAATTTCACAGAATGGCCTAAAATTATTAACTTAATAAAAAATAATAAATTCTAAGGAATATGTGAAAAGAAGGTTCATACCATATGTGTTCCTTATGCAATGCAACTATGGAGACAAGTACAACCTATATACTTGACCAAGAATGTCTACTCATGTTAAGAACTATTCATCAATTCGGGTAAATGCAGGAACTTATCTCAAAATCCTCTCCTTCAACGCTTGTGTCTTACTTGGGTTTAAGAAGAGACATCATAGATAACCATGTTTTATCTTCTTTCATCTCTTTCTTAATTTTATTACCTCATTGAACATCTCTTGATCTCTTTCGTTGTCAGTTGGGAGAAGACAACATATGCATAGATCATCAAACTAAGACACAAAATAAGAACAAAAAGATACAAAAATCACGAGCATCTTTCATGCATGTTCAATGAATGATAAAATAGAGAGAAATAAAGATAAAAATTCATTAGATATAAAGACATGTAAAAGATGTATATATGTGTACATGATACAGAAAATGGAAAATGCAGTTTAGAGTTAGGATTGGTAATCCTAAAAACGAAAGATAAACAAAAAAAGAAGGTTAGTTTCAATCTATGATCAAAAACTAATAGATTAAGGAAATACCTGCTTACCATTTTTCTTTGAAGTATAGGTAAGATTGACACAATCATCAGTGGTAGCGCTTATAGCATCCGCTTGATATTGTGGAGATGAGAGAATGGAAACACTTTTACGGCTTTTGAAAAACCTAATGAGAGAGAAAGAGGAAGAGAACTGAGAAACGATGAAGCTGAACTGAAATATGGAATCGGTCACGGTGTATTGGGAAAGCTAGAATAAATGAAACGTCTCAGATTATCGAGGAAGAGGTGGTGGTAGGAAGCAGTGAATAAGTCATAATAGAAAACGTGGCAAGTATATGTGACTACAACGGATTATGTTGTTGGCTTATGATTTGGAAAGACCTAACCCACGATGAGACTATGACGCTAAGGGTATAGTCACACCTAACCCACTCAAAAGGTGACTACACATCAGCTCCACTACAAACCCACTACCAAACCACTAACCCATGGAAATGGTTTCCACTCCACATCATTTTTTTTGGCATTATTAGATTAAATTAAAAAAAATAATTCAAATAAAACACATATTAAATTTAACACATTAAATTAAAACACATTACATTAACTTTAAAAGACATAAATTTAAATCCTAAAATACTTAAAAAAACATTAAAAAATCCTAAATTACTTATTTATCCAGAATTCTTAAAAAAAACATAAACCATACCAAATAAAACACAAATATTAGAAAATATTTTTGATATTTATCTTGAAATTGTTGTTGGATTTTGAGAAATGTCGCAAGATTTTCCGGGTCGAGATCCGGTTGGGGCTTTGTGTTTATGGTTCAGTGAGAGCGATTTTTTGGCGACGAGCTTCCTCCGTTGATTCATTTTTTTTTCTAGAAAACTTAGAGTATTTTATATGGATTCCACAAGCCCTTCGTCGCTAGTTGCGGTTGTTTTTCCGCTTGAAGACACCGCCCCGTTTTGCTTTGTCCCTTCCTGGTGGTCGTCGGAGTTGGACTTCTGGTGGACCCTCTACATTGCCAACATCTAAGTCATCATTGAGTTCTAGCCCAAAACTCCAGTCCGATTCGGAAGTTCTTGGTCTTTTGTTGTAGCCGATAGTCGAGTCTGAATGCGACGTCTCAGGATTAAGGACCCATTTTGGACAGTTACGGCAAAACTTCCCACGCCTTTTGATGACCGAATGGTTTACCATTGTTGGTAACTTTAAATTGGTAGCATGCGGTTGATAAAATGTTGAAGTCGATCAACCAAATTTATGCATATTGTTTAGATTCAAATATGTCGGTAAACTTCGTGCAATACACACATAGATCACGTCATTTTCTGTTGACCACATCGTACGACCGATCCATTTGCAATAAGTAGCGTGTGAAAGTGATAAAAAACACAATGCCAAAAACTTTCTCTGGATCACGTGTTGCATCTTCTCAAGTCACATGATATGGAAATCCAAGATTTTGCTAAAGCTTCCCCCTTTTCTCCGTTCCAAGTCACTGCTTTCTTTTTCCCTTTTGCTTTTGGTTGCCTTCTTCGAGATGGTTGTGGTGTTTCTTTGACCCGTTCGTCATCATTGTCGAGGTTTACTGCTTAGGATTGAGATAATAGGATTTGAGATGATTGTGTTTGCAATTTTTGAGAAGTTTGTTGTTGAAAACCTTGGAATTGGGGTTGAGTGAATTGGGGTTGAATGAATTGTTGTTGAGGTCATTGTGGTTGGAAGAATTGTGGGTTGTATGGAAAGTTAGTGAATACATGTGGTTGGATTGGAGAGTTCAACAATTGTATGTATGTTTGATAATCTTTTGGTGTGTTTGGGGTGTTTGGAGTGTTTGGAGTGGGTGGAATGGGTGGGGTATTTTGGTTTTGGTCCATTTTTTGGAGAAAAGATGAAGAAATAGTTGAAGATATTTTTTGTATTAGAAGTATAAAATGAAGATAAAGTGTATAGTATATATAGATAAAGGATGTAGATGTTATTTAAATTTAATAATTTATTAAATCTTTTTCTTTCTTTTTTTAAAGTTGACAAATGGTCGAATAAAGGACCATTGATTTACCTCTCCTAACACAATTCTTTGTCTTCGTCCTTGAACGTAATCAAGTCACCTGCGCGCATTTGGGGTGGTGTTCACGCATAGGTTGGCTTGCCAACTCAACTCCTACGCATGGAAATATCTTCCATACCGCAAAGCCTAACCTACCATCTTTTTCCATTTGTTTAGACCTAAACCACGATGTGAATAGGCTTCATTTTGATGAATTATAGATGAAAATAATTGAAAAGCCATGTGGTATACTCTCAATCAAGAAAACAGGTTTTCTTATAAGGCCTCACAATTTTAAATGGAGAGCTCCCGAAAATTCCTACAAATCTACCAAAAATCAACAAAAACACACCAAAAAACCACAAAAATCAAGAAGAGTCGTTTTCTTCAAATTCTAAACATAGAAGTAGTAAAAAAACTGTTTGGAAGCTTCATGGTGTATGTAGTCTACAACTACATCAAATGAAATCACAAAATTACTTTACCTCTATGACTAAAGAACCCATCGCTAGTTCTCCTAATCATCCTATCGAACTGTTCTTCAAACTTTAGCCAACAGCCCAAAATGTTATGTAAGGTCCATTATGTGTTGCGTCTTGGGCTCGGTCCATAGTCCAATTTTGTATCCGGATTGGGCTTGTCCATCCGTGATTTATTTATTAGGGTTTAGTATTTATAGATGCTTGCATGCATCTTTGTACGCAAGATTTTGGAGTCGATCGTTCATAGCGAATACCTTTTATCGATTGTAACCCTAAAAAGCCTCTACAATGGAAGTTCTTAATTGAGCTTAGTTGAGGCGTGAATCTATTGAATCATTCAACTTATTTTGATTCATTCTTGTGTTTGATATTTCTGTTTGCATTAGTCTGATTAACCTGTATATATAGATGCTTGCATGCATCTTTGTACGCAAGATTTTGGAGTCGATCATTCATAGTGAATACCTTTTGTCGATTGTAACCCTAAAAAGCCTCTACAGTGGAAGTTCTTAATAGAGCTCTGCTGAGGCGTAAATCTATTGAATCATTCAACTTATTTTGATTCATTCTCGTGTTTGATATTTCTGTTTGCATTAGTCTGATTAACCTGTATAAGATCTAAACGATCAAAGAGTTTTTCAACTCATTAATTGGTATCAGCGCAGGAGACTGTGTAATTCATACACATCTCTTCTGTGAAAGAAGTGATTAGGGTTCATTCCGCATTCATTGATATTTATTGAGCCGTCACTCCATAATTGACGTATCTCATTAATTATTCATCTTGCCCTAATATTACGTATTACAAAGTCTGATCTTATAACAGGTTAAACGATCAAGCATGGACGATTCTCAATCCAATCCCATCAACATCTCTAACAGCATCGGATCAACAACCAAGATTC
Source organism: Lactuca serriola (assembly GCF_051521515.1). Lineage (NCBI taxonomy): Eukaryota > Viridiplantae > Streptophyta > Magnoliopsida > Asterales > Asteraceae > Lactuca > Lactuca serriola. The sequence continues at coordinate 97,773,164 of NC_136412.1, read as the reverse complement.
CAATCCTCTACACTCAAGACTATGAAGTGTGGACACACCACTTTGAAGATTATGTTATTGGATCGGAAGATAATGGGTATCTGATATGGGAAGCTATTACTGCTGGCCCCTTCGCTCACTTTAGCACTTCAAGCATCATTAAAACTCAAAAGGAGTATAATGATCTATTAAAAGATGTGAAAGACGTCGCTCAGGACGAAAATGAGAAGTTCCAATGCAACATTAAGGAATTGAGACTAATTCGATTCGCTCTTCAATCCGACACATTTCGATTAGTAAGTTCGTGTGGTACAGATAAGGAAATTTGGGATCGGCTACGAGAGCTGTACTCCACAGATGAAGATCTGGAGCACTCAATTCAGATCCTACTTCTCTCTGAATTTGGAGAGTTAAAGCAGAAGTTGGAGGAGGTTGTTACACAAACATTTGATCGGTTCAATCATCTTCTCAGCAAGATGATCAAACATGACATATAAAGAAAGCTCATCGAACAGAAGGTCACTTTATTAAATGGCCTAAGACCCGAATGGAGGGCGGTTGTGTCGACGGTTAAAGCGCATGATCAGTTCACATCATATTCTTTGGCGAAACTGGTGGGGATTCTGAAATCCCAGGAAAAGATTGTACTACAAGAGAAGAGCATGGTTTCAAACTTTGGGTCTTTGGCTCTTCTGTCTAAAGGTAAGAATGCAACAGAAGAAGAAGAAGATTTGAATCTGGGATACTACGATTTCACAGCTGAAGACTATGCTATGATGGTGTCAAATCCCAGAAGGTTCATCAAGAAGAAGTTCCCTACCAACAAGAACCGAAACTGGCAGGGAAGCTACAGCTCTGAAAAAGTGAAAGAGGAGCCGAAGGTTGAAGAATCAAAGAAAGAAGCGAAGGGTGAAGCTGATTCTGGTGTCAGCTGTTTTTACTGTGGTGGGAAAAATCACTACGCAAAAGATTGCGTGTTGAAGAAAATGGTAGAGAAAGATGAGGATAAGGATGAAGAAGCAAGTCTCCTGAAAAGACTGGAGGAGATTAAAAGGAAGAAATCTACTACTAATCCCTCTATGAATGCTCTTGTTGTGCAGGATTCGGTAGATGATGATGAGTTCGATGGTGTACAGGTGTGGTCAACCGACTCAGAAGATGATGAAGTGAGAAAGCATTCTCATGGAAAGGCTTATGTGGCGAAGAGTGGTGATGCTGGTGGAAGATGTCTGGTGGTGACAGATGTATCCCAGATGAGAGGATACAACACTGATGGTGGAAACGAAGTGGCTAAGGAGCGAGAGGACGTGTGCTTTACAACGAAGCCTCTCAGTGTGCATATCAGTGAACTAGATAACCTGATCAAGAAGGTACAATCCATTTTTGTTTCGTTTAAAATTCCACAAACATCATATGAAAAAGAATTAAATAACTTGAATTCAAGAATTTCAAATGTAGATAGTTGTTTAACTCAAACACGTGTCACGAATAATCTAACTGACCAAATAAGTCGGATATCATCCAAGAGTGAGGAGCGAAGAATGTGGATTGAGCAGAAGGAGTTGGAGCTGGTTAAATCTAGGGATGAAAATATCTATTTGCAAAGAGACAATCTTAAATTGTTAAAACAGAGGAATGTTTTTTGTTTAATTGCAAAAAGACTTTATTCTAACATTACTCAGTTGCATCTAGACTGTGAAATATGCCAGAAAATACATCATATGATTTTACCCTTGCTTGAGCTAAAGGAGGATGAAATCGATGCCGAAGCAAAGAATTGTGAAAGTGTTGTATCTTTAGTTGATGTAAATCCCACTTATATGTATGGTCTGGACAAAATTGAATCTTTTATAAAGTCCAAAGACCATAAGGACATGCTTAAGAATCTTCTGGATGAAAATGATAAGTTGAAACTCAGAGCCGAAACTATACAAAAATTTGACTCATTGAGTACCAAATTAAGTTCAGAAAATAAAATTGATGTTGAAAATGCATCTAAACTTAATGAGGACGATGACATGAGAGAAATCTCTGTAGAGGATGAGGTTGACTGTTCAGAGTTTATTAGGAGCGAACCTGAAAACTACAAAAGCTTGATTTCTGAAAATTCTGTGGAATTCGCTCGTCTGTCCAAAAATATGTCCCTAATACTTAAAGAGAAGGCGGTTGTTTACCAAAAGGTAAGAACCACTCCCAATCAGGTTTATAAGGTCACAGGAGTCACCGAACATCAGACAGCTGAACTCACTGCATTGGTGAATGAAGATAATGCAGATGGTTGTGATGAGTTTTTCTGGTCTGCACCGATAGACAACACAGATGAAACAGTTGGTTTGTCGGAGCGAACATCATGGAAGGCCAAAGGTAGATATGTGGCAGAACCACTAAATAAACCTACCAACTTTGACGTGCCCAGTTCCAGTGGCACAAAAGAGGTTCCGGTGGAATGCGTCTCTTCTACAAGCGAAACCTCTTCCATTGAAAGTGAACCAGTTGTTCAGAAGCCGAAACAAAAGGCAAATATTCATAGACAAACGAAACAGGTGAAAAATCAAAAGCAGCAGAGAAATCTGAGATACAAGAAAAATCTCTCAGAGCGAAAGCACTTTTGGCGCTCCCAAAATCGTCACTATACTCACTTTGATAGAAACTCCAAGTCAAAAGGAGAAGAAAATAAGAGTAAAAGAAGCTTCGGTCCATTGGATCAAAAGAATCAGAAGAAGACTTTCAGGCCATAGGAAGAACAAAACCGAAAGGACAGGTTCGGTCCCGAAAGTAACAACAACCGAAAGCCTGGTTTCGGTCCACCAAATGACAACAGACAAAGACCAGAGTTCTGTCCATCAAGCTTTTACAGCAGAAGACCGAGTTTCGGCCCATCAATCCACAACAACCGTAGAGCCAGTTTCGGTCCATCAACAGACAGCAACAGAAGGTCCAGGTTCGGTCCCTCAAATGGTCACAATCGAAAGGGTCATTTCGAACCTCAAGTCAGGAAAGCTTCTCATTCTAACTTCTATTCCTCTAATTCTTCTCGTTCTCATTCTTCTTCTAAGCCTAATTCTCGTCCTACACCAAGCTCACAATCGACGAAGGATTTGAAAGGAAAAGGGAAGATTTCCTCAGCAGATGAAGACCGAAAGCAAGCTAAAGTCCAAACTCCCGAATCTGAATCCAAAATACCTGCATCTAACTCCAATAAAATCAAAGTGTTTACTATTAAGAGGAAAGATGAAACAACAATAATAAAACGAACTTATCTTGTTGATGCTTCTCTTACTATTCCTATTTTTGTAAAAGGGTCACGAGGACCCAAGAAACTTTGGGTTCCTAAATCTGCTTAATTTTTGCAGGTTATAAGTGACGAGCAGTTCGACGAAGAATGGTACATAGACAGTGGCTGCTCACGTCACATGACAGGAAGGAAGGAAGAGCTAAGGGAGTTTCGGTCCCTTCAAAACGGTGGTAACGTCAAGTTTGGTAACAACTCCTATGGAACGATAAAGGGTTATGGGATGATAACTAATGGAGACTTTACAATCAGGAAGGTGGCTTATGTAGAGGGATTGCAGCATAACCTCATTAGTGTGTCTCAACTGGTGGGAGGTACAGGTCTCAAACTCTCGTTCGATGATGAAGGTTCAAAGATAATAGAGAAGAAATCCAACAAAGTTATTCTCAAGTCTGAACGAAAAGGTGAAATGTTCCCTCTGAACCTTAGACCAATCAAAGGGAATCCAGCCATATGTCTTTTGTCCAAAGCGCATTTAGACAAAAGTTGGTTGTGGCACCGAAGGCTCTCACATCTCAACTTCAAAGACATCAACAAGCTAGTTACCGGTGGTCATGTTCGGGGACTTCCACTGCTTAAGTTCGATCGTGAACACTTATGTGCTGCATGTGACATGGGGAAACAAAGTCGCCAAAGTCACCCAACAATCATAAACACCAAAGTTGTTGAACCACTTGAGTTGCTTCACATCGACTTATGTGGTCCATCATCAATCGAGAGCATTGGCGGTAACAAGTACATCCTTGTTATTGTTGATGACTTCTCACGATTTACTTGGGTATTCTTTCTAAAGCACAAATTTGAGGCGACTCCCAAACTGAAGATCTTTATTAAGCAAGTCGAAGTGCAACTGAGAAAAGTCGTTCGAAACATCAGGAGCGATAATGGACATGAATTCAAGAACAATGAATTTGAAGATTTCTTAGCAGAAAAAGGCACCAATCATAATTTCTCAGCTCCCTATACACCTCAACAAAACGGAATTGTTGAAAGGCGAAACCGATCCCTGTGTGAGGCGGCCCGAACCATGTTGAGTTTTGCTTCCCTTCCTCTATATTTCTGGGCTGACGCCATTGCTGCAGCTTGTTTTACTCAAAACATATCTTATCTCAACAAGCGTTTCTCTCTCACCCCTTATGAGATTATTAACAACAGGAATCCGAATGTCAAGTTCTTTCACGTGTTCGGTTCAAGGTGCTTCATCTTCAACTCCAAATAACATCGCAACAAGTTTGATGTCAAAGCTGATGAAGGTATCTTTCTGGGATATTCTCTTACTTCAAAGGCATACAGGGTTTTGAATAAGCATTCTAAAAGAATTGAAGAAACCTATTATGTTACGTTCGATGACAATTACGTCAAGAAGCTAAAGTCTACCGAAGAAGCAATTGGAGAGATTTTCTCTCAAACTGGTCAAGTCACAGCATCGATCGCCAATTTCTTTGACCAGTTCATGGATTTGTTTGATGAACCTGAGAAAGCTACTCATTCTGAGGCCACGACAGCAGACAACAAGATTGATCACCTTAAGAAGATTGTCGAAGATGCAGCTAAACAAATGGGAGAAGAAGAACCAGTTCGAAATGAACCTCCCCAGAGCGGTACTTCGGTCGAGGGGGAGAATCAATTTTCTTCAAATCAACATGACTCACATATCCATGGGATAATCCAATCTTTGACGCACCCGAAAGTCCTGTAGCACCTGAAAGCCCAGTTGCACCCGAAAGTCCTGTAGCACCCGAAAGTCCAGTGACAACCGAAAGTCCGGATCAGCCCGAAAGCCCAGTCGAAGAAAGACTTCTTGGTTCACATCCATATGGTTCATCATCTGTTGAGGGGGAGAATTCTGATATGCACTATGACGATGATGTTTAATCAGAGTTGGAAGAAATGGTAAATGTTGAATTGGATCCATCCTATGATCCAAATTATCCTCCTCTCACCAAATGGACCAGAGATCATCCTCTATCTCAAATAGTGGGTGATGCATCAGAAATGGTTCTAACTCGATCACAACTCAAGGCGAAGCAAAATGCTTTATTCTCCAAAGTAGAATTCTGAATGTTTAATTCTTTCATCTCCAAAATAGAGTCGAAGACCATCAATATTGCTCTCGATCATTCTGATTGGGTTCAGGCAATGCAAGACGAACTCAATGAGTTCGAAAGAAATAAGGTCTGGAGACTCATTCCAACACCAAAAGATGCCTCGGTTGTCGGTCTCAAATGGGTGTTCAGAAACAAAATGGACAAGGAGGGAAATGTGATCCGAAATAAGGCTCGACTAGTGGTGAAAGGATATTGCCAGGAAGAAGCAATCGATTACGAAGAGACATTCGCTCCGGTAGCAAGGCTGGAATCCGTTCGAATATTTCTTGCCTATGCTGAACACAAAAATTTTGAGGTCTACCAGATGGATGTGAAGTGTGCGTTTCTGAATGGGGAACTTGAAGAAACCGTGTACGTGGAACAACCTCCTGGTTTTGTAAATGAAAAGCATCCAGATCACTGCTACATCTTAGATAAGGTTGTTTGTGGTCAGAAACAAGCAACTAGGGCATGGTATGAAACATTAACTAAGTTTTTAAAGATGTCTAAATTCAAACAAGGTTCGGTTGACCCAACCTTCTTTCGTAAAAAGGAAGGTAACCACCTTATGATCGTTCAAATCTATGTCGATGATATCATCTTTCGCTCAACGAATCCTAGCCTAACAACTGAATTCCGAAAGTTGATGGAGACTAAATTTGAAATGAGCTCAACGGGTCCGATTAACTTTTTCCTTGGTTTAAATATTAGATAGGGACCCGATGGCATCTTTATCAACCAGGAAGCATATACAAAGACTCTCCTTGCTAAATTCGGCATGATGGGAGACTCCAAGGTCAAAGTCCCTATGGCGTTCGGCACCAAGCTCACACCATCTTTGGAAAAACCGGCAGTCGACATAACGCTATATCGCCAAATGATTGGTTCCTTGATGTACCTCACAGCTAGCAGGCCCGATATTATGTTTTCAGTGTGCTATTGTGCGAGGTTCCAAGAAAATCCTTGTGAACCACACATGCTGGCAGTGAAGAATATATTCCGGTATTTGAAGCAAACTACCTCTCTCGATCTCTGATATCCCTCAAACTCAGGTTTCTTCGTTCAAGCCTACTCAGATGCAGACCTAGGAGGATGTGGTCTTGACCGAAAAAGCAGTACAGGAGGCTGTCAATTCCTCGACGGGAAGTTGGTGAGCTGGCAATCTAAGAAACAAACATGTGTTTCTCTGTCTACAGTCGAAGAAGAGTACATTGTAGCTGCATCCTGCACATCTCAAGTGATTTGGATCCAAATCCAACTCCGGAATTATGGACTCAATATGAAAAAGATCCCACTATATTGCGACTCAGAAAGTGCAATTAGGATCTGTCATAACCTAGTGCAACATTCCAAGACAAAGCATATAACATTGAGGTATCACTTTATTAAGGATCATGTGGAAGATGGAAACGTAGAAATTCACTTTGTTCAAACCAATGATCAACTGGCTGACATCTTCACCAAAGCCCTTCCTGAAGCAAGTTTTAATAAAATCCTACAAGGCCTAGGTATGATGGAATCAGAGTCTGTTCCAAAAACGCCTTCTCAAAACTAAAAGTTGGAAGCGAAATGAACCGAACGCTCGGTCTATTTCGGGCTCGATTCACACGGGAACCGAAATGAACCAAACTCTCGGTCTATTTCGGGTTCGGTCCTAAAGCACTTGTTTTCGCTTATCTAAAAAAGGTAATATCTTTGGTTGTATACTTTTGTACAATTGTTTTCCAAAAATCCAAAAATATTTTTTTAAGGAACCGAAATGCACCGAGCGTTCGGTCCATTTCTGGTTCGGTTTGAAATTTGTTTGTTTAGTTTGCTTTATTTTTCTCTTTACAAAAATATCAAAAAATTCCAAAAATATTTTCTTTATTTTTGTCCCTACTTCAGTTTATGTTAACAGTTTATGGAATATCAATGGGGCAGGAATCATTCTCACACTTTTTACTAGCTAAGTGTCCCTAGAAGCATGCTGCTGCATGTTGTCCAAAGCCTCAACTGATTTTGAATAAAGTCTTATTGACTGGGTATATACAAACCTTGTCTTCCCAATTAGGCTGCTACATTTATTCTAATCATGAGCTACCTTACTCTTTTCTCATATGAGTTAAGAGTTTTCTGCTAGGTCACTATTTTTTATAGCAGAGGTACTTTGGTTTCTTTACACCACCTCAAACGTTTTTCTCCATCATATTTCGGTTCATACATGTAACCCTTGAGACTCTCAGAAATTACCACTGAGGTTTATGGTTACACAATCTCTGTGTTTGTGATCTTAGCTTCGTGTCACTACGTGCTAAGTGAAACCCACAATTCAATACCCACTATGCATTGACGGTGAACAATTAAATTTGCTCTAGCTTTCACTCATGAATTAACGAATCCACCCAAGTGGTTGTACCATGAAATCTCGATTTTTCTTTTTGTGTGATTCTTATGAAATTGTTACATACCATAACATTTCTTCCCATAGAATCCAGTTTCTTGAGATTTCACACCAATCATTTTCAACAAGTCACTAAAATACTGTCCAAACCTACTTGTTCAACAGACCATATTGGTCTCACAAGTACTTCATTCGGTTTCTATCTTATGTCATGATCTAGAATTCTGAACTGAAGCGAAAGCCACCCCTCTAAGCCTCATTAAAAGATGCCTTTCAACACTTCTTAACAAGTGCTTGATCGTAATTCAATGGGAAACCACACAGACACTTTAAAGTCTCTCTTGACTTTGAAGGAAGAGATTCGTGCCCGGGATCCACTGTTTCGTGTCTATACTGACATCACAATTTCCCACATATATATTGCGTTATTTCTTCATCTTTGACACTCTATGCACGAAAATCTTTTTGATTTTCCAAAAGTCTGATTTGGTTCACTACAAGCTATTTTTATAGCTCCGGTTTTTAATGCTATATTCTCAAAGGGATGCTGTGGTTTATCTACGTGTTTCTTTTTATTTAGTGAAGACAGCTCATTTTAAAGATAAGATGATGACTCCGCCGGGAGACTAAAGGTTTCAGGAATTCAAAAACGTATTTGATGGGAAGACGTGCAAAATGGAAACGTTTTTCTCTCTCATGCGTAATCATAGGGGTTGCTAACTGTCACGCGTCAATCAACTCAGAAACTACTTCGCGTTTCAAGAAGATTTGGTGGCGATATTTCTCTCTCCTCTAGAGACGATATAAAGGGTTAAACCTTAGGTGTTTTACCTCTTTACCGCACCCAAATTTCTGAGAGCAAGCAAAGACGCTTTTCTTCCTCTGTTCATCTTCTTCTTCAAAGCACTCATCGATAGCGGATTCCTCTTCTGTTCATGAAAACTCCCACATTCTCCCAATCAGACCCCAACAAAGCTTGGCCATTGATCTCACACCAGTTTCCTATGATGCCTTCATGTACCCTATAGTGGAGTGTCTCAAATACTCTCCACTGGTTCTCGCACTGACCAAGGTCGAAACTGTACCTATGGAATGTCTATCCCAGATTTTCTCCACTTCTCACTATGATAAGTCTGTTGATCGCATCTACTTCGACATTCTTGATACCAAAACCTCCATCTCAAAACAACGATTCTGCTCGCTTCTAGGGTTTGAGCATGATGAGTCAAGGGTTAACCCTGATTCGATTTCTGTGGGACAATTGTTCTCCATGTTTTACAACATGGGTTACACTGAAATCCTTACCACTGTCACGAAGTTCAAGAAGTCATGTCTTCCTCCTCAGTGGAATGGCTTTTTCACGATACTGTTCAGTGGTCTATCAGAGAGGAGTGCAGGTTCTGATGGGGCTAGTCGTCTATTCATGACGATTCTCTATGGGTTGTACAATGGTGTCAACCTCGACTATGGCTCAGTTCTATGGCAGCAGTTAATGCAAAGCCTTGCCTCTACTTCTCGCCATTCAGAAATTTCCTATGCCAGGTTCTGGACGCTCGTCACCAAATGGGCAATGGACAAGTATCATGTCCCGATTATGGCTACTTCTTCACTCTCCTCTATTGGCGTCTTCCACACTACGAAGATCATTGTGACGGATCCTTCCAAGTTCCTATTTGTTGGCTCTATTCCAGAGTCAATGTATACTTGTGTATCAGGGGAGAGCCGCATCATTAACACTTACAAGGAGTTTCTTCCTTCGGGTCCTAGAGAGCTGACCCCAGAGATGCTTCAGTGCATCAACGATGCTGACAAGCCTGCTCCCAGGGGCAAGAAACCAGAAAAGGGGAAAGACAAGAAAGTGGTCAAAGGGGCAAAAGGCCCTTCTCCTAAAAAGAGAAAATCAACGAAGGCTGCCCAATCACCTCCTCCAAAGAAGAAGAAAACCCAGCCCAGGCAGAAACTCATTCTTTCCTCTTCCTCCAGTGAATCTGAGGATGAGAATTCAGACTCAGAGGAGTCATTTCGAGGCGACTCTCCTCCCTGTTCGCCTTCACATGAGGTACCAGTTACAACCAAACCTGTCTCTCCTCCCCCAATCACTATCTCCATTTCCATTACCCCCATAACCTCCACCACTCACATTCCTTCTACTTCTATTCCTGTACCACCTCCCATTTTCTCAGACGGCACAACCACAACAACCACTGGAGTTCGAATCAACGTATCTGATACGGGGGCTCGTACTTCAGCACCCAAACACACACCTGCAACCGAACATACTTCCACACCCGAACCTACTCCCACAACCAAACCTCCACCTTCGCCTTCATCTACCAATCACTCAGCCGATACCGAGACATTTCTTGGAGGGGAAGACATGACCTTTGATTCTATTTACTACAGTCCCTACCAGGTTCAAAGCGATGATGACGATGATGCTCCTGTCACTAAAAAGCACATCAAGGAACTTCATGAGAAAATTGATAGTCTCGTCGCTTCCTCCTCCTCCTCTTGGTCCAATATCTCAGAGGCTGCCATTCAGGGGATGGTTGATTCCTTCACCAAGGAACATGAAGCCTCTATCAACTCTGCCTCTGCTGCTATAGATGCATCCACAAAGGCCAGTGCTGCAGCGACCGAAAAAGTCAAAAAACTATTTCATGATGCTAACATTCGGTTACAGTCTTTACAGGGGGCAGCTGAATCTAATGCAATGAAGATTGATTCAGTTGTTGAGAAGCCGACATCATCATTTGCATCAGAAAAGCAACTCTTTTCCGGTCTTCGTCAGACTCTTGAAGCTGACAATAAATCTTTCCAGGCAGTTGTTGAGGAGCGATTGACCAAGCTCCGAGAAGACCTTGCTTTGGAGAACTCGGTGATGGATGCGCTTGCACGCAAAACAACTACTCTAAAGATCAAGAGTCTTCAGCTTTCCCAATCAGAAAAGGAGGTTGCTTCTCTTCGATCTGAGCGTGCGGTCATTTCGACTTGTGTTTCGAATGTCCACGGAGCCCTCTCTAACATTATTGAAGCACACGACCCAATTCTCAACTACTTAGTGAGGCGAACTCTTGCTGAGAAGCTTGCTCCTGCCCTTGCCCTGCTCAACAAAATTGAGGGGCTTCCTGAGTTCGTGGCCCATCCAAAACAAGGGGGAGAAGGAGCTTCAAAGGGAGAAAATCAATCTCAACCGCCAGCTTCAAAGGGCGAAAATCAATCTCAACCGCCTCCTACTTCTACATCAGCTTCAACTAAAGCAACCGAACCTCCAACAACTGGTCATGCTTCAGGTTCGGGTGCTCAAGATAAAGGGAAAAAGGCTCTGGATGACAGTGATGGCGATGATGACAAAGAGACCATTGATGAGCTCTTGAAGAAACAGGCCAGGGATAAGGATCCAAACATGAGTGCTCGGATCACTAGAGAGGCAGAAGCAAACGAAAGGAAGATGAAGGTGGCTCATGATCTCCTTGAAAGTCGAAAAACCCTATTCCCTCCATGGACTCTCGAGAAGCTTATCAAAGAAGCTATCGAGACCCCCAACATCCTCTGGCTTGAACCTGTTATCTCCTTGGACAGGGTTAATTCTGTCGACTCTCAGTTCGACATGCCCTTGACCCGAAAGGCCTTTATATTTCATGCATTTTCTCACGTTGCTGAAGTCCCTCATCCTCACCCGAAGGTCGATAGGGAGCTTACTGACTTCTATCTGAGGTCTGCTCAGCCTCAGTATCAGACTTGGAGTGCACAGAAGATCGTCAACGTTCGGGTCCTCAAACCCTTTCGGGAGGGTAACTTCACTAATGTCCGGTTCAAAGTATTGAGGGGGTCAGCTAAAGCCGAACATGCCATTTCTCTTGCTGATCTTCCTAACCTGAATCCACACGATTGGATCGTCCTGCATAACATCCTCCTCACCAATGAAGCTGAATATGGGCCGATCATAGATCACTTCAAAAGGATGTTGATTTGCTACATCATGGAGGTTGCTAAGATGGATCAGGAAATTGCTAGTGTATTCAAGAAGAAGCCCACCATCTCCCCAGTTGGTTCTGCAAGTGATTTGAATAAAATGTAGATGGGGAGGATCGATCCAAAGCGAAACTCAGTCATGTTCACCAGGGATGAAGGCCAAAAATGTCTGTTCGCCTTGGCTGACAAGCATCTATATACCACTTCGTGTTTGGAGCATGTTCTGGGGATCATTAGTCGGTGCAAGCAGAATTCTGAAGATGACAAAAAGTATTTCAATGATATGATCCAGTGGTACATTCGTTTTAGACAAACCATTCTTGCCATCATTCCTCGTCTGTTCGATACCACGAAGAAAGTTCCTGCAACAGGATCCAGCAAGCCAAAGTAGGGTCTCGTTCCAATTGACACAAAGGGGGAGATTGGAGGGTCCATTATGTGTTGCGTCTAGGGCTCGGTCCATAGTCCAATTTTGTATCCGGATTGGGCTTGTCCATCGGTGATTTATTTATTAGGGTTTAGTATTTATAGATGCTTGCATGCATCTTTGTACGCAAGATTTTGGAGTCGATCATTCATAGCAAATACCTTTTATCGATTGTAACCCTAAAAAGCCTCTATAACGGAAGTTCTTAATAGAGCTCTGCTGAGGCGTGAATCTATTGAATCATTCAACTTATTTTGATTCATTCTCGTGTTTGATATTTCTATTTGCATTAGTCTGATTAACCTGTATAAGATCTAAACGATCAAAGAGTTTTTCAACTCATCATGTTAAAATTAAAGTAGATATACAAAAGACGACCGATTATGGAAAAAAATGGATGTCAGATCGGTGTGTTCTTTGAAGTAGTGGAAAGACTGGTCGGAGTGGGCAACGCCCACTCACGTGTTTTAAGAAAAAAGAAGAAAACAACGTTAAAGGACGTGGTGGTGGTAACGAAAAGTAACGTGGAAGCTAATAACGTGCAATAACAGGGAGGTGGGGCGGTGTTTGCGCTGTTATAACATGCAATAACGCCCCCTTTGGCGTTGCCCACACCCAACTGTCAAAGAAAAGGGTTAAGTGGTGATAAATGACAGAATAAAACGATCGACAGAAAAGAAATTCGTGTACGGCTGTATATTGGGAAAGGAAAAAAGAAAGTGAACAGTTGTATCTTTCTGGTATCGATGCACATGGCCAGCTAGGATGAGATGGCGGCAAGGCTACAAGCATGATCCACCCATTTAGATGGAAGAAGGCAACTAGAGGGAGAAAACCATTGGCAGACCTAGTGGTGAAGAAACAGACAAACACACATGTTCTATAGAGTTTGAGCAAATAGATTGGATGATTTAGGAGGTGGGAATGGAGGAACAGTACCTTACACACCAAAAAAAACCCTAAGTGAGATACACATAACTTCTTTAAGGGGTTATAATGAAGAAAAACCATCCTTAATTCCATAAAGAGAATAGAGATTAATTTCATTTAGAAATCAGGAAGAATATTTTTATCCATATTCTATAAACGACTAAACTCCTTGCTCAGTTTGGTCACATTACTCTGCCATACCACTCAAAACCTTGAATTCATAGCAAAACAATCAGATTCCAAAGAAAAAACTCCCAAATCGTGTTTCTAAAAACAAAAAGTGGAAGAGAAGGCAAACAGAAGGGACGAAACGATTTCTCATGATTATGGGAGATGTTTCTTATACCCGAGATTTGAAACCGCAAAGGATTTACAAACTAACCGTAGATGAACCCAAGCAACAAAGGTCATAGACGATCGTGTTCTTGTGTACGACGGAGGGATGTCAATTGTGCTGGACTGGCATCTCCAGAGCAAATCAACTGGAAAAACTGCTTGGTTTGTAAAAGGAAGTGTTGCATGAGAGGAAGATAGATCGGTCCTCTTCCATGTGTTATTTTCATTCACCTTAGTTTTTTAGAGAGAGATGAAAAGGAAGAGAACAGAATATAAATTAGAGTCACGATGTAGTGGGAAGAAGGAATTCAATGGTAGTGTATTGGAAATGGAAGAACAGGTGTTGCCCAAAGCAATGACATGTCTATTTAAATAGCGACTCGCCAATTTCATTCGGAAAAGAGAGAAAAAGAAAAGATAGGTGGCGGATAGCTTTTGATTGGGTTGGAAGGGCGGTTGGATGTGTTGGCATCAAATCTAATAAAGGGATAATAAGACTCAAGTGGACCCGAACAATGAAACATCCACCATTTATACTTTACCCGTAAAATGATCCAGAAACCCAATCAAAGGATGACATAAAAACTCAAAAATTCCACAATATTCATCCAAAATTCTTCAAAACTCTTTCAAAATTCTTCATTAATTGTTAAAGCAGCTACTTTCCTCTTCATTTAACATAGGTGCTTTATATATATATATATATATATATATATATATATATATATATATATATATATATATATATATTAATGTGCACAAAAGTCACTGTTGTAAAAATCCCGACTAGGTCTTGATTAATCTCTGATTAATCCCTAGGCGCTACTCGACCAATTAGAGGACGCCTAGTGATTAATCCATGCATACAAAATGAGTGAAACATTATAAAATGATGAAATTTTAATAATTTGAAGAAGTTTTGTCTCAATGGAAACTATTTGAGGCATGATTAGTGTTGTATTAATCATATTAACCTATTTTGTTATCATATTAGTGGTACTTACGAACTTTGATATCATATTAGTCATATTTAATTTTTTAAAATTCAACAAATTAACAATTAATGGTACCCGATTAATCCCTCGATTAATCTCCGCCTAGCGGATTAATCTCTTGACCCCAGTCCACCGACTAGCTAACGTTAAACGTTTTTTGCAACCTTGACAAAAGTTCCTACTAATTTTAAATTTAGAACCTAACTGACTTAACTAACTAAAATGCACCTAGGCAGTGTATCTAGTCGAATTATAGAATAGTTTAGGTAAGTTGATGTTGATCACAGGGAACAGTTTTAACTAATTAATTTACATACTATTGAATTAACCTAATTTCCTAGTAAAGTAGTTGTTTTATCTAATATTGCAAGTTTAGATGAACTTAATTTCTTAACACAATTCAATCAATAAACAAAACACTTATGTTAGTTTGAATCCGCTTTCCCTCAATGGTTTATAAATAAGTTATGACAATTACTGTTGGTTACCAATTAAGATAGTATTAGCAATTCAGTTCTAAATTTACTAACATTAATTAATTCATGTAGATCTATGTATGGTTACATAATAGTTAACACAGAATCAATTATTCAACAGAATTGGAGCTATGTATGATTGGATTAGCAAACGCAAATTATGGTCATAACATGAGTTCTCTAGCACATCCTAATTTGATAATTCAATTCCTTAACTAAGATTGGTTTGATCTTAGCTCTAATAGTCTAATATTTACTAAATTACTAGGTATTCAAATTCATGCAGAAAAATGGTCATTAAATACATAGAATAAGACATAAAAGCAATTAAATTAACAAATCAAGCATGTTAGGTAAACCAATCAAACACAAGACATAACCAACAAGCAAAGTCTAATAATACATACTTATAAAGCTAGCATTTTTTTCTTTCACCACATTCATTTGAAACTATTATTGATTTTTCCTTTCACCACATTCAATTGAAACTCCCATGACTTTTCAATTTCTTTTTTATAATGATTATAAGTTGGTTAATAAGGTTAAATAAATATAAAACCTAAAGTGTAATCATATATAAACTAAATTTCAATATTAAAAGAATATATATATTTTTTCTACTTATAAAGTTATGTTTTTCACTTTTAACGTATTATACTTAATTTATTAGGTCTAATATGCTGTTGTATGTAAATCATTATCATTTTAAAGCTACAACTTTTAAACAATTTGTATAAAATACTTAAATTGTTAATTTAAATATAACATTATAGGATCAACTTAATTATAAATTTTATTTCAACTTAAACAGCCTAAATATTATTTTGTAAATAGTTAAAAGTGATAAATTATAGTGTCTTTCTAATAATGATTATAAGTTGGTTAATAAAGTTAAATAAGTATCAAACCTAAAGTGTAATCATAAATAAACTAAATTTCAATATTAAAATAATATTTTTACTTCTACTTATAAAGTTATGTCTTTAATGTTTAACATATTATATTTAATTTATTAGATTCAATATGTTGTTGTATTTAAACCATTATCAATTTAAAATATAACTTTTGAACAGTTTGGACAAAATAATTATATTGTTATTTTAAATATAACCTTACAAGGTCAACTTCAATATAAATTTTAGCTCCACTTAAAAAACCCAAAGAATATTTTGTGAATAGTTAAAAATGATAAATTGTAATGTTAAATGCAAAAACTAAATTGTAATATTAATTTAACTAAAATATTTCCTAAAGATATTTTTATAATCGTTAAAAGTTTTCAAATAATTAGCTTAAAATAACTTGCAATAACAATAGTTAAAAATAACTGTATATAAATGATTACAATGATAGAAATTAAAACGTTAAGCAAATAAATTTAAAAAAATTAATTAATAATAACTACAACTATAAATAACATTAAACTATATATTATATTTTATTTTATTCATGACTAACCCGTGGGTAGAGGTCATTCAAAAGATTGAGATTATGCAGTTTTAATAGATGTATATATTATCATATAATTCAAAATAGAGTAAATTACATGAATGGTCCCCACGGTTTAGAGTAATTTGCGTGTTTGGTCCCTGACTTATTTTTTTTAACTCCGAAGGTCCCTACTATTTGTTTTTGTTACGCACTTGGTCCCTGTCTTACCTAAGACGACTATTTTTTTTGATTTTCTAATTTATTTAAATAAACACCTCCAACCTCACCCATTCACCTTACCTTACCTACCCCACAATTTTTCCATATTTAAGTAATAGTCTTTTTAGATAACAAAGAGACCAAAAACTTAACAAAAACAAACAATAGCGAGAAAGTGCGTAACAAAACAAATAGTAGGGACCTTCCGAGTTAAAAAAAGTAAGTTAGGGACCAAACACGCAAATCACCCCAAACCATAGGGACCATTCGTGTAATTTACTCTTCAAAATAATCAATATATTATATCTCCTCAGTATACGAATTATTATATCAGATTTAACAATAATCTTATTGTTATATTAAAAAAAAAAAATTGTAAAGATTTCAGTTATATAGATGCTTCTGTGCAACGCGCGGGCATTCGCCTAGTTATTTACATAAAACTATGAGTTCCAGCTTCATCTAGCGAACAGAGGCAGCTAGATTTAGTTGGACATGCTAAAAAATAAACTAACATAAATCATATTCAAAGACATATTTAAGTGTACCAAACTATTAAGCTAAGTATGAACTTTTTCTTCTTCCTTGGTATGCAACCAATTCCCAGGCCTTTTCTCCTTCTGATTTTCCGTCTCTAGAAACTCTCCAAGTCAGCCAAAAGCTCTTTAGTTCATAGGGATCAAGTCCTATCTATATTTTTGAATTTTGCACACTCACGTCGTGAACAAGTATGTCTCACGACGTGGATTTAGTAATTATCCGTGTTTGACAAGGATTCCTGATCCGCGATGCTAATCTTTTGGAATATTCTAACTTACGTCGTAAGTTGTCAACCCTCACTTCGTGAATTAAACTTTTTACGTGGGTTTCTTCTTCTTTTATTCTTCAAGCCTCCAAAGTTCCAAGCTTTTTCGTTTTTAGTGCCTTTTCTTCAAGAATGCTTCTATTTGGCTGCAAAGTATAATTTAAACTTATAAGTATCATTATTGAATGCAAATAACCAAAATATGTATAAAAATATAAGTAAATATTGCCTAAAATAATTATAAATATGGCAATACCAAATACCCTACACTTATTCTTTGCTTTCCGTCAAGCAAAACTAATTATTTAAACTCAAACTCTTATCACTAACACCACATAAAGCAATCCAATTCAAACTCAGCAATTATGCTAAGACCACAACGCATGCGTTTGTGTCTAAAATTTTCCTAAGGACCCCCACTCTAATTCTAAATACTCACAATCCTCATAAACACTCGCTCACCTTTTTTGAGAAACGCTCATTTTATGCATCCCTCCAAATCCATCCGCAAAAATCTTTCTAACCTCAGGTATTATTGTGAAGCTACCCAAGCATACATAATCTAGAAGTTACAATTTTTGATACCAAAATGGAGCTCTTGGAATTCTTCACTTCTTGAATAATTAATCTTTAATTTCTTGGAATTCACCACCTTTTTGTGCGATTTTTGGGATCTACAACTCTTGAATTTCTTCAACACTTTGATCTTTTGATTTTCACATGATTGCTCCAAAATTCTTACAACTTTTGTTGTAATTCTCTCTCTCTTTTTTTACTTGTAACTCACTTTTTTCACTCAAAAACCTACATGCTTAAGCAAAGGCGCTTAACTTCAAACTTTATTGGTTAACGTATTAGCCTAAGTGCAATGACTACATAAGCTTTCATGGATACATTTCCGGTACACGATGCTAAACATACTGTGATCCTCAAACTAAGCGAGGTTGTGTTTTTGTCCCATGATTTCACTAGAATAAAAGAGGCCACAAATGCACTATAACGTATATTGGCTCAACTAAACATTTGAGTTCTCATCTGATCACCCATATAATACTAGCAACTTAAGTTCAAATTATTATCACTAGATTAAATTATTAGATTATTATTTCAAACCTATTAAAATTTTAAATTTACCTAATTCTAGAAATTTACTTTTTTTTTTTTTACTTTTTCGACCCCCTACCCCACACTCATTACATACAATGCCCTCATTGTATGCATAATATAAAGCAATAAAAAAGGAGAAAAAGGAACAGACTACCCTGGTATAGCAGTGGTGAGATCGAACTCCAATTATGGAAACTTTTTTCATCTTGAATACAGACTTCTTCAAATAGCAACTTGGATCTTGAACACACGAGATATGTAAAGATGCTGACAAAATATAGAATCGAGCCTTCAATCTTTAACAAATGTGGTGAAAATCTCCAAAGCATAAAGAACAATGTGGGAAAGCATACGCCACATTGATTGGTCGAGAATCTGAGCCATAAATGTCTTCATCATAATTCCAAGAAGAAAATTGGTGATCTACTATGTAATATGCATCAATGGTCTTTATTTTGTTGAGAATACCAGATTCACGACGTGAATGCCAAAGGCCACAACGTGAAGTCGCTAAAACAAGGATTCTAGAAACCAGTGAAAACCTGACTCACGACGTGAATATTATAGATTCACGACGTGAGAACTGGAAAACAGAAAACTGAAATCCTCTAATGTGCAAATCAACAAAATGTCTTAATGGATTAAAACTCTTCTAAATTCATTATTTGTGACTCTTTCTCTAACTCTATCTTCTATCTTGACGCACATTACACTTATTTTAAATTGTGGGTCTTGACTCTTGACTCTAACACACTCTCGGCTAAACATAAGCGAACTAATGTCTCGACACTCCTCTCCCGCGACTCCTCTAGCAAATCTGAAAATAATACCAAAGGAAAAGAAAAATAACATAATAGTTCCAATAGTCTTACAATCCAACCAAATTTCAAAACAAAAAAAAAAACAAACCAAACTAAATCAAAATAAAAACTAAAAACAAATAAACAAAAAGATCAATTGTCCTCGTGTGCTCCTCTCGTTTCAGTCCCATCTCATAGCGGCATCCAAAGTTCTTCCCATGTCGGGATATACGGACAATGTGGTGGCATAGTGGGTGGTCGAATCACACCCATGTGGGAGTAAATACCCTCGATAAGTTGGTTATTATAAGTAACTCCCCTATAAAGTTTGTCCAAATATGTACCCACCTGACTTTGGAATGGGTGGGTGGGTATATCGCCTTCAAATCTTTGAGCTCTTCCTGTTTCTCCACGTGTCTCCCATTTCTTCGGTGAGGTCTCGGCTATGGTTGTTGCGCGGGTTGGTTGCTTGGATGAGCTTCACCATCATCATCAGAGTGCATGATCCCCCAATGTGTCCCATAGTTCTTCACCACCCTCATTGTCTCCAAATAACCAAAGGAAAACTCATTCCGCTCCATGCAAGTCAAAGACCTCCTAATGTCGGGAATTATCAGACCGTAGGACCGGGCCAAATAGGTGATGAAATGTCCTCCACAAATCGGGTTCCCAAGGCAGGAACTCACAACATACTCCACCAAGTAGCGGGCCAAAAAGTACGAGATGTTGCAACACACTCCCGACTTTAAAATGGACCACAAAAAGAACAAATTCAACTTGGTAACTTTATCCCCATAACGCTTGTTGTGGATGGAAAATGTGATGAGTTGGTGGATAAGACGGTGAATAGCTCTCTTTCAAAAAAAAAAAGACGGTGAATAGGTGATTTCATGCTACTTTTCGGTGACACCCCGAAAATGAACACTCCAGACGCAATGTTACTCCAAAACTCCATCCCCGATGTTTCACACTCATAATCTCGGAAACCCTCTCGCAAAAACATAACAAACTCGAGAGTCATGACCTCGTGGGCCTCATACAAACCTATTCTCCTTTGTTCTCTACCTAAACGGAAAACCAAGGCGTGAGGATAAGTGGGATCTTGGACATTCTCATGAAATGCCACAGTAGAGAAAAATTCCACACATAGATCCTTATAAACCCGTTCCTAGATAGAAAAAAGATTCTTCCACCCCTTGCATGTGAAAGAGTACCCGTTCCCCACAAATAATTTTGTAAGAAATGGGATCAACCGGTCAACAATTCCAACATCCCTGAACACTTGCCAGTTAACTGCTGGGGCGACAACGAACTCACGGTTATGTAACCACCCCAGATGGTTGTTATAACGAGTAAGAACATCCCACGACACATTCGTTGGGAAAACATAAAATGGGTGCAAGCTAGCCAACCCAACTGGAATTGCTCGCCTAGGAGCCATTTCCTGCAAAACAAGAAACAAAACAAACCAAAACAGAAAAATATCCAGTACATTAGAATTAATAGCATAAGAATCACCATGCCCAGAATTCACGTCGTGAATTCCTAGGAACTCACGTCGTGAGTTCGTCCTGCCCAAACAAATCGGTCACGACTGTTATCAAATCAATCCGAAACTGTTGTTGGGGTTTTCTCCTATGTCGATTCTAAGCCTAAAAAAGTAACATGCAGTAGGTATAATACAACTTTTAGGGAAAAATTCCGTCATTTTGACTAAGCACAAACCCCAGCCCTTTATTCCACTAATAAAGCAAAATTAGCCATTAGAAGTAAGATATAATTACCTTAAAGTGCAGATTACGTAAGCAAAAATGGACTATTGAGTTGTGTTTGCCCGCAATCGGAATGGGGGGACCAGGAAAAACAGCTTCACTCCAAGGGAATGGAGAAGTGATTAGGTCAAAGTGGGTTCTGGTCCTTTATCCGTGGTCTCGTGTAATTCGAAATTCACGTCTTGAGTTTTTAATGACTCACGATGTGAGTTTTCTTGGGCTATCAGTTGGTCTATTCGATTAATCAACAAGTGGGCATATATACTTATTGGGCTAACTGAAAAGTGATCCGTAAATATCTTCTGGACTCACATCGTGAGGCACTTGTGCTCACGTCGAGAGTTTGGTCTGATCACATAATTGCCTATTAAATCTATCTTTTTATTTACTATAAATCTTAATTAATTACCACATAATTCAGGGACCCCACACTTAATGTTTTAGCATTCATAAGAGTACTTAGATGATGAGATGATTAATTTTCCTAAAAACTAAGAAAACTAAAAAAAAAACTAGAAAGAGAATCAAATCGGGCTCGGGTTGCCTCCCGATAAGCGCTTCTTTTTTATGGAGTTGTGAGCCGGACTCCGTGCCTCCTCACGTTAAGTTGTCTGAAGAGTCCATCACCAACAAAACTTTTTCCCCTTCCATCATTTTTTGTAAGTTTGTACTCGTCTTTTATACGCCTTTTTCGAATTCTCCTTTTTAGTTTTCGTCTCATTTGCATCGAGTTTTCTTTTGGTCCCTTTATTCTCTAATTTTTCTTCATTCTTTTTAAGCACCAATGGAATCTTCTTTTCTTCATCAGCTGAAGTCATGTCCTTAGAAGTAACCTCGTGTTCATCCTCGTTACTCGATAATTCCTTGTTTTCCTTACTTACCCAAGAAGTTGGATTCGTGTAGGCAATGAATTCAACTAAAAATTGGACGGATGCTCTTGGTTTTGTGTATTTGACTTGTTGAATTCTCTTTAACTCTTCTTCCATTAACTTCTCCAACTCTCCAAGTTCATCTTCTTCATCAATACTGAAAATCTCTCCTCGAACATCATTTCCTTGGAAACTATCTTCTATTCCCAAAGATTTCCCTTCCATCCGCAACTCTCAAAGTAAGCTTGGACTCGAGAATATCAACCAGGGCACCAATAATATTTAGTAAAGGACGAACAAGAATAATCGGAACATCGGGATCTTCTTTCATATCTAAAACCACAAAGTCAATTGGAAAAATGAATTTCCCAATTTTCACTAGAATATATTCCACAATGCCTCGGGGTTGTGTCACTGAACAGTTTTCCATGTGAATAGTCATTTTTGTAGCCTTCAACTTTTGAATATTCAGCTTCTGATAAAATGAATAAGGGATCAAGTTGATGCTAGCCCCAGAATCAGCTAAAGCATAAGTCTTCATATTATTCCCAAACTCACATGGAAGAGTGAGGCGTCCAGGATCTATCAGCTTCTTAGGTAACTCTCCCATCACTACTTTTGAACGTTTCTCACTTAAAATAACCTTGGAATTTTTCTTCAATTGTTGACGAGTGTCTATCAAATCTTGTTGGAACTTCGGGTACTCGGGAAGTTTTTTTAACAACTCAATAAAATGAGTATTTATAGGAATACCCTTTACGTGCTTTATAAACTCCAAATGCTCCCTTTCCAGTGGACTATGATTAGCTTGGGATGGAAACGGTAAAGGCGGACAATAATCCGGAACAGTTTGTAAAGTTTTCTATTCAGACCGATCCTACGCCGTGAGCATAGAGGGCTCACGTCGTGAGTTCGGTGTGTCAGAAAAAATATTATTTTTTATTTTTTACCGCTTCGGTTTTGGTTCGGTTGGTTTTGGCTCCTCCTCTAATGCTTCTAAGAACTTAGAAAGGGCCTCGTCTTCAGTCTTGATCATCATGACATGGGGTTGAGTTTGTTTTTCAGGAATTTGTGAGGATAATTTGTTGTTTTCCAAAGTTCTTAATTGACCAATTTGAGCTTCGAGATTATAGATCGATGCTTGATGATTTCTTAATGAGGCTTGCTGATCAATCATCATTGCATGTTGTTCTTTCATCATCTTCATGTGCTCCTTCAGCATTGCATCGGTATCATCATGCCTTTTCGCGGAAGCTTCCATAAATCGGGTTAACATGTTTTCGAAATCAACTTTCTTCTCGGATGGTGGTTGCTCCTTTTGATAAAGCCTCAGCCTGTCTACTTATATTTTTCTTCTTTTTGCTTCTTGTATTCATCATATGGCAGCCACTTTTTCTTTTGTTTTCTCCAGTCTTCATATCCCCACTAGAATAGCAAACTTGAGCTCTTTTATACACATTATCATCTAAATGGAAGTCGTTTGTCAAGTGTGGACCATTTTATCTTTCAAAACCAGCTCTTATATCATAAATTGATTGATCCATTTTTGTCAACCTTCGATCTGTATTATTGAGCATTTCCATCATAGCAGCCATTTCTTATTTGGTTTCACCACCAATCCCCTTTGTACCATCATTTCTTGGCTTGTGGTACTCACGAGAATGCTTTGTGAATTCTTCAATCAACTCCTTTACTTATCCCAGATTTTTCTTTGTAATGGTCCTTGAGAATCAAGGAGTTTCCTCGTCATGACTGTCAACCGATCATAAAATATAGATACTTCTTGTTGAATGTTGAGGTCATTTTGAGGGCAATTTCTTAGTAACCCTTTATAGTGTTCCCACGCGTCATAAAGTGACTCGCCCGAGTTTTGCTCAAAGTTGGCTATCGCCTTCTTGAGTTTTGATATCTTGGATGGTGGGCAGAATAGTTCTAGAAATTGTTGTTTCATTTGTGTCCAAGTAGTGATTGAACTAGTTGGAAGTGCTTTAAGCCAGTCTTTCGCAGCTCCTTTAAAAGTGACTGGTAGGATCCTCAACAAGACTGTATCTTTAGGAATATTAGGGATATTGAAGTAGTCTTCAATGTCATTGATCTCATCCAAATGCTTGTAAGCATCCTCATGGTCCTTTCCATAGAATGGTACATCCTTAAGTGAAACAAGAATGTGTCCCTTCAATATGAATGTTGCAGTGGCGGGAATTACAGATTGTACTAGACCGGGACAAGCATCATCTCGTATCCACTTCTTGTATGCTCCCATGGACATATCAGCTATGTCTTCCATCTCGTTTTATGGTTTGTCTTTGGGTTCACTCCTTTCTAATTTGTATACAGGCTCGGTATCGTATTCGGTATCCTTTGGGTTTGGATCTTGCTCAAAGCTTTCTATCTTGATTTTTTCCTTTGATGATGTACTCGACTCTCCCACTTTCTTTCCTTACTTTTTTCCAAAGACTGATTTGAGGTCTTTGAAAGATGACTTCTTTGGTGTTTCATTTACTCCTGCGTTCTTATTCATCTTCTTGTAAAGGGCTGACTCTAGATCTTCAAGTGGTAGCACCAAAGGTCTGTTGGAACCTCTGGTCATTAACTTCTGCAAACTAAACAAAAGATAAAAATGTAAATATGAACTAAAACAGTAAAGCAAAGAAAACTAGAAATTACTGAATTCACGTCGTGGGCCAATAAAGCACACGTCGTGAGTTAAGTACTGGAAGAAAATAAACAAAAATGAAAAATAACTTTTTGTAGGTTTTACCCAACAAAAAGGATCGATTAATTTAAAGCAAATCAATCAACAATTAAATAAGTCGTTCCCCGGCAACGGCGCCAAAAACTTGATGTGCACAAAAGTACCTACTAATTTTAAATTTATAACTTAACTGACTTAACACACCTAGGCAGTGTACCTGGTCGAATTATAGTATAGTTTAGGTAAGTCGGGTGTCGATCACAGGGAAGGGCTTTAAATAATTAATTTACCTACTATTAAATTAACCTAATTTCCTAGTAAAGTAGTGGTTTTATCTAATTTTGAAAGTTTAGATGACTTTAATTTCTTAACACAATTCAATCAATAAACAAAACACTTCTGTTAGTTCGAATCCGCTTTCCCTCAATGCTTTATAAATGAGTTATGACAATTATTGTTGGTTACCAATTAAGATAGTATTAGCAATTTAGTTCTAAATTTACCAACATCAATTAATTCATGTAGATCTATCTATGGTCACACAATAGTTAACACAGAATCAATTATTTAATAGAATTGGAGCTATGTAAGATTTGATTAACAAACACAAATTATGGTCATAACATGAGTTCTCTAGCACATCATAATTTGATAATTTAATTCCTTAACTAAGATTGGTTTGATCTTAGCTATAATAATCTAAATGTTATTCAATTAATAGGTATTCCAATTCATGCATAATAATGGTCATTAACTACGCAGAACAAGAAATTAATGCAATTAAATTAAAAAATCAAACATGCAAGGTAAACTAATCAAATACAAGACATAACCAACAAGCAAAGTCTAGTTAGTTAAATAAAACCATGAGTTCCAGCTTCATATAGCTAATAGAAGCAGCTAGATTTAGATGGACATGCTAACAAATAAACTAACATAAATCATATTCAATGACATATTTAAATGTACCAAATTATTAAGCTAAGTATGAACTTTTTCTTCTTCCTTGGTATGCAGCCAATTCCCAGGCCTTTTCTCCTTCTGATTTTTCGTCTCCAAAAACGCTCCATGTCAGCCAAAAGCTCTTTAATTCGTAGGCATCAAGTCCTATTTATATTTTTGAATTTAACATACTCACTTCGTAAACAATTATGTCTCACGACGTGAATTTAGTAATTATCTGTGTTTGACAAGGATTCCTGATCCGCGATGCTAATCTTCTGGAATATTCTAACTCACGTCGTGAGTTGTCAACCCTCACGTCGTGAATTGAGCTTTTTACGTGGGTTTCTTCTTCTTTTATTCTTCAAGCCTCCAAAGTTCTAAGCTTTGTCATTTTTAGTCCCTTTTCTTCAAGAATGCGTCAATTTGGCTGCAAAGTATAATTTAAACTTATAAGTATCATTATTCAATGCAAATAACCAAAATATGTATAAAAATGTAAGTAAATATTGCCTAAAAACTTGCATAAATATGGCAATATCACACACACACACACACACATATATATATATATATATATATATATATATATATATATATATATATATATATATATATATAGTTCAAATAAAAACAATATATAGTACGAGAACGTAAAAACACTATGTTTATGTTATTATTCTGTTGAATGTTGTATATGTGTATTGTTAAAGTAATTCTAATGTGAATATTAACGTTCGATTATTCATATATTCATTAGAATGTTATTATTCCATTAGAAATTTATGTATCTTTATTTTTATAGTAAAATTCTAATTTTTGTTTTAACAATTGAGTATTCATTTAGTTATTGCTGAATAATGACATAACGTTGTGGATACAAAATTCATTACAGAATAGTAACAAACAAATAATGTTTTTACGTTTTCACACTATTTACTATTTTTATTTAAACTATATATATATATATATATATATATATATATATATATATATATATATATATATATATATATATATATATATGTATATATAAGGTTACAGGGGTCGTGATAATTACGACTTATGAGAGTCAATTATGGTATTTCTTTTTGAAATTTTATGCAATTAAATCTGGAATATAGTAAGGTTGTGTGGATTTTTAATAGCACAATGGTTTAATAAGAAAAGCTTGAGAGTAAAATCTCATGTAAGAAAGAATGAAGAGTAAGACGCTAATACATAAACAAATGAAAATGCATTACCGTTTTGCATTTAATCGTTGAGTGATTCGAGAATACTATGTGAACAACAGTCATGCATAAATATCTACCCATCTTTGAGCCATATTTAGCAAGCGGGCATGACAATTGATTTTGGTTAGGAGAATCTGACATGTCCAGAGTGGCAATCTTCAAACTCAAAATGGTTCATCTAGTCTGATTCATGATATGGCTGCATCATCTGCTTGCACCCTCTTATACACCACACTAAAAGTTTCCATTCATGTTGAAGCCTGTTTTCACATCTGAAGCTTTTTGTCTAACTGTGTTATGTTATGCCTCAATTCCATAAAGGAGCGCATGAGGAAGGGATATTAAGTTACTCAAGAAAGTAAAATTACAATGTGGCCCCTAAATTGTGTGATGAGCACTCTATCTAATTTGGAAAAGAGTAGTTTTCAATAACGAGATACATGAAACTACAAAGAGGTCATTCAAATTATCATGTTTCATAATCTCCCTTATAGTATTTTGTATTCTTGTACAGTGTAATCTTCTTTTTGGGGTTATATTTTGTGCAAGTGATAGAAGTATCATTTATGGTAAGTTGCACCTGCTTCCTCTATCATACACATATCTATATAGGATGATTTGGAGAAAATGAAACTCTATAGTGAAGATTATGTCCAACAAATATGCATAAAATATATTGTAGCGACATAAGAACATGGTTTGGCATGCGGAATTAAAGTTTGCACAATGAACATGGTGATTTGGGTGTTCAAGAGATGTATTGATTGTATATGTTGTTACCAAAAAAAGGATCTAGAGCTTGACTACATAAATAACACAAAATTACACACTCAAATTTTACATCTCTCAAGCACACCTCTACAACTGGACAAACCCACCTTATATAGAGGTGTTTACATGTCTCTCTCTCACTCTCAAATACTCACTAGTCAAAAGGCTAATGTACCACATGCAAGTGGGTCTACACAAGTTAAACCATTACAAAGTCATACATGAAGAACATTGCACCCCAACATTCTCCTCCTCAAAGTTAGGAATGAATGACCCACTTCAAATCTTCCAAAATCAAGGAGCTACGCTCAAAGCTGACACATGTCGAAACAAACTTCAATCTTCAATTCTTCCATGATTCTTCAATTTGGGCTCTAGGATGTGAGACCATACAAAACAAGCAACAACGAATGATTATGAAATAATCACCCTAAAGTTGCGCATAAAAACACACCCCTAAAATCTTCAATAAAACCAAACCCATTTCGAATACATCACTTCCGAATTTCTAATTGCATCATTCTGTAAGCTTCAAAACTTCAAGATCACTTCGGTCTTCAAATCCGCGTAATATGAAAAATGCAAGTTCGAATTTCCATATAAAACTTCTCCCCCTTTTTATAATCGAAATTTATTATAAAACTCCCAAGGAAAAAGAACGTGCTCTATTCGGAATTTTTCGTGTCAAAACTCCCCCTTAGGCACAAACTTTGTGCTTTAATCCGGAACACCCAAAAAATATTCAATTTTTAGCTTCGTTCACGGATCTCCTTTGACAAAATTTCTCAAAAATGGGTAGAAATTATCAATTTCAAAATTCTGCAGTGACCCGTTGTGCCCGAAATAGCAAAATATGCAAAACTCTCCCCCTTCTTCAAATCTAGGTAAAAAGAGTCAATTTGCACAAACTGCAGGGGCCTGAAATGCACATTCTTCAATTTTCAGTAAAAACAGTCCTTTTTCGAATTTGGGTACAAACTGCCAAACATTCGAAGCCTCGGTGACTATTTTCAAAAATTCTGCCCTTTTTGCACAAATCATACGAAGAATCCCCAAAATATACAAAGCTCCAAAAAAATTTCGAATTTGGGTGAAAAGTGTCAAAAATTCGAAACATTGGTTAATTTTCGAAGTGTCAAAAATTCAAAGGTACAGGAGCTGAATTCGAAAATTTTCCATTTCTTCAAATCATACCAAAATTTGAAGAAGCATACAAAACCATAAGGACCAGTTTCGAAATTTCTTATTCCCTTCGCATGAATTTCCCAATTGTACCCTTCATATAAAAACAAAACATTCCCTTCGTATAAAACATTTATTTTTGTATAAACCCCATTCGTATATTTCCAAAATACCCAAATACCCACTTCAAAACTTTATCACCAAAAACACACTTCGATCATTCTTCCCTTCGAATGAAATTTCTTTTTCCAAATACCCTTCGTTCAATAACACGAATCCAACATTAGTTCGAACCCAATCTCCCAATACCCATTCTTTAACCTTCGAATACATAACTCTGACTTCAACTATTGATTCAACCTCGTCAATCGTCACTTTACATTCACAAATCATCAAGATTGAATCAATAATCTTCAAAATCGACATCACAAAATAATTTCAGATCGATCATTCCAATAACAACCAAAATCGATCTCATTCACTTCAAAGAATTGACTATTGACCACGTCGAAAAACTCCAGAATAAGATTGACCTGATTTCCAAAGCCTTACCAAATATAACCTCCAAATACAACTTGTTGACATCTCAACCTCAAATCAACGAAATCAAAATCAAATTCAGATCCATCAACAAAAATCGACCTAGACTCCATCTGCATATTATTCGAACTTGAAAAAGACTTGTATGACCAAACAAAATCATACAAACATAGATGATGCGAATCAAACATCATATTTCAAACCGTTTGACTCAAGCAATCGTTAATCCATTTTCGATGTCAAAATCAATTCCAGTACATATCCGATTTCAAGTCAATTTTCTCGATGCGAATGAGTATCAGGGATCATCTCGACTCAGATGACTTAATTTCTTTATTCAATTTGAGTATTGAGGTTGAAATAGAACACGAAAATATGATAAGTCCAATTGACGAACAGTAACTAGATGATGACTTGGATTGGACTTGAATAATAACCAATTAATGGGCTCATTGAAAAAGTATTTGATTAGATCCACAAATTTAAACAAACATAATTAAGTATTTGGGCTCAAACATGTATGAACAGTAACAAGCACTGGGTTGAATATTGGGCTTAAATTGGACATGAACAATAACAGATCCTTGATTTTTGTTTTAGATTGGATTTGATCTTAAATAGAAATTATTGGATCATCAATGTGTTTTTTCAAGAAAAATTTGATCCAATGAGTCAAACGATCAAAAATCAAAAACGCAATGCTTGATTCAGATATTACGAGTGATCATAGAGAGAGACTCACCAAAATTGTTCCAAATTACAACAAAAGTTGCCAAACCGAGAATCGTTCTTCAAAAATCACCTTGATCTTGAAGACCCGTTCTGATACCAATTGTAGTGACATAAGAACATGGTTTGACATGCGGAATTAAAGTTTGCACAATGAACATGGTGATTTGGGTGTTCAAGAGATGTATTGATTGTATATGGTGTTACACAAAAAGGATCTAGATCTAGACTACATAAACAACACACACTTACACACTCAACTTTTACATCTCTCAAGCACACCTCTACAAGTGGACAAACCCAACTTGTATAGAGGTGTTTATATGTCCCTCTCTCACTCTCAAATACTCATTACTCAAAAGGCTAATGCACCACATGCTAGTGGGTCTACACAAGTCAAACCATTACAAAGTCATACATGTAGAACTTTGCACCCCCAACATATATTAAATATTCTGATTCGTTACATACACATCTAGATCGACTAACAATATAATTAAATTGTAGCAATGTGCTTAGTGTTGATTTTCTTTTCATTTACCTCAAATCTATAAATCTCATGTTTTGAAGTAGGATGATACAATAAACTAAAAAAAATTAAAAAAAATATCATTGAAAGTAGATTACCATTTCTTGTATTTCAAGCATTCTTTTGTGTATAAAGTACCCTCTTGCAAGAAAAAAACAATCAATTATGAGCTTAATCAATCATTCGGTACTTGTAAAATAACAACGAAATTATTTACCATTAGAACATGAAGTCCGCCATGCCATAGCCTGATCGCTACCCAAACCTAGGTTTGAGAATAGGAATAAATTGTCAAGAATCTGGAAGAAAACTCCTTCACATATAAATATAGTAAATTTGATGAAAAGGTTAAACAAAAGGTATGGTTTTCTCAAATGTTGCTACCATCTCCAACAGGGATGTGCTTTTACATGTTCCCAAATCACATATTTCACAACCTAAAAAGAGTTCATTTTCAATATAAGGTAAAACATGACAAAAAAAATCATATTAATAGATGAATACAACATATAAATGCGACTTTCTTGATGACGAAATCAATCTACATTATGTAAATACAACTTCATTGTGAAAGAGGTAAGATAAAAACTAAAAATAATTACATCAATGTGGATATCATCCGAGAGATGGCGGGCTTGATTCCAAGTGGTGATTGGTTTTAGTGGTGGAGTCCTTTGGGAAGCTCCCGAAAATGCTTGCAGATCTACAGATGTTTCCTATATTATTGGCTTTGTTTGACCATCAACTTTGATGATATCTGATTATTGACTTTTTAAAAGAAAAAACATAATAAATTAAGGTGCTCCATTTAACCTCATGAGTCATGACTCTCATCTCTCATGAGACTGTCACAAATGAAAAAAAAAATGATGAGCCTTATTTTTGAAATTCATTAATGTAGGAGACAACAATAGCGTGACAAATAAAATAATTTTACTTCTTCATTGCAAAAATAAATATTGTTATTAGTTTTTTTCTCAATTATCCAATGGTTGTTATGAAATATTAGTTTGTGAATGACCATTGGATTCCCTATTTCTCCCATAACTCTCTATCATTATTTAGCATTAGTAACAACCATTGGAATTTGTTTTATGAGTGTAATAATGCACCATCATAATGTGCATTCATCTTTCATCTTATTTTGATTTTATAAATAATGAACCATATGTATTAGAAAGTTGATGATTTCATCACAAGTATTGGAATAAAAAGTTCTCTCCACTCTCATGTCTTTCTTTACTTTATAATTTATCTTGTTATTTGATTATATTTTATAACACGTTATCAGTACGACTCTACCATAGATGTCTAACTCCTTATTTTTCTTGTCATTTTCAGGCATGTATTTATTATATGTTTACATGTATAATGCTTACAACTTATTTTATGAAATATATTAATCAATTAACATACAATTCTTTATTTTGATTACTATTTTCATTCTAGAAGACCATGTTAGAGAAAAGTCTCTATACTTTTCATGCCACTAACGTGCTCCTGTAGCAGTAATATATGAGAATGGTTTAAAATAAATATGAATTAATCTCATGTCTTCTTGTGGCTAAACAAAACAATGAGTTATTGATGAAAAACCACCAATCAATCTTGACCGGTTCTAGTGCATTCCCTGAAGTGAATGCAACATCATATAATCATAATAGTCATGCATACAACTGAGGTCATGGAGTTTATTATCATGAAAAATAACAATATTACAATTAACCACCAGAAGTTGCAAAATAACAAAAACTTACATCCTAGATAAAATTGGTTAAGGAAAAAGAAAGTTGAAAATATTTGTCACCGATGTAGAATGACCGGTCATTGGTCTTGTACATACCGCTCTCCAAAGCATTTTGTTGGTCTTTACCAAACTTCTCTAAAATATAAAGAAAAAAAATATTGAAACGGTTTTTATTCAAAATGATTTTCATGAAGATCAACCAAAAATGGCACATATGGATGTTGCGAATTATCTTGTATATCCAGAAGGGACAAGTGGTGTTATGGATGATGATGGAAAAAATAATATACAATAGTTTGTTTCATGTTATTTAGTATGTTTTTATGTCATATTCGTTTCATGAGAAACAATGTCGTCACAATCTTCCAAAAGTAATAAAATATGACTTTATTTATCTCCTTCAAATGTTTGTTATGTTTTTCTTATTTATTGAAGAGAAATATGGATATTCGTAAAAGAAATGAGAAAAATATATGTCTTGCAGACAGTGCAACAACACATAACAATTTAATGATCTAAAGTATTTTTTTTTCTTATCAATTAGAAAAGAAAATGTTAATACAATAACGGGTTATTCAAAAATGAATGAAGGCTCCAGAAGAGCGAATATAATATTACCACAAGGGACAATAATTACAACTGGTAGATGCATTATTTTCATCAAAATCATCAAGAAATTTATTAATTTTTAAGGATATTTGGTCTAAGGAATATCATGTTGAAACACTAATGATAGTAATAAATAGTATCTCAATATTACAAAAATTATATCGGGTAAGAAAAGCTTTTTGGAAAAATTATTTGTATTGTGCTCCGGATTGTACTATACAAATATTAGAATGATTAAATCTCATTCTATTAAAAATAAAATATATGATAACACCATCAAAGTTTGGCATGACCGATTGAGTCATCCCGGATCAATTACAATGTATAGAATACTTGAAACATTAAGTGGCCATACCTTGAAAAACGAAAATATTTTTTCAAGATAATGAATTGTCTTGTGGTGCATGCTCTCATGGAAAATTAATTTCCCATCTATCATTGAACAAAGTTGGGAATGAAAGTCCTAGTTTCTTAGAAAGAATTCAAGGGGATATATGTGGACCATTTAGATATTTTATGGTTTTAATTGACGCGTCAACTAGATGGTCACATGTGTGCTTGTTTTCGAGTCGTAATTTGGCTTTTGCATGATTACTTGCATCAATAATTTACCTAATGGCCCATTTTCTCGATTAACCAGTTAAGAAAATTCAACATGAAAATGTTGTAGAATTTACGTCACAAGATTTTAATGACTATTGCATGTCGATTGGGATAACTATTGAACATCATGTTGCATATGTTCATACACAAAATGGTTTAGCTGATTCGTTAATCAATCACCTTCAAATAATATCAAGACCATTACTAATAAATCTTAAATTTCCTACATCGACATGGGAACATGCAATATTACATGCAACATCATTTATACGCATCATGCCAGCTAGTTATCATAAGTTTTCCCATATTCAACTAGTTTATGGTTAGGAACCAAATATTTCCCATATAAGGACATTTGGATGTGCAAATTATGTACCCATTTCTCCACCACAACTCACACACATGGGTCCTCAAAGAAGAGTGAGAATTTATGTTGGATTTGACTCTCCATTTATAGTAAAATATTTAAGCCATCAACTAGAGATTTACTTATAGTTATATTTTTTATTATTATTTTAAGGAATCATATTTTCAACATTATGGGGAGAAATAAAGGAGTAGGAAAGTAAAATCTCTGGAATTGAATTATCACTTTCAGTTTTAGATCCTCGTTCAAGTCAATGTGAACTTGAAATAAAAAAGATAATTCATTTACAAAATGTATCAAATCAACTGTCAGATGCATTTACTAACCCTATGAGAGTAAAAAAAAAGTCTCATGTACCAGCTTTAAATGCTCCAATTAGAATTGATATCCCAGAAGAAAAATACAAGTACAAATGAATCTAAGGCACACCTGAAGCGTGCAAAACCAGATGGTTCCAAAAATAAAGTTCCTTGAAAAGGAAAGGGAACAAATGTAATTGATGTCTAAACGAGGAAGCATAATCTCTTGAAAAGATTAAGGAAGCTCTAGAAGAGCCCAATGACACAGCAAAAGAAAATAAGGTACCTGAAAAAAATGAAAATAATGAGATCTCAATAAATTATATCTTGAACCTAAATCTATTGAGAAATTTAGGAATAGAAAATATTGGCAAAAAATGGAAAGATGAAATAAATAAAGAGCTTAATTCTTTTACTCAACAAACAAATGTACACCAAACAGAGTAAGACCGGTGGGACATAAATGTGTATTTATGCGCAAAAGAAACGAGAAAAATGAAGGTGTGAGATATAAAGGAAGACTTGTTGCACAAGGTTTTACCAAAAGGCCCAAAATTGATTATGAAGAAACTTACACTCCTTTGGTTGATGCAATTACATTCCGTTATATAATAAATCTAGCAACACATGAAAAACTGGAGATACGTCTGATGGATTTAGTTACCATCTATTTATATGGTTCACTTAAGAATGGTATTTATATGAAATCCTATAAGGGTTTAAGGCACCAGAAGCACAAAATTCTAATTCTCAAAGAAGTATATTCGGTAAAATTAAATAAATTTATGTATGGATTGAAACAATAAGTTCATATGTGGTTCCATTGTTTAAATACATTTTTGTTGAAGGAGGGCAACATAAATGATCCAATAAGCCCATGTATATTCATAAAAAGATCAAGATCAAAATTTGAAATAATTGATGTTTATGTAGATGATTTGAACATAATTGGAACTCCTAGAGTATAGGAAAATGCCACTTCTTGTTTGAAAGAAAAAAAATTGACATGAAAGATCTTGGTAAGATGAATTATGTTTAGGTCTTCATAGTTTGCACATCAAAACAGTGTTTTTGTACATCAATCCAATTATTTAGAAAATATTCTTAATAGGTTTTATATACATAACTCACATCCATTGAGTAACTCGATGGTGGTAAGGCACTTAGATGCCAAAAACGGACCAATTTTGGCCTTATGAAAAGCATGATAAACGTCTTGTTATAGAAATACTATATGTTAGTTCTATTGGTACACTAATGTATCTTGCTAATAATCCAATACATGATATATACATACATACATATATATATATATATATATATATATATATATATATATATATATATATATATATATATATATTTACTACATAAAGTTATTAGCAAGTTATAGTCTTGCCTAATAAGAAGACACTGGAATGGAGTCAAATTTTTTCTTTGGTATCTTTGAGGTACAATAGATATGGGCTTATACTAATAAAATTCATCAAATGCGAAGTTAACTGGTTATACAAATACTGGATATTTATCTAATCCACACAAAGCTCGATCCCAAACATGTTATTTATTCACTTGTGGAGATTAGAAAATTTATTGACATTATGTTAAACAAACTTTAGCTGCCGCTTATTCTAACTACGCAGAGATTATAGCAATTCATGAGGCAAGTCGTGAATGTATTTGGTTGAGAAATTTAACTCATCACATTCGTGAGAATTGTGGTCTAACTTCTAACAGGACATTCCAACCATACCATATGAAGATAATGCAGCTTGTATAGCCCAATTCAAGGAAGTGTTTATCAAAGGAGATAGAACTAAACATAGATCACCAAATTTTTTTTCACTCATGATATTCAACAAAAGTGTGGCATCAACATCCAAAAAATTCAATCAAGTTACAACTAGGCAGATTTGTTCACTAAAGTGCTTCCTACATCCTAATTTGAAAACATGGTAGAAAATAATGGAATGCAATGCTTTAAGGAAATCAAGTGATGTGATGATCAGGGGGAGTTGGAAACATATCATACTCTTTTCCTTAACTGTATTCTTGCCCAATGGATTTTATTAGCAAGGTTTTTAACGAGGCAATTGTTCCCAATATCTATTATTAATCATGTACTCTTTTTCCTTAATAAAGGGTTTTTTCCCATTATGTTTTACCAATTTAGGTTTTAACGAGGTTTGATACAATCATCATTCAAGGGGGAGTGTTATGAAATATTATTTTGTGAATGACTATTGGATTCCCCATTTCACCCATAACTCTCTATCATTATTTAGCATTAGTAACAACCATTTGAATGTATTTTATGAGTGTAATAATGCACCATCATAATGTGCATTCATCTTTCATCTTATTTGGTTGTATAAATAGTGAGCCATATGTATTAGAAAGTTGATGATTTCATCACAAGTATTGGAATAAAAGTTCTCTCCATTCTCATGTCTTTCTTTACTTTATAATTTTTCTTGTTATTTTATTATATTTTATAACAATGATTTAGTTTTTAGTAAAGACCGTAAATTTATTTATTTATTGATCAATTCCACTTTTGTGGTTCATGTGCTCTTAATTTAGAAGAGTTCTAAAATTTTTTAATACATTTCAAAACAAGCAAAATGGATAAATCCATCAATATTTTTTCATTTTTTATTTTTTTAAATAACTTACATATTTTTTGTTCTTTCCGATGTTGAGGGGGAATTCTTTATTCCTTTTACGGTCACCGGATATAATACATATGCCAATCAAAGTGTGGTTGATTTTCATACGCGTATATAGTGTTCATTTCCATTACGTTGTAAAATTATCTGATTTGTGGAGACATGTGACTATCACGTGTAAAGAAAACTAAGTTTCAACACTTCATTTATTATAACATATGAGGGCAGTTTTGTAATTATCAGAGCAAATATATAAAGTTGAGATTTAGAAGTAACCTAGTGTACTGGCTAAATGGAATGAAACATCTGAATACTTAGTGTTCACTTGATTCGCTACAAAACCTGCTCAAACAAAATATAAAAGGACATTGTTGTAAAAAGTTTGGAATTAAAGATATTCCCTACTTTTTCTGTAAAGGGGTTTTTCCTTTTCATTTTACAGTATGGATAAAATGGTTGGAAGGGTAATAATTTTCAAATAATGTAGGTTTGTTTTTTAGACATCATACACTGTCTGAATGTGTCTAAATGACCATTTTACCCTTACATTCTCAAATACATATTTCACAATATTCATCAATTTTAATGTGACGTGAGTTGGTAGGAAAAAATAAGGCTCTTAATACTGTTATACAGACCAAAATATTGTCAGGTTTTGAAATAAAAAATTTGCATATTTTAACTTTCTAAGAATGAATTGCATTCTATGACTTTTGTTGTGTCTACATGTAAGTTGTAACCTTTGATATTTTTCAGAATGCATGCTAGTTGTCTTTAAAAAAAAAATACTTGATGCAATTCTTATTGAAAGTTGCAAAGACACCCCTAATTTTTAAATCATTTTCCAATTTCTTTCAGAGGCAATGATGATTTGATCAGGCCCTCTACTAGGAAAGTAAACCCATGTAAAGAAACATATTCTTTTCAATAAGTTGAAAATGAACAAAGTGTGTACCAGTTCAAATTTGTTGACATGTCTCTCTTCCGCAGCAACAACAACCTTGGAAAAAATAACTTTGTTTCTCTGTTTCTAAACACTACATGGGTAAAAAGGACGATAATGACCACGCCACGGATGTGGAATTGTAAAAATGTGAAACACAAAATTCATAGTGACAATGATAAACTTACTTTGATAAAGTAAGAACCTAGAAGCACTTGAAGATTTATATTCTCTCGCATAGAATCAGTTAACTTATTTTTTAAGTCATCTTTCTCTTGCTACAGACCAGTTGTCCCAATTTGAGATTAATGTAGAGTTCATAAGTTACGAAGATATTCATATGCGAATTCTTGTTTTGTATGTAATAGGATATTGTAGTTGTCTATATCGAAGATTACGTAACTTTGATATATCTATGTATTTCGAGGAGCATTTGGATTTTTGCACTTAATGTCGAAGTCTCATAGTACTTTTTTATATCCGTTGATAGAACTATAAATAGTGTTGTAAACATAGGTCATTTGTAACTTTTAGCACTCTTTATTCTTCAAACACTTGTACCTCTACTACATTCCATATAATATAAGTTGAATCAGATTTATTTACTTCGGGTGTTCCTATATCGGTATGAAATCGATACTTAATTGAATTCTTAACTCTTCAACCGATAACAGAGCAAGAATCGTCAAACTGTTTGAGGAATTTTTTACCCCTTTTCTTTTGTTGATTCATTTATTTTGAATTCTACATTTTCCACATTTGAAAATTGTTGTTCTTCGAATAATATTTGAGATTTATCGATTCTACCATCGAGAATCAATCGATTGAAACTGGCTTCATTTTTATTCAAGATTTCCATTTCTTCTAAACAAATTCATGGCTAACATGAACGTCAATAGAATGATGAATTATACAAATATTCTAGGTTCATCAATGAAAACCCTAATGTTGCTTTTAGAGTATTATAATGAATAGGCTGACTGAATGGAAGACTACCTTACATGAATTGATGAAGATCTATGGCGTCCAATAAAAAATGGACCATATCGAGCAGATCGTGTGGAAGCTATTGGATCTGGTGCACCGAATGAATGTATTATGGTAGATCGATTGATGAAAGAAGCAAATAACAAGAGATGTATTTGTGAACTATGAGGAGTTTTACCTATAGTTGTTTATAATTATATTTGT
This sequence comes from Lactuca serriola, assembly GCF_051521515.1. NCBI lineage: Eukaryota > Viridiplantae > Streptophyta > Magnoliopsida > Asterales > Asteraceae > Lactuca > Lactuca serriola. The sequence continues at coordinate 97,734,230 of NC_136412.1, read as the reverse complement.
GGTTGTAAAATAGAACAGGATATATGTAACACATTCATTGAGAAGTTTCAAGGCAACGAACAACCCAAAAAGAGTTAAGTGACTCGATGCTTGTCTGAATTGTATGAATTTAAATCGAAGGAATTGGAGTCAAATGAAGCCTTCTATGATCGATTCTATGACTTGATCTACAAATGCTCAAGGTATAGTGTAGTTCGATCGGTTCTAGAATACAACACCATATTTATTTAGGGTTTGAGAAAGGAATGGAAGAACATATGTATGATGATCAATACACAAGAGAATTTTGATTCTTATTCTCTATCAAATCTTTACAACATCATGAAATCTCATGAAAATGATATCAAGGAACATTCTGATCAGAAGCACAAGATGAATTTTGGTTGTCCTTTGGCACTTATGTCTTAGACAATTGCTAAAGATGTGTGTTTTAATGAAGAAGGAAATGATGATAAAGAATGATTGATAATGACTTCTAATGATGAGGTTGTTGCTTACTATTCCAACAATAATGTAAAAAAGTTTTACAAGAAACCTATCAAGTGAAACTTCAAGGGTAACACATTCAAGAAGTCACCCTTAACATCCTATTTTTTGGTTGATAACAAGAAACAAGGTAGTTCTAATGAGATGAAGTTGACTGGTGACTCTACATATGATTGTAACTATTACAATAAAAAACCATTTAAAAAGAGATTGCATGTTAAAGAAAAATAAGGAAAAATAAGAAAAAGTGAAAGATGAAGCTTAATATTCCATGAAAATAGACGAATGTAGGGGAAAAATCTAAGAATATTTCTTTGGTTGCGAAGATATAAATGAAGATGATGGAACATATCAAATCTAGTCATCAGGATCAGATGACAAAGAGATGTGACATCCAACTCACGACGTAACGTTTGCAAGGCATTCTAGTGTTGAGAATTATGATGTGTGTGATAAGTTAAGGAAAGGTGATGTGTTTGGATCGGATAGAGAAGAACGGAGTGAAGATGGGGGATAGAAGATCAAAGGAAAGTGTTTGATGGTAACCACTTCAAATTCTCCAATGACTAAGAAGGTACGTCATATCCTTATCTCACTTAATATTCCTTCAAATTCTTATGGTTCTATTTTATCTGAATTTGATGATGTTTGTGCTTATCTAAACGATTTGTTTATTTCTATGAGTAGTGATATAGAGAAAACGAAAGTTGAGCTTTATGATGCTATGAATAGAGTTGACGGAAAAAACTAGAATATAATCTTTAAATTTCAAACTAAGTAATGTTACTCTAGATCGTGACTATGTTAGAATAGATAACATTTTGTTAACTAAGCAGATGAACATTTATTGTAACACAACCAAAAGACTTTAACATCCATAAAAATCACAAAGAATTTAAACTTTAAATTTTAACAACCCATAGTAAAAATATTTACAAATTCTTTTTTTCCAACTTGTTTATCAACATCAGAGTATCGTAAAATCACAAAGCCATAAAACAGAGGTTGTGTATGGTTATTCCTTCGCTTTCCTGCGATCATCAGAAGTACCTTAAACAATAAACTAAAACTGTAAGCCAAAGCTTAGTGAGTGCCATTAAAGTACCACCACACAACATATAACCAAATAGATAATGGTTCCACAACCTAATGGCTGACATTACCCCTGTCCCACAACCTTCCGATTGGAATGCCCAATACATAACGAGTCCACAACCTAACAGGCTGGATTACCCCAGCCCACAACCTTCCTGTTGGAATGCCTCGACCCACAACCTTAAGGTCGGAATGCCTTGGTCTGTTGACTTACAACACAAAGCAGTACAGTCTCAACCCCACATACCATATCGACATGCATATAACAAATAACATATATCTTGTAAGGTCCTTGATGGAAGGATATTTACCAATGACAATCAAGCAAACAAAATTAACAAGAAATTGAGTAGAAGAATGATTGAAATGAGCTTGCATAATATTATCACTTAAAATCGTCCAATACAACTCAATGACCGAAAACTCCACAGTGAACAGCTCGTGATCAACAACCACAAATGACATCCTGACACACTATTAATACTAACACTGACCAAGAACAGGTTTTCGGTCACAGCCTGACCGAAAACCTTTCCTAGACCGAAAACATGACAAATACCGAAAACACTCCAAAATACATTCTCAAAAGCCCTAACTCAGCTATACATGAAATACCTAGCCCAAACCATATACTTTGACCTTTCAATCTCCCCTTTGGTTTGGGTCTAGCATCTATTAGTCTTCGTCAACCAGCATCACATCGGTCCCATCCATCGATCCACACCACATTCCCTTTTGAATCATATGTTCCACCATTGCAATGTACTCCTTTGCAGTAGGCTCAAAAATTTCCTCAGCGACTTTGATTTGATGCAGAGACAATTGATGGATATCCCATTTTCCAAACTAAAGCAAGTCATCTTTGTAATGGAGATGGAAACTGTCATTTGGAAATTTGATGACAGCGGTAGCTGTTGATTCATCAAAAACCCAGTGGAGCATGTTTTCAAGTGAGCTGTCTTTGAAGTTTTGAAGTATAGGAACTTGCCTCACTTGGTTAGTGGGAAGCGACATCACTGGTCTGAAAGGTCTATTTGTCTTTTGATTGATAACCTCTGGGTATAGCTTGATGACAGACTTGGCAGTCTTCATGAAAGGAAATCAATTCTTTGCCTGATCTTCCAAAAATAACTTGAATTGAGTTGCTTGAGGATTGCCTGACGGATTCAAAAATGGAGCGTTAACAATTTCAATGAGGTCAACTCTTGTCCAAGACTCGAAATCAAGAATATTCTTGTAGTATTCAATATTATTGCTCTTTCGTTTCATGATCCACATGTTCAGTCGGTCATGGAAGCCCCATTATCTGATTCCATATCGATCACCATAAGTATGAACAAATCTCTTCTTTTCAAGGTCAGCACGGGTGATTTTTTCTTGACTTGGGGGCGCGTTCTCATTAGAATTTCTCTTGAACATGATTGTTTTGTCTTGGAGGATTCTTTCAGGTTTGCTTTCTTGATGGCAATTATGTGTGGAGCTTGGATAGGTTGTGTGGGAAATTTATCATAAATCTGAGTTTTCTTGGATGTGGAAGACTCACCAGGATGAGTTCCAGATGGTGGGTCAACTCGAAGAATTTCCACTGATGACTTGAATTTGTCACCGAGTTCCTCTGTCAGCTTTTGTTTCATTTCAAAGTAGCACACTGACAGAGATCCAAGGCGAGTCACAAGAGTTGAAAGTTTTTCAGTCTTCAGTGACTTATCTACCTCAAGAGCATCGATATGATCAATGAGCTGTGCATTGGTGTCCTCAAGATCAGCAATTCGGGATGAATGCTGACTGATCACAAGGTCTCTCTCAATAAGCTTCTGGTTTAACAAACCAATCTCTTTTCTTAGCTCAGGCACCGAGGAATCACCATCTACCGATAAGCATTCCTCTAAAGATATTCCTTTTCCGCGAGAGGAATGAGTTGGACTTAATTGTTGGGCCAAATGCATGGCTAGTCTCTCAGAGACCACATCATGATATGGCCTTGGAGGAGATGATCCTTGGCCAACAAATGAACCACCAGCCTCATGGATTGAGCTAGGACCTTCTTGAGTAGGTACAAAGGAGGAAGGGAAAATGTTGTAAATGGAGGAGTCATGGTAGTTTGAGTTAGTTCAGGAAAAAGTACTCCCAGTCCTGGATTATTTCTGCGTTTCTTCAAAGGAGACCGGGAGGTCAGAGTTGTTAGGGAATCACCTACAATGGGCTCGGATGTCGGAAAAACATTGTCAAGGGGAGGAATCCCTGATGATGTGTCCACATGAATTGATGAATCATCCATCTGAACGGTAGACGGAGGTACAGTCTCTTGAACATCAGCTTCCTCCCATATCTCCAGTGTTGGATGATCACCGTCATGGATATAGTTGAAGAAGTCATCAAGGTCTTCATTTGACAACAGGTTCTGATTTACACCAACATTCACTGCTACATCATCCTTGTCGTAACCGAATAGGTCAATATCCTCAAAATCATTATTTTCTCTTCCTTCGGTTTCTGTTATTTCTTCTGTTGTTCCTTCACTGAAATCACTTTGAACTGCCATATTCTCAACATCATGTTCTTCAACAACAATGGCAGATGGAGCAATATTTTCATTCTCATGATCCGAAACAGTGATAACATCATCATTTACATTTGCATGTTCTGACGATGCTTGATCTGTAGACATTTGTTCCGGGGACCCATGAGATTCAGATGAGTCAGTCAGATCCGCAAAATTTCCAAATTTCACCAAAGGATATTTTCCCTGAAACATGATTTTCGCTTTTCTATTTTGCTTGATGAGGCTTACAGTGTGGGGACCAAATGCTTTCATATCTAGAATCTCTCCAGTCTTGACCATCTCAGGATATTGTTTGTTGATAAAGAGTTGAATGAATCTTAGGTACAGCAGGAAATGATCTTTAGACTTCTTGCTGGCATTTGTAGTCATCTCCTCCAAAATGAATTTTGAAAATTTGAAATCAATCCCCGCAGCCAGTGCAACAATTTCCTGAGTATTCCTTGAAGATATCTCATCAGAGCCACCTTTCCTCCTAGATACGCAATTTACAAACACGTGAGCTAGAAACCTCCAGTAAGGATGTAACAACTTCTTCAAGGTAGGTGGAAAAACTCTTTCATATCCCATCTTCTCAAGATACTTCTCAACAAGATTCAGATCTATATCAGTCGGGAAAGTTGCCTTGTCATGGATATTCAATACATCTCTGATAAACTACTCAGTGATAGTAACTTTACACCCTCTGACAGAAGTTTCGATGATCACTGAGCCATCTTCATCTTTTTTGACATTAGCAGACTTCCAGAATTCATTGATTAGGTCCAGATAGATGACTGGGTTCCAGGTCAGTGCAGTGAAAATGCATCATTCCCTTAATCCATACATCATCAAGAAGAATTGACACATTGTGACTTTCAGCAACCTTGAGACTTGCCATTTTTTCCTGCACAAACCTACCCAAGTGAGAAAAAAATTTGATTATAACAATTAAAATTATTTTCTCAATTAAATCAATTTAATTGGTCATTTTATTTAAAATTTAGTAAACAAAAATAGGTTTTCGGTCAACAACATCAAGAACGAAAGCTCCAAGACCGAAAGCATCTTAGCCATTTAGACCAAAAGCTGAAGGTCTTGAAGCCGTGGGAATTATGAGCCATCGGACCAAAAACGGCTTGACCGAAACCCGGTTAGCCGATTGACCGAAAATTCAGAACCGAGAGCCGTTGGACCGAAAAATCGCCGACAATGCATTTTTGATGAAAAAGCCTCAATTTCGTAGTCGATTCACAGCGATAATAGTGTATCCACGGTCGAAATCGTTATATGTGAAGATTTTGGATCAATTTCACGAAATAGCACAAAAAAATTTCTGAGGGTAGAGACAGAGACTAGAGGTTTTCGGTTCGGGATAAGAAAAATGAAGGGAAAGAGGAGTTTGGTTGAACTAAACTCTTAAATACCTGATCCAAACCCGGATCCATAACCCGGTGGACTTCATCCGATTTAAAATTATAAAACCCAATACCCAAAACATTTTTTAAAAATAAAGCTCTTTGAGGATTAATTACAAATAAAATTAAAAATAAAAATAAAATTAAAATTAAATATTTTCTAAAATTTACCAATCCAAAAAAAATAAAATAAAAAATAAAAATAAAACTAAAACTAAAAATGAAAATAATACTAAAATTTGAATTAAACCTAAAATTCACCTTTATCTGAAATAACCTTTTGAGATGTGGGATCAAAGTTGTTAGACGGTCTTAATCTGTTTGTCAGTACCTCTCCTTTCATGAATAGTTCTAGTCGATCACTGGTATTGTGGTCCACTTAAACACGAAAAATTGTGACAAATTTTAGGTATGTTATCAGTGACTAGACAGATACATCCAAAGTTACTAGATAAAATTCCTAAGGACCGTTTATCTGACGACGACCAATGATATTGTTATCCACCTAAATTGAGCAGCGAGATCTATAGACAATCTATAATTCTTCAATTTTAGTTGTACTAGAACGCCTTTCCCACTTCCATATATACCTCATTAATCAAGGACTTCTGAGATACTCCTTACTTTAGGTGAGCAGACAATTATTACGAGAGAGGATAGATTTAGAATGCATAAGCTGTACACCCAGGTCAGATCAATTCTAATCATGCAGAGGGTGAAACATATGACTAACTAGAATTTCAGAGGGATTGAGAAGTATATGGTTGCATATGTTGTGTACCAGGTTGGATTATTAATCACGTAAAGGAGAAAGCATATGACTAACAGACAGAAAGAATTGCATAGAAATAAGATGGAGAGAGACAGATTTGCATATGTTGCAGTCCAGGTAAGATCCTTCGATCACACAGAGGAGGCAACATATGACTAACAGTAATACAGAAAGAAAATAATTTTCTACAGATCTACTTTATCGGAATTCCCCAGTCGCCCCATCAATACCGGAATTGAGGACAAAATCCGTACACCTATAGGAAAAATTAAACCACAGTTCTAGATATGGGTTTCTTTAATGTGACCAGTAGATTCTAATCTATATCTCCCTGCTCAACCTACCCAATCGTCATATTGTCACGCTAAACGAAACTATCTAGGTCAAGATTCATCAAGTCTCTAGATTCCTTAAGTTCATCTGAACCTAGTCAAGTCCATTAAACTTTTCGTGCCTACCAGCGCATCGAGCACGGAGCGTAGACAATTAAGCTTTGGTACCTTACACAGATTCAGAATGCCTGTTATCACTTGTTGATATCACTTCCCATATATTTCTTACACAAAAGAATTATCTCAGTAATATTTTTGATTTTTTCTGATTTTCTAATGTTTTTGGATTTTCTGATTTTCTAATTTTTCGTTGGGTTTTGTTTATTTCTCCCCCTAAATTTGTGCATGGGTGAGAATGAAATATAAATGCGCAAATTTAAACTAAGCTAAACAAAAGTTAATCCTCAAAACGAATCATTTTCAAAAAGTTTACAAGCACATCGAATCGAGCTTTGTTAAACGGCTTTGTTAACAAATCCGCCACATTATTAGCAGTGGGAACCTGTTCTAGCCGAATGAGCGAGCAATCATAACAATCTCTCATAAAATGAACTTTGATGTCGATGTGCTTGGTTTTTGAATGTTGGACCGGATTTTTAGCAATTTGGATCGCAGCCTCATTATCACAAAAGATAGGGGTTTCTTGAAAATTCAAACCATAATTCAACAGCTGATTTTGGATCCATATGACTTGAGAGCAACAAGCAGATGCAGCCACGTATTCTGCTTCTGCTGTTGAGGTTAAGACAGTGTTCTGTTTCTTGCACTGCCAGGACACCAACCGATCACCTAGAAATTCACATCCGCTTGAAGTCGATTTCCTGCCAAGCTCGCAGCCTCCATAATTGCTGTCAGCAAAAGCATACATATCAAATTCAGAATTTTTCGGATACCAAAGACCCAATTTTGGGCTGCCTTTGAGGTACCGAAAAATTCGTTTCACAGCAATAAGATGAGAAAGTTTAGGATTAGCCTGGTAACATGCGCATTGACAGACTGCAAACATAATGTCTGGGCGACTTGCAGTTAGATACATCAGCGAATTGATAATCGATCTGTAGTATGTATGATCTACGGATTCGCCTTCAACATCAAGAGTCAGCAGGGGTCTTTCCGCCATGTGTGTCAAGGCAGGTTTGGCATCTTTGAACCCGAACTACTTAAGCTTATCCTCCACATATTTGGCTTGATGGATTAGGATTCCGGCTGAACGTTATTGGACCTGAAGCCCCAAAAACATGGTCATCTCGCCCAACGATCTCATCTCGAACCTCTTTTTCATAACGTCCTCGAACTCCTTTCATAGCTGTAGACTCGTTGACCCGAAAATGATGTCATCAACATAGATTTGTACAAGAATCTGATCCGCACCGACATGCTTTATTAATAGGGTCTGATCGATAGTGTCGTGTGAGTAGCCATGATTGAGCAAGTTCTATGTGAGAGTAGCATACCAGGCTCTAGGAGCTTGATGTAGCCCATACAGAGCTTAGTCCAACTTGTAGACATGGTTGGGAAATTTCGAGCTGACAAACCCAGGAGGTTGATCAATATAGATCACTTCCTTCACCTTGCCGTACAAGAAAGCCGTCTTGACGTCCATTTGATAGACAATGAAGTTCATGTATGAGGCATAAGCTAGGAAGATACGAATAGCCTCCAAGCGAGCTACCGGAGCATATACTTCTGTACAATCAAGACCATTTATCTGTCTGAATCCACGGACAACCAATCTTGCCTTATTTCTAACAAGTACACCCGAATCATCCTGCTTATTCCAATTTACCCATCTTATGTCTAGAGACTTCTTGCCTTTTGGCAGTTCCACCAGCGTCCAAACCCCTAGCTTTTCGAACTGATTCAGCTCGTGATGCATTGCATCCACCCAGCTGGGCTCATTCAAAGCCATTTCTACGTTCTTGGGCTCTATTTGAGAAATAAAACAAGAATAGAGACATGTGTTGACGTCTCCACTCTGGCTTCTACTTCTGACGTCGTCGCCCAGCTGGCCAATGACATTCTTTATTGGATGATCGCGGTGTATACGAGAGGGGATATCTTGACTGATGTCATTGAGTGAAACAGGAAGATTATGAATATTAAGAGCTCTGTCATTTGCTGAAGAATCCACGGTAGATGAAACAATTTTGATTGGTGGATTTGCTACAAACTCATCAATGATTTGTTCAGGAAAGAGAAGATCCATCAGATTTTGAATGACAGTAGAAGCATCTTGGTTCATGAATTCTCTTTCAACTGGAGTCAAAGGAGTAGCATCAGCATCTGGAGCAGATAGTAATGTTGGGGACTCTAGAGTAGCAATTGGATAGATGACTCCACCGGGGGATCAGTAGTAGAAACCAATGGTGGCCTGTAAACAACCTCTTCCTCATCGTCTTCAATGATACTCTTCGAGCCAGAAGTAGAACCAACTTGGTTATTAGACGACACACTAAAAGATTTGAATAGTGATGTATAGTCAAACTACCAATGAGGACCCACTCTACCGTCCATTTCATTCTCTTCCAGCCAGCGGACATCAAAAGATTCCACGATTTGGTTAGTCTTTTTATTGTATACCCTGTAAGCAGTACGAGCAGCGTATCCGACGAAATAGCATTCATCAGCTTTTGCATTGAAATTTGATTTGGAATCCATGTGAAAAATGGTGCAAGGGCAGCCAAATACTCTGAAATGGATGACAAATGGCTTGTGTCCAAATAGAATCTCATACGAAGTTTTCATCTGAGCTTTGTTGATCAGCACACGATTTTGAACATAGCAAGCAGTTTTGATCGCCTCTGCCCAAAAGAAAACAGGAAGTTTAGAATCACATAGCATCGCCCTTGCTGCATCTTGCAACTTTCGATTCCTCCGCTCAGCAACACCGTTTTGTTGTTGTGTCCGAACAAAACTATACTGACGCACAATACCCTTCTCAGCGAAAAAATGATCAAGAACAACATTCTTGAATTCTGTTCCATTATCTGTGTGTAGCGCTTTTACTTGGTGGTTGGTTTGGTTCTTGATCATTATAATGAACTTCTTGATAAGGTCAGCGATTCCAGCTTTGTTGGACAGAAAGTAAACCCAAATGAAGCGAGAAAAATCATCTATCACAACAAGACAATACGAATTTCGATTGATGTTGAGGACGTTAACCGGACAAAATAAATGATTGAAATGAGTATAAACCATATTTTTGACCCAACATATCTAACAAGAAATACTCATATAATCATATAACAGGCTAGCGGTCATAACTACAAATATCATTGCATGCTAACATACTATACCAGGATATCGAAGTAACAACTCTCTATCTCATAATCACATACTATCATATCACAGGATATGCAATCTAAATGGGTTGGCCTTGGTGCATTCGAACAACAAGTACAATAAGGAAAACTCACCTCTCAATCTGATCAATAGTTAATGAGGTTCGGACTCCAAATCTCAGCTTTAATCATCACATATCCAACCAAATGACCAATTCTCAAACACAATCCAAAATTCCTAAAATACCCTTAGGTCAACATTGGTCCAAATCAACAAGTCAACTGAGTCAACCTAGCCAAGTCAACTTAGCCGAGTTGACACACTGTGCGTATGAAGGTATACTCCAGAGGTACGTGGGGCGTACTTTAGGTTACGCAGTGCGTACGTCCAGACTTCTCTATCCCCAATTAAGAGCTTAATTCCTCAAGGTCTCACGTCCAACTTTCAAATCTAGGCTACAATACCACTAAGAGTCATAAAGTTTCCAACTTTATGACTATGCATGTCGATTAAGTGCTTAAGCCATAAAAACTCAACATCTTAATGCCTTAAGAGCTTCCAAATCAAGCATGGAGCAAAACGAACACTCAAGACTACATTTTTATGGCTTAAGACTCTTCCTAAGGTTTGAGAGGATGGCTTAATGTGTCAAGAACATGTCATGCTCAAGAATCACCAAATTTGGGACTAAAAGAACATAAAATCATCATATAATCAAGATCTAACAAGTTTGCCATCAAGGTATGAACTTTATACCTTCTAGAGATGGAGAATAAAGCAAGATTTTCAGATCCAAGCTTTCTTCTAGCTTTCAATCTTCACCACCTCCTTCTTCTTCATTTAGAAAACATAAAAACACACACTCAACCTTCAAAATGCTTAAATGGGGCTAGGTTTTTCAAGAGAAGACGTTTATAATGATGGGAGCTGGAAATGGGGTGGGAAATGGGACTTCATGATGATTATATATGGGAAAAAACCTTAAAATTTAGGGTTTGGAACCTTACCATTAATGCCCTGCGTACGAGGTGTACGCCCAGTATACTAGGGTGTGCCTTATTATGCCAACGTACACTCTCCCTGAATCCCATAATTACCAAAATGCCCTTTGGGCCATTTTGTACTCCTTATCTCACTTAGGGACCAAAATGCAACGTTTAATCATACAAAGCATTATATTGAAAATACATGAACATCAGGATGTTACAATTCTCCCCCACTTAAACTAGACTTCGTCCTCGAAGTTGGCCGTTGCGAACAACTTAGGATAATGTTCCTATATCTCGGCCTCCGACTCCCAATTCCACACGGAGCCTCTCCGATGTTGCCACTGAACCTTTACCAAACGTTTCTCCTTTTTACGCAGAATTTTCATATTCCTTTGTATAATGTATACCGGCCACTCAATATAATTCAGGCGTTCATCAACCTGAATATCGTCCATGAGGACCACTAAATCATCGTCCAACACGGACTTCCATAACTGAAAGACATGGAAAGTGTTGTGGATCCGACTGAGCTTACTTAGAAATCCAACAGGTAAGCCACCCTACCAACCTTGGCGATCACATGGAAAGGTACAATATACCGAGGACCCAATTTCCCCCTCTTCCTGAAGCGTATCACACCCTTATAGGGTGAAACCTTCAATAATACCATGTCACTGACCTTAAACTTCAACTCGAATAAGCGTCGGTCGGCATAACTCTTCTGCCGACTCTGAGCTATCTGCAATCTATGTCTGATATGCTGAATGAGCTCCATGGTCTGAAGGAATACTTTGGTCCTTCCCATGACCCTATGACAAACCTCTCCCCAACATATCAGGTACGACACTTCCGACCATACAAGAGCTTATAAGGTGGTGCACCAATGCTAGAGTGATAGTTGTTGTTGTATGAAAAGTCCAAAAAAGTTGGTAGGAGTCCCAACTCCCACCGAAATGTATAGCACAGGCTGGCAACATATCCTCAAGGGTTTGGATGGTCCACTCACTCTGACCGTCAGTCTGCGGATGATAAGCAGTGCTGAAATGTAGCCTTGTATCCAGTTCCTCGTTGAACATATCCTAGAATCGGGAAGTGAACCGAATATCTTGGTTTAAAATGATGGAGACCGGAATCCCATGTTGAGCAATAACCACTGAGACATGTACATCGGCCAACTTTTAAGCTGAAGAGGTTTCCTAGATGGCTAAAAAGTAGCCACTCTTGGTTAATCGATCCACGATGACCCATATAACATCAAAACCCTTGGCAGTCTTTGGTAATTTGGTAATCAAATCCATAGTGATTTGCTCCCACTTCCACATGGGAACCTCCAAAGTCTACAGCTTTCCATGCATCCTGAGATGCTCAGCCTTGGCCATCCTATAGTTTAAGTGCGTCTCGACATACCAGGCTATCTCCCTTTTCATACACGGTCACTAGTAACTCAATCTCCGATCCTGATACATCTTGGTGGCTCCCGGGTGTATAGAAAAATGAGACTTATGAGCCTCTTCCAATACTATTTTCCTGATCCCACCAGAAACTGTGACCGATACTCGACCACACCAGGTCAACAACCACCGACTATCAGTGAAAAATATGTTGATCTCACCTCTATTCCTCTCTTGTTTCTAGTTCTCCTTCCGAACTCCCTCTGCCTGTGCCTTTCTAATCAAACCCAAATGCAGAGAATCAATGAATAATATGATACACACCTCACCCACAGAAGATCCAACTGACTTTCAGATCAACACATCTGCTATGATGTTCGCTTTACCCGGATGGTAAAGGATCTCACAATCATAATCCTTGACCACATCTAGCCACCTACACTTCCTCATGTCCAGTTCCGGCTAGTCCATCATATATACCATAAAGATAATGTCTCCAAATCTTGATGGAAAACACCATTGCCCCCAACTCCGGGTCATGAGTCGGATGTAGCATCTCATGTGGCTTTAGCTGCTGCAAAGCATAAATAATAAATCGTTCTCACTACATAAGTACCTCCCCAAACTGGTGTTAGATGCATCACATAATACCACAAAATCATTGACTCCCTCTAGAAGGGTCAATATCGGGGTCTCATAAAACCTCTGTCATAGGGTCTCAAATGTTGACAACTACTTAGGGCCCCATCGGAAATCCACTCCCTTCCTCGTCAGATGCTTGAGGGTACCACAATCTTGGAGAAATCCTGAATAAGTCTCTGATACTACACTGCCAGCCCAAAGAAACTCTTAATCTTTGAGGAAGATTTTGGAACCTCCCACTACATCACGGCCTCAATCCTGGCCGGGTCGACCAAAATCCCATCTTGGTTAACGAGATGTCCCAGGAACTGGACATCTCTCAACAAAAACTCACACTTCGAGAACTTGGCATACAATTGTTTCCACCTCAATACCCCCAGAAGCTGTCGAAGGTGTTTATTGTGCTGCTCTCTGGTCTTGGAATACACCAAGATATCATCAATGAATGCTAAAATAGATCTGTCAAAAATCGACATGCAGACCAGATTCATCAAATTTATGAGCACTGCAAGTGCATTGGTGAGCCCAAATGGCATCACCATGAACTCGTAATGCCCATAAAGATTCCAGAACTAGTCTTCTCCATTTCCTCTGCTCTCACTCTCACCTGATGATATCCGGACCTCAGGTCGATCTTGGAGAACCAAGATGCACTCTTCAACTGATCGAAGAAGTCATCAATCTGTAGGAGGGCATAACGGTTCATTGTCGTTAACTTTTTCAACTCCGAGTTGTCACACCCCAAAAACCAAAGGCGGAAACATTTCCGAGGTTGACTCCACGTTGAGTATCAAATCCAATGTACATAGTAATCACAGTAAACAACCATTACATTACATATATTTGAAAGTTTACATTTGTTTCAAAAGTAAATTGTACAAGTGTTATACATATATCATATGAAAAAAAGTTGAGACGAGTCTTCTGAGCATTCCGTCTTCTCCAAAAGATATCGTCGGGTACCTGTCTAACGTGGACCTGAGAATACAAGCGGTTTGAAAATCAGCATAAAGCTGGTGAGTTCATAAGATTGTTTGTTTTCTAAAAATGTACCAGTATCCTTTAGTTTTCCGAAAAGGTTTGTTATCCAAGAAAATCCCATATTCTCTTATGTAAAACGGTTTAGTTATCTTTCATTACAGTTCAATTACGCGTTATATGATACCCCAGGAAAATCCCATATTTTCCTAAATACAAGACCGATTGAATATCACAAAGTATAGTTTAATATACAAAACTATGTATTTAGAATCGTAGGATTACTATCCCGAATTAGATATAAAATACTTTAATATACGTGAACTGTAAATGGAAAGTAGTTTGTCAACCTTGGGACTAACATCCCGTACTACATATAGATTTAATACCATGGGACTATCCTCCCGGACTAGATACAAGATAGTTTGATATACATGAAAATATAGACTGAAAACCATGGGACTACCATCCCGAACTAGATACAAGATAGTTTGATAAAACCATCGGATCACTATCCCGAACTAGATATAAGATATTTTGATAAAACCATGGGATCACTATCCCGAACTAGATATAGATTCTAACCACAGGAATAACATCCTGCAATAGATATGAACCCTATAGACTAAAACCATGGGCTTACCGTCCCGAACTAGATATAAGATCTAAGGATAGAAGATTGATATAAAATCAAATTCAAAAAAAAAGTCGTGAATAAAATTATATTAATACGTATTGTGAGTCGGGTAACCATGTTGATACGACAACGAGACCTCCTTGACGCTTTTCAGATGTCGGACGATATCCAGAATTTGTCACCCCAGGCGTGCCCGCCTAACTGTAGCTAGCAGTTAAGGTGTGGGATTATCAGTCCCGAATAGATCTATTCACAAATTCCTCGCTCTCCCTCCAGGAGACTTTGGTTACACTTCCAGGGAGGATTTACTGATCATCCATAAAGGGTAGTGATGAACTCACAAGCTAGTACTAAACTATTCACATGGTTCTCATACGATATCAAACATATATAAAAGATTATGAAACATAATACAATGAATACAGATACATATAATGAAACTATCTGGCAATACATTCAAATGATGCGGAGATAAATTGAATCAAACATAGTTTACCTAATAACTTTATACACATATCAGTACATGATAAAACGAGAACTAAAGAACCCCAAATTATTCCCATAATAATTTGATTAGTTTGGTTATTTTCTTAACTAAAATCCATTTAGTTGTAGTTGATAAAGCATCCCTTATGCTCAACATAATACATAAGGAGTAACAGTGTTTATAAATTTGCCAGATATTATTTGAAACACATCAATGTTATGTTTTGAAAACAGTTATAGTTTGCTTGTATTCCTCCCTGAAAACATTGAAAAACACGGAAAAAGCGTAGGGGTATGAACTCACCGGACGAGAAACGTGACGATTTAGGATGCTAGACGTTGGTTCGAGGCTTCCAAATGCACGAGGTTCCTAAGTATAATGCAAAGATACACATTTGTATCTAATTAGGACTTAGATTATTTAATTGTTAGGGACAAACACTTTTAGTCGCGGAAACACCCCATTGCAAGTGTTTGGAGGGACCCGGGTGGCGTTTAAGGACTTGAATGACCGGGAAATGGAGTTTACTCTTCAAGAGTAAACTCATACAAGAGTTTTCGTCCTATAACACCCATTCCCCATGAGTTTACCGCCGTAAACTCATGGTGGGGTGGTTTATGGTGCAAAATGGCTTGAAACACTTAAGGGGAAAATTTCTAGTGTTGGTTTCAAGGCTTGGAATTGATTTAAAACACCAATGACAACACTTAACGGAGTTTACTGCCCTAGCATGGAGCTTACGGTCGTAAACTCCTATATACCCTTGAATAAGTGTTTTAATGACTCCAAATAAATCACATGTGATTCCTAAAATTGTTCCAAGGCCTTACACGAATTTTTAAGGGACTTTTGATGTACATTTGAGAGTTTACAGCCCATGACCCCTCTCATGGCCGTGAACTCTCTTGGTGTGTGATTTGTTATGTTTTAAGGTCTAAAACTTGTTTGTATACACTTCTAGAATTTACCCCAAGGCTCATAGTGTGTTTAAATGGCATTTTAACACTTTACATTGAGTTTACTCCCCATGTTATGGAGTTTACGGCCCAAGCATAAGCCTTTGCCGTAAACTCTCATTTTCCCCTCAAAATATATGTTTAATGTGTTCTAAGGCTAAAACCAATATTCTAAAATTCATATCTAAGCCTTATTAGTGTTTTGGAAGGGTTTAAGGTCATAAAAACCCCATATATATGAGTTTACGGCCCAAGCATGTTCTTGGGCAGTAAACTCATGTTTACTCTTCAAAATCCATGTTAAAGGCATTCTAAGTCCAGTCCATTAAGCTATTAAGCCATATCTAAGTCCTAAAATTGTTTAGGAGGGGTTTAAAGGCATAAAAACCCTCTTATTATGAGTTTACGGCCCAAGCATGCTCCTTGGCCGTAAACTCATGTTTGAGATCTAAAATCAAAGTTTAAGTACGGATTTGAAGGCTAATGAGGTTGTACAACAAGTTAGGGAAGGTACCTTGGTGATTAGAAGCCCTAAATTTGAGATTTTGGACCCTTAAACTTGAATTTAGGAGAGAGGTTAGAGAGAGAGTAGTGAGAGAGAGAAAAAGCTTCAAATGAAAAGTTTAACACGTTTATATAGGTTGCAAAACTTGGACACGGTGGAATTCTACCCGATACCGGCATTAAACGGGGCTTTTGGTAGCACCCGATTAAGTTTTCGTAACCCAGTGGGGACGTTTCTATAATTTTTGAAATAGCTATTTTGGGCTAATTTCATGAGTCCCTAAGGGGTTTGGATACTCATTAGCATCAATTAAACATATAAGTTTAATTAACTTAACCCAAAAATGACATCGGAACGTTTCGATATACGATGAGTTATACGGGTAGAATGGGTTTTCGACGATGAACAACTTCGGGTTGTTACACGAGTAATCAGTGCACATCCGGTGTGAACCATCCTTATTCTTGTTTAATAAAATCGGCGCACCCTACGACGAACTACTAGGCTTGATGAAATTCTTGCATAACAGCTCCTAAAGCTGAGATGACAACTCCTACATCTCGAATGGTTCCAAGTGGTTTGGCACCTTAAAAATCAGGGCCGCACTTGGCACTAGATCAATCCTGAACTCAACCTACCTATCGGGAGGCACACCAAGTAACTCCTCTGGGGCTACATCTGAAAACTCCCAAAAAACTAGCACATTTAAAACCAAGACCTACTCCCTCATCCGAGTATCAACAACATAATCCAAATAACCCATACACCCATACTTAAATATTGTCAAGCCTTGGTTGTAGAACAAAACCCTGAACTAACCCTGGTACCCTCACCATAGATAACCAGTTCTCCCCCACTTGGTGTTCAAACTACTACCAACTGGCCCTCATAATCGATCATGGCACCAAATCTACTCAGCCAATCCATCCCTACTATCATGCATACATCCCCCATAGGATAAGGATCAAATCAATTGGGTAAGGCACCCCGAAGATCTCCAATACACAACCTTGGTATATACTGGATGCAAAAACTGATGGGTTTTGGCCATAAGAACATCCTATGTGCTCATACAAACCCTAATGCTTGGATCTAGGTTTCTCTATTGTACATGCAATTCATCCAAGACTTTAAACCCTAGATCTAGCATACAATTAATCAAATTAACTTATGAATGGGGTTTAGATCTTACCTTGATTGTTATGTAGCAATAACAATCTCAAATCCTTCTTGTAATGACTTTAGAAAGCTTAGAGTCACAAATGTCACTCCTCTAATGGTTCACAAACACCAAGAGCAAGAGGATGAAGAATGGGGAGAGGGAAGGCTGCCCAAAACGTGTGAAAACCCTAAGGAATAAGTTCACAACGTTTTTGTGTCTCAAGGGTCCTTTAAATAGTGAGGCTATTAGGGTTATCTAACAAGGAAACCCTAAATTGGATGCTTAAGCCCTAAGCAACCCATGGACTCCTTCCTTAGAGGCCTAGGACGATTTCTAATTGGTTTCCCCATAGAATTCGTCCACCCCTCTAATATGGAGTCCATTAGCCCAATATTCAACTATTACACAATTGACAGTTCAAGTCCCTTAAGTTTAATTAATGTCTTTTAGCCACAAAATTAATTCTTATTAGTTCTTGACTAATATTAATTAAACAATATGATTTCTCCTTTAATATATTATTCTCATAATATATTAATAAATCATAATTAATCCTCTCTCTCCATAATTCATCCTATCAAGTTGCTTTGGTGAAGGCAACCCAAAAGGACCATGCACCATCGGGTCAAGTACATACGAAAATACTTACAGACTTAGACACTAATCCAACAGTCTCCCACTTGGATAAGTCTAATAACTATTCTGCGTATGACTTCAGAACCAGATCTGCAATCATAGCTTTCAAAAGCCACTGTCTACTCTAATCTTATCAGATACGTGTGTCTTTTAGATAAGGGATCATATATTCCTCCATTCTGGATATCGTATAGATATAAGACATGAATTCTAATCATTCTCTCTTTTACTATTTCCCGACTTCCGATTTACGACGACTGACAACAGACTACAATTGATCACATCAAATTAGTCCCGGCTTGGCCAAGCACTTAGGTGCCATCACTAAATCATTGAGGGTTCCAAAGATATCACTTTTATCCTACTTTGGATAAAAGGAACAAATAAACTTTGACTCAATGCTCGCTTGCACTCTCTTATTGAATCACACACAACAATATGTTTTATAACACCAAATTACTGGTGCGTTTACATATTATCAACGTGTAACCGACTCGCAAGATACAACTCACACATCTCGGTTTCAAGAATATAAGATGTTATCGTCTCACCAATCATTCGTGATACAATTCATGAAGTGATCCAAGTGAGCGTGGGTTTAATCCAATGCTCAAATCATATTCATAAGCACTTATGAACGTTGCAACAAACATTTTCTTATGTCTAATACTCTTTAGACAATCCACACACCAATTCACGACAGTCTTCATTCATACCTACTTCCAACATATGAACGACTATGGCCCGTTCGAATTATTACTACACTTGTCCCATGCTCTTATCATGCGCACAATGTCCCATGCTCTTTGTAAAACATTTTATTTAATCACCATATTGATTACTCATTATTTGTTGTTTCGGGTAATCAAATTCTTACTTGAATTATTACTACACTTGTCACATGCTCTTAGCATGCACACAATGTTTACCTATGGTCCTTACTTTGTGAAATAGATCAAATGAACACATTTCCAATCATACTCATTTCACAACTCCCAATCCCTATCACAAGTGTAAGAATATCAAATTCTTGTCACTTATATAATATGCTAGATTCTAACATTTTATGCAATGATCTTTTCGTAAAGTCATAGCAGAATAGTCACAATGACTATTGCCAATGAAATTACAAAGTCCTCTATTTGAGATTGTTACAATACAATTCCATAGACGTGACGTCTCTCACTCAAAGTACATTCCTTGAACATCGTTTTGCATAAAATTTCTAATCTAGACATAGACTCTCAATATCTAACTCCCAATATGGAACCATTTCAATATTTGCCATATGATAAATCATTCTTAATAGAATCTTATCTAGTCATAATAATATCGATATGGTCCATCCAATATCATACTTCCAACTACTCACAAGCGACCAATCCTTAGCGAGCTTTGGATCCTCCTTTGATAGTTGTTTAATTACCTTAGTCAAAACCGATTCTTGTCCTTTTTCCCTCTAAATGCGCTAGACATTTGGAAAATTTTAGAATGGTCAAATATTATAGCCCTTGCAATCGATCCTATACCCGAAGCGTATGGGACACAATGCACAATGTCTTACATAAATATTTGATACTTTATGAATCTTTTGCCATAATATTTTATGTGTCACGTTCTCATAGTTCGAAATATGAAGAGGGATGCCATAATCATAATCGAAATTTGAGAATGCACTATGTATCCTTGACTAAGTTTATTAACATTCCACAACCTAAGCCTTTAGTTTATAAATGAAGCATAATATTCTCTCCCTTAATTATAACAAAACAACTTTTCAACCCTTACGACTTTGCAAGGTATAACTCTTGTTTTCTATAATTAATATTGCTAACTTGCAATACTTTCCATAATAATCATACAAGCACAACATTTATGCTCCCACCATCATGATGATTATTATCATATAAGCATAACACTTATGCTCCCACTAGTTTTGACATGTATTCAGAAACCATCTTAACTTCCAGAAAAAACAATACCTATTGAATTTCTTAAGTTCATGTTTCTAATACCTAATGCTTTGAGAATCCTTTATCTAAGCTTATACACCTTTTCCATAGATAGCTCATATGTGTGTCTAAACAATTCAGACTAATTGCCAACTCTCACAATTCGAATCATGGAAAGGGATACCGTAACCATAATCGAATTCGAGAATACAATTTTCATAATTACTATTTCTTAAAATCTCTCTTAGTGAAAGCATTTCCTCACAGTCATCTTCATGAAGGAGGGAATCTTATGACACTTAGATTTTAATGGTGTATGTGTTCCTATCCATGTGAATTTTTCAAAACCAAAGTTTACGACAAATTTAAACTCATATGGACCGAACCTTCTCAATCTTGATTTCTTGCCTTATGGTAACACCAGTGCCCACCATGTCTTCCAAGCAGTTAAGCAGCTCGACCTTTCCTATCAATGTACTTTCCATTGATCAAGGTGCTTGCCTTTTATGCGTTCAAATGAGAACTCATAGAACTCATATGCGTAATTAACTCGATTGCAACGGCACAGAAACAAGATAGTGTCAACACGATAGGTTGTAAACGTCAAGTCGTGTGCTAGTGATGTTCGATAAGGTTTATTCTTGATTTGTTCTTGAAACCTTTCAAGACCATTAAGACTCCCACTGACTCCTTGACATATAAGATTCTCTTTTCAATAAATATTTCTTGACAAACAAATATTCAAGAGTTAGTGTAGCCTTTATCAAGACAAAACACTTCATAAAATTGGTCCTAGTTGGTCTTTGTCTTATCCAAGACATCACAACTTTCCAATTTCAAATGTGCGAGAATAAGAAAACCTTTTCAAATTCCACATTTGAGGAATGTTATAAACCTTCTTAATACTTGTCACTCAATGTCACAATCTTAACTCTAAGACTTGTTTCTGGATCGAAGTATGACTGACTTCTTGATTTAACCATTTCTTCAATTCTCGATTCCTCTTCTCAGACATACAATTGCACTAAGACTCACTTAGAGAGATATGGTTCTTAATCATTAAGACCTATCATAAAACATAATAAAAGGTACTCTCCCTTCTTCTTAGAATAGAGAAACTTTTTATCTTTCTGCCTATTTGATTCTTCTTATTCGTTCTGCTATTGATTTAAACTATTTCAATCAATTCAGAATTACAGTTAATCTTATAAGTATAATCATATTTACTAAACTTTTAGTAAATCATGAAGAATATCTTTGTTACTATTGTAGTGGACTTGATCAACACACAACTTTGTGTACTAGATCTCCTAGTCCTTCACTTGACACTTTGTCAACGAATTAGTCTAATTTCCAAATATGAAATTTCTCATTCATCGTGAAACCAAGTTGCATGATTCCAAGTTTCTGTCCAATTGAAACTTGGGCGATGAAAAACTCTCCTTATTTGGTAAATTCTCGACATTTCCACAAATAACATAATTCAGAATCAAATCCATTATTGCTAATAAAAGAAACCTTCAAACATCAATTTTTCATGCATTCCATTGCAAGGATAAATAAATAATATAAAACAAAATTTTATTTTATTGCGGAAAAATTTGTCCTTACAATGCAACTCATCGAAAAACTATGTTAATACATATTTCTTAGCAATCTTTTCTAACTCTAAGTAGTAGCTCAAGAATCCAATCTTCAAGCAATGCGATCGAAATCCATTTCTTCACGATTAAATTCCGCTCACTTATTCCCTTAAGCTTCCTCTCTTTTTCTTTGATCCTATAAAACATCAATTGTAATCTTATTACATCATGTACTAAGAAT
Organism: Lactuca serriola; assembly: GCF_051521515.1. Classification (NCBI taxonomy): domain Eukaryota; kingdom Viridiplantae; phylum Streptophyta; class Magnoliopsida; order Asterales; family Asteraceae; genus Lactuca; species Lactuca serriola. The sequence goes on along the minus strand of NC_136412.1, from coordinate 97,712,147 downwards.
CTAGAATAGGAACTTAAAAGAGTTAGTTAATGGATTTTACCTAAAGTAGAGCCATACGTTTTGACTCTCCCATCTCTTAGATCTCTTAGGTAAATAGGGCAGCTTCGTCTCCAATGCCCCTTCTCTTGGCAATAAAAGCAGATTGACTCTTTTGGAACAGCACATGGAACTACTTCAGACTTTGCCTTTCTCTTATGATCAAAATTTTCGATCATGGCATGCCTTTCGTTGCCATTGCCTATATCCATAGAGGTATGGAAGGCAGATTCACCAATCAACTTTGCTTTTCCAGTGCGCCAAACCATTGTTGATTCAGAAGCAATAAGCATATAGGTGAGATCTATAAGGGTCACTTTGCGGTTCATCATATAGTACTCTCTTACGAACTCACTATACGAGTTAGGAAGTGACTAAAGAACCCAGTCAATAGCCAGCTCCTCACAGAAAATGGATCCCAACATTCTTAACCTATCAATGTGTGACTTCATCTCTAGTACGTGTGCACACACCGACTTTCCTTGTTCATGTGTACTTGCTAAAAGGGCTTGAGTGAGCTTGAACTTTTCAAGCCTTCGAACTTGTGGGTTAAGGAGAATAATTGGAGGAGGTGGAGGAAGTGAAGCATGATCTCTTGTTCCTCGATCGAATCATGGAATATCATCTTCATGTGGAAAGCTTGTTCCACGGGATTTGGGAATACCATAGTTGTCATACTTTGACATCTACAAAATGGGAGAAAACAAATTCAAGTTAGTTGATTGATTGAGTCCTTAATAAATCACCCAAATGAGATATTAAGGCTAGGACCCAACACAATACGCTACAGCCTAGAAAAGGGGTGTCGTGATCTAGTTGCAGATTATTTGAAGGTAAGTGAATGACGATTTCACTAATTTTCCACCATGAAAAACGAGAAACCGATAAAGTTTTAAACGCTTTGAAAACTCCTAGATCCTTTGAGATTCATTGAACTTTTCAATGGCATGTTTAAATCTCGATATGCCCCTCTAGTTTGTGACCGGGATGCCGAGGATCACAAAGCGGGTGTGAATAACCATGCAAACTTACATGGTGCCCCCACATGTTACAGTCACCTATTCGATGTGCCGGTTAACCACACACGCTCCACCGAACTATGACAAACATTGAGTCACCCTTTGCTACCTTTGCTTAGAACCGTTTAGTGTGCCGGTTAACCACACACGCTCTACTAACCTCTTCGCAAGGGTACAAAGTGTAATTTCATGGAATTGCATCAATTCACTTTTGCCTAACGTAACTAAGATTAGGAATTTTGTAAAAGCATTTAGTTACTTTTGTACTTCATTATACTTATAATGGAAGGTTTATGTCCTATCCTACCCATTCGGCTAACGACCCTCCACTAGTCAAGAGTGCGGTGGGTAAGAGTGGATACCCATTCAATCGCCATTTTATAGGCAATTTCCTTAAACACCCCTTATAGACCAGCTTCGTGAATCAGGCCTATTAACGGTAAGACTGACTTTTACTCATACATATATATAATGTTAGACTTTTAATGTTATATATAGTATAGGGTGTATTTTACATTTTTAAAATACAAGGTGGTCAAATTTAACAATTATACTTTTAATTCAATTAAATTGTGAACCAAAACTTTATGGATTTCTTAAAACTCTTTTAATTATACACTTTAATTAATTAATAAAACCAAAAGGGTCTGATTTGAACTTTTCAAAACAATACTAGGGTTTTAGAATTTAACATTTCCAAATTAAACTTTTAATCAACTTTTAAATTCCAAAAATATGAGGGCAAGTTTTGAAACATTTCAAAACATTAGGGTTTCAACTATTTAAATTTCAAAACAAAACTTTTATGTTCAAATTTAAACTATAAAACCTAAAGGGGAAAAATTGAAACTTTTTTCACAAGATAATTCAAATCTAAATTACAAATAATCAAACTTTATCTAATAAAACAAGTGATTATCTAAATTTTGACAATTATCTTCTATTTTGGTAAAGATAATCACCAAATATTGATAAAATTCGGATTTTATAACAAAAACATGTTTATGGTAATTATCCAAAGCCAAAACAGGAAGAAAATCGCGAATATGAGCTGTCAGACGCTTTGACTCGTCGAGCCTGGACCTGGACTCATCGAGTACAACTGACTCGGCGAGTTCACCAAGTGACTCGGCGAGTCAAACACTCAGAAGCAAAAAATTTCGATTTTCAGTGCTGATTTCGATCAAATATGCATCAATACAATATGAACCAATCAAGGCTCTGATACCACTGATGGGTTTTGGCCATAAGAACATCCTATGTGCTCATACAAACCCTAATGCTAGGATCTAGGTTTCTCTATTGTACATGCAATTTATCCAAGACTTTAAACCCTAGATCTAGCATACAATTAATCAAATTAACTTATGAATGGGATTTAGATCTTACCTTGATTGTTATGTAGCAATAACAATCTCAAATCCTCCTTGTAATGACTTTAGAAAGCTTAGAGTCACAAATGCCACTCCTCTAATGGTTCACAAACACCAAGAGCAAGAGGATGAAGAATGAGGAGACGGAAGGCTGCCCAAAACGTGTGAAAACCCTAAGGAATAAGTTCACAACGTTTTTGAGTCTCAAGGGTCCTTTAAATAGTGAGGCTATTAGGGTTATCTAACAAGGAAACCCTAATTTGGATGCTTAAGCCCTAAGCAACCCATGGACTACTTCCTTAGAGGCCTAGGACGATTTCTAATGGGTTTCCCCATAGAATTCATCCACCCCTCTAATATGGAGTCCATTAGCCCAATATTCAACTATTACACAATTGACAGTTCAAGTCCCTTAAGTTTAATTAATGTCTTTTAGCTACAAAATTAATTCTTATTAATTCTTGACTAATATTAATTAAACAATATGATTTCTCCTTTAATATATTATTCTCAAAATATATTAATAAATCATAATTAATCCTCTATCTCCATAATTCATCCTATCAAGTTGCTTTGGTGAAGGCAACCTAAATGGACCATGCACCATCGGGTCAAGTACATACCAAAATAGTTACGGACTTAGACACTAATCCAACAAAAACCCCATGTTCCATGGTGATAGAAACCCGCGATGGACATACCAACTCATTAAGGTACTCACCAAAATCCCTACTGAAAGATCAAGATACAAAGAACCGACTCGAGCCCGAGTCAAATAACATTAGAGAAGGCAAGGAGTTCACTAAGAATGTAGCTATTAGAAACATAAACATAAGCATGCCATTAAATAATTGACTGAACAATAAATAGAAACATACCTATCACGACATTTGGCGCTGCCCTAGCCTCCTCTACCGTAAGCTGAAAAGCGTGACCGCGAGCCCGTCGGGGCTTCGCCCAGCCCTGACTCCTATCCGTGATCCTCAAAGTAGCTTGCACTGGAGCCTGCACTGGTATGACTCGTGCCCGAGTCAAATAACACTAGAGAAGGCAAGGAGTTCACTAAGAATGTAGCTATTAGAAACATAAACATAAGCATACCATTAAATAATCGACCGAACAATAAATAGAAACATACCTATCTCGACGTCTGGCGCAGCCCTAGCCTCTTCTGTCGTGAGCTGAAAAGTGCGACCGCGAGCTCGTCGAGGCTCCGACCAGCCCTGACTCCCATCTGTGATCCTCAAAGTACCTGGCACTGGAGCCCGCACTGGTATCGCAGCAAGCAATGGACATTGGGCCTTTACATGGCCCACCTGATCACAATGATAGAAAATCGTAGTGCTGGATACGAGAGCCTGCTGTCGGCAGTCCTTCATAGTGTGGCCCTACTGGCTACATTTTTGGCATCCAGATGAAGATCAGCAAACACCATCATGAACCTTTCTACACTTCCCACAAGTACGACCCCTCTAACTCCCAGACCTAACATCAGTGGCCTTGAACTGCTTTGGCATAGGCTGCGACTGCACCAGGGCCTGCCTCTACTCTCTCACTTGGAGATCCATCTTAATCTCACGTCTCCTAGCGGCCTCCTGCAACTCCACCAACGATCTATAGTGATATGTAGACACAAGTTGATGAATGTCCGTCTTGAGTATGCTCAAGTACTGGGTCATCTGAGCTTTCTCAGAAGCAGCAAACTAAGGGTAAAACATAACTCTCTCTTTAAACATCTTGATGATCTCTGTTACCAACTCGGTCCCTTGTCTCAAATACAAGTATTCCTGATATAGTCACCAACCTCCACCAATCCTTTACTCCAGACCTAAGAAGGTTCAGAGCGAACTTGACCTTCTTCTCACTTGGGAAAGAGTATGTAAAGAAACATCCCTCAACATCTAACTACCTCCTTATTGCAATGATCATATCTTGAACCCCGTCAAACACTATAGGATTTGTATTGTCGAAGTCCCGATACTGAAAATCCCTCCCTGTGCCAATCCCAGCAGAAGCAGTCTTAGAAAGTGCATTGTATCGGTCATCAAAGAAGTCCATCATAGCGGTCTTAATAGACCCAAACAACTTTGGTATCTGATCCCAAATGATAGAAACAACCTCCTCCTAAATGATCTCCCTAACCTAATCCTCAGTCAATGCTAGCCTACCGTGGCCACCCACTCCTGACGCTGATCTGGATCCTGTCTCGAATCACCTCGTAACCACCATACTAAAAATAAACCAGGGAGATATCATATAAAATGCATACAATACCACGGGAACCAATCAACAACAAACCTAGGGGTTGTGACTTCCATGTTACGCATACGAGTCCTGTGCTTCTAGTAGTATGGGAAAATACTACCTTCCGCACCTACACACACACACTAGAATACACATACATCCCATCCTCATAACACAACGCGAGACCAACATTCCCAACTGACCGACAGACCCCAGATATCTCATCCATGAAACTTCCACCAACTTCGTAGCACTCATGTATGCTAATCATACATCACACTCGATCCTGTAGATAGTCGAATACTTGATCTTACCATAAGCCCATAACCAAACAAGGAACAAGAAATAAGGTCAAATCAAAAATTCTCAGGCTATAAAATATTAGTTACATATAATTTTGATGCATAAACTAGGAACTACAGCAATGTTGTTAATTCTATATAAGAAAGGAACCTTAGGCTACTAGTTATCATATAATTAGAAAATTATATCATGCAATTCCTAAAGATCCCTAGCCTAGTACTAGCATGCTATTCTAAAATGTCACAATATCAAATAACAATATGGTAATTTGGGGTCTACTTACTAGCTCCGGCTGATCATACACATCACATCCTCTCTTGATTATTCTTTGGAAAAAAAATTGACAAATCATTTTTAAAACTTTTGCAGTTCCTCAGTTCTAGACTGGACTCACATGTGTCTTCCTCCAATTCACTCAAACCAAGGCTCTGATACCAACTTGTAACATCCATAAAAATCACAAGAGATTTTAACTTTAAAATTTAACAAACCATAGTAAAAATGTTTACAAATTCTTTGTTTCCAAACTTTTATCAACATTGGAGTATCCCAAAATCACAAAGCCATAAAACAAAGGATGTGTATGGTTACACATTCGCCTTCACGCGATCGTCAAAAGTACCTGAAACAATAAATTAAAACCGTAAGCCAAAGCTTAGTGATTTCCCCTAAAGTACCACCACACAACATATTACCAAACGGATAACATGTCCACAACCTAACGGCTTAGATTATCCTTGGCCCACAACCTTCTAGTTGGATTGCCCAATATATAATGGGTCCACAACCTAACGGGTTGGATTACCCCCGACCCATAACCTTTAGGTTGGAATGCCCCGGCCTACAACCTTACGGTTGGAATGCCCTGATCTGTTGACTTACAGCACAAAGCAGTATAGTCACAACCTGACATACCATATCGAAATGCATATAACAAATAACATATATCTAATGAGAAATACTCATATATTCACATAACAAACTGTCAGGCATAACTACGTATATCACTACTTGCTAACATCCTATATACCAGGATATCAAAATAACAACTCTCTATCATATAATCACATACTATCATATCAAAGGATATCCAATCCAAATGGGCCTGCCTTGGAGCCTTTAACCTCTAAGTATAGTAAGTAAATCTCACCTCTGAATCTGATCAGTAGTTGATGAAGTCCCGACTTTGAATCTCAACTCTAACTGTCACCTATTTAACCAAATGATCAATTCTCAAACACAATACAAAATTCCCAAAATACCCTTAGGTCAACATTGGTCAAAATCAAGAAGTCAATTGAGCCAACCCAGCCAAGTTGACATAGTGCGCATATGTGGGGCGTACTCTGAAGGTATACGGGGCGTACTCCGAAGGTATACGGGGCGTACTTACGTTGACTGGAAAAGGGAAAGCTGACCACATACGTGCTATATATTCTAGGTGACACAGGGAGTACGTCCAGATTTCTCAATCCTCAATTAGGAGCTTAATGTCTTAAGCTCTCACATCCAACTTTCAGATCCAAGGCCAAAATACCACTAAGAGTCATAAAGTTTCCAACTTTATAACTTTGCATGTCCATTAAGTGATTAATGCATAAAAACTCAACATTTTAATGCCTTAAGACCTTCCATATCAATCATGGAGCAAAACTAAGAATCAAGACTACATTTTTATGGCTTAAGACTCTTCTTTAAGATAGAGGTACGCATGGCGTAACTCATTTAAATGGACACGAGAACTTTTGGTAGTATACTCAGCATACCTTAGGTACGAGAGGCAAACCCTACTCCCATCGTGTGTGTTTTTTAGCTTGAAAGAGTGTGTTCTTGTGCTAGTGAAGGAGGAAGAAGGTGGTAAACTAGCTTAGAAGTTCAAGGCATGTTAGATCTAGAATTATCTCACCCTCAAGAATTCCTAAAAGGTATAAACATTTGAGCATGATGATTATTTGCTAAGATCTTCCTAGTTCTAGGGTTTGTGTACATTTTTAGTCCTATAGTCTTGGTCAAGTGGAGTATGAGCTACTCCAGGTCCTTTAGGTGTAGTTGTCTATAGTTTTGAGCTTATGGATTCATAAAAATGAGAGTTTGGTCACACTCATTAAGCCATACATGAGTTTTGGAGCCTTGGATGAATTTTAGACTTGGGATTCGAATTTTTACCCTTTTGTACGCATGAAAATGCATAAAGTCAGAGACTTTGAGACGTCCCTTTTTGCCTAGATCTGAAGATTGATGTGTTGGCTTTCTGCATTAAGGATATGAAAAGAGGTTTTGGATTCAAAACTACTATGTTGGGCATACTTGGTGATACGTTACGCTTACTAGATTGGACCCCTGTAATCAAGAAAGACCACACTACACCAAATTAGTGACTAAGTATGTAGGATGGAATCAGCCTGTATTGACCTTTTTGAATTTTTGACTTTAACCGTTGACCAGGAATTTGACCCACTTTAACCTAAGGGAATTTGGGTATTTTAAATAGTATTTTAAGATTAGGTCCCTGTTTATTGTAATAGGTTACATGTTAGACTGGTAGATCTATATGATTACCTAAACTTGTTTTTTATTGATATTTATTGTATATGTGAACATGTTATGGTTTATTGGGTTGAGGCGGTCATGCTTTGTGTTGAAATCCAAGATATTTGGGGAGTTCTGAATAGACTGTAGTCCCCATGAGGTGGTCCAGTCAAGGCGAAGGCCCTTAGAGTGGTCTAGATAGGTTGTAGGCCCTGCAAGGCGGTCTACTCATGTTGAATTCTAATATATACACGATGTTATCTTTTGGTTGTGTGTGGTACTTTAGAGAAACTCACTATGGTTGGATTACAGTTTGATGATTATGATTTTAGGTACTTCAGAGGACAGAGGTAAGGCAAAGGCTTGATCATGTACATCATCTTGGATTTTTGAGATTTTGATTTTGGGATACTCTGATTCATGTTTATGAAATTTGGAAACTATGTTTTGTAAACATTTAGGGTCTTAGATTGGTTTTAAAAATTTAAAATCTTACCTTGATTTTTGGGACGTTACAAGTTGGTATCAAATCCCTGGTTTGATAGAATTGGATGAACATTCATGTGAGTCCAGACTCAAACTAAGGATCTGTGAAGGTTTTCAAATAAAAATTATTTTCAAAAGTAAAATAGGAAGGGTGGGATGTGTACAATCGTCCAGCGAAAGGAAGTATTCCTCAAGATACCCACACTGTTATTTGCTTATGATGATTATGATTGAATTGCATGCTAGTTTGTAGGCTATGGATCCTCAGGAATTGCATGGTAGAATTATCTGATGGGTGATGCCTCATAGCCTAGGAGAATCTCTTATATGCTAGATTGAATTAACGTCATTATTGTAGTTGCTTAGTGTGTGCATCATAGTTATACATAACTAATATTATTTAGCCTGAGAATGTTTGGTTTAGCCTTATTTCTTATTCCTTGTCTGCTAGTAGGCTTAGATAGAATCAAGTATTCAATTGACTAAGGAATCTAGCGTTATGTATGATTAGCATGCACGAACAACTATAGATTTAGTGGAAGTTTCATAAGTGAGTGAGGTTATGGTAGGCCAACTTGAGGACTGGTTAGCTACTCACGAGAGAGTGAGTATAGTATGCATATCCTAGTTGTTGATATTTTTAATCGGTTGGTCCATGACGACCCCTTGAGACAAATACAGGTAGGCGTAAAAGGTAGTATGGGCCCGTACTATTAAAAGTACAGGACCCATATGCCTAGCAAGGAAGTCATCAACCCCGAGGGTGTAGTCTTTTTGTTATGATTGTAATAGTATGAATTATGGAATTTCTGATATATATATATTTTGGTTCATTTTTCAGTATGATGTACACGAGAGGTTCTGGATCAGGAGCTAGCAGCTTGTAGAGGCAGTTTTGACGGATGATAATATTTGTCAGTTGATTGCCAATGAGGTAACTATGGTTGTTCAGGGTTCTATCTATGAGGTTTTTAGATCTATCATGACCATCAAGATTGATTTTTTTTGATGAGTGGTATGCTATTCTATCTAAGGTTGCTATTGTCGCTATTATTGTTCTTGCTATTGTGAGGGTTCAAGGTAGAGGTTCATTCCAATACCAGGATTTCAGCAATACAAAGTTTAGAGTTCAACTAGATCAAGGACCTGATCATATCCATGAGATGGATTTCTAACATGGAGTGTTTTTTCTTCTCCTTTTCCTATCCGAAGTAATGGAAAGCTTGGTGCACCCAGAACCTTCGTTGACTAGGCGCGAAGGACTGGCCGAACCTGGTGACCGGTTCCTATACTCCTAAGCAGAAGATTGTTATTACTTGGGAGCAGTTCTCGAATATGTTTGGCATGAAGTAAGTTTCCCAGGTGGAAAGAGAGAGGTTGGCTTAGGTGTAACACTCGGAAAACAGAAGGCCAAATGAGGAAAGAAAATCCCCAAACAAGAAGGCAACTTTTCGAATTGAAGGGTGAGAACTTGATGAGTAGGAATGTTGTCACGTGTGCTTTTGGAATATCAAATCGACGAGTTGGAGGGGACCAACTCGACAAGTTGGACTGGGTTTGAGAAACCATAAATCTTGGATTTTACACCCTATTTATACATTCTAAACTCTAGGGTTTCCAGTCTCTATTGTCCAAACCCTGATTCAAGAAACCCTAATGCTAGTTTGAGTGTTGTGACCCATCCTTGAGAGAATTTTGGTGTCTTTTGAAGATTGTGAAGGAAGGAAAAGCTTGGGGATTCAAGAAGAAGCTAGTAGATCTAGAGACTCCATTTCATTCTGATCACTTTTTGGTAATCAAGTCTCAAACTTGCTTAGTAGCTTCTTAGATCTCTTTATTAACATTTTATTGAGTTTTTTGGTCCAACAAGCATCATCTTTGGGATATGGACGTCCCAAGTTAGTACACCATCATATCTGGAACCATGGAGGGCTTTCATGGAATAAAGGTGCAAACTTTATGGCCATTGAAGCCTAATGCAAGCTATAGGGTGACATTTTGGCCTTTTAAGCTCCAAAAGGCCATGCATGGAGAGAAAGGTAGAATCTTTATGCCTTTATGTAGTGTCTAGGGTCCAGATCTCAGTTTATATGTTTTATATTGGAGGGTTGATGGCTTGTGGACCAACATCTAGGTCCTAAAGAGTTAGGGTTTGAGCTAAACCCCTTAAGTAAGAGTATTAACGGGTAAAGTTGGAATCTTTACCCTCAAAAGGAAATTGTCAATATCAATGTGAAGTAGGAAGCTTGGATCAGAAGAGTAGGGGCTTAATCCTTTAAGATGGCCCAAAGAGACTAAGGAACTCGTCGAGTCAATAGAGGAACTCGACGAGTTGAGTCAATTTGTCCCGATTCTATACCAGATAGAACTCGACGAATCCGAGGAGGGACTCGATGAGTTGACTCGCATTATCACGACTATGAGTAGAAAGATAACTCGATGAGTTAGGGGGATGACTCGACGAGTTGGATCGCGATTTCAGGATTCCTGATTTATAGAAGTCGGCGAGTTGATGGGTTAACTCATCGAGTTGAGTCAACCCAGATGGTTGACTTTGACCATAATGTTGACTTTGACCAAGGGTAAAGTGGTCATTTTACCCTAAGAAGGATTATTGGATTTTGATTAAGTATTATGTTGGTAATGACAGCTCGGGGAGTCGTCGGAGCAGCCGTTAGAGATTTCTCATCATGAGATTTTGCATTCAGCTTTGAAAGGTGAGTTTTCACTTGTAGGAACGGGTCGAAGCCACCAATACTGACCCGTTTATGTATATGAGTATGTTCCGGACTACAGTCCGCTATGGGGGAAAGCCTGAGGAATGTTTGTATGCTTCTGGTCTTTGGTCCGATGTCAGGCAAGGCCCGACGAATGTTTATATAGATGTTTTCCAAACTACGGTTTGATGTCGAGTGTTACCCAATGAAAGAATGCATGTTTAGTTATACTTGTTGTCTTTGTGTACTTGTATGTGCCTGGTAGGAAGGTGAGTGTGGGTGGGGTCTCGTATCTCATCACTAGATGAGAATGGACGGGATTCCATATCTCATCATAGTAGAGTAGGAACGGGGCCCATGATAAGAGAGGCCTCCGGACTAGAAAATATAGAACTGTGTATGATTCATTATGTGCTAGCATGATTATATGTTATTGTCTCTATGTGTTTAGCGGGCAGGGCCCAAAGACAGGTGGGGGATGGAAGAAACATATATACATACCGAGTGGGCTCGATTCCATGTGGCGCCTAATGCCGGACACTGTCTGATGCCAGGCGGGGACCAAGAAGGAGCGGGGGCCCATTCTATGTGATTATGTGTATAGTATGTGGTATCTTGGGGATACTCACTAAGATTCATGCTTATCGTTTTCAATTTTCATTTCTGGTACTTCTGCTAGTAAGGGGAAGAGCTCGGGATGACTGCATTGCACATACCACAGTGTTTAGCCTCAGATGATTTACTCTGATATTTTGACATGTGATTTTGAAACAATGTTTTGATATGATGTTTTGAGATATTATCACTTATCTTTTGTGAGATTATTTGGATTACTGTGGTTTAATTTATAAATTAAAATGAAAATTTTGGACTGTATTTTTGGGATGTTTCATTAGTCGTATCTGGCATTGAGGCAGATAATCGAGTCGGTGACCAGGATCACCAAGATGTTTACTAAGAGAGCTCTTTCCTATCTTGAGTATTCTACATCAGAGCATGCCCAGATGTTACGGTAGTTGAGCATGCTCAAGATTGAGATTCAACAGTTTATGTCTACTCAGCATTACATTACCCTCACCGAGCTTCAGGATGTCGCGCGGAGATAGGAGATTAAGATTGAGACCCAAACGAGGAAGGAGCGGCAGGCTCCGGTTCAGCCACTACCTATAGAAAAGCGGATCAAGACTGTCGTTTTGTGACTAGGAGGACAGAGGGTCCGCACTTATCACAAGTGCAGGAAGGTGCATGACGGTGTTTTTTGATCAGCTTCTGGGTGCTACAAATGTAGCAAGGAGGGATACTTTGCAAGGGACTGTCATCAGCATGCCCTAGTACCAAGTTCCAGGATTTCTTACCATTGTGATCAGGTGGGCCACATGGAGGCCTAATGTCCTTTTCTTGCACTCGGTCCGGTACAGGTACTAGCCTGACTACTTTGAGGATTACATATGGACGATAGGGGATAGTTGAGGCCCTGAAGGCTAGGGTTCATGCTTTTCAGCTCACAGTAGAGGAGGCCATGGCGGCGTCTAACATCGTTACTAGTATGTTCTTATTTATTATTTTTTTAAGTTATATTATTTTATGCTTATGATTGTAATTCTACTACGTACCTTTTTAGTGAATCCTTGCCTGCTCTTAAGCTTTTTGACTCGGGTATGAGTCGGTCTTTTTTGTCTTCGTCCGTTAGTAGGAGCTTAGATATGTCTCTTGGAGAGTTGGAATGTTTTTTGTGAGTCATTCGCCAACGAACATCGTGTTTATGCATTGAGCATTTGTCAGGATTGTACCTTCGAGATATTTAACATGTCTTACCCATTAAATTTGATCCTTATCCCTATGGGGGATGTGTGTGTGTGACAGGAGGGATGGACTGGTTGAGCATATTTGGTGCTATGATTGACTATGAGGGTATGCGGGTAGTATTTGGAACCCCAAGTGGAGGAGAACTCATTATTTATGGCTAGGGTACCAGAGTTGGTTCAACTTTTTTTCAACTATTAGGGCTCGGTAATATCTTTAGCACGGATGTTTGGGTTATGTCGCTTATGTGATTGACACTTGGGTGGAGAAGGGGGTTTAGTTTCGTATGTGCATATAGTTAGAGAGTTCCTATATGTGTTCCCAGAAGATTTACTCGGTGTGCCTTCTCTGAGTCAAGTTAAGTTCATAATTGACTTGACTCCTGGCGTAGCCCTGATTGCTAACCTGTCATATCACTTTGCACCGCCCAAGATGCAAGATTTGTGCTCTCAACTTCAGGAGTTGTTAGGCAAGCAGTTTATTAAACCGAGCAGTTCACCCTAGGGAGCCACGATCATTTTGTGAAGAAGGATGCTTCATAACTGATGTGTATTGATTATTGAGAGCTGAACAAGTTGACGGTGAAGAACCATTATCCACTTCCAAAGATTGATGATCTCTTCGATCAGCTTTAAGGAGCATCTTGGTTTTCCAAATCAATTTGGTGTTAGAGTATCACCATATGAGGGTTAGAGAGGAGGATGTGGAGAAGAATGTTTCCAAACTTGTTATGGTCATTAAGAGTTTGTTGTGATTTCGTTTGGGCTCACCAATGCACCGCCAACATTCTATGGATTTGATGAATCGATTATGATGGATGATGCTCAATTGTTCGGTCATTGTTTTTATTGATGATATCTTGATCTATTCTAAGACCAGGTTGCTACATGAGGAGCATCTTCGAGAGCTGATGGGAGTTTTGAGGAGGTATAGGCTTTATCCCATTTTCACGAAGTGTGAGATTGGTTATGAGAGGTCCAATTCTTGGGATAGTTGGTTAACTAGAATGGGATTCTGGTCCACCTCGCAAAGATTGAAGCAGTTATGCAGTGGAAGGTCCCAAAGTCCCCTTTGGAGATCAGGAGTTTTCTTGGTTTACCAGGGTATTACCAGATATTTATTTAGGATTTCTCCAAGGATGTTCTAGCTTTCAATCATCTAATCAGGAAGGGCGTGGATTTATGTTGGGGCCCTGAGCAGCAGGCAGCGTTCGAGACACTAAGACAAAAATTATGTGAGGTGCTGATATTGACTCTTCCAGAAGTCATGGGGGACTTTTTGTATATTATAGAGTAAATTACTGAAGTTGTCCCTGTGGTTTGGTCAAAATTGCACGTTTGGTCCCTAACTTTTTTTTTTGCACTCGGATCGTCCCTATGATTTGATTTTGTTGCGTTTTTCGTCACTATGGGTTGATTTTGTTGCATTTTTTGTCCCTTACATACATAAAGTTAGGGACCAAACATGCAATTTTTACCTAACCATAGGGACGAAAAACGCAACAAAATCAAACCATAGGGACGATCCGAGTGCATAAAAAACTTAGGGACCAAACGTGCAATTTTGACCAAACCACAAGGACGATTTCAGTAATTTACTCTATATTATAATGCATGTATCACATGTTTGGGTGTAGTACTCATGCAGAGAAAGATGTTTATTGTGTATGCTTCTAGGCAACTGAAGTTACATGAGGTTTGGTATGCAGTGCATGATACGGAGTTGGGGGCGGTGGTGTTTGCCCTCGAGATTAGGCGGCATTACCTTTATGGGGTTCGGTGTACCATCTATTCGGATCATAAGAGTTTGTGATATCACATGGATCATCCAAATCTGAATATGATATAGCGTAGAAGGCTTGACATGGTCAAGGATTATGACTGCAAGATTTTGTATCATACCGGGAAAGAGAATGTGGCCATTGATGCTTTGAGGCACAAGTTGGCCAGTACTTTTGTTGGGGGCTTATGTATGAGAATTTCTATCAATTCTTCACTTCTAGATTTGATCAAGTAGGCTCAGGCTGAGGGAGTCAAGAAGGAAAATTGGAAGCAGGAGAGAATCAGGGGTGATATTGACAGGTTTTCTACTTATAGTCACAAATCATTGATTGTGTGTGGTTGGGTTTGGGTAGTAGATTGTGGTGGGGTCAGGCAGATTATGATGGAGAAGGCACATAAGTCCAGATTTTCGATACACCTTAGAGCCACAAAGATGTACCAGGATTTGAGACTTAGTTATTGGTGGTCATGCATTGTGACAACCGTCAATTTTTGGCCAAGTCAAAGCCAACTAGAGTCAACAAGTCAAACCGGTCAACTCATCTAACCCTTGTATGTTAGGTTTCCGTTATGATTCTTATTGTACTACTCGCAATCTTAAAATAAAGTATAACTTACAGTTTTCACGCGTTCGAAAATTCTAAACCCTAATTAGGGTAAGTGATGAGTCTACTCGATAAAACATTATTCCATATCCCTCAAGAGCGTATAACATTCATAACAAGGCTTAACAGAGTGTAAGAACCTTGCGTTGCGAAGCCAAACACTCAAAAAGGTCACAAAAGAAGTCTCTCCAAATCTCTTTCACTCTAACTCTCCCAAATCTCTCTCTGTATGAGAAATTTGTCCAAGAATGTCAAATCTCTACCAAATCTCTCCAAGTATGTGAAATCTCTCCCAAATCTCTCTCTGTATGAGAAATCTCTCCAAGAATATCAAATCTCTCCCAAATCTCTCCAAGTATGTGAAATTTATCCAAATATCTCTCTGAATGAGAAATCTCTCCAAGTATGTGAAATCTCTCCCAAATCTCTCTTAGTATGCCAAATATCTCCAAGTATGACAAATCTCTCCCAAACCTCTCTCAAAATCTCTCTCAACTTTTTATAATCACTCGGGGCATCCCGACCCTCAATTTTGGCGGAAACGGCTCAAAAACGGAAGTCTACGTGAAAAACGGACTTAAGGAGCCGAAACTCCTCATTGGAGCCAAAACTCCTCTTAGGAACCGAAACCCCTCTCAAGGAACCGAAACCTCTTAGGAGCCGAACCTCATAAGAACCGAACCTACCTTAAGGAACCGAAACCCTAAGAAGCCTCCTGGACCGAACTTCACTTTCGCTTCTGACAAGAATGACCCTCGGTTCTGACAAGAATGTAGCCTTTGGTCCTTTCTGATGAGCAGCCTGCGAGACCCTTCGGTTCCCATGCACAGCCGAGTCTCACCTTCGGTTCTAGGCTTCTAAGGAGCCAAACCTTCGCACCTTCGGTCCTAGACTTCGGATTTCAACAGTTTCTACCCGGTTTTCAATATTTTTAGCATTTTAGGCCCATTTTTCATCATTTTAACGCGAGATTTTCACCCAAAACTTTATTTTAACATATAAGGCCCCATATTTATTAATTAATCACGTTTTTGGGGATAAATATTATCCAAGAAGAGTGGGTGAAGTACAAGAGGTGGAGTGTTGACTTTTCTTTAGTTCATGACACAAGCAACCACCCACACCTATTCCATGACCAGCCATACCCCTTCTACCATACCTAGGTCATGTCAAAGTACTTTATCATGATTTCCAGCCATTTCCCACGTTCTTAGAGATGGAACATCCATCCTCTCTCCTCACACATCATTCATTCTCTCATTTTCCACCAAAAGATCAAACACTTTTCTCTCAACTCTTCTCTCTTAATTTTGAGATTTCCAAGGCTTTCCTTCTCCATTTGGTAAGTATCTTCATAATTCCCATGATTGTTTCACATCCACCTACTCAAATCATTGATTTCTTACACAAACTCCATCATCTTTGTGTTAGATCTTCGAACCTTCAAGACACCTTCTTAGTGTTCTTGAGTGGAACACTACCTTTCTCCACCATCCATCTACTGAAATCATATAAGGTGAGTTCATACCCCGATCCTTTCATGTTTTCTCAAGCTTTAGGGCGGGGGGGGGGGGGGGGGGGGGGGAATACAAGTTAAATCACTAGAAACATAACTAAATTCTTCTAACAGCTTTCATCATAAAAGTTTCACCCCATTCACGGACTGTTTTGGGCAACTTAAACATTTTGTAGTTCAAGTTTCAGGCGAATGTAGTTCAAGTTTTTAGCTTTAAAATGACTACTTTCACATCTCCATAAGATTTTTCTACAATTTATGGTGATTTTTACAAAACTGTCTATCATTTCAAACATCAATCCGGACTAGTCTGTGATTATGGACTTGTTCACAAAAGTTAGAGGTCACTAAAAATCATGGGAAAATTTATAAACAAACTTGACACATTTTATAAACTCTCAAGATTTAAGGATTCAGATTTCGACCTTTGATGATTTTTCTATAAATTTTCTAAAAACAGGAATAGAAATGTTATATTTAGAAAATACTCTCAATTTCGTTTACACCTTGTAACTTGTTGAGCACGGTGTGTATCGTTACGTGATTATACATTATTACATTATATGTCATTTTTTCTTGGTATAAAAACGTTCATCAGAAAACAAATGGATTTTTACTATAATAAGTATGGTGAAATGATAAATTGTCTTAAACAATGTTCACGTCCATCACCCACAAACATTCGGTAAACTATGACAAGTAAAGTACTAATCGATATACATGTGGTTGATATTACATATTATTTACCTTAGCTTGAAAGTAGGAATCTTAGACAAGGGGTTACTACCAATACAAATAATTATGCTTAGTTATGATAAGTATAAGTAAGTCTATTATGCACCACAAGTAAGTATGCTAGACTATGATAGATATAGTTAGGTTGCATATACATTACAAACATTATGATAAACTATAATAGGTATAATTTATGATACATTTACAGTTTTAGCTCATTAAAAGAGGTTTTCATTACATACAAATGGGGTACGGATACAAGGTACCGGGTTTTCACGTTAAGCGAGGTGCGGCCATACAGTACCAGGTTATACATTAAGCGAGGTACGGCCATACAGTACCAGGTTATACATTAAGCAAGGTGCGACCATATGGTACCAGGTTATACATTAAGCGAGGTGCGGCCATACGGTACCAGGTTATACATTAAGCGAGGTGCGGCCATACGGTACCAGGTCATACATTAAGCGAGGTGCGGCCATATAATACCGGGTTTATACAAAAAGGGGTACATTACAAAGTATCGGTTAATCTTAGTATAATTATAGTGACCCACATAGGGAGTTAGCAAAACTTAAAGTATACAGGATTTTATAAATCAAAAACTGTTTTTAATTTGACCTAAAACCACTTTTAATAACAATTGGTCTGGATTTTACTTGTACACTTTCGGTCTTGGTATTTGAGATCACATAACACAAAACTCACACGCACATCCAGTCTTGGGTTTTAAGACTACTTATCATTTTTATAAGGAAAATATTGGATTTTCTTGGTAACATACAACTCATTACAAAGATCGGCTTTTAAACTCTTACTTTCAAAAACTTATGAACTCACCAACTTAATTGTTGACACTTTTTCAAAACTACTTGTATTCTCAAGAATTCAGTGAAACAGGAAATCAACAGCGTTTTGAGGATGGGACGATAAATCGTCAAACAGTTCATTTTGTCATCATAATGTAATTGATTTGAATCATGTAAACATATGCTTTGGTGTAACTTTTTCAATTATATTTATGATTGGTTGTATTTACTTTGAGCACTATCATACTTGTTGTTGTGATACTATACATGAAGTCCGCCACCCCCGGACGTTTCCGCCATCCTTGGTTTGGGGGTGTGACAGATTGGTATCAAAGCACGGTTTATAGTGAATTAAGTATATCAAACCGCATAAGATATACAAACTATAAACACATTTGGGAAGTCTCTGATTTTAAAAACGTTTTAATGGGGTATACTTTTAGAAAATAAACAGTTTTCTTGTTTAAAGTATTTATACCTGCATTCATACTAACCTACGTGTCACAATGACCAGAACAAAATTATTACGATTGTTGAATATCACAGGTAAGCTCGGGGATGTATGGTCAGTCTTGGGAGTGGCATAGTCTGATCAACTATGCTGGTCCGAGGAGTGATTAGCACATGCCCAAGAATGGTTGTGATATGGCGACAAGTCTAAAAACTTACCAACACTACCACAATGAGAACATGAGAATAGAATACGAGTTTAAAATACTATGGGAGTATTTTGTGTTACTATAAGTACTTACATGAGAACTAAACAGGTCTCTATCAAGTAGGTCAATAGTTGTTAAGTGGATACGCTAAGGTTATATGAAATTTAGGCGTTATAGACTCAGAATCTGTGACCGTTGCTTTACTTCCGGTTCTCGTTTGATTGTGGATTTGGAGTTAGAGTCACTTATTAGAAGAACTATCCTTCCTTGATTTCATATAATTGGTATACACTACACAAGTATTGACATAATTGATAAAGATCATCTAATAATTATCTAGATAGTTCGTCCAATAATTATCTTGTTACTCCTATTCTTGCACGTATGACATAGCAAGATCCTACTTACCAGACGACCCCTACTTTCCCATCTAGAGAAATGGTGGATGGTTATGAGAAGAATTAGAAGCGGAACCGGAGGTAATCAACCCTCAATGCATAGCCATGGTTCCCGCGAACCGTTTCGACTGCATCGAGCCTGTGCCCCGTTGGGCAACCGTGATCGAGGGTTGAAGTCGACAACAATGACAACAATCCCTATGTGGAGACAAACGAGGGTGCTATGACCTCAGCCACGGGGGACCGACTGACAAAGCCTTCCCGGCGAAGACCCGACAGATCACGAACATTGGATATTAAAACAGGGAAACTGCAAACCGAGTTCAAAAACTGCGCGCTACTATGGACCCCACTATCACACATACCCTAGACTCGGAAGGAGACTACTATTTCAGAGGCCAACTCTCTTTTTAGGACCTTATAGCCGCTCTGGCAGAAGTAAGAGAGCAACAGGGTAGACACACGGCATTCAAATAGGGGATGATTGCAGCCAGACATCGATTTGCAAAGCTTCAAGGTGCATCGATTTTGCCTTAGGCATCACAAGGGAAGGATCGTCGTGAGTGAGTTCATACCGCTCACAAGACCTTGTAAATTAAGCTCATGAGCATGTGTTGGTGCTACTCTATTCTAGGTATAGGCATGACACTGAGATTTAAGCGGTCATACTAACCGAGAGATCTAGTTACTATCAAAAACTTTTCCTTGCATGGATGTGTGGTAAACCTACGTCCAAGTAAAAATTTTCACTGAAACCATAATTACTAGGATGATATTAACAAGATGGGCTTTGGACATACCTAACAGACTCGAAGGTCTATTTAGTCTTAATTATATAACTAAGCATACATCACTGGGTCATAATAGGGACCTAGCTTGGGTCAAATTACAAGGTTTCACTTGGATACAGAACTACTAAAACACATGAGGTTACCATATAAAGACTCTCGTTATGAGTTGTTTACAGAACACCCTTAACAACCGAAATACGTTAAAAATTGAACTAAGATCGATAAACTTAGCTAGAAAACTCGCGACGTATAGCCATTCTAAAGACTAGTTACCGTCTCTCCCCTTAAACCTTATGAATGAGGGGATGCTTTCTTCGTAGACCTATAGGGTGCGATCATACGAGCACTAATGCACGGGATCCCATCAAAACTCCTCAGCTAAGTATGCTTGGACAAACATGATTCTAAGATAAGTAAAGTGTAATGTCTGTACGAAACCTACTTCTACCCACTTCCATACTCCATCTCAGGAACGTTAACAGAAACACTAAGAATAATACAGTAATGTACAAAAATTTATGTATGTGAATATAAATCGTAAGCCCTATTTAATGAAACCCTAATTTCCCGGTCCTAAGCCCTATTTAAAGGACCTTATCGCTCTTCATTGCGGCTACCTTGATCTTGAGAGCACCAAAGCAGCTGAGGGTTCTTGTGAGTGAGATAAGAGGCCATTGTTCACCAAATTTGTGTGTTTTTGCAAGAAAGGAGGTGGAAAGTAAAGCTAGAAGAGTTGGGGAGCTTGGATCTTCTTTACTATCATCAGAGGAGGCTTCTTGAGGTATCATTCAAAGCTTATTTCCGTATTTTTGTTGATATAGTCAAATCTAGGGTTTCTTCATGCTTTATTTGCTTTGTATTTGAAGTGTGAGAGGTCCCATGGGGATATGGTGCTTAGATCTGGACCTTAGTAGGTCCATAGAGTCCCTAATGTCATGCTTTATGTCCTTCCTTTTGGATTGGAGGCTAGGGTTGCCATTTTAGAGGTCATTTCTCAAAAAAGAGCCTTGTAGGTGTTGTATGGTAACCAAGACATGAACTTTACGTGATGAATGAGCTTAGGAGGGCTAGATCTATGAGTGGATGGAGTGGATCTGACCTCAGAAGCTAGTTTGAGTTGATGCATGGCATGGACTCGCCGAGTCTGAAGAACAGACTCGGCGAATAGCATGAAGATTGTCCTTAACCACTCAGCGAGTGGTCCTGCCGAGTTATGGGTTGACTCAGTGAGTCAGGGAGAGTTAGAGAGGGTTGACAGATGGACTGAGTCGAGCTGGAACTCGCCGAGTTGTGCTTGAGACTCGGCGAGTTGAGTCGTGGTGGCCCTGCGATTCATGCCAGGTGGAACTCGTCGAGTCAGGGGAGTACTCGACATGTCAAAAGAGAATCCTAGAGAGTTGGAGAATATGTATAGACTCGCCGAGTCGCCCTAGTGCACTCGTCGAGTCCGGTCAAAATTGACCGTTGACCAGAGTTGACCAGTGTTGACTTGATAGGGGTAGTCAACCTTAGTGGTAAAACTGTTAATTAGAGATGTATGATGTTATAGGATGATTATAGCTCGGAGGATCGAGCACTAGTGATTTCCAGGATTCGCGGGTTATCAAGATATATGAGGTGAGTCTTCTCACTGTACTTTACATTGAGTAGGTAATCAGAGTTACGTGACAGAGTATGTGTATGTTATGTGTTGTACTGCATGATGTCTATGTGATTTATGCTGTGCATGTTTATAGAGTTGGAACCGTAAGGTTCCCAGAGTTAGAACCAGTGGGTTCACAGAGTAGGGTCTACGGACCCATAGAGTTATAGCCTCAAGTGGCTAATATGTGTTATGTGTGGTATTTTGGAGAACTCACTAAGCTTTGTGCTTATAGTGTTAGTGTTGTTTGTTTCAGGTACTAGTGATGACCGTGGGAAGGCGCCGTCTTGATCTGTACACACGCAAGGGATTTTTATGTGATATGATCTTGGGATTTTGTATGATGTGAATTGAAGATTTAAACTTGATGTTTTATGAAAATTAAATGAAAAATGTTTTATATTTTGCGAAAAATTATTTTGAAATTCACGGTGTTACAAGTTGGTATCAGAGCCTTGGTTTGAGGGATTCGAGTACACCTTCGGGCGTATTTGAACTCAAACTGAGGATTTGAGAAGTATTTTCAGAAAGAGTAAAAGATTTTGAAAAGAAACACAGAGCAGAGTTGTGTGTACGATCAGTCCGCGCCCGAACGGTGATTTCCCAAAATACCCTCATGTTATGTGTTATTGATATTGATATGATGTATTCGCATGCTAGAGTAGGCTAAGTATTCCTATTAGGACTAGAGTGGCCTGATTTGTGATGCCTTAGCCTAGGAAGTGGTGAGTTGTTATGAGATGCTGAGAGTGAGTAGGTAGCAGCGAGAGGCTTATGAGGGATCTATTAGAGAATAGCATGTGCATGATAGAGTACTTGGAAGTTGGGATCCAAAGAGGAGGACTTGGGGTGTATTCTGAGACGGTGCAGACAGTAGTATTGGGCCCGTACTACTGAAAGCACCGGAGCGGTGTACAGCCCAAGTAAGAATCTTTGGAATACCAAGGATTAAGGAGGAATGAGTTGTCGAGTGTGAGTATACTCGAAGAGGGTTCTAATTTTTTTCGTATGTTGTATTTCAGAGGTAGATCATGGTGAGGAAACGTTTGATGCCTGAGAGCAGTGATACCAGTGATGAGAAGATCCGCCGGATCATCCACGAGGAGGTGGTTGCGGCCATCAGGGCAGAGATACCAGAGATGTTAGGGTCTATTAAGACCACACTAATTGAGACCTTTGATGAGCGTTATGCTGCTCTTTCTGAGGCTGCTGTTAAAGCGGCCACCGCAGCTATTGTTGCCGCGAGGCCGCAAGGTGGTGATGCGTTGTTGTTCCGGGAGTTCAGCAACACAAAACCACCAGAGTTTGATGGGACCCAGGACCCGGTGGCAGCTATGAGGTGGATTTCTGATATAGAGGGGTGTTTCTTCACTTGCTCATCTCCTGAGCATTTGAAGGTTCGGTTCGCGCTAAACCAGCTTCGCTTGGGAGCGAAGGACTGGTGGAAGTTTGTGACGGCGCATTTTACGCCTTCTGAGCTTGCGGCAGTGACCTGGGAGATGTTCCTAGCCATGTTCCGAGATGAGTACGTTCCCCAGGTGGAGAGGGAGCGTTTGGCACAGGAGTGTCTAACCCTCAAGCAGGGTACTGAGTCAGTTACAGCGATCACCAGGATGTTCCATGAGAGGGCGATATTCTGCCCTGAGCACGTGTCCACTGAGCAGGCATGTATGAGCCGATATTTGAGTATTTTGAGGCGAGACATTCGGGAGTTCGCAGCGAACTCCTCGTACCGTACATTTGCCGAGCTTCAGGCAAATGCCCGGAAGAAGGAGATTGAGCTGGAGACTCAGGCCAGAGAGGAGGCGGAGTCTCAGGGGAGGGATCGGCGACCGACACAGTCTCAGCCGGCAGCCAAGCGGGCCAAGCCCGCTGATCAAAAACCAGGGAGCCAGAAGGGCCGCACTTGTGGGAAGTGTGGCAAGGGTCACGATGGAGTCTGCAGAGCAGGATCTTGCTACAAATGTGGCAAGGAGGGGCATATGGCCAAGGATTGCCCCAAGGGGTTTGCAGTGTGCTTCCACTGCAATCAGACCGGACACCGGAAGGCAGAGTGTCCACAGTTGCGAGGGTCATCTCAGGGAGCACCTCAGGGATCTGCCCCTGCCGCCATCAGAGCTACAGAGAGTCGGCCAGTGAAGGCCGAGGCGCCGAGGGCATGAGGGAGAGTGTTTCAGCTGACCGCGGAGGAGGTCCGTGCAGCGCCCGATGTCGTGGCTGGTATGTATTCTTTCATGTATTTATTTTGATGTTGAGATATTATGCTTATGTTATGTTATGCGTAGGTACTCTTCTTGTGAATTCTATACCTGCCTTGGTGTTATTTGACTCGGGTGCGAGTCGGTCTTTTGTATCTTTGGCTTTTAGTCAGCATATCAGTGTTAGTCTTGAGGCGTTGAGTCGGCCTCTGATAGTTTCCATAACTGATGAGAGGGTGATATATGCCACATAGGTTCTCCGAGGTTGCGTAGTCGAGATTTTCGGTGTTGAGTTCCCGATTGATCTGGCTCCTATTGTGATGGGTGATGTCTGTGTCATTGTGGGAATGGATTGATTGAGCATATTCGGTGCGGTTATCGACTGTGAGCGACAGCTAGTGACCATACGAGACCCTAGTGGGGGAGTTCTTTCGGTTTACGGCGAGGGTACACGTTCAGGATCAGCGTTTTGTTCGGCCGCTAGAGCGAGGCAGTGTCTACAACAGGGTTGTAAGGGTTTTGTGGCGTATGTGATGGATACGCGAGTGGATTCCGAGAGGCCGAGTTCAGTTGAGGAGGTTCCGGTGGTGCGTGAGTTCCCGGATGTGTTTCCAGAGGAGTTGTCGGGTGTGCCTCCTGTGAGGCAAGTGGAGTTCAGTATCGATTTGGTTTCGGGGGCCGCGCCTATCGCCAAGGTTCCTTATCGCCTTGCACCTCCAGAGATGCAAGTGTTATCCTCGCAGCTTCAGGAGCTGCTGGGGAAGGGGTTTATTTGGCCGAGCAGCTCGCCGTGGGGAGCGCCTATCCTGTTCGTCAAAAAGAAGGATGGTTCACACCGGATGTGTATTGATTACCGGGAGTTAAACAAGTTGACGGTCAAGAACCGTTACCCGTTTCTGAGGATCGACGATTTGTTCGATCAGTTGCAGGGAGCATCTTGGTTTTCCAAGATTGATTTGAGGTCTGGATATCATCAGGTGAGGGTGCGGGATGAGGACGTCCAGAAGACAGCGTTTAGGACGCGTTATGGGCATTACGAGTTTGTGGTGATGCCTTTCGGGCTCACCAATGCCCCGACAGTGTTCATGGATCTCATGAACCGAGTGTGTAGGCCGATGCTGGATCGGTCGGTGATTGTATTTATCGATGACATTCTGGTATATTCGAGATCTAGAGAGCAGCATGAGGAGCATTTGAGAGAGGTTCTCGGAGTTCTGAGATCGGAGAGGCTTTATGCCAAATTCTCCAAGTGTGATTTCTGGTTGCGGGAGGTCCAGTTCTTAGGACATCTTGTTAGCCAGGAAGGGATATTGGTCGATCCGATCAAGGTTGAGGCGGTGATGATCAGGAGTTTCCTAGGGTTGGCAGGGTATTATCGGAGGTTTATTAAGGATTTCTCCAAGATCGCAGTGCCACTCACCAAATTGACCCGGAAGGGTGTTGCTTTTTCATGGGGCCCCGAGCAGCAGGCCTCCTTTGAGACACTTCGCCAGAGGTTGTGCGAAGCCCCAGTGTTAGCTCTCCCGGAAGGGATGGAGGACTTTGTGGTATACAGTGATGCATCGATTTTGGGATTGGGAGCGGTGCTGATGCAGAGGGGGCATGTGATAGCATATGCATTGAGGCAGCTGAAGCCTCATGAGACGAGATATCCCACCCATGATCTAGAGTTGGGGGCAGTGGTGTTCGCCCTCAAGATTTGGTGTCACTACTTGTATGGGGTTCGGTGTACGATATACACGGACCATAAGAGTTTGAAGTATTTGATGGATCAGCCCAACCTAAATATGCGTCAGAGAAGGTGGTTGGATGTGGTCAAGGATTATGATTGTGAGATCCTGTACCACCCAGGCAACGCTAATGTGGTAGCCGATGCATTGAGCCGCAAGGCGGAGAGCACCCCGCTGCGGGAGGTATGTTTGAGATTGACCGTGATAGCTCCAGTATTGGACGCCTTTCGTGGGGCACAGGCCGAGGCTGTGCGACTTGAGATGCAGAAGAGGGAACGGGTTGTTGGTTTGGTTTCAGAGTTCGTTACCGATGGTCGGGGGCTTATGACATTTCAGGGGCGTATCTGGGTACCGTTTGTGGGAGGAACGCGTACCATTTTGATGGAGGAGGTGCATCGGTCGAAATTTTCGATCCATCCGGGGGCCACTAAGATGTATTTGGATTTGAGAAAGGAGTATTGGTGGCCCTGTATGAAGAGGGATGTCGCGTGGTTCGTTGAGAGGTGCTTGACCTGTCGTAGGGTTAAGGCTGAGCACCAGAGGCCGCATGGTAAGTTGCAGCCATTGGAGGTTCCCGAATGGAAATGGGAACATATCACTATGGATTTCATCACCAAATTGCCAAGGACTGCCAGGGGAGTTGATGCAATTTGGGTGATTGTGGACAGATTGACGAAGAGCGCTCACTTCCTTGCTATCAGCGAGAGTTCTTCAACAGAGAAATTGGCGGAGGTGTACGTGAGGGAAGTGGTATCTCGACATGGGGTGCCGATCTCGATTGTTTCAGACCGTGATGTGCGTTTCACTTCCATATTCTGGAAGAAGTTTCATGAGGAGTTGGGTACTAGACTGCATTTTAGTACCGCATATCATCCCCAGACAGACGGTCAGAGTGAGCGGACGATTCAGACGCTCGAGTACATGCCCCGAGCATGTGTGTTGGATTTTGGGGGTAGTTGGGATGCATATTTGCCCTTGGTAGAGTTTTCCTACAACAACAACCATCATTCGAGCATTGGTATGCCACCCTTTGAGCTGTTGTATGGGAGGAGGTGTCGGACCCCCATTTGTTGGGGAGAGGTTGGTCAGCGGGTGATGGGCAGTACAAAGATCGTGCTTCAGACGACAGAGCAGATTCAGCAGGTCAGGCAGAGGTTGTTGACCGCTCAGAGCCGACAAAAGAGTTATGCAGACAGACGCCGATCCGAGCTTGAGTTTCAGGTTGGCGACCTTGTACTCCTGAAGGTCTCTCCTTGGAAAGGAGTGATTCGATTCAGGAAGAGGGGCAAGTTGGGGCCCCGATATATTGGTCCTTTCCGTGTGACCGCGAGGGTAGGCCGGGTAGCCTATCGTTTGGATTTGCCAGCAGAGTTGGGGCAGATTCACGACACTTTTCATGTGTCGCAGCTGAGGAAGTGTATAGCCAACGAGTCGGCAGTGGTTCCATTAGAGGATATTCATGTGGATGCGAGCCTGAATTATGCCGAGAGACCAATGGCCATCAGAGATCGGAAGATCAAGGTTTTGAGGAACAAGGAGGTACCCCTGGTGCTGGTTCAGTGGCAGCATCGAAAGGGATCAGAGATGACCTGGGAGCCGGAGCGTGAGATGCGTGAGCAGCATCCGGAGCTATTTGCAGAGCGAGACTTCGAGGGCGAAGTCTAGTTCTAGTGGGGGAGAATTGTAACATCCCGGATTTCTAGGTATCCTTTATGCTTATATTTTCGGAGTTTTGTGAGGGGACTCGGCGAGTTGGAGCTCAAACTCGCCGAGTAGGATCGCGGTTCAGGACGCGGGTTCGCGCCTGGACTCGACGAGTCCAAGGAATGGACTCGGCGAGTCCTCGCTATTTAATGAAACCCTAATTTCCCGGTCCTAAGCCCTATTTAAAGGACCTTATGGCCCTTCATTGCGGCTACCTTGATCTTGAGAGCACCTAAGCAACTGAGGGTTCTTGTGAGTGAGATAAGAGGCCATTGTTCACCAAATTAGTGTGTTTTTGCAAGAAAGGAAGAGGAAAGTCCAGCTAGAAGAGTTGGGGAGCTTGGATCAACTTTCATTTCATCAGAGGAGGCTTCTTGAGGTATCATTCATAGCTTATTTCCGTATTTTTGTTGATATGGTCAAATCTAGGGTTTCTTCATGCCTTATTTGCTTTGTATTTGAAGTGTGAGAGGTCCCATGGGGATATGGTGCTTAGATCTGGACCTTAGTAGGTCCATAGAGTCCCTAATGTCATGCTTTATGTCCTTCCTTTTGGGTTGGAGGCTAGGGTTGCCATTTTAGAGGTCGTTTCTCCAAAAAGAGCCTTGTAGGTGTTGTATGGTAACCAAGACATGAATTTTACGTGATGAATGAGCTTAGGAGGGCCAGATCTATGAGTGGATGGAGCGGATCTGACCTCAGAAGCTAGTTTGAGTTGATGCATGGCATGGACTCGCCGAGTCTGAAGAACAGACTCGGCGAGTAGCATGAAGATTGTCCTTAACCACTCAACGAGTGGTCCTGCCGAGTTATGGGTTGACTCAGTGAGTCAGGGAGAGTTAGAGAGGGTTGACAGATGGACTGAGTCGAGCTGGAACTCACTGAGTTGTTCTTGAGACTCGGCGAGTTGAGTCGTGGTGGCCCCGCGATTCATGCCAGGTGGAACTCATCGAGTCAGGGGAGTACTCGACGTGTCAAAAGAGAATCCTAGAGAGTTGGTGAATACGTATAGACTTGCCGAGTCGCCCTAGTGCACTCGCTGAGTCCGGTCAAAATTGACCGTTGACCGTTGACCGTTGACCAGAGTTGATCAGTGTTGACTTGATAGGGGTAGTCAACCTTAGTGGTAAAAGTGTTAATTAGAGATGTATGATGTTATAGGAGGATTATAGCTCGGAGGATCGAGCACGAGTGATTTCCAGGATTCGCGGGTTATCGAGATATACGAGGTGAGTCTTCTCACTATACTTTACCTTGAGTAGGTAATCAGAGTTATGTGACAGAGTATGTGTATGTTATGTGTATGTTATGTGTTGTACTGCATGATGTCTATGTGATTTATGCTGTGCATGTTTATAGAGTTGGAACCGTAAGGTTCCCAGAGTTAGAACCAGTGGGTTCACAGAGTAGGGTCTACAGACCCATAGAGTTATAGTCTCGAGTGGCTAATATGTGTTATGTGTGGTATTTTGGGGAACTCACTAAGATTTGTGCTTACAGTGTTAGTGTTGTTTGTTTCAGGTACTAGTAATGACCGTGGGAAGGCGCCGACTTGATCTGTACACACGCAAGGGATTTTTATGTGATATGATCTTGGGATTTTGTATGATGTGAACTGAAGATTTAAACTTGATGTTTTATGAAAATTAAATGAAAAATGTTTTATATTTTGCAAAAAATTATTTTGAAATTCACGGTGTTACAAATGTACTAGAGATAATCATCCCTACTCACGACATCGTTTCTCCTCATGCAACAGGATTATGTCTTCACAAGAAGGTAACCAGCCAACAAGCAAGGCAGCAATCCTGCAGATAGATCCTACTACTTTTCAAGATGCAGTCATGGCAGCTGTGACAGCCGTCATGGAACAACTCAATGCTAACAACGCCAGCAGAGATGGAAGCCGTACCGACAATACAGATTGTTGTAACAATCAGGAACACCGGCGGGTGTCTGCCAACGAAGGCGCCTCAGGCCACAAACCTATGAACAATAAGCAAAAATTTTGTGACGAAAAGAAGTGTAACCTACCTCAAAAATTCACTGGAAGAAAGCAATCTGTGGCTGCACCTGCCAGTACAACAACAGTCACGACATTAGCCACAAGGTCTATCACCCAAGCGCCGGCCATACCATATAAGGGATCACTCCCAAGGTGTAACAAGTGTGGCTTCAATCACAATGGGGTTTGCTAGGGGATGCACTCTAAAAACTGCGGCAAGAACGGACATACTGCCTGCTTCTGCAAAAACCAAACCCAGCACCTCCCTTCAATCACCAGCACCAAGGTAGGCCCAGTATGCTACCTATGCGGTGAAACGGGACACTTCAAAAGAGAATGTCCAACTGAGAAGAATGACGGGGGAGCAGGAGGAGTGTGATGAACACATCAACAGGAGCAGCAAGGGAACCATATTAGGACTTTTGTAATGTTTTCAACGACAAAAACGTTTAAGTACCATATGTTTGTAATAAATTTGGTATGCTTGTTAAAATCACCGTCTTTCTAAAAGTAGTTAAAATACTCTCTCGTTCGAATCAAATCAAAAACATTCATATATGACCTTAGGATTATTACCTGTAAGATGTGATGACTTTGTGCATACATCGGGGTTAATTATAATCAAAATACTAAAGACATGAAACAAACAATTCCATCCTGACTCCTGTTCCATGTCTAGTAGCAGATTAAGGTGGAGCCACCCACTTGACGACTTCACCAATACCAATTTACATGTGACATACATATACCGCTTGATCGTAGATTGACCTGTCAGAAATCAAGATATAAAGTATCATTACTAACTGTTAGAGCACACTCACTACCAAGGCTAAATGTTGTAGTGTGAACCATCTGCACTAATAATAACATCGAACAAAACGGAACACACTAAAAAGAAACACAAGATACTCTATCACTCTAATGAGCACTTCTTACGAATACAGCTTAACACATGTCTTACCTAAAATGATATTGTTGTCACCATTCAATTTCGATTGGTATAGTCCTCAACTAACCCACCGAATATCGAAACCTTTGTCTCCCATTAACACATCCATCACGAACCTCCGGGTCATCTCTCGCTGTGAAACCCCCCAAAACACTCACCAAGGGAGTATTTTACCTTCCGAAACCTTACCACAAGTATTTCCAGGAGACCCTTCAGGAATGTCATGCATACAACAGATAAGGTTCAAGCACAGAAGCTTGGGACAAATACGGTTAGTCTACTACTACTACATGTATGCGCGAGGATAATGTATAATTATGATTCAACGGACATTGGATGTGTGCTTCCACCCTATTTCATGTTCCTCACTAGTTGTGGACTTGGGGCAGAGTCACTTATCCAACTGTCTTGCCAACCTTACGTACATACGACCTATATGCGCAAGTTAATGATAGATGGACCAGGTACGAGACCTTCCAGGAACTTCGGGACCAGGCTACCAAGGAGGGCGAGTGAACGTCCTATCATCCAGATAAGTCTAGTCATGTAACTCGAACCCATAAGTTCCCCACCGATCTAATCAAATAAGAAACACTAAAGCAGACCCTATGCAGCGCTCCGAGGAGAAGTTATCACTTATGAATTAGTACAAATTCGAGAAAGGTTGAAAGCATCTCGAGAACACGACAAAACCGGAATAAGTCTTATCGTCTATATAAAAATGCAGAGTTTTTACTAGGGAATCTATGATGGCTAGTTTACACATTATCTTCATATATTATTAAGATTCTACGGACTTAGAATGTGTGATTCTGCCTCATTTCCTGTTCTTTGTTTGGTTGTGGGCTTAAGGCGGGGTCACCCATCCGAATGCCCTTGCAATCTTAATGATATACGACTAGTTTACACCAAGTGCTAGAAAAGAGCTGGCGGGACTTATAATGCAAATTTCGTCATAGTTGGTTGAAACATTCGTAATACCAGTACTCACTAACTACAACCTAAAATATTCGAAGTGGTAATACCAAGTATAAAGCGGAGAGCATAAAGGCTCACAAAGAATGCTCTATCATTCCAAAACAACAAACTCCTTTTACGATAAGAAATTTCAAGGTTGCCATCTAACATCAGGCGGATTGATCCCCGTCATAGCAATTTCTTGTACTACGAAAAGTTTCCCCCATCTTTTCTCCAATTTCTTGAAGTACCGCTCAAGGTGCTAATTTCAGGACGAAATTCTCTCTAACGGGGGGATGATGTGACAACCGTCAATTTTTGGCCAAGTCAAAGTCAACTAAATTCAACAAGTCAAACCGGTCAACTCATCTAACCCTTGTATGTTAGGGTTTCCATTATGATTCTTATTGTACTACTCGTAATCTTAAAATAAAGTATCACTTAGAGCTTTCATGCGTTCGAAAATTCTAAACCCTAATTAGGGTAAGTGATGAGTCTATTCGATAAATCATTATTCCATATCCCTCAAGAGAGTATAACATTCACAACAAGGCTTAACATAGTTTAAGAACCTTGCGTTGTGAAGCCAAACATTCAAAAAGGTTACAAAAGAAGTCTCTCCAAATCTCTTTCACCCTAACTCTCCCAAATCTCTCTATGTATGAGAAATCTCTCCAAGAATGTCAAATCTCTCCCAAATCTCTCCAAGTATGTGAAATCTCTCCCAAATCTCTCTCTGTATGAGAAATCTCTCCAAGAATGTCAAATCTCTCCCAAATCTCTCCAAGTATATGAAATCTCTCCCAAATATCTCTTTGAATGAGAAATCTCTCCCAAATCTCTCCAAGTATGTGAAATCTCTCCCAAATATCTCCCTGAATGAGAAATATCTCCAAGAATTTCAAATCTCTCCCAAATCTCTCCAAGTATGT
Organism: Lactuca serriola; assembly: GCF_051521515.1. Lineage (NCBI taxonomy): Eukaryota > Viridiplantae > Streptophyta > Magnoliopsida > Asterales > Asteraceae > Lactuca > Lactuca serriola. The sequence continues at coordinate 97,680,226 of NC_136412.1, read as the reverse complement.
GCAATCTCTCCCAAATATCTCTCTGAAAGAGAAACCTCTCCAAGTATGTGAAATCTCTCTCAAATCTCTCTAAGTATGCCAAATCTCTCCAAGTATGACAAATCTCACCCAAACCTCTCTCAAAATCTCTCTCAACTTTTTATAATCACTTGGGGCATCCCGACCCTCGAATTTGGCGGAAACGGCTCAAAAACAAAAGTCTACGCGAAAAACGGACTTAAGGAGGCCGAAACTCCTCTTAGGAGCCGAAACCCCTCTCAAGGAACCAAAACCTCTTAGGAGCCCAACCTCATAAGAACTGAACCTCCCTTAAGGAACCGGAACCCTAAGAAGCCTCCTGGACCGAACTTCACTTTCGCTTCTGACAAGAATGACCCTCGGTTCTGACAAGAATGTAGCCTTCGGTCCCTTCTGATGAGCAGTCTACGAGACCCTTCGGTTCCCATGCACAACCAAGCCTCACTTTCGGTTCTAGGCTTCTAAGGAGCCGAACCTTCGCACTTTCAATCCTGGACTTCGGATTTCAGCAGTTTCTACCCGATTTTCAATATTTTTAGCATTTTAAGCCCGTTTTTCATCATTTTAACGCGGGATTTTCACCCAAAACTTTATTTTAACATATAAAGCCCCATATTTATTAATTAATCATGTTTTTGGGGATAAATCTTATCCAAGAAGAGTAGGCGAAGTACAAGAGGTGGAGTGTTGACTTTTTCTTTAGTTTATGACACAAGCAACCACCCACACCCACTCCATGACCAGCCATACTCCTTCTACCATACCTAGGTCATGTCAAAGTACTTTATCATGATTTCCAGCCATTTCCTACATTCTTAGAGATGGAACATCCATCCGCTCTCCACACACTTCATTCATTCTCTTATTTTCCACCAAAAGATCAAACACTTTTCTCTCAACTCTTCTCTCTTAATTTTGAGATTTCCAAGGCATTTTCCAAGGCTTTCCTTCTCCATTTGGTAAGTATCTTCATCATTCCCATGATTGTTTCATATCCTCCTACTCAAATCATTGATTTCTTACACAAACTCCATCATCTTTGTGTTAGATCTTCGAACCTTGAAGACACTTTCTTAGTGTTCTTGAGTGGAACACTACCTGTCTCCATCATCCATCTACTAAAATCATATAAGGTGAGTTTATACCCCCATCCTTCATGTTTTCTCAAGTTTTAGGGGAGAAAATACAAGGTAAATCACTAGAAACATAACTAAATTCTTCTAACAGCTTTCATCAGAAAAGTTTCACCCCATTCACAGGCTGTTTTGGGAAACTTAAACATTTTAGTTTTCAAAACTGTTTTAGATGCATGTAGTTCAAGTTTTTAGCTTTAAAATGATTACTTGCACATCTCCATATGATGTTTCTACAATTTATGGTGATTTTTACAAAACTGCCTATCATTTCAAACATCAATCCGGACTAGTCTGTGATTATGGACTTGTTAACAGAAGTTAGATGTCACTAAAAATCATGGAAAAATTTATAAACAAACTTCACACATTTTATAAACTCACAAAATTTACGGATTCTGATTTCGACCTTTGATGATTTCTCTATAAATTTTCTAAAAACAGGAATAGAAATGTTATATTTAGAAAATACTATCAATTTCATTTACACCTTGTGACTTATTGAGCAAGGTGTGTATCGTTACGTGATTATACATTATTACAATATATGTCATTTTTTCGTGGTATAAAAACGTTCATCAGAAAACAAATGGATTTTTACTATAATAAGTATGGTGAAATGATAAATTGTCATAAACAATGTTCACGTCCATCACCCACAAACATTCGGTAAACTATGACAAGTAAAGTACTAATCGAAATACATGTGGTTGATATTACATATTATTTACCTTAGCTAAAAAGTAGGAATCTTATACAAGGGGTTACTACCAATACAAATAATTATGCTTAGTTATGATAAGTATAAGTAAGTCTATTACGCACCACAAATAAGTATGCTAGACTATGATAGATATAGTCAGGTTGCATATACATTACAAACATTATGATAAACTATAGGTATAGTTTATGTTACATTTACATTTTTAGCTCATTAAAAGAGGTTTTCATTACATATAAATGGGGTACGAATACAAGGTACCGGGTTTTCACGTTAAGTGAGGTGCGACCATACAGTACCAGGTTATACATTAAGCGAGGTGCGGCCATATGGTATCAGGTTATACATTAAGCGAGGTGCGGCCATATGGTACCAGGTTATACATTAACGAGGTTCGGCCATATGGTAGCAGGTTATACATTAAGCGAGGTGCGGCCATACGGTACCATGTTTACACAAAAAAGGGTACATTACAAAGTACTAGTTAATCTTAGTATAGTTATAGTGACCCACATAGGGAGTTAAGAAAACTTAAAGTATACGGGATTTTATAATCCAAAAGGGTTTTTTATGTTGACCTAAAACCACTTTTAATAACAATAGGTATGGATTTTACTTGTACACTTTCGGTCTTGGTATTTGAGATCACATAACACAAAACTCACACGCACATCCAATCTTGGGTTTTAAGACGACTTATCGTTTTTATAAGGAAAATATTGGATTTTCTTGGTAACATACAACTCATTACAAAGATCGGCTTTTAAACTCTTGCTTTCAAAAGCTTATGAACTCACCAACTTAATTGTTGACACTTTTTCAAAACTACTTGTATTCTCAGGAAGTCGGTGAAACAGGAAATCAACAGCGTTTTGAGGATGGGACGATAAATCGTCAAACAGTTCATTTTGTCATCATAATGTAATTAATTTGAATCATGTAAACATATGCTTTGGTGTAACTTTTTCAATTATATTTATGATTGGTTGTATTTACTTTGAGCACTATCATACTTGTTGTTGTGATACTATACATGAAGTCCGCCACCCCCGGACGTTTCCGCCATCCTTGGTTTCGGGGTGTGACATGCATGAAGAGGGAGATAGCCTGGTATGTTGAGAGGTTCTTGATCTATCGGATGGTCAACTCCGAGCACCAGAGGTCGCACAACAAGCTTCACCATTTGGGGGTTCCCATTTTTAAATAGGAACAGATCACCATGGATTTCATCATCAAATTACCCAGGAAGGCTAAGGGATTTGATGTGATATGGGTTATTATGGATCTCCTGACCAAGACTTCCCACTTCTTGGCTATTCGGGAGAGTTCCTCAGCCGAGAAATTAACCGATGTGTATGTATGCAAGATCGACGCTCGGCATGGTGTAACGCCCTGTTCAAAATCACTCAATTATGGAATTTTAGAGGCCAAGGCTAGGGGCATTTTAATCTTTTATGAATCTCAGAGGTATTATGTGAGAAGGTTTTGGACCGAGGTGTGTTCATTGGAAACAGAGTTCATTGGAAACAGACTGAGAATGAAGGAGTTATGACACTTTGAAGATATTGACATAAATGGACCCTAAAGGTAATATTTAGCAAGGGAGGTCCTAGCCATGCATGAAATGCATGCGTGTAAGTAGCTGGGTATGCCCAGCGTAAGTTGGGTTACGCCCAGCGTAGATAGGATAAGTGATCGCGGGTGTTGGGGCGTACGCCCAGCGTACAGGATGTACGCCCAACATCCAGAAACCCTATTTTTAGGGTTTGCCACTATAAAAGGAACATCATGCCTTAAGTTTCAGCCTCCATATTACTCTTAGACATCCACGTGAAACCCTAAACCTCCTTGGAGTGTACACCGAGCGGAGCTCGAAGCCACGCGGGGCCTGTTGTAGCGGGCGAGGCCCAAGGTAGTGGGCAAGGCCCAGTATTTGTAGTATGCAGTTATGTGTTTGGTATATGGTAGGTTGGGGAACTCACTAAGCTTCGTTCTTACAGTTTTCAGTTTTGGTTTCAGGTACTTCCGGTAGCAGAAGGAAGAGCTCAGGGTGATCGCATGGCACACACCATTGTTTAGTCAGCCTGGGATGTTTATTCTGATAATACGAACATGTTTTGAATTAATAATTTGATTTGATGTTATGGATTATGTGATGATTTGATAGCTATGGTTGATAAATTATTTCAAAACAAAATTTTTAGACCTGATTTTTGGGATGTTACAAGTTGGTATCAGAGCCTTGGTTTGAGGGATTCGAACATGCTTTCGGGTGTGTCTGAACTCAAACTGAGGAATTGGTATATAAATTTTCAAAACGAAAACAATTTTCATAAAAATGGATTTTTAGAAAAGAAAAAGGGTTTTAGAAAAAGAAAAAAGAATTTTGAGAAAAAGAAAGAACTTTGAAAAGGGAAAAGGGTGTGGTGCATGCAATCAGCCGAGCTCAAGTAAGTTCTCCCAAAATACCCATACAAGTTTATGTTATGACTATCAGTTTAGTAGAACAGCATGCTAGACTAGGACTAAGGATCCAGGAAGGATGCCTTATGTCACACCCCAAAACCAAGAACGGCGGAAACGTTCTGGGGCGGAGGACGTCATGTACAGTATCACAACAATGAAAAGTAGTAAACAAGCAACAACATCATCCATTGCATTAATAATAGAATTATTATACAAGTATGTTCTATCAAATTTTGATAAACACTAAAGCATAAATCAAAATGAAAGATGAGTCTTGAACAAGCTCCACCTTCCTTTCTCCTTGCATCGGTACCTGTCTATGATGACCTGAGGATACAAGTAATTTTGAAAGCGAGTATCAGCTTTGAAGCTGGTGAGATCATAAGTATTTTAGTGTCTTAATTTGTATGTAAGTATTTGTATGTAAGAATTTGTATATGAACTGTAAGTATGAAAATGTTTGTAAAACAACTGTAAACGTTTGAAAAGCTCTAGAAATCCCTATGATTTCTTACTATTATATAAGGGTGCCTTCTACCAAGACCTAACTGTTCTCAATGTAGTCTTCTACCAAGACTTAACTATTCTAACTGTTCGTGTTATGTAAAAGTGTGTAATTTTCCCAACTGTAACTATTATTAACAAAATATAGTTTTTACATTTATTGTTTAAGTGAAAAGATCACTAAATATGTGTATAGGGAAAATTAATGTAGTACTAAAACGTAGCGCTATAAGAACTATTGCTGTACTAACTAGCTTAAACCGGATTTATATTAAGGCATCATGTGATTAATTGCACCATACTATCGACTGGTAACAACGACATACGAATGGTCGTAATAACGGAATGACGTTTGGCACCCGCAGACCTGCAGGTCCCGCTGTAGCTAGCAACAAGGTGTAGAATAGTCAATCCAGTATAGATCTATACGCAAACTCACGCTCTCCCTTCAAGAGACTCTGGCTACAACTCGGGCCATGACATTTAAGGCATGCTCCGATACACATCACAATAATTAACGTATTCATATCTATGTAATGTAATGAACTGTTCTAGCTGTAATGTACGTGCTCTCTACCTAGCAAGTATAGTAATGTAATCGTTCTAGTATCGTTGTATATGTTCTATTCCTAGTATCGTAGTATATGTAATGTACTGTAATGTTCTAGAAAGTATTGACTCATGAATGAACTGACTCATTGTATGATATCGCGTTCTAGTAATTGTTCTAGTATCTTCCTAAACTACCCATATGGTAGTTTACTAGTAATCTAACTGGTACGTATGGACATGGATGTATACCCTTGCTACCCAAGGGCATGGAATGAATTGGAAGGACCTTTTATGACTATATATGTACATATGTTATATAACTAATATTTAAACGACCTTCGGACGAGTACCCGATATCCCACTAGACCACATCTCAAGCGCGAAAAGGAAATATGGTGGATAGCCTTCCTAAGTCTTTTAAACATTTCTAATATAACTATACATATAGAGGCATGCAATTTATAATTTAAAAGCATAAAATAAGATTTGTAAAACCTTTGAACATAAATATTTTCTAAGGAAAGACCGACTTGATGTCAATCTATAAAACAATTTGAAGGCATGGGTTTGATAAAACAATTTAGTATAAAGAAACATTTGTTTCAAACACAATTGTAAATAAGTTTGAAATGTAATATACAGAGTAAAATGTACAGTGTAATAAGGAGTTTAAAACATATAAAATGTTTATAAAAATCATTTGAAGGAAACTGTTTGGTAAAACGGCTAATGTGTAGTAAATCATTTGAATGCTGCATATTAATCACATGTGATTGATATAATAACTAGCGTAATTCTACTTATTAATCGCATGTGATTGATATAATAACTAGCATAATTCTACTTGTATCCCCCCATAAAACATTTAAAAATAGTTTAAAACATTATTTAAGGGGTATGAACTCACCTGCAGTAAGTGATTGTTATCGTAAGGAAGGATCGGGCAAGTGCTCGGTGTCAAGTGAAGACTTTAGACACACAAAATGATCCTAATTACATATGAAGACATATGTATATAAATAATTAGTGATTAAAACACTAATTTTACAAGTATAAACATTTAAACGGGAGGAAAACACTTTTGGTCAAGTGCTAGGAGGCTAATGGGTTGCAACAAAGGAGTGCAATGCCCATAATGGGAGTTTATGGTCTAATTGCCATATGTTTTGGAGTTTACGGCCCAGGGGAGTAAACTCCTGGCCGTAAACTCTCAACCAAGTCTCTAAATGAAGCTTAGAATTATTACAACTCTAGTGGTGAATTGTTTCAAGGCTAAATCAAGTGTTTGGGCTTCCTATTAACTCCTTTGAGGAGTTTACGGCCCTAGGACCATATTCCCTTGGAGTTTACGGTCATAAACTCCCTTGGGAGGGTGTTTATGGTGTTTTCAAGTATCAAACATTTCAAGGTTATGTTATATGTTGGGTTCTAGGCATAAGGAAGGAGTTAGGGTGTCATTTGACCCCTTTATAGGTGTTTATGGCCCAAGAACTTGTCTTGGCCGTAAACTCCTTAATACATGTGATTCCTTATGTTTTCTAGGCTATAAACACTCTAGAGTACTTGTCCTAATTTAAGCCTAAGCCTTAGGAAGGTTTTCAAGGCATTTTGACCCTTAAACATGGAGTTCACGGCCCAAGAAGCTCCTTGGCCGTGAACTCACTTTTATCAATGATTCTAATAGCTTTTGGTTTCCTAAGCATGCAATGGTGGGTTCTAGTTCCATTTCTAAAGCTTTGAGGGTCATTGGAACCCTTTAGGACCTTAAAATGGAGTTTACTCCCCAAGTGTTCTTGGGCGGTAAACTCCCAAATCTTGGGGTCTTAATCTAATTTTGATGTTTTCTAGTTATACACACACTAGCATACAAGTCTAAGGTAGTTACAAATCACGGGAAAAGGACTAAGTAGCATTTAAGCCACTTATCGGAGTTTACTCTCCAAGAACGTTCTTGGGCGGTAAACTCTCGAATCTCACAGATTTGGTATGTAATTGGTGTTTCTAAACACAATCTAAGCTATATAACATAACCAGATCGAAGTACTCACAATTTGGGATAAAAACCCGAAGATCCGTGAGAGAGAATTTTGACTTTTCTCTAAATGCAATTCAACAAATGAACCAATTTGGTTCAGAATTCTATTTATAGTCCTGAGATATTTTTGGCAGAAAATATTTTTATTCCTGGAACAAACTCTAATGTCCTAGAGTATTGGAATAACAGTGTTGCACAAAACCCTAGTGCATCCACTCTCCTAATATCTCCTTAAGTGTAAAATCCTGAAAACTGCCAAACTTATACTCGAAATCTGAGTTTTCACTGTAACTGTTCTACTTCTATTGGCTTCAAATGGTTTGTTCAGAATGGAAATTTCGGGTTGTCACATCATCCCCCTGTTGAAGGGAATTTCGTCCCGAAATTAGGATTTAGGAAAGGAAGTATGTACGAATGATCGAGTGGTGAGGAGGAAGCTTCCTAATCGATTGGTTCTAGCGCACCTAAGTGAAATCGGGTTCTCGGTTGGCATTCCAACGAACCTTCACTAACTGGCGACGGCGTTGCTTCGTCCGCTTGACCTCTCGGTCGAGGGTCACTACGGTTCTAGTACGAAGGTGAGGATGTCGACGAGTGGACTTACAAGAGTCTTGACGGAAAGGTATGGTTTCACGATCGAGACGTAAAGAGTAGGATGTATGTTACTGAGTTTGTGGAGTAGGTCTAGTTTGTGCGAGGCACAGGACTGATTCTGATAAGAATCTCGGAGGTCCTAACTGTATTGGATTTAGCTTTCCACGCGATACGAAGCGTATTAAGCCATTCCCAGAGTGAGTTAACCTAAAGAGCTTGGTCACTCACTTGGAATTCCAAAGGTTCCTTTTCTTGCTTAACTTCCTAGTCAAAGGCCACCCCTTGCTGGGTCAAAGTCGTATGGGCTTCTGTACTTTTGCGAGGAGTTCTGAATGAACTAAGATGGTAGGTCGGTAAGACCTAGAATTTGGCGAAGGACTGTCGGCGTCTCTGGTGTCGACAAATGCTCAACAGTTTTGACAAATTGAAAGACTGCTCATAATTTCCCACCTTACTAACAGTGTGTCATAGAAATTTGACTTTTCAATTTCCAAAACTCGCGTCTAGAGGACTTCGCTAAAAGTTCCTCTGTAGGAAATGGTTCCATGGGTTTTCTTCTTACTACGAGGGTAGGTAAGTAAGTTATTACATGGAGAAATGACGAACTGATCCAAGTAAGAAAGACGTACCCTACTCATTTAGCTCATGAAAGCTATGGGCGTATTGGTCCTATCCGAAGGGTATCACTATGGACTCGAAGTGTCCGCATCGACTTTGGAAGATAGTCTTCCGGACATCCTTTCCTAACACTCGAACTGGTCATATTCGGATCTCAGATCCATTTCTGAAAGTAATTCTTTCCTTGCGTTTTCTCAACCATTTCATCTATGTGCGGTAGAGATAACGATTTCTAATGAAAAATCTTGACGGAGTCCTCGAAATCCGAGGCACATACGATGCAATCCATCGACCTCTGGGAGAATAAGACTGGGGTTCTCTAGGGTGAGAAGCCTAGTCTTCTAATTCTTTTTCTGTGTGGTTCGCTAAGTTGTTTGTACTATTCTTGTGTCTTCGTATGTGTTTGGACTATAGGGTGATCTGTTTACACGAGTCGTATTGGGTTCTAAGTTTGTTCACATGACGATGTGATTACTCGTAGTCTTAAGCAGTTCTCCGTCCTGAAGTTCATATTAGAATTCATACCTGGTTTTACAATCACAACTTCGGGTATATGAGTCGTATATAATTAAGATTGAAAAGGTAGTCGAATAACTAATTCTTCTTTAAGCTCACATCCCATTGGGAAAAGAAGTTAAAGTGCAATCATCAATTCTAAACTTGTAGAACCTTGATTATATATCACTCTTATGCATACATTCCTCAGTGATAGATCAATCGTATAAATCCTTGGATTTAACTTGACGTACTGCACGAGTGGTACTTCGGGGATTTCTTTGGAAAGGAAATAACTAAGAGGTACTCCTGGCATGAGTACTTCGGTGTTCTGATATGATGGCTTCGCTGGAAAAGTGATCTAGAAGAAAGAGATGTACGTATGAAGCTTTTTTTGTGAGGATCAAATTGAATCAATTCGTATGATAATGTCGGAATCATACTGAAACTTAAAGACATTAGATTTGAACATAAGCCGTTTACAGACAAAACACAACCGTGCAACCATGAACAGAGTTACAGTACTTTAGATTTACCACAGACTATCTCTGCGAATAAGATATACTACAAAAGACAAGTATACGCAGCACGAGAATCCCTATACAGATAGGATCTCGCAAAAGGTAAGACTCTAGTTGCACTAATTCTGGATAGTTTATAATTCTGTTACAACAACACGCCTAAGTTACATTAACGAGGGTTCTGGCGTAGGCTCTCCTACAGCTGTGATCCTGAGGATCTTCCCATCAGCACCCGAGTTCTTTGTTATAGGGCAATCCTTCTTGACGTGCCCTATCTCACCGCATTGGTGGCATGACTGGCTAGTACTAGCTTTGGTGACGGGATTGCGGTGTTTAGCCAATGTTATGTGGACACGAGTGCCTTCCTCGTCACTCCACCTTGAAAATTGCTTCTTAAAGCGTTCGGCGTTATAACTAATCTTGTGTGTAGGGTTAGTCCCGATGGAAGGGACTTGAGTGATGGGTCGTGCCGGTGCTCCACAGCCACAAGCATGGTGCCTTATTTTTAGGCAATTACAACACTGCATCTCATGGCAAGCCCCATGATGATGGAAACTACACTTATCACACTTCGGGAGTTTTCCCTCGTATGGCCTGCTCGGTACTGGGATGGCAGGGGTTTCCACTTGTTGTTGTTGCATAGCCATCATTTGGGATTTCTTGCGTTCTTTCTGGGCTTGACGCTTTCGTTTCTTGTTCTCTGTCTTTCGGCTTTGCGAGCCGGTGACTGTTACTGTTTGTTGGTTTCCCAGTTTGGTACTACCATCTAAACTCTTAACTCCTTTTTCAGTCTTGTTTGTGTTGCCTAAGTTGATGTGTGTAAGGAAAGTTGTCACAGCAGCTGCTACTGCAGCTTGTAATGTAGCGGTTTCGATATAGAGGATGGGGGTTTCGTTGCTCGGCTGATTGTTTCCTGATGACGACATGATTCTGTAACACGAAAGATAAGGATTTGTGAGCGATTCTGGTTGACCCTAGATGTACTTAGATTGTTCAAGAAAAGAGTAAGAGTATGTTTTCGAAAGTTTGACCTACATCCCTATGATGCAGTCCTAGAAGTAAGTTCGTAGAATGGTCTCAAGATGTTTGTCGTTCAAGCCGAGGTATCGCAGGTTGGTGAATAACATGATCCAACCACTGAAAGAGACTTGGAAATGTCTCCGGATCTAACTTGCTATAGTCCAATGACTTGACTAAAGCATGTTTCAGATAGACTCTAATGAAAGAATGATAAGAGTACTTGAATGAAGAATGACACAGAAGTTAGCCGGCTGTCAATATCTTGGATATTCACGACGTAAAGATTCGGGCAAATGACCTTGTGAAGGTCTCACATCATAACCACAGAGAAGATAGTTCCTGACAACATAAGGACCTAACTAAAAGTACTTACAGTACAAGATAATTTCATGGAAAATGCCACATCAGGCAAAGACAGAAAACAATTACTTTTTAACAAGGGAAGAAAAGTAAAGAGTCTACTACTGACGACGGTCACCCCTCTGGTGAACTCTCAGTTCAGCCAGTTGACGTTACATGTAAAGTAGGTGTCTGCTATACACCCTATGGCGTACTCGAAGTTCTATGACTTCGGCTTGTGATTTAGCTAGTGCTTGCAGCAGGGTTTCATGGTTTCTCTCTGATCTCTTGTGAGCATCTTCTAGACAAATTGTGCGGAGGCTATGCATTCTCGCATCGGCGACAACTTCGGTAATTTGATGTAAGGCTGTCCTGCCTTGAATCTCATTTCGAGCCACTCTGCGGACCAAGATTGGCAAGACTCTATATGCTGAGCCCCCATTGCTCAAGTTGTAAAAGCTTCGGTCGCCATTAAATGGCATGGGCTGATCTTGTCCTTGGCTCCATGTTTCCAAGCATTCCACTCACTCAGGGTCGGGCCATGAAAAGCCGGACGAGGGTTAGGAATTGGAAAGGGAGCTGCTCGGGGTAGGTTCTCAACCTCTAGTTCGGAGCTAGCATCGTACGAAAGGTCTTCATCATGGTGATCATTCAAGGGGATAGTATGATCATTCTGTGGATCTTCTCCAAACCAACCAGCAATGACTTCGTTCGGAAGATACTAGTTGCCGTGGGGATGGAGTCCAGCTATGTTTTCTACGCGAGAATTTAGGGTAAGAGAATAATTATTAGACGAACTATCTAGATAATTATTTAGAAAACCTTCATTAGTTACATCGCTATTTGTGAAGTGCATACCAGCTATGTGTAATCTAAACAAGATAGACCTACGAATAAGTGACCTTAATTTCAAATTCACACAGAATAGGGGTAAGGCAAAATTTTCACAGATTCTAAGTCTATAACATCCTAATTACATATAGCCTTGGTGTATCCACTTAGCAACTATCAACTTAGTAATGAAGATCCCGTTTTAATTCTCAGGTATAAAGTACTTATAGTAACAACAAATACTCCTATAGTATTTTAATTTTAATGTTATGTTCTATTGTTCTCATTGTGGTAGGGTTGGTAAGATTTTAGCATTGTTGCAACCACACAATTAAACTTAGGCACATGCTAGTCAACCCTCGGATAATATAGGTGACCAGGCTATATCTTCCCAGTTTTGACCATATGCCTCTAAGCCCACTTGTGTTGCCCAACAATCGTAATTCTTTTGTACTGTCCTAGTGACACTGATTTTAGTATGAATGCAGGCACGTATACTTACTTAAATATTTTATTATTTAAAGTATAAACTCTTGGTCAGAGTATTTTTAATCCCTTATGTATTTATACTTAGTATATCTTTTATGGGTTGATATACTTAATTCACTATAAACAATGCTCTGATAGCAATCTGTCACACCCCAAAACCAAGAACGGCAGAAACATTCTGGGCTGGAGGACGTCATGTACAGTATCACAACAATGAAAAGTAGTAAACAAGCAACAACATCATCCATTGCATTAATAATAGAATTATTATACAAGTATTTTCTATCAAATTTTGATAAACACTAAAGCATAAATCAAAATGAAAGATGAGTCTTGAACAAGCTCCACCTTCCTTTCTCCTTTCATTGGTACCTGTCTATGATGACCTGAGGATACAAGTAATTTTGAAAGCGAGTATCAGCTTTGAAGCTGGTGAGATCATAAGTATTTTAGTGTCTTAATTTGTATGTAAGTATTTGTATGTAAGAATTTGTATATGAACTGTAAGTATGAAAATGTTTGTAAAACAACTGTAAACGTTTGAAAAACTCTAGAAATCCCTATGATTTCCTACTATTATATAAGGGTGCCTTCTACCAAGACCTAACTGTTCTCAATGTAGTCTTCTACCAAGACTTAACTGTTCTAACTGTTCGTGTTATGTAAAAGTGTGTAATTTTCCCAACTGTAACTATTATTAACAAAATATAGTTTTTACATTTATCGTTTAAGTGAAAAGATCACTAAATATGTGTATAGGGAAAATTAATGTAGTACTAAAACGTAGCGCTATAAGAACTACTGCTATACTAACTAGCTTAAACCGGATTTATATTAAGGCATCATGTGATTAATTGCACCATACTATCGACTGGTAACAACGACATACGAATGGTCGTAATAACGGAATGACGTTTGGCACCCGCAGACCTGCAGATCCCGCTGTAGCTAGTAGCAAGGTGTTGGATAGTAAATCCAGTATAGATCTATACGCAAACTCACGCTCTCCCTTCAAGAGACTCTGGCTACAACTCGGGCCATGACATTTAAGGCATGCTCTGATACACATCACAATAATTAACGTATTCATATCTATGTAATGTAATGAACTGTTCTAGCTGTAATGTACGTGCTCTCTACCTAGCAAGTATAGTAATGTAATCGTTCTAGTATCGTTGTATATGTTCTATTCCTAGTATCGTAGTATATGTAATGTACTGTAATGTTCTAGAAAGTATTGACTCATGAATGAACTGACTCATTGTATGATATCGCGTTCTAGTAATTGTTCTAGTATCTTCCTAAACTACCCATATGGTAGTTTACTAGTAATCTAACTGCTACGTATGGACATGGATGTATACCCTTTCTACCCAAGGGCATGGGATGAACTGGAAGGACCTTTTATGACTATATATGTACATATGTTATATAACTAATATTTGAACGACCTTCGGACGAGTACCCGATATCCCACCAGACCACATCTCAAGCGCGAAAAGGAAATATGGTGGATAGCCTTCCTAAGTCTTTTAAACATTTCTTATATAACTATACATATAGAGGCATGCAATTTATAATTTAAAAGCATAAAATAAGATTTGTAAAACCTTTGAACATAAATATTTTCTAAGAAAAGACCGACTTGATGTCAATCTATAAAACAATTTGAAGGCATGGGTTTGATAAAACAGTTTAGTATAATGAAACATTTGTTTGAAACACAATTGTAAATAAGTTTCAAATGTAATATACAGAGTAAAATGTACAATGTAATAAGGAGTTTAAAACATATAAAATGTTTACAAAAATCATTTGAAGGAAACTGTATGGTAAAACGGCTAATGTGTAGTAAATCATTTGAATGCTGCATATTAATCACATGTGATTGATATCATAACTAGCGTAATTCTACTTATTAATCGCATGTGATTGATATAATAACTAGCATAATTCTACTTGTATCCCCCCATAAAACATTTAAAAATAGTTTAAAACATTATTTAAGGGGTATGAACTCACCTGCAGTAAGTGACTGGAATTGAACGGACTATTATCGTAAGGAAGGATCGGGCAAGTGCTTGGTGTCAAGTGAAGACTTTAGACACACACAATGATGCTAATTACATATGAAGACATATGTATATAAATAATTAGTGATTAAAACACTAATTATACAAGTATAAACATTTAAACGCGAGGAAAACACTTTTGGTCAAGTGCTAGGAGGCTAATGGGTTGCAACAAAGGAGTGCAATGCCCCTAATGGGAGTTTATGGTCTATTAGCCATATGTTTTGGAGTTTACGGCCCAGGGGAGTAGACTCCTGGCCGTAAACTCTCAACCAAGTCTCTAAATGAAGCTTAGAATTATTACAACTCTAGTGGTGAATTGTTTCAAGGCTAAATCAAGTGTTTGGGCTTCCTATTAACTCCTTTGAGGAGTTTACGGCCATGGGACCATATTCCCTTGGAGTTTACGGCCGTAAACTCCCTTGGGAGGGTGTTTATGGTGTTTTCAAGTCTCAAACATTTCAAGGTTATGTTCTATGTTGGGTTCTTGGCATAACGAAGGAGTTAGGGTGTCATTTGACCCCTTTATAGGTGTTTACGGCCCAAGAACTTGTCTTGGCCGTAAACTCCTTAATACATGTGATTCCTTATGTTTTCTAGGCTATTAACACTTTAGAGTACGTGTCCTAATTTAAGCCTAAGCCTTAGGAAGGTTTTCAAGGCATTTTGACCCTTAAACATGGAGTTCACGGCCCAAGAAGCTCCTTGGCCGTGAACTCACTTTCATCAATGATTCTAATAGATTTTGGTGTCCTAAGCATGCAATGGTGGGTTCTAGTTCGAGTTCTAAAGCTTTGAGGGTCATTGGAACCCTTTAGGACCTTAAAATGGAGTTTACTCCCCAAGTGTTCATGGGCGGTAAACTCCCAAATCTTGGGGTCTTAATCCAATTTTGATGTTTTCTAGTCATATACACACTAGCATTCAAGTCTAAGGTAGTTACAAATCACGGGAAAAGGACTAAGTAGCATTTAAGCCACTTATCGGAGTTTACTCTCCAAGAACGTTCTTGGGCGGTAAACTCCCGAATCTCACAGATTTGGTATGTAATTGGTGTTTCTAAACACAATCTAAGCTATATAGCATAACTAGATCGAAGTACTCACAATTTGGGATAAAAACCCGAAGATCCGTGAGAGAGAATTTTGACTTTTCTCTAAATGCAATTCAACAAATGAACCAATTTGGTTCAGAATTCTATTTGTAGTCCTGAGATATTTTTGGCAGAAAATATTTTTATTCCTGGAACGAACTCTAATGTCCTAGAGTATTGGAATAACAGTGTTGCACAAAACCCTAGTGCATCCACTCTCCTAATATCTCCTTAAGTGTAGAATCCTGAAAACTGCCAAACTTATACTCGAAATCTGAGTTTTCACTGTAACTGTTCTACTTCTATTGGCTTAAAATGGTTTGTTCAGAATGGAAATTTAGGGTTGTCACACCTTATGTGCCTATTATATGTGCTTTTGAGATGCACGATAGTATTGGTTAGACATTAGTAGGATAGCCTGTTTAGGTTATGCCTGAGTTTATAAGCTTATGTCGCATGCTAGTGTTGATTCTTGTTATGTGAATATGATTGCTTGGTTATGTTATGGTTAGATTTTCCTTTTGTCTGAACGCTACTTGCATTGTGCTTTATGGGACTCTGAGTGATGGGAGTTAGCAATTAGGTGAATACGTTAAGTCACATATGATCAGGGTTGAATAATCTCAGAGTTCTGGACTTGACCCTACTGCATAGCTCTCATTTGAGTCTAACCGTTGTAGGGACGAGTCCTCTACTCGAAGGATTATCTGAGCCTCGTCACATGTGATGGCATTTTAGGTAGTGGCTAACTGGGATTATGAAGATACCTTCAGTAGCTGAGGACTAGGTTGGGTCGGAGATTTCCCTAGGGCAAGCCTAGGATGAGAGTAGTGCTGGGAACAGTGGTAATAGTAGTGTAAGGGACTTGGTGGAGTCAAGGCAATTCTTGAGGAAAGTATGGATAGATGTGGAGGGTAGTATGGGTCATACTACTAAAAGCAAAGGATTCGTACTTGATTCAAGAGGGGTCGAGATAAAACCAGGGAACTTGTAGTGCGTGTGTAATCCCTTAGTAGGGATGATTATTCTGATGGAAGTTATGGATGCTTCGGGCATGGTGGCGTACCATGATGGGCCACTCAGTAGAGGGGATAGCAGTAAGGGATCTGTTTTTGGCTCGAAGGCTCGGCATTGATGATCAGAGGTGGGTTTTACACCTTATCTACAGAAGAGTTCAGTGTTTCAGGCAGTTTAGTGCATCAGTCAGTTCAGTGTTTCAGGTAGTTCAATGCATCAGTCATTTCAGCGTTTTAGGCAGTTCAGTGCATCAGTCAGTTCAGTGTTTCAGGCTATTCAGTGCATCATTCAGTTCAGTGTATCAAGCAATTCAGTACATCAGTCAGTTAAGTGTTTCAGGCAGTTCAGTGCATCTGTCAGTTCAGTGTTTCAGGCAGTTTAGTGCCTCAGTCAGTTCAGTGTTTCAGACAGTTCAATGCATCAGTCAGTTTAGTGTTTCAAGCACTTCAGTGATGTAGGCAGTTCAAAGTTTCAGTCAGTCTTAATGGGTTGGGAAATACCTTTGAGAGACGTAATATGCCATTTGCATTCTGGGGATCGTTAGTGGTTAACAAAAGATTGTCCCCTATTAGCGGGATGGGATCAGTTCAGGGATATCATGTGCAAGGTCTTCGATCAAGGTTCTGCGGGACTGTTATGCCGTTTCATTGGGGCCAGATAGAGGCGCCTACGACAAGGAGTAGGGCATTCCACTTGATTTCAGAAGAGACACGAGTAGCCCCTAATATGGCGGGTGCGTATCTTTCATTTTCCCTATCAACTTTTGTTGTGATTTTATTATGGTTCTGCATTGGTATTGGTGAAAGTATTTTAGAATTTTGTCGCCTGCTTGTGAATGAGTTATATGCCATCTGCATACCCTGGATTTTAGATTGGTAGTTAGAGGTAGTTCCCCAATTAGAGCAGGTTACGCAGGATGCGGTAATTGTAGTAAGTATGGTTAGGACGCGAGGAGTGTCCCGGTAGTCCACAAGGGTGGCATTATTTTGTATCGGGTAGCTTTGGATCATTAGCGGAGGAAAGCATTGGTTGTCAGCAGACAGATCATTGGATGATAAGAGGGATTGGGATTCCTTTTCAATCTGTGAGTTGTAAGGAATTAGCTGGATCAAAGTGGGGGAGAACCTTCCGAGTAGTCAGGAGCAGGACTAAGTACAACACTGAGGTGAGTGCGCATCCTCGTTGAGAATGGAAGCAGCCCAAGTAGCTGGTTGGATTGAGCAACACGTGAGCTAGGAATTTGGGAAACTTCCCAACGTTGAGTTCGTATACTCATGTTAGTTGATGGCTGATTTGGGAAACCAGGTCGGAGGATAGCCAGCAAAACTGTAGTGAGCCAGGAGGTAGATTGTGAGAACGTCTGGCATGGGATGCTTTTGGATTCTAGTCAGTGGTAGAGACAGCATGGAGAGTATGGTAAGACTACCGGTCAGCTGCAACATTCCTAGTTAGCAAGTAGGTATCAAGAAGGATAGCTCGTTCAGAATTAGTAGGGAGTTGGCCTGCATAACCCTAGAGAGGTGAGACGTTTGGAGAGGCCGCTCCAGGATATAGTTGGGTGAGACTTGTGGGTGAGGCCCATATTTTAGTAGCAGTATAGGTGAGACCTGGGAAAAGGTTTACTTGGTAGTATGGTTTGGGTGAGAACCGTGGGCGAGGCACGTGCGAAAATAATGAGACAGGTGAGACTAGAGGGATAGACCGCTCTAGGATATAGTCGGGTGAGACCCATGTGCGAGGCCCGTGATATTATAGCAGTGCAGGTAGCACCCGGTAAGGACCTTATGATCAAGATATGGGATCGAGGATCTGAAGACTTGTAGTGTCAGAGTGGCAGAGTAGATAGAGCAGCTTAGATAGCCGAAGTTTCTTCAGAAGTCGTTGGGAGTGACTAAGAGATTGTGTTGGGTGTAGTAACCGGTGGGAGTCCGGTAACCCAAATATTGACAGATTAGTTGGGACCAGGGTGGTCTCAGTTCATCCAGAAGGCGGGTAAGGAACAACAGAATTTCCAGTTAGTGGTGGTAATGATAAGAGAAGTATGGTATGAGGCAGCTAGTTGACCGGGGAGTGCTATGCCTCTCACAGCAAGGTTATATAATCTTAGAGGGAAGGGTTTGACCATGTTGCGCAGCTCTCGTTTAAGTCTAACCGTTACAGGGATGAATCTTTTATTCAAAGGATTATTTGATCCATTCGCTGGGATGGGTGCTCAGCACTAAGTTATAGTAGTAAGAAGTATTCAGTGAGTACCGACAGTAGTGACCAGCATTGGGAGTAGGTGGAGTAATGGATACCGTGAGGGGCATCTCCTTCACATTGATAGAGAAGGTGGTTGGTTATAGAAAGTTGCCTTGGGAAGGCTAGTGAACGCGTAAGGAAAAGGGGGTGAACCCCTAGGACGTTCAACATAAGTACTCGGGGAGTACCGGAAGGATTGTCAGTTGAGTAAGTTGTGTTCTCAGGAATAATGGGATTAGAGTGCACTCGAGGTTATTATTTACAATGACTAGAGTTAGCTGGATGGACTGGGCAGAAGGCCATTGGAGGCATTCCTCTAAGAATTGGGTTGAACAGGTGAAGTGAGTATCGGATAGGAAGGCGGTCAGCAGATTGCAGGATAGTTGGCCATAGCAGACTTCGAGGATGAAGTCTAGTTTAAGTGGGGGAGAGTTGTAACGCCTTGTTCTAAATCATTCAATTATGGAATTTTAGAGGCCAAGGCTAGAGGTGTTTTGGTCTTTTATGAATCTTAGAGGTATTATGTGAGAAGGTTTCGGACCGGGGTATGTTGTTAGAAGCGTAGGGCTTCTTGCCGCCTTTCCGTGGGTATAAAGCTCATCGGAAACGGACTGAGAATGAAGGAGTTATGACACTTTGAAGATATTGACATAAATGGACCCTAAAGGAAATATTTGGCAAGGGAGGTCCTAGGCATGCACGAAATGCATGCGTGTAAGTAGTCGGGTATGCACAGCGTAGGCTGGGTTACGCCCAGCGTAAAGAGGATAAGTGATCGCGGGTGTTGGGGGCGTACCCCCATCGTATAGGATGTACGCCTAGCGTCCAGAAACCCTATTTTTAGGGTGTACCACTATAAAAGGAACATCATGCCTAAAGGGTCAGCCTCCATATCACTCTTAGACAGCCACACGAAACCCTAACCTCCTTGGAGTGTCCTTAGAGCTTTGAAGGCCATTTTATAGCATTTTGGAGTTGTAAAGCTATTATTCAAGCAAGTGAAGAACAAAGCAAGGTGGGGGGAATTGAAAGAGGAGATATAGATCTGAGATTATTGCTTCACTCCAGGCCTCCTTAAGGTAAAAAGTCTTGAACTTGTCCTTTGGATAGCTAGATCTTCTAGAATGGAGTTTGTGGACCTTTAGGTCCCAAGATTGGACCTTTATGACCCAACCCATTTATTTAGACCTTGAGTTGTCATTTTCAGTTCCAAACAAGTCCCTAAGGCTTAAAGTTGTCACCTTTATGGTCCTATTAAGTCAATGCATGAGATCTAGTCCCCTTTATGGAAGTAGAAGATTATTTTGGGAGTTTGAGTTGGTTTGGGCCATATAAAGTCACCAAGCCAGTGACATTATGGAATAAGACATGAAAAGGACCTAGATTAGAGTACGCCCAGTGTACTCAGCAGAGTTGGGTTTTGTGTAAATGGGCCTCGGTGTGGGCTGTGCTTTGGACTTTGGCTCTTTGGGCCTTAGTAGGCCATCAAGAGTCACTTAATCGGGGCCAAGTATTTGTGTTTGGGCTTAGGGAAAGGCCCAATAAAGATTTTGGGCCCAATATAGCAAATTGCGCCTTTAGTGGGCTATTAGTGGGCTTGGGTAGCTTATATAGTGTTGGGCTTTCTATATTATGGTTTTGGACCTTAGATTATAGACTATATTGGGGTAGGGGTAAAATGGTAATTTTACTCTAAGAAGGACTCTGACATTGAGCTAAGTATTATTGTGATCTTGGTAGCTCGAGGAGCCTAAGAAGCTGCAGTCGGGGGAAATTTCAGTTAGCAGCAAAAGGTTATCAGCAAAGTTCAGCAGTGCAAGTGAGTTTACCTTTTTGTGAATGGGTCTACGACCACAATGCCGGCCCATGTAGTTTTGAGTAGGAAGACCCGAGGGTTAGCCCTAGGCACTGTATGCTAGTATGATGTTCAGGACCAAGGTCCAATGTTAGTGGGCGGGTGCCCAAGGAACGGTTTACATGATAGTTTATACTTGTTGTATGTGTGATACATGTATGTGCCTGGAAGGGAGGTGAGTGTGGGCGAGGTCCTGTATGTCACCAATACCAGAGGGTGGATGGTGTTCCATATCTCATTAGCAGCAGAGCACGGGCGAGGCCCAAGGTAGGAAAGGAGTGAGTGTGGGTTGGGCCTGTATCTCACTATCAGTAGGAGCATGGATAGGGTTCCATGTCTTATCAGTAGCAGGGCAGGGGCAGGGCCCAAGACAGGCTAGGCTTCAGTACAGGAATGCAATAGATTAGTTATAGTTTATGTGTTATGCGATATGTTATATGTTAGTATATGTTTAATGGGAAGGCCCGGAGACAGATGAGGACTAAGAGAAACATGCATGTACACCGAGCGGGGCTCGAAGCCAGGCAGGGCCTGGAGCAGGCGGGGCCTGTTGTAGCGCGCGAGGGCCGAGGTAGTGGGCGAGGCCCAGTATTTGCAGTGTGCAGTTATGTGTATGGTATGTGGTAGGTTGGGGAACTCACTAAGCTTCATGCTTATAGTTTTCATTTTTGGTTTTAGGTACTTCCAGTAGCGGAGGGAAGAGCTCGGGGTAATTACATGGCACACACCATTGTTTAGTCAGCCTGGGATGTTTACTCTGATAATGCGAACATGTTTTGAAGTAATACTCTGATTTGATGTTATGGATTATGTTATTATTTATAGCTATGGTTGATAAATGATTTCAAAACGAAAATTTTAGACCTGATTTTTGGGATGTTACACATGGTGTTCCAGTCTCTATCGTATCTGGTCGGGATGTAAAATTTTACTTCTCAATTTCCGCAAAGGTTCCACGAGGAATTGAGTACTAGACTGGTCTTTATCATTGCTTTTTATCTGCAGGTTGATAGCCAAACCAAGCGGACCTTCCAGACGCTTAAGAATATGTTGTGGCCTTGTTTTATAGATTTTGGTGGGAGTTGGGACTCCTACCTTACCCTAGTTGAGTTCTCTTATAACAACCGTTATCATTCCAATATTGGTGTGCCACCATTTGAGCTTCTTTATTGGAGGAAGTTGTGATACCCCAATTTGTTAAGTAAAGATCGGTCACATGGTCAAGGGAAAGACCAAGGTAGTCCTTCAGATGAAAAATCTTATCCAACTGATCAGGAAAAGGTTACAGACAACTCAGAGTCGGCAATAGAATTATGCTGACAGGCGTCGATCCGAGTTGGAGTTCTAGGTCGGAGATATGGTTTTACCGAAGTTGTCACCCTGGAAAGGTGTAATATGCTTCAGGAATAAGAGCAAGCTTGGGCCCAAATTTATCGAGCTGTTTTGAGTAGTTTCCAAGGTAGGCAGGGTGGCCTATCAACTGGATCTGCCTAAGGATCTAGGTCAGATTCACAACACCTTCCATGTTTCCCAGCTACGGAAGTGTGTAGCTGATGATTCAGAAGTAGTTCCATTAGGGATATACAGGTTGTTGAGTGCCTGAATTATGTTGACAGACCAATGACAATTTTGGATAGGAAAACAAAGGCCTTGCTCAACAAAGTGGTGCCTTTGGTTAATGTCCAGTGGCAACATCGGAAAAGCTCCAAGTGAAATTGGGAGCCTGAGGAGGAGATGAGGAAGCATTATTCAAACTTGTTAGTATACTTCTAGGGTGATGTTTGATTCAAATAGGGAGAATTGTAACACACGTTGTTCGTGCATTTTAATTTTTAGCCAAAAGTCTAAAATGTTGACACTTTGGTCCTTAATTTGCGTGTAAGATAGAGTTATGCATGACGTAACTCATTTAAACGGACGTGAGGACTTTTGGTAGTACATTGGGGGTACTGCCGCAATGCACAACCTTAAATTTTTTAGCGTTTGAGCCCTATATAATATCATTAACTCCTCAAATACCTTTCCTTTATCAGCCTCCAACTCCTAAAAACGTTCCTTGCAAACCTTACTCCTTTGTTATGTGTTTTTGAGCTTGAAAGTGTGAGTTCTTGTGCTTCTGAAGGGGGAATAAGGTGGTAGACAAGCTTGGAAGTTCAAGCCAACTTAGATCTAGAAGTATCTTACCCTCAAGCATTCGTAGAAGGTATAAACCTTGGAACTTGATGATTTATTTGCTAAAATCTTCCTAGTTCTTAGGGTTGTGTACATTTTTGGTCCCACAGTCTTAGTCTAGTGAAGTATCAGCTACTCCAGGTCATTGAGGTGTAGTTTTCTATAGTTTTGAGCTTATGGATTCATAAAAATGAGAGCTTGGTTACTCTCATTAAGCTGTGCTTGAGTTTTGGTCCCTAGGATGTCTTATGGACCTAGGGTTTGAATTTATACCCTTTTGTATGCATGCAAATGGATAATGTCAGAGACATTATCCATTGAGATGTCCCTTTTTTCCTAGATCTGAAGTTTGATGCGTTGGCTTTCTGCATTAGGGAATTAAAAAGAGGTTTTGGCTTCAACACTAGTATGCTGGGTGCACTTGGTGATACGTTGTGCATACCAGATTGGACCCCTGTAACCAAGACGAACCACACTACAGCTAAGCGTAGTGACTGAGTACGTAGGACGTACTTATCCTATGTTGACCCTTTAACTTTTTGACTTTAACCGTTGACCATGAATTTGACCCAGTTTAACCAAAGGGAATTTGGGTATTTTAAATAGTAGTTTGAGATTAGGTCCCTCTTTATTGTAATGCTTTACATGTTAGACTGGTAGATCTATATGATTACCTATACTTGTTGGTTATTGATAGCTATTGTATATGTTGACATGTTACGGTTTATTACGTTGACGTGGTCATGCTTTGTGTTGAAGTCCAAGATACCTGGGGTATTTTGAATAGACTGTAGTCCCTACGAGGTGGTCCAGTCAGGACGAAGGCCTAAAAAGTAGTCCAGATAGGTTATAGGCCCTGCAAGTCGGTCCATTCATGCTGAAGTCTAATATATGCATGATGTTATCTTTTGGTTGTGTGTAGTACTTTTGGGGAACTCACTAAGGTTTGGCATACAGTTTGATTATTATGGTTTTAGGTACTTCAGAGGACAGGGGTAAGCCGAAGTCTTGATCATGCACATCATCCTGGATTTTTGAGCTTTTGATTTTGGGATACTCTGATTCATGTTTATAACTTTTGGAAACTATATTTTGTATACATTTAGGTTCTTAGACTCGTTTTAAAAAGTTCAAATTTTACCTTGATTTTTGGGATGTTACAAGTTGGTATCAAACCCCTAGTTTGATAGAATTGGATGAACATTCGTGTGAATCCAGACTCAAACTAAGGATCTATGAAAGTCTTCAAATCATTTTTAAATAAAAATTATTTTCAAAAGTAAACTAGGAAGGGTGGGATGTGTACAATCGGCTAGGGAAAGGAAGTGTTCCGTAAGATACCCACACTGTTGTTTGCTTATGATGATTATGATTGAATTGCATGCTAGTTTGTAGGCTAGGGATCCCCATGAATTGCATGTTAGAATTTTCAGATGGATGCCTGATTGCCTAGGACAATATGCTAGATTGAATCAACATCATTATTGTAGTTGCTTAGTGTGTGCCTTATAGTTGTACATAACTAAGATTTTATAGCCTGCGAATGTTTGATTTAGCCTTATTTCTTATTCCTTGTTTGCTCGTGGGCTTAGGTAGAATCAAGTATTCGACTACCTTTGGAATCCGGCGTTATGTATGATTAACATGCACGAGCAACTATTAATTTGGTGGAAGTTTCATAAATGAGTGAGGTTATGGCAGGCCAACTTGAGGAGTGTTTAGCCACTCATGAGAGAGTGAGTATAGGATCTATGCATATCTTAGATGTGGATCTTTTTGATCGGTTGTTCCATGACGACCCTTGAGAGTAATACAGGTAGGCATAGAAGGTAGTATGGGCCCGTACTGTTGAAAGTACAGGAGCCGTACGCATTGCAAGTAAGTCACGAACCCCGAGGGTGTAGTCTTTCTATTATGATTGTAATCATTGTGGAATTTCTTATATATTTTGGTTCATTTTTCAGTTTGGTGTACACAAGAGATTCTAGATCAGGAGCTAGTGAATCGGAGAGGCCAGGTTTGACAGATGATGACATTCACCAGTTGATCGCTACTGAAGTAACTACGACTGTTTAGGGTACTATCTGTAAGGTTTTTAGGGATATTAATACCATGATGATTGAGTTGTTCAATGAACAGTACATCGTTGTGTATGAGGCTGTTGTTGTAGCTACTAAAGTTGTTGCTGTTGTGGGGGTTCAGGGGAAAGGTTCATTCCATTACAAGGACTTAAGCAATATGAAGCTTGGAGTTCGATCAGATCAAGGACCCGTTTATATACATGAGATGGATTTCTAACATGTAGTGGTGTTTCTTCTCCTGTTGCTATCCGAAGGAATGGAAGGCCTGGTACACCCTGAACCTACTTCACGTGGGCGTGAAACACTGGCCAAACCTAGTGACTGGTTCCTATACTCCAGAGAAGAGGACTGTTATTACTTGGGGGCAGTTCTTGGAGATATTCCGCATGAAGTATGCTCCCCAGGTCGAAAGAGAGAGGTGAGCTTAGGTGTATCTGGCATTGAGGTAGATGATAGAGTCTTTGACCAAGATCACCAAGATGTTTACTAAGAGAGCTCTTTTCTATCTTGAGTATTCTGCTTCTTATCAGGCCCAGATGTTACAATACTTAAGCATGCTCAAGACTGAAATTCAGCAATTTGTGTCTGCCCAACAGTACAGTTCCCTCACCAAGCTTCAGGATGTCGCACGGAGGCAGGAGATTGAGATTGAGGCCCAAACAAGGGAGGAGAGGTAGGATCCGGTTCAGCCACAGTCTATAGCAAAGCGATTCAAGCCTGTTATTTCACGACCAGGGAGACAGAGGGTCCACACTTGTCTCCAGTGCGAGAAGGCGCATGAGGGTGTTTTTAAAACAACGTTTGGGTGCCATAAATGTGGCAAGGATGGATACTTTGCAGGGGACTGTCACCAGCAGCCCCTAGTACTAAGTGTCAGGATTTCGTACCATTATGATCACGTGGGCCACATTGAGGACCAGTTTCCTTTGCTTGCAGTCAGTCCGGTGAAGGCACCAGGCCCGACTACTTTGAGGATTACATATGGAAGATAAGGGAGAGTTGAGGCCCTGAAGGCTAGGGTTCATTCTTTTCAGCTCACGGCAGAGGAGGCCAGGGCGGTGCCTGACATCATTACTGGTATGCTCTCACTAATTATTTTGCCAAGTTGTTTTATTTTATGCTTATGATTATAATTCTACTAGGTACCTTCTTAGTGAATCCTTGCCTGATCTTATGCTTTTTGAGTCGGTTATGAGTTGGTATTTTGTGTCTCGGTCTTTTAATAAGAGATTTGATACGTCTCTTGGAGAGTTGGATTGTCTATTAGGAGTCTCCATCGCCAACGAACACGATGTTTCTTCATTGAGCATTTTTCAGGATTTTACCTTCGAGATATTCGGCATGTCTTACCCAAACAATTTGATCCCTATCCCTAAGGGCGATGTGTGTGTGACAGGATGGATAGACTGGTTGAGCATTGACTATGAAAGTATGTAGATAGTAGTTGGAACCCCAAGTAGGGGAGAATTGATTATTTATGATAAGGGTAACAGAGCTGGTTCAACTTTTGTTCAGCCGCCAGGGTTAGGCAATATCTTTAACATGGATGTTCGGGTTATCTCGCTTATTTGATTGACACTCAGGTGGAGAAAAGTTTTCATTTTTGGATGTGCATGTACTCAGAGAGTTCCCATATGTGTTCTTGGATGATTTACCCGGTGTGCCTCCTACGAGACAGGTTAAGTTCATAATTTGCATGGTTCCTGGCGTGGCCCGGATTATTATCGTGTCGTATCACTTAGCACCGCCCGAGATGCATGATTTGTCCTCTTAACTTCAGGTGCTGTTAGGAAAGCATTTTATTAAACCGAGCAGTTCACCCTACGAAGCAAAGATCATGTTTGTAAAGAAGAAGGATGCTTCACAATGGATATGCAATGATTATCAGGAGCTGGAGTAGTTAACGGTGAAGAACCATTACCCACTTCGACGAATGATGATCTCTTTGATCATATTCAGGGAGCATATTCGTTCTCCAAATCAACATGAGGTCAGAGTATAACCATATAAGGTTTAGAGAGGAGGACGTATAGAAGACAGTGTTTCCGAACTTGTTATGGTCATTACGAGTTTTTGGTGATGTTGTTTGGGCTCAACAATGCACCGCCAACATTTTATAGATTTGATGAATTGATAATGCAAGTTGATGCTCGATCGTTCGGTAATTGTCTTTATTGATGATATCCTGATCTATTCCAAGACCAGGGAGCTGCATGAGGAGCATCTTCGAGATCCTTCGGGAGTTTTGAAGAGGTAGAGACTCTATGTTAAGTTCTCAAAGTGTGAGTTTTGGTTACAAGAGGTCCAGTTCTTGGGACACTTGGTTAACCAAAACGGGATCCCAATCGACCTGGCCAAGATCGAAGCAGTTATGCAGTGGGAGGTCTCAAAGTCCCCTTTAGAGATCGGGAGTTTTCTAGGTTTACTAGGGTATTACCAAAGATTAATTTAGGATTTCGCTAAGGTTTTTATACCTTTCAATCATCTGATGAGGAAGGGCGTGGATTTATGTTGGGGCCCTGAGCAGCAGGCAGCGTTCGAGACGCTGAGATAGAAATTATGTGAGGCGTCGATATTGACTCTTCCAGAAGGTGTGGAGGAGTTTGTTGTATATTATAATGCATCTATCACAGGTTTGGGTGTAGTACTCATGCATAGAAATATGTTTATTTTGTATGCTTCTCCGCAACTGAAATTGCATGAGGTTAGTTACTCAACGAATGATCTGGAGTTGAGGCGGTGGTGTTTTCCCTTAAGATTTGGTGACATTACCTTTATGAGGTCCAGTGTACCATCTACAGGATCATAAGAGTTTATGATTTCACATGGATCATCCAAAACTAAATATTATATATCATAGATGGCTTGACGTGGACAAGGATTATGACTGCAAGATTTTGTATCATCCCAGGAAAGCGAATGTGTTCGCTGATGCTTTGAGCCTTAAGTTGGACAATACTTCTTTTAGGAACTTATATGTATGATAATTTCTATCGATTCTTCACTTTTGTATTTGTTCAAGGAGGCTCACGATGAGGGAATCAAGAAGGAAAATTGGAAGCAAGAGAGAATCAAGGGTGAGATTGACAGGTTTTCTACTAATCGCCGCAGATTATTGACTCTGTGTGGTCGGGTTTGGGTACTAGATTTTTTTAGGGTCAGGCAGATTGTGAGGGACGAAGCACATAAGTCTAGATTTTCGATACACCCTAGAGGCACAAAGATGTACCCGATTTGAGACTTAGTTATTGGTGGCCATGCATGAAGAGGGAAATAGCCTAGTATGTTGAGAGGTTCTTGACCTATCGGATAGTCAAGGCCGAGCACCGAAAGTGGCACAACAAGCTTCAGCCTTTGCAGGTTCCCATGTGGAAATAGGAACAGATCACCATGGATTTCATCATCAAATTACCCAGGAAGGCTAAAGGATTTGATGTGATATGGGTTATTATGGATCTCCTGACCTAGAGTTCTCACTTCCTGGCTATTCGGGAGAGTTCCTCAGCAGAGAAATTAGCCGATGGGTATCTGTGCGAGATCGACGCTTGGCATGGTGTTCCAGTCTCTACCATATCTAATCAGGATGTAAAATTTACTTCCCAATTTTTGCAACGTTTCCATAAGGAACTGGGTATTAGATTGTTTTTTAGCACTACTTATTATCTACAGGTTGATGGCCAAAGCAAGCGGAGCATCCAGATACTCAAGGATATGTTGAGGGCTTGTTTTATAGATTTTTATGGGAGTTAGGACTCCTACCTTCCCCTAGATGAGTTCTCTTACAGCAACCGTTATCACTCCTGTATTAGTGTGCCACCATTTGTGATTCTTTATAGGGCCGTTTCGAGTAGTTCTCTTATAGGGTCATGGGAAAGACCAAGATAGTCCTTCAGAAGACAAAGTTTATCCAGCAGATCAGGCAGAGGTTGTAGACAGCTCAGAGTTGGTAAAAGCATTACGCTAACAGGCGTCGATCCGAGTTGGAGTTCCAAGTCGGCGATATGGTTTTACTGAAGTTATCACCCTGGAAGGGTGTAATATGCTTTAGGAATAGGAGCAAGTTTGGGCCCCAATTTATCGGGCCATTTCGAGTAGTTTCCAGGGTAGGCAGGGTGGTCTATCAAGTGGATATGCCTAAGGAGCTCAATCAGATTCACAACACCTTGCATGTTTCCCAGCTACGAAAGTGTGTAGCTGATGATTCAGAAGTGGTTCTCGTGGATGATATATAGGTTGATGAGCCCCTGAACTATGTTTAGAGACCAATGACAATTTTTGATAGGAAGACAAAGGCCTTACGCAACAAGGTGGTGCCTTTAGTTAATGTCCAATAGCAACATCGAAAAGGCTCCATGTGGACTTGGGAGCCTGAGGTGGAGATGAGGGAGCATTATCCAAAGTTATCATTATACTTTGAGGGAAAAGTCTGATTCAAGTAGGGAGAATTGTAACACTCGTTGTTCGGGTATTTTAATTTTGTGCCAAAAGTCTAAAATGTAGGCACTTTGGTCCTTAATTTCGGCGTACTGCCTCAATGCACAACCCTAAATTTTAGCATTTGAGCCCTATATATTGTTATTAACTCCTCTAAGACCTTTCCCTCATCAGCCTCCAACTCCTAAAAACTTTCCTTGCAAATCCCACTCCCTTAATGTGTATTTTTTAGCATGAAAGTGTCTGTTCTTGTGCTCGTAAAGGGGAAAAAAATGGTAAACTAGCTTGGAAGTTTACGGTAACTTAGATCCAGAAGTATCTCACCCTCAAGCATTCCCAAAAGGTATAAACCTTGGAACTTAATGATTTATTTGTTAAAATCTTCCTAGTTCTAGGGTTTATGTACATATTTGGTCCCATAGTCTTGTTCTAGTGGAGTATGAGCTACTCTAGGTCATTAAGTTGTAGTTTTCTGTAGTTTTGAGCTTATGGATTGATAAAAATGAAAGCTTCGTCACTCTCAATAAGCCATGCTTGAGTTTTAGAGCCTTGGATGAGTTTTCGACCTAAGGTTTTCAATTATACACTTTTATATGCATGCAAATGGTTAAAGTCAAAGACTTTATCCATTGGGACGTCCCTTTTTGCCTAGATCTGATGTTTGATGTGCTGGATTTCAGAATTAAGGAGTTAGCAAGATGTTATGGGTTCAACACTTGTATGTTGGGCATACCTGGTGGTACGCATAACCAAGAAGAACCACACTTCACCAAGCGTAGTGACTGAGTACGTAGGGCGTACTGTCACCCCCCAAAACCGGAACGGCGGAGACGTTCTGGGGTGGATGACGTCATGTCAAGTATCACAACATATGCAGTATAGTAATCAAAGTACAACAACCATTGCATTA
Organism: Lactuca serriola; assembly: GCF_051521515.1. Classification (NCBI taxonomy): domain Eukaryota; kingdom Viridiplantae; phylum Streptophyta; class Magnoliopsida; order Asterales; family Asteraceae; genus Lactuca; species Lactuca serriola. The sequence goes on along the minus strand of NC_136412.1, from coordinate 97,650,015 downwards.
ATAGTAATAGTTTTACATGGTTTACATTGTATAGAATCATTAAAGAAATACAAGTAATAATAAAATTGCAACTTGGTACTAATCTGTCTTCACCAAAGCGCCTAAGATGTACCTGTCTATTGCTGACCTGAGAATACAAGTTATTTTGAAAGTGAGTATCAGCATTTTTATAAATGCTGGTGAGTTCATAAGTCTTTAGTGTCATTTGTGTAAGTTCAAAATAACTTTATAAAAGTGGTAGTTTTAGAGTCTACAGTGTATTAGAGTCCTTTCCAGAAAATCCTATATTTTCTTAATTAAAAGCAGTCTTCTACCAAGACATGACAGAGTTATGTTTGTAAAAGTGATTTTCCCTTAAACACTATCATTATCAAAATACGGTATTTGATTTTAAAGAAAGTAGGAGAATATCAGGGAAAATAACATATGCCTTAGCAGTGAGAACTGCTAACTAAGGCGAAAGAGATCATAGACTCCAGGAAAGTATCGAATGAACAACACGCCTGGCTCAGTCTAACACAAGAGATACAGACCCCAGACGGTATCGAATGAATGATATGTCTAGCAAGATCTAAAACAGAGACACAGACCCCAGACAGGATCAAATGAATGATACATCTAGTAAGGTCTAAAATAGAGAGACACAGACTCCAGACATGATCAAATGAATGATACGTCTAGTAAGGTCTAAAATAGAGAGACACAGACCCCAGACAGGATCAAATGAATGATACGTCTAGTAAGGTCTAAAATAGTGGATACAGACCCCAGACAGTATCAATTGAATGATACGTCTAGAAGGGTCTAAAAACAGTGTGATTCTAGATGTGTATATTCGAGGTGTGTATCTTCTAAGTGTGTATTTTCTAGGTGTGTATTTCCGACATACTGTGTTAAGCGTCGTTACCTTAAGGCCATGAATTATAAGGCAACCCCGAGATACTCGTAACCATACTGATAGACACTAGAGAACTCGACGCCCTGCAAGCGTCAAAATAAAGATGTGACATTTGTCACCCCTTGGCTTGGTAGGCCGTGGACTGTAGCTAGCAGTCAGGGTGCGGGGGTGTCAATCTCGTATAGATCTATACACACAATGTCCGCTCTCCCTACAAGAGACTCTGGTTACCAACTAGACAACGGAGAAGGTCGTGTCCTGAAGATGTATCGCAAATAGTGGATTCTGATGTAAGTCTTGGACTAGCAGTAGAGACTCATAACTAAACCGATCGATGTCAACCCATATGTCTATACATGTGTACATGATATATAATTAATGATCAAACCACCTTCGGATGGATATCGGATCCCACCAGACCACATCTCAATGAAGAGAAGGAAATAGGGCGAACTAGCCTTCCTAAGTCCTTTAATCATTATTTATACAGCTATACATGTACAGGCATAGATTTAAGTAAGTGGAAACGTATCGTGAAGTAGAAGGGTATCGTGAAGTAGAAGTGTATCGTGAAGTAGAAGCGTATTGTGAAGTAGAAGCGTATCGTGAAGTAGAAGCGTATTAAGTAGAAGCGCATCGTGAACTAGGAGCGTTAATAAGTATAAGTGATGTAGAAGCGTCAACACGTATAAGTGAAGTAGAGGCATTAACATGTATAAGCGTATCACGAGGTGAAAACATATCACGAAGTAAAAACGATATCAAGTAAGAGCATTAACTAAGTAGAAGTGAAGCAGTAGTATCTTAACCAAGTAGGAGTTTAAAAACATGGAAGAAAACTTTGATGAAAAACATTAGAAAACCTTTATACTTAAGAAAATCACGACTTGGTATTCTTTTGTAAAATAAGATTGAAAGCCTTTAGAAATCCTTTGAAAACCTTTCATAAACACGTTTTGGTTATAGCATTGATAAAACAATATTAGTAAAGATTTGAACAAGTAAAGTCGTTTTGGAAAACCATTTACAGTATCATACTTGGCAAAACAGTTGACAGTGTAATAAATCCTTGTGCATGCGGGTTATCAATCACATGTTATTGTTATGATAACTGGCATGTTTAACTTGTATTCCCCCCTAAAACATGTAAAAATAGTTGAAAAGGTTCATTAAGGGTATGAACTCACCTGTTGTAAATGGATCCGACGGAGGTGCCGGTATAGGATGCTAAGTGTCAAGTGAGGACTTGACCACACACGCGAATCCTATTTAACATGTAATGATACATTTAAGTATCTAATTAGTCATTTAACAACTAATTAAGCAAGTAAGGATGTCTTACGACATAAACCCACTTTGCTACAAGTGCTAGAGGTGTACCGGGTTGCATAAAAGGTGTGTATGGACTCACATTGGAGTTTACTCTTCAAATGAAGGCCCTTATGGGTGTTTACAGTTTCAAGACCCTTTCCCCCATGATTTTGCGGCCGTAAACTCATGGTAGTAGTGTCATGGGATGCTTAAAGGTCTTAACTCACTCATGGAGTCATACTAGAGTTGAATCAAGGGCTAAGGAAGTGATTGGGGCTTAAAATGGGCACAAAATGGAGTTTACGGTCCAGAGTTTACTCCTTGAGGAGTTTATGGCCGTAAACACATGATTTTACCGTCGTAAACTCATGTTAGCCCATTATATTGGTTGTTTGGTGGTTCTAACTCGTGTATGTAATGTTCTAGTGGCTTTTAGAGGCATAGGAAGGTGGTTAGGGCACTTAAACACTATGGAAAGGTGTTTACGGTGTAAGGAGATAAACTTGGGGAGTTTACTACCTTAAAAACATGATTTTACGAAAGTAAACTCATGTTAGTCCCTAAATCATGCGTTTTTGTGGTTGTAGGTTAAGCATACGAAGTTCTAGGTCCAATTCCAAGCCATACAAAGTGTTGAGGGCACTTTAACACCCTTTGGGGGTGTTTATGGTCTATGGATGGGTGTTTACGGTCCAATAACCTTCTTGGGCCGTAAACTCAAGTGTGATTCCATTTAGTATGCTTTGGTGCATAAAATGAAGGAAAATAAGGTTCTATGCACTCTAGGAAGTTCATGGAAGCCCTTGGAGTTGTTTAAGGGGTAGCTTGACACCTTAAAAGGTGTTTACTGTCAATGAACATGGGTTTACGGTCCAAGAACATTCTTAGACCGTAAACTCATGTTTACTCCCCATTTGGTCCGATTTTGGTGTTCTAAGTACTTTCGGGTAAGCCTCTAAGCCATTGCTAAGCATGAGAAGTGTTTGGGAAGGGTTTTTGAGCATTAAAACCCCTTTATGAGTGTTTACGGTCCATGAAGGTGTTCATGGGCCATAAACTCATGTTCTTGGGGTTTTTGGATGATTAAACCCCGAATTTTCAAGCCAGGTAAGTTAAATAACAAGCTAGGAAGGTTTACTTACCGATTTGGAGCTTGAATGGGCGATTTTTGACCAAAACCCGTTTGTAGAGAGAGAAAGTAGAGAGAGAGAGAGAGAGAGATTCTAAGGTGGTAAAAAGGTGGGAGCGAATCCCACTCCTCCCTTATATAGGGTGGAGCTTGTGGCCTGGCTGGGGTTTTCCTGACACTAGCCGCGAACGGGTTTTTCACCACTTCCTTTATCACGGCAAATTTTAAAATTATACCGCCTTAATTTTTGTTCGCTTGACGAATATTATTTAAAATATTCCAACAGGTTTAATTCCGGTCAAAAATATTTTCGGGATGAATTTGGGTAATTTTTGACATAACTAATTTCGACGTTAACTTCGACGTTAACTTTGACGTTAAAACTAACAAAAATTTTTGGGTTGTCACATCATCCCCCCGTTAGAGGGAATTTTGTCCCGAAATTCAGGTTTAGGCAAGGAAGTAGGTATGAATGATCGAGTAGAGACATGAGGATACTTTCTGTTTGGTTTGCCTACGAAGTTATGGTTCTCAATGGTTTCTATCAAGATGAGTGGGATACAAGGAGTGACGTCGAGCAACACTTATCAAATCTAAGAAGTGGACCGATCTAGGGTTAAACTTGTGGAATTTCCAAAAGTAGTAGTGGTCTGACGAGGGTTGGACCAATCTCCGTAAGGAATCTCGGATGGTCCTAAGCTCTTGGAAGGGTAGAGCTTTTCAGTATCTAGAACATAGTGTACTTCTATGGCGTGATCGCCATTCCGAAGTTCCAAACGTTGTCTCTCATACTGAAAGTGCAGTCCTTCAGATGGGTTCTTAAAAGTTTGGGTTGTCCTTGGATTTCATGTTTCTACCGTTTGACTTTCAAAGGTTTTCCGGATTATAGGATGGATTGCATGTCTACGGGTATCTGTCTACTGTAGAGTGGCTATCTCAATCTTGTGCAAAATGAACCTGCACTTCTGATTCTTGAGATATTTCTAACGGAAACCCTCAGGGTCGGGGAGGTAGGGTTTCACCAGACGAGTGTTGGACTAATTCGGGAGGTGGTTCTACTATTTGTGTGCGAGATAATATTCGTGGAACACCTAGTAGTCCAATGGATCTTGAAAGACATGCCCTAATATCTAAGGCGTTGGTTTATTTCAGTTGCAGAAAGCACGTGCTTTTGTATAACCCATCAAATAACACCTAGACTGGTGCCAAGTCTATAATCTCTTTGGGATCTGGGTTATAAGGCTTAATGCAACCTACTTTCGCACTTTATTCAAGCATTCTTGGCTACAGAGGTTATCCTGTGGTTCTTGGCATTCTAGTGTTTGCTTCGGAGAATGCAGTCTATCGTCTACAGGGCGACGGTGACTTCCTCCATGCGAGGGGGCGGAGGGTTCTAGGCACTACTTGTCGGTAACGGGATGGAAAAAGTGCCTGAGTAGTGCGAACATCTTCTGCAACTACTCTTCCGAAGGTTCTGAGTTTTCTCGGGCTAGGTCAAATCTAGTGGTTATAGGGTTCCATCACTCGGAACCTTGATCTCCATTGTATACCACCCTTAGACATATACTCAGTTACAGTGGTCAGTCCTATGAGTTCTATTCTCTGGATTCACGAACACACTTGCGAGGTACGAAGGGTCTTTCTGGGGGATCTACGGAGTATGTTATCGTCTTCTGGAATACCTGCAGTGTCTTCGCTTCAGTTTCTTTTCTGTCTAGGAAGGTTGGTTAACGGCGCACGGTACCCTTCTCCTGGGTACTTCAGAAGATTCGAGATAAGAGGGATGACTGGCGGATCGCCTTAGGGTTCATTATCTTTATTATGTTTAGGTTCGGAAGAACCTTTATTTATCGAGATGGCTACGAAGAAATTTCTTCTTACACAACACTAGGAAGTTACACACGGTTGCACTAAGTCGAACCATGATTGATAGAGTCGCCGAAGTGGGCACACTTCGACATAGTGAGGGTCGATAGAGTCATGTGCCGAACGGGCACACCAGTTCTAGGCGTCTCGGGTTTCGTCCCGTGTATCACTATCGCGGATACTTGGACCGACAGAGTCGAAGCAGAACTATAGAGGGTCCTAAATGTTTCTAAGTAGAGTACCTTTTCATGAATGGATTCTCACGAGGCATTTATATAATCGCCTAACATATACTAGTCATGTATAATTAAGGTGGGGAGGACTGTTGACTGAGCGACTCCGCCCTAAATCAAAAACCAAACAAGGAACAGGAAATGAGGCGGCATTCACTCACTCTAGGTCTATCCATCTTAATTATACATGGCCGTAACGTATATATCTAGCCATTATAGTTTTACCTGATGAAATTTTGAATTTTATAACAGTGCTGCAACTTTTGCCTTAACAGGGAAGTAATTACATTTAGAATTAGCCTTTTAATGTCTTGGGTTAGTTATCTAGGATCGAGAGACATACCAAAATCTACCGGGTTCCTTGATGCTCCTCCCTAAGCATTAGAGTCAAACTCCTCCTGTGTCCTTGTCTTTTCTTTCCGTTGGGCAATCTCGCTTTAGGTGCCCAATCCCACCACATAGGCGGCAAGTTGTATTGGTCGCCACATTGGTGGTTGATGTAATAAACTCAATCGGGGTTCTGCAGACGCGAGCAGTATGCCCCTTCATGTTGCACCTAGCGAAATAGAGTTCCCGGCATACACCATGATGATGATAGCTACACTTGCCGCAGTGGGGAAGGTTTCCTAGGTATGGTGTCCTTGAAATCGGGATGGAGGGGCTAGCAGGGTTATGGACTGCCTCAGCTCGTTGCCCTTCGGAAGGTCCTTGAGCTGAGGTACTTCCCTCCTCTATCTTGAGTTTTCTCTTCAGTGGATTTGGTTGAGGTTCTCGGGAGGCTGGGTATGCAGGTGTTGGTTGCTGCCGTCCACTACTAGGATCGAAATTCCCGATAGGGCTCTTGCTAACATTGGCATTGTTAGCATTCAACTGAGCCATGACAACCGCAACGGCTGCCGAGACTGCAGCCTAGAACGTAGCTTCATCGAGTAAGAGAGTCAGTTTCTTGTCAGTGGATGGGTTATGCTTCTTCGGAGGTATGGTTCTCCTATACGGAAGAGAACTCAAGCGGACGAGAGACGATGGTTAACCCTGGACATATCTTTCCTTACTGTGTTAGGCATAATTTTTCCCGTGCCTCGGATATTGGTTGTCTTAGTGTCAACCTACATCATTATGATGTAGTCCTGGTATGCAAGGTAGGAGTGTGAGTATCGGAAAAATCCATAAGATGGGAGTCGTTCCTACTAAGTTACCTTTATTCTGGGAAAGGTTTCACTCTCCGGACTGGAAGGATTTAAGAACAGTTCGGAACGAAAACCGTAGGAAGAAAGGCTCATAAAGACTTATGGCTAAACATCCTCAATAGAGGTGTGGGGATCCGCTCTAATCGTATCACTTGCAACGGGAAAAGAAGGCGTTTTACCTAACACATAGCGTGAGTAGTGTGATCACTAACTCACTAAATTGTATTATTTTATGGGTGTATTAGTGTGACGAACACGAGGAAAAGACACTTCTTAGGTTCCATGTACTAGCTCCCTCTGTCTACCTCGTATCCCTGACTGGGACCAACGTTGGTTTTCTTCAGGTAGTTACCTAGGGTTCTTTTCTTGTGAAGACATATTGAATTTCTACTCCGCCTTACTTCCGAATCCAACTCTGGGTGTCATCACTTCATGATGGATGACTGCAAATCTTCGGAAGTTTAGGCGAATCTCTCGCCGATGTCCCTAAAAAGATATAGGCACTCGGTGATTTCAATAGTCTCGACCTAGTTCATTTATTTCCGAATTGGAAATCTTCTCAATGAACTTCTTATGGGTCTGAAACAGCTCTTCTACTGAGTATTGAAGTGGATAGGGTTTTCTACAGGGTTCGTGCGAGAATGGAAATGTCTAAAGAATCCTAAGAGATTATTAACATTTCACTGGGTGATCCATATCGAGTCCTGCTACGATTACATAGGGTATACAAATCATATATAGCTTAGATCCGATAGGCCTTCGAATATGTGATACTACTCTATATCCACATCCCAACGAGGAAAAGGAAGTAGAGCGAAACCAAACATTCTTAGCCTATGGGATCGTTATTATAAATAACCTTAGGAGTATACCCTCTGTAATTGTAGGTATATCAATAAGGATCTTTTTAGTTCTTCACACAAGGTTGTCTATGGATCCTAAAATAACCCTACGGTATTTTAATGTCATGTTTGTTTCTTAATTTCCAAATATGGTTCTGGAATTAATGTGAGTCTTTTAGTATTCCAAAATACTCCTATGGTATTTTAAACTTTATGCTTGGCTCTAGCATTCCTAGTTGGTAAGTTTCAGACCTATTGCAACACCACTATCACTCCCAAGCACATGTTCATCGCATCTCGAATAAATGTAATTGATCAGGTTACATTTATTCCAGCTTACGATTACATAACTGCCCAGGTTTGACGGTAATGCTCAACATCCGAAGACTTTTATTCTTGTTCTTCTTGTGATAGTTGTGTTCGAGTGTTTAGATTCTGGATGTTCTTATACTTTGGTAAAATATGGTTATATTCTCAAGTATAGTTCTTGGTCAGAGTGTTTTATCCCTATGTATTTATAGGCTGTATATCTTTTATGATTTGATATACTTAGCTCACTATAGACAATGCTCTGATATCAATCTGTCACACCCCAAAACCGGAACGGCGGAAACATTTTGGGGTGGATGACGTCATGTCAAGTATCACAACATATGCAGTATAGTAATCAACGTACAACAACCATTGCATTAATAGTAATAGTTTTACATGGTTTACATTGTATAGAATCATTAAAGTAATACAAGTAAAAATAAAGGTGCAACTTGCTACTAATCTGTCTTCACCAAAGCGCCTGAGATGTACTTGTCTATTGCTGACCTGAGAATACAAGTTATTTTAAAAGCGAGTATCAGCATTTTTATAAATGCTGGTGAGTTCATAAGTCTTTAGTGTCATTTGTGTAAGTTCAAAATAACTTTATAAAAGTGGTAGTTTTAGAGTCTACAGTGTATTAGAGTCCTTTCCAGAAAATCCTATATTTTCTTAATTAAAAGCAGTCTTCTACCAAGACTTGACAGAGTTATGTTTGTAAAAGTGATTTTCCCTTAAACACTATCATTATCAAAATACGGTATTTGATTTTAAAAAAAGTAGGAGAATATCAGGGAAAATAACATATGCCTTAGCAGTGAGAACTGCTAACTAAGGTGAAAGAGATCATAGACTCCAGGAAAGTATCGAATGAACAACACGCCTGGCTCAGTCTAACACAAGAGATACAGACCCCAGACGGTATCGAATGAATGATACGTCTAGCAAGATCTAAAACAGAGACACAGACCCCAGACAGGATCAAATGAATGATACACCTAGTAAGGTCTAAAATAGAGAGACACAGACTCCAGACAGGATCAAATGAATGATACGTCTAGTAAGGTCTAAAATAGAGAGACACAGACCCTAGACAGGATCAAATGAATGATACGTCTAGTAAGGTCTAAAATAGTGGATACAGACCCCAGACAGTATCAATTGAATGATACGTCTAGAAGGGTCTGAAAACAGTGTGATTCTAGGTGTGTATATTCGAGGTGTGTATCTTCTAAGTGTGTATTTTCTAGGTGTGTATTTCCGACATACTGTGTTAAGCGTCGTTACCTTAAGGCCATGAATTATAAGGTAACCCTTAGATACTGGTAACCATACTGATAGACACCAGAGTACTCGACGCCCTGCAAGCGTCAAAATAAAGATGTGACATTTATCACCCCTTGGCTTGGTAGGCTGTGGACTGTAGCTAGCAGTCTGGGTGCGGGGGTGTCAATCCCGTATAGATCTATACACACAATGTCCGCTCTCCCTACAAGAGACTCTGGTTACCAACTAGACAACGGACAAGGCCGTGTCCTGAAGATGTATCCCGAATAGTGGATTCTGATGTAAGTGTTGGACTAGCAGTAGAGACTCATAACTGAACCGATCGATGTCAACCCATATGTCTATACATGTATACATGATGTATAATTAATGATCAAATGACCTTTGGATGGATATCCGATCCCACCAGACCACATTTCAACGAAGAAAAGGAACTAGGGAGAACTAGCCTTCCTAAGTCCTTTAATGATTATTTACATAACTATACATGTACAGGCATACATTTAACTAAGTGGAAACGTATCGTGAAGTAGAAGTGTATCGTGAAGTAGAAGCGTATCATGAAGTAGAATTGTATCATGAAGCAGAAGCGTATTGTGAAGTAGAAGTGTATCGTGAAGTATAAGCATATTGTGAAGTAGAAGCGTATCGTGAAGTAGGAGCGTTAATAAGTATAAGTGATGTAGAAGCGTTAACAAGTATAAGTGAAGTAGAAGCGTTAACAAGTATAAGCGTATCACGAGGTGGAAGAGTATCACGAAGTAAAAACGTTATCAAGTAAGAGCATTAACTAATTAGAAGTGAAGCAATAGTATCTTAACCAAGTAGGAGTATAAAAACATGGAAGAAAACTTTGATGAAAAACTTTAGAAAACCTTTATACTTAAGAAAATCACGACTTGGTATTCTTTTGTAAAATAAGATTGAAAGCCTTTAGAAATCCTTTGAAAACCTTTCATCAACACATTTTGGTTATAGCTTTGATAAAAAAATATAAGTAAAGATTTGAACAAGTAAAGTAGTTTTGGAAAACCATTTACAGTATCATACTTGGCAAAATAGTTGACAGTGTAATAAATCCTTGTGCATGCGGGTTATCAATCACATGTGATTGATATGATAACTGGCATGTTTAACTTGTATTCCCCCCCTAAAACATGTAAAAACAGTTGAAAAAGTTCATTAAGGGGTATGAACTCACATGTTGTAAGTGGATCCGACGGAGGTGCCGGTATAGGATGCTAAGTGTCAAGTGAGGACTTGACCACACACGCGAATCCTATTTAACATGTAATGATACATTTAAGTATCTAATTAGTCATTTAACAACTAATTAAGCAAGTAAGGATGTCTTACGACATAAAAACACTTTGCTACAAGTGCTAGAGGTGTCCCGGGTTGCATAGAAGGTGTGTATGGACTCACATTGGAGTTTACTCTTCAAATGAAGGCCCTTATGGGTGTTTACGGTTTCAAGACCCTTTCCCCCATGAGTTTATGGCCGTAAACTCATGGTAGTAGTGTCATGGGATGCTTAAAGGTCTTAACTCACTCATGGAGTCATGCTAGAGTTGAATCAAGGGCTAAGGAAGTGATTGGGGCTCAAAATGCGCACAAAATGGAGTTTACAGTCCAGAGTTTACTCCTTGAGGAGTTTACGGCCGTAAACACATGAGCTTACCGTCGTAAACTCATGTTAGCCCATTCTTTTGGTTGTTTGGTGGTTCTAACTCATGTATGTAAGGTTCTAGTGGCTTTTAGAGGCATAGGAAGGTGTTTAGCGCACTTAAACACCATGGAAAGGTGTTTACGGTCTAAGGAGATACACTTGCGGAGTTTCCTACCTTAAAAACATGATTTTATGGAAGTAAACTCATGTTAGTCCATAAATCATGCGTTTTTGTGGTTGTAGGTTAAGCATACGAAGTTCTAGGTCCAATTCCAAGCCATACAAAGTGTTGAGGGCACTTTAACACCCTTTGGGGGTGTTTATGGTCTAAGGATGGGTGTTTACGGTCCAATAACCTTCTTGGGCCGTAAACTCAAGTGTGACATCATTTAGTATGCTTTGGTGCATAAAATGAAGGAAAATAAGGTTCTATGCACTCTAGGAAGTTCATGGAAGCCCTTGGAGTTGTTTGAGGGGTAGCTTGACACCTTAAAAGGTGTTTATGGTCCATGAACATTGGTTTACGGTCCAAGAACATTCTTAGACCGTAAACTCATGTTTACTCCCCATTTGGTCCGATTTTGGTGTTCTAAGTACTTTCGGGTAAGCCTCTAAGCCACTGCTAAGCATGAGAAGTGTTTGGGAAGGGTTTTTGAGCATTAAAACCTCTTTATGAGTGTTTACGGTCCATGAAGGTGTTCATGGGCCGTAAACTCATGTTCTTGGGGTTTTTGGATGATTAAACCCTGGATTTGCAAGCCAGGTAAGTTAAATAACAAGCTAGGAAGGTTTACTTACCGATTTGGAGCTTGAATGGGCGATTTTTGACCAAAACCCGTTTGTAGAGAGAGAAAGTAGAGAGAGAGAGAGAGAGTCTAAGGTGGTAAAAAGGTGGGAGCGAATCCCACTCCTCCCTTATATAGGGTGGAGCTTGTGGCCTGGCTGGGGTTTTCCTGACACCAGCCGCGAACGGGTTTTTCACCACTTCCTTTATCACGGCAAATTTTAAAATTATACCGCCTTAATTTTTGTTCGCTTGACGAATATTATTTAAAATATTCCAACGGGTTTAATTCCGGTCAAAAATATTTTCGGGATAAATTTGGGTAATTTTTGACGTAACTAATTTCGACGTTAACTTCGACGTTAACTTTGACGTTAAAACTAACAAAAATTTTTGGGTTGTCACATCATCCCCCCGTTAGAGGGAATTTTTTCCCGAAATTCAGGTTTAGGCAAGGAAGTAGGTATGAATGATCGAGTAGATACATGAGGATACTTTCTGTTTGGTTTTCCTACGAAGCTATGGTTCTCAATGGTTTCTATCAAGATGAGTGGGATACAAGGAGTGACGTCGAGCAACACTTATCAAATCTAAGAAGTGGACCGATCTGGGGTTAAACTTGTGGAATTTCCGAAAGTAGTAGTGGTCTGACGAGGGTTGGACCAATCTCCGTAAGGAATCTCGGATGGTCCTAAGCTCTTGGAAGGGTAGAGCTTTTCAGTATCTAGAACATAGTGTACTTCTATGGCGAGATCATCACTGGCGTGATCGCCAATCCGAAGTTCCAAACGTTGTCTCTCATACTGAAAGTGTAGTCCTTCGGATGGGTTCTTAAAAGTTTGGGTTGTCCTTGGATTTCATGTTTCTACCGTTTGACTTTCAAAGGTTTTCCGGATTATAGGATGGATTGCATGTCTACGGGTATCTGTCTACTGTAGAGTGGCTATCTCAATCTTGTGCAAAATGAACCTGCACTTCTGATTCTTGAGATATTTCTAATGGAAACCCTCAGGGTCGGGGAGGTAGGGTTTCACCAGACGAGTGTTGGACTAATTCGGGAGGTGGTTCTACTATTTGTGTGCGAGATAATATTCGTGGAACACCTAGTAGTCCAATGGATCTTGTAAGACATGCCCTAATATCTAAGGCGTTGGTTTATTTCAGTTGCAGAAAGCACGTGCTTTTGTATAACCCATCAAATAACACCTAGACTGGTGCCAAGTCTATAATCTCTTTGGGATCTGGGTTATAAGGCTTAATGCAACCTAATTTCGCACTTTATTCAAGCATTCTTGGCTACAGAGGTTATCCTGTGGTTCTTGGCATTCTAGTCTTTGCTTCGGAGAATGCAGTCTATCGTCTACAGGGCGACGGTGACTTCCTCCATGCGAGGGGGCGGAGGGTTCTAGGCACTACTTGTCGGTAACGGGATGGAAAAAGTGCATGAGTAGTGCGAACATCTTCTGCAACTACTCTTCCGAAGGTTCTGAGTTTTCTCGGGCTAGGTCAAATCTAGTGGGTATAGGGTTCCATCACTCGGAACCTTGATCTCCATTGTATACCACCCTTAGACATATACTCAGTTACAGTGGTCAGTCCTATGAGTTCTATTCTCTGGATTCACGAACACACTTGCGAGGTACGAAGGGTCTTTCTGGGGGATCTACGGAGTATGTTATCGTCTTCTGGAATACCTGCAGTGTCTTCGCTTCGGTTTCTTTTCTGTCTAGGCAGGTTGGTTAACGGCGCACGGTACCCTTCTCCTGGGTACTTCAGAGGATTCGAGATAAGAGGGATGACTGGCGGATCGCCTTAGGGTTCATTATCTTTATTATGTTTAGGTTCGGAAGAACCTTTATTTATCGAGATGGCTACGAAGAAAGTTCTTCTTACACAACACTAGGAAGTTACACACGGTTGCACTAAGTCGAACCATGATTGATAGAGTCGCCGAAGTTGGCACACTTCGACATAGTGAGGGTCGATAGAGTCATGTGCCGAACGGGCACACCAGTTCTAGGCGTCTCGGGTTTCGTCCCGTGTATCACTATCGCGGATACTTGGACCGACAGAGTCGAAGCAGAACTATAGAGGGTCCTAAATGTTTCTAAGTAGAGTACCTTTTCATGAATGGATTCTCACGAGGCATTTCTATAATCGCCTAACATATACTAGTCATGTATAATTAAGTTGGGGAGGACTGTTGACTGAGCGACTCCGCCCTAAATCAAAAACCAAACAAGGAACAGGAAATGAGGCGACATTCACTCACTCTAGGTCTATCCATCTTAATTATACATGGCCGTAACGTATATATCTAGCCATTATAGTTTTACCTGATGAAATTTTGAATTTTATAACAGTGCTGCAACTTTTGCCTTAACAGGGAAGTAATTACATTTAGAATTAGCCTTTTAATGTCTTCGGTTAGTTATCTAGGATCGAGAGACGTACCAAAATCTACCGGGTTCCTTGATGCTCCTCCCTAAGCATTAGAGTCAAACTCCTCCTGTGTCCTTGTCTTTTCTTTCCGTTGGGCAATCTCGCTTTAGGTGCCCAATCCCACCACATAGGCGGCAAGTTGTATTGGTCGCCACATTGGTGGTTGATGTAATAAACTCAATCGGGGTTCTGCAGACGCGAGCAGTATGCCCCTTCATGTTGCACCTAGCGAAATAGAGTTCCCGGCATACACCATGATGATGATAGCTACACTTGCCGCAGTGGGGAAGGTTTCCTAGGTATGGTGTCCTTGAAATCGGGATGGAGGGGCTAGCAGGGTTATGGACTGCCTCAGCTCGTTGCCCTTCGGAAGGTCCTTGAGCTGAGGTACTTCCCTCCTCTATCTTGAGTTTTCTCTTCAGTGGATTTGGTTGAGGTTCTCGGGAGGCTGGGTATGCAGGTGTTGGTTGCTGCTGTCCACTACTAGGATCGAAATTCCCGATAGGGCTCTTGCTAACATTGGCATTGTTAGCATTCAACTGAGCCATGACAGCCGCAACGGCTGCCGAGACTGCAGCCTAGAACGTAGCTTCATCGAGTAAGAGAGTCAGTTTCTTGTCAGTGGATGGGTTATGCTTCTTCGGAGGTATGGTTCTCCTATACGGAAGAGAACTCAAGCGGACGAGAGACGATGGTTAACCCTGGACATATCTTTCCTTACTGTATTAGGCATAATTTTTCCCGTGCCTCGGATATTGGTTGTCTTAGTGTCAACCTACATCATTATGATGTAGTCCTGGTATGCAAGGTAGGAGTGTGAGTATCGGAAAAATCCATAAGATGGGAGTCGTTCCTACTAAGTTACCTTTATTCTGGGAAAGGTTTCACTCTCCGGACTGGAAGGATTTAAGAACAGTTCGGAACGAAAACCGTAGGAAGAAAGGCTCATAAAGACTTATGGCTAAACATCCTCAATAGAGGTGTGGGGATCCGCTCTAATCGTATCACTTGCAACGGGAAAAGAAGGCGTTTTACCTAACACATAGCGTGAGTAGTGTGATCACTAACTCACTAAATTGTATTATTTTATGGGTGTATTAGTGTGACGAACACGAGGAAAAGACACTTCTTAGGTTCCATGTACTAGCTCCCTCTGTCTACCTCGTATCCCTGACTGGGACCAACGTTGGTTTTCTTCAGGTAGTTACCTAGGGTTCTTTTCTTGTGAAGACATATTGAATTTCTACTCCGCCTTACTTCCGAATCCAACTCTGGGTGTCATCACTTCATGATGGATGACTGCAAATCTTCGGAAGTTTAGGCGAATCTCTCGCCGATGTCCCTAAAAAGATATAGGCACTCGGTGATTTCAATAGTCTCGACCTAGTTCATTTATTTCCGAATTGGAAATCTTCTCAATGAACTTCTTATGGGTCTGAAACAGCTCTTCTACTGAGTACTGAAGTGGATAGGGTTTTCTACAGGGTTCGTGCGAGAATGGAAATGTCTAAAGAATCCTAAGAGATTATTAACATTTCACTGGGTGATCCATATCGAGTCCTGCTACGATTACATAGGGTATACAAATCATATATAGCTTAGATCCGATAGGCCTTCGAATATGTGATACTACTCTATATCCACATCCCAACGAGGAAAAGGAAGTAGAGCGAAACCAAACATTCTTAGCCTATGGGATCGTTATTATAAATAACCTTAGGAGTATACCCTCTGTAATTGTAGGTATATCAATAAGGATCTTTTTAGTTCTTCACACAAGGTTGTCTATGGATCCTAAAATACCCCTACGGTATTTTAATGTCATGTTTGTTTCTTAATTTCCAAATATGGTTCTGGAATTAATGTGAGTCTTTTAGTATTCCAAAATACTCCTATGGTATTTTAAACTTTATGCTTGGCTCTAGCATTCCTAGTTGGTAAGTTTCAGACCTATTGCAACACCACTATCACTCCCAAGCACATGTTCATCGCATCTCGAATAAATGTAATTGATCAGGTTACATTTATTCCAGCTTACGATTACATAACTGCCCAGGTTTGACGGTAATGCTCAACATCCGAAGACTTTTATTCTTGTTCTTCTTGTGATAGTTGTGTTCGAGTGTTTAGATTATGGATGTTCTTATACTTTGGTAAAATATGGTTATATTCTCAAGTATAGTTCTTGGTCAGAGTGTTTTATCCCTATGTATTTATAGGCTGTATATCTTTTATGATTTGATATACTTAGCTCACTATAGACAATGCTCTGATATCAATCTGTCACACCCCAAAACCGGAACGGCGGAAACGTTTTGGGGTGGATGACGTCATGTCAAGTATCACAACATATGCAGTATAGTAATCAAAGTACAACAACCATTGCATTAATAGTAATAGTTTTACATGGTTTACATTGTATAGAATCATTAAAGTAATACAAGTAAAAATAAAGGTGCAACTTGCTACTAATCTGTCTTCACCAAAGCGCCTGAGATGTACTTGTCTATTGCTGACCTGAGAATACAAGTTATTTTAAAAGCGAGTATCAGCATTTTTATAAATGCTGGTGAGTTCATAAGTCTTTAGTGTCATTTGTGTAAGTTCAAAATAACTTTATAAAAGTGGTAGTTTTAGAGTCTACAGTGTATTAGAGTCCTTTCCAGAAAATCCTATATTTTCTTAATTAAAAGCAGTCTTCTACCAAGACTTGACAGAGTTATGTTTGTAAAAGTGATTTTCCCTTAAACACTATCATTATCAAAATACGGTATTTGATTTTAAAAAAAGTAGGAGAATATCAGGGAAAATAACATATGCCTTAGCAGTGAGAACTGCTAACTAAGGTGAAAGAGATCATAGACTCCAGGAAAGTATCGAATGAACAACACGCCTGGCTCAGTCTAACACAAGAGATACAGACCCCAGACGGTATCGAATGAATGATACGTCTAGCAAGATCTAAAACAGAGACACAGACCCCAGACAGGATCAAATGAATGATACACCTAGTAAGGTCTAAAATAGAGAGACACAGACTCCAGACAGGATCAAATGAATGATACGTCTAGTAAGGTCTAAAATAGAGAGACACAGACCCTAGACAGGATCAAATGAATGATACGTCTAGTAAGGTCTAAAATAGTGGATACAGACCCCAGACAGTATCAATTGAATGATACGTCTAGAAGGGTCTGAAAACAGTGTGATTCTAGGTGTGTATATTCGAGGTGTGTATCTTCTAATTGTGTATTTTCTAGGTGTGTATTTCCGACATACTGTGTTAAGCGTCGTTACCTTAAGGCCATGAATTATAAGGTAACCCTTAGATACTGGTAACCATACTGATAGACACCAGAGAACTCGACGCCCTGCAAGCGTCAAAATAAAGATGTGACATTTATCACCCCTTGGCTTGGTAGGCTGTGGACTGTAGCTAGCAGTCTGGGTGTGGGGGTGTCAATCCCGTATAGATCTATACACACAATGTCCGCTCTCCCTACAAGAGACTCTGGTTACCAACTAGACAACGGAGAAGGCCGTGTCCTGAAGATGTATCCCGAATAGTGGATTCTGATGTAAGTGTTGGACTAGCAGTAGAGACTCATAACTGAACCGATCGATGTCAACCCATATGTCTATACATGTATACATGATGTATAATTAATGATCAAATGACCTTTGGATGGATATCCGATCCCACCAGACCACATTTCAACGAAGAAAAGGAACTAGGGAGAACTAGCCTTCCTAAGTCCTTTAATGATTATTTACATAACTATACATGTACAGGCATACATTTAACTAAGTGGAAACGTATCGTGAAGTAGAAGTGTATCGTGAAGTAGAAGCGTATCATGAAGTAGAATTGTATCATGAAGCAGAAGCGTATTGTGAAGTAGAAGTGTATCGTGAAGTATAAGCGTATTGTGAAGTAGAAGCGTATCGTGAAGTAGGAGCGTTAATAAGTATAAGTGATGTAGAAGCGTTAACAAGTATAAGTGAAGTAGAAGCGTTAACAAGTATAAGCGTATCACGAGGTGGAAGAGTATCACGAAGTAAAAACGTTATCAAGTAAGAGCATTAACTAATTAGAAGTGAAGCAATAGTATCTTAACCAAGTAGGAGTATAAAAACATGGAAGAAAACTTTGATGAAAAACTTTAGAAAACCTTTATACTTAAGAAAATCACGACTTGGTATTCTTTTGTAAAATAAGATTGAAAGCCTTTAGAAATCCTTTGAAAACCTTTCATCAACACATTTTGGTTATAGCTTTGATAAAACAATATAAGTAAAGATTTGAACAAGTAAAGTAGTTTTGGAAAACCATTTACAGTATCATACTTGGCAAAATAGTTGACAGTGTAATAAATCCTTGTGCATGCGGGTTATCAATCACATGTGATTGATATGATAACTGGCATGTTTAACTTGTATTCCCCCCCCCTAAAACATGTAAAAACAGTTGAAAAAGTTCATTAAGGGGTATGAACTCACATGTTGTAAGTGGATCCGACGGAGGTGCCGGTATAGGATGCTAAGTGTCAAGTGAGGACTTGACCACACACGCGAATCCTATTTAACATGTAATGATACATTTAAGTATCTAATTAGTCATTTAACAACTAATTAAGCAAGTAAGGATGTCTTACGACATAAAAACACTTTGCTACAAGTGCTAGAGGTGTCCCGGGTTGCATAGAAGGTGTGTATGGACTCACATTGGAGTTTACTCTTCAAATGAAGGCCCTTATGGGTGTTTACGGTTTCAAGACCCTTTCCCCCATGAGTTTATGGCCGTAAACTCATGGTAGTAGTGTCATGGGATGCTTAAAGGTCTTAACTCACTCATGGAGTCATGCTAGAGTTGAATCAAGGGCTAAGGAAGTGATTGGGGCTCAAAATGCGCACAAAATGGAGTTTACGGTCCAGAGTTTACTCCTTGAGGAGTTTACGGCCGTAAACACATGAGCTTACCGTCGTAAACTCATGTTAGCCCATTCTTTTGGTTGTTTGGTGGTTCTAACTCATGTATGTAAGGTTCCAGTGGCTTTTAGAGGCATAGGAAGGTGTTTAGGGCACTTAAACACCATGGAAAGGTGTTTACGGTCTAAGGAGATACACTTGGGGAGTTTACTACCTTAAAAACATGATTTTATGGAAGTAAACTCATGTTAGTCCATAAATCATGCGTTTTTGTGGTTGTAGGTTAAGCATACGAAGTTCTAGGTCCAATTCCAAGCCATACAAAGTGTTGAGGGCACTTTAACACCCTTTGGGGGTGTTTATGGTCTAAGGATGGGTGTTTACGGTCCAATAACCTTCTTGGGCCGTAAACTCAAGTGTGACATCATTTAGTATGCTTTGGTGCATAAAATGAAGGAAAATAAGGTTCTATGCACTCTAGGAAGTTCATGGAAGCCCTTGGAGTTGTTTGAGGGGTAGCTTGACACCTTAAAAGGTGTTTATGGTCCATGAACATTGGTTTACGGTCCAAGAACATTCTTAGACCGTAAACTCATGTTTACTCCCCATTTGGTCCGATTTTGGTGTTCTAAGTACTTTCGGGTAAGCCTCTAAGCCACTGCTAAGCATGAGAAGTGTTTGGGAAGGGTTTTTGAGCATTAAAACCTCTTTATGAGTGTTTACGGTCCATGAAGGTGTTCATGGGCCGTAAACTCATGTTCTTGGGGTTTTTGGATGATTAAACCCCGAATTTGCAAGCCAGGTAAGTTAAATAACAAGCTAGGAAGGTTTACTTACCGATTTGGAGCTTGAATGGGCGATTTTTGACCAAAACCCGTTTGTAGAGAGAGAAAGTAAAGAGAGAGAGAGAGAGAGAGAGAGTCTAAGGTGGTAAAAAGGTGGGAGCGAATCCCACTCCTCCCTTATATAGGGTGGAGCTTGTGGCCTGGCTGGGGTTTTCCTGACACCAGCCGCGAACGGGTTTTTCACCACTTCCTTTATCACGGTAAATTTTAAAATTATACCGCCTTAATTTTTGTTCACTTGACGAATATTATTTAAAATATTCCAACGGGTTTAATTCCGGTCAAAAATATTTTCGGGATAAATTTTGGTAATTTTTGACGTAACTAATTTCGACGTTAACTTTGACGTTAAAACTAACAAAAAATTTTGGGTTGTCACATCATCCCCCCGTTAGAGGGAATTTTGTCCCGAAATTCAGGTTTAGGCAAGGAAGTAGGTATGAATGATCGAGTAGATACATGAGGATACTTTCTGTTTGGTTTGCCTACGAAGTTATGGTTCTCAATGGTTTCTATCAAGATGAGTGGGATACAAGGAGTGACGTCGAGCAACACTTATCAAATCTAAGAAGTGGACCGATCTGGGGTTAAACTTGTGGAATTTCCGAAAGTAGTAGTGGTCTGACGAGGGTTGGACCAATCTCCGTAAGGAATCTCGGATGGTCCTAAGCTCTTGGAAGGGTAGAGCTTTTCAGTATCTAGAACATAGTGTACTTCTATGGCGAGATCATCACTGGCGTGATCGCCAATCCGAAGTTCCAAACGTTGTCTCTCATACTGAAAGTGTAGTCCTTCGGATAGGTTCTTAAAAGTTTGGGTTGTCCTTGGATTTCATGTTTCTACCGTTTGACTTTCAAAGGTTTTCCGGATTATAGGATGGATTGCATGTCTACGGGTATCTGTCTACTGTAGAGTGGCTATCTCAATCTTGTGCAAAATGAACCTGCACTTCTGATTCTTGAGATATTTCTAACGGAAACCCTCAGGGTCGGGGAGGTAGGGTTTCACCAGACGAGTGTTGGACTAATTCGGGAGGTGGTTCTACTATTTGTGTGCGAGATAATATTCGTGGAACACCTAGTAGTCCAATGGATCTTGTAAGACATGCCCTAATATCCAAGGCGTTGGTTTATTTCAGTTGCAGAAAGCACGTGCTTTTGTATAACCCATCAAATAACACCTAGACTGGTGCCAAGTCTATAATCTCTTTGGGATCTGGGTTATAAGGCTTAATGCAACCTAATTTCGCACTTTATTCAAGCATTCTTGGCTACAGAGGTTATCATGTGGTTCTTGGCATTCTAGTGTTTGCTTCGGAGAATGCAGTCTATCGTCTACAGGGCGACGGTGACTTCCTCCATGCGAGGGGGCGGAGGGTTCTAGGCACTACTTGTCGGTAACGGGATGGAAAAAGTGCCTGAGTAGTGCGAACATCTTCTGCAACTACTCTTCCGAAGGTTCTGAGTTTTCTCGGGCTAGGTCAAATCTAGTGGGTATAGGGTTCCATCACTCGGAACCTTGATCTCCATTGTATACCACCCTTAGACATATACTCAGTTACAGTGGTCAGTCCTATGAGTTCTATTCTCTGGATTCACGAACACACTTGCGAGGTACGAAGGGTCTTTCTAGGGGATCTACGGAGTATGTTATCGTCTTCTGGAATACCTGCAGTGTCTTCGCTTCGGTTTCTTTTCTGTCTAGGCAGGTTGGTTAACGGCGCACGGTACCCTTCTCCTGGGTACTTCAGAAGATTCGAGATAAGAGGGATGACTGGCGGATCGCCTTAGGGTTCATTATCTTTATTATGTTTAGGTTCGGAAGAACCTTTATTTATCGAGATGGCTACGAAGAAAGTTCTTCTTACACAACACTAGGAAGTTACACACGGTTGCACTAAGTCGAACCATGATTGATAGAGTCGCCGAAGTTGGCACACTTCGACATAGTGAGGGTCGATAGAGTCATGTGCCGAACGGGCACACCAGTTCTAGGCGTCTCGGGTTTCGTCCCGTGTATCACTATCGCGGATACTTGGACCGACAGAGTCGAAGCAGAACTATAGAGGGTCCTAAATGTTTCTAAGTAGAGTACCTTTTCATGAATGGATTCTCAGGAGGCATTTCTATAATTGCCTAACATATACTAGTCATGTATAATTAAGGTGGGGAGGACTGTTGACTGAGCGACTCCGCCCTAAATCAAAAACCAAACAAGGAACAGGAAATGAGGCGGCATTCACTCACTCTAGGTCTATCCATCTTAATTATACATGGCCGTAACGTATATATCTAGCCATTATAGTTTTACCTGATGAAATTTTGAATTTTATAACAGTGCTGCAACTTTTGCCTTAACAGGGAAGTAATTACATTTAGAATTAGCCTTTTAATGTCTTCGGTTAGTTATCTAGGATCGAGAGACGTACCAAAATCTACCGGGTTCCTTGATGCTCCTCCCTAAGCATTAGAGTCAAACTCCTCCTGTGTCCTTGTCTTTTCTTTCCGTTGGGCAATCTCGCTTTAGGTGCCCAATCCCACCACATAGGCGGCAAGTTGTATTGGTCGCCACATTGGTGGTTGATGTAATAAACTCAATCGGGGTTCTGCAGACGCGAGCAGTATGCCCCTTCATGTTGCACCTAGCGAAATAGAGTTCCCGGCATACACCATGATGATGATAGCTACACTTGCCGCAGTGGGGAAGGTTTCCTAGGTATGGTCTCCTTGAAATCGGGATGGAGGGGCTAGCAGGGTTATGGACTGCCTCAGCTCGTTGCCCTTCGGAAGGTCCTTGAGCTGAGGTACTTCCCTCCTCTATCTTGAGTTTTCTCTTCAGTGGATTTGGTTGAGGTTCTCGGGAGGCTGGGTATGCAGGTGTTGGTTGCTGCTGTCCACTACTAGGATCGAAATTCCCGATAGGGCTCTTGCTAACATTGGCATTGTTAGCATTCAACTGAGCCATGACAGCCGCAACGGCTGCCGAGACTGCAGCCTAGAACGTAGCTTCATCGAGTAAGAGAGTCAGTTTCTTGTCAGTGGATGGGTTATGCTTCTTCGGAGGTATGGTTCTCCTATACGGAAGAGAACTCAAGCGGACGAGAGACGATGGTTAACCCTGGACATATCTTTCCTTACTGTATTAGGCATAATTTTTCCCGTGCCTCGGATATTGGTTGTCTTAGTGTCAACCTACATCATTATGATGTAGTCCTGGTATGCAAGGTAGGAGTGTGAGTATCGGAAAAATCCATAAGATGGGAGTCGTTCCTACTAAGTTACCTTTATTCTGGGAAAGGTTTCACTCTCCGGACTGGAAGGATTTAAGAACAGTTCGGAACGAAAACCGTAGGAAGAAAGGCTCATAAAGACTTATGGCTAAACATCCTCAATAGAGGTGTGGGGATCGCTCTAATCGTATCACTTGCAACGGGAAAAGAAGGCGTTTTACCTAACACATAGCGTGAGTAGTGTGATCACTAACTCACTAAATTGTATTATTTTATGGGTGTATTAGTGTGACGAACACGAGGAAAAGACACTTCTTAGGTTCCATGTACTAGCTCCCTCTGTCTACCTCGTATCCCTGACTGGGACCAACGTTGGTTTTCTTCAGGTAGTTACCTAGGGTTCTTTTCTTGTGAAGACATATTGAATTTCTACTCCGCCTTACTTCCGAATCCAACTCTGGGTGTCATCACTTCATGATGGATGACTGCAAATCTTCGGAAGTTTAGGCGAATCTCTCGCCGATGTCCCTAAAAAGATATAGGCACTCGGTGATTTCAATAGTCTCGACCTAGTTCATTTATTTCCGAATTGGAAATCTTCTCAATGAACTTCTTATGGGTCTGAAACAGCTCTTCTACTGAGTACTGAAGTGGATAGGGTTTTCTACAGGGTTCGTGCGAGAATGGAAATGTCTAAAGAATCCTAAGAGATTATTAACATTTCACTGGGTGATCCATATCGAGTCCTGCTACGATTACATAGGGTATACAAATCATATATAGCTTAGATCCGATAGGCCTTCGAATATGTGATACTACTCTATATCCACATCCCAACGAGGAAAAGGAAGTAGAGCGAAACCAAACATTCTTAGCCTATGGGATCGTTATTATAAATAACCTTAGGAGTATACCCTCTGTAATTGTAGGTATATCAATAAGGATCTTTTTAGTTCTTCACACAAGGTTGTCTATGGATCCTAAAATACCCCTACGGTATTTTAATGTCATGTTTGTTTCTTAATTTCCAAATATGGTTCTGGAATTAATGTGAGTCTTTTAGTATTCCAAAATACTCCTATGGTATTTTAAACTTTATGCTTGGCTCTAGCATTCCTAGTTGGTAAGTTTCAGACCTATTGCAACACCACTATCACTCCCAAGCACATGTTCATCGCATCTCGAATAAATGTAATTGATCAGGTTACATTTATTCCAGCTTACGATTACATAACTGCCCAGGTTTGACGGTAATGCTCAACATCCGAAGACTTTTATTCTTGTTCTTCTTGTGATAGTTGTGTTCGAGTGTTTAGATTCTGGATGTTCTTATACTTTGGTAAAATATGGTTATATTCTCAAGTATAGTTCTTGGTCAGAGTGTTTTATCCCTATGTATTTATAGGCTGTATATCTTTTATGATTTGATATACTTAGCTCACTATAGACAATGCTCTGATATCAATCTGTCACACCCCAAAACCGGAACGGCGGAAACATTTTGGGGTGGATGACGTCATGTCAAGTATCACAACATATGCAGTATAGTAATCAACGTACAACAACCATTGCATTAATAGTAATAGTTTTACATGGTTTACATTGTATAGAATCATCAAAGTAATACAAGTAAAAATAAAGGTGCAACTTGCTACTAATCTGTCTTCACCAAAGCGCCTGAGATGTACTTGTCTATTGCTGACCTGAGAATACAAGTTATTTTAAAAGCGAGTATCAGCATTTTTATAAATGCTGGTGAGTTCATAAGTCTTTAGTGTCATTTGTGTAAGTTCAAAATAACTTTATAAAAGTGGTAGTTTTAGAGTCTACAGTGTATTAGAGTCCTTTCCAGAAAATCCTATATTTTCTTAATTAAAAGCAGTCTTCTACCAAGACTTGACAGAGTTATGTTTGTAAAAGTGATTTTCCCTTAAACACTATCATTATCAAAATACGGTATTTGATTTTAAAAAAAGTAGGAGAATATCAGGGAAAATAACATATGCCTTAGCAGTGAGAACTGCTAACTAAGGCGAAAGAGATCATAGACTCCAGGAAAGTATCAAATGAACAACACGCCTGGCTCAGTCTTACACAAGAGATACAGACCCCAGACGGTATCGAATGAATGATACGTCTAGCAAGATCTAAAACAGAGACACAGACCCCAGACAGGATCAAATGAATGATACACCTAGTAAGGTCTAAAATAGAGAGACACAGACTCCAGACAGGATCAAATGAATGATACGTCTAGTAAGGTCTAAAATAGAGAGACACAGACCCTAGACAGGATCAAATGAATGATACGTCTAGTAAGGTCTAAAATAGTGGATACAGACCCCAGACAGTATCAATTGAATGATACGTCTAGAAGGGTCTGAAAACAGTGTGATTCTAGGTGTGTATATTCGAGGTGTGTATCTTCTAATTGTGTATTTTCTAGGTGTGTATTTCCGACATACTGTGTTAAGCGTCGTTACCTTAAGGCCATGAATTATAAGGTAACCCTTAGATACTGGTAACCATACTGATAGACACCAGAGAACTCGACGCCCTGCAAGCGTCAAAATAAAGATGTGACATTTATCACCCCTTGGCTTGGTAGGCTGTGGACTGTAGCTAGCAGTCTGGGTGTGGGGGTGTCAATCCCGTATAGATCTATACACACAATGTCCGCTCTCCCTACAAGAGACTCTGGTTACCAACTAGACAACGGAGAAGGCCGTGTCCTGAAGATGTATCCCGAATAGTGGATTCTGATGTAAGTGTTGGACTAGCAGTAGAGACTCATAACTGAACCGATCGATGTCAACCCATATGTCTATACATGTATACATGATGTATAATTAATGATCAAATGACCTTTGGATGGATATCCGATCCCACCAGACCACATTTCAACGAAGAAAAGGAACTAGGGAGAACTAGCGTTCCTAAGTCCTTTAATGATTATTTACATAACTATACATGTACAGGCATACATTTAACTAAGTGGAAACGTATCGTGAAGTAGAAGTGTATCGTGAAGTAGAAGCGTATCATGAAGTAGAATTGTATCGTGAAGCAGAAGCGTATTGTGAAGTAGAAGTGTATCGTGAAGTATAAGCGTATTGTGAAGTAGAAGCGTATCGTGAAGTAGGAGCGTTAATAAGTATAAGTGATGTAGAAGCGTTAACAAGTATAAGTGAAGTAGAAGCGTTAACAAGTATAAGCGTATCACGAGGTGGAAGAGTATCACGAAGTAAAAACGTTATCAAGTAAGAGCATTAACTAATTAGAAGTGAAGCAATAGTATCTTAACCAAGTAGGAGTATAAAAACATGGAAGAAAACTTTGATGAAAAACTTTAGAAAACCTTTATACTTAAGAAAATCACGACTTGGTATTCTTTTGTAAAATAAGATTGAAAGCCTTTAGAAATCCTTTGAAAACCTTTCATCAAAACATTTTGGTTATAGCTTTGATAAAACAATATAAGTAAAGATTTGAACAAGTAAAGTAGTTTTGGAAAACCATTTACAGTATCATACTTGGCAAAATAGTTGACAGTGTAATAAATCCTTGTGCATGCGGGTTATAAATCACATGTGATTGATATGATAACTGGCATGTTTAACTTGTATTCCCCCCCTAAAACATGTAAAAACAGTTGAAAAAGTTCATTAAGGGGTATGAACTCACATGTTGTAAGTGGATCCGACGGAGGTGCCGGTATAGGATGCTAAGTGTCAAGTGAGGACTTGACCACACACGCGAATCCTATTTAACATGTAATGATACATTTAAGTATCTAATTAGTCATTTAACAACTAATTAAGCAAGTAAGGATGTCTTACGACATAAAAACACTTTGCTACAAGTGCTAGAGGTGTCCCGGGTTGCATAGAAGGTGTGTATGGACTCACATTGGAGTTTACTCTTCAAATGAAGGCCCTTATGGGTGTTTATGGTTTCAAGACCCTTTCCCCCATGAGTTTATGGCCGTAAACTCATGGTAGTAGTGTCATGGGATGCTTAAAGGTCTTAACTCACTCATGGAGTCATGCTAGAGTTGAATCAAGGGCTAAGGAAGTGATTGGGGCTCAAAATGCGCACAAAATGGAGTTTACGGTCCAGAGTTTACTCCTTGAGGAGTTTACGGCCGTAAACACATGAGCTTACCGTCGTAAACTCATGTTAGCCCATTCTTTTGGTTGTTTGGTGGTTCTAACTCATGTATGTAAGGTTCTAGTGGCTTTTAGAGGCATAGGAAGGTGTTTAGGGCACTTAAACACCATGGAAAGGTGTTTACGGTCTAAGGAGATACACTTGGGGAGTTTACTACCTTAAAAACATGATTTTATGGAAGTAAACTCATGTTAGTCCATAAATCATGCGTTTTTTGGTTGTAGGTTAAGCATACGAAGTTCTAGGTCCAATTCCAAGCCATACAAAGTGTTGAGGGCACTTTAACACCCTTTGGGGGTGTTTATGGTCTAAGGATGGGTGTTTACGGTCCAATAACCTTCTTGGGCCGTAAAATCAAGTGTGACATCATTTAGTATGCTTTGGTGCATAAAATGAAGGAAAATAAGGTTCTATGCACTCTAGGAAGTTCATGGAAGCCCTTGGAGTTGTTTGAGGGGTAGCTTGACACCTTAAAAGGTGTTTATGGTCCATGAACATTGGTTTACGGTCCAAGAACATTCTTAGACCGTAAACTCATGTTTACTCCCCATTTGGTCCGATTTTGGTGTTCTAAGTACTTTCGGGTAAGCCTCTAAGCCACTGCTAAGCATGAGAAGTGTTTGGGAAGGGTTTTTGAGCATTAAAACCTCTTTATGAGTGTTTACGGTCCATGAAGGTGTTCATGGGCCGTAAACTCATGTTCTTGGGGTTTTTGGATGATTAAACCCCGAATTTGCAAGCCAGGTAAGTTAAATAACAAGCTAGGAAGGTTTACTTACCGATTTGGAGCTTGAATGGGCGATTTTTGACCAAAACCCGTTTGTAGAGAGAGAAAGTAGAGAGAGAGAGAGAGTCTAAGGTGGTAAAAAGGTGGGAGCGAATCCCACTCCTCCCTTATATAGGGTGGAGCTTGTGGCCTGGCTGGGGTTTTCCTGACACCAGCCGCGAACGGGTTTTTCACCACTTCCTTTATCACGACAAATTTTAAAATTATACCGCCTTAATTTTTGTTCGCTTGACGAATATTATTTAAAATATTCCAACGGGTTTAATTCCGGTCAAAAATATTTTCGGGATAAATTTGGGTAATTTTTGACGTAACTAATTTCTACGTTAACTTCAACGTTAACTTTGACGTTAAAACTAACGGAAATTTTTGGGTTGTCACACGTACTCGGCCTGTATTGACCCTTTAACTTGTTGACATTGACAGTTGACCAGGAATTTGACCCGGTTTAACCTAGGGGCATTTTCGGTATTTTTAATAGTAGTTTGAGATTAGGTCCATGTTTATTGTAATAGGTGACTTGTAGAATCGGCATTTGGAGCAGAATTCATCAGCTATCTTTCAGATGGAGAGGTATGTTCCCCTCATTGTACTTGTGCACCGAAGCATCAATCCCGACCCATTAGATTATGTATCATGGTATATTGGATGATGGTATGCTGGTTATAGGATTGATTAGTATATATGTATGATTCCCTATGCGGATTGGTTATGTGTTAGACTGTTAGGTCTGTATGATTACATGTGCTTGTTAGTTATTAATTGTTATTGTTTATGTCGACATGTCATGGTTCATTGGGTTGAGTCGGTCATGCTTTGTGCTGATGGCCAAGATACACGGGGGGTAAGGATAGTCTGTAGGCAATGTGAGGCAGTCCAATGATGTTGAGGGTTCATATATGAATGTTGTTATCTTTTGGTTGTGTGTGGTACTTTGGTGGAATTCAATAACCTTTGGCTTACAGTTTGATTTGTTATGGTTTCAGGTACTTTTTAGGATAGGGGCAAGGCAAAGGCTTGATCATGCACATCATTTTAGATTTTTGAGATTTTGATTTTGGGATACTCTGTTTCATGTTTAAGACTTTTGCAAACTATGTTTTGTATACATTTATGGTTTTGGATTGGTTTTAAAAATTTAAAATTTTACCTTGACTTTTGGGATGTTACAGATTCGAGCAAATCCTAACGCATGTCTGAACTCAAACTGAGGAATGATAAAATCTTTTGCAAGAAAAAGATTTTCTAAAAAGGATTTTATAAAGAAAAGGGGTGTGATTTATGCAATCAGCCGATGCTCAAGTAAGTAATTCCCAAAATACTCATATATGAATGTTAAATTTTAGTATACTATGATATGAGTTGCAAGCAAGTGATAGGCTATGGGTTGTCTTAGGATTTGATGGTTAGGTACTCTAAGGTTTATGGTGATACTGGGAAATTGTATGATGAAGGCATTAGGGTGGTACATAAGTACGACTAGATAGCCTTACAATTTTTGGTTCAACCTTGTGGGTTGCTCTAGTTTAATGAAGGCCATATCACAGAGACATTTATTTGTATGTCTATCTTATTGCAACTATGTATGAACTACATCCGTAGATCAATCTACCAACGTCAACAGAACCCTTTTTGGTATATGCGGAGTAGAATCCAATGAGAGCTTAGGATATGTTTAGTCATGAGTAAATCCATTGACATTTGTGTGTGTGTGTGTAGAAGTGTATTGTCGTAGAATTGATCATATATTACCTCCAAAACTCGTTCTTCGTCATCTGGGAACATCTAGGGTTTAAACTAATCAGATAAGAAGCTTTTATATGCAAGCCAGCAACGTCGGGAATTAAAAAAAGGAAAACATGATCGTGGTTTGGCAAAAACACGATCATGTTTTTCTTTGAAACCTCCAAAATTCTTGTTTAATGAAGTAAGTTGATATATCTGAAAAAAAGTAAAAAACACGATCATGGTTATGACAAAAACCCAATCATGTTTTGTCTTCGAAATAGTGAAACTAGATTTTTGGCTTGGAAAAGTAGCGAAGGTAAAGCATAATCATATAGGGAAAAACACAATTGTGTTTTGTCTAAAATGCATTTTTCGGACACGAACTCATTAGTTTCAGCAAATCCAACCTAGTTTTGAGCTTCCATAGGTAATTTAACTCCATTAAGCTTCAAAAATGCACATAAGTTGCTTCAAAAGTACACCGCTCCAGTCGAAATATCTGAAAACAACATAAAAACATGAGCAGTATGGGCATTATTTATACTAATGCACATGAAAATGCATAAAATATGATGCAAAACACAAATAAAAACTAATATAGAAGATGCATAAAATGACATCTATCAGTAAGCTTAGTTCCGAACACCATAGGTGTTTTGACTTTTGTATCACCGTTCATGCCAAACTTTGTAAGAAAGGACTTTATGAAAGCTCCCTAGTTTATGAAATCCCTTCTTTGCTCTTTCTAATTTTCTATCCAAGAAAAATAATAATCAGACCCATTGAGCTCATCTTAAATTTAGTTTCCCTTAATTTTCGGAATTCATCAATTAACTTAAGATTTGTTGAACCAAAAATAATATCATCAACATAAATTTGGAAAATCATCAAATGGTCACCATCCTTTTTACAAAATAATGTAGTGTCAACAGAACTTTTCTTAAACTTGGATTACTTAAATAAATAGGTAAGAGTTTCATACCATGCATGCGGAACATTTTTAAGACCATATACAACTTTATCAAGTATATAGCAATCAGCGGGTCACTTTTCATTTACAAAACCTGGTTTACTGTAAGAACATAATATTGTGGTTTGAGCTAGGCATCATTTTGTATAGGAGATAGTGTCAATTTTTGCAGTGTTGTTAGTCAGCATTTGAATGTGTGCAGCCTCGTGTGCTGCTAAGGGAGCCTATATATAGGTGTGTTGTGTGTCAGACTTGTACTTTTTGCTGAGCTCTGCTGTGATTGTACTTTCTCAAGGTGTACCTGACATTTGTTCGTAATAGATGTGTGCATGCTTGATCTTACTTCTACTCATTCTACATTTCACTTTGTTTACAATTTACTTCATTGATTACTAAATTGGATCCATTAATTTAGGAACTTACAATTGGTATCAGAGCCATTTTGGTATCAATTGAAGTATTTTTGTTCAGAGGAGTGATTGTTGATTTTTAGCTTGCAAAAGCTTGAAATCAAATTTCATAAAAATTTGAAAAATTGGGTTTGCTGTTCGAATTGTTGAATGTTTGCTGCCAACTGTTGAAGGTTTGCTGCCAACTGTTGAAGGTTTGCTGCCAACTTTTGAAGGTTTGCTGCTAACTGTTGAAGGTTTGCTGTTAAAGTGTGTGTGGGGTGGAGCGTATCTGTTGAAGCATTTGTGGTTAAACCGTTTGCTGTTGAAAGTGTGTGCTATTAGTATTTGCTTATTGAAGCGTGTGCGGTTAAGTGTTTGCTGTTGACGTTGTGCGGTTAAAGTGTTTGCTGTTGAAAGTGTGTGCTGTTAGTATTTGCTATTGAAGCGTGTATGGTTGGTGTTTGTTGCTGAAGTGTGTACGGTTACAAGTGTTTGCTGTTAAGTTGTGTGTGGTTACACGTGTGCGGTTGGAATTCAGTTGTTGTTCGTTTGTGCGGTTGAGTAAAACTGTATTATTGTGTGCGGTTGAAGACAAGTGTGTGTTTAACCTGTGTGCGGATAAATCTTGTGTACGGTAACAATTACTCAAAGCTTGCCCAAATGGAATCTCAAAGCATGATTGCTCATCAAGATTTGGATGCAATTATGGGAACCACTACTCGTATTCCTAGATTGCTATCAGCTGAAGGATTTCCTGAATGGAAATACTGAATTGAAAAATACATCAAAATGAAGGATTTCAAAATTTGGAGAAGTATTTTAAGAGGAACAATTAGGATTACTTCTACTCTAGAAGATGGCACGGTAATTGACAACCAAATTGAAAATTACACTGATGATGACTTTGAAAGAGTTGAAGAACAAGAAAAAGCACTTGCCACACTCACTATGGCGTTGTCTCCTGAGATCGCACAAGGTTTCCGTGAATATACATCAGCAAAAGAATTGTGGGAAGCGCTCATAGAAGTTTATGAAGGAAATGGAGACATGAAGCAAACCCGACAAGACATGCTCCGACAGAAATTCAACATGTTCAATTATGTATTGGGAGAAACACTGGAAAATCAATTGCAAAGATTTATCACACTAACCACTGAAATGAGCTCCGCAGGTGTGATGGTTACTAGGTCTGAAATCAACAAGAAGCTGCTAAATTCTCTTCCAAAATCATGGGACATGAATGTCTCAGTGATCAAAAAGACAAAAGACCTGAATCATTTAAGCTTATTTGAAACAATGGAAATCATCAAAGCTTGCGATCTTGATGATAAACAAAGAGAAATCAACCATGTCAATTCGTACTCTACAGCCAATCTTGGAATTCAAAACAACAACACTGCCTTCTCAAGCTTCACCACCCAGCAAAATACTCAAGTCCAGGTTCCACAAGTTCAATCTTATGCAACCCATCAAAACATACCATACAACATACCTAAAATGCAACAAACTTAAATCCCTCAAAACATGTCTCAAGTTGGTTCTAGTGTGAGTTCTTCCACAGGTGTTTCAGTTCAATCTCACGGAGTTGGTTCCCAAAGTTCATTTGTAAAGGACAAAGAGGAAAATATGGCTCTAGCCACTGGGTTAGTAAACTGCTACAATGCCTTCGTTGCCGGAGAGCTCTCTCCACAACTCTCATTCGCTGATCTTGATCAAATCCATCCTGAAGATGTGGAAGAGATGGATATTACCTGGCAAATGGCAATGGCAGTATTCAGGGCTAAACAATTCTCAAAAAAGACTGGAAAGAATAACTAGGGTGTTAATTCTGATAAAAAAGATGGGGGTTTAGCAAAGGAAAATTACGTTGCTATAATTGTCACGAACTAGGACACTTTGCAAGGAAATGCCCAAAACCCAATCAACGAGAGAACTCTGAAAGAACCATAGTGCCAGTAACTTATGTTCACAGCAGCAACCGAGGATCATCTTCAAACAATCAGTCTGCAAACATGGCAATGGTGACTCAATCATTCAACTGGGAAGATCAAGTTCAGGCCCTAAACATTTCTGGACCTAAAAAGGAAAATCTTGCTCAAGTCAAGGATGCAAGTGAAGAAATGGAAGCAGATCCGGAGGAGGAGATGATGAATTTGCAGTTTGCATTCATGGTACAGACCACTCCTGAACCAGTCAAATCTGAGGTTAGTGAATTCGGCTGTTCTCAATCTTGTATTAAAACTGTTAAGTTTTTGAGAGATCAAATTGAGTTAATCAAAAGAGAGAACGAGGACTTGAAATATGAGGGATATACTCTTAGAAAAAATCAAAAGCCCTTAAAAACTCAATTAGAAAATAAAACAAAAGACTTTAAAAAATTGCAAGAGGATTACAGCAACAAATGCGAGAACTATGATCATCTCAAAAGAAAACTTGTTGCTGTAACCATGGAACTTGACACATTGAAAAATTGTTTTGAAAAAGTTGAATTTAATTTCAAAAAATACGATGGGTCAAGTGAAAAGATTGCAAAATTAATCGAAGGTCAGTCGCACTGGAGAGATATCACTCATGGTAATCAAATAAAAGTCAGATTAGGTTTTGAGTGTGTCCCTCCTCCTTTCAATCACAATTATACTGCTATTCCCCTGTCTCAAGAAGAAATTGACAGAGAACCTTGCATGGTGTATGGAAAGTCAGCTTCTGAGCAGGAAATACAGTCTAGTTATGAGAATTTGAATACTAACGTTTCTACCTCAAGTGCAGTTATATCAATAGTTCAGGGGGAGCATGCAGCTGAAACTTTTGAGTCAAATAATGTTGTGATTGAGTCTGGTGTTAATTTCACTAATGAGTCTGTGTCAAAATCAAACACAAATGTTTTTGTGTCGGGTGGTATTTTATTTCAGCTTGATAATGTTGTTTCTAATTGTGTTGTTTCTGATCAAACTGCTAAACCTGATTTACATGTCTCTGCATCTAACACATCTGTTACTAAATCCGGTGATGGACCTTGCAAGTGTAAAAGTGGAAAAAGAAAGACTAATGTTGTCAACAATAGTGCCAAAGCTATTGATAACAAACAAATCTGTTTTAACTGGGGCACAGCTGGACACATTGCAAGAAATTGTACAAACCAGATGTTTGTATCTCATACAACAAAAAGAGGGGAGAATGAATTTCGGGGACAATCTTTAACTAGAAAAATTCCCAAAATTCGTTCTAGAAATGGAGATTTGAATACAACCTTAAACAAAAAATTCAAAAGATTTCAAGAGAATAAACAGGTTTTTCGTAAAAACAATAGAAGTTTGCCAAAATCAACACAGGCTAAGCCTAAGTCGAATTTGTCAAAGAGCAGGACAGGATCTTCTAACTCTTCGAGTAGAAAATCCATCGGCTCGAAGCAAACTAACAAATTTTCAAAACCTAAACTTCAGTGGATTCCAAAATCTTTTTCAGATCAATCTTCATTACCCTCTAATTCAAAAGCAAAGAAAGAATCAAATGAAAAACTTGTAAAAGGAAAGGATCAACCCAGGATTGTGATGACCTGGGTTCCCAAAACTAAATGATTCCGCTCATCGTGCAGGGACAGTTGCGGAGGAATGTCGTCAGACCTTGGTATGTCGACAGCGGCTGCTCCCGGCACATGACTGGAGACATATCCCAATTGCACGACATTCAAACTTTTAATGGCAGATATGTTTCCTTTGCGGGTGGAGAGGGCGAAAAAATTACTCAAAAAGGAACTGTCACAAATGGGGTGCTGAATTTTGAGAATGTTAACTTCGCTCCAGAACTAAAGTACAGCTTGTTGAGTGTGTCTCAGATTTGCGATAAGGGTTACTCTACTCATTTCACAGATAAGGAGTGTCTGATCTTGAAGCCTGGTGTTGTCATCCCTGAAGACTAGATTCTTGTATGATCTAAGCGGGATGGAAATGCCTACATAATAGACATGAACAACAATATCCCTGATGAAGTCACTTGTCTCTTTTCCAAAGGTTCTGAACAAAATGCAATGTTGTGGCATCGTCGTCTCGGTCATGCAAATGCAAAGAACTTGAATCGGCTTGCGAAAAACGAACTGGTAAGCGGGTTACCCGTCAAAGATTTCATTACTTTTGAAAAATGTGTTTCATGCGCTCAGGGAAAACATCATCGGAAACCACACTTCCCAAAGCATAGAAACTCCATAAGTCAAGTGCTCGAGTTATTACATATGGATTTATTTGGTCCGGTTAATGTTCGCAGCATCAATCGCAACTCATACTGCCTCGTTGTGATAGATGATTACTCTTGTTTCACTTGGGTTTTATTTCTTTCTAACAAAGTTGGAATTTCTGACCTCATCAAAAGATTCATTGTGATGATCAAAAATCAGACTAACAATCGAGTGAAAGCGCTGTGTACTGATAATGGAACAGAATTCAAGAACAATGTTCTTGGTCATTTTCGCGCTGAGAAAGGGATTGTGCATCAGTTCAATTCTGTTCGAACACCTCAACAAAACGGGGTTGCCAAACGTCGGAATCGAACTCTAAAAGATGTCGTAAGGACGATGCTCTGTGATTCCAAGCTTCCTGTATTCTTCTGGGCAGAGGCGATTAACACCGCGTGTTATGTTCAAAATCATGTGGTGATCAACAAAGCCAGAATGAAGACACCGTATGAGATTCTATTTGGACACAAGCCATCAGTCAGTCATTTCCGAGTATTTGGCTGCCCTTGCACCCTTCTCCACTTAGAATCCAACCCCAAATTCAATACTAAAGCCGATGACTGTTACTTTGTTGGATATGCTGCTCGAACTGCGTACAGGGTTTACAATAAGAAGACCAAACAGATTGTAGAATCCTTTGATGTTCGTTGGCTCGAGGAAAATGAGACAGATGCAAGAGTGGGTCCTGATTGGCTATTTGACTACACATCTCTTTTTAAATTATTCAATGTGTCTTCAGATAATCAAGAAGGATCTACCTCTAATTCGAAGATTCTTATTGAAGACGAAAAAGATGAAGTTGTCTACCGACCACCACTAATTTCCTCTGATCCTCCATTGGTACCCTTCGTTCACACTGAATCTTCTGAGTCTCCTCAACAAACTTCTCCTAATACTGTTGCTACTCCTTTAACTCCAATGGAAAGAGAGTTCATGAACCACGAGACTTCCGCTGTCACTTCTAATCTGATGGAACTTCTCTTTCCAGAAAATATTGCTGACGAGTTTGTAGCAGATCCTTCAAATGAACCTGGTTCATCTTCTACGGGTCATACAGCAAATGATGGAGCGGTAAATATTCATAATCTTCCTGTCTCTGTCAATGATATGAGTTATCAGATCCCTGCATGCATTCAGCGCGATCATCCGATAAAGAACGTTATTTGCCAGCTGGGTGACGACGTTCAAATGAGAAGTAAAAGTGGGGATGTTAACACATGTCTCTACTCTTGCTTCATCTCTCAAATAGAGCCCAAATCTGTCAAAATGGCTCTGAATGAGCCCAGCTGGGTTGAAGCCATGCATGATGAATTAAATCAATTTGAGAAACTTGGAGTTTGGAAATTGGTGGAGCTGCCAAAAGGAAAGAAATCTCTTGACACCCGTTGGGTATTTCGAAATAAATAAGATGATTTCGGTGTCATTGTGCGCAACAAGGCAAGATTGGTGGTTCGAGGGTTTCGGCAAGTTGAGGGTCTTGATTATACAGAAGTTTATGCTTCGGTTGCTCGTTTGGAAGCCATTCGTATCTTCCTTGCTTATGCTTCCTACATGAACTTCACTGTATACCAAATGGATGACAAGACGGCTTTCTTGTACGGCAAGGTCAATGAGGAGATTTATGTTGACTAACCACCTGGTTTTGTTAACTCCACCCTTCCCAACCATGTTTACAAGTTAGACAAAGCTTTGTATGGATTGCATCAAGCTCCTAGAGCTTGGTATGATACTCTAACTCAGCATTTGCTCAACCACGGCTATTCCCAAGGCACCATTGATCAAACCTTAGTCCTCAAACATGTCGGTCTAGATCAAATTCTCGTTCAAACTTATGTGGACGACATCATTTTCGGGTCAAAAAGCCAACAGCTTTGCCAGGAGTTCGAAGCAGTGATGATGAAGCGCTTTGAGATGAGTTCGCTTGGGGAAATGACCACGTTTTTGGGGCTTCAGGTCCAACAATCTTCAACCGGAATCCTTATTCATCAAGAAAAATATGTGGATGATGTACTAGAGAATTTTGGGTTTCGAGACGCAAAACCTGCTCTTACACCCATGGCGGAACGACCTCTTCTGACTCCTGATCTTGAGGGTGAATCCGTAGATCAGACTCATTATCGATCAATGATCGGATCACTTATGTATCTAACTGTTAGTCACCCAGACGTCATGTTTGCGGTCTGTCAATGTGCTCGCTACCAGGCTAATCCGAAACTCTCTCATTTAATTGTTGTTAAAAGGATTTTTCGGTATCTCAAAGGGTGCCCAAAACTGGGTCTTTGGTATCCGAAAAATCCCGAATTTGATCTTTATGCTTTCAGTGACAGCAACTATGGCGGGTGTGAGCTTCATAAAAAATCGACTTCAGGAGGATGCCAATTTCTAGGAGATAGATTGGTGTCATGGAAATGCAAGAAGCAGCACACAGTCTCAACCTCAACAGCTGAAGTGATATGATCATGTGATAACAGGCAACCTGAGTCTGCGTAACGTACCCAAAGTTAAAGGGTCTATGCTCTGGTTTGATGCGTCGGTAGGCACGAAAGATTCGAAATGGACATGACTAGGCATAGTTGAACTTAAGAAATCAAATGACTTGACAAATCTTGACCTAGTTAGATCCGTTCAGCCTGACAATACGACGCTCGGATAGGTTGAGCAGGGAGATATATATGGGAATCTACTCGTCACATTAAATGAACCCGTACATGGAACCGTGGTTTAACTTTTCCTCCATGTGCGGATTCTGTCCTTAATTCCAGTATTGATGGGGCAACTGGTAAATTCCGATAAATTAGGTCTGTAGAAAATCATTTTCTTTCTTTCTGTCTGTCAGTCATATGTTACCTCCTCTGAGTGATTGGAAGAGATCCGACCTGTACTGTAACATATGCAACTCTATTTCTCTGCATATTATAGCTATGAAATTCTTCTTATCTGTTAGCCATATGTTGTCTCCTTTGCGTGACTAACAATCCGACCTGGTACACAACATATGCAATATTCTACTTCTCGATCCCTCTAAATAATAATACTCTGAATCTATCTCCTCTCCTAATGATGGTCTGCTCATCCGATGTAAGGAGTACTCTGGAAGTCCTTGATTACCTGTGCATATCTGGAAGCGGGAAACATGTTCCAGTACAATTAAAATTGAACACTCAAAGATTGTCTATAGATCTCGCTGCTCAATTTAGGTGGACAACAATATCCCTGGTCGTCGTCAGCTGAATGGTCCTTAAGATATTGTATCCAGAAAATTAGGATCAGATATATTATCTAGAAACTTAGGATCACATTGTCTTGTCACGTAGAGTATGTCCTAATTTTGTCACAATTTTTCGTGTTTAAGTGGACAACAATACCGATGATCGACCAAACAAAGATGTGAATATGAAAGGTACCGACAAGTGGATAAAGGTTGTCTAAAAACCTTGATCCCTAATCATACTTAAAATTTTTGTTTTTATTTTTTATAGCAATTTAAATTTCATTTCGTTTTATTTTTATTTTATTTTATTTTATTTTATTTTGTTTTATTTTATTTTTATTTTTTTTTTAAAATATAAAGTTTGATTCTCGAAATCTTTCATTTTTTGAAAATTTTTTGAGTGGAAGGGGTTGCTATTGAAAATTAGAAAGAAAGGGGGAGGAAATGAAACTTTTTTTTGTATATATAGTGTGTGCGGTGAGGCCATTTACCTCACTGTTTCTAGCCTCCACCGCACACACGTTTTTCTCTCTCAAATTCCTTTAAAAAATTCCATTATTTTTCGAAGATAACAAAGCTCATACACGGTAATTCTGATGAACACGGCTCACTTTTCTGAATTATTTTCGAATATTCTCCATTGTTTGCTGTTGAATCTTCATTAAATCTA
This sequence comes from Lactuca serriola, assembly GCF_051521515.1. NCBI lineage: Eukaryota > Viridiplantae > Streptophyta > Magnoliopsida > Asterales > Asteraceae > Lactuca > Lactuca serriola. The sequence goes on along the minus strand of NC_136412.1, from coordinate 97,610,899 downwards.
TTTGTATTAGAATATGACCGCGCACGGTGTGTGTGGCCGCACACGGTGTGTGCGACTGACTGTGTGCGGCTGGAAAATTCTTGTGCGGCCTAGGCGTATGCGGGTGCTGCTGCACACTTGCACGTGTGCGGCTGAGTATAATTCCATGTGCGGGTGTTTAATTTTTTTTAAATTGTTTTTTCCCTAATAATTTTGTATGTTTATTTTCATAATTAAGATGGGAGACTCAGATTTCGCTAAAGTTCACAACTCCGCAATTTTTCTCGAACACCCTCCTGCAGCTCATAATGACATGGAATTCATTGTGGATGGTTTGAAGAAGTCTTGCTTGGTTCATGCCCTGACTACTAATCTCGCTATCTATCAGAATCTGATTAGGGATTTCTGGAAAAATGTTGTTGTAAAGAAGAATAATCAAGGAGAAAAGTTTGTTGAAGCTTCAACTGAAAACAAGAAAATTCAAGTAACTGAAAGCATCATCAGGGAATCCCTTCAAATTGAAGATAGACCTGAGTACTCCATGGAATTTAATATTCATCAAACTCAGGATGTCTTAGAGCATATGGGATATGAAGGAACTTTCCCTCCTACTATCAAGAAGCTACTTCCTCCATGCTGGAAGTATCTAGCTCATATATTTGTGAGCTGCATTTCCGGCGGGAGATCTGGAGCAAACGAGATATCCTTAGCCAACACCAGTGCAATTGCAGCATTGGCTATAGGATTTGAATTTAATTCCTCAAAGTTCATCTTGAATGAAATGATTCTAAATCTGGAAGGGAGCAAAAGAGACAAATTCTTAATGTATCCAAGATTTGTGCAAATCATCCTTAATGTGACTCACCCCAAGCTGCAGAGAGGAAATGATGTGTTGGATTTCAAATCCATTGGTCCAAATGCTTTTGCACTGATGAAACAAAAGAGAGGAGGAAAGTTTGTGTTTGAAGGAAAATTTCCTCTAATAAAATTCGGTACTTTTAAAGAAAGTGACAAAGAAGAATCCGAAGAGCAGTCTATTCCAATGGAGACTGAAGGCATCTCTCATTCTACATCCGAGCCGGAAATTGAAGAAATTCATGATTCACCCACAACCTTTGTAGCTGAAGAGCATGATTTTCAAAAGGCAAGTGAATTGAAATCTGCTCAAGAGGAGGCTGACGATGGTCTTTATGATGATGTAGAGTTCTTAAAATAAATTGACTTTACGGGAATCAATGACGATATTCCCACAAACATAGAATTTGATCTTGGTGATGAAGATTTTGGCTCTTTTCCTGAGATTCACAGCAGTCGTGCTAATAAAGTCGATGAAGCTGCTTCTTTAGCAGCCAAGGCTAGAGAAGAAGGAAATAGTCTCAAAATTCTGCTCTCTTGTTCAAAGCCATTGGAGGTCGTTTCAAGTCAAGTAGATGTGACTTCAGAGATTCCTCCCTCTGGGTCATCAATCTCAACTACTGCTCCAATCACCCCTGACTCAACCCCACCTCAAACTTCTCAGACTTCGATGAAAAAAAGCCAATCATTTGCGAGTCTGGAGGTTCCCGTTGTAAGGAGTGCACCTCAAGTTCTTTCAACAATTACTACTACTACTGTTCACTCTGCTCCTCAACAATCTCATGAAGGTCCGAGTACCATTTTCGAGACTGGTGGATCGTCATCCATTCCAGAATATTCTCCCACTCGACCGTCACTTGATGAAGCTTCCATTAGACAGGCGAAACACCTGGCACAATCTAATCCAACCCCCTCACGAGGAAAAGGAATATCCTTTAGGGAGGGACGGACAGGTGATGACAAATCCTCTTCACCCGATCTTAAAGAAGAAATTGGGATTCTTCGTCAGGAGCTCTTGGAGAAATCAATTCAGATGGATCAGCTTACTGCGTGCATCTTTAAGCTAAGGGAGAAAGATGAAGAAAAGACAAATCAAATCAAAGCACTGCAAAAAAGTCTTGGATCCGTATCAGCAAATTATTTTAATCTCAAGAACGTCTTGTACGATGCTTTCGGTGAAAAAGTCAAAGCTCTCTTCCAACAGCCTCATGGAATTGTCGATCCTCCCACTGCTCAAACACACTCTGACACTGATGATCTTCCTCCCAACCCACCTGCTTCCAGAACAACCACCGTCGTAAACAGGTTCGAAAAGGAACCAGAAGGGAGCCGAGCTAGAATCACAATTAAGCAGGGCAAAAGAATCGTCACTGCAAATCAAAGCGAGGGCCTCTTATTCATGAAAAATACCAATGAAAATTGCAAAGCAAAAGACCCCGTTCTGACTGTAACAGATTTGAAGAAGAGAAAATTTGGTGACGAGTACGGTGACAAGTCTGGTATCCGTATGTGCGCATTCGATCCAGAAACGAATTTGTGGGTGGTGAAGCAAAACTCAGGAAGATCTAAGTGTTAAAAAAGCACTCATGATTTCAATTCTTGGACAAAGACTGATCTAGAAGAATTATCTAGAGTCCCATTCCACAATCCCTCTGAAGAGCCAAGTGCATCTAACTTTAAGAGGTTCCTTGATAGGTAGGTCAAAGAGAATTTTCCAAGTATGAAGACTGCCAGAGCCCTCTATTGAAAAGATAAGGATGTTCTCGACCCAGAAACAGGCAAACCTATGAAGATTATCCTATGGCCTGCTACAAAGCAACAAAAAGAAATTCCAATCCCTCAACACTTCCAGGAGGGATATCTTGACAATATGGAATTTTGGGCATACGATGACGAAACTGCAACCGCGGATATGAAATTCAAAGATCGAGAACATGTTTTGAGGTTGATTAATGCAAAAGATCTTCTTCGGTTTCGAGAAAGGGATATACGGACTCTGGCTCGTCACCAGATAATCTGCAGAAAAGACGTAATGGAAGCTGCAGCCAAAGAATTCACCGCAATGGTGGCCACTATCATCAATCAAAGAATGTGGTTGGGATCAATGGGAAGAACATACTTAAGACTGTTTGAGAAGCCAGCTGAGGAGCCAAAGGAATGAAGACAAGACTATGCTAGTCTCAAACCAAAGGGGAGACTGTAAGAACATAATATTGTGGTTTGAGCTAGGCATCATTTTGTATAGGAGATAGTGTCAGTTTTTGCAGTGTTGTTAGTCAGAATTTGTATGTGTGCAGCCTCACACGCGTGTGCGGCCGCACACGTATGTGTGGCTGCACACTCATGTGCTGCTAAGGGAGCCTATATATAGGTGTGTTGTGTGTCAAACTTGTACTTTTTGCTAAGCTCTGCTGTGATTGTACTTTTTCAAGGTGTACCTGACATTTGTTCGTAATAGATGTGTGCATGCTTGATCTTACTTCTACTCATTCTACATTTCACTTTGTTTACAATTTACTTCATTGATTACTAAATTGGACCCATTAATTTGGGGACTTACATTTTTCTTTAACATAAACAATCTCTTGCAGTTCTCCATTGAGAAATGCACACTTTATGCCCATTTGAGAAACGTCAAAATTCTTGGGAGCAACATACGCTAGGAAAATGCAAACCGATTCCAATCTCGCGACTAGAGCAAATGTGTCTTTGTAATCTATTCCTTCCTCCTGATAATATCCTTTTACTATGAGATGTACTTTGTTTCACAAAACATTTCTTTTTTTATATAACTTGTTTTTAAAGGCCCATTTTAAACCTACGACTGAAGCGTTTAGAGGTGTTGGAATTAATCTCCAAACCTTATTTCTTTCAAATTCACTTAACTCAACTTGCATTGCTTCAACCCAATCAAAATGATTAAGTGCAACTTTCATAGTATTTGGTTCTATTTTTTATATGAAATAATTAAACATACAAAATTCTTGGTTTGCATTAAGGAACACCTATTTCTCCCCTTGTTAAGCTCGAGTAGGAACACCAGTTGATGTTTCACTGATCACTTGTTATTTCAGATGATCCTTTTTCTATTTGACCAATGGTGGATAATTTGAATCGTATTCATGAATAACTTCATATTAAACTTCTTCAGTTTCTAAATAATCACTATTATCTTTATTTTTTATTCTATCCATGATTATGACCACTGAATTCTCCCCCTGAACATAATCATCAGATAAAAGATTCTCGCCTACATTGTATTATCTTAAGTTGTTATATTCTCCCCATGCAATGGTGCAGTAACATTTGATTTTCACAAGAAGTAAGCTCAACTTCACTTTTGTGTGACATTGTATTTTCCATTCCCCCCCCCCCCCTTCGACTAGAACATTTGTATCATCGAATGTAATAAATTTCTCCCCTTCAACACTAATTTCAATGTTATGTATGCCATCATAAACAAGCTTCGGCAATTCATCTTCTTGATTATTAACCATAGTTTCCTTAGAAGAAATAGCCCTGAGAGGTTAATCAAAGAAATATAAGAGATCAACGTCAAAAAACTTAATTGCAATATTACTAGAACATGATGAAGGAAAATTTTCTTTGCATTCTTGAACATCTTTCTAGAATGATTTGATGTATTTGTCATCAAAAGTAACATAGTAATTCTATTCAATTTCTTGTTGAGAACCCAATAAACCTTTAACATAAGACAATAGCCTAATAAAATAGCTTTGCCTGCTTTCACATCAAATTTTTTTTCAATGTTCTTTGGAATTATAAAGAAAGCACCTAGAACCAAAACACATGAAAGAATTTCATATTAGGTTTGGATTATTTAATATCTCATAAGGAATAATAAAAAAACGCTTATTAGTGTAAGATCTATTTTGAGTAAAGCATGTTGTTCCAAACGTATCTGCCTAAAAATAAAGTGGAAGGTTTGCAAATGAAAGCATTATCCTTGCAGCTTTTCAAAGTGAATGATTTTTCCTATCAATAATACCATTTTGTTGTGGTGTATAAGAAGATGAGAAATTATGACGGATTCTTGTTCGTCAAAAAATCCTCAACGACTTGATTCTTGAATTTAGTATTCTTGTCGCTGCGAATTTTTCTTATAGACTTTCGCAGCTATAACACAACATTCTCCACAAGAACTATCATCTTTTGTGAGGTCTCATATTGCTATTTAAGAAAGTTAACCCATGTGATTTAACAAAAATCATCAACAAAAACAAGTAGATACTTATTACCACCAATGGTCTCAATTGAAGACGGTCCGCACAAATCAATGTGAAGTAATTTGAGTGGCAGAATAATCTTAGTATTCACGATTTATGAATTACTTTTGCGACTTTATATTCCAATTTCAAATGCATCACATAAATGATCTTTTTCATGTTTGATAAGTTGAAAACCTCACACTAGATTACCTAAAACTAATCAATTAATATCTTTGAAATTAAGATATGAGAGCCTCCTGTGCCACAACCAACTTTCATCTGACAAGTAAACAAACCAATGGCTTTCCTTCAATGGGCTTCATATCTAAAGGATACATTTACCCTTTCCTTTTTAATTTCAAAATTACTTTCTCTAATTCCTTATGAGTTATTTCTAAACCTTCCTCATCAGATGACACTTTTAATCTAGTACCTACAATGAGTTGAGAAATAGTTATTAAATTGTGTTGTAAGCGTTTAACATAAGCTACCATGGAAATCGTGAATTCTCCCTTTGTTATCTTGCCATATCCTTTAATTTCTACTATCACATTATTTCTAAACTTGATTCTTCTAGCATCCTTTAAACTTTGAAACTCTTGCAGTTGTGATTTTCTCTCAGCCATATGAAGAGAAAAACTAATATCAATATACCATTATGAATCGTATTGCTCATTATGAATCACTTGCACAATTAAATTAATTCAGGAACTCAACCCAACTTGGAACCTTGTGTGATATTAGACATGGAATTAACAACGGGGAAAACCTTGGTCTTATCAACCCAAAATGATTTCACAATCGAAAAATTATTCACACTTTGCACCTTTTTGTAAACTTGAGTCTTTTTTTCATACAAATGTATCTCAACAATTGGTGTTTTCTTCGAACGAAAGCTTTTTGTTTTGGAATTAAATTTTTTAATAATTTTTTTTCTTCTTCCTTTTGATTTGACAAAATATCTTTAAAACAACATCAGGATTTGAAACTACTTTCTTTTGGACAAATGTTTGTTTTGAACTATTTTTCTTGGAAAAAAACTTGGATTGTCAACAATTTTGTTTGGTTTTTACTTTCTGATTAAAATGAATTTGGATTAAATTTAGGTTTTGATATCACAACATGTTGTGAATATTTTTTATGAGACCTTAATGGTTTATTAGATTTATAATTTTGAACATGAGATGATGAACAAGAACAATTAAAAGAAACATCTTGAGATTTAGTCGACTCTAATGATTTGTTCCTTTGTCTCCAAAATTTCTTTCTTTCTTTCATCATCTTTTTGAATCTTGATTTTCTTTCTTTGTTCTTTTCTTTCCTTTCAAGACTCTCTTGACCAGATTCATTACTTATCTTTTACTTTCCTCTCACATCATGTGTCTCATAATGTTTCCTTGAAATGGATTTTGCATTTTGATTGTTTGAATTATAAACAATACTTTGTTCACCATAAATTACATTCAAAGGTCAGACATGTATCTATTATTAACTCTCTATGAAGTGTTCATAGAAAGTCTTATTGTTTCATCACGGTTATCTATTGGTTCAAACCAAAAATAATCCTCACCATAAGCATCATTATCTGATTTTACTATAGATGTCAAGTTATTAGTGTCTGATTTATCCATTCCTTTCGTAACAAATACTGTATTTGGTGCGCATTGGACTTTGGGAAAAATAATAGCCTTTTCTCTCAAGTTTTTAATGCCTCCACTTTGAACAAATCGTTGAAATTCAATTGATTCTTCAAAATTAAATTTTTTTTGTTCATTCATCGGTTTCACAAAAGAACAGCCAACTTCATCGTCAACCAATATTTCACTCATTTCACTTTTATTAAATTCTGAATCGGTCGCAGAATCATGATTCTCTTCTGAATTCAATTTCTTACACAACAAGTTATATTTATCAATTGATTTTTTTTCTTTTGATTTTAAAAATTCCTTAATCCGTTCAAGTCCAACCCTATACAAATCGCTCAATGATTCATCAGATGAAACTAAGGATTTTCATTTGTAACACTCAACATCTATTTCCACTTCTTTAAATTCTAAGAAGAGCAGCATGTTTCTATGCATCTCTTTCACAATATAACAGTTCAAATAAAGTTGTGAAATATTATTGTACATGCGAAAAGCTATTTGACAAAAAATATTTATTTATGTCATTACAATCCTATTGTGTTGTTTTAAAATAATAACATCATCCCTAACTATAGATAGTTCAACCTATAATTCCTCAATCCTTATTCATCTTTCCACATTCCTAAAGGTAATGATTTTAATATCATCGTTAAGATTAGAAGCTATTATATATGACATCCCCAATTTTCAAGGCTAAATAAAAAAATTCTTTATGCTTATTTAAAACAGATTATAGAATATAATAGTGCGGGCTTTTTCCAAAAACATTTTCTCTTAAGATAAATCAGATTCAAAAAATTTTAAGAAATGTTTTAATATTTAAAACCTCAGATGTCAACGATGATACAGACACATAATCATAAACTAGTTATTACCGACCTTAAAACTGTGTATTATATTAATGGCCTTAAACCCCTTAAATTGCGCAACATATATCACTATCCATGTATCTTCGTACCGCGACTTGTGAAACAAAGAAACTTAGTAGGGCAGGCTTGGAAGCCTGGTGAGCACATGGGGTTTTCAACCTACAATAAGATAATCAAAAACTTTTAAATATATACTTCACACCAAATAATTAACCAGATTACCTATTCCCAATATTCTCACTCCCTGATCCTAATATGATGATCTCAAGGGACCTATCCTAAAGGATCATTGTAAGCAACGAGTAGACAATACCGCCATGGGGGTTCCATAGAAATTTAAGCCAATAGGTTAACCATGAGGGAGATAGAGTAGATCAAATGAAAACACATTTCATTAACACCTATAGATTCCAAGTCTGTCAATGTTCCACTGGACTGTCTAGAATATTTTGTGGTCTTCACCTATACTCTGATAGATAACTTTTTCATTAGTACAACAATACTATAATTGTCATGGCCTCACATAATTATTTTGTCTTTCACATCCATGTCCTACCTAATATAAATTAAGTATGTTAAAATAAGTAAATCAATATTTCAAATAAATATGATTTAAATCAAGTATAATGGTGTCTAGCTCAAGTATCATAAATACAGATAATAAACGGGTATAACACTTGAGCAGTTAGATCCTTTGTATTTATGTAACATCCAAATTTTTAAACTAAAATTTAATTTTTAATTAACTAAAAACATTGTTCATAAAATCCCATCTCAAGAATATCACAAGTATCAAATACAAATCATCATTAAAATATCAGAGTGTCCCAAAACATTTGGAATATTAAACTACAAGCGAATGTGTACCATCAAGCATTTTCCTTCCCGAGATCATCATAAGTACCTAAAATTAATTTAATCAATAACTGTAAGAACAAAGCTTAGTGATTTCCCCAAAGTATTACATACAACACAACAAAAACAAATAAGTTGGGTTATCAGCAACTGTTGATACTACCCGCAGTCTTAGTGGGAAAATTGTATGACCTTTGGATTATCAGAAATCCTGGAGACTACCCGAAGTCTAAGCACACACACATTAACGCATATCAACATCATAGGAAATACACCTAGTTGGTCAACATATATATTCTACCATACATGTGAGTACAGTGAGGAGACTCACCACACATAGATGATTAATATAACTCACACCCGAACTGCCAAAACTAGACTCCACCAATTAATCACACCAAATAACCCTAATTAACAAATAAGGTAATTATACAAACACATCTAGTCCAAAACTGAGTCTAATCAACAACTTGGGCAAAAGACCATTTTGTCCTCATAAGAACCAAAGCCTTCACAGTTGACCAAAAGTCAACCTTGGTCAAAAAGTTAACAGTCCACGTGAGTTAAACAGATCACCATGTCGTGGCCCCTTTGCGCCACGTTGTGGGCACTCTATGACAAAACAATCAGGCTTCCCTAGTTGCCATGTCGTAGCACCCAACGCCACGTCGTGGAAACTGGATTCCAACAACTTAACAATTTAGCTCATAATATGTAAGCACTTTCCTTCCAATCTTCCAGAATCCTTCCTAAGGTCTAATATATTACAAAGACCGATGCTTTTTCAGACATGTATGCCCACTACAAGTCTAGATCTCAAATTAGGTTATAATGAAAAAAGATCACTAAGAACCTCATGTACGCGGATCAAAATAGCATCAAACTCTAGATCTACAACGTATTATGGCAAAGGGACCTTAACAATCCATAAACTTACCAACTGTATAGACATGATGCATTCTACTCAACCCAACATGAATAAATATGTACGAAAACTAAGATCTAGCACGCTTGAAAGAGAATGGTAGGAACTTGAGGACTTACAAAGGTCCAAACAATACAAGATAATGAGGAAGAGACTTTCTTGCAAAACCATAACACCAAAGGGCCTTCTTCTTTGATAATAAGCTAAAGAGGCACCAAAGAATCTCTCAAAGTCAATAATGGGGCTAGGGTTTGGATGGGGTGTTATCTCTGGGAATAGAGGCTACCAAATCAGGCAATCCAAGAAGTTAGTACCCTTAAGTAGGGAACTGGCTCGAAAATAGAGTTTAGGCCCAAAATAGTTCCCATGTTGTGGACACACACGGCCACATCATGGGAGTTCTAAATGACGTGCTTCTGAACCAGGTATCACCATGTCATGGTGATGTTTCCACCACATCTTGGCCTTAAAATTGCACAAAATAAAATTAAAAACATACCATGAAGATACGGGTGTTACAATTCTCCTACGTTTAAATCAGACTTCGTCCTCGAAGTCTTCAACTACAAACAGATAGGGGTAATCTTCATGCATCTTCACCTCAGGCTCCCAAGTCCACTCTGAATCCTTCCGATGTTACCACTGAACATTAACCAAGGTCACTACCTTCTTCCTCAAGGCCTTCACTTTCCTATCCAAAATCACAATCGGCTAATCGATGTAATTCAGGCGATCATCAACATGAATGTCACCTAATGGAACCACTACTGGCTCATCGGCTACATGCTTCCTCAGTTGAGAAACATGGAAGGTGCCATGAATCTGACTCAACTCTTCTAGAAACTCTAACCGGTAGGCCACCTTGCCCACTCGAACTACCACTCTAAAAAGGAAATTTAAAACTTAGGTCCCAACTTGCCCCACTTCTTATGGCTCTGGGTTATCAACAACCTCTGTGTGACATGTTAGATAAGATCTTTCATCTTGAGCACTATCTCAATGCTCCCCATGACTCTCTATCCAACCTTTACCCAACATATTGGAGTTCGACACTTCCTCCTAAACAAAAGCTCAAAAGGATGCATGCCAATACTAACATGATGACCTTTTGTAAGAAAACAAAGCCAATAGAAGGTAGGAGTGTTGGGTTTGGTATACTTCAACATCCTATGGTGCACATACAACCCTAAATACCTTGGATCTATGTTTTCAATAATTATAAATGCAAATGATTTCTAAGGTATTAAGCTTACAACTAGCATGCATTTAACATAAAAATATAATATACTAGTTAGCATGAGATACCTTTTGATGGAGCTTGAATTCTTTGTGTATTTGGCCTTAAAGAGCTTAGCCCCAATAGTGTGGAAGCCTCAAATGGAATCACAACACACCATGGACAAAGGATGAACTTGAGAGAGAATTGCATGCACACAAAAAGGCACCATGAACTCCAAGAAGATACAAGTATGACGATTTTGGGCAATGAAGTATCTATTTATATATGGAATTTCTAGGGTCATGGATATAACCCAAATCCATACCCATGGGTTTTATGATCCGTGGTCCATGTGGCCCAACTCTTTATGTATCCATACATAAACTTGGTCCAACATGGATCATAAGCCCAACACATATAAATATAACTAATTATCATAATTAGTCCTCATAGATTTAATTAGTCTCTTTTGACCACTAAATTAATTCCAAATTAATTCGTGATCAATACTAATTAAAACATATCATTTCATATTAATATATTATAACTTATAATATATTAATAAACCATAAATAACCTTCTCTCAAAAGTCCATCCTAACAGATTGTCCTGATGATATGCAACCCAAATGGACCATGCTACTCTCAGGTCGAATACATACCAATAATAGTTATGGGCTTAGACACCTAATCCAACCAAGAGTCCTAGGTCCCAGCAAAATCAATGATACACGATCTCAACATATCCTCGAGCGTTTGAATAGTTCACTCGCTCTTCCTGTCTATCTGCGGATGGTAAACGGTACTGAAGTGGAACTAGGTGCCCAACTCCTCATGAAACCTCTTCCAAAATCTAAAAGTGAAACAAACATCTCGTTTTAACACAATGGAGGTCGGAACCCCATGGAAAGCCACTACCTCATGACAGTCGAATCACCGAAGATTGCCCCTGTTAAATCCAACCTTCTTATCTCTATTCATTCCCCAGTTGTTCTTTCCCCTCTTCTTGGAAAACCGTTTAGCTCTAAACACCGCCATGGCAATTTTTCCAGGTAATATCTATATCTTCAACGTCTTCTGCATGAATTTGGTCAAGATCAGAAAAGGAGATTTGAGGAGGCAACTCTCTGGCTAAGAAAGCATTGTACCAATTCACTAGACCGGATGCCAGAGCCAGATTTTCTTCATTTTCTTGTACAGTTGAAACATTTGCAGAAGATTTTGAGGAGGAAGTTGAATGTGGATAGGGCATGGATGGTGGAATAACATAGGATTCTGATTGTGGCACATTTAAAGCTTGAGATTGTGGAACAGTAAAAGATGAAAAAGCATTGTTCGATGAAATTCCCAGATTTGTTGTCGAGTAGGAATTCACATGGTGTATCTCATGTTGCTTATCATCTAGATCACAAGCTTTGATGATAGCCATTGTTTCAGCAAGAGTGAGTCTGTTGAGATCTTTGGTTTTCTTGATAACGGAAACGTTCATGTCCCATGACTTGGGAATAGAATTCAGCAGTTTCTTGTTGATCTCTAAACGTGGCATAGAAGTTCCAGCAGTACTCATTTTTGTGGTAAGAGTGATAAATCTCTTCAATTGGACCTCTAATGTCTCTCTAAGAACATGATTGAACATGTTGACTTTTTGTCAGAGCATGTCTTATCTGCTCTGTTTCATGTCTTCATTATCCTCATAAACCTCCATTAATGCTTCCGAAAGCGCCTTAGCGGAGTCATGTTCTCTAAAACCTTGAGCACTATCAGGTGATAGAGCCATAGTTTGGAGTTGCCAGTGCCTGTTCCTGTTCCTCAATTTTCTGAAAATCCTCATCAGTGTAGTATTCCACTGGTTTGTCAATTATCACTCCATTTTAAAGGGTTGTGGTAATCCTAATAGGACACCTAAGAATGTTGTGCTAAATTTTGAAATCTTTCTTTTTGATGTATTTTTCGATCCTGTATTTCCATTCAGGAAACTCTTCAGCAGACAATATACATGGAATTCTTATGGTAGTACCCATGATTGAGTCTAGTTCCTGATGCAAAGCATTGTCTTATGGTTCCATTTTTGTTGTTTCGGTGTTTTGTTTGTAGTTTTTAATTGAATAAAGCTAGTTCAGTAGTCAAAGAGATTATCAAACGAAAACAAAATTTGACAGAAAAAGGATTACAGCCGAAAACGGTTTACAGTCAAAAAAGGGTTCACAGTTGAAAATGGTTCACAGTCAAGAAGGGTTTACATTCGAAAATGATTCACAGTCGATAATGGTTCACAATCGAGACGGGTTCATAGCCGAAAACGGTTTTCATCCGAAAATGGTTTATAATCAATAATTGTTTTCAGCTGAAAACGGATAAACAAAAGTCAACCGAAAACTCCCAGATTTTGACGAAAAAAATGATTTCGAGTAGATTTTCGATCCTTTGGCCATGAATTCATGATCAGTAGCAAAAACCCAGCAAGAACAGCAACAACAATGAATGATTTGCAAAAAGAAGCGTGATCAACACCGAAAATGGATAGCAAATCAGCTTAAAACAAGCTTGATCAAGTTGACACTAGATTCGCTCTGCTACTAATTGTAAGTCCCCAAAACTAAGAACCAACTAGTGATCAACACAAAGAACAAGCCAAAATGATAAGAACAAGAAGGAGTAGAAACAGAATTGATCTAATTTGCACACGTTTTATATCAGCCGAAAACGTCAGATACAATGGACTCAAAACACACACTATTGAACGAAAACTACTACTGACAACTGACAAGCACATACACTATTTATAGTGAACAATAACAGCAAACGTGTTTGCAGCCGAAAACACCACATGGACCGAAAACGGGACGTTTTCGGTCCACCCAACCGAAAACCCACAAAATACCTATACAGAGTGTAACAAAGCCTACAAAACACAAATGCCTTGCTCAAACCAACAAAAAATGTCCCAAAAATATATCATGAGTTGGAGTACTAACTGCCCTGCGACTCAAGGCGTCGGCCAATATTGGCCTTACCAGGATGGTACAAAATCCCGCAATCATAATCCTTTACTACGTCGTGCCACCTCCTTTGTCTCATTTTTAAGCTAGGCTGATCTATAAGATATGACAGACTCTTATGGTCTGTGGAAATACTACACTGAACCCCAAAAAGATAATGGCGCCAAATATTGAGCGAGAAAACCATTAACCCCAACTCAAGATCATGAGTGGGATACTTTTCCTTATAAGGCTTTAGTTTCCTTGAAGTCTATGCAATCACATACCTTCTCTACATAAAAATAATACCCAATCCTAGGATGGATGCATCACATAAACCACATAATCCTTAACTCCCTCGGGGAGGGCAAGTACAGGCACCTCACAAAGTCTCTGTCGAAGAGTCTCAAATGATGCCTGCTGCTCAGGCCCAAAGCTAACCACAACATCCTTCCTCATCAACTTAGTGATAGGAAGTGCAATCGTTGAGAAGTTTCGAATGAATCTCTGATAATATCCTACTAAACTGAGGAAACTCTAAATCTCTGATGGAGACTTCAGAACTTCCCACCGTATGACCGCCTTAATCTTGTCTGGGTCAACCAAGATATCATTCTTATTAAGGAGGTATCCCAAAAACTAAACCTTACGCAACCAGAACTCACATTTGGAGAACTTGGCATATAACCTCTCCGCTCACAGAACCCCAAGAATCTCACGTAGATTTCCTTCATGCTGCTCTCTACTCTTTGAATAGACCAAAATATCGTCTATGACGATGATCATTGACCGTTACAACATAGGTCTACTCACCCTGTTCAAGAGATCCATGAACATTGTCGGTGCATTGGTGAGCCCAAAAGGCATCACCACGAACTCGTAATGCCCATAACGAGTTCGGAAAGCCATCTTCTAAATACCCTCCTCTTGCACCCTTATCCGATGGTAGCCACACCTTAGATCGATCCAGGAAAACTAGGATGTTAATTGAAGCTGATGGAAGAAATCATCAATCCTCGAAAATGGATAAGGTTATTCACCGTCAGTTTATTCAACTCCCGATAGTCAATATACATCCAGCATGAATCATCCTTCTTCTTGACAAAAAAAAAAGATTGGTGCTACCCACGGAGAATTTATCAGCTATATAAAATCCTTTCCTAACAAACCCTGTAGTTGAGCGGATAACTCCTGCATCTTGGGTGGTGCAAGGATATATGGTTCTTTGGCGATCGGCGCCGCACCAGGGACTAGGTGGATCTAAAACTCCATCTACCTCTCGAGAGACGCACCTGGAAACTCCTCTGGAAAAACACCAGGAAAATCACATACAATAGGAACATCATATATATATATATATATATATATATATATATATATATATATATATATATATATATATATATATATATATATATATCAATCGATATCTTCACATCTACCCATGTATCTACCACATACGCCAGATAACCTATGCACCCATGTGGTAGACACTATCTCGCCCTTGTAGCAGAAAAGAAAATTGATCCAACCCTTGTACCCTCATCATATATGGTAAGCACTCCCCTACTTGGGTCTTGAATCATCACCAACTACCGCTCACAATCAATTACAGCCCAAAACCAGCTTAAACAATCCACACCCACAATAACGTAGATTTCTCCCATCGCAATAGGAAAAAGGTCCATCGGATACACAACACCAAAAATCTCTAGTATTCAATCTCGATAAATTTTAGTGACAGAGAACGCATAATCATTAGGTATAGAATTCCTCAATGGTCCATTCAAGGCCTCACGCTCAATGCTAAAGCCACGTCAAAATGATGATGACATTAAAGACCGACTTGCACCCAATTCAAACAACACTAGAGCAGGTATAGAATTCACAAGAAAATTACCTAACTAGAGCAATATCATAAGTAAAAAATAAATTAAATCGACAAAAAACTAAAGTAACACATACCAGCCATTATGCCCAGTGTCGCTCTAACCTCCTCTGGTGTCAAAAGGAATGCTCTCCATCGAGCCCTCGGAACCTCGGCCTTCCCCTGAAGGCCGTCAACAATATGCAAGTTCATGTGAGCAGGAGCCTGAACTGTCCTCGATTCAAGCTGAGGACACTCAGCCCTCATGTGACTTGTTTGGTTACAACTGAAGCAAACTCGAAATACCTAGGGACATTCCTTCACCATGTGCTCCTCCTTACCATACATGTAGTAAATAGTGCCTGACCAACAGGGTCCCTCATGACCCTTGCCACACTTGCTGCAAGTGTGGCCCTTCTAGCCTCCAGTTCTTGAATCAGCATGCTTAAACCACTTGGTCGTCGGATGCAACTGTACTGACCTCATGTCTCTCCCCTGAGCCTCCCTCTACTCTGTCACATAAATCTCCAGCTTGATCTCCCTCCTCATGGCATTGGTCTACAACTCAACCAATGTCCTATAAGAGGTGTTTTCCACGAACACATAGATATCGTTCCTCATGATGCTCAGATATCGGCTCATACATGCTTTCTCTGATGACACATGCTCAGGGATAAACAGGGCCCTTTCATGGAACATCCTGGTAATCTTAGTCACCATCTCTATTTTCTAGTTGAGAGACAGGAAGTCCTAGGCCAATCTCTCTCTCTCAACAAATATCACAACTCATCTTTGGACATCTGTAGTAATATGAAAACCATAGAACTCAGGTGGCATGCCAACCCTACTAGGTCGACGAAGAGGTAATGAGTTGTCTACTAGCTCAACTAGAATTTCTTCCTCATGTTAAGTGCTAGTGTTGTCTAGGGTTCCTTCATTGGATAACTCGTGAATAGTTGAATTTCTTCAAGATCAATATCACTCCCACTGTCCTCTTTGAATATGATCTCTCTCTCATGAAAGACTGCTCTTCGAGCTACAAAGAACACATTCTCACTAGTTCTGTAGAATAAGTATCCAAAGGACTTTTATGGATAGCCTTGGGTTGAAGTTTTTGTTCAAACAAAAAGTGAACCTCTTTCAGCTAAGGAACCATAGACTTGAAGACTTGGAACTACTGTAGAGAAGAGTGGAATCGAAGACTGTATGTTTTTATACTTTGGTGAACCACAAAGGTGAAGATAGAACCGCAAAGATGAACAATGCATGAAGACTCTTTTGTTACTTTATCTAACATTACTTATTTTCTTTATATTATCCCTTGAATCTTGCATGTCCACCGAAGTCAGTAGTTTAATGTTTAATTATTTCTCAAATGTAACTTTTGGGATTGTATAAATAGAGCTCCCCTCTTCATGTACTGATCATGATTTTTCTGATCTGTTATTCCAATACAAAATATCATTCATCTCTATCTATTATTTTCTGATAATCCGAGTCCATCTTCACTTTAAGTTGATCACATTTGCTAACTTGTGTTTTAATGCAAACCTCACTATGAATCAACTTGGTGTCTACTTGCTACAACTTGTTGCTATTTATTTCATTTATATTTTTGCAGTCTAACTTCTAACTTATTATTATTGTTGAGCTAACTGGATCCTTGAGATTAACTTTTATTTTGCATTATATTATCTTATATGTTAGAACAAATAAGAGTAGATCGATATATTCTTAACAGAAAAGTAAATCACACAAAGAAAAGAATGATCGAAGTTGTGCTGAATGATTAGAATAAATGGCTTAGAAGAGATCGATAAAGAACTTCTCTGTAAAGGCACGGTAGGGAATCACAAAACGATTAACCCTAGTACAATACATACATGTAATATTTATAGTGTAACCTATATCATAAAGATGCATGGACGGGCCCATTACATAAATAATAAATACTAATTACAAGCATCACAAAATTGAAACAATACCATAAATATCCCAACAATCTCCCCATTTGTGTCAATAAAGAAGACAGATTCTTCAATGTGGTTGGTGCTTTGAACTTTGAAAAGTTTTGTCCTCATTCCTATAAGAGTTTTGCAAACCAAGATATACCAGTTGATCATATATGAGAAACATTTCTTGTCCCCAACACAGTTCGCTTTGCACTGATTCATTAACTCCAAAATGTATTCCAGGCATGAGGTGGAGTATAGAGGCTTGTCAGGCAGAAAGAAGCAAACTCTATGAAAATTAGCATCAGCTCTTTCTTGTAATTGAAATGCCATACTCCAATCACCCTTTTTTATTCTCCCTAGCTTCATCTTGTCAAAATATTTTGAAGCTTCCTTTGACAACATTGTGGGTTTCTTCCTGAGAACAGTGGCTATCTCTACATCCATTTCACTAACTTCATAGATGTACGAGACCAACATCCTTTTGATATGTGCCACAATTGGTTCGAATTTTTGTTTATCCTTTAGCAAGAGATGAAAAAGAGAAATCCAGTCAAAAGGATTCAGGCACGACAAATCCACGAGTGAAAATTTGAACACTGAACTCGCAGCCCTTCAAGCAACTTTTAATCTAGCATTGATAAAGCTCTCAGTTTCAATAGGGCCAAAAACCTTTACAACTGTTATTTTCTTTGAACTCCAGGTTTCCTATTGTGGCTTCATGTGCTTGAGATAGAACGTGAAAAGCATCTTATCAGCACCATTTTCAGAAAGAGGAGTATTCGTAATTTTTTCAAAGAAAAGAAACTGAAAGGGCTTCGGAGTTATTGGTAGATCAAAATGCAAATCAAGAGAGTTCTCCAATTCAAATGACTTAGCAGGTTCTAGCCAATAAACGCTTGGTTTATCAATGTCTTCATTCAAGATGCATTCCATTGATCATAAAGGGAAAAGAGTTTCCTGAGTCTTTAAAGCTTCCTCAGCTTCACGAGCTGCCTTCTCTCATTCTTCAGCCTCCCTAGAAACTCGTAGGTTTTCATCAATTTCAACATCACGAGATTTACGCTTTAACATTTCACCTTCATCCTCTTCTTTATCATCATCATCAACAAGCTTTTCTTTTCCTTTCGATCCTAAAGTTACATAATACTTCTGATCGTTTGACTTTGGTTTTTTGTTCATGATCATCAGCACCATTAGTTGCTTTGCCACCACCAGAACTTATCCCCAGTTCCCTCCTTCTTTTGGAATTGCAAAGGATTCTGAAACACCCTCAATTTGGTCAAGCATGGAGAAGATGGGCTTCAATTTCTCAGCAAGATGCAGACGAATAGAGACTGTGAGGAGTGAATCACGAGTCTCGATGAGATTATACAAGTGAGCATTTACATCAGCAACACAGCTCTTGATCACAGCTTTCTCATACTTGAGTTCATTAATTTTCCTATTTGCATAAGATAGCATCTTGGACAGAACCTTCATCTTTTCTATTTTGATAGCAAGTTCATCAATGATCTTGTTCTATGTGGCCAGATCTTCCACAAGCTTTTTGATTTTGGAGGAAAGGAATGTTTGAAACTCCATATTGTCAGCCAAGATTTTGGTACAAACCTTCGTAGGAGCTGCTTTCTCTGTTTGGAGTGTAGAACCAAGGCTGATGATCGCTTTATTTTATGTGGCAGTGCTTCATTCAAAAGAAGTTTCGAAATCACCTATGAAGGTTTGAACATAAGAGAGTAGTTTTTCTACTTTTTCGGTCGTATCCTTGCAAGTTTTCTATGAATCCTCGATAGCTTTGTTTGTTTTTGCAAGGCTCGCAACATGCTCTTTCGTCAAAGTCTCAAGTAAAGCCTTGTGAGACTCAGGAGAGTATTCTAAGTTGGAGGTAGACTTGGATGATTTGAGCAAGGAATCTGGCTTGTCTTGAAGTAGCTTGAACTGACGTTTGGTCATGGGGGCATCATCATCATCCTCACTGGATTGTTGAACATTGAAAGGACTGTAGTGGAAATCTTCAAAATCATCCCGATCATCACCAAACATGGTATCAGGATCATCATGTCAAAGAGGTGAGACGGGAGTGAAGTTAGCACCAAAAGAAAAACCAGATGCCCTTTCCCCCGTATCAGATACATTGACAGTGACCGGTAGTGTACTAGCGGTTGTTGTGGTTGTTGATGTTGAGTCTTTGAAGAAAGGATTTGATTGTGCAACATTCACCTAGTGTTATGAAAGTCCCACAGAAACATTCAGACACCAGGAGCTATCGTGATAGGCATAGTAGTAGCAGTAAGAGAAGGTGCAGTAAATCCTGGAAAAAGTCATATGTTATGGGAACAGAAGTTGGCATGGAAAAAGTTACCTTGGGATTAATTGTTGAAGTCTCCGAAACCAAGGGGTTGCAAAGTCGCAGTTGTTCCTTCAGTCTCGTGTTGGACTTGCTTAGGTATACGAATGTCGAAGATGGTGTGTGTCTCTGAATCCTACTTATTATCTGCTGAAGATGACCTTGGATTATGAGCGACTCGCTTGACGTTCTTCTTCATAGTGTGAGCAGGCTCGGAGGGTCAAGCATTCGCTTTTTGGTTACCCCCTTTCTTTGGCTTGTCAGCCTCTTCTAAAGCCTTTCGCATCTCAGCGGTTAATAGACGAGGACCGGATGCCGGTTGTCTGCGATATTCGTTTATAACTTCATTATTTGTTGGAACATTGCGAAGCATGGTCTCTGGAATAGATCCGGTGAAACAAAATCTTGCACTGTCAGACACTATAACATTTGAAGTGTGAAAAAGGGGAACTTTTGCAATCATCGAACCCTAGATCACCAGAATGACGAGACGATCGATTGCGCTCTAAACAATGATAGACCAAAAACGAGAACAAGATATCTTTGTGTGCTTTGTTACAGATAGAGTACTCTAAACTAGTTCAGCCCAAAGGACTGAACTGTATTCTATATTGATTCCAAAGTAAACATCATAAAGAATATTAAGAAAAAGCTTACTTGTGTTGTTTTATCCCGTGACCCTCTCTGAAAAACTCTTGAAAATTAGGGTAAATAGCCCATTTCACATAGGAGGAAGGTTGGGCTTCTTGAACTTGGATAAAATCACAAGATAGTCTTTGTAACCCATCTGGTAGAACGTCTCCAGAATTGTAGAAGAGGAGATTGATTCAGTATTGACCAAATCCCTAGCTGAGGGAAACCCAATAATCAACTAAATATGGACTTGGTGATGGATGTTTGTTGATTACCAAGCTCAAATGTAATAATAGCACCACTCTCTTCATAACGAGCAGTATAGAAAGCTTTGGATAGAAGAGCTAAAGGAAAATTCTCTCTCTTCGATGGTGTATTAGCCAAAGGAGAGTGTCTTAGGCATTCAATCCATGGTTGGAGAAAAGCGTCATACTTGGATGGATCGAGATCCAAGGTGAGATTTTGGTTAGCCTTAATGCCTAGTAGCCCTGATGAAGTAGTTGATCAGCAGTAGATGGAATTTTTCATGAAGCAACCATGGAAATCGATGGAGAAGACAATGTATAGTAAACAGAGAAAAGGGTTTTCTTGCGCTGGAAGTAGGAAATTCTTTGAAAGCGGTAAATGACAATGAAGCGTCGAATTTCTTTTATATGTCATGAGTGGTGAGAGAAAACCAACATTTGGCGATACAAAATCCCTGAAAAACCGCTCGGAAAAGTGTGACAGCTAGACGTGTGTCAGTCTACGTAATTGACAAGTGTAATGTCAGGGTTAGTTTGAAATCTTCATGCGCCAAAAGCGCAATATTATCCCTTAAAATTCGTCGTTTCAATTTTCAATTTCGTAATAGTTCGCCAATTCCTGTTCTCCGAATCCGAAAGTAATCATTCTGAATTAGTGAGACAAAACTTTTGGAATATCACAAGGATTTTCATGCAAGAGCGTGCAAAAGATAAAGAAATAAATCAAAATAAATATGTGGGAATCTGTGATGCCAAAATTGACATAAAAGCAAATGGATCTCGAGCAACGATCTCTTCCTTCGGAGTCAAGAGAGACTCAGAAGTGCTTGTTGTTGAAACATACAAGCGACCCTCTTGAACTTGACAGATCCAAAGCCTCCTCCTGATCCGCAATTATCATCACAACCTCAATCAAGAACAGTACCCACAATCTCTATCTTACTAAGTTTTTGTTTTATCTGTTAACTTTTGTCTATATATCTCTTTGTCCAGTGTGCCTTGCATGGCCACATTAGAATAGATAGAACTTGTAAATTTAGAGACTCTATAAATAGAGTTCTCTTTCTGAATGAAAATCACACCTCTCTTGAATCTTATATCTTATCTAACTCTCTCATCTTATCGCATCTTCAGAACTTATAATCTCTCTTTGGAGCAAGTCATTTTTGACTTCATCACTAAGATTGATCACACTCACTAACTTGGATTGATTGCAGTCCTAGTTAAGAATCAACGTAAGTGTATAATTGATATAATACTTGTTGTCATTTATATTTCCTTATATTTCTGCACTTAACTATCTAATTGTCTAACTATCTAATCTTTAACTTATTATTGTTGAGCTTTATGATCCTTTGAGTTAAACTTTATTCCGCAATATAACTTGTACTAACGTTTGTTAAAGTGTGTCTCTCAGGTTTTCCTCTCAACAATTGGTATCAGATCTAAAGTGGCAAACGAGTATCATCACTGGTCTCAAAGAAGGAAAGATATCTAAAGAGACTTGGAAGAGATGTATGGAGATCCGTAGAAGAAGGACCTCATGTCCCTGTTCTTACCCCAGTTCAAACCGATGGCGCTCAAGACAGACTAGGAGGAAGTCAACCAGCCATGAATCGTCCCACCAAAGATGATATTGATAAGATGGAAAATGATGTTGTTGCATTTTATGAGATATCTTATGGAGTTGCTCCTAACAACTTCGACATCATCATAAATTGCAAGTCAGCCAAAGAGATATGGGATGTTCCCAAGAACTTGTATGAAGGCTCAGAACAAGCTCAAGATAAGAAGCTCAGAACTGCATTCAATGAATTCAACAACTTCAAAGCTCATGTTAGTGAAAGTTTGGAAAACTCCTTCAAAAGGTTCAATTTGATTTTCACAAAATTGTCGAATGTGGGCACCGTCCGAAGCAACTATGAGACAAATCCCAGTTTCTAAATGGTTTGGGTAGGCATTGGACTACTACTAAGATGATAGTTCAAGGAGACAAAACAAATTCACTCCTTATCTCTGTATAAGCTCTATGGTGAATTTCAAGCTCAAGAATCAACCGTACTCAAGGAATGTGCTGACTTCAGGGGACCACTCGCTCTCATAGCACAAGCATCGCATACTCAATCTTACTCTCCTGC
The DNA here is from genome assembly GCF_051521515.1 of Lactuca serriola. Lineage (NCBI taxonomy): Eukaryota > Viridiplantae > Streptophyta > Magnoliopsida > Asterales > Asteraceae > Lactuca > Lactuca serriola. The sequence goes on along the minus strand of NC_136412.1, from coordinate 97,588,163 downwards.
ATATGACAACCCTCCGCAGTCATACAAAGCTGATTCATAGTATGATGATGATGAAAAATTTCAGAATGCTATTGCTCTAGTTAGCCAACAATTCAATCGACTACCACCCTCATCTTTCCGTAAAAATCAGCAATTCAATAAAACTCCTTTTAACCGCAACTAGTATCCTCAAAATAATCTCACTCAATATCCCAAAAACCCTCATCCATCACCATAACCTCAAAACATTCAATCTAAAGAGGCACCGCATCTAATAAAGAATGACTCCAACACTTCAAATGACGACAAATCTGATGTCATAATTTGTCACAAGTGTAACAATGAGAATCATTTTGCCAAAGATTGCAGAGCCAACGTGGTAAAAGACAGAGCATTCTACCTTAGAATGGCTCAAGAAATGGAGGAAAAGGAGAAAGCAAGGGCATATGTAGCCCAATTCAAGAGAGACCATCAAGTACGGTCATCTGGAGATGAAGATGAAAACAACATCAAGGGAAAAGGCAAGATCTACATGATGGCAACTGTGGATGAGGATGGGCCAACCAAGCATGAAAAGAACTATTGGTACATGGCTAAGGATGGAACTCTGAGCATCGTTGAGCAGGTAAAACTCATGATCAAAACTCTTAATTATGGTCTGCATGATTGTCAACCATTCATAGACAACCTAAATGACACGTGTGTTTCCATCCTTATAGACTATAACAAATCCCTAGATGAGAAGAATATAGCGTCCCTAGAGATGTTTCATGTAGAGGATGACTGGAGGACAAGAGGCTCAAATTAGCTATGTTAGAGAGGGATCTAGTGTTAGAAAAAGATGCTAGAATGTTATGTGAAACGCAGTTAGGGATAGCTTTGAATCAAAGAGATTTAGCTCAAACTAAAAATGTTTGTTTAAATATTTTGATACAAAAACAGTTTAGTGAAAGTGAAGCTATTGATAACCTTGTGAATAATGGAACCGTAGATAACACTTATAATTGGGGTTGGTCCAATGGGTAAATACCGCAAAAGACACATCACCCCGAATTAACAAAGATCGTCCCTATGTCCCTCCGGACCGATAGTTCCATTTCCTAGTCAATAAAAAAACCTTTCCAGAGGTCATCAAAGCCCATTTTGGTCGAGTTTATAATCTAAGCAAAAATTGTGTTATTGAGGAAATTCTTCCTGAATTTTCGGATCATCCAAGAAATAAAATCCCGATCATTGATACAACTGATCCCAAATCTCAGACTTCATCAGTTTTTAATGAAGAAATTCTTAAGGAAGGACCTGAGGCTCTTATAAACTTTCCATCATTGCCTTCCGACCGTAGTTTCACCCACTACAATCCTGAATCGCAGTCTAACCCATTACCTCTCATCAAATGTCCCACTACTCAATCTTACTCAGGTGTAGTCCAATCCTCCTTACCGCAGACCACAGTTAAGAGTTTTGTAACCATTCAGCCAATCCATCATGAGTTTCCTATAGAAAATTTCGAGTATGGTCAATGTTCCAAAAACTCTGAGTCGTCCAATTCAGATGAGTCAAGCCCTCGTTTTCAAAAACAATTCAAGGACTCTAAAAAACCGTAGTTGAACCTCACTGACTGCAGCTCTCCAAAAACTCTTGCAAAAAAGGCTTTCAAAGAAGGATTTCAAACTTATGATAAAAATTTGAAAAACTTTTCAAAAAACAAAAGACAAGTCCAAATTTCAAATCCCAAGAGTCTAGAAAAGCCTGTTTTCTCAAACTATCTTTCTAAGATCACAAAAGACAACAAACCAAGCAAAAAGGAATGTCCAGTTCCTAAAAATCTTTTCAAAGTTTTCTAACAAAACCCAAAAGCAAGTAAAGTCCTTTTGAAGCAATGGTTTTATAATCTGTTCCTTAGACGACCCAAAATGGAAAGGGGTTTTGTCAACACCAACCCTTTTAAAGTCACCTCAACCTTCTACTAAATTGCATCCTAAGAAATTCACACGTGCAAATCACATTGTTTCAAAACCAAAAAGCACTCAGACTAGTCCCAAGACTAATCCCACACCTTTCAGACCACTAATCAAAAATAATGTCAATACATATTCAAAAAGATCTTCACCTGATTTTCATCAAAAAGGATCATCTTAAGCCCCACCTCGTTCTTTTCAAAAAGATCATACTTTTCAAAAACCTTGTACTTGTCAAAAATCCCATACTTTTCAACAACCTCGCACTTTTCAAAACACTCTAAAAACTCACAAGTACACAAGTCTAGGATTAAAAGTTAACACGAAACCTATCTCTACAACCATGGTTCATGCATCTATGAAAAATCCACCTGTAGCCCCGGGCTCCAAACTTGTTTGGGTGCCCAAACTAATCGCGTAAATTTCAGGCAATGTGTAAGGAGGAACATGAAGAAGAATGGTTAATTGACAGTTCCTGCTCCTTGCACATGACTGGAAGGTTAGAATACCTTCGGGATTTCAGGCCAATCTGAAATGGTGGAAATGTCACCTTTGGCGACAACGCGAATGGGATAATCTGAGGTTATGGTGTTCTTACTACAGGGAATTTCTCTATCCAAAAGTTTTCTTACATGGAAGGTCTTAAACATAATCTCATCAGTGTAGGACAACTATGTAAAGTAGGCCACAGGGTTGAATTTGACAACGATTACTGCTACATTATGAGAAGTGATAGAAGCACCTGCTTAATCAAATCCAAATCCGTATGGACCATGTATCCTTTGGACGTTTCTCTAATAATTGGAAAACCGCAGTTGTGCTTTTGTAACATCCGGATTCCCAGGTATATTATTTTATTCATTTAATTTTTGGAGTTGTGGAGGAACTCAGTGCGTTGGTGCCAAGACTCACCGAGTAGGGTCGTTGATGTTCATCTAGGTTCACGTCCGGACTTGGCGAGTCCATGGGTGGACTCGGCAAGTCCACACTATTTAATGAAGCCCTAATTTCCAGGGTTTGGGACCTATTTAAAGGCCCTTATGGCCGTCTATAGCGGCTACTACACCCCAGAGAGAGACTTAGATCGTTTGTGAGGTAAGGAGTGGCCATTGTTGATCATTTGTTGGTGTAAATTGAAGGAGAAGGTGATCAAGGCAAGAGAAGGTTAAAGGAAGTGCAAATCTAGTGATTTCAGAGTTCAAGGGCTTCATATTGAGGTATTCTTTTGGGCTTTCTCCAGTTTTGGGTGGTTATTCATAGAGTTAGGGTTTTCTCACCCCTTTGAAAGATGATTATGTAGAGTATGTGGCCCCTACTCGAGTTTGTGCCTTGGATTTGGACTCAAAGAGGTCCAGAGACCTTAACCCCTGGAGCTTTATGAGTCATTTTGGGGTTATTGGACTTAGGTTGCCATTTTTGGGACTAAATCACCATTTGATGGCATTTTGTTGATATATAAGCATCAAGATTCGGACTTTACGTGACATTCATGCTTGGGGAGGCCAGATATATTATTTAGGGGCACAGATCTGACCTCAGAAGGTCATTAGAGTTTGTGCATGGCATGAACTCGCCGAGTTGTTCTTGAGACTCGGCGAGTAGGGTTAGGGTTTCATGTACATCACTCAGTGAGTAGACTTGCCGAGTTGGGGGATAACTCAGTGAGTCAGAAGCGGATTAGAGGACTGGAGTTCGAGGCGGTACTCGCCGAGTTGTTCTTGAGACTCGGCGAGTTGAGTCGGGGTGGCCCCGCGATTCATGCCAGGTGCGACTCGTCGAACATAGCGAGGGACTCGACGTACCAAGCGGGACAAAGAGTTAGTGGACACGTGTGTACTCGCCGAGTCGACAGAGTGCACTCGACGAGTTGGGTCAAACTTTGACCGTTGACTTTTGTTGACTTTTAGGGTTTGGTCAACAATGGGGTCCTTGAGTCAAAAGGGGGGTAAAATAGATTTTTACCCTTCTGAGGGTGCCAATAGAGGGTTGAGTCTAGTCCCGAGAGTTATATTTATTAGAGTATTTACTTTATGTGAATAGGCGGAGGCTACGCAATATTTCTACCGAGTCAGAGATTTACCGAGACGTCTGAGGTGAGGCTTTCACACTATGCCTTGCCCGATGGGGTAATTATGTATGACCGAAGGGTCTTATGTGTATGATGTATATGTGATGTAAGTTATATGTGATATGTTATGTGATATGAGTATGATGTGGGCCGGAAGGTCAAGATGATATGGACCGGAAGGTCAACAGAGTCTGGGATGGAAATCCCTTGAGACACTTGGATCGAAAGATCCTATGGCCTGGAAAGGCGTATGTGCAGTATGTGGTATTTTGGGGAACTCACTAAGCATTTATGCTTACAGTGTTATGTGTTATGTGTTTCACGTACCAGTGATGATCGCGGGAAGGCGTCGGCATGATTCGTACACACGTACATTGGAGTTTATATATTTTGATCTTGGGGTTTCGTACTGATACAATGTTGACACAATGTTTTAATTATGATTACAAATGATATTTTATGGTTTCCAAAAGTGAAAATTTCTTCAAATTTTTACGGTGTTACAGCTTTCTGTCAAAAGCAGTATCCGAGGTCAGCTGGCTATGGCACCGCAAGTTAGCTCATATTCACTTTCGATATATCAACAACCTGGTCACCGGAGAACTCGTCCGAGGTCTTCCGATTCTCAAATTTAGCAATGCTACTCTGTGCTCTGCCTGTGAATGTGGCAAACAATCCAAAGCAAGTCATCCTATGGTGATTGATTCTTAAATCTCAGAACCTCTTGAGCTCTTACATATTGATCTCCGCGGTCCATCTACCTTAGTCAGTCTCCATCACAAGAAATACAAACTGGTTATAGTGGATGACTTCACTTGTTTCACATGGGTCTTCTTCTTGAGACTCAAGTCTGAAACACCATAGGTCCTGACCAATTTCATCAAGGAGATTGAACTACAGATCAAATTACCAGTTCAATGCATCCGAAGTGATAATGGAACTGTTGGATTGATGTCTAAGTCCATAACTATAATTGGTAAGACTTGACCCGACCCGGCATGGTCCATTTGGGTTGCATGGCATCATGCACTTGGATGGACTATAATGAGAGAAATAAGACACTTATGGTTATTAATATATTATAAGTTCTAGTATATTAATAATAAGAATAATAAGATTATTTGATTAGTATTGATCAAGAATTAATCTAGGATTAATTAAGTGATCAAAAGAAGACTAATTAAATATATGGGTTGATTGTGTAAATCATCCATACGTGTATAGTGGGCTAATGCTCCATGGATAATCAAGTTGGGCTAAAACCCATAGGATGGTCCATGGATGCTCCATGGTGTATTTGAACCCATGGATACAAGGAAATGGAAAGTCGTGACAATTAGGGTTTACCCTAATTGTAACACTATACAGATCTTATTCTTGACAAAATTGGCGACTAGTATCATTCTAGAGAGGGCTAGCCGATTTCATGAAGTGTAGATTTCTCTCAAGTTATTCCAAGTGTATTTGGTGTTGTGTGAACCATTTGAGGTGTCACACTTGGGGCACTAGGCACTCAAGCTTCATGAAGACTTTCTACATCAAAGAGGTATGTATTCTATCTTGTTACACTCATTGTTTTGTATGCTAGATTAGGATAATACCATGGAAGTTATTATTTGCATGTATAATAGAGATAACATAGATCCAAGGTATTTAGGGTTGCATGTACACTTAGGAGTGTTAGAATGCTCATAAACCAACAGTGGTATCAGAGCCTAGGCTTGTTTTCTTGTTATACTTGCAAAAGTAGCTAAAAAATCGAGTTTTGATGCTGTCTACCCAGCAGACTCACCGAGTCCATGAATGGACTCGCCGAGTCCAAGGCAAAAAGCATCCAACTCGCCGAGTTGGTTCGTGCACTCGACGAGTTGGACCCCCAGACAGCATAAATTCGACTTTTTTGGCTGGAATTGGACTAGGAACATTACCCTAAGATGTTTTTGAACTTATAAACTTGTTTTTGATGTGGTAATGTTCATGCTAATCCAATTTCAAAGATAATTGTCAATAGATTCATGTTTTGTATTAGTTTAAGGTTTAGACTAATTATATGAAAAAGTTTGATTTGAATTATCTTGTTCTTATGAGTTGCTTAGATTAATAGAAAAGTTGAGTGAAATAATTGTTTTCAATCCAAATTAATCTAAGAGTTGATTCTAAAATGTGTTTTTGTAACTTGTCCTCAAGTTATATGAAAAGTCACATTTAAGTTTCATAAAACTCATAAAAGTTGGCAAAGGTTACAAAAATGAAGAGTCTAGTTCTAATTAAGTGGTTTTATGACTCCATAACTTGTCCTTAAGTTATGGAGGACCAAGAGTCTCTTCATTAAATAATAAATAAAAACAAGTGTAACCTTAATTAATTCCATAAGTTATAAAGTAAAGAAAAGTTAATTCTTTTATTAGTTTAAAGTCTTCCATAACTTGTCCTCAAGTTATGGAACTTGAAGAGTAATTGGATTAAAACTACTTTAAACACATAAGTTATGGAATTTATTAGTTTTGAATAGTTTCAAAACTTGCCCTCAAGTTTTGGAATTTGTAAAGTTTTCTCTTATGAATACTTTAATTCCAAGTTAGCCCTTAGAATTTTAAAAGTTAAAATTCATCCCTTATACTTTATAATATTATAAGTTAATAATATATATATGTATAAGAGTAAAGTCAGTCTTACCGCTAGTATGCCTCATTCACGAAGCCAGTCTATAAGGTGGGTATAAGGTTGTTGCCTATAAAATGGCAACTTAATGGGTGTCCACTCTCACCCACCGCTTGCTTGACTGGTGGAGGGTCGTTAGCCGAACGGGTTTGACAGGACTAGAATTCTCCCTTCATTAAAAGTATTAATGATAAATACTAAGTAACTAAACTCTTATTAATACCCAATCTTAGTTACTTAGGAAAATGTGAATAAGGTGCTAATCCATGAAATTACACTTTGCACTTTGTTTAAGTCGGTTAGTGGAGCGTGTGTGGTTAACCGGCACATCGATTAAGGGGTAAACACTTAAGGGTACCAAGTAATTTGCATGGTTACTTCACACCTTGTTTTGTGATCCTCGGCATCCCAGTCACAAAACCTGAAGGGCACACTCGAGATTGAAACATGCCATTGAACAGTTCAATGAATCTCAAAGATCTACGAGTTTCAAAACCAATTAAAGCCTAATTATATATTTCGTTTATCTTGGTGGAAATTGGTGAATCGTCATTCACCTACCTTCAAATATTTTATAGCTTAGATTACGGCATCCCTCTTCTTAGTTATAAAATAGTTTGTTGGGTCCTAGCCTTAATATTTCATATTGGGTGTTATATTAAGGACTTTAAATCAACTATCTTGAATATCTCCCAAAAGATGTCTGGTTTAGACATTTATGATCTTCCCAAATCTCTTGAAACAAGCTTTCCTAATGAAGATGATGTCTCATGGATATCATACTTCTTTCACCTCTTCAAATTATTCTCCCCAACCCACAAGTTCTTGAAAAGTTTAAGGTCACTCAAGCCCAATTGGCAAGGCAAGGTCTAGGTGTGGTTACATCTTGGAGATGTAGTCACATATTGACAAGCAGGGAGAGTTGGGTGTCAAAGTCTTGAGAAAGTTGGTGGTTCAATCACTTTCTAAGTCACATAGTGAGTTCCTTTGGGACACCTATGAAACAGACTATGACAAGACCCTTAATAATCTTATCTATTTGTTAAGATCAACTTCATTAAAACTTGATGGACATTGACAATAGTGACAGAGGAAATCCATAAAAGCATTCTCTTCCCAATGGAAAGGGATCGACCATAATCAACTCGGTTGACCAAATGGTAAAGAGAAAAGCTAAGTCTGTGATAGTCCCATGTACCATCATCAAAGGGTCCATATGTTTATATTGCCAAAGGAAAGGGCATTGGTTGCGAAGCTGCCAAATTTACCTAAGGATGTTAAAGTCAATAAGTTTGACTCTACTTCAGGTAAAGTCCACTATCTAACTCTGCTAAGTTTCTATTCTGAGATTCTTATTACATGATGTGACTGAGTCACATGTTGATGTTTTAAGAATCAAAGAAAAGTGAAGAAACTTAAAGAAAGAATATGCTGAATCTGATCGCATAGATGGATTTCTATCGCGTAGTTTGAAGATCGGATTCTTGAGCTACTTCTTAGGAGTTATGAGATATTGCTTAGGAATAGATAACAACAAGTTTTCATATGGATTGTAAGGATAAGTTTTTCCGCAAAGTTTTAAAATAAAAGAAAATTTTAGATTTTATTTATTTTAAAATATCCTTACAATGGCATTTGAGGAAAAATTGTTGCTTATATGATTCCGTTAATAGCAAGAGTGGAAATATGAAATTGATTCTTTCATTTGTGGTAATGTCTAAATTTACCAAATAAGGAAAGATTCTCATCACCCAAGTTTCAATTGGACCGAAACTTGGAATCATGCAAGTTGTATAGCATGATGAATGAGAATTTTCAAGTATTGGAAAATTAAGAATAATTACTTGTTCACATGGATGTGTGAGTCAAGTAATGGACTAAGGGATCGACTACACATTCTTGTGCACTGGTCAAGTCCACCACAAAAGATCGATAAGATTATTCGTCATAATTTACTAAAGCTTAGTAAATATGGTTATACTTACAGGCTAAAGTATAATTCTGAGACATTGGAAAAGTTTCAATGTAAGGTAGAGCGAATAAGAAGAATCAAATTAGGCAGAAGGATAAAAGTTTCTCAAATCTAAAAAGATGGGAGAGTACTTTAGTATCAGTTTTGTGATCATCTTAATGATTAAGAAACCATATCAAAAATTAGTTCTCTAAGGAAAATCTTAGTGCATTCTTATGACTAAGAAGAGGAACTTGAATTGTTGAAATGGTTAAATCAAGAAGATGTGTCATACTTCGTTCCAATACAAGTCTTAGAGTCATACTCCAAGATTGTAACTTGAGTGACATGTCTCAAAGAAGGTTTAAAACACTTGTCAAATGTAAGAGTAAAAGTTTTCCACTCTTGTACATTTGAAATTGGTAAGTTGTGATGTTTTGGATAAAACAAAGACCAACTTAGGCCAATTGTGTGAAGTGTTTGTCTTGGTTAGAATCTACACTATCTCTTGGATGTTTGACAAGGGAGTCTTATATGTCAAGAGGACAGTGGGAGTCTCAAAGGTCTTGAAAGTCTCAAGAACTAACCAAGAATAAAACCTGAAGTTCTTCACTAGCACACGACTTGAGGTTTATAACCTATCGTGTTGACATATTCTGTGCCCATTTCAGTTAAAGTTGGCTTTGCATATGAGTTCTTAGAGTTCTCAATTAGTTGCGCAACAACTTGGAAGCAATGGCAGACCCTTGAGCTGCCAGGTGGCAAGAAATTAAGATTGAGTTCAGTCCATATGAGTTTTGATCTGTCATTATCCTTGTCTTGTGACTATGGTTTTGACAATTCACATGGATAAGAACACATACACCATTAAATCTAAGTGTCATAAGGTTTCTCTCCGATTCATGAAAATGATGGTGAGGAAACACTTTCACTAAGTAGATTTTAGCTAGATAGCAATTGTGATATTTGCATTCTCAAAGTCGATAGTGGAGCGTGTGTGGTTTACCGGCACACTAACCTGGACTTGTGAGAAGTGGCAAAAAGTTCTAACCATTATGATTACGGCATCCCTCTTCATAATTGTTTAGACAGACAAGTGTTCTATCTAAGGGAAGGTGTATGATTTTGATAAAGTTTTATCAAAACAATCTAGTGTCAAAAATCTGAACTTTGGTAAGAAAGTCAGCTGATTTCTGAGTACATGTCAAAGCTAGTGGGAGCATAAGTGTTATGCTAATAATCATCATGTTAGTGGGAGCATGATAATTATGATAAGTATTGCAAGTTAGCAATGTTAATTATAGAAAACAAAAGTTTCAATTGGGAAAGAGTTGTTTTGCTATAATTAAGGGAGAGGAAATTATACTTCATCTCAAATCTATAAGCTTAGATCGTGAGGTTTTAATCATTTAGTCAAGGATATATATGAATTTCATGTTGGAATGGCTCAACATAAGGAAATTTTGTATATGAGTCCATTATTTGCGTTCTAAAATTCGATTATGATTACGGCATCCCTTTTCATAATCTGAATTATGAGAACATGGCAAATTGAAATGGAAATGTTATAGCAAAAGACTGGTTTAGTCTTTATGTGAGACATCATGAATCGATTCCCATATGCTTCGGATATAGGATCGATTACATGTGTTATATTCATCCTTTCTAAAATTTTCCAAATGCCTGGGGCATTAAGAAGGGAAAAGGCTTAGAACTGGATATGACTAAAAGGATTAAACAATTGTCGAGGACAATCTAAGGTTTACCAAAGATTGGGTGCTCAAGGACAGTTGGAAGTATAGTGATAATTTTGGAAGGACCATATTGACATAATTTGTAAGGAGGCAACTCCTGTTCAGAAGTGATAGTCAAAATGGAATATGGAAATGTTTCAAAGTTAGAAATTATTCAATCTGTGTAAGATTAGGAAACTTAATGCAAGAAGGATGTTTCCAAGGAGTTGATCTCCTTTGGAATACTCTGTAATGATTGTTGTTAAGTCTTTCTGACTTTGTGCATAATCACTATAAGAGGTTCAATGCATATAAGTTTAGAATCTAACAGATTTCAGTAAATGGCATGAATTTGGAATTCTTGCATTTGCAGTAAGGATTTGGGAGTGTGAAAAGAGAATCATTGAAGTTATGTTCAATTGATCTAGTTCACAAAGTAAAGATCATAGACAAACATAGTATGCATACTTGGTGTATGGCATGACTAGTGTTTAGAAAACATAGTGTACATGCCTAGAGCATGGGACAACTATTGTTTTAAATTCAAGAATAAAGTTGATAGCTGAAACAGTATACAATGAATAATGTGTAATCATATGGTGATAAATAAAAGGTGTTTTATTTATGTTCATAGGTTTTGATACCATATTGGATTCGATTATTATTGTGTTTCACTTTGCATGTTTTAACTTCCCGAATAAAGTAGGTTATTCTTCCTGAATGACTAAGTTATTCAAACCATCCACAGTCGGTCATATGTTGGAAGTAGATATGAATTAAGACTATCATGGGTTGGGTTGTAGAGGTCTAAGGTGTTGGACAAAGGGCTACAACACTCATGAGTGCTCATAAGTTCTGGGTATTGGATTCAACCCGCGCTCATTGGAATCACTTCATGGATTTTATCACGAGTGATCATGAGACGATAATATCTTATATTCTTCAAACCTAGAGATATGAGTTTTTACTATGAGTTGGTTGTACATTGATTGCACGAAAACGCATTTGGTAACTCGGTGCTATAAAACGTGTCTTTGTGTATGATTCAACAAATAGTAGAACAAGCCATATGAGTCGAAGTTTATCCATTCCTTTTACCTTCGGGATAAAAGTGATATTTGTGGGCCCCTCGATGATTTGATGATGACAAATGGAAGTGCTCGGCCGGGCCAGGACTGATTTGATTTGTTCAATTAGTCAGTCGTCATAAATCGGAAATCGGGAAACAACAAATGGACAGAGAGAATGATTATAATCCATGTCTCATTCCATATGATATCTAGAATGGAGGAATATATGATTCCTTATCTAATGGACAAGTCACTGACAAAGGTCCGAGTTCATCTACAAGGTCAGTGTTTGAAAGAAGCTTTTGAGAGCTACAATTGCCAGTTGGTTCTTGAAGTCATACGCAATAATAGTTTTAGACTTATCCAAGTGGGAGACTGTTGGATTAATGTCTAAGTCCATAACTATAATTGGTAAGACTTGACCCGACCCGGCATGGTCCATTTGGGTTGCATGGCATCATGCACTTGGATAGACTATAATGAGAGAAATAAGACACTTATGGTTATTAATATATTATAAGTTCTAGTATATTAATAATAAGAATAATAAGATTATTTGATTAGTATTGGTCAAGAATTAATCTAGGATTAATTAAGTGATCAAAAGAAGACTAATTAAATATATGGGTTGATTGTGTAAATCATCCATACTTGTATAGTGGGCTAATGCTCCATGGATAATCAAGTTGGGCTAAAACCCATAGGATGGTCCATGGAAGCTCCATGGTGTATTTGAACCCATGGATCCAAGGAAATGGAAAGTCATGACAATTAGGGCTTACCCTAATTGTAACACTATATAAAGATCTTATTCTTGACAAAATTGGCGACTAGTATCATTCTAGAGAGGGCTAGCCGATTTCATGAAGTGTAGATTTCTCTCAAGTTATTCCAAGTGTATTTGGTGTTGTGTGAACCATTTGAGGTGTCACACTTGGGGCACTAGGCACTCAAGCTTCATAGACTTTCTACATCAAAGAGGTATGTATTCTATCTTGTTACACTCATTGTTTTGTATGCTAGATTAGGATAATACCTTCGAAGTTCTTATTTGCATGTATAATAGAGAAAACATAGATCCAAGGTATTTAGGGTTGCATGTACACTTAGGAGTGTTAGAATGCTCATAACCCAACAGGAACCCAGTTCACAAATCATCTCCAGTATAGTTACTTGGTTTCAAAGGGTATCAGTCATAATTTCTCAGCTCCTTACACACCGCAATAGAATGGAGTAGTAGAGCAAAGAAATCGAATTCTAGTGGAAGCAGACAGATCTATGCTCAATTTTGCCAACCTTCCTCTCTACTTCTGGGCCGAAGTAGTGGCCACAACATGCTTTGTTCAAAACTGAAGCATTGTGTGCAAGCGTCTCAGCAAAACTCCATATGAGGGCCTTAACAACCGCAAGTCGAATGTCCGTTTCTTCAACATCTTTGGGTGTAGATGTTTTGTGATCAACAACAAGGATCATCTGAACAAGATTGCACCGAAGTCAGATGAAGGCATTTTCCTTGGTTACTCAACAAACAAAGTAGCCTATAGGGTTCTCATGAGGCACACAAGACTAATAGTCGAAAGCTTTGACATCAAATTCGATGACTACTATGTCCGCAACACTGCTCCAACAAATGAAACTAAAGCAATCCTAGAAAGTGATATCCCATCCTCTTCGGGTCCTCTTAGCATAGTTGAAATAAACTCTGATGATCTTTTTGACCCAGTAGAGACAACTCAATTATCCGAAGTTTTCATCTCTTTGGAAGCTCAACAACAACATGCCGAAGTTTCTGGTCCTACGCTATCCAATGAACTGTCGCTCAATACTTCCACTCTACCAACTGAAGGAGAAAGCTCAACTCTGGATCAAGTAACAACCATCGAAGTGCCAGTTCTTGAGGATATAGCCCCGATCCCTCCCCACAGAGGATCTCCACCTTCAAATGTATCCTCAGACTCCGACGATGCGAACAACGAGAACATTTGCACAAGAACCGATCCAAGGACTATCACTATCTCAAAAATCTAGGGGGAACCATCTCAGATTCAAGGGGAACTCCCATCCGCAATCCAGGGGGAACCTCTCTCATCTACTCGAGAAAGTGTTGATCCAACTCCCTTAGTTCAAGACAATTCTGCAGGCTGTTCTCAAGTCCAGGGGGAACTGCTCTCCTAACCGAAGAATCCTCTGATGTAGAAGACATTCCCTCCACCGCAGTCACTGATCATTTACATCCTCGTTTTCATGTGTAGACAAAGGATCACCCACCGGGTCAAATTATCAGAAACCCATTCGCAAGTATCCAAACTCGATCGTCAAAAGATTTATCTTACCACTGTAACCATGCAGCATTCATGTCCTCGGTTGAGCCCTGAACAATCAAAGAAGCCTTATTGGAACCTGACTGGATATTCGCAATACAAGATGAACTGGCAGAATTTGAAAGAAACAAAGTATGGCAACTCATTCCAAAGCCAAAAGGTCACACTATTGTTGGTACAAGATGGGTTTACAAGAATAAATTAGACGAATCTGGTGCGGTCGTCAGAAACAAAGCAAGACTAGTCGCTAAGGGGTATAATCAACTTGAAGGTGTTGATTATGATGAAACATACGCCCCTGTAGCCAGAATGGAAGCCATACGCATCTTCTTAGCATATGTAGCTCACAAAAACATTAAAGTACATCAAATGGATGTAAAGAGTGTCTTCCTAAATGGTGAATTGAAAGAGGAGGTCTATCTTCAACAAACCTCCGGGATTCAAAAGTCTTGAATTCCCAGATCACTGCTACAAACTTGAAAAAGTGGTCTATGGTCTAAAGCAAGCCCCAAGAGCTTGCTACGAGACTCTCAAAATTTGTTGTCTCGTCCGGTTACAAAAGAGGAGTGACTGATCCCACTTTATTTAGAAAAGCGAACGGTAATCACCATCTTTGGATCAACAGATCCGAGGATGGTCGATGATTTTGCAAAGCTCATGACCAACAAATTCCAAATGAGCATGAATAGAGAGATTAATCTCGTTCTAGGACTTCAAGTGAAACAAGTTCCACAAGGAATATTCATCCATCAGGAGAAATACATCTCTGAACTGCTGAAGAAATACTCAATGGACAATTGTTCCTTAGCCAAGGTTCCTATGGCATTCGGGTATAAGATTTCTACAGATCCTTCAGGAGAATCAGTAGACCAAAAAAATTACCTAGGAATGATTGGTTCATTAATGTACCTCACCGCAAGCCAACTAGACATCGTCTTTGCAACAGGCATATGCACAAGATACCAAGCCGATCCGAAAGTGTCTCAAATGGCTGCAGTGAAACAAATTCTCAGATACTTAAAGGGCAGCAAGGCTCTCGATCTCTAGTACCCAGCAAGAACAACTTCGGCCTTCAATCATTCACTGATGCGGATCATGTTGGATGTAAATTGGATAGAAAAAACACCTTCGGTGGATGTCAATTTCTCGGTCGAAGACTCGTCAGCTGGTCATCAAGGAAACAAAGTTGTGTCTCATTGTATACCACAGAAGCATAATATTTGGCCGCAAACAGCTGTTGTTCAGAAGTCTTGTGGATTAAAACTCAATTTATTGACTACGGATACAGAATGTTGCGGATACCGATCTACTGTGACTCAGAGAGTGCTATAGCGATTTCTCACAATCCTATTCAACACTCAAAGACGAAGCATATTGAACTACGGTATCATTTTATCAAAGACCGGATCCTTAAAGGTAACATTGAACTAATTTTTTTTAACACTAAAGAAGAGATTGTTGATGTGTTTACCAAAGCTCTTGACTCAACTAAACTCAACAGTTTTTTGCAAATGTTAGGGATAATGAATCCGGATCCAAAATTATTTGTGAATTAATATGTACCGAAGACCATCTTTGGTCCCCATTGCGGTTTTAGTCAGATATATCTATGATAGATGGTTTTAGTATACTCTATGAACCGCAACCATATATCATACATACATCTCTTGGGTCCTTATTGTTTGTTATTTATGATGTTTTGTCAAGTTCTCCTCATGCTGTCCCACCGCAGTTATTACACACGCAATCAGCAATGGATGATCATTCTGCAATCACTTAATGTTTTCTCATCCTCTTCATAAATTCAAGGAATTTGGTGTGCTATTAAATGATTCTCATTAAATATTAAAACATTCTCAAAAAACATTCGTTTCTAGCATATAACATTTCAGTTCCTTTTCAAATAGTCTTTTGGTGTCAGACCTATTTTAGGTATCATGACAAATAAAATAGTTTTCCATAAAAGTAATCTTTCTAGAAATCCTTTCCTTAAACTGTTAACTCCCCTCATCCAACATCTTAAATCTGTTCCAAATTCTTACTTTATTCAACGGACTTTTGCCCCTCACCACACGTTCTCTAAACGTGCATTTATGGGTCTGACATATCATTAAATGTTCGTTCTCTTATAAAAAAAATAAAATGAAAAATTGCAAAAAATAATAAACTTTTTTATTATTTAGACTATTTGTGGTTGTAAATGTTTAAAACCCAAGGGTTTTTATAATTCACAATTGTAAATAGGGTAAATGCAATAAACATTTCGAATCCGAAGATATATAAATCGCTTTTCCCCCCAAGAAAGCTTTACGCTTTCTGAACTCTCAAACGACAATCTTCATCTTATTCACCTTCTTGATCTCAAACATTTTCTACAAGTTCTTAAAATCCTTTTTCAACAATGGTGAAGTCTGGCATTTCAAAGAAGCAATATAGGGCTTCTAGTTCCGCTCAACCCGCTGGTTCCGAATCTGCTGCAAGAAATCAATCGCCTTCAATTGCGTCTAGCAATTTTAGGGCAATCTTCGAAGATAATCACTCTTACAATGACGCCATCCATCTTGTGATCAAATATATCTCAAACCATCCCCTGTTTGGAGCCTTTGACTACTTCAATGACGTTATCCCTCTGTCGACTCTCTTCAAGTGTGCATTCTCTGCATATCGACCCCTCAAAAACCTTAATGAAGTTCATCTGAATCTGATTGATGATTCCTTGGTCATCCTTACCAAGAAAAGTTCTTGAACGCCATCAACTTGCGTGTTCTTCCTACCACCAAGTTCATCACTCCAAGAATGAATGACATCATCACCTCACTCTAACAAATGGGATACCAAAAAAAACTCAAGAGAATTAGGGAGTCCAAAAAAAATCAGTTTCCTACTGTTTGGCAATTTGTGTGCCATTTCATCATCCATAGTCTATCAGGGAGAACTGGAGGCACTGATAATATGGGATTGAAGCTACAAGAATTGGTTTGGAGTATATTCACTGGAAACGACGTCAACTATGGGCAAATCTTGTGGGATGACTTCCTTTAATACATCACCAAAGAGAATTCGAAGACAACCCCAACTGACCTCACCTTTGCTCGATTTTGGTCCTTATGAATTTCTGATCTCCACCACAATGCACATCTAAGCATGGGAAATGACATCAACTTCTTCATCACCAGAGGTCTAAAACGGTACCCTACTTCTAAAGATCAATCTTTATTTGGACCACTTAGACGTCTTCATGTCCACATTTTAATCTCTGTTGGACTTTAAACACAAGAATTCACAGACCATATTGAGGCTACGGAAGGTATTGACCCATACCTTCCTACCCCGCCTGCTCCAAGTAATTCTATACTGGCCTCGACAGAACCCCACGGTGCGATGAGTACCACAGCACCAACCTCTACTCAATCTCATCTTCCTCTAGCCCAACATTTGAAGAAGCTAGTATCTTCAAAGAAAGCTCCTCGTGGCAAAGAAAAGAAAGGTGAAACTTCAAAAAAATTCAAGTCCAGGACTGTTACGTCCTCGGATGAAGATTCTGATCACAGCCCCCCTTGAATGTTAAAGAGTCTGATAGTGACTCGGGTCTTGTTCTAGTCCGCAAGAAACAAAGAACCAACCCCAGTTGTAGCCAAATGTGTATCCAGACTGATACCGTAGCCTCTCAAAAGACTCTGGTAGTCCTTAGGGTTCCCGCAAACCTATTCGGCTCAACCCTCCCTAGCTACTCGGACACAGAAGGTGTGTTCGTTTCATCTTCACATGGAGACTCGACCCCAAATGAATCCCAAAGGGATTCACTTGGTTCAAAACGACCTAAGGTCTTCATGGATTCCCGCCTTCATTTCTTTTATGAACAGGAGTTGCGCTCCATCCTTGATTCGGCCATCCAAACACTTAATACACCATCCCAACCGCAGGACGCTTCTTCAGCCCTAGCCAGAACTGAGCCGATTCCAAAATTGACTACGGATCAAGGAGACTGAGGAAGCTAAAGAAATCCTACTCTGCTTACCTTACAACAAGGTGGTTTAGGCATGGTGAGCACCAATGTGCAAGGATCCGTGAACCCAGGGGACACCCTGGTGCACAAACAAGGATTTGACGGTTATGATACTGATGATACTTGGACTCAGGACCATCCCACTACAAAGTCTAGTATTCCATAATATAAGGCTTTTCGGAGTGCATTCCAAGCCTGCAAGGATCAAAAGACCAACCACCAACAACAGAAAGAGCAGGAGATCCAGACATTAGAGAAATACTGGGCTGATGCCATTAATAATGCAAATACTATGGCCACCATCTCCAAAGTGCAAGATTGGATGCTCTCTATGGCCAAAACAATCCAAAACGCTTAAGCTCTTCAACATGGTGAAGGTCCATCCCAGCCCCCTCCAACACAAGTTCAAGACTCTCAAGAAGATGGAACACTAATTGAAGTCGGTTCTGCGCCTACATTTGGTTTTGATGACTTAGAGGTGACCGAAGTCAATCAACCTCCAGGTTTAGATGATCTTATGACGATTCTTCTAGTGGTTCAAAGCATTCCACCTCCAAACCCAAAGAAGAGAAGAAGAATAAGAAAATGGATGTGTCACGCAAAGAATTTCTTAGCTTACAATCAAAAGTACATCAAATCATGGCAGCTGTGAAGTCCACTCCACCGGAAGATATTCCTGGACCATAGTCACTCATTGAACGCATCGAATGCCTTGAAGCTAGGGAACGAGTTGTTGTTGAGAGGATA
Organism: Lactuca serriola; assembly: GCF_051521515.1. Lineage (NCBI taxonomy): Eukaryota > Viridiplantae > Streptophyta > Magnoliopsida > Asterales > Asteraceae > Lactuca > Lactuca serriola. The sequence goes on along the minus strand of NC_136412.1, from coordinate 97,569,669 downwards.
TCTCTCAAGTTCAAAATGGGTATCCGAGCCCTTGATACTAACTACAAAGATGATCATCAACAATTCATCGCCACTGCAGAGAAACTTATTTCTGAAGTCTCCACCATCAAATTTGAACTCCAATCCATCATTATGGACCAATCAACTCAATCAAGGAAGCTTGTGGACGAAACTCATAATGTGTATGAGTCCACCATTTATGTACTGCAATCAAGCATTAACAGCTTACGCCGATCCTTATCCTCCAACTTCCATGGCCAGGAAATTCTAAACCTCACCAAGGAGATCCACAAATTTCTCTTCAACACCGCAATCCCCAATAATCAACAACTTGTTGATGCTCTCAAAGCCCAATTCAATGACGTCAGCGTAAAAATAGATGGTCTTAAGCAATGGCTTAAGGAGGCACCAGGTGGTCCTTCCACAAGAGGGGGAAGTGAAGACCATGATTCGGACCGCATTTATCACCAACATTCCCATCCGCATCAACATTTAAAAGCTCCTATCTAAATTAGCGAAAAAATTCTTACTCTGCAACCTTCTTCGCAGCCATTTCCCAAGCAGAAGTCTCCGATACCTTCTCCTCAATCTCCTCAACAAACTCAAATAGTGCTTCAACAAACTAAATCGTCTCCTCGCCAAGAAACCCCTCCTCGGTTCAAAAACTTAGCTCCAACGATGTCATCAGAGCATGAAGAAGACTCCCCCGCAACTCAACAAAGAAAGAGAGATTGGAAAGCTACTAAGTTCGTTGAGCAGATATGGAGAGACCATGGGTTTGACACTACCATGGATGAAACCCTCATTAACTCATGGTTCAACCCAACCCGCAGGCTCCATGATGATGACTACAGGCCAGTACTGACATATGTTGAGCCTCCGGAGGATGGCTATTGGGACATTCCCATTTCCCCTAATGCAATGTTCTTCACGGTTTTTGAGTCGTTTGACCTTAGACTCCCTGATGACCAAATGCTACCTCTGGAGTTTGAAACACTAAATAAATTCCATGGTAAACATGGATCCAAATTTAAAAGCATATGGTCCTGTGACAGGCCATCCGGTGTCAAAACTACAAGATACGCAAATTCATGAAGGCTAAGTTTATTCAATATATGCTGACTAGAAGAGGTTTTGATTACATCCGGACTCATGCCGACTTTCCTTGTGCCAATCAAGAGTTATTTCTCATTGCTAGAGTATTTCAACAAAATTTTGAAAAATACTCAAAAATGAAGATCGTATTTGAAAGAGCATGCGAATACCTCAAGAGCACTGTTTGTGACTTTGCGAAACTGGATGTGGACATTCACCCTGCCTTGGCTCAGAAGTTTAATCTTCCTGCACTTGAGCCCGCACCCATGTTTACTGATGGATATGAAGAACAATCCGTGGGTGTAACCAACTTTCCATAGTTGGGTGCTATACTTAAAAGGGAGAACATCAATGTAAAATATTTTGTTCCTATCTCAGCCATGCACCGCCTGAATCAAAGGCAACATGAAGTTACATTGACTTCGGTGAAAAGATCTAAACACCCAACAGAGGAAGTGAAATTTGAGATCACCCGAAGAATCAACTGGCTGATTGAAGTGAGGAAGTTCTGGTGGTTTCTGATCAAATTTCTAAAGCTCAATAGGTGAGAAGTTAAAGACGTCACTTAGGGGGAAATTTTTGAAACATACAAGTGACCCTCTTGAACTTGACAGATCTGAAGCCTCCTCCTGATCCACAATTATCATCACAACCGCAATCAAGAACAGCATCAGCAATCTCTATCTTACTAAGTTTTATTTTTATCTGTTAACTATTTTCTTTACATATCTTTGTCCAGTGTACCTTACATGGCCATATTAGAATAGATGTAACTTGTAACTTTCGAGACTCTATAAATAGTGTTCCCTTTCTGAATGAAAATCACGCCTCTCTTGAATCTCATATCTTATCTTACTCTCTCATCTTATCGCATCTTCATAACTTATAATCACTCTTCGGAGCAAGTCATTTTTTACTTCATCACTAAGTTTGATCACACTCACTAACTTGGATTGATTGCAGTCCTAGTTAAGAATCAAATTAAGTGTATACTTGATATATTACTTGTTGTCATTTATATTTCCTTATATTTCCGCACTTAACAATCTAATTGTCTAACTATCTAATCTTTAACTTATTATTGTTGAGTTTTACGATCCTTTGAGTTAAACTTTATTTTGCAATATAACTTGTACTAACGTTTGTTAAAGTGTGTCTCTCAAGTTTTCCTCTCAACAATTGTGTGGCATCCCGTTGAATTACGATCATCTGTTTGTTGAGAAACAGTGAAAGGCTTCTTCTCTTTTAGGCTTAAGGGTGGCTTCATCTTCAACCAAACTCCAAACCTCAACATAAGTCCAAAAGTTTGGAAGAAGTACTTGTCTGACCAATGTAGCCATAAGAACAAGTATGTTTTGGAATTATTTGAGTAGCTAGATAGTGGGGAAATCTCAAAAAAAATGGATCTCTTGGGTAGAAACGTCTTAGGTCTAGAACATTTCATTAAGATCTCACAAAAAATAAAGTAATGAGATTTCAAGGTACGAACCACGAGGGTTAAAATCGTCAATTCCATGGTGAAAAGTCTAGAACATAGTAATTGGTCACCGTCAGTTCTGAAAATTGGTTTTGGATTTTGAGTTTCACTCAATTCGTGGTAATAATGAATTTAAGATCATAAACACAGAAGTTTTGTAGCCGTAAACCTCAGTGGTAATATCTGAGAGTCTCAAGGGTTACAAACGTGGAAACTAAAATGATGTAGAAATTGTGGAAGGTGGTTCCGAAGAGTGATGTACCTCGGCTATATAAGAATAACCAAGCAGTCAACTCTTAACTCATAATGAGAAGAGTAAGGTAGCTTAATGACTTATGTGAATTTTTACCCTGATTGGGAAGAAACGATTGGTGTTATCGATTCATTAAGGCTTCAAACATAGAGTCTCAGAGGCTTCGGACAACATCTAGCAGCATGTTTATAGGGACACTTAACTAGTGCATAGATTCGAAATATTATACGTGTCCCATCATTCAGAATTGAAAGTCTAATGAATATGTTCCTTCAGTCCTGCTTAATTATCTAGTATTTTTGGTATTTTAATATTTTTCAAAAAATGAATAAAAGCAAAAAATATTTTTGTACTTTTGATTTTCTAATTTTCTAAAAAAGAAATTAAAAACATAAATTATGAAAATATTTTTGTAATTTTAAGTTATTCTGAAAAAAGAAATAAAAACGTAAAATAATAAAACAAAAACACGTGAAAACATACTATACAAAGGATACATGAAGTTCTGAACCTCCAAATGAATAGTGGACTCTAAATCGCTCCGAGCGTTCGGACCAATTTGCAGCATGAACAGTAGATTCCGAACTACTCCGAGCGTTCGGACCCATTCACAACAAATTCTTACCGACTACGAAGGTGGTTTCGGAACGGATTCTGCTTTTACCATACCTAAGCCTTGTAGAATTCGATTGAAGGTTTGTTCAGACAAGGCTTTCATAAAGATATCAGCTAATTGATCAACAGATTTAAAAAATGAATTTCAGTATTGCCATATTCCACATGATCTTTAATGAAGTGATACCTTAGTGATCTGTGTTTAGTCTAGGAATGTTGCACTAGGTTGTGGCAAATGCGAATAGCGCTTTCAGAATCGCAATACAAGGGGATTCGCTTCATGTTTATCCCATAGTCCCTAAGCTGACTTTGAATCCAAATTACTTTTGAGGTACAAGAGGCAGTTGTGATGTACTCAGCTTCAGCAGTCGATAGGGAGACATATGTCTATTTCTTTGATTGCCAACTAACAAGTTTTCCATCAAGAAATTGACATCCCTTAGTTGTACATTTTCGATCTAGACCACAATCTCTAAGATCAGCGTCAGAGAATTCTGGCACAAAGAACCCTGAGTTGGATGGGTACCAAATTCCGAGCGAAGATGTTTGTTTAAGATATCTGAAGATATTCTTTACAACAGTCATGTGGGGTTCGCAAGGATTTGCTTGAAACCTGGCACAATAGCAAACAAAAAACATAATGTCTGGATGACTAGCGGTTTTATACATAAATGATCCTATCATTTGACGATAAAGAGTCATATCAATTGTTGGTTTGTGCAAAGACTGTGTTAGCTGCGTTCTGAATGTCATTGATACTTTCACCTTCGAATCTCCCACCATTCCGAACTTTGCAAGTAAGGTCTTCGTATAATCATCCTGGTTAATAAATATTCCCTCTTGAATCTGTCTTATATTCAAACCAAGGATAAAGTTAATCGGACCCATTGAGCTCTTCTCAAGCTTAGTTTCCATCAACTTTCAGAACTCCGTAGTTAATCTAGGATTAATAGATCCGAAAATGATATCATCAACATAGATTTGGATGATCATCAAATGTTCACCATCTTTCTTCGAAAGAAGGATGGATCAACCGAGCCTTGTATAAATTTAGAGTGATTTAAGAATCTAGTGAGAGTTTCATACCATGCTCATGGAGCTTGCTTCGGACCATACACAGCTTTATCCAGAATATAGCAGTGGTTCGGGTATTTCTCATTTACAAACCCAGGTGGTTGTTCCATATAGACTATTTCTTCTAGTTCTCTATTCAGAAAGGCACACTTGATGTCCATTTGGTAGAATTCAAAGTTCTTGTGAGTTGCATATGCCAGAAAGATGCGAACAGACTCTAGCCTTGATACTAGTGCGAAATTTTCCACGTAGTCTATGCCTTCCTCTTGGTAATACCCTTTTACGACCAACCGAGCCTTGTTTCGTATCACATTCCCCTCCTTATAAACCTTATTACGGTACACCCATCTGAGACCTAAAACAGATGCATCCTTCGGAGTTGGAATCAATCTCCAAACCTTGTTATATTCAAACTCATTGAGCTCCTCCTGCATTACTTGCACCCAATAAGAATGATCAAGGGCACTCTTAACATTTTTGGGCTCAATCTTAGAGATAAACAAATTGAACATGCAAAATTCCATCTCGGAGAAAAATGTAGTCTACTTTGCCTTTTGTTATACTATTTTAAGAACTGCTAAAGATGCTTCCTTGGTTACTTGCGTTTTAGGATGATCTCTAGTCCATTTTGTCAGTGGACATTAGTTTAGATCATAGAATGGATCCCGTTTAGCATTCATGTCTTCAAATTTTGACTGAGCATCTGAATCATCATTTGCATTCACATTCTCCCCCCTCAAATGATGGATTTGGCTCTTCGTCCGGAATAGGATTCTCCCCTAGATTGGAGCATTCATAGCTTGTGGTTGAGATGGAATGTTAGAGTCTCTCGGAATGGGTAGCTTGTTTTCAAGATTCTCCGCAGTGTCATCGATAATCTTCTTTAGTTCATCTTCCTTGTTATTAGCTGCTTTGGATTTCGAAGAGATTGCCTTATCTGGCTCATCAAATAGGTTCATGAATTCTTCATAAAGGTTGGAAAGAGGAATCGTCATTGGATTTGTCGTGGGAAAAATCTCTTCTGATTGAGAGTCAGTCTTTTGATACTTCTTTAGATAAGTGTCATCAAAGGTGACATAATAGTATTCTTCTATATTTTTAGACATTCTGTTGAGAACCGTATATCCCTTCGAAGTCAGAGAGTATCCAAAGAAGATTCCTTCGTCTTCTTTCACATCGAACTTGTTCCTTTACTCCTTTCAATTGAATATGAAACACCTGGAACCAAACACATGAAATAACTTAAAGTTAGGTTTTCTTTAATTAAGAACTTAATAAGGGGTGATGGAGAATATTTTATTAAGGAGAGATCGATTCTGAGCAAAACAGGTTGTGCCAATAGCTTCTGCCTAGAAGTAAAGTGGAAATTCGCAAATGATAGCATGGTCCTTACAACTTTGCACGGAGAATGGTTTCGTCTTTTGTGATAACCGTCAATTTCCGGTCAAGTCAAAGTCAAATAAACTCAACAAGTCAAACCAGTCAACTCAATTAACCCTTGTGTACTAGGACTCATGTTATGTTATTTTCCATACAATGCATTATTCTAAGGAGAAATCATCAATTGGAAAGTTTGTACATCTAGATTTCATTAACCTAAAACGACGTTAAGTAATGAACCAAATCGATAAACACCATTTCCAAGGGCCAAAAGTGAGCCCTAAATCACCCTTGAGGCTTAAGGCATTTACACTCTAATGCTTGTAGCTAATTTGGACACCAAAACACTTCAAAATCATAAAGATTTAGGAGTTTACGGCCAAGACATGCTCTTGGGCCGTAAACCCCTTTTTGAAGGGCTATAAGTGCCCTAAACACCTCTAAGGCCTTGAGACAATTACCCTTGAATACATAGGACTTGAATGGGGAATAAACTACATCAAAATCATCCCTAAAAGGGAGTTTACGGCCAAGGAACATCACTTGGGCCGTAAACTCCAAGTAAAGGCACAAATGTGTGCCTAATGTCCCCTTTAGCCTTAGATAAAAACATAGAAGCTATCCTACATGTGTAAGTGACTTAAAAGAATTCAAACCAACACCCCATAGGAGTTTACGGCCGTAAAGTCTAGGGGATATGGTCTTTAGGCCGTAAACTCCTCTATGGAGCATTCTAGGGCCTTAAACTACTTCAAGGATTATTCCAACAAGGCTAGGCTAATTCTAGGATTAAGATAGCACCTTAAAACACCCAAAACCACCAAGTGGGGAGTTCACGGCCATAAAATCATGGGTTCACGGCCGTAAACTCCAAAGGTGGGATTTGTTGGGTGGTGAACTATTATACCATGTCATTTGGTGCTTCAAACCCTTTTGCCTTGTCCCGTATCGACTTAGATGCAACCCTTAGGACCTATAACATTTATACAAAGTGTTTTCATGTTCCTAAGTGTCCCAACTTATTTTATTAAGTTATTATTTGGCTAATTAGTTATATATATGCTTATTATATGATAACTAGGCTCGTGCGTGTAAACAAGTCTCCGTTTGCCACCTAGCACGGTATCCGACACTGCAATTCAAACAGATCACCACAAGTGAGTTCATACCCCTTTAATCAACCTTTAAAATGATTTTAAATGTTTTAAATACTTTATGGGGGGGGAATACAAGTGAAACACTTATAGTTATTGCTTCAATCACATGTGATTGCATTTAATCACATGTGATTAATAACTAGGAAACCAATCATTTTATCACTGTTCAAACTGATTATCAAACTGTTTATCAAACTGTTTTACTTCAAAATGTTTTACAAACTCTTATACTTTTTAAACTTATTTACAACTATGATTCAAACAAATGTTCCAATTACTTAAATTGTTTTATCAAACTTATGCCTTCAAATTGTTTTATAGATTGACATCAAGTCGATCTTTTCTCGAAATAATATTTATGGTTCAAATGTCTTATAAAATTCTTATTTATGCTTTTACTTCTTATAAATGACATGCCCATATATGTATAGATGTATAAATAATGCTTAAAGGGCTTAGGAATGCCATCCACCCTATTTCCTTTTCCTCGATTTGGATGTGGTCTGGTGGGACTTCGGGTGACCATCCGAAGGTCGTTTCAATTTTAATTATATATCAAATATACATATATAGAGATAAAAGTACTCCCATATTTATATGTACTAGACACATCATTAGTTAGTTACCATCGGGTTAACACAGGATCATACATATACAACTATACTACGAGAACATATACAACTATACTACGAGAACATATACAACTATACTAGGAGGAGAACATATACAACTATACTAGAACTAGAAACGTTACATTACATATACGAGAATACGTTAACAATTGTGATCCACTGTATCGGAGCATGCCTTAAATGTCATGTCCCGAGTTGTAGCCAGAATTCTCTTGGAGGGAGAGCGTGAGTTTGCGTATAGATCTATACTGGATTGACTATCCTACACCTTGCTGCTAGCTACAGTGGGACCTGCAGGTCTGCGGGTGCCAAACGTCATTCCATTATTACGACCATTCGTATGTCGTTGTTACCAGTCGATAGCATGGTGAAATTATCACATATTACCTTAATATAAATCCGGTTTAAGGTAGTTAGTACAACAGTAGTTTCTATAAAACAGAACTACAGTACTACATTGATTTACCCATTACATATTTTTAGTGATAACCTCACTTAAACATTAAATGTACAAACTATATTTTATTAAATGATAGTTACACTTGGTAAATTACGCACTTTTACAACAAACGAGCATACAAAACAGTTAAGCCTTGGTAGAAGGCTACTTTAATAGAAAATATAGGATTTTCTGAGAGATTCAAACTTTTACAAACACTTACATACATTTTACAAACTTATACTTGAGACACGTTCAAACGATTTTGATAACAAACACCGACACTAAAATACTTATGAACTCACCAGCTTAATGCTGATAAACTCTTTCAAAATAACTTGTATTCTCAGGTCATCAGTAGACAGGTACCGAGGCCAGCTTTTGAGAAGATGCAGCGCATTCAAGACTCATCTCATATTATTTTGTTTTTCATATTTTGGTGTCTAAAACTGTACAGAACACACTTGTATTAAAATTATATATTTAATGCAATGGATGATGTTGTTTGCTTATTTACATTTACTGTGTTGTGATACTTTACATGACGTCCTCCGCCCCAGAACGTTTCCGCCGTTCTTGGTTTTGGGGTGTGACAGATTGGTATCAGAGCATTGTTTATAGTGAATCAAGTATATCAACCCATAAAAGATATACTAAACTATAAACCCAAAAGGGATTAAAACACTCTGACCAAGCGTCTATACTTTAAATATTAAAATATTTAATTAAGTATACGAGTCTGCATTCATACTAAAATCAGTGTCACAATGACAAGAACAAAAGTATTACGATTGGTAAATATCACAAGTGAGCTCGGGGATATATGGTCAATCCTGGGAATGGCATAGCCTGATCAACTATGCTGGTCCTAGGAGTGATTAGCATATGCCCTAGAATGGTTGTGATATGTTAACAAGTCTAAAAACTTACAAACAACACCACAAGAAGATCAGTAGAACTTAAACTTAAAATACAATAGGTGTATTTTGTACTACTATTTACACGTATACTATATTCTTATACCTCTCTTCTCGCGTAGATTTAAATGGATGGATTCCATCACGGCGACCCGTACTTTCCAAATGAAGGCAATGTCGGGTGGATCGATGAAGAGCCCGAAGATGAGCATCCAATCCCTTTGGATGATCACCTCGCAGAAGGCTTTTCTGATGGATCCGACTCTGAGCCTGAAGTCAACAACCTACCGCTAGTAGGTCAAGCCCCGAACAACAACCCTCGACCAGCTTTTCCAGGTCCTACTCCCATGTGGGCAAACAACTTGAATCGCTGGAGTGATGAACAGGGTCAACCCTTACCATACTTTGGGGACCGAAGCTTCTACAACGTCAGTGATGGTGGCTCTGCTGACCGAGCTCTGCCTGTCATTATCCGCAGAATAGCTCGTAATGTCGAGCAAGGTCGAGCAGCCATCGACCGGGTCATGGAGATTGATGCCAACTCAGGTGTCAACACAGTCCGCATCCGCCGTCTTGAAGAAGACATGTAACGGACCCGGAGAACCAATGAAACCTTGCAGCAGCAGCTGGCTGCCTCACGAACTGAAATCTTGGAACTTCGAGCTCGTCAGAGGGCTTAGGATCGACACCTTCAAGAGCTGTTTCGTCAAGTGTCAGACCTCAGGGCTCGCCCGGGGAATTCCCATCGCCGTTAGATGATGTCTAGTACATCTCTGTCTTTTGGTTAAGGAATAGCCTTTACATCTGTGCTCTAAGTAGCACTTGTCTGTAACAGATTCCTAACTTTCAGTACTGTAATTAGGAATCTAAGAACTGTAAATCTTATTTGTTTGGTATGATGTAAGACCTACTGTTAGGTCGATTTTCCCTGAACTTATTACATCAGTAATACCAGTAGTGTTGAAATCTATCTAATATGTGGGAAAAATCTGTACACTTGTGCTTTCCTACTAATATTTCTTATTGTGATTTCAAACACTCATTCAACTGTTGGGCTATGGTTAGTTAGTCCATGTGTCACTCTCACGTTGCTTAAAAATTGATTCTTACCATCTTTCTTATCTTTATAAACTTATAGCTGAAAGGTGCCTCCTCGCAAATCTCCCAGGAATAACCCTGCACCTCCACCACCTCCTCCGCCTCCGGTCATCGATACTGTAGCCCTGAATGTTGTCGTAGCCGCAGTAGTGGCGACTGCCATGGCTCAGTATCATTCAACTGATGCCAGCAGAGGTGGAACCCCTGTGGAATCAACCCCGGTTGAAACCCATGTGCGCTCGAGGGAGTGCTCATACAAGGATTTCACAAATTGCAAACCGAAGCCTTTCTATGGCACCAGTGGAGTCATTGCCCTCTCGCAATGGCTCGAGAAGACTGAATCAGTCTTTTAAATCTGTTCATGCCCTGCGGCGAGTAAAGTCAAGTACGCCGCATGCACCTTTGAAGGAAAGGCCCTGACATGGTGGAACGGCCATGTTAAGGCACTAACTCTCGTCGTAGCCAACGACATAGGCTGGGAAACGATGAAAGACCTCATGATGGAGGAATACTGCCCGAGGGTCGAAGTCCAGAAACTGGAACATGAACTCTGGAACTTGACCATGAAGGGCACCAATGTGATCGCTTACACTGCCCGATTTAGCGAACTGGTGGCCCTCTGCCCCAATATAGTTCCCACTGAGGGGAAGAAGATCGAACGGTACATATGGGGGCTAGTGCCTCCGTATCAGGGGAATTTCTTACCATTGAACCCCGCTACCTTCGACAGTGCCAAACGATTGGCACATCGACTCATTGACCATGGAGTCAAAACCCCTGCAACCACAACCACCCTAGCCATCCAGGAACCCTCCCAACCCACTGATACTAAGCGGAAATTCTGGGGTGAAAAGAAGAAGCAACATGCTGCCAAAAAGTAGCAAATTGTGGCAATGCATGCCGCAATAACCCCAGCTGCTGCTACTACTGCTCCGGTGAGTCGGTATGTTGGAAGTTTGCCCAAGTGCAACAAATGCAACTACCACCACAACGGCCCCTGCCGTGAAATGCAGTGCTCAAACTGCAACAGAAAAGGACACACCGTCCGTTTCTGTAAGTTCCCGGCACAACCTATCAACCAAGTCCCTGGCTCTGGCGCGAGCCCAACTTGCTATGGATGTGGCGAAGCAGGCCACTATAAGAGGGACTACCCCAAAGCGAGGAATGCTGGAGGAGCAGGGAGGGTACTAGCTATAGGCCACGGGGAAGAAGTTGCTGACCCGACCATGGTGACTGGTACGTTCCTCCTCGATAACTCCTATGCATGCATTCTGTTCGATAGTGGAGCGGAGCGAAGCTTCGTAAACCATAAATTTGCTCGCATGCTTAATCAACCACCGCACGCACTCAAAGAACTATTCACAGTAGAAATGGCTAATGGAAAAACTGAAAGTACGAGTAGCGTATACTTAGGTTGTATCCTAACTCTAGATAACCATTCATTCCCAATTGACCTCATGCCAGTCTCAATAAAAAGTTTCGACGTTATCATTGGCATGGACTGGTTAAGCCGTCATCGCGCCGACATCATGTGCTTCAAGAAAGCAGTCCGTCTAAACCTTCCGTCTACCGAAACTCTTATAGTCTACAGCGACAAACGCGGCGCAAGTCTTCGTATTATATCAAGTATTAAAGCACAGAAGTATCTGCGTAAGGAATACAGTGCATTCCTTGCTCACGTCGTCGACACGAGCCTCGAAGTGAAAGAACTAAAGAACATCCCAATAGTGAGCGACTTCCCCCACATTTTCCTAGAAGAACTACGCGGGTTACCTCCGCAACGACAGGTTGAGTTCAGAATCGACTTAGTCCCAGGAGCTACCCCAGTAGCCAAGTCGCCCTACCGCTTAGCACCAGCCGAGATGCAGGAACTCTCTGGTCAACTTAACGAACTGCTCAGTAAGGGCTTTATAAGACCAAGTTTCTCACCTTGGGGAGCACCGGTCTTATTCGTTAAGAAGAAAGACGGATCATTCCGTATGTGTATTGACTACAGAGAACTCAACAAACTGACGATCAAAAATCGTTACCCTCTACCTCATATAGATGATTTATTTGACCAACTGCAAGGGGCGAACTATTTTTCTAAGATTGATCTGAGATCCGGATATCACCAGTTACGAGTGCAAGAGGAGGATGTGCCAAAGACAGCCTTCCGAACTCGTTACGGACAATACGAGTTCATGGTGATGCCATTCGGATTGACCAATGCGCCTGCAGTCTTCATGGATCTGATGAATAGGGTATGCCGGCCTTACTTGGATCAGTTTGTCATCGTTTTCATTGACGACATCCTGATCTATTCCCGAAGTAAGAAAGAGCATGGCGATCACCTGCGACAAGTTCTAGAGACGTTACGAAAAGAGAAACTTTATGCGAAGTTCTCGAAATGTGAATTTTGGATCCGAAGAGTCGAATTCTTAGGACACGTGGTAAGCGAAGAGGGAATCCACGTGGACCCATCCAAAATAAAAGCCATTGAGAACTGGTCAGCGCCAAAGACGCCTACTGAAATTCGCCAATTTCTAGGTCTCGCTGGCTACTACCGCATGTGCATTCAGAAATTCTCTAGGATAGCGAAACCTCTTACGACCCTGACCCAGAAAGGCGTGGCCTTTGACTGGGAAGAGAAACAAGAAAGAGCGTTCCAAACGCTCAAACGAGCCTTGTGCACCGCACCAATACTATCCCTTCCCGAAGGAATAAAAGACTCCGTAGTCTATTGCGATGCATCAAATCAAGGACTCGGATGTGTTCTGATACAGCGAGGAAAGGTCATCGCCTACGCCTCGAGACAGTTGAAGACACACGAGGTTAACTACACGACCCACGATCTCGAACTAGGAGCAGTAGTGTTTGCTCTGAAGATCTGGAGACATTACTTGTATGGAACGAAGAGCACTATCTTTACCGACCACAAACGTTTACAACACATTTTCGATCACAAGGAGCTCAACATGAGACAACGACGGTGGGTCGAGCTACTCAGTGATTACAAATGCGATATTCGTTATCATCCGGGTAAAGCCAACGTAGTAGCAGACGCCCTAAGTCGGAAGGAATATTCTGGTCGCAAAGTCAAGTCATTGTCAATTACCATCCATTCACACTTGTCGAAGCAAATTCAGGCGGCTCAACTTGAAGCCATGAAACCTGAAAATGTGGCGAGTGAATCCCTTAGAGGAATGGACAAGAATTTAGAAGCCAAGGGTGACGGAGCCTTATATTTTCATGAACCAGATCTGGACACTGAAACACGGTGGTTTCCGAGACTTGGTCATGACCGAGGCGCACAACACTCGGTATTCCGTCCACCCAGGTTCAGATAAGATGTATCTGGATCTTAAAAAGCTATACTGGTGGCCTAATATGAAAGCAGAGATTGCTACCTTCGTAAGTAAATGCCTTACGTGCGCAAAGGTTAAGGTCGAGTACCAGAAGCCCTCTGGTTTATTGCAACAACCAGAGATCCCGGAATGGAAGTGGGAGCGGATCACTATGGATTTCATAACCAAGTTGCCCAAGACAACGGGTGGACTTGATACCATATGGGTCATCGTCGATAGATTGACCAAGTCTGCACACTTCCTGCCTATCAAAGAAACCGACAAGATGGAGAAACTTACGAGAACATACATTAGGGAAATCGTGCGGCTACATGGTGTACCTATGTCCATTATCTCCGATAGAGATAGTAGGTTCACCTCAAGATTTTGGCAATCACTACAACATTCCTTGGGAACAAGGCTGGATATGAGCACAGCCTACTATCCTCAGACCGACGGACAGAGTGAGAGGACCATCCAAACACTGGAAGATATGTTGCGAGCCTGCGTGATTGACTTCGGGAAAGCATGGGATACTCATTTACCCCTTGTCGAGTTTTCCTATAATAACAGTTATCACACGAGCATCAAGGTTGCTCCATTTGAAGCTCTCTACGGCCGAAAGTGCAGATCCCCTCTGTGCTGGGCTGAGGTGGGTGATACCCAATTAGCCAGGAGGCAAGCTTCCGACAGTACTCTCACCGGTCCGGAGATCATTCGGGAAACGACAGAGAAAATCGTTCAGATCCGTGAACGATTGAAAGCCTCTAGAGACCGACAGAAGAGCTACGCTGATAAACGAAGAAAACCTTTGGAATTTCAGGTGGGAGACCGAGTCCTTCTCAAAGTCTCACCCTGGAAGGGCTTGATACGCTTCGGCAATCGTGGGAAGCTTAATCCGAGGTACATAGGGCCATTCGAGATTCTTGCGAGAGTCGGCCTCGTAGCTTACAAACTCGACCTACCCGACACACTTCGTAATGTACATTCTACATTCCACGTATCTAACTTGAAAAAGTGTCTGTCCGACGAGACTCTTGTAATCCCACTCGACGAGATCGAGATCAACGAGAGCCTCAACTTCGTGGAAGAACCTGTAGAGATCATGGACCGTGACGTCAAGCAGACAAAGCAAAGCCGTATCCCTATCATGAAGGTTCGCTGGAATGCCAAGCGAGGACCGGAATTCACTTGGGAACGCGAGGATCAGATGAAACAGAAATACCCTCATCTTTTCGCGTAAATAAATTGTAACTTCTTATTTGCTTAAATTCTAATTTCGGGATGAAATTCCTTCTAACGGGGGGATGATGTGACAACCCGAAATTTCCATTTGTACGAACAATATCTATTCAATACAAGCCAGTCCAGTTTCAGTGATTTTCAGACTTTTCCGAACATGTTTGTGTACATTAGGGTTTACATTTCAGGAGATATCAGGAGAGTGGATGCTCCTGGATTTGTGGAACTTGAACATTCCAAGTTTCATAATGTCATAGTCCAATCTCCGGAATAAAAATATTTTCTGCCAAAATATTTCAGGACTATAAATAGATTTCTGAATTAAATTAATTCATTATTCACAAATCCAACTAGAGAAAAGCCATTTTCTCTCTGACGAAGCTTCGGGTTTTCATCCCAGATTGTGAGTCTACTTTCCTAGATGTGTTTTAATACTTGTTATATGCTTTATAACATTAATTACATGTCTAAAATGCAAGATCCGGGAGTTTACCGCCCAAGAACGTTCTTGGGGAGTAAACTCCAAAATGGAGCTTTAAGGCTACCTAGTCCTGTTTCCTTGTTAGGCAACTAGTTAAGGACTTAATGTATAATCATTAGAGGCTAGAAATCATCAAAGAACAACAAGCAATTGGAGTTTACGGCCCAAGAGTTCTTGGACCGTAAACACCATTTCCAAGGGCCAAAAGTGAGCCCTAAATCACCCTTGAGGCTTAAGGCATTTACCCTCTAATGCTTGTAGCTAATTTGGACACCAAAACACTTCAAAATCATAAAGATTTAGGAGTTTACGGCCAAGACATGCTCTTGGGCCGTAAACCCCTTTGAAGGGCTATAAGTGCCCTAAACACCTCTAAGGCCTTGAGACAATTACCCTTGAATACATAGGACTTGAATGGGGAATAAACTACATCAAAATCATCCCTAAAAGGGAGTTTACGGCCAAGGAACATCACTTGGGCCGTAAACTCCAAGTAAAGGCACAAATGTGTGCCTAATGTCCCATTTAGCCTTAGATAAAAACATAGAAGCTATCCTACATGTGCAAGTGACTTAAAAGAATTAAAACCAACGCCCCATAGGAGTTTACGGCCGTAAAGTCTAGGGGATATGGTCTTTAGGCCGTAAACTCCTCTATGGAGCATTCTAGGGCCTTAAACTACTTCAAGGATTATTCCAACAAGGCTAGGCTAATTCTAGGATTAAGATAGCACCTTAAAACACCCAAAACCACCAAGTGGGGAGTTCACGGCCGTAAACTCATGGGTTCACGACCGTAAACTCCAAAGGTGGGGTTTGTTGGGTGGTGAACTATTATACCATGTCATTTGGTGCTTTAAACCCTTTTGCCTTGTCCCGTATCGACTTAGATGCAACCCTTAGGACCTATAACATTTATAAAAAGTGTTTTCATGTTCCTAAGTGTCCCAACTTATTTTATTAAGTTATTATTTGGCTAATTTGTTATATATATGCTTATTATATGATAACTAGGCTCGTGCGTGTAAACAAGTCTCCGTTTTCCACCTAGCACGGTATCCGACACTGCAATTCAAACAGCTCACCACAAGTGAGTTCATACCCCTTTAATCAACCTTTGAAATGATTTTAAATGTTTTAAATACTTTATGGGGGGAATACAAGTCAAACACTTATAGTTATTGCTTCAATCACATGTGATTGCATTTAATCACATGTGATTAATAACTAGGAAACCAATGATTTTATCACTGTTCAAACTGATTATCAAACTGTTTTACTTCAAAATGTTTTACAAACTCTTATACTTTTTAAACTTATTTACAACTGTGATTCAAACAAATGTTCCAATTACTTAAACTGTTTTATCAAACTTATGCCTTCAAATTGTTTTATAGATTGACATTAAGTCGATCTTTTCTCGAAATAATATTTATGGTTCAAATGTCTTATAAAATTCTTATTTATGCTTTTACTTCTTATAAATTGCATGCCCATATATGTATAGATGTATAAATAATGTTTAAAGGGCTTAGGAATGCCATCCGCCCTATTTCCTTTTCCTCGATTTGGATGTGGTCTGGTGGGACTTCGGGTGACCATCCGAAGGTCGTTTCAATATTAATTATATATCAAATATACATATATAGACATAAAAGTACTCCCATATTCATACGTACTAGACACATCATTAGTTAGTAACCATCGGGGTAACACAGGATCGTACATATACAACTATACTACGAGAACATATACAACTATACTACGAGAACATATACAACTATACTAGGAGGAGAACATATACAACTATACTAGAACTAGAAACGTTACATTACATATACGAGAATACGTTAACAATTGTGATCCACTGTATCGGAGCATGCCTTAAATGTCATGTCCCGAGTTGTAGCCAGAATTCTCTTGGAGGGAGAGCGTGAGTTTGCGTATAGATCTATACTAGATTGACTATCCTACACCTTGCTACTTGCTACAGCGGGACCTGCAGGTCTGCGGGTGCCAAACGTCATTCCATTATTATGACCATTCGTATGTCGTTGTTACCAGTCGATAGCATGGTGCAATTATCACATATTACCTTAATATAAATTCGGTTTATGGTAGTTAGTACAACAGTAGTTTCTATAAAATAGAACTACAGTACTACATTGATTTACCCATTACATATTTTTAGTGATAACCTCACTTAAACATTAAATGTACAAACTATATTTTATTAAATGATAGTTACACTTGGTAAATTACGCACTTTTACAACAAACGAGCATACAAAACAGTTAAGCCTTGGTAGAAGGCTACTTTAATAGAAAATATAGGATTTTCTGAGAGATTCAAACTTTTACAAACACTTACATACATTTTACGAACTTATACTTGAGACACGTTCAAACGATTTTGATGACAAACACCGACACTAAAATACTTATGAACTCACCAACTTAATGCTGATAAACTCTTTCAAAATAACTTGTATTCTCAGGTCATCAGTAGACAGGTACCGAGACCAGCTTTTGAGAAGATGGAGCGCATTCAAGACTCATCTCATATTATTTTGTTTTTCATATTTTGGTGTCTAAAACTGTACAGAACACACTTGTATTAAAATTATATATTTAATGCAATGGATGATGTTGTTTGCTTATTTATATTTACTGTGTTGTGATACTTTACATGACGTCCTCCGCCCTAGAACGTTTCTGCCGTTCTTGGTTTTGGGGTGTGACAGCCGAAACTCCTCTTAGGAGCCGAACCTCTTAGGAGCCGAATCCTCTTGGACCGAAACCGAAAGCTGCTGAACTGAAAGTCCCTTAGGACCGAGCTTCGCATGCGAACCAAATCTGAGAAGAGTCGAGAGCAGGAGGACCGAGCCTCGCTTCCCAGCCCCAGCCGAGACCGAGCCTCGGTGTCCAACCGACACCGAGCCTCTTGTCCAGCCGAGACTGAGCCTCGCCCTCGCCTCCTTCCCCTTTCGTGCGAAACAGTAGGACTGAACTTCGGCTCTCATGCGAAAGGCCTCGCAGAGATGCCAAAATCACCCGATTTTCGAATAGTTTTGCTTTTTCAGCCCGTTTTTAATTATTTTGACACGGGATTTTTCACCCAAAACTTTATTTTAACATATAAGGCCCCATATTTATTAATTAATCACGTTTTTTGGTGATAAACCTTATCCAAGAAGAGTGGGTGAAGTACAAGAGGTTGAGTGTTTACTTTGCTTTACCTTATGACACAAGAAACCACTCCCATACCCACTCCATGTCATTATTCATCATCATCCCATACCTAGTCATTTCATGGTACTTTCCCCACCATTTTTCAGCCACACACTTGGTCAAGGGTTGGAAAACCCTCCTCTCTCCTCGTATTTCTTTCATTTCCTCTCATTCTTCCCTCAAGAACAAACTTCATTTTCTCTCATCTTCTCTCTCTAAAATTTGAGATTCAAGGCTATTCCCCAAGCCTCTCTTCTACTTTTGGTAAGTATTAACATCCTCCATATGATTATTTCACTTTCTTTTACTCAAATCATAGATATCTTACACAAACTCCATCATATTTGTGTTAGATCTTCGAATCATCAAGCAATCTCCCAAAGTGTTCTTGAGTTGAACACTTCTTTTCTACATCATCCATCTACTGAATTCACATAAGGTGAGTTCATACCCCTCTATTTTCATGTTTTCTTAAGTTTTAAGGGGGAGAATACAAGTTAAACACCAAGAACACAAGTAAACATTTCTAACAGCTTTCATCAGAAACGATGGACTCCATTCACGGACTGTTTTGGTCAACTTAAACATTTTAGTTTTCAAAACTACTGTAGGTGCAAGTAGTTCCAGTTCTTATATTTAAAATGACTACTTTTACATCCCCATACGATTTTTCTACAATTTATGGCGGTTTTTACAAAACTACCTATCACTGCAGCTACGAATCCGGATCAGTCTGTGAATATGAGCATTTTTACACAAGTTAGAGGCATCCAAAAATCGTAACAAAATTTAAGAACAAACTATACTCATTTTCGAAACTCCCAGAATTTACGGATTCTGATTTGGACCTATTAAGAAGTTTTTATAAATGTTCTAATAACAGTGATCGAAACTAGTAATAACAGAAAAATGCTAACAATTTCTTATCACCTTGTAACATGTTGAGCAAGGTGTATATCTTTATGTGAATGTGTGTTATTGCAAATAAATGACATTTTGTCTTAGTATATAAACATGCATCAGTTGATAAATGGCATTTGATACATTGATATACATATGAAATATAAAGGGTAACACATTTGTTATAATCAAAGTACATCCATTTTACTCAAACAATTGAACAAACTAAGTTGAATATAGTTTGCGTAAATTACCATTTCTACCCTTGTTTTGATAAACTATAATAGGTATGGTTTATGTTTCTATTAACACAAGAAAAACTTTTCGGAAAGGTTTATTCCCACAGAAAAAGGGGTTTTACACTCACACACACCACACGTAAACTTGTTAACTTAAATTGTGAGTTATTATTCTCAGTACTCTTAGAGTACGGATTTAAATTCCTGGTAGTTATAATCAGAGTCTCTTGTAGGGAGAACGTGATAGTTGTGTATAGATCTATATTGGGATTGACACCCCACACCTTACTGCTAGCTATAGTAGGACATGCAGGTCTACGGGTGACAAATGTCATATCAGTTTTGCGACGCCTTAGAAACGTCATGGCAGGTTCATTCAATCATAGTATGGCTATAGCGCTCACATAGGGAGTTAACAATACATAAAGTTTACGGGAATTTTTATAAATCAAAAGGGGTTTTATGTCGATTTAAAATCACTTTTTACATGAATAATTACATATTTTATTGTATACTTTCGGTCTTGGTATTTAAGACTACACATCATTCATTACGAGATCCTTCTCGAATTAAAAAGGGTTTTACGCCAATTTAAAACCACTTTTATATCTTTAAGTATGACAAATACTTGTTCATTCTCGGTCCTGGTATTTAGGATCACACAACTTTTATAAGGAGAATATTGGATTTTTCTTGGTAACATACAACTCATTACAAAGATCGATTTTCAAACTCTTACTATCGAAAACTTATGAACTCACCAACCTTTGTGTTGACACTTTTTCAAATAACTTGTATTGTCAGGAAATCACTAAACAAGTAACCAAGTGCTTTTGAGGATGGGACGTTAAGGTGTCAAACATTTCACACTTTTGTCTACATATTGTAATTGATTTAGAAACATGTAATTCATACAATGATGTAACCCTCTCAATTATATATATATATATATATATATATATATATATATATATATATGATTGGTTGTATTATACTCGCTGTGAACGTACCGAACTAGCTTTCGCAGTTGAAGCTCAATCTGCTTGATAAAGTCCTTAAGCTTGGAAGTAGCTTCCCAAGTTCTCAGGCTGTACAGAGATGTTATTTCTCAAACTTTAGAAATGGCAAGCCTCGCACATGATCACCAAGCACTAGCTTGTTGATATCCTTGAAGTTTAGGTGTGAGAGTCATCGGTGTTAGAGCCGACTCTCATCCGAAAATGCTTTCTTAAGAAGGCATATGGTCAGCTTCCTTTGATAGGATTCAGATTCAATGAATAAATCTTGCCTTTTCTCTTGGACTTTATAAGCACTGTTTTGGTCTTCTTTTCTATGATTCCAGATCCCTCATCATCAAACGACACTTTCAATCCGGTACCTACAACAAATTGAGACACACTAATTAGGTTATGTTGCAAGCCTTCTACATAGGCTACCTTTCGAATTGAGAATTCCCTATTTGTAATCATGTCGTATCCCTTGATTTCTCTGAGTCAGTTATTTCCAAATTTGACTCGTCCACCATCCTTCAACGATCTAAATTCCCTTAATTCTTCCTTCCTTCCTGTCATGTGACACGAGCAACCACTATCAATATACCATTTGGAGCCAAACTTCTCGTCACGGATTACCTACAAAATTTAAAGAGATTTAGGAACCCAAAGTTGTTTGGGTCCATGTGAGGCTTTCATAGAAATAGGAAAAGTTATTGCTTCATCAACCAAGTAAGATCATTTTACCAAAGTGGAATTCTCTCCTTTTGTAATTTTAAAAACAATAATGTTGTTATCTTTAGGATTGTTAAAAGAAAATTTTTGTTGCTTATCTTTAATTTGTTGCTAGGCAACCTTTTTCTCAAACTTCTTTTCCTCCTTTTTCAAGTGTGTTTCGGACTTTTTTAAGGGAGTTTTAGATTCTAAAACAGTTTTTCCTTTTCCCTTAACATCTTTTGATGTGTTGGCGGATTTTGAAATATTAGTTTTTGGAGAAAATATAGGTTTTGACTTTTCCATAGGCTTCGCTTGGTTTAAGACAATGGTTTTTGAAAAACTTTTGGTTTTGGAATCGATGGAGAGTAAGACTGGGATTTTGAAAAAATTTTAGGATTCGGATTTGGAGAAACATTCGCATTCTGATTTATTGGTCTTTCTTGAATAATAAAGTTGGAATTCTTAGATTTCCATAAATGCCTTCTCTCTTTCAGATTTTTCGTATATCTAGTATTTCGTTGACATTTCTTGGAAACAAATTCCTCTGCTGACTTATGAAAACTAGCCATAGGTTTCACCTTTCTAACAGGAGGGTCAGTTTGTTCAGATGACATATCATTTGGAACATTTTTGGTTCCACTCAGATTGCCTTTCTCGTAGCTTGAATTGACCTTGTTCAGTAGTTTTGCCACGTATCTTCACTTCGTTTTCCAAGAGGTCATATCAGATAGACCTTTGGTTTCATCTGCATTATCAACAGGAGCAGATCAAAAGTATTCGTCGCACCCATCATCATTGTCTTTTTCTAAGAGGGATGATAATTCTAGGGTCTGACTTTTGTTGTGTCCGGAAGTTGCGAAAACCTGGTTCAAGAAAGTTTGAAGCTTCGGAAAAACTGTTTCCTTTTCTTTCAAAACCTTTGAACCATTGTCAGAAATAGGCATATACTCAACTGAATTTTCAGAAATCAAATTTTTCACAGGTTCAGGTTCACTTTTTACAAATTCTGAACAATCAACCACATCCTCCACATAGATTTCACTCATGTCACTTTCATCATCAAATTCAGATACATTTTCAACATCAAGAGTATTTTCTAAACTTAATTAGGTGCCTAATGAGTCAAATTTCTACACAGTATCAGATTTAATTTTTTCTTTATTTTTTCACTCAAAATTTGTTTCAGCATTTCTTTATGTTATTTGGACTATATGTAAGCTTCAGTTTTTTCCAGTTCAACTCTGTAAGAATAAAAGACATCGTCAGATGAGACAATGGAATCGCATTTGTAGCAGACCGCATCGATTTCGTCCTCTTTCAATTCGACAAAGGGCATAATCATTTTATGAATATTCTTGCCTGTTTCACAGTCAATATGTAGCTGAGTCATATTAAAATTAAGATGTGTAGCAATCAAACTGAATATGTTTCTTCATATCAAGAGACAAGAAAAATGAGATATTTGAGAATAGTATGTACCTTGTTGATTACTTTCTTACATTCAATAATCTGCTCGGAGACAGGTTTTGCAGTGAAGCAGTTGTCTGAAGCCTTTCCGCCATTAATGGTGTATCCTCTTTGCTCCAGAACATCATTATGAACCATCATGCACTTTCCCTCGTACCTGGGGACCTCGGCCTTCACAACGAAGCACTCACCATGCATAGGTATGTGAACCTCTTCATCCTCTAAATTAGTCGACCACACTTCAACTCTTCCGAACTCGTCATCATCTTCTTGAAAAATCAAATTAGGCTTAGCATTGTCAGAACTTTTCTTCTTTCAAAGTTCTTCTATCTTCTAAAGATGGTAAGCTTCATCTGTATCTTCTTCGTCCATCTTCTCATTCATTATCTTCAACATACACTCCTTATCAAATGATTTTTTCCATAACAATAGTTGCAGTCATAGCCAGAGTCTCCCATCAACTTTTGCTTGATCTTTTCATGTCTAATATTGTGCTTAAGCATCCTGCTTAAAATATTGTTAAAGTGATCGAAAGTCTGATCAAGCTTTTCATCAGACTTCTGAGCGAAAGCACCAAACTCAGAAAGAAGCATTGTTTGAATGGAATGTTCCAGATCATCATCACTAGAATAAAGCTCTTTTAATCTGTCCCATATATCCTTCGTTGTTTTGTAGGAACTCACCAAACGAAATGTGTCTGGTGTAAGAGCAAATATGATTATCCTCATAGCCTTGATATTGCATAAAATCTTGTTCTTTTCATCTTGAGGAACATTTGTAACCTCAAGAAGAAGAGAGCCATAATCGACTTGAGTTTTAAAAACCTTCCTTGTGGAAGTATTTGAATGTCACAACTCAAAATTTTAAACCTAGAAAAGCCTAAACCCTAACCTAGCACAAGTGAACCTATATTGCACTCCTTGTTGCATTGTAACCTCTATAGCTAATAGGGCTTGTTTATAAGCTAACTAACTAAGCCTAGATTTGAACCTAAGCTAATTTAGGTTGGCTTAATGTAATATAAATCAAAAGAAGAAGGTTTAAAACCAAAATATACATCATATAATAAGGAATTTCGTCCTAACATTGAAATAAATCAAGAATTCAGTCACATAAATCAAACCAAAACTGAAAACCGAATTCCTTTATAGCGTGACCGAATTCTCTTCTTCATTGAGCCAAAACCGATTTCACTTTTCTCCCATTGACTTGAAACCGAACACACTTGTGTGTGTCCCACTTAGGACCGAATTCAAGCTTAAATTCGGTCATATAGGACTGAATTCTCAAGGTTGGGCCCAATAAGCACCGATTTCCTCTTATATATATATATATATATATATATATATATATATATATATATATATATATATATATATATATGTGTGTGTGTGTGTGTGTGTGTGTGTCTGTGTGTGTGTTTAATCGATTTCTCAATTCATATCTCACAACTTCCACCGAATTATTGCCAAATTTTGTTCTCAATATTCATCTGAGAACATCCTCACATCTTCATCCCATATTCATAAATTCCACCGAGTTCATCAACCATATTCAACTCTTTAAATCTTCATCCCACCGATTTCATCCATTTCCCCCACCGAAAACATCTTTCCCTTTATTTCAAATATTCCAAATTAATTTGTAAGTATTCTTTACTTAATTAATTATTTAACACACTATTTAAATTAATTTATTATTAATTTAAGTACGATGATGAATACAATTATTTTAGGGTAACGTTATTTGTGCGTACGCTTACCCGGGGATTGTTACTACAGCACGTTAAATTCCGACATCAACGCACATTTAAGGTGAGTTCATACCCCCATATTTTCCAAGCTTTTTCAATGTTTTCGGGGGGAGAATACAAGTAAAACACAAGTAATCTTGTATTTAAAAATATGATTTTGTTTATTATATTTTCTTACCGTTCGCATACATTTGAACAAGAAACTTACTAAACACGGACAACATTGTGACTACTAGACTTACGAATAAATTACAAAACACGTTAAGACTCAAATATTTACAAGCATAGATTTTAACACGGAAACAAACTCATAAACTAATTTACGTATAGTTTATGGAACGAACGAACTATTTTTACAAAGTTACATGTCATTAACAAAAAGGGGTTTTCACTGTATTATTCGTGAATTTGTTGAGGGAACCAATTTGTGAGACGCGTCTTCGAGTACTTATGTAAGTACCAAGGAAGTCTATCCTTAGGAACTAGAGTCTCCTGGAGGGAGAGGGTGAGTTTGTGTATAGATCCATCCGTGACTGACAATCTCGCGCCCTGACTATTAGCTATAGTCGTTTTGGGTGACAAACGTCATTAACGTTTACGACGTCCGAAGTACGTCGTAGGGTTTAACGTCCATCAGTATGGTAATATGAGCTCACAAAGATAAAACAATGATTTGTTCACGTAATAATATACTTAACAAACAAGGTTCAAGGTTAATAACTATGTGATTACTTAGTATATACATAAGGGTAATACGAAATTAACATTCGACATGCAGTAGGATGTGTGACTTCCGCCTCATTTCCTGTCCGTTGTTTGGTTATGGGCTTAGGGCGGAATCGCCCAATCGAATGTATGTTCGATCTACGCTTCTATAACTCGTATGTACTAATCGATCACAGGAAGGTATTAACATCACTTTCAGCTTACAGAACAAAAACGTTTTGGGCTAGTTTACTAATAAAGCTATAGTTTAACAATGTAAGTATGGGAAAATACTTGTACTTTTCAGTTTCGAAATACTAGAGACAACAAGTCGCTTTTACGGAAAATATAGGGTTTTCCAAGACAGACATCATTATTTTATAAACAAACCGTTTACCATTCAACTAATGAACAATCATTGTTAATTCTATAATTCCTTAGTTTATACATCAAGGTTATGTATGAAGAATATCTGATAGGCGGTGGAATGTGTCGTTTCAGCCTCATTTCCAGTTCCTTGTTTGGTTGTGGGCTTAGGGTAGATCCACACAATCAACTGTCCGTTCGATCTTGGTTTATATATAGCTAGTATAAGCTAAGTGGTCATAGAAGGAACTGGTATTATTATGTTCTTACAAAGAAAATATAGGATTTTCTTAATGAGCACATTCATTACATTATAAAGGTCTATTACAGTTAACTCTATTAGTACTTAGTGAATACGTCGAGGTTGCATACATGAAGACCCGAAAGATACTGGAATGTGTGGCTTCCGCCTCATTTCCTGTTCCTTGTTTGGTTGTGGGCTCGGGGCAGAATCACACAATCGATTTTCTATTTAATATGGATTGTATATAACTTGTATACACTAAGTACTTGTAGGAGGAACTATCATGAGTCATTTATTTATCATTTATTACATCAGGAAATACAGGATTTTCTGGAGAAACATATCATGTTTTACAAAGAACAAAGAACCTATTTTCTAAAACAAAACGCTTATGAACTCACCAACTTTAATGTTGACACTTTCAAAACCACTTGTATTCTCAGGAAACTAGTAGACAGGTACTCGCACAGGAATTCTAGAAGACGGAGCATAATAGCTTCGAGTCTTTATTTTGCTATCTACTTTTGGAGTCAATCAATTATGTTTCAAATACAATGTAAACACTTTAATATCAATACAATGGTTGTTGTTGCTTTTCTTACTATTATTCAATTGTTGTGAGACTATACATGACGTCCTCCGCCCCCGAACGTTTCCGTCGTTCCGATTTGGGGGTGTGACAGATTGGTATCAGAGCATTGTTTATAGTGAACTCAGTATATCAACCTATAAAAGATATACAACTATAAATACAATGGGGCCGAAGTGCTCTGACTAAAAGTATACTTTTAAAATGTAAGTATTTTCTGAGAAGTATACAAACAAGCATACATACTAAGAACAAGTAACACAAGAAGTACAAAAAAAAGTATTTAGATGTTGGACACTACAGTCAAACCTGGATAGTTATGTAATCATATCTGGAATAAATATAGCCTGATCAACTATATTTATTTGAGATACGACCAACATGTGTTTGGGAGTGATAGTGGTGTTGCAACGAGTCTAAAACTTACCAATCCTATATACAAAGGATCTCTAGAACAAAACATAAAGTTAAAATACTATATGATTATTTCATGGTACTGTAAGATAACAATTCTGAAAGCTTACCAAGTCCATATACCAAGAAACCTTAGAAACAATCATACATTAAAATACTATAGGAGTATTTCAGGCACTATAACTAACTTATGTCGAAATTAAAAGACCCTTATTGACAGGTCTATAGTTGCGAAGTGTATGCTTCTAGGGTTATACATAATTGGGATCTTATAGACTTAGAATTTGTGATCTTCGCTCTACTACCTGTTCCTTGTTTCGTTGTGGTTTTGGAGTAGGATCACTTATTCGAAGGTCTATTTAATCTTGGTTATATACAACTTACATGCACTGCGTGGTCATAGGAGGACCCAGTTTAGATCACTAAAAACTTCAAAAGCAATGTTTAACTTAATCTCGTACAATTCTTTAGACATTCCCATTCTTACACGAACAACCTAGATAGATATAGCCACTCCACTGCAACAGCCAACGGAAGAAACAAGGAAGAACATGGAAGAATTCATAAGGACGATTCCGAGAAGGAATCATTCACGGATCATGCGATGGAGCAGAGCACCGTATGTGTCATACTAAGAAATAATAAACACATTATAATCTAGTGAGTTAGTGATTACACTGCTCACACTATGTGTTAGGCTTATCGCCATTTTCATAACAACTAGTAACAGTAAACCATTCACTGGACTTCACTAAGAGGGTAGTCACTACCAGGAAATTCATAAGTCTATTTTGCATGGACCTCTGTTATGAATTGTTTCCAGAACACGGTAAAAGTCGGAACATAACTCACTCAGAACTAAGATAAATTGGATTCAAATAATACTCGGCTTGTAACTACCACTAAAGGCTAACCCTCGTTCAGCTTTTAAACCTATTGGCAGAAAGATGCCACCAAAGAAGTCGAACAGACACAAAAACAATGCACCACTGCCACCACCTTCACAGTGCGAGTTGTCTTTCAGGCGGCAGTAATAGCCGTCATGGCAGCCGCCATGACACAAATCCACACAAGTGGTACCAGTGGAGCAGGTAGTGGTCCTGACCACTCTAACCATGGGGAAAGCCACGGACTCCCAACGGAGTGTTCGTACAAATACTTCATGAATTTTAGACCAAAATCCTTCGATAGTAGTGGAGGATTCATCGCCCTGATGCGATGGTTCGAGAAAATAGAGTCGATCTTTGAGATATGCGTGTGCCCAGAAGGGAGCAAAGTGAAGTTTGCTTCCTACACCTTCTCTGACAGGGCCCTTACATGGTGGAATAGCCATATCAAGTCACTGTCCCTACCAGTGGCAAACATGATGGGCTGGGAAAATCTAAAAGAAATGATGCTAGAAGAGTAATGCCCGAGGGGCAAGATAGAAAAGTTAGAGCAAGAGTTGTGGAACCTTACCATGGCAGGCTCGGACATAGTAGCCTACACCGATAGATTCAGCGATTTAGTCACGCTATTCCCTGGGATGGTTACCCCGGAGAGCAGGAAGGTAGAGAGATACATTTGGGGAATATCGCCTCCAATCCAAGGAAACGTGAGAGCAGTGAAACCCCTTATGTTGGACAGTGCCAAACGACTGGCTCGAACACTGGTGGACCATGGAGTCCACCAAGGCATAATGACCCCCGTTCCTAAGTCAACCAAAGGGTGTGACGATAAACAGAAATCCAGGATCAATAAGAAAAGATAGTCAAAATAAGAGCCCTCAGATGGACAACAGATGGTTGCGGTTCATGCTGCCACGACACCAACCACTCCAGCACCTAACAGTCAATATGCTGGAACCCTCCCGAAATCTAATAAGTGCAATCTCCATCACACTGGAATGTGCCAGAAGATGTATTGAAAGAACTGCCTCAGGAGGAGACACACTAACCATTTCTGCAGCACACCGGCATGACCAATTTCTCAGGTCCCATATGAGGGAGTAAGCCAGACCTGCTACGAGTGTGGCGAAACGGGACACTACAGAAGAGACTGTCCAATGACCAGAAACCACGGTGAATATGGAAGAGTGTTGATGATCACCGCAGGAGATACTACCCTGGAACCACCTGAGAACAGCGGTACGTTTCCCAAGTCGAAACATTTCTAAAAACTTACATTTTTACACAACAGTCACAAACTAAATCCTAACCATAAGAAAAAATTTGCTTCCCCTTCCAAACAAAGCACATTTTCTATATGAACACTAAATACCCTTACAGGTAAGCTAAAATGGCTTCATGTAAGCATTTGGGCCATATATAATTAAGAACCTATAGACTTAGAGTGTGTGATTTCGCCTTATTTCCTGTTCCTTGTCTGGTTGTGGATTTAAGGCAGAGTCACTCAGTCTACTGTCTTCTCGACCTTAATTATATATGACTTGTAGACAACAAGCGATTATAGATGGACCTAGTGGGGATCATAACACTAAGAATCCATATCACCCATCGGAACAATTCTATGATTAGTACTCACTTAATACAGTAAAAAAATGTTTGCAGTAGTACTAACAAGATTAAAACAGAAAACACTAGAAACGTACATACAGTTGCACTATTGTTCTAACCAACACTCCTTCCGAGATAACTCAACACGTGTTCCAATGACGGCATCCGTGTAACGCCCGTGTTTCTAGGCTAGACGTTAATATTGACATAATGGTCTAGGTTTGCCATGTGTGCCATTATTTGTACGGATCTATGGTCTATTGCCGACCGGATCTGGAAATCTTATGTGTGTAGGATTCTAAACGTATGACTACGGTATTGGAACTAACATATAAACGTTTCGAAGACTTAACATCTAACAAAAACGAGGATCTAAATTCACCTAGGATTGGTGTATAGATCGAAATGTCGAGTACTCAAAGTGGGTTCGAAAGTGATAATCCACATCCTGAGCTAATCACGATGACTGGAGTGCAGGCAATGGTACGTACGATGTTAGGTGAACAGATGAAAGAAGTCCTAGTAGAGTCTAGGAAAATTTTATGATTAATTGGACACACTTTCATGTGTTAAATTGTTTTGTGATTTTAGGACTTGGGGACTGCGAGACAGTACTTGGGATGAGTATGAGTAGGTGTGAATAGTAGTAGAGATCTATACTACTGGAAGCACAGGACTCGCACTTGGATCAGGGAAAGTCACAAGGTTACCAAGAAGCTATTATTTGATTCCGTCTTGTTCTAATCTGTTGTTACCATCGTTTCGGTAATGACTAAGAAGATGATTGTTATTCCAACCCTAGTGGTCATATCGAATTGAGTCCGACTACGATGAGTTGGTTATGTGGTTCAGAGAACGAAGTTCGATGTAGCAGTTGACTTAAGCCGAATTGAAGTAAAGGCTGATCAAAGCGATCAATAGAAGTATCACATTCGTTGTTAAAGAAGTTAGGTTAAGTTGTATTCTGACCCAAAGGAATGAAGTGATAGCGTATGCACTGAGGCAACGACGCTGGCTAGAGTTACTCAAGGACTACGACTGTGAGATACTTTACCACCCTGGTAAAGCAAATGTTGTTGCTGATACTCTCAGTCGGAAGGTAAACCTTGAAAAGAAAAGGCCAAGAGCGTTGAGAATTGAAGTTGTCTCGACAATTATGGAAAGTATAAAGAAAGCTTAAGAGGAAGCTTTGGAGAAAAATGACCGAAAGGAAGAATGTTTGGGCAAAACGTTAGTGTTTGGTACAAACAACCAAGGGTTGAAGGTATTCCAAGATAGGATTTGGGTACCTAAGACGGGAGGAGTAAGAGATCTTCTGATGGAAGAAGCTCACAAGACCATGTACTCGATTCATCCCGGCAGTACAAAAATGTATAGGGATCCAAAAAACCTATTACTAGTGGCCCACGATGAAGCTCGATGTTGCTAGGTATGTGGCCGAGTGTGTAACTTGTGCTAGGGTTAAGGCACAACATCAGAAACCGTATGGGAGTTTAGAACCTTTACCCGTACCCATGGGTAAATAGGAAGACGTCACCATGGATTTTGTGACTAAACTGCCCAGAACAAGGAACGGTCACGACATGATTTGGGTAGTCGTTGATCCCTTCACTAAGAGTGCGCATTTCATAGCGGCCAAAGAGAAATGGTCTATGGATAAACTTGCGAATTCTTACGTGAAGGAAATTGTGAGGCTTCACGGTGTTCCGTTAATGATTGTGTCGATCGTGGTAGCCGTTTTACCTCATGGTTTTGGAGGAGTCTACAAGAGGAATTGGGTACCAAGTTGTGTTTGAATACAGCTTACCATCCGCAAACTGATGGTCAGAGCGAATGGACGATTCAAACGTTGGAGGATATGCTGTGAGCATGTACCCTAGAATTTCAAGGTAACTGGGATGAACACTTACCTTTAGTAGAATTCACCTATAATAATAGTTTCCACTCAAGTGTCAAGATGGTACCTTATCACACTTTGCATGGGAAAAAGTGTCGGATGCCATCATGTTGGCTGGAAGCTGAGGAAAAGCAGTTTATGGGACTTGAAATAGTCCATTAGATTGCTGAAAAGTTGTAAATGATAAAAAAAATGTTAGCTGCTCAAAAGAGCTATGTTGACAAGAAAATACAACTGATATCATTCGAAGTTGGAGATTCGGTTTCACTTAAAGTCTCGTCGTGGAAGGGACTTATAAGATTTGGTAGAAGGGGAAAGTTGAGTCCAAGGTTTATTGGACCATTTAAAGTTCTTCAGAGAATCCGGAATCAAGCTTACAAGCTAGAATTACCGGAAGAACTAGAGAGTATTCATAACACCTTTCATGTGTGTTATTTGAAAAAGTTCACGGGAGGTGTGCCCGACATAATTCCCATTTCTAAATTAAGGTTGGACGAGAATAAGAGGTTAATTGGAGAACCTAACGCAATCGTTAACCGTAAGACTAAGAAGTTGTAACGTAAGATAGTCGATTTAGAGCCTGTACGTTGGAAACTTATAAATGGGCCAAATCCCACCTGGGAAACGGAGAGTGACATAGTGAGTCGCTACCCGTAGTTGTTTGTCGTTGTGTGATTCCGGGGACGGAATCATCCTAAGGGGGAGAGAGTTGTAACCCCTGTGTTTCTAGGCTAGGCGTTAATATTGACATAATGGTCTAGGTTAACCTTTGTAACTCATTTAGAAGAAATGAAAATGAATTATGTGAATTTTATGTGAATTATGTGTTTTATGCTTAATTATTAGGGTTTAATTAATTAAAAATAAAAATCAGCGTCAAAATTAAAGTGTGAGATAAGCCCGATATCTTCACATAAAGTTGTAGTGGTCGAAACAAGGATTTCGGGGATATAAGGAATGCCGAAATCCGAGTTATAACGAAGAAGTTATTACCTGTCGAAGTTTCGCGACAAAACCGGCACGGTGCTGAATGTCGTAAAAAGTGAGTTTTTGATAAACTACTTTTTAGCCTTAGTAATCTAAACGAAAGTCGTAGTATTCGTTAAACCGAGAATTCGATAAAAAGAACGCCCAAATCTGACTTCGTATGAGGAAGTTATGATTTTTCGAAGTTTCAGCGTAGCAGTAGACAGCTAAAAACTCGAATTTTAGATCAAGCGATTTTTAGCCGACACAACCTAAACAAGAATTGAAGGTCTCGTCATTAGGAGCACAACGGTAAAAAGTCTGACGAAAACGAACGTCGGATGAAGAAGTTATGAATTTTTAACGGATTTCCTGTCCCGGTCTGTTAAAAATAATAATATAAAATTTAAAGTCAAAATTAGCCGACGAAGTCTAAACGGAAGTTGTAGATCGTAATTTTAGCTACGCGTGCATATAAAGAACGTCAAAAACGGAGCTCGTATGCGAAAGTTATGGATTTTAGAAGTTTTGGCACGAAAACCGAGAAATTTCGCATAGTCACACAATTGCCACGTCACCCTCGCTTCGAATGTGACACGTGTCCTGCTGAGTCACCTAGCTGCTGAGTCATTAGGCTGCTGAGTCACCGAGGCTGCTGAGTCATGCGAGCCACGTGTCCTCTTCTAATTTGACCGAGGAGGAGGCCCAATCCGAAGCAGCCAGCTCCCCAGCCGAAGCTTCGCCCAACTGCCACGTGTGTCCGAGCCTCGCATAGCCTAGCTCCGAGCCTCGCAGGTGCGCCAGCAAGCCGCGGTCCACTTAGAAGCCGACAGCGAGCCCTCGCATGTGCGAGCCAGGTGCGAGCCATGCGAGGCATGTGCGAGACCCTCTGCGAAGCCTCTTAGCCGTCGGATCCGGAGACTTCTCAGCCGTTGGATCAAACTTCGGACCCTATAAATAGAAGGGTACCTGCGAGGGTTTTCGGTTACTTTTGGAATTTTGCCACTTTTAGCCCCTTTCTCCATATTTTCTTCATCTTAACATCCCGCAAAGCCCCGGTATCGATTGTAAAGCCCGGAATACTCCACGAAGTGCCCGAGAAGCCCGGAAAATTTATCTTTTCGGTTTCGAAGCCCGACCTTTCGCAGAGCCCAGTTTCTTAATAAAACTCCCGGTTTTATTAAAAACGATCGTTTTAGGAAACGAATTGCTGCCCGATTATCATCAAATCAAGTGAGTGTATATTCACTTTCAATTTACACATAGATATGAAGTATTTAGCTTAAAATACGTGTTACGTGTAAATATGTTAATTGTTTATTTGAGGTGACTATTGTGTTGATATTCTATACAAGTTTTAAACTGTATATATATTTTTATCTACAAATATTTTGGGTAGAACATGGGTAGTTAGTTGGTGTGTGGTAAAATAAAGTGATGAGAGGTATCGATGTTTAAGATGATCTAGTCATCTAACAGAGTATAGACAACGGCCACAGACTATTTTAGATAGTCCAGTGGAACGTTAGTAGACTCGTAATCGGTACATATGTTTGAACTATATGTTCATAAAGTGTTCTTGAACTATATGTTCCTTAGGTGTTTTTGAACTATGTGTTCATCCGTAAATTCTTCTTTTTGACACTATTACGTGTCGGGGTATGGGAGCGTACGGGAGTACTTTATTAGTATTTTCCCTATGCTTTTATTTTGAAGAGATTTGGAGTCTTCGTTTCTTTTGTGAAGTGATCGGACGAGCTTCATGAGTCAGTGTTTTCCTTTTCGATGCCGGATAGGGGTGAGTCTGGGGGTTCAGACCACAGCCTAGGCATTAGTTAGTGTTTTCACTTCCGATGCCGGATAGGGGTGAGTCTGGGGGTTATATACCTCACGATATTCAGATCACAACCTAGGCATTAGTTAGTGTTTCCATTGCCGGATAGGGTGCGTCTGGGGGTTATATACCTCACGATATTCAGACCACAGCCTAGGCAAAGTTCGATGCTGGATAGGGTGCGTCTGGGGGTTATATACCTCACGATATTCAGACCACAGCCTAGGCATTGATAACTACCCCTGACTTAATTGTCTTGTGGTTCTTTCTTTTACGAACAAAGGTTCGAAGTTAAACTTAGTCCATTCATTCAATATCTTTATCGATCCTTGTTTACTGCTAGAGGATTTCTGAAGCAGTTTAGTTAGTTAGTTGTTCATATCGATTCTTTAGGTTAGATCTAGTAAGATCACTGTGAAAGTTAGTATGTGGGGATCGATGTTGTTAGTTCCTGTTGAGTAAATCTTGGTGACGATGTGACGTCGTGCCGATTAGATAAATCTTGGCGACAATGTGACTTCGTGCCTATTTGACATAAATTGTTGAAGGAAAACAATGTTGTCACCCCGGTGTTTGTTTTATTTGACATAAATTGCTGAGAAAGCAATGTTGTCACCCCTAATGAAAATCCTTAGGCTAGGTTCCTTGTGATAGTTGTTTTAGGGACGTAACGTGAGGATAACGGGAATGGGTAATTGGGGTAATTTGGTTGACTGATTGATGTTTAAACATAATAAATTTATGTATTGTGGGTTGAAAACCCTATATGCTCACCAGGCTTCCAAGCCTGACCCACTCAGCTTTTTATGATTACAGGTAGTGGACCCCGAGCATAGTCGGATGATGATGATGAGTGATTTTGGATTATAGGCCATTAGTTATAAATAACTGTTGTAAGGCTTATAATGTCTTGTTTATGCTTTTGATCTGTATCGGAACATGACATCCCGAGGTTTTGTTATGA
Organism: Lactuca serriola; assembly: GCF_051521515.1. Lineage (NCBI taxonomy): Eukaryota > Viridiplantae > Streptophyta > Magnoliopsida > Asterales > Asteraceae > Lactuca > Lactuca serriola. The sequence goes on along the minus strand of NC_136412.1, from coordinate 97,534,712 downwards.
AATAAAAATATATATTTCTTAAAGCAAGGTTTTGATAAATTTTTATCATGTTTGACTTTGGGAACAAATTCCGCAACACTTTTAATGAAATACTCTGATTTTATTTTAAAAAGCATAAACGAAATCGGTCTTTTCTGGCCGTGAAATTGGGGATGTCACAATCCGACCTAGATTGCTTTTGTCCTCACTATACCAATCACATGTGTTACCGAAGAGACCCTTTATCTTAAACGGCTGACTAAAAAAACTCTCGTCACTTATAACGTCAAAAGAGATACAAACCTCGGAATCGTCTCTCACTTAAAACCTCCTAAGTACTCATGCGAGGAGTATTATATCCTTTCGTAACCTTCTTAAAGTATTCCTAGCAGACCTTTCGGGAATACTACTTGTGCAGCAAGTCAAGTTCAAAAACAGAGGCCAGAGACAAATACGCTTAATCTATCACTACTAAGTGTATACGCGAGATTAGTATATAATTAAGATTCTACTGACTTAGGATGTGTGTTTCCGCCCTATCTCTTTGTAACGACGGAAATTTTTAAAACAATTTTTCACATTTAAAACACACTTTCATAATAGTTATAAAAATGTCATTTGTATCACATATCAATCCATAACATTACATCCCAAGATCCTAACATATAAAACTCCTCGTGCGTGTGTACTGATCATGCCGGCGCCTTCCCACGATCGTCACTAGTACCTGAAACACATAACACAACACTGTAAGCATAAATGCTTAGTGAGTTCCCCAAAATACCACATACCACACATACGCCTTTCCAGGCCATACTCCGCGGGATCTTCCGATCCAAGTGTCTCAGGGGACTTCCGTCCTGAACTCCGGTAGACCTTCCGGTCCGTACCCCTCTTGACCTTCCGGTCCATATCATCTTGACCTTCCGACCCTTACCATACATATCATACATAGCACATACATAAATATCATCTTAACCTTCTAGTCCTTATCATACATAACATATATAGCACATACATATCACATAACCGCATATAGCACATATATCCTATCATACAAGACCTTCCGGTCGCACATAAGTACACTTCCTGGTACAGTATAGTGAGAAGTCTCACCTCGGTATATCGGATAATCTCGAACTCTGTGAAACCGGGTCTAGCCTCCGCCTAATCATAATAAACACTTCACAGCAATACATTTCCCATGGCTAGACAATTTCTTCTCTTATCATTCTCAGGAGGGTAAAAGACCATTTTACCCCTCTCATGGCTCAAATACCCTAACGTTGACCAAACCCTAAAAGTCAATAAAACTCAACCCTCCGGGTTACGCTGCACGTACCAAACATGTATGTTGGGCGTACCCGGTGCCTTCACTGAATCGGGGTGCCTGACCCCTTACGCTGCACGTACTGGGATTACACCCAGCGTAAGTCCCAGTTCAGCCACTTTGTGGATTTTGGTCTTAAACAGTTAAGCCACTCCTTCAACTTCCAGATCTGACTCCCTCACAACCTCTTATTCCATAAAGTCGGGACCTTTAAGCCTTTGCATGGCTGTAAAGGTCCATACACCCTCAAATCTCTTTCCTTCCTCCTCAAATGGTCTAGATCTCATGCATGGCTCACTATATACGTCCAAGATTACCTTTTTATGAACATACAACACTTATAGCTCTGAAATATGATAGATCTAGGCCAATAGAGACCATTTGCTCATAAAGTCTCCATCTTGGGACCAAAAAACCTAGAAATTGGTCCAATAAGCACACAACATAAATGAACAAGCAAGGTTTGAGCTTTTTACCTCAGGAAGAACCTCCAACCTCTAAAAAGCTCAGATCTACTCTTTCCATAAGCTTCTAACCTCCAAAATGACCTCTTCTTTCCTTTCACCACCTTGAAATGACACTTAGAAGCTTGGAACACCAACACACTTGCTAGAAACGAAGGGGGACCTTCTATCAGGGTTTTTCTCTCTAGAATGGAGGCTGAGGTCGAAGCCATAGCATTCCTGTTATAGTGCTCAAGCCCCAAATTAGGGTTTACATCTGGACACATTACGCCCAGCATAACCCTGGGTACACCCAGCGTACCCAGGCGAGTCCGCGTCCAAAATAAGTGTGCGAGTACATGCGGCGTACGCCTCATAACGCCCAGCGTACTCACAAGTCCAGCATTTAACTTAAGGGACTTATCTTGACAACTTGCAACAATAGAAGGGTTAAATAGCTTACCTGAGTTACAGGATGTTACAATTCTCCCCCAGTAGAACCAGACTTCGCCCTCGAAGTCTCATGTCGAAAACAATTCTGGAATGCTGCTCTCGCATTTCCGACTCTAGCTCCCAAGTCAGCTCGGACCCTCTCCGATGCTACCACTGAACCTGAACTAGGTGAACTTCCTTGTTTCTTAGAACCTTGATCTTCCGATCCAAAATTGCGATTGGCCTCTCGACATAATTCAGACTCGCGTCCACCTGCATATCCTCCAATGGTACCACTTCCGACTCATCCGCTATACACTTCCTTAGCTGCGACACGTGGAAGGTATCATGAATCTGATCCAGCTCCGTAGGTAGCTCCAAACAATACGCTACTCTACCCACCCTCGCGATCACCTTAAACGGCCTAATATACCAGGGCCCCAACTTGCCCCTCTTCCTGAAATGGATCACTCCTTTCCAAGGAGTCACTTTGAGGAGTACGACATCCCCGACCTGAAACTCGAGCTCTGATCGACGCCAATCCGCGTAACTCTTCTGACGACTCTGGGCCGTCAGCAATCTCTGTCTAACCTACTGATATCGGCATATTTAGTCATAAGAATCATGCATAATCTTAATACTTTATGTTAATTTTATCTCAAATAATGAACCAAAGGTGCTTAATTATCTTAAATATTTCATTTTCAGTAACAAATACATGCTCGGATGGAAAAGGAAGCGGAACTAGCGATTGGAGGCTTGGATCTTGGATTTTGAAGAAAGAAGGATGTTGCTGGACAGCTTGACCCCTCGTCAGTGTTTTGGCCATATCTCATGAACCGTAACTCCGATTGATGAGATTCAAAATGTTCTGAAAACTACACAAAATTTCGGACGACTTTCATGTTTTGAGAAAATGCTGATTCCAAACGGACTTGGCGAGTAGGCCATCAACTCACTCAGTTGGTCAAAAGTTTCGCGATTCTTGACTTTGCCTTGCCCTACACGGGATTTTAAGTGATGGACTCGGCGAGTAGCCCCTGTTTTTAGAATATATATATATATATATATATATATATATATATATATATATATATATATATATATATATATAACGCTTCTTATTCGAACCCTAACGAATGAGGGAAGTTTAGGACGATTTTTGGAGGCCAGAAGGGTTCTTAGAAGCTGTGGTTTTCGAGATTTCAACCTAGATATCAAATTGGAAGAAGATCAAAGGCAATAACACACTACTTTTATCTTAATATTTTGCATAAACCATGTTTCAATCATTAGATTATGTTTTTAGTTTGTTATTTGCTGTAGATATGAAATAAAAACTCATAACTTCTGTTTAGGATAGATGATTTTGTGATTATGGTTTGATTTATGGTAGGATTGATTTAATATTGGTGATTTTGTTGATTCTAGCTTGTTAAAGAACCTTATGTGTGAATGATAACTATTTTTCTGTTAATAGGAAGATAATTGAGCTGCATGAACATCTCTTAGTTGTTAACCTCATATGTTTATGTGACCACTTTATCATATGTCTAGGATTAATGAACATGAAACTAGAATTAATAAGAAAAATAGGTAAATTCATGTGTGAGCTTGTGTGATGACCATCAACAAGAGGTTATCTAAAGGACCAAATTAGTTAACCATTACAAGTCTAAATTAACCCGAATAAATAACCTAGTGAATTGAATTAAATTAGACAACTGGCCACTGTTTGAGTTAGTTTGTTCTCTAAGGATTAGTGCAGTGAACGTGAATCTAATCACTTGAATCGGTAGCCAATAAAAGAATTAATCCATTGCACTATTACCATAATATCAACCATATGATCAATTGAGTTGAACTAAACAGAAGTTCCCTTCGTTATTAAATTTAGTTGAATCTTTGTTTATCTAGTTCTTAGTTTCTTAGTTTAAATTTTAGTTAATTGTTTAAGTTTCTAGTCTTGCAAAACTAGAGAAAACCCATTTTCTATTACTTGTTTTATTTGGATAATATTAGCATTTATTTTAATTGTTTACCATTCCCTGTGTTTGATACCCTACTTGGTTGAACTATATTACTAATCGATAGGTACACTGCCTTTCGTGTGTTTATTTTGTGTCTAAGTTAGTAGGATTAAAACTAGTTTGTTTCACACACATCAAGTTTTTGGCGCCGTTGCCGAGGAACGATTCAACTAGTTAATTTTATTTGCTAATTGTTATCATTTTTATGTTATTGATTTTTTATATAGTTTAATTTTTTATTTTTATTTATTATGTATTTTCCAAATCTCGATGCTTTTGATGCTTTTCTTGAGGAAGTAGTACAGGAAATTGAGCAAGAAGATGAGGAATATGGATCAGATGATGATTTGAAGAAATTTGATAGATGGTTAGATAACATCTAGTTTAACGATCAAGAACAATTTGAGTCACCAGAGCTACAGTTACAAGATGAAGAATTTAATTCAGAAAGAGATTTGGAGGAGCTGGAAAGGTTGTTGGCAGAAGGGTTAGATGAAGAACAAAAACAAGCTGAATTGCAGGAACCAAGTCGTGGTTTGACCATTACCACGACGTGGCCCCCTGTTCTTCCGGTTTGTGTTTCGAAGCATGTGGTGACCAATACAACTTTGGAGAATGTTTTGAAGCACGATCCATTTTTGATTAGTATCCAACCGGTTCCAACCCTTGTCAGAATTCTTGGGTTTTATGTATTCAAGCTCGTTTGGCCAATTTTAGAAGAAAATAGCCAAATTTTACAAATTGGTCCACCAAAGAAAATATTTAATGCAACAGATGGATTGGCGTTGAGTTTATTGGAAGTTTATTGAGTTGGGAGTCCAACTCAAGACTCGCACAAAAAGAAGCGCTTGCGGGAGGCAACCCATCATTAGAGTTTGCTTTTCTTTTTCTTTTAAACTTCTAGTATTTAGGGATAATATAGGAATTTTTATTTTGATGTTTGTTTTCTTTTTTATTACGTGGTTTTGTCTTCGATCTTTTTAGAAGCTAGGGTGATATTAGAGCGAATTCTTAAAGCGTGAGGGAATTAAAGTGAGCGGTCGAGTCGTTTACGAGAAGATTAGAAGATTTTGAGCGATATGTTGAGTCCGATGTGTATATTTGATTAAAAAGACTCTCGTCCCTGAAGAAAATGAGGAGTTGTATTACCTTGATACTCTCCTTGAACACAAAATTAAAGTTGAAGCAGAAAGAAGAAAAGACCTGATCAGAGTCAAGAACTCGTCGAGTGCATAATACTAACTCGACGAGTCCAAGCAAAAAATCACGATTTCTGCAAGTATAGCGATTCAACTCGGCGAGTCTCCACATAAAACTCGGTGAGTTACTCATTCTTTTTATATTTGAGTTGACGATTTGATTCCATTCGACGCTGGAATTGTCTATATTTTTGAAGATCATTTTCCGAGCGTTTCCAAGGCATGGATGCGCTGTTCCCATGCCAAAGTCAGCTGAGGTTGGAGATTTACATGAAGAAGATTAACCTCGCGACTACTATCCCAGGGGAGTTTGTTCCAATTCTCTCTTTATTTTATTGTTCTTTATCATGCATAATATGCAATGGGGACATTGCATAAATTAAGTGTGGGGTAGGGGTTGGTTAAATTAGTTAAAATTTTAGTTAATTTTTGAAAATTTTCCATTAAAATTGTAGGGCTAAATTAGAAAATTTTGGTAAAAGCAATTAGGGATCATGCTAGTATTATATTTGATGATTGCATGAAAACCCAAACGTTTAGTTGAGCTTATATACGTTCTAGTGCATTTGTGGCTTCCTTATTCTAGTGAAATCATAGGACAAAAACACGACCTCGCTTAGTTTGAAGGTTGAAATATGCTTAGCATCGTGTACCAGAAATGTATCCAGGAAAATTTTTATCTTTAATCAATAAAGGTTGAAGTTGAGCGCCCTTTCTTAAGCATGTAGGTTTTGAGTGGAAAAAAAAGTGAGGTACATGTAAAAAAAAGAAAATTACAAGAAAAGTTGTAAGAATTTTGGAGCAATCAAAGTGAATATCAAAAGATCAAAATTCCGAAGATTCAAAAAGTTGAAGATACCAAAAATCAAACAACAAGGTGGTGAATTCAAAGAAATTAAAGATCAAATGTCAAAGAAGTGAAGAATTCCAAAGAGCTCCAATGTGGTATCATAAATTGTAATTGTCTAGATTATGTATGCTTGGGTTGCTCAACCAAAAATACCTTGAGGTTAGGAGGTTTTCTGCAGATGGATTCGGAGGGATGCATAAAATGAGCATTGTTCGGAAAAAGTGGGCGAATGTTTATGAGGATTGTGAGTATTTAGAGTATGGGGGTTCCTTAGGAAAAATTTTAGACACAAATGCATGTGTTGCGGTCTTGGCATAATGGTTGGGTTCAATTGGGATTGTCTTATGTAATATTAGTGTACTAAAATTCAGTTTTGCTTGGGGGCAACCAAAAGTGTGGGGTATTTTGATATCGGCATATTTAGTCATAAGAATCATGCATGATCTTAATAATTTATATTAATTTTATCTCAAATAATGAACCAAAGGTGCTAAATTAGCTTAAATATTTCATTTTCAGTAACAAATACATGCTCGGATGGAAAAGGAAGCGGAACTAGCGATTGGAGGCTTGGATCTTGGATTTTGAAGAAAGGAGAATGTTGCTGGACAGCTTGACCCCTCGTCAGTGTTTTGGCCATATCTCATGAACCATAACTACGATTGACGAGATTCAAAGTGTTCTGAAAACTAGACAAGATTTCGGACGACTTTCATGTTTTGAGAAAATGCTGATTCCAAATGGTCTCGGTGAGTAGGCCATCAACTCGCCGAGTTGGTCAGAAGTTTCGCGATTCTTGACTTTGCCTTGCCGTACACGGGATTTTAAGTGATGGACTCGGCGAGTAGGTCATTGGACTCGCCGAGTAGCCCTTGTTTTCAGAATATATATATATATAGAAACGCTTCTAATTCGAACCCTAACGAATGGGGGAATTTTAGGACGCTTTTTGGAGGCCAGAAGGGTTCTTAGAAGCTGTGGTTTTTGAGATCTCAACCTAGATATCAAATTGGAAGAAGATCAAAGGCAATAACACACTACTTTTATCTTAATATTTTGCATAAACCATGTTTCAATCATTATATTATGTTTTTAGTTTGTTATTTGCTGTAGATATGAAATAAAAACTCATAACTTCTGTTTAGGATAGATGATTTTGTGATTATGGTTTGATTTATGGTAGGATTGATTTAATATTGGTGATTTTGTTGATTCTAGCTTGTTAAAGAACCTTATGTGTGAATGATAACTATTTTTCTGTTAATAGGAAGATAATTGAGCTGCATGAACATCTCTTAGTTGTTAACCTCATATGTTTATGTGACCACTTTATCATATGTCTAGGATTAATGAACATGAAACTAGAATTAATAAGAAAAACAGGTAAATTCATGTGTGAGCTTGTGTGATGACCATCAACAAGAGGTTATCTAAAGGACCAAATTAGTTAACCATTACAAGTCTAAATTAACCCGAATAAATAACCTAGTGAATTGAATTAAATTAGACAACTGGCCACTGTTTGAGTTAGTTTGTTCTCTAGGGATTAGTGCAGCGAACGTGAATCTAATCACTTGAATCGGTAGCCAATAAAAGAATTAAATCATTGCAGTATTACCATAATATCAACCATAGGATCAATTGAGTTGAACTAAACAGAAGTTCCCTTCGTTATTAAATTTAGTTCAATCTTTGTTTATCTAGTTCTTAGTTTCTTAGTTTAAAGTTCTTAGTTTCTTAGCTTAAATTTTAGTTAATTGTTTCAGTTTCTAGTCTTGCAAAACTAGAGAAAACCCATTTTCTATTACTTGTTTTATTTAGATAATATTAGTATTTATTTTAATTGTTTACCGTTCCCTGTGTTCGATACCCTACTTGCTTGAACTATATTACTAATCCATAGGTACACTGCCTTTCGTGTGTTTATTTTGTGTCTAAGTTAGTAGGATTAAAACTAGTTTGTTTCACACACATGACCTATTGTATCTGCTCTGTCTTCTGGAGCACTATCTCAGTGCTGCCCTACTTCTCCCCAACAAATGGGAGTCCGACACCTCCTCCCATACAACAGCTCAAAGGGAGGCATACAATGCTCGAATGGTGGCTGTTGTTATAGGAAAACTCAACCAAAGGCAGATACATGTCCCAACTTCCTCCGAAGTCCAATACACATGCTCGAAGCATGTCTTCGAGCGTCTGAATCGTCCGCTCACTTTGTTCATCTGTCTGAGGATGGTAAGTGGCACTGAAATGCAGCCTCGTGCCCAATTCCTCGTGGAACTTCTTCCAAAACCTGGAAGTAAAACGTACATCTTGATCTGATACAATCGAGATTGGCACTCCATGCCGCGATACCACTTCCCTCACGTACAACTCTGCCAGCTTCTCAGCAGAAGAGCTCTCACTGATAGCAAGAAAGTGAGCGCTCTTCGTCAGCCGGTCGACAATCACCCAAATTGTGTCGACACCCCTTGCGGTTCTCGGCAACTTGGTGATGAAATCCATAGAAATTTGTTTCCACTTCCATTGGGGAACCTCAAGTGGCTGCAACAAGCCATGCGGTCGCTGGTGCTCAGCCTTAACCCTACGGCAGGTTAAGCACCTCTCAACAAACCATGCCACATCACTTTTCATACATGGCCACCAATAAACCTTCTTCAAATCCAAATACATTTTTGTGGCCCTGGGATGGATTGAAAATCTCGATCTGTGCGCCTCCTCCGTCAAGGTAGTGCACGCTCCTCCTGCATACGGCACCCAAATCCGACCCTGGAAGGTCATCAACCCGTGACTATCAGTGATAAACTCTGGTACCTGCCCAATCACCCGCTCCCTCTTATGATTATCCGATCTCACGGCCTCTTCCTGGGCCTCCCGAATGGTGTCCAACACCGGTGTCATCACTGTCAACCGCATAAAAATATCCCGAATCGGGTCGCTCTCCGCTCTACGTCTCAGGGCATCAGCTACTACATTAGTCTTGCCCGGGTGGTACAGGATTTCACAATCGTAATCCTTTACCACATCCAGCCATCTCCGTTGGTGCATGTTCAGATTGGGCTGATCCATCAAATACTTCAAGCTCTTGTGGTCCGTGTAGATGGTACACTGAACCCCATACAAATAGTGACACCAGATCTTGAGGGCGAACACCATCGTCCCCAACTCCAAATCGTGGGTGGGATATCTCGTCTCATGAGGCTTCAGCCGCCTCAACGCATATGTTATCACATGCCCCCTCTACATCAGTACTGCACCCATCCTCGATATCGATGCGTCACAATACACCACAAAATCCTCCATCCCTTCCGGGAGTGCTAGCACCGGGGTTTCGCACAATCTTTAACGAAGTGTCTCAAACGAGGTCTGCTGCTCCGAACCCCATGAAAAAGCAACACCCTTCCAGGTCAACCTGGTGAGAGGCACGCCGATCTTTGAGAAATCCCTGATAAATCTCTGATAATAGGCAGCCAAACCTAGGAAACTTCTAATCTCAATGGGTGATCTTGGCACCTCCCATCTCAAAACCGCATCAATCTTGGCCGGATTGACCAATATCCCATCCTGGTTAACGAGGCGCCCCAAGAACTAGACCTCTCGTAACCAAAAATCGCACTTGTCGAATTTGGCGAAAAGCCTCTCCGACCTCAATACCCCGAGAATCTCCCTCAGATGTTCCTCGTGCTGCTCTCTAGATCTCGAGTACACCAAAATATCATCAATGAGCACGATCACCGACTGATCCAGCATCGGCCTGCACACCCTGTTCATGAGATCCATGAACGATGTCGGTGCATTGGTGAGCCCAAAAGACATCACCACGAACTCGTAATGCCCATAACGAGTTTTGAACGCCGTCTTCTGGATATGTTCATCCTGAACCCTCATCTGGTGATATCCCGACATCAAGTCTATCTTGGAGAACCAAGACGCTCACTGCAACTGATCGAACAGATCCTCGATCCTCGGTAACGGATAATGGTTCTTGACCGTCAACTTGTTCAACTCCCGGTAATCAATGCACATCCGGTGTAAACCATCCTTTTTCTTGACAAAAAGGATCGGCGCTCCCTAAGGTGAGCTACTCAGTCTAATAAACCCCTTCCCCAGCAGCTCCTGAAGCTTTAAGGATAACTCCTGCATCTTTGGTGGCGCAAGACGGTAGGGCGCCTTGGCGATAGGTGCTGCCCCCGGAACCAAATCGATACGGAACTCTACTTGCCTCTCGAGAGGCACACCTGGAAACTCCTCGGGAAAAACATTCGGGAACTCACACACTATCGAGACCTCATCAATCGAACTTGGCCTCCCAGCGGCCACTCGCGTGTCCATCACATAGGCCACAAACCCACTACAGCCCTGTTGTAGACTCTGCCTCGCCCTAGCAGCCGAACAAAATGCTGACTCAGGACGGGTACCCTCGTCGTACACCATAAGTACTCCCCCACTAGGGTCTCATATCGTCACCAACTGATGCTCGTAGTCTATAACAACTCCAAATCGGCTCAACCAATCCATGCCCACTATGACATACGTCCCCCATCGCAATCGGGACTAGATCAATCAGGAACTCCACACCGAAGATGTCAAGCCTACATCCTTGAATCACATCCGTAGCATACACTGCTCGCTCGTTAGCTATACAAACTCGCAAAGGCCGACCCATTGCCTCTCGTCAGATACTAATGTGCTGACTAAATGCCAAGGAAACAAATGACCGACTCGCACTCGAGTCAAATAACACCAAAGCAGGTACAGAATTCACAAGAAAAGTACCTAAGCATATCATAATATAAGCAAAACACTTCAAGCTCAACATAAATAAACGAAAGAATACATACCAGCCACGACATCGGGCGTTGCACGGACCTCCTCCGTTGTCAACTGGAAAGCTCTCCCGCGAGCTTTCGATACCTCGGCCTTCACTGGCCGAACTTCAGTAACCTTAGCAGCAGGTGTAGATCCCTGTGTTGATCCCTGATGTAACTACGGGAACTCGGCCTTCCGATGGCCCGTCTGGTTGCAATGAAAGCAAACCATAAATCCATTGGGGTAATCCTTGGCGATATGCCCCTCCTTGCCACATTTGTAGCAAGCACCGGATCGGCAAACCCCCTCGTGTCCCTTGCCGCACTTTCCGCAAGTGTGACCCTTCTGGCCTCTAGATCTCGAATCGGCGGGCTTGGCCCGCTTGGCTGTCGGCTGACACTGTGTCGGCCGCCGATCCATCCTCTAGGACTCGGCCTCCTGCCTGACCTACGTCTCCAACTCAATCTCCCTCTTCCAGGCATTTTCCTGAAGCTCAGCAAATGTCCGGTAAGTCGAGTTCGACACGAACTCCTGGATATCCCTCCTCAAAATGCCCAAATACTAGCTCATTTGTGCCTACTCGGTGGACACTTGCTTTGGGCAGAACATCACCCTCTCACGAAACTTTCTGGTAACCACAGTAACAGAATCAGTACCCTGCTTGAGGGTCAAGAACTCCTGAATCAACCGTTCCCTCTCCACCGGGGGAACATACTCTTCTCTGAACATGGAGGTGAAACTCTCCCAGATCACCTTAGAAATCTCTGCTTGAGTGAAGCTCGCCGTCACGAACTTCCACCAATCCTCCGCTCCCAAGCAGAGCTGGTTCAGCGCGAACCGTACCCACAAACGCTCTGGACAAGAACACTTATAGAAACATCCCACGATATCAAAGATCTACCTCATCACAGCGATCGGGTCATTCGTCCCATCAAACTCTGGTGGCTTCGTGTTGCTGAACTCTCAAAACAACAACGAGTCACCTCCCTGAGGTCTGGCAGCAGCAACAGCGGCAGTAGCTGCAGCAGCCGCAGCCTCAATCACTGTTGCATACCGCTCATCAAAGGTCTCAATAAATGTGGTCTGGATAGACCCAAACATCTCTGGAATCTCGGCTCGGATGGCAGCAGCCACATCCTCATGAATCAGCCTGCGGATCTCCTCCTCACTTACGCCACTGCTCCCAGGTGTGTGGCGTGTTCCAACCATGATGTCTCTCTGAAATACAACATAAAATATTAGAGACCCGCTCGAGCATAATCACACACGATAACAAATCCCTACTTGTTCCCTAGTACCCTAAGGATTCTTACTTGCACTGCGCACTGATACGGTGTCTGCGGTAGTAAGAACCCTTATACTACCGCTCACACTGCATCAGTATTCACCCCAAGTCCTCCTCCTTGGATCCCAAATCACAAGTACTCTACATCTCATTAGCATAGGCTACCCTTCGGTAGATCTCTCATAAGCTCCTCACTGCTACCTATCCGCTCTCAAGCATCACATAGCAGCAAAATCCTTCCTAGGCTAAGACATCACAAAATTAGGCCACTCTAGTCCTAATATGAATACCTAGCCAAATCTAGCATGCATATCATATCATAACATATCTCATATCACATAATGTAAGGATATTTTGGGAAATCACCGTTCGGGCGCTGGCTGATCGTACACACAACTACGCTCTGTCTTCTTCAAAACCTTTTACTCTTTTAGAAAAATTGTTTATTTTATGAAAACTTTCTCGATTCCTCAGTTTAAGTTCAGGTTCATCCGAAGATGCGCCCGAATCCCTCAAACCAAGGCTCTGATACCAACTTGTAACGACGTAAATCTTTAAAACAATTTTTCACATTTAAAACACACTTTCATTCATAATAGTTATAAAAATGTCATTTGTATCACATATCAATCCCTAACATTACATCCCAAGATCATAACATATAAAACTCCTCGTGCGTGTGTACTGATCATATCGGCGCCTTCATGCGATCGTCACTAGTACTTGAAACACATAACACAACACTGTAAGCATAAATGCTTAGTGAGTTCCACAAAATACCACATAGTACACATACGACTTTCCAAGCCATACTCTGCGGGATCTTTCGATCCAAGTGTCTCAGGGGACTTCCATCCCGAACTCCGGTAGACCTTCCGGTCCGTACCCCTCTTGACCTTCCAGTCCATATCATCTTGACCTTCCGGCCCTTACCATACATATCATACATAGCACATACATAAATATCATCCTAACCTACCGGTCCTTATCATACATAACATATATAGCACATACATATCACATAACCGCATATAGCACATACATCCTATCATATAAGACCTTCCGGTCGCACATAAGTACCCTTCCAAGTACAGTATAGTGAGAAGACTCACCTCGATATCTCAGATAATCTCGAACTCTGTGAAACCGGGTCTAGCCTCCGCCTAATCATAATAAACACTTCACGTCAATACATTTCCCATGGCTAGACCATTTCTTCTCTTATCTTTCTCAGGAGGGTAAAAGACCATTATACGCCTCTCATGGCTCAAATACCCTAACGTTGACCAAGCCCTAAAAGTCAACAAAATTCAACCCTCCGGGTTACGATGCACGTACCAAACATGTACGCTGGGCGTACCCGGTGCCTTCACAGAATCGAGGTGCCTGACCCCTTACGCTGTGCGTACTGGGATTACGCCCAGCGTAAGTCCCAGTTCATCCACTTTGTGGATTTTGGTCTTAAACGGTTAAGCCACTCCTTCAACTTCCAGATCTGACTCCCTCACAACCTCTTATTCCATAAAGTCGGGACCTTTAAGCCTTTGCATGGCTGTAAAGGTCCTTACACCCTCAAATTTCTTTCCTTCCTCCTCCAATGGTCTAGATCTCATGCATGGCTCACTATTTACGTCCAAGATTAAATTTTTATGAACATACAACACTTATAGCTCTGAAATATGATAGATCCGGGTCAATGGATACCATTTGCTCATAAAGTCTCCATCTTGGGACCAAAAACCCTAGAAATTGGTCCAAGAAGCACACAACATAAATGAACAAGCAAGGTTTGAGCTTTTTACCGCAGGAAGAACCTCCAACCTCTAAAAAGTCAGATCTACTATTTCCACAAGCTTCTAACCTGCAAAATGACCTCTTCTTTCCTTTCACCACCTTGAAATGACACTTAGAAGCTTTGAACACCAACACGCTTGCTAGAAATGAAGGGGGGGCTTCTATGAGGGTTTTTCTCTCTGGAATGGAGGCTGAGGTCGATTCCATAGCATTCCTTTTATAGTGCTCAAGCCCCAAATTAGGGTTTGCATCTGGACACATTACGCCCAGCGTAACCCTGGGTATGCCCAGCATACACAGGCGAGTCCGCGTCCAAAATAAGCGGGCGAGTATGCGCGTTGTACGCCTCATTACGCCAAGCGTACTCACATGTCTAGCATTTAACTTAAGGGACTTATCTTGACAACTTGCAACAATAGAAGGGTTAAATAGCGTACCTGAGTTTCGAGATGTTACACTCTTGTTCCTTGTCTGGTTTTGGACCTGGGGCAGAGTCGCACATCCGACTGTCTTATTAGTTTTAATTATATACGACTTGTATACGAGAGGCTATGATCGATAAACCATGTGTGAGTCTTACCAGGAACTTTAGGGCAAAATTTTCCCAGGACTACGAGTAGACATCCTACCAGTTAGATAAACATAAACCAATAAGCCAAACCCACGCACTTTCTACTGATCAGAACAACAAACCCAAAAGTGAAGATCCGCTAGGTTGCAAAGCGAGGGTCATAATTCACTTGGGAATCGAGAAGTTCAAAGGGAACCGAAGTAACCACTTCTTTCCTAGTTCCTAATAACCGCTCAGAATTCGAATTTCAGGACGAAATTCCCTCTAACGGGGGGATGATGTCACAACTCAAAATTTTAAACCTAGAAAAGCCTAAACCCTAACCTAGCACAAGTGCATCTACATTGAACTCCTTGTTGCATTGTAGCCTCTATAGCTAATAGGGCTTGTTTATAAGCTAAATAACTAAGCCTAGATTTGAACCTAAGTTGATTCGGGTTAGCTTAATGTAATATAAATCAAAAGAAGGTTTAAAACATAAATATACATCATATATTAAGGAATTTGGTCCGAACATTGAAATAAATCAAGAATTCGGTCATAGAAATCAAACCAAAACCCAAAACCGAATTCCTTTATGGCTTGACCGAATTCTCTTCTTTTTTGAGCCAAAACCGATTTCTCTTTTCTCCTATTGACTTGAACCGAACACATTTGTGTGTGTCCCACTTAGGACCGAATTCAAGCATAAATTCGGTCATATAGGACCAAATTCCCAAGTTCGGTCATAAATTTGATGTGTGTGTGTGTGTTTAACCGATTTCTTAATTCATTTCTCACAACTTCCACCAAATTCTTGCAAAATTTTGCTCTCAATCTTCATCCGAGACCACCCTCACATCTTCATCCCATATTCATAAATTCCACCGAGTTCATCAACCATATTCAAATCTTCAAATCTTCATCCCACCGAGTTCATACATTTCCCCACCGAAAACACCTTTCCCTTTATTTCAAATATTCCAAATTAATTTGTAAGTATTATTTACTTGATTAATTATTTAACACACTATTTAAATTAATTTATTATGAATTTAAAAACGATGACGAATACAATTATTTTAGGGTAACGTTATTTTCGTCTACGCTTACCCGAGGATCGTTACTACAGCACATTAAATTCCGACGTCAATGCACATTAAGGTGAGTTCATATCCCCATATTTCCCAAGCTTTTTCAATGTTTTCAGGGGGAGAATACAAGTAAAACACAAGTAATCTTGTGTTTAAAAATATAATTTTGTTTATTATATTTCCTTACCGTTCTCTTGCATTTTAACATGAAACTTACTAAACACGGCAAACGTTGTGACTACTAGACTTACGAACAAATTACAAAACACGTTAACACTCAAATATTTACAAGCATAGATTTTAACACGGAAACAAAATCATAAACTAATTTAAGTATAGTTTATGGAACGAATGAACTATTTTTACAAAGTTACATGTCATTAACAAAAAGGGGTTTTCACTGTATTAGTCGTGAATTTGTTGAGGGAACCAATTTGTGAGACGCGTCTTCAAGTACTTATGTAAGTACCAAGGAAGTCTATCCTTAGGAACCAGATTCTACTGGAGGGAGAGCGTGAATTTGTGTATAGATCCATCCGGGACTGACAATCCCGCGCCCTGACTATTAGCTACAGTCATTTTGGGTGACAAACGTCATTAACGTTTACGACGTCCGAAGTACGTCATAGGGTTTAATATCCATCAGTATGGTTATAAGAACTCACAAGGATAAAAAATGATTCGTTCATGTAAAAAAAATACTTAACAAATTAGCTTCAGGGTTAATAACTATGTGATCACTTAGTATATACACAAGGGTAATATGAAATTAACATCCGACATGCAGTGGGTTGTGTGACTTTTGCCTAATTTCCTGTTCCTTGTTCGGTTGTGGGCTTAAGTATGGGAAAATACTTGTACTTATCAGTTTCGGAATACTAGAGACAACAACTAACTTTTATTGATATTATAGGATTTTCCAGGACAAACATCAGTATTTTACAAGCAAACGGTTTACCATTCAACTAACGAACAACCATTGTTAATTCTATAATTCCTTAGTATATAAATCAAGGTTATGTATGAAGAATATCTGATTGGCAATGGAATGTTTGGTTCCAGCCTCATTTCCGGTTCCTTGTTTGGTTGTGGGCTTAGGGCACATCCACACAATCAACTATCTGTTCGATCTTGGTTTATATATAGCTAGTATAAGCTAAGTGGTCATTGAAGGAACTCGTATTATCATTTTCTCACAAAGAAAATACAACATTTTCATAAGGAGCACATTTATTAAATTATAAAGGACTATTACAGTTAACCCTATAAGTACTTAGTGAATACGTCAGGGTTGCATACATGAAGACCCGATAGACAGTGGAATGTGTGGCTTCCGCTCATTTCTTGTTCCTTGTTTGGTTGTGGGCTCGGGGCAGAATCACACAATCGATTGTTTGTTTGATTTGGATTGTATATGACTTATGTACACTAAGTACTCGTAGGAGGAACTATCACGAGTCATTTATTTATCATTTATTACATCAGGCAATATAGGATTTTCTGGAGAAACATATCATGTTTTACAAAGAACAAAGAACCTATTTTCTAAAACAAAACGATTATGAACTCGCCAACTTTAATGTTGCCACTTTCAAAACCACTTGCATTCTCAGAACACTAGTAGACAGGTACTCTCACAAGAATTCTAGAAGACGGAGCATAATAGCTTCGAGTCTTTATTTTTGCTATCTACTTTTGGAGTCAATCAACTATGTTTCAAATACAATGTAAACACTTTAATATCAATACAATGTTTTTTGTTTCTTTGCTTAATATTATTAAATTGTAGTGATACTATACATGACGTCCTCCCCCCCCCCCCCCCAACACGTTTCCGTCGTCCCGGTTAGGGGGTGTGACAGAGAAAACGTCTACATTGTCATTGCTTCTCATATTAAAGAACCGTGTTCTTCAAGACCTAGCATCTAGTCTTCAAATTTGTAACGCTCGGTAATGCTCCAAGGTATTATCTATATAGTTATTGGGTTGATTATTTAATATTGATTGGGCTTGGATCCATTGGATCCTTGCTAAGTGAGCCACAAGGTACCGTACGATGGGCGTACCGCCCTGTGTACGCGTAGCGTACCAAGGAAAATGGACCGTTCAAGTCTTTCTCATACATGCAGCATACCAAAGAGTATGCGCTGCGTACGTGTGCCGTCCCGAAAACCCTAAATTTAAGGTTTGATCCCTATATAAAGAACATTATATCCTTAGGTCCATCCTCCCTCCCACCCTTAGGCATCCCCTATGAAATCCTAATCCATATTTGGTGTGTTCTTGTTCTTGGAAGGCCTCTTGACAATATTTTTGGTGTTTTGATCCATTCCCCGAGGAAGTGAAGTAAAAAGCAAGGTGGTGGTGCAAAGGAGAAGTTGTAGATATGGGATTGTTGCTTTATTATACAACTTCTCAAGGTATAAAGTCTTGAACTTGCCTCATGAATGATTAGATCTCTTGTAATGGGATTTTGGACCTTTTGGGTCGTAAGAATTGATTGTTATGATTTCAAATCCGTTTCTAGGATTAGGGTTTCCACCCTTAGTGCTATTTGAGTCCCTAAGACAGAAAAGTTACCATCTTGAAGGTCTTGATGTGGCCATGCATGAGTATTAGTCATTTCCATGGAAGTAGATTGTCATATTTCAAGTTGGGTCCATTTAGGGGTTTTCAAGCCACCATGTAATCGATTTTATGGGTTAAGCCACTTTATTGTCTCAGATCTGTGTTTGGAGCTTTAGGTCTTAAGGGGCTAAGCTCTTTTGAGATTATGGCTTAACAGGGGAGTATGTTGGGCGTACAAGCCTAAACGCACAACATACATGCCATGCAGCCTGTACTCTTAGGGTACAGAGGAGTACGCCCAGCGTACTCACTGGATTTGGGCTTTACATTATTTGGGCCTCAGTTTGGGTCATTCATTAGACTTTGTTATTTTGGGCCATAGTGGGCCATTAGAATGAGTTATTTTGGGCTAAGAATATGTTTGAGCTTAAGGGAAGGCCCATTTGAGGAGTTGGGCCCAATTTAGAAAATTGGGCCAATGGTGGGCCACAAGTGGGCTTGGAAAGGCTATCTAGAGTTAGGCCTTTCATGTTATAAATGTGGGCCTAGGTCATGGACTAAATTAGACTAAGTGTTATTTTGTACTGATAGCTCGGGGAGTCGTCAGAGCAGCCGCAAGAGATTTATTACCGTGAGATTCTACATTTAGCTTTGCGAGGTGAGTTTTCCTCATGTACGAATGGGTCGAAGGCACCAATTGTGGCCCATATATTTATGTTAGTATGTTCCGGACTAAGGTCTGATGTCGGCCCGATGTTGGTTTATATGTTTTCCGGATTTCGGTCCGATATCAGGTAATGCCCGAGGAATGTTTGTATGCTTGATGTCTTCATGATTCTTTCATGTGTCTATATTGTATGTTTTCGGATTATGGTTTCAATGTCGGGCAATGCCCAAGGAATGTTTGTATGCTTCTGGATTTCTGTCCAATGTCGGGCGGGGCCTGAAGAATGTTTATATGTTTATGTTATGTGATTATTTTTTGTGTATTATATTATATGTATATCGAGCTTTGCTCGGTGCCGGGCGGGGTCCGATGTCGGACACTGTCCGATGCCAGGAGGGGCCCATGATATGTTATATATGATTATATGATTATGTGATTATGTGATTATGTGTATGGTATGTGGTAGTTTGGGGAGACTCACTAAGCTTCGTGCTTGCTGTTTTCAGTTTCCATTTTAGGTACTTCCGGTAGCAAAGGAAAGAGCTCAGGATGACTGCATTACACATACCATAATGTTTTAGCATGGGATGTTTATTATGATATATCTGACTGATGTTTTGATATGGATATATTGTTCATGATGTTTTGAGATACTATTACTTATGTTTTGATGAGATGGTTTTGATAACTATGGTTTTATTTAATAATTAAAAATGAAATTTTTTGTCTAATTTTTAGGATGTTACAAGTTGGTACCGGAGCCTTGGTTTGAGGGATTCTGGTACACTCTCATGTGTGTCTGAACAAAAACTGAGGACTTGGTATAAAAATCTTCAAAAGAAAACCATTTTTATCAAAAAAAAAAGGATTTTAAAAAGAGAAAAAGGGTGTGGTGCATGCAATCAAGCCGAGCTCAAGTAAGTTCTCCCAAATTACCCATACATATTTATGTTATGATATGAATTTTGAATATGTGGATTGCATCCTAGATTAGGGCTAAGGATCTAGGAAGGATGCCTTGTATGCCTACTATATGAGCTTATTGAACTGCATGCTAGTACTGATTAGTCAATGATATGATGGTCAGATTAGGATACGCTTGCTTTTGGTTACTCAATGATCGAATGATGCTTGCTTTGTGCTTTTAGGAGTTTTAGTTATCTTTAATTAACTAGTAAACAAATACCTTAAGTTACACATTACAAGGACTGAATAATTTCAGAAGGTTAGGATTGGCCATATTATGCAGCTCTTGTTTGATTCCAACCGTTGTAGGGAGAGACCTCTCATTCGACGAAATATCTAGTCTTACTGATATGTAATGGTATTTGTGAGCTAGTTAGGGAAGGGTAGCAGGGACTTCTTATGCAGCTGATGGCGGAGAATGGGTCGGAGGTTACCCTAGGGCAAGCCTAGAATGAGATTAGCATGAAAAGCAGTAGTAGTGAAAGGGACTTAGTAGAGTCAAGGCAATTCTTGAGGAAACTACGGATAGATGTGGAAGGTAATATGGGCCCGTACTATTGAAAGCAGATGATCCTTACTCAAGTCAAGGAGGGCTGAGATGAGCCCATGGAACTTGTAGTGTGTGAGATCCCTCGAGTTATGATGAGTATTCTAATGTTTGTTATGGTGTATTTTCAGTATGGTGATGCTACGCATTAGACCAGTTGTCAATTCTAGCGTAGGCGAGGGATCTGGCTCTGGCTCTAGAGTCGGGCAGCTTGATATTCAGATGAGGGAGTTCGTTTCATATGAGATCACGCGCAGTATCATTGACCAGAATCCTGTAATCTTCGGTACATTCAAGGAAGCCATTTATGAG
This sequence comes from Lactuca serriola, assembly GCF_051521515.1. NCBI lineage: Eukaryota > Viridiplantae > Streptophyta > Magnoliopsida > Asterales > Asteraceae > Lactuca > Lactuca serriola. Next base: position 97,513,857 of record NC_136412.1, on the reverse strand, counting down.
ATTCTTGATAAGAGTTTGCGTGCATTCTGTACCGAAATGGCGCCCATGATGGGGTCGCGCACGATGACATTCAGGGAGTTTCGGGCTTGTGGGCCTCCAGACTACCATGGGGCTAGGGACCCCATTGCTTCCTACCACCTAAAGGAAAGGACGTGGGATTGGTGGGAGGAGGTTGGACGAGTTATTTGAGATGATACCACTATCGATGCGATGACCTATAGTGATTTCTCGACCAAGTTCAAGGCCAAGTTTGCACCTGTGATAGAGGTGCATCAGCTTGCATGGGAGTTCCAAGATCTCTAGAAAACAACTGAGACGGTGGCCGAGATCACCACCATGTTCAGCGACAGGGCCCTTCGTGTTCCGTAGTATGTGGTGGACGAGGAGATGAAAAAGGCCCGGTACCACGAGATATTGAGGATCGTTATTCCGCAGTATATGACCCAATCCAGCTGCAAGATGCTGGAGGATATGATAGCGAGTACTCAGGAGAGGGAGCTGGATTTGGAGATGGGGAGGAAGAGGAAACCAGATGGGGTTTAGATAGGGAGTTCGAGAAAAAAGCCCAAGGTATCATATTACAGATCGAGGAGCCAGCAGGGTCGCAGCCATTGGCAAAAAGTACAAGGGGATGTATAGGGCGTGTAGTTCGGGTTGCTTTAAGTGCGGCCGAACTGTTCATGTCAGTAGGGATTGTACTGCTACCACCACCACCACAATATCATATCTGATTTGCTTCCAGTGCAATCAGATGGGACACAAGAGATCTCAGTGCCCGAGTTTAGCAGCAGCAGGACTGGTGGCGGCACCCGCTCCTACTACATTGAGGATTACCTATGGGCATCAGGTCCAGATGGAGGCGCTTGTAGCGAAGATCAGGGCCTTCCAGCTATAGCATACGAAGCACGTGCAGCTCCTGATGTTGTGGCGGCTATGTATATTCTCCTTATCTCTTTATTTATATTGATTTGTCACTTATTTTTATGTGTTTTGCTATAGGATCGTTCCTAGTGAACGATATATCTGCTCTGGTATTATTCGATTCGGGGGGCTACCAAATCCTTTGAATCGCTCACACTTAGCAAGCAATTTGTTGGAGCTCTAGGGGAGCTAGACTGTCCCGTAGATGTAGAGATTGCAGATGATAGGACCTTTCAGGTCGCGAGGGTTCATCGGGGATGTACACTGTAGTTGTTCGATGAGCAGTATTCCGTGGATTTAGTCCCTATTCCCTTGTGAGGGAATAAGCTTATTGTGGGCATGGTAAGGTTGAGCCTTAATGGGGCGTTGATCGACTGCGATTAGCCGCTAGTGCGAGTTAGGACACTAAGTGGGGGAGGTTTGGTGATTCAGGGCGAGAGGCCACAGTGTTGACCGACTTTGTGTTCGGCAGCGAGGGCAAGGTGATACCTTCAGCAGGGTTGTGCAGGTTATATCTCCTATGTTATGGATACCCAAGAGAAGTGTAAGGCGACTCTGCACAATGTACTAGCCGTACAAGAGTACACGGACGTGTTCCAAGAGGATTTGCTTGGGCTACCTCCGGAGAGGCAGGTAGAATTTAGGATTGACCTAGTTCTTGGTGTGGCTCTGATAGCCAAGGCACCATATCGTTTGGCTCCTCCTAAGATTTAGGAGTTGTCTACACATCTACATGAGCTGTTAGACAAGGGATTTATTAGGCCGAGCATTTCGCCATGGGGAGCCCTGATCCTATTTGTGAAGAAGAACGACGGGTCACATCGGATGTGTATAGATTACAGGGAGTTGAATAAGGTAATAGTGAACAACCATTATCCCCTCCCAAGGATTAATGACTTATTTGACCAGCTTCAGGGTGCATCTTGGTTCTCCAAGATTAATCTGCGATCGAGTTATCACCAGATGTGATTCAGGGATGACGATGTGCAGAAGACAACCTTTATGACATGCTATGGTCACTATAAGATCGTGTTGATGCCATTTGGGCTAACCAACGCTCTTGTCGTGTTCATGGATCTCATGAACTGCGTATGCAGATCGATGTTGGATCGGTCTGTGATAGTCTTCATCGATGATATCTTGGTTTACTCCAAGACTCAAGAGCAACAAGAGGAGCACCTGAGGGAGGTGCTGGAGACATTGAGGAGGGAGAGACTTTTCGCAAAGCTCTCCAAGTGCGAGTTTTGGTTGCGCGAGGTGCAGTTTTTGGGGCACCTTGTCAACCAGAAGGGAATTTTGGTCAATCCAGCCAAGGTAGAGGCCATGATGCAGTGGGAAGTTCTGATGTCTCCATCTGAGATTTGGAGTTTTCTTGGTCTGGCGAGTTATTATTAGAGATTCATCTAGGATTTCTCCAAGATTGATGTACCATTGACCCAACTGACCAAGAAGTCGGTGACATTCCGCTGGGGGCCTGAGCAGCAGGCAGCTTTAGAGACTCTCAGACAGCGGTTATTCGAGCCGCCGATTCTAACTTTGCCAGAGGGCATCGAAGATTTTGTGGTTTACTGTGACGCTTCGATCACTGGTATGGGTGTAGTTCTGATGCAGCGAGGCTGCGTGATTGCATACGCGTCGAGACAGCTAAAGCCTCATGAGGCGAACTATCCAACACACGATTTGGAGATGGGGGCTATGGTTTTTGCCCTCAAGATTTGGCATCATTACCTCTATGGGGTTCGTTATACCATTTACGCGGACCACAAGAGCTTGAGGTACCTGATGGATCGACCGAATCTGAACATGACGCAGTGTCATTGGTTGGACGTGATAAAGGATTACGACTGCGAGATCCTTTATCACCTAGGGAAAGCCAATGTGGTGGTCGGTGCTCTTAGCCGCAAGGCGGTCGCGTCTCCGATTTGAGACATATGCCTGAGGATGACAGCGATTACTCCGTTGCTATAACGGATTCGGGAGGCCTAGTTTGAGGGTATGAAGGAAGAGCGCCGAAAGTGTGAGCAGATCATAGGTCAGGAGGCTTCATTCGACTATGATATCCATGGATTTTTGACCCTGCATCGTAGGTTCTGGGTTCCTTATTAAAGTAGTGTACGTTAGGTTCTTATGGAGGAGGCGCACAAGTCGAGATTTTCCATTCATCTGGGGGCGAGGAAGATGTATCGGGATCTTCGCCCTAATTATTGGTGGCCCTGCAGAAAGCGGGACATAGCATGGTATGTGGAGTAGTGCTTGATTTGAAAGAAATTCAATGCCAAGCACCACCGACCTCACGACAAGATGCAGTCGTTGGAGATTCTCGTGCGGATATGGAAAGATATTACTATGCATTTTATCATGAAGCTTCCTGAGACTGCACGTGGATTGGATTCGACTTGCGTCATCGTGGATCAATTAACCAAGATTTCTTATTTCATATCCAGGAGAGTATATCGGCTGAGAAGCTATCCGAGATCTATGTACGCGAGGTGGTGGCACGTCATGGAGTGCCAGTGTCGGTAGTGTCAGACCGAGATGTTCGTTTCACTTCCAGATTTTGGAAGCGTTTTCATGACAAGATGGCTATTCGTCTCCATTTCAGTACAGCTTTCCACCCGTAGACGGATAGACAGAGTGAGAGGAAGACTCGGACTCTAGAGGCCATGTTGTGTGCATACGTATTAGATTTTGGTGGGAGTTAGGATACGTATCTTCCATTAGTAGAATTTGCATATAACAACAGCTATCACACTAGCATAGATCAACCTCCCTTCGATATGCTCTACCAGATGAAGTGTAGGACCCCAATCTATTGGGGCGAGGTCGGTCATAGAGTCATGGGGATTACTGAAGTGGTACTCAAGACCATTGAGAAGATCCATCAGCTTTGGAGCAGGCTCTAGACTGCTCAGAGTCGGTAGAAAAGCTATGCCGACAAGCACTGATCAGACCAAAAGTTTCAGGTAGGAGACATGGTTATCCTGAAGGCGTCACCTTGGAAAGGTGTCATCCAGTTCAGGAAGCGGGGCAAGTTGGGACCCAGGTACATTGGTCCATTTAGAGTTTTGGCTCAGGTGGGCCGGGTTGCGTATCAACTAGATCTGCCAGCCGATCTTAGCCAGATCCGCAACACTTTTCATGTCTCCAGTTGCAGAAGTGCTTAGTGGATGACTCCGCAGTTGTGCCTTTAGAGGATATTCAGGTGGATGACAGCCTGAACTACATCAAGATACCAGTAGAGATCGAGCGATAAAAAGACAAAGGAGATAAGGAACAAGAGAATAGAGCTGGTGAAGGTTCATTAGCAGCACTGCAAGGGCTCAGAATGGACGTGGGAGCTAGAAGACAAGATGAGAGAGCACTACCTGGAGCTATTTCCAACCACAACGGACTTCGAGTACGAAGTTTGATTCAAGTGGGGGAGAATTGTAAGGCTTGGTAATGCTCCAAGGTATTATTTATATAGTTATTGGGTTGATTATTTAATATTCATTGGGCTTGGATCCATTGGATCCTTGCTAAGTGGGCCTCAAGGTGTCGTACGCTGGGCGTACCACCCTGTGTACGCGCATCGTACCAAGGAAAATGGATCGCACATGTCTTTCATGTAAGCGCAGCGTACCAAAGAGTACGCTCGGCGTACATGTGTAGTCTCCAAAACCCTAAATTTAGGGTTTGATCCCTATATAAAGAACATTATGGCCTTAGGTCAGCCTCCCTCTCACCCTTAAGCATCTCCAACGAAACCCTAATCCATATTTAGTGTTTTTCTTGTTCTTGGAAGGCCTTTTGAGAGTATTTTTGGTGTTTTGATCCATTCTCCAAGGAAGTAAAGGCAAAAGAAAGGTGGTGGTGCAAAGGATAAGTTGTAGATCTGGGATTGTAGCTTCATTTCATACCTTCTCAAGGTATAATGAATTGAACTTGCCTCATGAATGCTTAGATCTCTTGTAATGGGGTTTTGAACCTTTTGGGTCCCAAGAATGGAGCTTTAAGATTTCAAATCCGTTTCTAGGCTTGGGGTTGCCAGCCTTAGTGTTACTTGAGTCCCTAAGACAGAAAAGTTACAATCTTGAAGGTCTTGATCTGGCCATGCATGAATATTAGTCATTTCCATGGAATTAGGTTGTCATATTTGAAGTTGGGTCCATTTGGGGGTTTGCAAGCCACCAAGTAATCGACTTTATGGGTTAAGACACTTTATTGGACTCAGATATGTGTTTGGAACTTAAGGTCTTAAGGGGCTAACCTGTAACATACACGTTCTGTTATCGTGTTATGTAATTATTAAAAGTGAATAATATTATGAAATATTTTATAATAATGAGTGTTGAGTTCTAACAGATAGTTTTTACTAGAAACGAAGTCAAACTATGTTTAGAATCACTCAGAAAATATTGGAAGTCTTATGAAGGTAACCCCATGGAAACGTAGTATGAAATTTGAGAAGAAAAGGAGATTGAGTCCTAAATTTTTTGAACTTTTCAAAATTATCTAGAGAATTGGTCAAAAGGCATATCGTTTGGAATTGCCTGAAGATTTGGCTGATATACATGATATATTTCATGTAAGATATCTACATAAATGCTTGAGCGTATATGATGAAACGGTTCCATTATCCGAAGTGAAACTAGATAATAAGTTAAGTAGAAGAGATCGTAAATGAAAGAACGACTAATCTACGTAATAAAGAAATGAAGTTGGTGCTTGTCAAGTGGAAACACCATCGAGGCCCAAATTATACTTGAGGAAAATAAGAATGAAATAAGAGCAAAGTATCCCCATTTCTTTTAATCGTTATGATTTCGGGGACGAAATCCTCAAAAGGAGGAGGTATTTGTAACATACACGTTCTGTTATCGTGTTATGTAATTACAAAAAAAGTGAATAATATTATGAAATATTTTATAATATTGAGTGTTGAGTTCTAACAGATAATTTTTACTAAAAATGAAGTAAAACTATGTTTAGGATCACTCAGAAAATATTGGAAGTCTTATGAGATTCCAATTAAAAGCTAAACAGCGAAATTTAGCGAAAATATAAATTTTGAAATAAGTAAAATTTTATCATGGAAAGTTGTAAAGAATATCGTTAGAAACATTTAGGCGAAAACCTCGTCGAAATCCGAGTTATAACGAAGAAGTTATGACCAATCGAAGATCCGTGACAAATCCAGCACACTATTTCGCGTAAAACGTGAGTTTTCGATAAACTACTTTTTAGCCTTAGTGATCTAAATAAAAGTTGTAGAAAATAATAAACTTTCATATAAAGAACATTTGAATGTGACTTTGTATGAGGAAGTTATGATTTTTCTAAGTTTAAGAATAGCGGTAGACAGCTACAAACTCGAAATAAAGATCGAGCGATATTTAGCCGAAACAAACTAAACGAGAATTGAAGGTCTCGTCAATAGTAGCACAACGGTAAAAAGACAGACGAAAACGGATGTCGGATGAAGAAGTTATGAATTTTTAACGGATTTACCAGTCTCGGTCTTTTAAAAATAATTCAAAACTAGCTGACGAAGTCTAAACGAAAGTTGTAGAATATATTCCTGCGTATGCGTGCATATAAAGAACGTCAAAAACGGAGCCCGTATGCAAAAGTTATGGATTTTAGAAGGTTTGGGTGCACTTTCCAAGGAATCTCGCATAAGCCACGTCAACTTTGCTCCATGTGCGCCCCGTGTTCGATCCTTGACTCATCCGAAGCTGGCTCCGCCGCGTCTCGCACACCTATCGTCTTCCGATTAGACCGAACCGCGGACCAGTGCACGTCCGACGTGCCTCGCACAGGTGGCCGTGTCCGACCTCGCATACACGTCTCTCTCCCTCGCTGCCAGCTGCCTTTGCTGACTCACCCTTCTCGGCCGACCCTCGCAATATCGCCCTATAAATAGGAAGGTTGCATGCGTTCTCAGGTATTTTTGGAATTTTGCCCTTTTTCACCCCTAATTCCATCTTTTAGCTATTTCCAATTCCCCCGAAGCCCCGGTATTATTTTTAACACCCGAAACACGCCCCGAAGTGCCCGGAGAGCCTGAGAAACTTATCTTTTCGATTTGAAGCCCAACCCTCGTAGAGCCCGGTTTTCTTGAAAACTCCCGGTTTTCAACGAAGAAAGCTATTTATTATAACGAAGTGCTGCACAAATTACTATTTTAACCCCCGGTTATATCACGGTGAGTTCAATATATAGGAACAATTGTATGTTATGTGTTATATGTGCTATGTGCTTTTCAGTGTCATTATTCAGGGTAATTTTTCCGTGTTATATTTTTATCCTCTATTTTAATAGCAAAGTAATACCTTTGACCATGTGATCAGGGAAAGGACTTAGATTCACATTGGTACTGGTACGTAGCCTCAGGCCATGTAGAGCATGTCTCCATAAGAGAATGACTTCTATTCTATGGCATTAGCAAATGGTTAGATAGAGCTATAAGCCTGAAATCTATCAAGATGTTAATCAGAAATGGTATGTCTTTTGTGTCATTTCGGCTGAAGCTTTATTGATGTATATCAAATTTGGAAATTGTAATGTCTCATTGATTATATATCTTTGGATCAAATCATTGATTAATATGGAAAGCTTGTCACATGATTCACATATGCTTTTGTTGTTCCTTGTTCCTCTTTGCTTCTGTCATATTGAAGTATATATATGGCATAACGTTATATTGTATCTATTGTTGAACTCACTAAGCGTCACCACTTACCCTCTCAATGTTTAACAAATTGCAGGAGATAAGTAACCAGTATAGTCATATACTATTTGAAGATTTAGAATAGTTGTAATATTATTTTTGTATTTTGTATTTCTGTATGTATAAAACTATTGTATCCTGGGTAGTTACGTAATATATATAACATTGTCTTAATAGTCGGTTTGTATCCGGTCGTTTGTAAATAAATTATCAATGTAAAATATTATTTGTGAATATGCATGTAGCATGTTTTGGAGTAACAACTGCCACAATTATGAAAGTTTGGGCCTTTCAGTCATGGTATCAGAGCAATAGTTTAAGTGAACTAAATGCCACGTATTGGTATTTAGACCTAAACTGTTGAAAGTTCAATATATGAACTGGATTCATAGTAATTATATGGATACAAACCATAGGAAATACTTAAGTGGGGTATTGGGTAGTGATAAACCCTGGTATTTTAAGATATTAAGTTACTTCAAAATTTCAAAGAATTAGTTTAAGTGAACTAGGAATTTTGAGAATTTCTAGACTTAAACTAGAATATTAAGAGGAGATATGCCTTATATTCTAATATGTGCTAAATGATAAATGAATATAGCATGCCTTAGAGTGCTTATCTATAATTGCTATTATTTGAGAAAGTTTAAGTTATGTTGTCGACCTTGGTTTAAAAGAGAATATTTTTATGTTTAGAATTCTAAGAATTTCCATACTAGAATTTACATGAAACTTTTCGAAGTGATAAAGAGACTTATGATAGTTGACATCGATAAGTTTGTAGATAAACGATCGAGGGATATCTTAAAATTATATTTACCAAGTGAAATCGTAAATAGTGTATTAATACCAATAGAGTGGTGTTGTACATTTAAAGTATAAATTTGATGAAATAATAACATCTTTAGAAGAATGATGTATGTTTGAAACACATTTGGACAAGATAAATGTGTTGGTGAAAATCCATGAAGTTGTTCTACCGTTGTCCAGATTGAAGTAGTGATTGTTTAAAGAGTCGAAAGAACCGAAGATGGTGATAAATACTTAGACAGTATTGAAATTAATGTGGTACAAGATTTAGAAAAATTAAATGAAGATCAAAAGAACTGCTAATGAAGTTTTCAAACTCAATAGGCCAGGAATTTGTGATGTAGTAAGTAGTTCGAGTAGTAACCCTATAAAAGATGCTTAGACTTAGTATTTAATAATACTGAGTGACGATTTACTTCTATCACATCCTAATGAAAGTTCCATTGTGTGTTAAGCCGACTTTAACATACATGATTAGGATGGTGAATTAAGTCATTTAGTAGTGAAAGGCTAAGTAACTTACTTGTTTAAGTAAGGTAGAATGCTTAGTTGAAGAAGAAATAAACTCATAGTATTGTATAAGAAGAAATGTTGTAGTTAGGAATGACAAAGAACCAAGTTGAAGCTAGTAGAGCTTGCTGAGATGCAGCTATAATGCGGACTTCCTAGGATAGACTCCTATGAAGTAGACTTAAAAGATACAACCATGAGAACAAGACTTACTTATATACAGGAAAGACGATGTCATGGAAGGATAATGAAATGAACAAATATACATGATGAATTACATGAGTTAGAAGATGATGCAAGTAGTTGGAAACCGTTTGTCTCCACACTGCTAGAGTAAATCTTAAGTGTAGTATGTCTTGCAAAGTAGACACTACCCAAGAAAGAATTTATAAGAAGAATTGGAAGTAGAGTTTCTATCGACCTATGAAAAAGTATGCAAGATCGAGTATATGCATGAAAAAAAATTCTAGAAGACAAGTATAGGAAATCCAAGATATGCTTGATAGAAACATGAAATCCCTAATTGAGTCTAGGAGAAATTGTTGTATGTATTTGTTAGAACACATTCATGTGTGATAAGTTCTTTTGTGATTTTGAATGGTGACTTGGAAAACTGCGAGACAATACTTGGGACGAGTATGATTAGGTGTGAATGGTAGTAGAGGCTTATACTATCAGAAGCACAAGACTCACGCTTGGATCAGGGAAAGTCACAAGTTTACCAAGAAGCTAGTAAATGATTCCGTTTTATTCATGTGTGTCGTTACCTTCGTTTCGGTAATGACTAAGAAGATAATTATCGTTCAAATATTAATGTCATAAAGATTGGAGTATGATTAATATAAATCTACAAAGATAAAGTTGATTGGTTTAGAAAGCCATGTATTGAGTAATGAAGAAACTTCAGTCAAGAAGGAGATGGTCAAGATGGTCGATAGATATATAACGATTTCATTAAAGAATTGAGCAAACATTAACTAGAAATGTTACCTGTTATGAAGACGATGAAGAATTTAGTTATTCACAGAAGGATTACAGTATGAAATCCGTGATTTTGTAATCAATCCGAATATTCTGTCATTTAACAAAATTGATGTGTATACCCAAAAGCACGAGCACGAATTAGAAATATGTGGTGCTATTCTTTCTGTTCTGAAGCATCCACGTGTTGATAAAACTCTCTTTGTTTTCTCTATTCCATCAGCTTGATTTATTCGATCTGATTCTAATACAAGAGTTTGGTTCGTTATGTGTCTTGTGCATTATAAAATCAAAGGTCATTAGAATATGACCATTCGAGTTGTTGTTGTAGCAAAAGTAAATACAATATCTTGGGTTTAGTCTATAAACCAAGAAGGAGCAGGTGTCTGCAATGAGAATTGAGTTTTAACTCAAAGATTAGGATCGAAGGCCCAATAGAGAATGATGAGCGGGTGCAGGTTTGAGCACCACTAGTAACTAAGAAGTTTAAAGAGTTTGACAATCGTTTGGCAAACCAAAAGTTAAATATCGTACATTTTAGATTACCGCAAAGAAAGTAAGTTACGAATCAAATGTTGTGACTAGTAATTTTCTTGTAAACTCCAGATCTGCTCACATCTTATTTGATTTCGATGCCTCAGATTCTTTCGTGCCTTATAAATTCGCACATTCTTTTCAAAGTGCTTGTTACGCAATTGTCCAATCATTTCATATAGATAACATAGGAATTATATCATTACTTGCGGATAAAGTCTATAGAGATAGTGTCATAGGAATTGAAGGTTATAATCCTCTTGCTAACCTAATTCATATCTCCTTGCCCAACTTTGATATTATTCTCGGCATGGATTGGTTATCAAAGAACCACGCAGAACTCTTATGCTACGAAAAGATGCTCCAATAGAGAAATACATGCAACTATACTTGGACGGAATTGTGGCGAGACATGGTGCGCCACTAAAGATTATTTCCGATTGTGATACTCATTTCACTTCTCACTTTTGGGCGAGTATGTAACGTGAATTGGGATCTTGATTTACTCTCAACACAACTTATCATCCCTAAATAGATGGCCAGACGAAGAGAACAATCCAAACAGTAGAAGATATGCTTCGTGCATGTGTCTTGGAGTTTGGTGGTAACTGGGACAAGTATTTTATCTTGTCAAATTTTCTTATAATAACATTTACCACACTTCAATCAAAATGCCACCATATGAAGCACTATATGGGCATAGATGCCACACTCCATTATGTTGGTGTGATGTAGGCCAGAAAATCCTTGGAAGCTATGAAATGATTCAAGACACCACTGATAAGAATCAAATTGTACGAGAAAGAATGAAAGCAGCCCACGATCGACAAAAGTCTTGTGTAGAAATGGAGGAGACGATCCATAGAATTCCAAGTGGGTGATACTGAAGGTAACACCATGGAAACGTATTATGAAATTTGAGAAGAAAAGGAGATTGAGTCCTAAATTTGTTGAACTTTTCAAAATTAACTAGAGAATTGGTCAACAAGCATATCATTTGGAATTGCCTGAAGATTTGGCTGGTATACATGATATATTTCATGTAAGATATCTACGTAAATGCTTGAGCATATATGATGAAACGGCTCCATTATCTGAGGAGAAACTGGATAATAAGTTAAGTAGAAGAGATCGTAAATGAAAGAACGACTAATCTACGTAATAAAGAAATGAAGTTGGTGCTTGTCAAGTGGAAACACCATCGAGGCCCAAATTATACTTGAGGAAAATAAGAATGAAATAAGAGCAAAGTATCCCCATTTCTTTTAATCGTTATGATTTCGGGGACGAAATCCTCAAAAGGAGGAGGTATTTGTAACATACACGTTCTGTTATCGTGTTATGTAATTACAAAAAAAGTGAATAATATTATGAAATATTTTATAATATTGAGTGTTGAGTTCTAACAGATAATTTTTACTAAAAATGAAGTAAAACTATGTTTAGGATCACTCAGAAAATATTGGAAGTCTTATGAGATTCCAATTAAAAGCCAAATAGCGAAATTTAGCGAAAATATAAATTTTGAAATAAGTAAAATTTTATCATGGAAAGTTGTAAAGAATATCGTTAGAAACATTTAGGCGAAATCCGAGTTATAACGAAGAAGTTATGACCAATCGAAGATCCGTGATCCGGCACACTATTTCGCGTAAAACGTGAGTTTTCGATAAACTACTTTTTAGCCTTGGTGATCTAAATAAAAGTTGTACAATGGTGAGAAGACAGACGAAAACAGATGTCGGATGAAGAAGTTATGAATTTTTAACGGATTTACCAGTTCCAGTCTGTTCAAAATAATAATATTAAAAATAAATTCAAAACTAGCTGACGAAGTCTAAACGAAAGTTGTAGAATATATTCCTGCGTATGCGTGCATATAAAGAACGTCAAAAACGGAGCCCGTATGCAAAAGTTATGGATTTTAGAAGGTTTGGGTGCACTTTCCAAGGAATCTCGCATAAGCCACGTCAACTTTGCTCCATGTGCGCCCCGTGTTCGATCCTTGACTCATCCGAAGCTGGCTCCGCCGCGTCTCGCACACCTATCGTCTTCCGATTAGACCGAACCGCGGACCAGTGCACGTCCGACGTGCCTCGCACAGGTGGCCGTGTCCGACCTCGCATACACGTCTCTCTCCCTCGCTGCCAGCTGCCTTTGCTGACTCACCCTTCTCGGCCGACCCTCGCAATATCGCCCTATAAATAGGAAGGTTGCATGCGTTCTCAGGTATTTTTGGAATTTTGCCCTTTTTCACCCCTAATTCCATCTTTTAGCTATTTCCAATTCCCCCGAAGCCCCGGTATTATTTTTAACACCCGAAACACGCCCCGAAGTGCCCGGAGAGCCTGAGAAACTTATCTTTTCGATTTGAAGCCCAACCCTCGTAGAGCCCGGTTTTCTTGAAAACTCCCGGTTTTCAACGAAGAAAGCTATTTATTATAACGAAGTGCTGCACAAATTACTATTTTAACCCCCGGTTATATCACGGTGAGTTCAATATATAGGAACAATTGTATGTTATGTGTTATATGTGCTATGTGCTTTTCAGTGTCATTATTCAGGGTAATTTTTCCGTGTTATATTTTTATCCTCTATTTTAATAGCAAAGTAATACCTTTGACCATGTGATCAGGGAAAGGACTTAGATTCACATTGGTACTGGTACGTAGCCTCAGGCCATGTAGAGCATGTCTCCATAAGAGAATGACTTCTATTCTATGGCATTAGCAAATGGTTAGATAGAGCTATAAGCCTGAAATCTATCAAGATGTTAATCAGAAATGGTATGTCTTTTGTGTCATTTCGGCTGAAGCTTTATTGATGTATATCAAATTTGGAAATTGTAATGTCTCATTGATTATATATCTTTGGATCAAATCATTGATTAATATGGAAAGCTTGTCACATGATTCACATATGCTTTTGTTGTTCCTTGTTCCTCTTTGCTTCTGTCATATTGAAGTATATATATGGCATAACGTTATATTGTATCTATTGTTGAACTCACTAAGCGTCACCACTTACCCTCTCAATGTTTAACAAATTGCAGGAGATAAGTAACCAGTATAGTCATATACTATTTGAAGATTTAGAATAGTTGTAATATTATTTTTGTATTTTGTATTTCTGTATGTATAAAACTATTGTATCCTGGGTAGTTACGTAATATATATAACATTGTCTTAATAGTCGGTTTGTATCCGGTCGTTTGTAAATAAATTATCAATGTAAAATATTATTTGTGAATATGCATGTAGCATGTTTTGGAGTAACAACTGCCACAATTATGAAAGTTTGGGCCTTTCAGTCATGGTATCAGAGCAATAGTTTAAGTGAACTAAATGCCACGTATTGGTATTTAGACCTAAACTGTTGAAAGTTCAATATATGAACTGGATTCATAGTAATTATATGGATACAAACCATAGGAAATACTTAAGTGGGGTATTGGGTAGTGATAAACCCTGGTATTTTAAGATATTAAGTTACTTCAAAATTTCAAAGAATTAGTTTAAGTGAACTAGGAATTTTGAGAATTTCTAGACTTAAACTAGAATATTAAGAGGAGATATGCCTTATATTCTAATATGTGCTAAATGATAAATGAATATAGCATGCCTTAGAGTGCTTATCTATAATTGCTATTATTTGAGAAAGTTTAAGTTATGTTGTCGACCTTGGTTTAAAAGAGAATATTTTTATGTTTAGAATTCTAAGAATTTCCATACTAGAATTTACATGAAACTTTTCGAAGTGATAAAGAGACTTATGATAGTTGACATCGATAAGTTTGTAGATAAACGATCGAGGGATATCTTAAAATTATATTTACCAAGTGAAATCGTAAATAGTGTATTAATACCAATAGAGTGGTGTTGTACATTTAAAGTATAAATTTGATGAAATAATAACATCTTTAGAAGAATGATGTATGTTTGAAACACATTTGGACAAGATAAATGTGTTGGTGAAAATCCATGAAGTTGTTCTACCGTTGTCCAGATTGAAGTAGTGATTGTTTAAAGAGTCGAAAGAACCGAAGATGGTGATAAATACTTAGACAGTATTGAAATTAATGTGGTACAAGATTTAGAAAAATTAAATGAAGATCAAAAGAACTGCTAATGAAGTTTTCAAACTCAATAGGCCAGGAATTTGTGATGTAGTAAGTAGTTCGAGTAGTAACCCTATAAAAGATGCTTAGACTTAGTATTTAATAATACTGAGTGACGATTTACTTCTATCACATCCTAATGAAAGTTCCATTGTGTGTTAAGCCGACTTTAACATACATGATTAGGATGGTGAATTAAGTCATTTAGTAGTGAAAGGCTAAGTAACTTACTTGTTTAAGTAAGGTAGAATGCTTAGTTGAAGAAGAAATAAACTCATAGTATTGTATAAGAAGAAATGTTGTAGTTAGGAATGACAAAGAACCAAGTTGAAGCTAGTAGAGCTTGCTGAGATGCAGCTATAATGCGGACTTCCTAGGATAGACTCCTATGAAGTAGACTTAAAAGATACAACCATGAGAACAAGACTTACTTATATACAGGAAAGACGATGTCATGGAAGGATAATGAAATGAACAAATATACATGATGAATTACATGAGTTAGAAGATGATGCAAGTAGTTGGAAACCGTTTGTCTCCACACTGCTAGAGTAAATCTTAAGTGTAGTATGTCTTGCAAAGTAGACACTACCCAAGAAAGAATTTATAAGAAGAATTGGAAGTAGAGTTTCTATCGACCTATGAAAAAGTATGCAAGATCGAGTATATGCATGAAAAAAAATTCTAGAAGACAAGTATAGGAAATCCAAGATATGCTTGATAGAAACATGAAATCCCTAATTGAGTCTAGGAGAAATTGTTGTATGTATTTGTTAGAACACATTCATGTGTGATAAGTTCTTTTGTGATTTTGAATGGTGACTTGGAAAACTGCGAGACAATACTTGGGACGAGTATGATTAGGTGTGAATGGTAGTAGAGGCTTATACT
Source organism: Lactuca serriola (assembly GCF_051521515.1). Lineage (NCBI taxonomy): Eukaryota > Viridiplantae > Streptophyta > Magnoliopsida > Asterales > Asteraceae > Lactuca > Lactuca serriola. The sequence continues at coordinate 97,498,381 of NC_136412.1, read as the reverse complement.
ATCAGAAGCACAAGACTCACGCTTGGATCAGGGAAAGTCACAAGTTTACCAAGAAGCTAGTAAATGATTCCGTTTTATTCATGTGTGTCGTTACCTTCGTTTCGGTAATGACTAAGAAGATAATTATCGTTCAAATATTAATGTCATAAAGATTGGAGTATGATTAATATAAATCTACAAAGATAAAGTTGATTGGTTTAGAAAGCCATGTATTGAGTAATGAAGAAACTTCAGTCAAGAAGGAGATGGTCAAGATGGTCGATAGATATATAACGATTTCATTAAAGAATTGAGCAAACATTAACTAGAAATGTTACCTGTTATGAAGACGATGAAGAATTTAGTTATTCACAGAAGGATTACAGTATGAAATCCGTGATTTTGTAATCAATCCGAATATTCTGTCATTTAACAAAATTGATGTGTATACCCAAAAGCACGAGCACGAATTAGAAATATGTGGTGCTATTCTTTCTGTTCTGAAGCATCCACGTGTTGATAAAACTCTCTTTGTTTTCTCTATTCCATCAGCTTGATTTATTCGATCTGATTCTAATACAAGAGTTTGGTTCGTTATGTGTCTTGTGCATTATAAAATCAAAGGTCATTAGAATATGACCATTCGAGTTGTTGTTGTAGCAAAAGTAAATACAATATCTTGGGTTTAGTCTATAAACCAAGAAGGAGCAGGTGTCTGCAATGAGAATTGAGTTTTAACTCAAAGATTAGGATCGAAGGCCCAATAGAGAATGATGAGCGGGTGCAGGTTTGAGCACCACTAGTAACTAAGAAGTTTAAAGAGTTTGACAATCGTTTGGCAAACCAAAAGTTAAATATCGTACATTTTAGATTACCGCAAAGAAAGTAAGTTACGAATCAAATGTTGTGACTAGTAATTTTCTTGTAAACTCCAGATCTGCTCACATCTTATTTGATTTCGATGCCTCAGATTCTTTCGTGCCTTATAAATTCGCACATTCTTTTCAAAGTGCTTGTTACGCAATTGTCCAATCATTTCATATAGATAACATAGGAATTATATCATTACTTGCGGATAAAGTCTATAGAGATAGTGTCATAGGAATTGAAGGTTATAATCCTCTTGCTAACCTAATTCATATCTCCTTGCCCAACTTTGATATTATTCTCGGCATGGATTGGTTATCAAAGAACCACGCAGAACTCTTATGCTACGAAAAGATGCTCCAATAGAGAAATACATGCAACTATACTTGGACGGAATTGTGGCGAGACATGGTGCGCCACTAAAGATTATTTCCGATTGTGATACTCATTTCACTTCTCACTTTTGGGCGAGTATGTAACGTGAATTGGGATCTTGATTTACTCTCAACACAACTTATCATCCCTAAATAGATGGCCAGACGAAGAGAACAATCCAAACAGTAGAAGATATGCTTCGTGCATGTGTCTTGGAGTTTGGTGGTAACTGGGACAAGTATTTTATCTTGTCAAATTTTCTTATAATAACATTTACCACACTTCAATCAAAATGCCACCATATGAAGCACTATATGGGCATAGATGCCACACTCCATTATGTTGGTGTGATGTAGGCCAGAAAATCCTTGGAAGCTATGAAACGATTCAAGACACCACTGATAAGAATCAAATTGTACGAGAAAGAATGAAAGCAGCCCACGATCGACAAAAGTCTTGTGTAGAAATGGAGGAGACGATCCATAGAATTCCAAGTGGGTGATACTGAAGGTAACACCATGGAAACGTATTATGAAATTTGAGAAGAAAAGGAGATTGAGTCCTAAATTTGTTGAACTTTTCAAAATTAACTAGAGAATTGGTCAACAAGCATATCATTTGGAATTGCCTGAAGATTTGGCTGGTATACATGATATATTTCATGTAAGATATCTACGTAAATGCTTGAGCATATATGATGAAACGGCTCCATTATCTGAGGAGAAACTGGATAATAAGTTAAGTAGAAGAGATCGTAAATGAAAGAACGACTAATCTACGTAATAAAGAAATGAAGTTGGTGCTTGTCAAGTGGAAACACCATCGAGGCCCAAATTATACTTGAGGAAAATAAGAATGAAATAAGAGCAAAGTATCCCCATTTCTTTTAATCGTTATGATTTCGGGGACGAAATCCTCAAAAGGAGGAGGTATTTGTAACATACACGTTCTGTTTTCGTGTTATGTAATTACAAAAAAAGTGAATAATATTATGAAATATTTTATAATATTGAGTGTTGAGTTCTAACAGATAATTTTTACTAAAAATGAAGTAAAACTATGTTTAGGATCACTCAGAAAATATTGGAAGTCTTATGAGATTCCAATTAAAAGCCAAATAGCGAAATTTAGCGAAAATATAAATTTTGAAATAAGTAAAATTTTATCATGGAAAGTTGTAAAGAATATCGTTAGAAACATTTAGGCGAAATCCGAGTTATAACGAAGAAGTTATGACCAATCGAAGATCCGTGATCCGGCACACTATTTCGCGTAAAACGTGAGTTTTCGATAAACTACTTTTTAGCCTTGGTGATCTAAATAAAAGTTGTACAATGGTGAGAAGACAGACGAAAACAGATGTCGGATGAAGAAGTTATGAATTTTTAACGGATTTACCAGTTCCAGTCTGTTCAAAATAATAATATTAAAAATAAATTCAAAATTAGCCGACGAAGTCTAAACGAAAGTTGTAGAATATATTCCCGCCTACGTGTGCATATAAAGACGTCAAAAACGGAGCCCGTATGCGAAAGTTATGGATTTTAGAAGGTCTGGGTGCAATTTCCGAGGAATCTCGCATAAGCCACGTCACCTTCGCTCCATGTGCGCCCCGTGTCCGATCTGTGACTCATCCGAAGCTGGCTCCGCCGCGTGTCGCACACCTGTCGCCTTCCGATTGGACCGAACCGCGTACCAGTGTGCGTCCGACGTGCCTCGCACAGGTGCCCGTGTCCAACCTCGCATACGCATCTCTCTCCCTCGCTGCCACCTACCTTTGCTGACTCACCCTTCTCGGCCGACCCTCGCAATATCGCCCTATAAATAGGAAGGCTGCGAGCCTTCTCGGGTATTTTTGGGATCTTGCCCTTTTTCACCCCTAATTCCATATTTTAGCAATTTCCAATTCCCCTGAAAGCCCCGGTATGATTTTTAACACCCGAAACACGCCCCGAAGTGCCCGGAGAGCCCGAGAAACCTATCTTTTCGGTTTGAAGTCCAACCCTCATAGAGCCCGGTTTTCTTGAAAGCTCCCGGTTTTCAACGAAGAAAGCTATTTATTATAACGAAGTGCTGCACAAATTACTATTTTAACCCCCGGTTATTGTTGGATTAATGTCTAAGTCCATAACTATATTTGGTAAGACTTGACCCGACCCGGCATGGTCCATTTGGGTTGCATACCATCATGCACTTGAATGAGAGAAATAAGACACTTATGGTTATTAATATATTATAAGTTCTAGTATATTAATAATAAGAATAATAAGATTATTTAATTAGTATTGATCAAGAATTAATCTAGGATTAATTAAGTGATCAAAAGAAGACTAATTAAATATATGGGTTGATAGTGTAAATCATCCATACTTGTATAGTGGGCTAATGCTCCATGGATAATCAAGTTGGGCTAAAACCCATAGGATGGTCTATGGATGCTCCATGGTGTATTTGTACCCATGGATCCAAGGAAATGGAAAGCCATGACAATTAAGAGTTTACCCTAATTGTGTAACTATATAAGCATCTTATTATTGAGGAAAAATTGGCCACTAGTAGTATTCAAGAAAGGGCTAGCCGATTTTGGTGAGTGTAGAATTCTCTCAAGTCATTCTAAGTGTTTTGATGATTGTGATTCCATTTGAGGTGTCACACTTGGGGCACTAGGCACTCAAACTTCATGAAGACATTCTACACCAAAGAGGTATGTATTCTATCTTGCTATAGTCATTGTTATGTATGCTAGATTAGGATAATACCTTGGAAGTTCTTATTTGCATGTATAATAGAGAAAACATAGATCCAAGGTATTTAGGGTTGCATGTACACTTAGGAAGTGTTAGAATGCTCAAAACCCATCAGTGGTATCAAAGCCAGGTTGTTTTCTGTTATATTGATGCAAATATTTTATTTTCAAAGTTGAAAAAAAAATGAAAAAAAAAACATGAAGTTTGTCAAATTTTAAGATAATTACTTGTTCTTGTGAAAAACTAATTATTTGTAAAATTTGAATAATGTGCTTTATGAGTTGAATTAGGTCAAATTTAATAAAAGATAAAATAATATGATTATTTTATTAGTTTTAAAAGTTTGATCTAAAGAGTTTTATTTTTTTTTTTTTAAACCTCCATAAGTTATGGATATGAAAAGGTTTTTAAAAAAAATTGATTCAAAGTTTTATGGAGTTACAAAAAATTTGGTGTTAATGTTTTAAAGGATTCCATAACTTAAGAATAAGTTATGGATCACCAAAAGTTTTTTGTGTTACCTTATTTTATGAGTGAATTTAGATTAATGAATAAAATTATGTGATAGTTGGTTTTAATCCAAATTAATCTAAAAGAAGTTCATAAAATGTGTTTATGTAACTTATAAGTCACATTTATGAATCTTAAAACTCATAAAAGTTGGCAAAGGTTACAAAAATGAAGAGTCTAGTTCTAATTAAATGGCTTTATGACTCCATAACTTGTCCTCAAGTTATGGAGGACCAAGAGTCTCTTCATTTAATAAAATAAAAAAAAAAGTGTAACCTTAATTAATTCCATAAGTTATAAAATAAAGAAAAGTTAATTCTTTTATTAGTTTAAAGTCTTCCATAACTTGTCCTCAAGTTATGGAACTTGAAGAGTTTTTGGATTAAAACTACTTTAAACACATAAGTTATGGAATTAATTAGTTTTGAATAGTTTCAAAACTTGCCCTCAAGTTTTGGAATTTGTAAAGTTTTCACTTATGAATACTTTAATTCCAAGTTAGCCCTTAGAATTTTAAAAGTTAAAATTCAACCCTTATACTTTATAATATTATAAGTTAATAATATATATATGTATAAGAGTAAAGTCAGTCTTACCGCTAGTACGCCTCATTCACGAAGTCGGTCTATAAGGTGGGTATAAGGTTGTTGCCTATAAAATGGCAACTTAATGGGTGTCCACTCTCACCCACTGCTTGCTTGACTGGTGGAGGGTCGTTAGCCGAACGGGTTTGACAGGACTAGAATTCTCCCTTCATTAAAAGTATTAATGATAATACTAAGTAACTAAACTCTTAATAATACCCAATCTTAGTTACTTAGGAAAAATGTGAATAAGGTGCTAATCCATGAAATTACACTTTACACTTTGTCAAAGTCGTTAGTGGAGCGTGTGTGGTTAACCGGCACACTAACTTGGACTTAACAAGGTAGGTAAAGGGCGACTTAATATTTATCATAGTATCGATGGAGCGTGTGTGGTTAACCGGCACATCGATTGAGGGGTAATTTATTAAGGGTACCAAGTGATTTGCATGGTTACTTCACACCTTGTTTTGTGATCCTCGGCATCCCAGTCACAAAACCTGAAGGGCACACTCGAGATTGAAACATGCCTTTGAAAAGTTCAATGAATCTCAAAGATCTAGGAGTTTCAAAACCAATTAAAACCTAATAATTCATTTCGTTTATCTTGGTGGAAATTGGTGAATCGTCATTCACCTACCTTCAAATATTTTATAGCTTGGATTACGGCATACCTCTTCTAAGTTATAAAATAGTTTGTTGGGTCCTAGCCTTAATATTTCATATTGGGTGTCATATTAAGGACTTTAAAATCAACTATCTTGAATATCTCCCAAAAGATGTCTAGTTTAGACACCTATGATCTTCCCAAATCTCTTGAAACAAGGTTTCCTAATGAAGATGATGTCCCATGGATATCATACTTCTTTCTCCTCCTCCATCCATTCTCCCTAACCCACAAGTTCTTGAAAAGTTTAAGGTCACTCAGGCCCTATTAGGCAAGGCAAGGTCTAGGTGTGGTCACATCTTGGAGATGTAGTCACATATTGACAAGCCGGGAGAGTTGGGTGTCAAAGTCTTGAGAAAGTTGGTGGTTCAATCACTTTCTAAGTCACATAGTGAGTTCCTTTGGGACACCTATGAAATAGACTATGACAAGACCCTTATGATCTTATCTATTTGTTAAGATCAACTTCCTTAAAACTTGATGGACATTGACAATAGTGACACAGGAAATCCAGGAAAGCATTCTCTTCCCAATGGAAAGGGATCGGCCATAGTCAACTCGGTTGACCAAATGGTAAAGAGAAAAGCTAAGTCTGTGATAGTCTCGTGTACCATTATCAAAGGGTCCATATGTTTATATTGCCAAGGGAAGGGGCATTGGTTGCGAAGCTGCCAAATTTACCTAAGGATGTTAAAGTCAATAAGTTTGACTCTACTTCAGGTAAAGACCACTATCTAACTCTGTTAAGTTTCTATTCTGAGATTCTTGATACATGATGTGACTGGGTCACATGGAGATGTTTTAAGAATCAAAGGAAAAAAAGTGAAGAAACTTAAAGAAAGAATATGCTGAATCTGATCGCGTAGATGGATTTCTATCGCATAGTTTGAAAAATCGGATTCTTGAGCTACTTCTTAGGAGTTATGAGATATTGCCTAGGAATAGATAACAACAAGTTCTCATATGGATTGTAAGGATAAGTTTTTTCCGCAAAGTTTTAAAATAAAAGAGAATTTTTTGATTTTATTTATTTTAAAATATCCTTACGATGGCATTTGAGGAAAAATTGTTGCTTATAAGATTCCATTAACAGCAAGAGTGGAAAATATGAAATTGATTCTTTCATTTGTGGTAATGTCTAAATTTACCAAATAAGGAAAGATTCTCATCATCCAAGGTTCAATTGGACCGGAACTTGGAATCATGCAAGTTGTATAGCATGATGAATGAGAACTTTCAAGTTTTGGAAAATTAAGACTAATTACTTGTTCACATGGATGTGTGAATCAAGTAAAGGACTAAGGGATCGAGTACACATTCTTGTGCACTGGTCAAGTCCACCACAAAAAGTTTGATAAGACTATTCGTCATGATTTACTTAAGTTCTGTAAATATGATTATACTTACAAGCTTAAGTGTAACTCTGAGACATTGGAAAAGGTTCCAATGTAAGACAGAGCGAATAAGAAGAATCAATTTAGGCAGAAGGATAAAAGTTTCTCAAATCTGAAAGGATGGGAGAGTACTTTAGTATTAGTTTTTGTGATCATCTTAATGATTAAGAAACCATAGCACAATTAGTTCTCTAAGGAAATCTTAGTGCATTCTTATGACTAAGAAGAGGGATCTTGAATTGTTGAAGTGGTTAAATCAAGAAGATGAGTCATACTTCGTTCCAATACAAGTCTTAGAGTCATACTCCAAGATTGTAATTTGAGTGACATGTCTCAAAAGAAGGTTAAAACACTTGTCAAATGTAAGAGTAAAAGTTTTTCTACTCTTGTACATTTGAAATTGGTAAGTTGTGATGTTTTGGATAAAAACAAAGACCAACTTAGGCCAATTGGGTAAAGTGTTTTTCTTGATTAGAATCCGCACTATCTCTTGGATGTTTGACAAGGGAGTCTTATATGTCAAGAGGACAGTGGGAGTCTTAAAGGTCTTGAAAGTCTCAAGAAATAATCAAGAATAAAACCTGAAGTTCTTCGCTAGCACACGACTTGAGGTTTATAACCTATCGTGTTGACATATCTGTGCCCATTCCAGTTAAAGTTGGCTTTGCATATGAGTTCTTAGAGTTCTCAGTTTGTTGCATAACAACTTGGAAGCAATGGCAGGCCCTTGAGCTGCCAGGTGGCAAGAAGTTAAGATTGAGTTCAATCCATATGGTTTTGGATTTGTCATTATCTTTGTCTTGTGATTATGGTTTGACAAATTCATATGGGTAGGAACTCATACACCATATAAATCTAAGTGTCATAAGGTTTCTCTCCGATTCATGAAAATGATGGTGAGGAAACACTTTCACTAAGTAGATTTTATCTAGATAGCAATTGTGATATTTGCATTCTCAAAGTCGTTAGTGGAGCGCGTGTGGTTAACCGGCACACTAACCTGGACTTGTGAGAAGTGGCAAAAAGGTCTAAACATTATGATTACGGCATCCCTCTTCATAATTGTTTAGACAGACAAGTGTTCTATCTAAGGGAAGGTGTATGATTTTGATAAAGTTTTATCAAAACAATCTAGTGTCAAAAATCTGAACTTTGGTAAGAAAGTCAGCTGATTTCTGAGTACATGTCAAAGCTAGTGGGAGCATAAGTGTTATGCTAATAATCATCATGTTAGTGGGAGCATGATAATTATGATAAGTATTGCAAGTTAGCAATGTTAATTATAGAAAACAAAGATTTTAATTGGGAAAAAGTTGTTTTGCTATAATTAAGGGAGAGGAAATTATACTTCATATCAAATCTATAAGGTTTAGATCTGAGGTTTTAATCATTTAGTCAAGGATATATATGAATTTCATGTTGGAATGGCTCAACATAAGGAAATTCTGTATATGGGTCCATTATTTGCGTTCTAAAATTCGATTATGATTACGGCATCCCTTTTCATAATCTGAATTATGAGAACTTGGCAAATTGAAATGGAAATATTATAGCAAAAGACTGGTTTAGTCTTTATGTAAGACATCATGAATCGTGTCCCATATGCTTCGGATATAGGATCGATTACATGTGCTATAATCATCCGTTCTAAAATTTTCCAAATGCCTGGGGCATTAAGAAGGGAAAAGGTTTAGAACTGGATATGACTAAAAGGATTAAACAATTGTCGAGGACAATCTAAGGTTTACCAAAGATTGGTTGCTCAAGGACAGTTGGAAGTATAGTGATAATTCTGGGAGGACCATATTGACATAATCTGTAAGGAGGCAACTCTTGTTCAGAAGTGATAGTCAAAATGGAATCTGGAAATGTTTCAAAGTTAGAATTTTCACTCTGTGTAAGATTAAGGAAACTTAATGCAAGAAGGATGGTTCCAAGGAGTTGATCTCCTTTGGAATGATCTGTAATGTTTGTTGTCAAGTCTTTATGACTTTGTGCATAATCATTACAAGAGGATCAATGCACATAAGTTTAGAATCTGACAGATTCCAGTAAATGGCATGAATTTGGAATTCTTGCATTTGCAGTAAGGATTTGGGAGTGTGAAAAGAGAATCATTGAAGTTATGTTCAATGGATCTAGTTCACAAAGTAAAGATCATAGACAAACATAGTATGCATACTTAGTGTGTGGCATGACTAGTGTTTTGAAAAAAACATAGTGTACATGCTTGGAGCATGGGACAACTATTGTTTTAAATTCAAGAATAAAGTTGATAGCTGAAACAGTATACAATGAATAATGTGTAATCATATGGTGATAAATAAAAGGTGTTTATTTATGTTCAAAGAGTTGATACCATATTGGATTCAGTTATTATTGTGTTTCACTTTGCATGTTTTGACTTCCCGAATAAACTGGGTTATTCTTTCGGAATGACTAAGTTATTCAAACTATCCACAGTCGGTCATATGTTGGAAGTAGATATGAATTAAGACTGTCATGATGGGTTGTAGAGGTCTAAGGTGTTGGACAAGGCTACAACAATCATGAGTGCTCATAAGTTCTGAGTATTGGATTCAACCCGCGCTCATTGGAATCACTTCATGGATTTTATCACGAGTGATCATGAGACGATAATATCTTATATTCTTCAAACCTAGAGATATGAGTTGTTACTATGAGTTGATAGTACATTGATAGCACGAAAACGCATTTGGTAACTCGGTGCTATAAAACGTGCCTTTGTGTATGATTCAACAAGTAGTAGAACAAGCCATATGAGTCGAAGTTTATCCGTTCCTTTTACCTTCGGGATAAAAGCGATATCTGTGGGCCCCTCGATGATTTGATGATGACAAATGGAAGTGCTCGGCCGGGCCAGGACTGATTTGATTTGTTCAATTAGTCAGTTGTCATAAATCGGAAATCGGGAAACAACAAATGGACAGAGAGAATGATTATAATCCATGTCTCAGTCCATATGATATCTAGAATGGAGGAATATATGATCCCTTATCTAATGGACAAGTCACTGACAAAGGTCAGAGTTCATCTACAAGGTCAGAGTTCGACAGAAGCTTTTGAGAGCTACGATTGTCGGTTGGTTCCTGAAGTCATACGCAATAATAGTTTTAGACTTATCCAAGTGGGAGACTGTTGGATTAATGTCTAAGTCCATAACTATATTTGGTAAGACTTGACCCGACCCGGCATGGTCCATTTGGGTTGCATACCATCATGCACTTGAATGAGAGAAATAAGACACTTATGGTTATTAATATATTATAAGTTCTAGTATATTAATAATAAGAATAATAAGATTATTTAATTAGTATTGATCAAGAATTAATCTAGGATTAATTAAGTGATCAAAAGAAGACTAATTAAATATATGGGTTGATAGTGTAAATCATCCATACTTGTATAGTGGGCTAATGCTCCATGGATAATCAAGTTGGGCTAAAACCCATAGGATGGTCCATGGATGCTCCATGGTGTATTTGTACCCATGGATCCAAGGAAATGGAAAGCCATGACAATTAAGAGTTTACCCTAATTGTGTAACTATATAAGCATCTTATTATTGAGGAAAAATTGGCCACTAGTAGTATTCAAGAAAGGGCTAGCCGATTTTGGTGAGTGTAGAATTCTCTCAAGTCATTCTAAGTGTTTTGATGATTGTGATTCCATTTGAGGTGTCACACTTGGGGCACTAGGCACTCAAACTTCATGAAGACATTCTACACCAAAGAGGTATGTATTCTATCTTGCTATAGTCATTGTTATGTATGCTATATTAGGATAATACCTTGGAAGTTCTTATTTGCATGTATAATAGAGAAAACATAGATCCAAGGTATTTAGGGTTGCATGTACACTTAGGAAGTGTTAGAATGCTCAAAACCCATCAGTTATATCATGGTGAGTTCAATATATCGGAACAATTGTATGTTATGTGTTATATGTGCTATGTGCTTTTCAGTGTCATTATTTCGGGTAATTTTTCGGTCTTATATTTTTATCCGCTATTTTAATAGCACAGTAATACCTTTGACCATGTGATCAGTGAAAGGAATTAGATTCACATTGGTACTGGTACGTAACCTCTGGCCATGTAGAGCATGTTTCCATAAGAGAATGACTTCTATTCTATGGCATTAGCAAATGGTTAGATAGGGCTATAAGCCGGAAATCTATCAAGATTTTAATCAGAAATTCTATGTCTTTTGTGCCATTTGGGCCGAAGCTTTACTGATGTATATCAAATTTGGAAATTGTAATGTCTCATTGATTATATATCATTGGATCAAATCATTGATTAATATGGAAAGCTTTTCACATGATTCACATATGCCTTTGTTGTTCCTTGTTACTATTTGCTTCTGTCATATTAAAGTATATATATGGAATAATGTTATATTGTATCTATTGTTGAACTCACTAAGCGTCACCACTTACCCTCTCAATGTTTAACAAATTGCAGGAGATAAGTAACCAGTATAGTCATATGCTATTGGAAGATTTAGAATAGTTGTAATATTATTTTTGTATTTTGTATTTCCATATGTATAAAACTATAGTATCCTGGGAAGTTATGTAATATATATATAACATAGTCTTAATAGTCGGTTTGTATCCAGTCGTTTGTAAATAAATTATCAATGTAAAATATTATTTGTGAATATGCATGTAGCATGTTTTGGAGTAACAACTGCCACAATTATGAAAGTTTGGGCATTTCATAAGCACTTTTGAGATTATGGCTTAACAGGGTAATATGGTGGGTGTACAAGCCCGTACACACTGTGTACAAACTATGCAACCTATACGCTTAGTGTACAAAGGAGTACGCCCTACGTGCTCACTAGATTTGGGCTTTGCGTCATTTGGGCCTCAGTTTGGGCCATTCATTAGACTTTGTTATTTTGGGCCATAATGGGCCATCAGAATCAGTTATTTTGGTCAAAGAATATGTTTGGGCTTAAGGGATGGCTCATTTGAGGATTTGGGCCCAATTTAGAAAATTAGGCCATTGGTGGGCTACTAGTGGGCTTGGAAAGACTATCTAGAATTGGTCCTTTCATGTTATAAATGTGGGCCTAGGTCATGGACGGAATTAGATCAGGGGTAAAATGGTCATTTTACCCTAAGAAGGATTATTGGGTTTTGACTAAGTGTTATTTTGTACTGATAGCTCGTGGAGTCGTCAAAGCAGCCCCTAGAGAATTATTACCAGGAGATTTTGCATTCAGCTTTGCGAAGTGAATTTTCCTCTTATATGAACTGGTCGAAGGCACCAATTTCGAACCGTATATTTATGTTAGTATGTTCCGGACTAAGGTCCGATGTAGGGCGGTGCCTGATGTAGGTTTGTATGTTTTCCGGATTTCGGTCTAATGTCGGGAAATGCCTGAGTAATGTTTGTATGTTTGATGTCTTTGTGATTCTTGCATATATCTATATTGTATGTTTCTGGATTACGGTTCGATGTCGGGCAATGCCCGAGGAATGTTTGTATGCTTCCGGATTTTGATCTGATGTCAGGCGGGGCCCGAAGAATGTTTCTACGTTTATGTTATGTGATTATTTTATGTGTATTTTTTGATATGATTATATGTATATCGAGCTTTGATCGATGCAGGGCGGGGCCTAATGTCAGACACAGTCCGACGCCGGGCAAGTCTCGATGTCGGACATTGCCTGATGTCGGGCGGGGCCCGATGAAGCGGGCGAGGCCAATGATATATTATATGTGATTATGTGATTATGTGTATGGTATGTGGTAGTTTGGGGAGACTCACTAAGCTTCATGCTTACAATTTTCAGTTATGGTTTCAGGTACTTCCGGTAGCAAATGGAAGAGCTCGGGATGACTGCATTGCACACGCCATGATGTTTTTGCCTAGGATGTTTACTCGGATATATTTGACTGATGTTTTGAGATGGATATACTGTTCATGATGTTTTTAGATACTATTACTTATGTTTTGATGTGATCATTTTGATAACTATGGTTTTATTTAATAATTAAAAATGAAATTTTTGGTCATGATTTTTGAGATGTTACAAAGTGGAGTGCCCATGCTTCATAATCTTGTGGAAATAGAATGAGTATTCTGGTTGTGGAACCAATACTACTGGATAGGATGAAGGAAATAGTATGAGGATCTTCTGAATGCATCATGTTGATTCACTAAAAACCTGTAAAGAATCAGATGTGTAAAATGATAATCGAGTTTAGGGCAGAACAAAGATCAAGATCCAATGTCTACAATCGATGAAAATGATGAAGACGGCAGGAACAGATCCAGTGAAAGTGGAAAACCCTAATAGCACTCAACAGAATAATTGTGTATGGTTTACACAATCTCCCACTCTGATACCAATTGTTAGAACAAATAAGAGTAGATCGATAGATTCTTAACAGAAAATTAAATCACATAATGAAAACAATGATCGAAGTTGTGTTGAATGATTAAAATCAATGCCTTAGAAGATCTCGATAAAGAACTCCTCTATAAAGGCACGGTATGGAATCACAATATGATTAACCCTAGTACAATACATGCGTGTAATATTTATAGTCTAACCCTAGATCATAAAGATGCATGGACATGCCCATTACGTAAATGTTAAATACTAATTACAAGCATAAAAAAATTGACACAATACCATAAATATCCCAGGTAGGGAATCATAAAATGATTAACCCTAGTACAATACATGCATGTTATATTTATAGTCAAACCCTAGATCATAAAGACGCATGGACAGGCCCATTACGTAAATAATAAGAGTAATTACAAGCATAACAAAATTGACACAATACCATAAATATCCCAACATTGTGACTAACGTTTGTTCAAGTTTTTCTCTCAACAATTGGTATCATATCCAAAGTGGTTTCTTTTTAAACAAAACTCTGATTTTAGAAAGTCTTTTATACCACTAAAGCTCATTCTTAAAAAAAAAAAAAAAAAAAAAAAAAAAAAAAAAAACAAGGAAATATGGCACAAGCTTTTTCATTAAACGTTTCCAACATTGTTGGAGGCTCAAATAGAGCTCCTATACTTGTTGTAAATGAATACCACCATTGGTCTCAATGAATAGAAAGTTATCTTAAGAGGCTCGGTTGAGATGTATGGATGTTCGTGGAAGAAGGACCCCATGTCCCAGTTCTTTCTCCTGCTCAAGCAGATGATGCTCAGGCACGACTGGGAGGAGCTCATGTAGCCATGAATCGACTAACTATTAAGCATCAGCACTATCGGTTGATCTAAAACCAATTGGTGTTAGAAAGGGCGCAACCTTACCCATATAGCGCATTCAGCCCTCCAGGACCAAGCATTCAATTACGGAACTCCAGGCTATCGTTCGAGGACTTGGTTGATGCCATTTCTGACCCCCAATACTAACAAACGATGATCTTGAAAAAATGGAGAAAGAATCCATAGCCTTTTATGAAATCTCATGTGGTGTTGCCCCAGATAAATTCGACATCATTATCAACTGCAAATAGGAGATCTGGAATGTGCTCAATAATCATTACCAAGAGTCAGAAAAAGCTCACCACTGCTCTCAACGAGTTCAACAACTTTAAAGCACTTCCTGGTGAAAGTCTTGAATATTCATTCAAAAGGTTCAACCTCGTCATCACAAAGTTGTCAAATGTCGGTATAGTTCGAAGTAATCACGAAACAAACATACAATTTCTGAATGGTGTGGGTAGACATTAAACTACTGCTAAGATGATTGTCCAAGGAGATAGGAAAATCCACACTCTTTCACTGCTCAAGCTCTATGGTGAACTACAAGCATAAGAATAGACATTGTTAAAGGATTATACAGACTCAATTGGGCCACTTGCCTTGATGGCTGAAGCCCCACAATTCAAAACCACTCAGTACCCTTATACCGTAGAGTCATCATTCCAATCTTCATCTCTACAGTCTTATGAAGTCGATAGAGAACTTGATCATGAAGAAGAATTTCAGAATGTCATTGCCCTAGTTAGCAAACAGTTTTACAGAGTTCCACCACCCTTATTTAGAAAGAACAAAAAGTTCACCAAACCACCCTTTAACCGCAACTTCAACTCGCAGAGTAACCATCTAAGATATCCCAAAAATCCTCATCATCCAGAAAATTCCCCACAGATAAAAGAAACCCCGAAGATCAAACAATCTTCAGACTCTGGTAACCTTACTGAAGACAAAGACGGAGTTCTTGTTTGTTATAAGTGTCATAAAGAAAACCACTTTGCTAGAGACAGCAAAGCAAATATGGTAAAAGACAAGGCATTTTACCTCAGAATGGCTTAATATATGGAGGATCGGGAAAAGGAGAAGGCAAGAGCTTATGTTGCTCAAGTGAAAAGGGATCACTAAGTATGGTCCTCAGGTGATGAAGAAGAAGAAGCTGACAACTACCATAGCAAAGGGAAATTTTGCATGGTTGTAGCAAGTGATGAAGACGAATCCAGGAAACTACAAAAGAATATTGCTACATGGCTAAGGACGGAACTCTCAGCATCGTGGAATAGGTAAAAATCATGATTCAATCTAATAATTACAGTATGCATGATTTTGAACCATACGTAGAAAGACTTAATGACACTTGTGTTGCCGTCCTTTCAGACTACAACAAAGCCCTAGACGAAAAGAACATAGCGTCCTAAGAGCTGTATCATGTGAGAGGAAGACTAGAATACAAAAGGCTTTAGGTCGCAATGTTAGAAAAGGATTTATTGTTAGAAAAAGATGTTAGGATGTTAAATGAAACTCAATTAGATATTTCTTTAAATCAACCGGATCTTGACCGCAAGGAGATTGTACGTTTAAATCTTTTAATTGGAAATTTGTTTACTGAAAGTGAAGTTATTGAGAATCTTATTAACAATGGGACCATAGACAACACTTATAATTGGGGATGGTGCAGTGGGTTCTCAACAGATGAGACCTCCTCTCCCTGATTCAATGTCGAACGTCCTTATGTCCTACTGGATAGACCTTTTCAATATCTAGTCAATAGTATGACATATCCCGAAGACATCTAATGTCACTTCGGTAGACTTCCTGAACTTAGCAACAATAGTGTCATTGAAGAAATTCTTCCCGGATCCTCGGGTATTTTAGATGAATCCATACCCATTAATGGAACAATTAGCCCTGGCTCTCATTCAAGTTCCGTTGTTGATAAATAAATTTTAGAAGGATCAAAATTAATTGTAGACCGTCCATATTTGTCCTCCAAGACATGTCCTATTCAGAAGTCATCTCAGACTTACTCTACGATACACCAATCTTCTTTACTGCAGACTCAAGTCAAGTTCTTAACCACTCTCCAACCAGTTTTGCATGAATTGCCGATTAATAAATTTAAATTTGGCAAATGTTACCAAAATCATGAGTTTTCTAGTTCAGATGACTCAAGTCCTCAACCCTTATCTCGAACAAAAAATTTCAAAAAACCACAGCTAAATGTTTCTGATGTGGTATCACCAAAGACTCAAGCAAAATTGGCTTTAAAATGGGAAATCGGATCCCAAAATGAAAAGCAGGAATCTAAAGTCAAAAACAAAATTTTCAAAAAACAAGTTAAAATGCCAAACAAAAAGAATATTGAAAAATCCATGACTGCGAAAAAAAATTAAAAACACACTGCAATCAGTGGATCTTGTAAAAAGGAATGTGTTGTGACAAAATCTTTTGACTCAAACACCTCTGCCAAATTTTAAAAAGAAGTCAAGTCACATTCACAAGATTCCTTAACAAATCCAAATTGGAAGGGTATTTTTCCAACTCCAATGCTTTCAAAATCACCTCAGTCGGTCACAAAGTCAAAACCTAAGACTAGATCACATGACAAGACTATTACAAGTCCCAAGGACACGCCCATAAAACACACTACAAGGACTGGTCATAAGGAAAAAGCCACATCCTTCAGACCGATAAACAAATATGGTTTCTAGATAAACAAGAAAAACCTTTCCTTTGGTTTCTATCCACTCAAAGAGTCCTGTCCAGCTCCAACACAAAACTTCTCAAAAGGTGTCAAACACCCTAGATTTGGACTGAAATCATAAAAGAAACTTGTTCATAAGTCCCAAATGCATACATTGGTTAAGAAAGTGTCCCATGTTACCTAGGGCTCCAAACGTGTTCGGGTGCCCAAACAAACCAACTGATTGTGCAATAAATGTGCAAGGAGGAACAAGAAGAATAATGGTTAACCGATAGTGTCTACTCCTTGCACATGACGGGAAGGTTATAATACCTTCAAGACATCAGGCCAATCAGTAGTGGCAGACACATCACCTTCGGGAACAACACAAATGGGACCATCACAGGATATAGAATGTTGACTACAGGGAGCTTCACTATTCAAGGAGTTGCCTACATAGAGGGTCTCAAACACAATTTGATAAGAGTTGGTCAATTGTGTAAGGAATGCCATCGAGTCGAATTCGACAATGAGTATTGTTACATAACAACAAGTGACAGAAGCACATGCCTCATCAAATCCAAGGCCGAAGGGACAATGTACCCATTAGATGTCTCTCTAATCATCGGCAAACCGTAATTGTGCTTTCTCTCAAAAGCAGTGTTTGAAGTAATTTGGTTTTGGCACCGCAAACTAGCTCAACTTAACATCAGATACATCAAAAACCTGGTCGCCAAAGAGTTAGTCTGTGGACTACGAATCCTAAATTATAACAATGATAATGTGTACCCAGCCTATGAATCTGGTAAACAGACTAAAGGAAGCATTCCTATGATTATGGACTCTTCAGTTGTTGAACATATGGAGCTTCTATACATCCATCTATGCGGTCCATCTTCATCACAAGAAATACATTTTGGTTATAGTTGATGACTTTACTCGCTTCACTTTGTTCTTCTTTTTTAGACTTAAATCAGACACATCGTAGATCATGATCACCTTCATCAAGGAAATTGAGCTTCAGATCAAGTTACCAGTCATGAGGATAAGAAGTGATAATGGAACGGAAATTTACTAATCAGCTCCTAAATAGCTTTTTGGTTTCCAAGGGCATTAGTCACAACTTCTCGGCACCCTATACACCACAACAAAACGGAGTAGTAGAGGGAAGGAATAGAACCTTGGTTGAAGAAGCTCGATCAATGCTTAATTTTGCCAACCTTCCACTCTACTTCTAGGAGGAAGCAGTGGCAACTGCATGCTTTGTTCAGAATCGAAGCATTATTTTTAAAATCCTACACAAGACTCCCTATGAAGGTCTTAACAACTGCAAAAACCCAATGTCCGCTTTTTCCACATTTTTGGTTGCAGGTGCTTTGTGATCAACAACAAGGATCACCTCAACAATTTTGCACCAAAATCTGATGAGGGCAGCTTTTAGGGTTATTCTACCAACAAGGTTGCATACAAGGTTCTTGTACGGCGCACCAGACTGATAGTCGAAAGCTTTGATGTCAAGTTTGATGACTATTATGTCCGCAGTGCTGCTCCTTCTACCAAAATAAAGTACATCATGGAAAGTGATATCCCTACCTCCTCGGGTCCATTAAACATAGTAGAGGTTAACTATGATGATCTCTTTGACCTCACAGAGACAGTTCATCTCTCAGAAATTTTAATGTCTCCGGTAGCACAACAACAACATGCAGTAGTATCTGGACCTATCACATCTGAAGACTTGTCACTCAATACTTCCACCTCATCGATTGAGGGGGAATGTTCAACTCCTCTTCAAGTGACAACCATCAAGGTTCTAGTAATTGAAGATGCTGCTTCAGTGCCCACCCACAAAACAACTACCCAATCAACTGTCTCTAAAGACTCTAAGGAAGAAGTATAAATCATTTATACAAGAAGTGATCCAAGGATTGTTCATCATTCATCAAACCAGGGGAACCAATGTCACTTATCCAGGGGGGACCACCACTGGTTCAGGGGGAACTCCCATCATCAATCCAGGGGAAACCTCCTTCAAAAGTTGCAGTTCAAATCCCAACAGTCCAAGAATCATATGCGGGCTACTCTCAAACCGTAGGAGAACCTTCCTTTCCAATCACACCCGAAGACATCTCTGATGTAAAGGATGCCCCGTCAAGAGCAGCCACAGACCATCAGCAATCATGACTACATGTTTGGACAAGAGATAACCCACCAGACCAAATCATCGGCAACCCATCCTCAGGTATTCAAACTCGATCCTCTTCTGATTTAAATAACCATTGTCATTATGCAGAATTCATGTCTTCGATCGAGCCCAGAACAACAAAAGAAGCACTTATGAAGCTCGAATGGATCATTCCAATGTAAGAGGAGCTAGCTGAGTTTGAAAGGAACAAAGTTTAGAAATTGGTACCGAAGCCAAAAGGTCATACAATCGTCGGTACCAGATGGGTGTATCAAAAAGTGTTATATGAATCTGGTGTGGTGGTGAGAAACAAAGCAAGTTTAGTCTCTAAGGGGTATAGTCAACTTGAGGGTATTAGCTACGATGAAACTTATGCCCCAATAGCACGAATGGAAGCCATATGTATCTTCTTAGCGTATGATGCTCATAAAAACATCAAGGTCCATCAGATCGATGTGAAAAGTGCATTTCTGAATGGCGAACTGAAAGAGGAATTTTACATGCAACAACCTCCAGGCTTTGAAAGCGTAGAATTTCCAAATCATTGTTACAAGCTGGAGAAAGTAGTATACGGTCTAAAGCAAGCACCAAGAGCGTGGTATGAGACTCTCTCTCATATTTTCTTGTCACCTCAGGCTACAAAAGATGTGTGATCGATCCCACTGTATTTAGATGATCAAATGACAATCACTTGATGCTTGTTCAAATATATGTGGATGACATCATATTCGGATCAACGGATCAAGGTATGGTGGATGAATTTGCAAGGCTCATGACAAGAAAGTTTCAAATAAGCATGAATATAGAGATCAATTTATTTCTAGGACTTCAAGTTAAACAAGTCCTTCAAGGGATATTCATTCATCAGGAGAAGTACACCACTGAGTTGTTGAAGAATTTCTAAATGGGCAATTGTTCTTAGGCAAAGGTACCTACGGCCTTTGAGTACAAAATCTCAGCTAACCCTACCATAGAGTCAGTTGATCACAAAACATGCCGAGGAATGATGGATCGTTGATGTACCTCACTTCTAGTCGACCGAATATTGTGTTTTTTATGGATTTGTGTGCTCGGTACCAAGCTAACCCTAAAGTATCCCACTTGACCACAGTAAAGTAGATCTTCAGATATCTAAAAGGGGGTAAAGCAATGGGTCTCTGGTACCCTGCGGGTAATGATTTCAGTCTTCAAGCATTTACAGATGCAGATCATGTCGACTGCAGACTCATTCATAAGAGCACCTCGAGTAGATGTCAGTTCTTAGGAGGAATATTATTTATAAGGAAACAAAATTGTGTCTCTTTGTCTATCGTAGAGGCGGAATATGTGGCCGCGGCCAGCTGTTGTTCCAAGTCCTTTGGATGAAGACTTAACGTATGTACTATGGTTACAGGACGTTGCGGGTACCCATATATGGTGATTCTGAGAGTGTCATACCGATTTCTCAAAATCTTCTTCATCACTCGAAGACAAAACACATAGAATTGCGGTATCACTTTATCAAATACCACATTCTTAAAGGCAACATCAAACTTATTTTTGTGCCTACTCACGAAGAAATAGTTGATGTTTTTACCAACTCACTTGACTTAGCAAAGTTAGATGGGTTTTTGGAAATGCTAGGAATGATGAATCCATACCCACAGTTCTTTCTGCAAGGATAGGTACCGTAGACCACATTAGGTCTCCGAGGGTGATTAAACTGCTTCTTTTCTTTTCAAAATACAAAACTCTTGAAGCAACTTATTTACTGTGGTATCTCTCTAGAACAACTGATGCATATACTTCATAATTGCTTTCATTATCTCTTCTATACTGAAGACACTTACGATATATATACTCTTCTGCTCTCTTTATTTCTATTATTTCTAACCTTCATGATCTAGTTTGTTTTCAGCCTCCTCTACCGCAGATGCATTGAATGAACCCGCAGTCATTAATTCTAAATTGACTTAAATGACGATGTGTGCTACTTAATGAACCTTAAAAAAACAAAAAACAAAAAAAACATTCTTCCAACATTCATTTTGTCACACATAACTTTTTCAGTAATCCTTAAAAACTTTCCTCAGTCATGTCTATTTTAGGATAAAATTCAAATAAATCATTTTTCTATAAAAGAAATCTTTTTGCTAGATCCTTTTTCTCATCCAGTCATGTCATGCAACTCATGGGGTCTAATCTATTCCACTTCCCCATTTTTAAAATGGTTAAAAACACGTCCCACCGCACGTTTATCTGGCGTGTCATGATGGACCTGCAATGCATTTAATGTTCCACCTTTTCGGGAAGAAAACTTCTTTTGGATTTATTTTATTTCATCTAATAATGGTAAAACCCAAGGGTTTTTAACTTTAATAGCTATAAATAAATTAATATCAATAATTTTTTGAAATCCAGAGGTATAACCCCCCCCCCCCCCCGATTTCTTCCTAATATAGCTTTTATGCTATCTAAACTTTCTTGACGGCCTTCTTCATCCTCTTGCTAAAAACCCTTTTTCCAGCAAGTTCGTTAAATCTTTTCTCTGCAACAATGGTGAAATTAGGCATTTCAAAGAAACAATCAGAAGCTTCAAGCTCAACACGACCAACAGGTTCTGAATCCACCATCGAATACTCCAAGCAATTACAGAGCCATCTTTGAAGATCATCCATCTTACAATGAATCCATTAAGCTAATGATCAATTTCATCCATCATATCCACTGTTTGGAGCATTCAATTCCTTTATTGAAGTAGTTCCATTGGTCATTCTCTATAAATGTGCCTTCTCAGCGTTTCACCCCAGTCACAATCTTCATGAAGTTCTTCTAAATCAGGTTGATGATTCTTTGGTGGTTCTAACCAAAGCAAAGTTCTTGTATGCAATCAATCTCAGGGTCTTCCTTCTACAAAGTTCTACTCCCCAAGTATAACCGATGTGTTTTCTACCCTTTATCAGATGGGGTATCAGGCGAAGTTGAAAGGTGTAGGAAAATTCAAGAAAAGCAAGTTACCGGCAGTATGGCAATTTGCCTGCCATTTTGTGATCAGAAGTCTCTCAAGCAGGACTTGAGGGACTGATAACATGAACAAACAACTTCTTGACATCGTGTGGAGTATCTACACAGGGAATGTTGTTGATTACAGGCAAATCATATGGGATGATTTTCTTCAGTACATCTCCAAGGAAACACCAAAAGAAGGAATGGCTTAATTGACATTAGCAAGGTTCTAGTCACTTTTCTTGGTTAACCTTCACAAGGATGCAAAATTGAGCATGGGCAATGACACGGACCTATTCTCTGCTCACAATCTCAAAAGGTACAACCCTTCTAAACATCAAACTGTTTTTGGTCCCATCTGTAGATTACCCATGTACATCTTGGAGTCCATTGGACTCACCGTCGTAGAGGTAGCTGACCATATAATGGCTACGGGTGATATTGCTCCATATCACTCTTCCTCGCCAAGGCCCAATCATCTCACCGCAGTCCAAGATCCACAATCAAAAGGCAGTCCATCCACCGTAGCACCTGACCAGCCTCCAAAGTCCAAAAGAGTTAAATCTCCTATTGTCTCAAGGAAAACACCAGTGAACATTCTTACAAACGGATTTGTTCCCTCAAAGAAAAGAAAGGCAAAAACCGCAAAGCCTACTCACGCAGTCCCACCTTCTTCTCCAGCTCATGGCATTCCAGTTAATGTCCCTGATGAACATCAAGAAGAGCACTCAGAATCACAAGACATTTTTAGGAGAAAGAAACTAAAGATTATCCCAAGTCCTCGCCAAATGCATACCATGACACATGCAGGAGTCTCTCAAAAGACTCCTGCAGCCATTCGAGTCCCTGCAGACTCACCTGTTAGAGCCCCAACTCACCACTCAGATAAGGCAATTGTATATTTTTCATCTCATGTTGGAGACAGACCCCTAATTGTATCCCAAGTGGACCCAGTTGTTACTTCTCGCCCTAAGGTCTCCAGAGCCTCACGATTGCACTTTTTTGAACCTAAGGAGTTGGACTCCGTTTTTGTTCGTGTCACACAAACACTCGATACACATGTTGCATAGTAGGGCACTTCTTTCATAGCCATTTCTAGCATAGAGTAGAGGCCACACTTGACTTAAGGTCAAGGAGACCGAGGAAGCTCTATAAATCCTACTCCGCCTACATTTCAGTCACGTGGTTTAGGCATGGTGAGCACAAATGTTCTGGGATCCATAAACCCGAGGGATACCTCGGCGTGCCAAGGAATTGATGGATATGATGGGTTTTGAGCATTCTAACACTTCCTAAGTGTACATGCAACCCTAATAACCTTGGATCTATGTTTGTCTAATTATCATGCAAAGTTGAATTCCAAGGTTATATTCCTATCTAGCATACATGGGGAACAATTTTAACTTGAATCATAGATAGAATAACTTACCTTGTTGTTGCTTGTGTTCCTTGAAACCTTGTGAGCCTAGCACCCCAAGTGTGATGCCTCAAATGCTTCACACAACACCAAATGCTCTTGGAAAGACTCTTGAGATAACACACACTTCTCAAAATCGGCCAAGCCCTCTAGTTTCTTAGTGTTCAACTTTTGTTGCCAATTTTGTGGAGAATGGGACTCTTATATAGTGTTGGCACATCTAGGGTTACACCATGTAAACCCTAATGTGTCATGACTCTTCATTTCCATGACCCATGGGTTTGTAACTCCCATGGAGCATCCTATGGGTAGAACCCAACTTGATAATCCATGGAGCCTCTTAGCCCACTATACAAGATATGGATGATTTACATAATCAACCCATATATTTAATTAGTTATCCTTTGATCACTTAATTAATTCCAAATTAATTCTTTGATCAACTAATTAAATAATATTATTAATATATTAGAACTTATAATATATTAATAATCTCCAAGTGTTATTTCTCTCATTTAGTCTATCCAATTGCATGGTGCCATGCAACCCAAATGGACCATGCCGGGTCGGGTCAAGTACAAGCCCGAAGTAGTTATGGACTTAGACACCTTATCCAACAGTCTCCCACTTGGATAAGTCTAATAACTATATCTCTAGTACTTCAGGAACCGACCGACAATCGTAGCTCTTTCAAGGTCTCTCGGAACTGAGAAGATGATGATGCGCCATTTAAGATAAGTGATCATATAATCCTCTGTTCTAGATATCAGCCGGACAAATACATGGAACATGTCTTGCTTATTGTCCAGCATTTGTTTCCCGATTTCCGATTTGTTTGACATAGAACTTAATTGAACACATCAACTTAGTTCTGATCGGGCCCGGTACATGGGTCAAAACAAAATCATCGAGGGGCCCAGATACCAGCTTCTAATCCAAGAAGGAACAGATAAACTTCGACTCATATGTTTGTTCTACCACTTATTGAATTACACACAAAAGTACGTTTTATAACATCGAGTTACCAATGCGGTTTCGTACAGTCAATGCATAACCAACTTATAAGTAACAAATCATATCTCTAGGTTTGAAGACTTATATGATATTACCGTCTCACGATCACTCGAGATAAAATTCCATGAAGTGATTCCAGTGAGCGTGGGTAGTGTCCAATGCTCAGAACTTATGAGCACTCATGATTGTTGTAGCCTTGTCCAAGACCTCTACAACCAAACATGACAGTCTTGATTCATATCTACTTCCAACATATGACCGACTGTGGAGGTTTGAATAATATGTTATACCAAACAAAATTATTCTGGAAGTCAAAACATGCAAAAGAAATATAGTAAACGATTGACAAGAGATAGCAACACTTTACTCATAAATAAAACACCTTTTATTCATCATCAAATGTCAATTACACTTTACAAATTTCCGGGTTATCTAACTACTAAAACTTATATCATCCTTCAGCCCTATGCTCCGAGCATGTTGAAGATGCTTAACCCTACTCAGTCCCTTCGTGAGGGGATCTGCTGGGTTCTCATCCGATGATACCCTCTTTGCCACGAGGTGTCCTTCTTCGATCCGATGTCTAATGAAATGGTATTTTCTGTCGATGTGTCTGGATCTCCCATGATCCCTTGGTTCCTTGGCTAAGGCAACAGCACTTTCACTATCACAGAAAATTTCCATTGGCTCTTTAATAGCTGGTACAACTCCAAGGTCTCCAATGAAGTTCTTCAGCCATATCGCCTCCTTTGCTGCATCACTAGCTGCAATATACTCTGATTCATAAGTAGAATCTGCCACTGTCTCTTGCTTGGAACTCTTCCAAGAAATTGCTCCTCCGTTTAGGGTAAAGACCCAGCCCGACTGAGAGCGGAAATTATCCCTATCAGTCTGGAAGCTAGCATCACTATACCCAACAACTCTCAAGTCATCACTCCCACCGAGGGTAAGGACCCAGTCCTTAGTCCTTCGTAGGTACTTGAGGATATTCTTTACCGCAGTCCAGTGTGCCTTGCCAGGGTTCGCCTGATACCTGCTAACCATGCTCAAGGCAAAAGCTACATCGGGTCGAGTACACGTCATAGCATACATGATCGATCCTACAGCCGAAGCGTAAGGTGTTCGACTCATTTCTGCTATCTCAGCCTCAGTGCTAGGGCTTTGTGTCTTACTCAATCTGGTGTTACTCTGGATGGGTAACTCTCCTTTCTTGGAATCCTGCATGCTGAATCTCTTCAGCACCTTATCCAAGTAGGTACTCTGACTAAGTCCAATTAGTCTTTTACTCCGATCTCTCAAGATTCTTATCCCTAGAATATAGGCAGCTTCACCAAGGTCCTTCATAGCGAAACACTTCCCAAGCCAGGACTTTACTTCCTGCGGGGTTGGAATGTCGTTTCCTATGAGTAGTATGTCATCCACATACAATACCAAAAAGCTAACTATACTCCCACTAGCCTTGACATACACACAAGATTCATCTTCACTCCTAGAAAAGCCAAATTCCTTGACCTTTTCATCAAAGCAAAGATTCCATCTGCGAGGTGCTTGCTTCAATCCATAAATGGATTTCTCAAGCTTACACACTCTATTAGGGTACTCGTTGCTGACAAAACCCTCTGGCTGACTCATGTAAACATCTTCAGCCAACTTTCCATTAAGGAAAGTTGTTTTGACATCCATTTGCCATATTTCATAATCATGAAATGCAGCTATGGCTAACAGAACCCGAATAGACTTAATCTTGGCTACCGGAGAAAAGGTCTCATCATAATCCACTCCAGGAATTTGAGAGAAGCCCTTTGCAACCAGTCTAGCCTTATAAGTGTGTACTTTACCATCCATGTCGGTCTTCTTCTTGAAGACCCATTTGCACCCTACTGTCTTACGACCTGGTACATTTTCAACCAAGTTCCAAACTTGATTGTCATACATGGATTGTATCTCGCTATCCATAGCCTCTTTCCATTTAGCAGACTCGGGGCCTACCATGGCTTCCTCGTAGCTGTTAGGGTCATCTTGACTTACTAGTGTTTCATCACTAATAAGTGTCTCACCTTCTGCAGTAATATGGAATCCATAGTAATGCTCAGGTGCACTCCTAACTCTCGTTGAACGTCTCAGAGGTACAGATTTGTCAATTGGCTCAACAGGAGTTTCCTCCTCAAGTTGAGGGCTAGAGTTTGAAGTTCCTTCACCGCTTGATTCTTGAATTTCTTCAAGATCAATTTGCCTCCCACTGTCTCCTTGGCTTATAAACTCTCTTTCTCGAAAGACACCTCTTCTTGCTACAAAGACCACATTGTCACTAGGTCTGTAGAAGAGGTAACCAAAGGATCGCTGTGGGTAACCGATGAAAATACACCTCTCGCTTCGAGGTTCGAGCTTATCATGAGTCTCGCGTCTCACGAAAGCCTCACAACCCCAAATCTTGATGTGGTCTAGTTTAGGTACTTTACCAGTCCACATCTCGTGAGGAGTTTTGGCAACTTTCTTTGTAGGGACTAGATTAAGAATATGGGCGGCAGTCTCCAAGGCATACCCCCAGAATGAGATTGGTAGCGTAGCTCGACTCATCATGGAACGAACCATATCTAACAAGGTTCGATTACGCCTCTCAGCCACACCATTCAACTGTGGTGTCCTGGGAGGTGTCAATTGTGAGACTATCCCACATTCCCTTAGATAGTCGAGGAACTCTGAACTAAGATACTCACCACCACGATCGGATCGAAGCATCTTAATGTTCCTGCCCAATTGATTCTCAACTTCCTGTTTAAATTCCTTAAACCTCTCGAAAGTCTCTGACTTATGCTTGATCAAGTAGACATATCCATATCTACTATAATCATCAGTGAAAGTCAAATAATAACGATTAGCATCCCTTGTGGCATGTTTGAATGGTCCACACACATCCGTGTGTATAAGGTCCAACAAACCTTCACCCCTCTCACACGAACCTGTGAAGGGTGACTTTGTCATTTTTCCAAGTAAGCATGATTCGCAACTATCATCTGACTTTAGGTCAAACGACTCCAAGACTCCATCCTTTTGGAGTTGGCCTATGCGCTTCTTGCTTATATGTCCAAGACGACAATGCCATAACGATGCTTTATCCAAGTTATTATTAGTAGAATCAATACACAAAACATTATTTCTTAAGTTATCAACAACAGATACAGCTTCATACACACCATCACAAGGTAATGCTTTAAAATAAAGAGTATTATTAAATAAAGCATCAATAGAACCAACTTCATTATTAAATGAAAAGGTAAACCCTTGTTTGTACAAAGCATGGAAGGAAATAATATTTCTTGCCATTCCTGGCGAATAACAACACTTATTCAGATCTAAACTAAACCCACTACTTAGCGATAAAGTATAAACTTCAATCTTGGTAACAGGTATAGCTTTCCTATTCCCCATGATCAAGTTTATCCTTCCTTGCTCCACATCCTCACTTCTTCTTAGTCCCTGCAAGTCACAACAAATGTGAATACCACACCCGGTATCAAGGACCCAAGATTTAGAATGGGGTGAGTTATTAGAAATGATAGTGTAAATACCTGCATGGTTGGGTTTAACTTTCCCATCCTTCACATCTTGCTGGTATTTTGGGCAGTTCCGCTTCCAATGAGCTTTTTCATGGCAATAGAAGCATTCAGCCTCTTTTGGGTCAGAAGAAGGAGTAATGAAACCTTTCTTGGTTCCACTTGAAGAAGAGCCATCAAGGGTCCGAGCCTTGGTACCCTTCGAAGATCTCTTTCTCTTCCTCCATCGATTCTTCCCAATTGCCAAAACCGGAGTAGAGTTTTGAGTAGGAGTGATAGCAACCGACTTCCCCTTAAGACCTGATTCTGCGGTCTTGAGAAGTCCCTGAAGTTTGCTGAGAGTGACTTCTTCCTTGTTCATGTGATATGTCATGCGGAATTGATCATAGCACGATGGTAAGGAATGCAAAATAATATCTATTGCAAGATCCTCCGGGAAGTTCACATTAAGCTTCAGCAAACGATCCACATACCTTTACATTTTCTGCATGTGGCTCGTGACGGATTCCCCGTCCTTCATCATGGTTGTTATCATGGAGCAGATGATTTCATACCTCTCTTGTCTTGCACTTTGATGGTATCTTTCCATCAAATCTTGGTGCATGTCATAAGGGTAGAAATCCTCATAAGACTTTTGGAGTTCCGCTGTCATCGTGGCCGTCATGATGCAAGCCACTTTCGTAGCATCCCTTTCATGGGCCCGAAATTCAGCGATCTCCTGAGGAGTTGCAGTGGACTCATCAATCTCCTTAAGCTCCTTGTCAAGGACATATTCTTTGTCCTCGTAGCGGGTAATCATCCTGATGTTTCTGATCCACTCATTGAAGTTGGATCCATCAAAGGTGACTTTCCCACACAAGTTCATAAGGGTAAAGGAGCCATTAGGATTAGAGCCAGAAGCATTGTTGAAAGACATCTGAAGGAAAGAGGACAAGATTAGTTTAGATATAAAAGAGTCCTTAATAAAACACCCAAATGTAATATTAAGGCTAGGATCCAATCACAATATAATATAACTTAGAAGAGGTATGCCGTAATCTAAGCTATATCATATTTGAAAGGTAGGTGAATGACGATTCACCAATTTCCACCACGAAAACCGCAATATTTTAGTATTAGGTTTTTGAATGGTTCTTAGAAATTCCTAGATTCTTTGAGATTCAATGAACTTTTCAAAGGCATGTTAGTGTGCCCTCCAAGTTTTGTGACTGGGATACCGAGGATCACAAAACGAGGTGTGAAGTAACCATGCAAATCACTTGGTACCCTTAAAGTTTATCACTCAATCGATGTGCCGGTTAACCACACACGCTCCATCGATACTATAATAAACCCTAAGTCACCCTTTACCTACCTTGTTAAGTCCAAGTTAGTGTGCCGGTTAACCACACATGCTCCACCAACGACTTAATCAAAGTGTAAAGTGTAATTTCATGGAATAGCACCTTATTCACTTTTTTCCTAAAGTAACTAAGATTGGGAATTTAATAAAACATTTAGTTACTTTATAATATTCATCATACTTTGAATGAGAATTAATAAGTCCTTGTCTTACCCGTTCGGCTAACGACCCTCCACCGATCAAGCAAGCGGTGGGTGAGAGTGGACACCCATTAAGTCACCATTTTATAGGCAACAACCTTATACCCACCTTATAGATCGGCTTCGTGAATGAGGCGTACTAGCGGTAAGACGACTTTGTTCTTATACATATATATAATTATTAAATCATAATAATATAAGTATAAGGGTTGAATTTTAACTTTTAAAATTCTAGGGGTTGGAAATAAAGTTTTAACTTAACTTTACTTGTTCCAAAACTTGAGGGCAAGTTTTGTAAACTTTCAAAAACTTTTCATTTCTTGTAACTTATGAGTTTAATAGAGTAATAAAATGAGGACTTTTCATTTTTCCTAACTCTTGTGTTCTTTTAATGGTTTTTTAATCCAAGAGACTTTTGGTTTTTCCATAACTTGAGGACAAGTTATGGACTCCATTAAAACACATTATGATCATGAATTAATCTACCACAAAGGTTACAAATAATTCCTATGATCATCTAAACATCATAAGAACAAGAATATGAATGTGAACACTTTCAAGAATCAAAATCACATTTAATCTTTGTAATTTTGATAACTAGTTGTTGTAAATGAGTTAGAAAAGACATTACACCTTCTAAAACAAGTTTTCAAGTACCAAAACATTTTAGGGTAATGATTCTAATCCATTTCCAGCAACTCAAGTCGAAATTCTGCACTCTGTCGACCCTACTCGCCGAGTGCATAAACCTACTCGCCGAGTAGGTTGAAGATACACATGAACTCGACGAGTCCTCCCCATGGACTCGCCGAGTCCATCAGTCAGACAGCAAGATTTTCGACTTTCTTCAACTTTTAAGCACAAATAACAAACAAACAAGCCTAGGCTCTGATACCACTGATGGGTTTTGAGCATTCTAACACTTCCTAAGTGTACATGCAACCCTAATAACCTTGGATCTATGTTTGTCTAATTATCATGCAAAGTTGAATTCCAAGGTTATATTCCTATCTAGCATACATGGGGAACAATTTTAACTTGAATCATAGATAGAATAACTTACCTTGTTGTTGCTTGTGTTCCTTGAAACCTTGTGAGCCTAGCACCCCAAGTGTGATGCCTCAAATGCTTCACACAACACCAAATGCTCTTGGAAAGACTCTTGAGATAACACACACTTCTCAAAATCGGCCAAGCCCTCTAGTTTCTTAGTGTTCAACTTTTGTTGCCAATTTTGTGGAGAATGGGACTCTTATATAGTGTTGGCACATCTAGGGTTACACCATGTAAACCCTAATGTGTCATGACTCTTCATTTCCATGACCCATGGGTTTGTAACTCCCATGGAGCATCCTATGGGTAGAACCCAACTTGATAATCCATGGAGCCTCTTAGCCCACTATACAAGATATGGATGATTTACATAATCAACCCATATATTTAATTAGTTATCCTTTGATCACTTAATTAATTCCAAATTAATTCTTTGATCAACTAATTAAATAATATTATTAATATATTAGAACTTATAATATATTAATAATCTCCAAGTGTTATTTCTCTCATTTAGTCTATCCAATTGCATGGTGCCATGCAACCCAAATGGACCATGCCGGGTCAGGTCAAGTACAAGCCCAAAATAGTTATGGACTTAGACACCTTATCCAACAGGATATACCTTAGATGACTCTTGGACTCGATATCATCCAACCACAGATTCTGGATTAAGAAAATTTAAAGCTTTCAAATGGGTAGTGCAAGCAAGAAAGGCACAGCACGTTTAGCAGCAGCAACAAAAAAAAGTATCTCTTCTTTAGGTATCAAAGTATTGGGCTACAATGATTAACAATGCCAAAACTATTCATGACATCTTGGCGATTTAGAAATGGGTGTCTGGGATGGAGCTTACAGTTCAACAAGCTCATAATATGGAAAATCTAGTTGGCCCCTCGAATCCTCCTCAACATGGTGAAGCCTATGATTCCAATGATGACGGCACTGCAATCGATATTAGCTCAGCTCCGATGTTCAGTCTCGATGATGACAACTTGGAAGAGGTTTAGCAGCTTCTTCTTTCTGATTATTTCATTATGGTGTTAGATGATGAAGAATAGAGTGGATCACAACATTCCACTTCGAAACCCCCGACTGCTGGCTCACGAAAATCCCAAACTATCACAACAAAAACAAACATCCATTTAATAATTGGATTACCATCCTTGACTAATGATCCATACTTAGGGTAAATATCCATTTTACCCTTTACCTAATTTGGCATATATCTAAGCCCAATTCTTGATCCAAAAGGCCTAAATTACCTCAAGACCTATAATTAGCCCAGTTTTTCAAATTGGGCCCAAACTCCTTATTGGGCCTTATCCTAAGGTCCAATTCTAATTAGCCCAAAACACGCCTACTCAGATAATCCATTAGGGACCTAAGAATTTAAGCCCAAAACACGAAGTACAAAATCAAAAACCCAAAAAATAGCGTACGTTGGGCATACCCCGAAGGTATGCAGGGTGTACGCGAGCCTCGCATTAACTGTAAACGGGGATGCTAACCAAGTACGTGGGGCATAGTTTTTCCTACGCGGGTTGTACCCTCGTAGAGCCTAAAACCATGTTAAGTGGTTAATGGCTTAAGAAATTAAGCCCAAACTTCAGATCCATGGTTCAAAAGTACTCCCAAATCATAAAGTCTCAAACTTTAAGACTTTAGACGTCCAAAAAGTCCTTAATACATGGTCTTAATCCATTAAGACCTCCCACAAGGAACATACATCCAAACTAGCTAAAGGGATCTCATTTTTATGTCTTAGAACCCATCCTAGGGTCTGAAAGGACAGCCCAAAACATTCAAAACGAAGCATGCATAACAAATGGACTTTTAGGAAAAAAGTACACCATAAAGCTACCAATATGAGATCTAAACAAACCAAGCATAAAGGTGGCAACGTTTTACCTTCTGGAGCTTCTTAATGAAGTGATGATCCAAGATCTACTAGCTTGCTTCCATCTCTAATCACCTTGATGCAACACCTCCTTCTTCAAACCCACAAGGAACACACTCTTAGCTAAAAACACAAACTTATGGAGTTAGGGTTTGCCAAAAACGACTCAAGGACTTGGAGGTTGGAGAGATGGGAATAAATGGTCCATAAAGATGCTTAAACACTCCTCAAACCCTAAACTTAGGGTTTTCACCCGAACACACGTATGCCCAGCATATATATGTGTACTCCCAGCGTGCTAGGGTGTGCCCTAGTATGCTTAGCGTAGTCACATATACGCCTAGTGTACTACTCATGCTCCCCAAAATTATCCTTTTGCCACTAGAGCTTCCCATGGCTACTTCTTTCCAATCCAAGGACCAAAATGACATAATTAAAACCCAAGGGATGAATTTTAAATTACTTGAAAATTGGGGTGTTACAACTCTCCCCCACTTAAAGTCAATTTGGTCCTTGAAATCATTCCTTACCAACCCCGGCAAGCCCGACATCCTGAGGGGCACACCCACAATCATGAACATACAACGACCTTACAAAGGCAACTAAATCCAAAAGAAATCTTTTCAATCCGAAGAAGACGAATCCATAATCCCATGCAGCAAACCAACCCTACCTTATCTGAAACCTCAAGACTCTAAATGGGTCTGACTCCCTGACAAACCACTTTTACTGAACCATTTCTAAATCCATGACACTTATCCATCAAACTATCTATTCAACTCCTGATGATAACAATTCCATGAACACAATGAGATACATGACATGGATTCCTTAACTATCGAAATTATATGTGGCTGCTATAATTTGAAAACCCCACGACTTGCCCTACCTTCATACTGACAGAACCATCCCTGAGCACAAACACATGAACTAAGTCCTAACCCTCCAGTTGATGCCTTTGACATAACGATTCCTTAACTCACGTCTCCCTGACTTACAGTCCTTGCATGGATACACTTGCGATTCTCAATGCGAGTTCCCACTAAAACTCATCCCTAAATGGCCATCCATAAAATTTCTCATAAATTCTTCCCTAAGGCTAATGAGCCTCCATCCATGAATCTACCCCCAGTCCCTGACAGGAGACACCACAAAACATGCAGAAAAGATCTTCAAAACAAGTCGATAGTGAACCTCTCCTAGCCCAAATCCATATGACGTACCAAAACCTTAAAATAACCTTTGACTCTCTGCTATGACATTACCAACCTCCGACCTGAAGAGAAAATATGATCAATCCAATAATTTTTGTATTTCATCCAACCCTAACAACAACTTGTGAACCAATGGAAATATGATGCATACATTCCATACATACTTTCTGATACTTGACTAATACCCCAAATAATCATTGACCGCTCCTTATCCAAACCAACTGATTTATGGGTCTTCTGATCCCCCATCAACGCGTCAACAATGAGAGTATCACAAATAGAAGAAATGAATAATCATGTCCATTAGGCCTATAGCCTATAACTGGAATACCCCTACCAGGTCCTCATCATAGGTCTAGATTGCCTCCGAGCCCACAGCATGAGTATGAAATACCCTCCCTGGACCTCAACCATGACCGGAATGCTCCTGATCTCATACCGACCTTGTAGGCATTACATCGTTTGCCCAACACTTCAGGCCAAAAGATACTCACCTCCTTCTATTGCCTTGATGGGACCTAATCAACGTCCCACACAACCAAACGAGCACAACAATGTTTTAACCCTACCACGCACAATTCACTTTATAGAACAAGATGTTACCTATGCAAAACCTTACGAAACCATGACTGTACAAGACCCAAGGATATGATAATGGTCAAACTCTTGATCCAATTCGAAGGCTATAACCCAACCAAACCATGCACATAAGTCGAACCAAAGCCCAATGCTACCTTATATAGCCCACAAATACACACAAAGAATTACCTCCATGCACATTCTTAAAGAACCCTTAACCTCATGATTGATCACAACAATATCTCATACTTTATTGAGGATCAACAAATTCTACCAACATGAAACTAGCTCAAAAAGACTTCCAAGGCGATCGCAAAAGTTGCCAAAACCTGATTCTGCTACAAATCAGAATTCCACTTCACTAATGAGGGTAAACATACCCAAGGACCAAGGGAACATAAACACACTACACATGAGGGTAGTTGATGCATTCCTTGCTCTTAAACTGTCACCACTTAAATCCTTCGTAGAATTCCTACTGAATGATGAACTCAATGACCAATGGTCTAAGACACCTTCAAACCTAAACCAGAGAACCACAAATCCACCAAGATTTGAACATACCCGCTTTTGGAAACGGTTCACCGATCAACATATGCCCAACAAATTTGAAAGCAGCAATCCGAACAGTGAACTAACAAAACCCTCAATGACTGATGCTCAACCTGAGAATCCCAAGTCTCCCCCACTTTGAACTTGAACCACCACCTACTAGTGGCGAAACCAAAACATAACACATGCAGCCCAACCAGGTACAACCATACTTGACCATGGACTGAATAACATATGCATAATAGTCCTCCGGATACAGATCGAATGAACCCCAAGAGAAACTTGAATTCCACCTAAAGACCTCTAAATTTCCCAATTATAACCACTTACAAAGCATAAGCAACTACCGATTTATGATCCAGACACACCTTCCTTGCTTCCAATCCATCAACAATCTGACACATGGCTTTCCCATCTCCCAAGAATACGAGCCCTTGCTCGCATCGCTAAGGTACTCATCCCACATCAATCCATCTGCGCACACCGGCACTGACATACTTCCGCCAACCACTGCGACTAACAGACCCCAAGCTGAGAATCCAACCTAACTCAAGAGGTCACAAGCATGTCCACTCCTTCTAACTCGTAAAAAATAAAGGGCAAGATCCTTGCGATAGATAATGACAATCTAATCCGACTATCTACCACTTAAATCCCAGATGCAATTTCCAAGTCGATCATATCAACCACTTCATCCCCGTGTCTCGAGGCCCAAGGAACGACCTCTACCAAAACCCTCGAGACTTCCAACAAACATACTCATTTGGGTCTTAACCACTCAACCCACATCAATATCGCCACAGGGGCCTGAACAAACGCAAAACCCATCCTCGCCTGAACAGCCCAAGCCAAAAGATCAACAGATACGGAACCATTGCGTTGAACCATGGTATCCAACCATGATATCTTTCCTGACCAGTCCTTAGAATACCCGAAATCTTCCTTGAATTGAGTATGGATCATGTGCTTCCAGTATTAAGGTCCCAATACTACCTTCCACACCTATCCATACTTTTGTCAAGAATCATCTCGGGTCCTCAAAGACCTAGTCACAAAAATACTCCTGAAACATGCTCAACAGCAAAACAACTACACTAAAATACTCCTTAGGCTATCCTAGGGTTCCACACTTCTCTGCCATCAGTTGCTGAAGAACTCCTCACAATGTCAACTACCTATTCCATGAATACAATCACATGCAACAAAGCTCAGATAATCATTCAAGTAACAGAATTATCCCTACAACGGTTAGACTCAGAACATAGTTGTGCAACAGGGTCAAATCCATCACCCTAAGATTATCCAACCTTTTTCACATCTGACTTGACATATTCACTTAATGGCTAACTCACATCATTCATGAGTTCTAAAAAGCACAAAGAAAGCAACATTCGTGCAGAAGATTCGGATGGCACTAAAATGTAATAAAATCAGACAGATCCTCATATGAAATCCTCAATCTTCAACTCCCCATACCACAGGTACACCTTTTCCTTGCTCTCACTCTCCTCAAAGTGGTTAATCATTCCTTGTGCTGACCCTCTAAACACTACACCCACTCATGAAACTTCCACCAACCCTGCAACACTCATGTATGCTAACCATACATAACACTGGATCCTATAGACAGTCGAATACCTGATCCTACCCTAAGCCCTTCGTCAAACAAGAATAGGAAATAAGTCCAAACCAAAGATTCTCAAGTCATAGAATCTTAGCTAGGTACATCTATGATGCATACACTAAGAAACTACAGTAATGATGTTAATTTCATATAAAGAAGAATCCTAGGCTATCAGGCATCATATAATCAAGCAATTCTATTATGCAATTCCTGAAGATCCCTAACCTATCACAATCATGTTGTTCTAACATAACATAACATAATCTCAAATAATTGTGTGGTATTTTGGGGTAAACTTACTGGCTCCGGCTAATCGTACACATCGCATCTTCCTTGATTATTTTGCAAACCTGTAACGACCCAAAAATCACAACTAAAAATTTCTTTAAAAAAAACATTACTAAAATCATATTTAGAAAAATTATATCATAAGTCATAACATGATTTCTCGAGTATTAATTCAGAACATAATATCATTATCAGACTCAAACGTTCGCAGGCTAACTGACTATTGTGTGTGCACTGCAATCTTCCCAAGCTCCTCTTTTGAAAACCGAATACCTAAAACCAAAACTGAAAACCGTAAGCACGAAGCTTAGTGAGCTCCCCCAATCTACCACATACCATACAATATCATATAAAGCACATACTGGGCCTTGCACACTGCATCGGACCGAAGTCCGGGCTAACTGGGGCCTTGCCCCCTACATCGGACCGAAGTCCGGACTAACTGGGACCTTGTCCCCTGCATCGGACCGAAGTCCGGACTAACTGGGACCTTGTCCCCAGCATCGGACCGAAGTCCGGGCTAACTGGGGCCTTGCCCCTTGCATCGGACCGAAGTCCGGACTAACTGGGACCTTGTCCCCTGCATCGGACCGAAGTCCGGGCTAACTGGGGCCTTGCCCCCTACATCGGACCGAAGTCCGGACTAACTGGGACCTTGTCCCCTGCATCGGACCGAAGTCCGGGCTAACTGAACAGAACATAGCATAAACACATCAACTAGCATGAACACACATATACTGCATACTACATCGGGCTGTGGCCCGGAACACATAACACATCATTCCTGTCTGAGCCACGAAGGCATCAAACATACTAAATACTGCATCATATCAAAATCCAGAAACTGCTACTAGCTAAACGGGTCGGCGTTGTGGCCTTAGACTCGTTCCTACTGGAAGGAAACTCACCTGAGACTGCTGAACTGATGCCCCTAATCCTCTTGACTGCTACCCGACCTCTGACTCCGAACTGCTGCTCCACAAGCTCCTTGAGCTACCAATGTCAATATAACACTTAGTCCAACTGACCTCCAAAGGTCAACTAGGTCAGCTCTAGTCAAGGTCAAATTCAACCTTTCAGGTCAACCCTACTCGCCGAGTCCACCTAATAACTCGCCGAGTTCATATGCTCAGGGTCTTTCTATTTGTGACTCGACTCGCCGAGTCAGTCCATGACTCGCCGGGTCAACTATTCCCGAGTCCTGACCTGTCCAACTCGCTGAGTGTCCATCCGACTCACTGATTCGAGTTTCAACTCGAAGGTTTTGGGGGTTTCGCGACCTGACTCGCCGAGTCCAAGAATAGACTCGCCGAGCCCAAGGCAATCATCAACGAACTCGTCGAGTTGTTCTTCCAACTCGCCGATTTCATGCCTAACTTCATCCGACTCGACGAGCTGTTCATCCCACTCGTCGAGTTCCTCCTCATCTTCAAGCTACTCGCTGATTCCACTCGAAGGACTCACCGAGTCTATTCAGTCCTTAATCCATGCAGTGGCTTTTCGAGCCAAACAGGGCTTCCAACTCATAGATCCATACTTCTAAGGCCTATCCCCCACATAAAGTGGCAAACTTTACGTGTAGATCAAGAGATCTAGGCTTAAAACAATCCAAACTATGGTTTAAGATAAAGAGGCTTCACTATCAACCCAAGAACAGATGCTTTATGACTTTCTGGGCCAAGATACACTCAGATCTGAAGTAGCAACTTCAGATCTAGGATTCTAACTCGAAATAGTTCTTGAGCATGGCATAAAATCCCCAAATCACATAGCCAAGGTTTATCTATTAAACAAAAGAGGGAAGGTAACGATTTATTACCTTTAAATGCTCAGAAATGATCCACCAACTCTGGATCCAAGGCCCCCTTCTTGCTCCACAAAGACTAACTTCTCTCTCAAGCTCCAAAAGCTTCACTAAGGGTAGATCTTGCTCCAAAACGATTATGGTGGCTAGGGTTTAGTGATATGTGCTAGAGAGCCAATAAAGGAACCCTAGGCGAGAGAATGAGACGTTTAAATAAGCTCCAAGTCCCGGATTTAGGTTTTTCCTTGCTCAGACCTGACTCGCCGAGTCATCTTGGCCGACTCGCCGAGTCGGTCGCTTACACCTCAACCCGGATCCCGCTCGGACTCGCCGAGTCCCTCCTTGGACTCGTCGAGTCTCCCCTAAAAATTAGGGTTTTCTTTCTTTTCTTGGCTTTCCAACTTTGGGTGTTACAACTCTTCCCCACTTAAACTAAACTTCGTCCTCGAAGTTTGCTACAATCCACCGACTGCGATTTGCCTCTAATATCCCACCAATTAATCCAACACTAGCTGCCTACCTTCGCTGGCCTACCGCTCGGTCATTCTGATTATCATCAATCCTTGCGGATAATAGCCTCGGGTCACCCTGACCCTGCACATCCTGGAACACAACCTACCCAACCGACAATCCTTCTGGTACTCACCGAGTACTGCACCAAACCTATAGGGGTTCACCCCCCCCCCTTCTTTTACGCGATTCCCTTGCCTTCCCAAGGCGATGCTCCATAACCAACTATCTCCTCTGACATTGTGAAGATCCTATCTTCACCCATCCATCACCCCCGCTAATTCCAGTACGGGTCAACACCGCCAGCAACCACTGACACTCCTATCTGACATAACTTGGTGCCGAGCACCCCTCGATTTTGACTAACTGAATTCCACCATAGACTGCTTACCCACAATACTACTGACCGAAAATTTTTGCTATTCCTCATCCGCCTTCTAGATGAACCGAGACCACCCTGGTCCAACTATTCCGTCAATATCTGAGTTACCGGACTCCTACCGGTCACTACACTCCATCGCAATCTCCTAGTCGCTCCCACCGACTTTGCAAGATTCCTTGACTATTTATAATTGTTCTATCCACTCTGCTACTCATATCGGAACTATCTGAAACGCTGAGCTGCCTGCAATACTGAACTGCTTGGGACACTAAACTACTTGAAACACTGAACTGGCTGATACACACTGAACTGACTGAAACACTGAACTGACTGAAACACCGAACTGACTGAATCACTGAACTGGCTGAACCAATGAACTGATTGAATCACTGAACTGGCTGAACCACTGAACCGACTGAATCACTGAACTGGCTGAATGGCTGCTTCCCACAACTTCTAAATGAAATCTTCCTCTGGAACTAGTTTCCACCCGTCATCCTGACACTGCAACTTTAACAACCTCCCGATCCACCGATCAGGTCCTTACGCCACATCCTGACATCATCAAATCCACGACTAACAATATGATGGCTCCCAGACTGACGGTAGCCCTTAACATACCCGAACCCCAACGGTCCACTACTACTCTGATCTCATAACTGAAATACTTGGAAATCCGAAATCTAACCCGTGGATTCCCATATCCTCACTACTGCACCCGAACTGGTGGGTACTACTGCTTTCCCGCGTCCAACACGCGCTCATGCTACCTACCAATCTGATAAAGGTTGCGGCTACGCTCGCAGACTTACAACTCTCTAATACTATCTGGCTGCTAGTGAATGCTACGGCTACCCCCGCAGACTTACAACACCACTACTACTACCTGACTGCTAGTGAATGCTACGGCTACCCCCGCAGACTTACAACACTACCACTACTATCTGACTGCTAGTGAATGCTACGGCTACCCCCGTAGACTTACAACACTACTACTACTATATGACTGCTAGTGAATGCTACGGCTACCCCCGCAGACTTACAACACTACTACTACTATCTGACTGCTAGTGAATGCTACGGCTACCCCCGCAGACTTACAAAACTACTACTACTATCTGCCTGCTAGTGAATGCTATGGCTACCCCTGCAGACTTACAACACTACTACTACTATCCCGAGGACATCCTGACTATCCCTAGTCCCGCTAATGATTCCTCATCCTGATTTCTCAAAACCAGCCCTCAGTCTTTGAATACCGCATCATCCTCGACATCTTATATCCTTGATATACTTAGTGCTTCGTCGAGGAACTCTTCGGCTTGATTCCCAAACCAACCGTCTACTGATCCGGATACAAGAAGCTATTGTTGGGAAGTTTCCAAACTCCCAACTCCTGAATCTACACAATCTTGCATGCTGACTTTGTCATTGGCTACT
This sequence comes from Lactuca serriola, assembly GCF_051521515.1. Lineage (NCBI taxonomy): Eukaryota > Viridiplantae > Streptophyta > Magnoliopsida > Asterales > Asteraceae > Lactuca > Lactuca serriola. The sequence goes on along the minus strand of NC_136412.1, from coordinate 97,457,270 downwards.
AATACGAAAACATCCCTTGCTAACCGTTCTCAGGATCCTCATTCCGACTCACTTGAACCCTACAGGTGGTCCTCCAATCCTGGATTTTCAACCAGCTTCTAACCATCTCGATTACATGAACTAACTGTTGGGAAGGTCCTCGAACCCCCAATTCTGAACTTCTCAATCCATCGATCACTATGCTACTATCATTTCTTCTCAGAGGCCGCGCACTCATTCTGAGTCTACGTGGCTCTTATCCTTGTATACTCGGAGGGTTGTCCCCCACTTGGATTCGGCTAGATCCTTACTGCTCACTGGTCGAAAGGATTTCCAACCTTCCTTCAATTAAAAGGGCAATATGCTGTCCGCCGACGTTTACCCTTGCCAGCGCTCCAACTAACTCTTACCAGATCCGCACCCTTCTTGCTATCTGACTGAGCACCCTTCGATCCTTAACTGTATTTGCTTTAGGGACTACATCCCGAGAATCTGCGTTTGGGGTGCACATCCCCAACCCACTTCCTTACTGAACGCTAGCTACTCCACTAAAAACTCTGGGTTATCACTACTGAAAATATAACTGATCATTACCCGACTAACGCCTTCCGCAAGTAGTAAGGCACTACTGCATCTTACACATACATGCTACAGTTACTGTATCCGAAGTAATCTGATCTAGAGGGGACGACCTCCAATTCACCATTCTAATTCCAAGGTATGCAGATGGCATAAAACTCCGTCACAAGCAGGTAATATAATACCCCAACACTTAAGCTTATTGATAACAATGCAGCAACATAACAATAATATCACAAATAATAGATGACAGAAAAGCAAAAGATACATACCTCCATCACTCAGTGTTGCTCGAATCCCTACTGAAATCTACTGGAAAACTCGGCTCCGAGCCGTAGGCGCCCTTTCCCGGCCGTGATGTCCGTTGGTGGCTCTCAAAGTTCCAGGGGCAGGAGCTGACATCTGCCCTGCTGTATACAAACTCGGACAGTAGGCCTTCTTGTGGCCCCTCTGACTACAATGGAAACATAATGGATCAAGTCCCTGGGCGATGGTAACAACACAGTCTCTGCTAAAATGACCAATCTGGCCGCACTTGAAACATCCAGCATCGCCACCACTTCTACGCCTGCACACACCCATGTGCGTCCTTCCGCACTTCACGCATCGACTGTGGCTCTGATAGTTCCTCGTCCTCAAATCCGAACCCTTGAGCCTCTTACCTGAACCTGTGGCTACCTGAGTCTCATCCGTTTTCCTCTTCCTTTCCGACTCCCTGCCCGCCGACTGAACAACAGCTGTCTGATCCTGGAGCCTCTCGATCAATCTATCAGTGATCCTCACGACCATGTCGGGCAGATTCTTGCGAATGGCTCGCGAAACTTCCTCAACTATCCAATCATACAGAGGTCTCTCTTGGAGACAGGATGCCCCACTCACTCCTGTCCCCTGATGGCAAAAACTAGAAATGGGATCTCCCTCCCTGATGGATCCCCGAACTCCATAAGAATCGGGATCTAGACGAGCCCCAATATGTCCTGAAACTATCCCGGCCTTAAAGGCCTCAAGATGACTGTCTATGAGCTCCACAATGGCCTCTCTAACTGAATCGAAAATCACTGGAGTCTGATCAATGACGTTGTGCATGATCTCTGCAGAAATGAAATCCCTCATCTGATCATCAAGCTGCCCGGCTCCAAAGCCCGAGCCAGATCCCTCCTCGACGCCTGAACTGCTAACTGGTAGCTCGCGCAATGTCACCATACTGAAAATATAACAATTCCTGATCAATTACACACTACTGTTGCGGAATCTCTCACATACTCTTGCTAGTTCCCTGGTTTTTTCTTGGCCCCTCTTGAATCGAGTACGGATCCTCTGCTTTCAGTAGTACGGGCCCATACTACCTTCCACATATATCCGTACTTTCCTCAAGAGTTACCTCAACTCCACCAAGTCCCCTTTACTCTTCTACTGATCTCTGCTACTCTCATCCTAGGCTTGCCCTAGGGAACCTCTGACTCTACCCAAATAGTCCTCAGCTGCTGAAGGCCTCCTTGTAATGCCAATTAGTCACCACCTGAATACCATCACATGTGACGAGGCTCAGATAATCCTTCAAGTAAAAGACTCGTCCCTACAACGGTTGGACTCAAACAAGAGCTGCGCAATAGGGCCAAATCCAGCACTCTGAGATTATTCAACCCTGATCACATGTGGTGTGACGTATTCACCTAATGGCTAACTCCCATCACTCAGAGTCCCACAAAGCACAAAGCAAGCAGCATTCGGATAAAGGAAACATACTCAGGCAAAACTATTCTCATAACAAGAAACTGTACTAGCATACAATGCTAAGCTCATACTATCAGGCATAACCTACACAGGCTATCCTACTACTGTCTACTCATTACTAGCATGAAATTCTTATCAAGCTGAAACACATAAAGCAGGCACATAAGGCATCATCCTAGATCCTTAGTCCTATTCTAGCATGCTGTTCTACTGAAGCTGAAACTGAAACTGAAACTGAAAATCATAACATAACTTCTATGGGTAAATTGGGAGTACTTACTTGAGCTCGGCTGATTGCATGCACCACACCCTTTTCTCTTTTCAAAACTCTTTTTGCTTTTTCTAAAACTCTTTTCTTTATACTTTTTCTAAAATTGTTTTCTTTTCCCAAAATCCTTTTGTAACCATGGTTTTTCTTTTGAAAACTCTATACCACTTCCTTAGTTTGAGTTCAGACACACTCAGGAGTGCGCCCGAATCCCTCAAACCAAGGCTCTGATACCAACTTGTAACGACCCAAAAATCACAACTAAAAATTTCTTTAAAAAAACATTACTAAAATCATATTTAGAAAAATTGTATCATAAGTCATAACATAATTTCTCGAGTATTAATTCAGAACATAATATCATTATCAGAGTCAAACGTTCCCAGGCTAACTGACTATGGTGTGTGCACTGCAATCTTCCTGAGCTCCTCTTTTGAAAACCGAATACCTGAAACCAAAACTGAAAACCGTAAGCACGAAGCTTAGTGAGCTCCCCCAATCTACCACATACCATACAATATCATATAAAGCACATACTGGGCCTTGCCCACTGCATCGGACCGAAGTCCGGGCTAACTGGGGCCTTGCCCCCTACATCAGACCGAAGTCCGGACTAACTGGGACCTTGTCCCCTGCATCGGACCGAAGTCCGGACTAACAGGGACCTTGTCCCCGGCATCGGACCGAAGTCCGGGCTAACTAGGGCCTTGCCCCCTGCATAGGACCGAAGTCCGGACTAACTGGGACCTTGTCCCCTGCATCGGACCGAAGTCCGGGTTAACTGGGGACTTGCCCCCTGCATCGGACCGAAGTCCGGACTAACTGGGACCTTGTCCCCTGCATTGGACCGAAGTCCGGGCTAACTAAACAGAACATAGCATAAACATATCAACTAGCATGAACACACATATACTTCATACTACATCGAGCCGTGGCCCAGAACACATAACACATAATTCCTGTCTGAGCCACGAAGGCATCAAACATACTAAATACTGCATCAGATCAAAATCCGGAAACTGCTACTAGCTAAACGGGTCGGCGTTGTGGCCTTAGACTCATTCCTACTGGAAGGAAACTCACCTGAGACTGCTGAACTGATGCCGCTAATCCTCTTGACTGCTACCCGACCTCTGACTTCGAACTGCTGCTCCACTAGCTCCTCAAGCTACCAATGTCAATATAACACTTAGTCCAACTGACCTCCAAAGGTCAACTAGGTCAGCTCTAGTCAAGGTCAAACTCCTGGTCAAAGTCAACCTTTCAGGTCAACCCTACTCGCCGAGTCCACCTAATAACTCGCCGAGTTCATATGCTCAGGGTCTTTCTATTCGCGACTCGACTCGCCGAGTCAGTCCATGACTCGCCGGGTCAACAATTCCCGAGTCCTGACCTGTCCAACTCGCTGAGTGTCCATCCGACTCACTGATTCGAGTTTCAACTCGAAGGGTTTGGGGGTTTCGCGACCTGACTCGCCGAGTCCAAGAATAGACTCGCCGAGCCCAAGGCAATCATCAACCAACTCGTCGAGTTGTTCTTCCAACTCGCCGATTTCATGCCTAACTTCATCCGATTCGACGAGCTGTTCATCCCACTCGTCGAGTTCCTCCTCATCTTCAAGCTACTCGCCGAGTCCACTCGAAGGACTCGCCGAGTCTATTCAGTCCTTAATCCATGCAGTGGCTTTTCGAGCCAAACAGGGCTTCCAACTCATAGATCCATACTTCTAAGGCCTATCCCCCACGTAAAGTGGCAAACTTTACGTGTAGATCAAGAGATCTAGGCTTAAAACAATCCAAACTATGGTTTAAGACAAAGAGGCTTCACTATCAACCCAAGAACAGATGCTTTATGACTTTCTGGGCCAAGATACACTCAGATCTGAAGTAGCAACTTCAGATCTAGGATTCTAACTCGAAATAGTTCTTGAGCATGGCATAAAATCCCCAAATCACATAGCCAAGGTTTATCTATTAAACAAAAGAGGGAAGGTAACGATTTATTACCTTTAAATGCTCAAAAATGATCCACCAACTCTGGATCCAAGGCCCCCTTCTTGCTCCACAAACACTAACTTCTCTCTCAAGCTCCAAAAGCTTCACTAAGGGTAGATCTTGCTCCAAAACGATTATGGCGGCTAGGGTTTAGTGATATGTGCTAGAGAGGCAATAAAGGAACCCTAGGTGAGAGAATGAGACGTTTAAATAAGCTCCAAGTCCCGGATTTAGGGTTTTCCTTGCTCAGACCTGACTCGCCGAGTCACCTTGGCCGACTCGCCGAGTCGGTCGCTTACACCTCAACCCGGATCCCGCTCGGACTCGTCGAGTCTCCCCTAAAAATTAGGGTTTTCTTTCTTTTCTTGGCTTTCCAACTTTGGGTGTTTCAAAACCATTTGAAAATTATTTTAAAAACTTTTTTCCTTATTTTGAGACTAGATTCACACGAGTGTTCCTCCAATTCACTCAAACCAAGGGTCTGATATCAACTTGTAACGACCATAAAAATTCATAAAATATAAACTTTTCAAAACAACCCTTTTTCTAAAGAAGTGTTTACAAAAACCATTTTTCCCAAAACATTATTTAAAAATCGGAATCGCTTTCAACATAGTTTTCAACACATTCACATTATCAGAGTTTCCCAGAAATCATAAGCCCAAAACGCGAGGATGTGTACGGTCATGCCTTCACCTTGACACGATCCACTAAAGTACCTGAAACCATCAACCAAAACTGTAAGCACGAAGCTTAGTGAATTCCCCCAAAATACCAATCATACAACCGATCACATATATAAAATAACGGCATGCAATGGGTCCACGTCTAAAAAACTGGATTACCCCTGAGTCCATAGTATGAGTTTGGATTGCCTATCGGGCCCAAAGCTCACATCTGGCTTGCTTCTAAGCCCACAACATAAGTCTGGCTTGCCCTCGGGCCCACAGCTTATGTATGGCTTGCTCCCTTTAATGATCAGTCATCGAACTGAAATATCAATGTTCGGCCCTCAATACGAGTCTGATATACCGACCGGTCCTCAGCTCGTATCTGGAATGCTATTAAGCCCTCAGTACGATTCTGGCATGCCCCACCCGGCCCTCAACTCATATATGGAATGCTCCAAGTTTTTTGGCTACAGCACAAAGAAGTACAACCTCAACCCCACCCAACATGTCAACATATAATAGACAACAAACATATATAGATAATCATGCAGCCAGAAACACAGGTAGTCCTACATATTTATTATGCTATCATATCGGCAACTAACATATCATGCATATTTATTCCATACTTAGCATATCAACAAGTAATATGATATCAACCAATAGGTTGGCCTTGGTGCCTTCGACCTGAAAGTACAGTGAGGAAAACTCACCTCACAATTCTGAATCATACTGAAAACCTCTTACTGTTGGCTCACGAAAATCCTGAACTATCACAAAAAAACAAACATCCAATTAACAGTTGGATTACCATCCTTGACTATTAATCCCTACTTACGGTAAATGTCTATTTTACCCTTTCCCTAATTGGGCCAAGACCTAAGCCCAATTCTTGATCCAAAAGGCCTAAATTACCTCAAGACCCATAATTTGCCCAATTTTCCAAATTGAGCCTAAACTTCTTATTGGGCCTTATCCTAAGGTCCATTTCTCTAATTAGCCCAAAAAACACCTACTCAGAAATTCCATTTGGGTCCCAAGAATTTAAACCCAAAAGATGGCCCAAAACACATAGTACAAAAGCAAAAACCCAACAGATGGCATACGTTGGGCGTAACCCGAAGGTACGTAGGGCATACACGAGCCTTGCATTGACCGTATACAGGTACACTGACCAATGTGGGGCGTACTTCTTCCTATGCATTGCGTACCCTCGCAAACCCTAAAACCTTGTTAGGTGCTTAATGGCTTAAGCACTTAAGCCCAAACTTCAGATCCATGGTTCAAAAGTACTCCCAAATCATAAATTCTCAAACTTTAAGACTTTAGACGTCCAAAAAGTCCTTAATACATGGTCTTAATCCATTAAGACCTCCCACAAGGAACATTGAGCCAAACTAGCTAAAGGGACTACATTTTTATGTCTTAGAACCCATCCTAGGGTTTGAAAGGACAACCCAAAACATTCAAAATAAAGCATGCATAACCATGAGACTTTTGGGGCGAAAGAACACCATAAAGCTACCAAGATGAGATTAAAACAAACCAAGCATAAGGTGGCAACTTTTTACCTTCTGGAGCTTCTTAATGAAGTGATGATCCAAGATCTACTAGCTTGTTTCCATCTCTAATCACCTTGATGTAACTCATCCTTCTTCAAACCCACAAGGAACACACTCTTAGCTCAAAACACACACATATGGAGTTAGGGTTTGCCAAAAACGACACACGGACTTGGAGGCTGGAGAGATGGGAGTAAATAGTCGTTAAAGTTGCTTAAATACTCCACAAATCCTAAAAATTAGGGTTTTCACCCGGACACAGGTATGTCCAGCATGCATATGTGTAGCCCAGCGTACTAGGGCGCGTAGCATACTCACATGTACACCCAACATACTACTCATGCTCCCTAAAATGACCATTTTGCCACTAGGGTTGCCCATGGCCACTTCTTTCCAATCCAAGGACCAAAAATGACATAATTAAAACTCAAGGGATGAATTTAAAATTACTTGAAAGCTGGGGTGTTACATTCTAGGTCAATTGAGATCCATTGAATCTTATCAATGGCATGTTTAATCTCTAATTATATATTCAATTTGTGACTGGGATGCCGATGATCACAAATAAGATGTCAATAACCATGCAAACCCGTTTGACAACTTCGAGTTTATTTATCATCTCAAATTGATGTGTCGGTAAACCACACATTCTCCATCGACAATGATAATTTTCAATTTGTCCATCACTCAACTTTATAACCCCAAATTGTTGTGTCGGTTAACCACGCACGCTCCACTAACAACATATAAATAATGACGTACATTTTCATGGATTGGCATACACTTCACAAATTTCCCAAAGTAACTAGAGTTGGGATTTATATAAAAGGTTCTAGTACTTTATAGCATCATACTTCTAATGAAGTTATGTCCTATCAAATTTGTTTGGCTAACGAACCTCCACCATACAAGGGAGCGGTGGGTGAGAGTAGACACTGATTCAACGGTCATTTTATAGGTCGTTTACTTATGCCCCCTTATAGTATGGTTTCATGAGTGAAGCTTACTAGCGATTTGACTAACTTTTCTGATAAGTATAATATATTATACATTTAAACATATATAGTATAAGGTGCATTTTAAAACTTTTAAAAAATACTAGGTTTAAATATAATTTTCGAAATTAACAATTAATTAATTAATTTTACCAATTAATGATTTATCAAATTATCATTTCATCAACTAATTAAATTAATTTAAATCATTAAGGATTTAAATAATTATCTTCAATCAAACAGTTAATAAAATTATCCAAATTTAAATTATTAGGGATTAAATAGTTATCTTCAATTAAAAAATTAAAAAATAATTCAAATTTAATCACAATCCCAAGAACCCTTCTAATTTTCAAAATTAAGGGATTAGGGTTACAAGGTTTTTATTAACAAAATTTTAAGGAATTTAAAATTGTAATTAATGAAACTAGAAGCCCTAAGGGATACCTATCAATTTCTGAAAATAGGGGTGGAAGCTAGGGTATAAAAAATACATATAAGTGGAAAACCATTTAAACCATTAGGGATTTATAGGTTATAAAAATACATTCACTATTATGCACAATCAAATAGAAAACTAAGGCTCTGATACCACCAAGGTTGCAGAACTCGCTACTCGATACCTGCTCGGCCGACTACCGAGTAGTGAGTACTCGGGAGTACTCGGGGAGTATTGGGATTTGGTAACTCGTGTGGAAATATTTTTAAGAAAATTTTATATGTCAAAATCATAATTTGATTGAAATATATAACAAAATTAGATACACGTGAATGCATAAAACCTGAAATACACACAATTATCTCTATTCGTGAATAATTACTGAAAATTTAAGATATATATATATATATATATATATATATATATATATATATATATATATAGTAATAATCACATGTATGTGTTAAATAATAAATCATTAAGTGTATTATACATATTAATCTTGAAATTCTTGATTTTTGTTTCTCTTTTTATGACAATTTTGACCCTTTGACCAAGTTTGACCAAGTTTGTCGAGTTTGACCAAGTAGGCCCGAGTAAGACCAAGTAGGCCCGAGTTAGAGAGATATTGATCGATTTTTTACCAAGGTTGACCGATTTTTAACCGATTTTGACTTAATCCGAGTTTTTTTGCCGAGTTCACAAAACTCGCCTCGGTGGAGGGCCGATTCCGAGTACTCGGCCGAGTAGGCCGATTTTTACAACACTCGATACCACCGATGGGTTTTCTAGGTTATAAAAAATACATATGAGTGGAAAACCACATAAACCCTTAAGTTCACATCTAACCTAGAAAGGATCTATGTTTTCTCTATTGATAGTAATAATTTATGAACACCAAGAAACCCTATGGAAACCCAATTGTAATCGAAATTTACATATGAGTAAAGATATATATACCTTGTGATTATTATAGCAAGTAATCAAATCAAATCCTCTTGAATTCCCTTGGAAAGCAAGCACCAAAAACTTGAATGTCTCTAATAGCTTGTACCAAAAACCCTTGCAACTAGAAGACTTTAGGAGAGGGGAGATGGAGAGAAACCTTTTGGATCTATGAAATAAGGAGGAGTGCACAAAAAATAAGTTCCCTAGGTATCCTACTTATAGTTGATAAAGAAGCCTTTGATAACCCTAATTGAATATTATAATAATATATTAAACTAGGTAATTACCCAACTCCTTATTTATCTATATGGAATCATTTTAGAAACACTAAGAGGCTTCCTAAAAATGTCCCCCTCATAGGAAGGTTCTGGAACCTCTCATGTTCAACTATTGAATAATTACAAGTTAGCCCTTGTACTTTCAATTAATTATAATTAATCCGAAATTAATTCCAATTAATTTTTGATTAATTCTTAATTAATAATTACTATTTCAAATTAATATATTAATCATGTAATATATTAACAAATTTATTAATCAAATAATAAATTAACAAATAAACCACTCTCTCCAAAAGTCATTCTATTCAGTTACCGGTTATAGGGGCAACCTAAAAAGAACTTTGTTTTTAATTCAAGAATATATCAATTTAGTTACTGGATTAGACACCTTAATCTAACAGTAAGATCGTATTAAAGATAGGATCTGTTTGGCATATAAAGATATACTGTTTGGAAAATCACCTTTTAAACACCTCACTGATCTTGCCTTGTCATCACTTTTATAAGTATATTGATCAATATAACGATTAATATTAATGAGAAATCTTATTTATAAGTTTATAATAATGACTATAAACATAAATATAAGTTATAATTAAAGCACAGTAAGCATAATTCAACTTACATGTTATTTAGCAAAAAAATGGATATTACACGGGCAGAACTTCAAAACCGGAAATAGTTAAATGTGACTCGAACATTTGGATCATTCTCATGGAGAATTTGGATCATGCTCATGGATCGTCTGACAAAGGAATGGATCATATAAAAGGGGGTGTGATAAAGGAACAGATCATCTGAGAAGGGAATGGATCGTCAAACAAAGGAATGGATCAAGTGCCAAAGGAACGGATCATATAAAATGGGGTTTGAAGCACCTGGAATAGGTTTGGAGCACTTGGGAGTGATATGGAGCAACAAAGGGACCTTTTTGTGCCATCTAATAAAGGGTTGGGCTAAGAAGGATGTTTTTGCACCTATCATATCCCTCTTGCACGATGGAGAATCCCTCTTGCGCCATGAAGAAGCCTTGTTGCACCAAGTAGGTTCTTGTTGCACCATGCATGATCTTGTTCCGATAATATGGTGATGTTGCTCTAACCTAGAAGTTCTTGCGCCACACTTGAAGTATGTTGCACCATCATGGCGCAAGATGGATCATCTTGGTCCCTGATGAGCCAAGCATGCTATGAAGTCCTCTATGATGCTCAAGATCATTCAAGTATGCTCAGAAGTTGGTATTGCTCAAGGATTACACCATGGTGTGTCACCATGATGGATGTTGTGCCATTAGTGTTCATGATATGCCACTTGTACATCATGATGCTCCACTATGGCACAAGGTGCTCCATCATATGTGTTGTGTTGTTGATGCTCATGGGTTGTATGGCATGGAAGAATGTTCCAAAAGATGTTGCATGGCATATTATGATTGGTTGACACCTTTCATGGGCCAATGGGCTTAGCACATTATGGTTTTAGCTCTGATCCCTCAAGTATAAATAAGGATGCATGCTAGGTCATTTTGTATCTTGAATTCTAAAGTGATAGGAAATTTTGTGTAACTGTACTTGTAGCCAATGTTTGTGAGCTTTGAAATAAAGAATACACCCCTCCTGCCCGTGAACGTAAGTCACCTTAACTGAACCATGTAAATAGTGAGTCTTGTGTGCTTATAGTTTTGCTAGTTATCCGCTTTCCTTCATAACAAGTGGTATTATATATGCGGTTTGTATTCCTATGGTTGAACATGTCTACTCACAATTTTTATTTGGAGAAATTCAATGGTTCAAATTACTTCACATTGTAGAAGGTGAAGATGAAGGCTCTTCTAGTTCAACAAGGACGTGCAGCGGCACTGGATGGAGAGGCAACATTGCCTAAAGACATGGTGGCTGAAAAGAATATGGTCATTCTGACGAAGGCACATAGCTCTATTCTATTGATCTTGACAGATGAAGTACTGGGGGAGGTCGTGGATCAAACAACTACTTATGGGCTCTAGGATAAACTTTGTAACAAGTTTCAGTGTGAATGATGTGAAGGACTCTCTGGTGTCCAAGGAACTAAAAGAAAAGTTTCAGTTGGAGAGGAGGTGTCCAGTTCCAGTTTGTTTGCATGGAGAGGAAGGACATAAGAGAGGAAAGGGGGAAACATATGGAGATCACATTCAAAATCAAAGTCTAAAGGTACATCGAACATAAAATGTTATAACTATAATGAGAAGGGACACTTCAAGCAAAATTGTCCACATCTGAAGAATGGGAAGTTCAAGAGTGAATCAAGCAGCAATAACACTGCTACTGTGGCTCAAGAAAGTTCTAATGAAGGGCACGATGGTAATGTACTAGTTGTTAGTACATCATGTTTTGTTGATGCTTGGGTCTTAGATTCTGGAGCATCCTATCACATGACATATAATCATGACTGGTTTGACTCCTTCAAAGAGTGGGATGGCATAGTAAAGATAGGTGATGATTGGGTGAGAACTATCAAAGGTAGTGGTACGGTTCAGATCAAGATGCATGATGGCATGGTCAGGAAGTTAGATTGTTGGTATATTCCATAACTTTAGAAGAATTTAATTTCTCTTGGCACATTGGCTAAGAACGGGATAAGATATGCTGGTGAAGGTGATTGGGTCAAAGTGACCAAAGGTTCTCTTGTTATAATGAAAGAGAAGATGAATCATGGAGGGATCTATACCCTAGAAGGTAGTACAGTTATGAGAATGGTGGCTATCTCCCAATCCTTGAATGAAGGTGATGACAAGACAGAATTGTGGCATCGTAGGTTAGGGCACATGAGTGAGAAGGGAAGGTCAGTTCTAATTAAACAAGGAGTGCTTGGTGATGAGGCTACTGGAAAGATAAAGTTTTTTGAAGCTTGCGTCAAGGGAAAGCATCGCAAAGTGAAGTTCGGTATTGATCAACACAAAAGCAAGGAAATCCTGGAGTATGTTCACTTAGATCTATAGGGTCCGACACCTGTGAAGTCTCAAGGAGGATGCTCATACTTTGTGACATTCATTGATGATTATTCAAGGAAGGTTTAGTTGTACTTTCTAAAGAACAAAGATGAGGTGTTTGGGAAGTTCAAGGAGTGGAAGGCCATGGTTGAGAAAAGGACTAGAAAATAGGTCAAGAATCAAAGGACTTACAATGGGTTGGAGTTCTACAATGCTCCATTTGATAATTTCTGAAAGGAAAAAGGTATAGTGAGGCACCGCACTGTACAGAACACACCATAGCAAAATGGAGTGGTAGAACGTATGAACCAAACAGTCATGCAATGTGCAAGGTGCATGCAAATATTTTCTAACTTATCCAAGCAATTCTGGGTTGAATCAGTTAACACTGCTTGCTATCTGGTGAACAGATCACCATTAACTACAATAGACTTGAAGACTCCTCAAGAGGTATGGTCCGGTAAACCCTCTAACTATTATGGTTTACGTATATTTGGATTCCCTGCATATGCTCATGTGAATGATGGTAAAATTGATCCAAGGTCAGAGAAGTGCATATTTTTAGGATATGCAACAACAGTAAAAAGTTATCGACTATGGTGTACACAAGAAGGAAAAACTCCTAATTTTATCATGAGAAGAGATGTAACCTTTGATGAATCTTCCATGGGTAACCAAGGATGCGGTGGTACAAGTCAAGTAGGGAACAAAGATCATGGTGCTAGCCAGGTGGTGGAGTTTGAAACTCACACTCCAAACAAAGTTGTGATAAGTGACAAATAGAAAGGCGGTAGTGAATAGCCTAAACAAGATGAAACCCAAGAGCAACCCATGGGATCTTCGTCCAGTGGTGTTGATTTCGAGAAGGATGATGGGTTTGAATCTTTATCAAAGAGAAGATCAAAGAGGGTCATTCGACAACCTGATAGATATGTGAGATGCGTGAATTCAGGTGAACTTGACTCCATTGCTTTTACTTTAGCAGCTGGAGAAGACATTGACACTGAGGAGCCTCAATTATATAAAGAGGTTGTGGCGAGAAAATAAGCAAATGACTAGTTGATGACTATAAATGAAGAAATGAAATCTTTAGAGAAGAATGAAACATGGGATCTTGTTCAATTACCAAAGGGAGTAAAGTTATTGGGATGCAAAGGGATATTTAAGAAAAATAAAGGGATACCAGGAGTTAAATCATCTAGGTTCAAGGTAAGGTTGGTGGCGAAAGGGTCTTCTCAGAAAGAAGGAATTGATTATCACGACGTGTTCTCATCGGTCGTGAAGCATAAGAAAATTCAGGTTTTTTGGCAATGGTGAGTGCATTTGATCTGAAGCTTGAACAACTTGATGTGAAAACTGCATTTTCTCATGGGAACTAGAAAAAGAATATTTATATGTCCCAGTTAGAAGGGCCCCTTGATTCTAATAAGGGTCGGATATGTTTGCTGAATAAACCCATGTATGGTTTGAATCAGCCTCCAAGAAAATGGTACAAGAGATTTGATTCATTCATGATCTCAAATTGCTACGCTCGGAACCAGTTTGACAATTGTGTTTACTCAAAGGAATTTTTACCAGATTCCTACATAAGTATGTTGCTATATGTTGATGATATGCTCATCGCAGCCAAGGACATGGATGGAATAAATGAGTTCGAAATGAAGAATTTGGGAGCAGCAAAGCAGATACTTGGAATGGAGATAAGAAGGGATAGAAAATTAAGGCGGTTGTGTATTTCTCAACAGAAGTACATTGAGAAGTTTTTCAATCCTTCAATTGTGATCAATCCAAGCCAGTTGGAACTCCTTTGGCAGCTCACTTTAAACTTGGTCCAAACACTATACCCACTACTAATGAAGAAAGGAAGTACATGAGCAGGGTTCCATACTCAAGTGTTGTTGGAAGTATCATGTATGTTACCAGAATTGATTTGGCACATCCAGTTAGTGTGGTTAGAAGGTTTATGAGTAATCCAGGGAATACTCATTGGGAAGTTGTAAAGTGGGTCTTGCGATACTTGAAGGGAACAATGGATGTTTGCTTGGTGTATGGAGTCAATGCGAAGAGTGACTAGGTGGGATATCTTGACTTGATTATGGTGGTTATTTATTGAAGTTCAGGTTACGAACGTGATACATATTCACTTTATTCGGATGCACCATTAGTTGGAAGTCAACGTTACAAGATATCATTGCTTTATCTACAATTGAATCTGAGTACATGTCCATCAAGGAAGTAATAAAGGAGGAGATATTGTTGAAAGGGCTTATTCAGAGTCTTGTCCTGAAGGTGGAAAATCATGTCTTTTATTATGAAAGTCAAACTGCTTTGAGTCTTTCTAAGAACCCTGTGTATCACGATAAGACAACGCACATTGATGTCACGCTGAATTTCATTCGGGATATTCTGGAAGGAGACAAGTTTTCAATACTAAAGATGGATACAAAGGACAACCCAGTAGATATGTTGAAAACGTCATTGCCCATGGAGAAGTTTAAGCTTTACTTGAACATGGTTAATATCCGTATGAGGTAGGTTCCTTCGGGCACGAATGGCAGGATGGAAAGGAAGTTCTTATTCGAGGTTGAGTTCTGTCACACCCCCAAACCAAGGATTGTGGAAACGTCTGGGGTGGAGGACTTCATGTATAGTATCACAGCAACGAGTATAATAGTACTCAAAGTACAAACAACCAACATAAATATAATTGAAAAAGTTACACGTAATATAAGTTTACATGTTTCTAAATCAATTACATTATGTTGACAAAAATGAAATGTTTGACACCTTAGCGTTGCATCCTCAACAGCCGTTGGCTACCTATTTTACGGATTCCCTGAGAATACAAGTAGTTTTGAAAAAAAAAAAGTGTCAACAATTAAGTTGGTGAGTTCATAAGCTTTTCAATAAAATTTTGAAATCCTTTCTTTGTAAAAATATGTTTGTTCTAGAAAATCCAATATTTTCCTTTTAAGAATGTATTGTAGACTTAAATGCCAAGACCAATAACGTTCCAGTATTTTCCATAAAAGTTATAATTTGTGCAAGTTTAAATCGACAATAACTCGTTTAATTTAAGGAAACCCCATAAATATTATGTTTGTTAATACCCCATGTAAGTTATTATAACCATGCTATGACTTAGTCGGCCTTGTATACGACGTTCTTCAGGCATCGGAATGTTAATGACATTTGTCACCCCAGACCTGCCGGTCTAGCTGTTGCATGCAGCTAAGGTGTGGGTTTGTCAGACCCAATATAGATCTATATACAACTATCATGCTCTCCATAAAAGAGATTTTGGTTACAATTACAGGACTTTTGATTTCGTTACTTTGAAAGTAACGTGAAGCGAATATCTCACAATTTTTTCTTCATTAACAGATTTACGTAGTGTGAAACTGAAACCACTTTTGTGTGAAAAAGAACCCTTTTGTAATCTATAGGAAACATAAACTATACCTATTATAGTTTATCAAAATGTTTGTAATGTGTAGTAACCTTTTCTATGTAAGTGGAATATGCAGCGAGACATAACTTTATTTGCTATGCCTTAACATACAATAGTAGTGTTGATAATGAAATCTTACAATTTAGTGAACACTTTTATGTTATATACTTATAACTCAACATAAAACACATGCACAATATGAATTCATCAAGATTTAACACTTTGCTCAACATGTTACAAAGTGTTATGAAAACTGTAAGCTGTAAGTTCCTTTTTACTATTTCTGCACTGATTTAGAAAAATCACAGAAAATTCATATGACATTGAAAACTAGATACGTAAACTCTGAGAGTTTAGAAATGTGTCTAGTTTGTTCATATATTTTATTATGATTTTTAGAGGTCTCTAACTTGTGTAAAAATGGCCGTATTCACAGACTGGTCCAAATTCGTAGCTACAGTGATAGGCAGTTTTGTAAAAATCGCCATCAATTGTAGAATAATTGTATGGACATGTGAAAGTAGTCATTTTAAAGGTATTAACCTGAACTATACACATATTAAACGGTTTTGTAAAATAAAAATTTTAAAAAGGTCAAAACAGTTCGTGAATGGGACTCAACTTTCCAGATGAAAGCTGATAGAGTTTAAGATATGTTATGCTGATTTAACTTGTATCCCCCCCCCCCTTTAAAACTTGAAGAAAAAATGAAAATTTAGGGGTATGAACTCACCTTTTGTGGTTTCAGTGAATAGATGGTGAAGAAACGAAGTGTTCAACTCAAGAACACTTTAGATGATGCTTGAAGATTTGAAGACCTAACAACAAATATGATGATGTTTGTGTAAGATATCCATGATTTAAGTAGAAAGAAAGAGAAAAAATCATGTGAGGAGCGATATTACTTACTAGGAGTAGATGAATAACTTGTGATCAGCCTTGAATTTTCGATATTAGAGAGGGATAGTGAGAGAGAATGAGTTTTTGCTTCTTGGTGGAGTGTGAGTGAAATGGGAGGAGAGAAAAGGATTTCCAGCTTTTGTTCAAGAGTTTGGATAGAAAAATGGTGGGAAAAGGAAGATGGAATGACAATATATGGTGGAATAGTGACTGGGGATGATCATGGAGTAGGTATGGGAGGTAACTTGTGTCCTTGCCCAAAGGATAAGTCAACACTCCACCTAAATATCTTACCCACTATATTTTTAATCTTACATAATGATTACCCTCAAAATGTGATTAGATTATGGAAATATAGGGTCTTATATGACTAAATATAAGTTTGGGTGAAAATCCCGCCTTAAAATCATGAAAAATGAGCTTAAAACGAAGTCGGGGTCGAAAATCGGGTAAAAGTTGTGAATCTGCGAAAATTCGGATGAAGGACTGAGGTTTGGTCCTTTAGAAGGTGAGGACCGAAAGTGGGGAGGAGGAACCAAAAGTGAGGTTCGCTTGTGAACTCGGGAAGGAAGCGAGGCTCGGATCCGAAAGTAGGAAGGAAGCGCAATGGACCGAGGCTCGGTCCTGAAGGTAGTTTCGGCCTTTACAGGTTCGGTCCCTATGGCTCGGTTCTTAATCTAGTTTCAGTTCCTATATGGGGCTTCGGTTCTAATTAGGGTTTCGGTCCTTAAGGGCTGCTTTTCACGTTTTCTTCCCGTTATGACTGATTTTTGGCCATGTTAAGGGTCGGGATGACCTGGATGACTATAAAAAGTTGAGGGAGATTATGGGAGAGATTTAGGAGAGATTTGGGAGAGAGAGAGAGAGAGACTGATAAAGAGAGATAGAGAGAGAGAGAGAGAGAGACTTTGTTTGTGACCTTTTTGGATGTTTAGCTTCACAACGCAAGGTTCATACACCCCGTTAAGCTTCGTTATGATGGTTATATGCCCCCGAGGGATACGGAATAACGTTTTATCGAATAGTTTCATCACTTACCCCGATTAGGGTTTAAATTTTCTGAACGAATGAACTTTCGAAGTGATAACTTCTTATTAAAATAGCAATTTGTACAACAGTAACATAATGTAAACCCTAATATACAAGGGTTGGATGAGTTGACCGGTTTGACTTGTTGACTATATTTGACCTTGTCTTGACCGGAAGTTGATGGTTGTCACATCATCCCCCCGTTAGAAGGAATTTCGTCCCGAAATTAGTGTTTTGACTGGGACTTCAAGAATTTGGGAAAATATGTGGATACTTTTGTTTCATTTGATCCTCGTGTTCCCATGTGAATTCGGGTCCTCGTTTAGCGTACCAACGGACCTTCACGATATGAATACGACTTTGTGTTGTTCTCTTGATCTCCCAATCTATGATTTCAACCGGTTCCTACAAGAAGTGGAGACTCTCGTTAACTTAAATTTCATCGAGTGGTATTACGAGGGTCTCGTCGGATAGGCACTTCTTTAAGTTTGATACGTGGAAGGTAGGGTGTACGTTATTAAGTTATTATGGTAGTCGGAGTTTGTACGCCACGGGGCCAATCCTAGGAAGAATTTCAAACGGTCCGATGTACCTAGGGTTTAGCTTCCCACATTTACCAAAACGTATCATATCCTTCCAGGGTGAGACCTTCAGTAGTACACGGCCTACAACTTGGAATTCTAAAGGTTTGCGTCGTTTATCAGCATAACTCTTTTGTCGATCACAAGATGCTTTCAGTCTTTCTCGTATTTGAACAATCTTTTATGTGGTTTCCCATATGATTTCAGAACCAGTGAGGGAACTATTTGGGACTTTCCCCTTTGCTAATCAAGTGTCCCCCACTTCAGCCTAACATAAAGGTGATCTACACTTCCGACCATATAGAGCTTCGAATGGAACGACCTTGATGCTAGTATGATAGTTGTTATTGTAAGATAATTCGATGAGTGGTAAGTGGGTATCCCATGATTTACCAAAGTCTATATGTGACAACCCGAAATTTCCATTCTGAACAAACCATATCAAGCCAATAGAAGTTAGAACTGTTACAGTGAAATTCCAGACTTTAGGTATAAGTTTGAGTATTTTAGGATTAGCACTTAAGGAGATATCAGGAGAGTGGATGCACTAGGGTTTTGTGCAACACTGTTATTCCAATACTCTAGGATACTAGAGTTCATTCCGGGAATAAAAGTATTTTCTGCCAAAAATCCCAGGACTATATATATAGAAATCTGAACCATATTCATTCATTAGTTACATTTCCAACTAGAGAAAAGTTGAATTCTCTCTCAAGGATCTTCGGGTTCTTATCCAAAATCGTGAGTACTTCTATCTAGTTGTATTATATAGCTTAGATAGTGTTTAATAACATCAAAATCGGATCAAAACCCCAAGATTTGGGAGTTTACCGCCCAAGAACACTTGGAGAGTAAACTCCTTTTTAAGGGCCAAAAGTGTGCCCAATGTCCCTCAAAGCCTTGGAACTCAAACTAGAAGCCTCCATTTCATGTTTTAGACCACAAAACAATTAAGATTCATGGCTAGAAGTGAGTTCACGGCCAAGGAAGTTCTTGGGCCGTGAACTCCATTTTTAGGTGTCAAAATGCCTTAAAACCCTTCCTTAAGCCAAGAGACTAATTTAAACATGTACCCTAAAGTGTTTATATCCTAGAAAACATATGGAATCACAAGGATAAAGGAGTTTACGGCCAAGACAAGTTCTTGGGCCGTAAACCCCTATAAATGGGACAAATGACACCCTAACTCCTTCCTTATGCCTAGAACCCAACATAGATCATATCCTTGAAGTGTTAGGAACCTCAAAACATCAAATGGTACTCCTTACCATGAGTTTACGGCCGTAAACTCATGGGGGAGTGGTCCCAGGGCCGTGAACATCAAGCAAGGCCATTTTAAGGCCTTAAACCCACCCAAACACTTGTTTAAGCCTTGAAGCACTTCACCACTTGAGTTGTAATAATGTTAGGCTTCATTTAGTGACCCTAAAGAGAGTTTATGGCCAGGAGTTTACTCCCCTGGGCCGTAAACTCCAACCCATATGGTCTTTTGACCATAAACTCCCATAAGAGGTCTTGCACTCCTTTGTTGCAATCCATTAGCCTCCTAGCACTTGACCAAAAGTGATTTCCTCGCATTAGGATGTTTATACATGTTTAATTAGTGTTATAATCACTAATTGTTTATATACATATGTCTTCATATGTAATTAGGACCATTGTGTGTGTCTAAAGTCTTCACTTGACACCTAGCAGTCCTACCTCATCAGTTCATCCGAATCACCCACAACAGGTGAGTTCATACCCCTTAATCAATGTTTTAACTGTTTTTAAATGTTTTGTGGGGGGATACAAGTAGAATCATGCTACTTATTATATCAATCACATGTGATTAATAAGCAGCATTCAAATGATTGACTACTCATTAGCCATTTTATCAAACAGTTTCATTCAAATGTTTTTCATAAACACTTTATGTGTTTAAAACTCCTTATTACACTATACATTTTACTCTGTATGTTTTATTTCAAACTTATTTACAATTGTGTTTCAAACAAATGTTTATTTATACTTAAACTGTTTTATCAAACCCATGCTTTCAAACCGTTTTATAGATTGACATCAAGTCGATCTTTTCTTAGAAAATAATTATGTTAAAAGGTTTTACAAAACTTATTTTATGCTTTTATATTATAAATTGCATGCCTCTATATGTATAGTTATATAAGTAATGTTTAAAAGACTTAGGAAGGCTATCCACCCTGTATCCTTTTCCTCGATTTGGATGTGGTCTGGTGGGATATCGGGTACTCGTCCGAAGGTCGTTTAAATATTAGTTATATATCATGTGTACATATATAGTCATAAAAGGTCTTTCCAGTTCATCCAATGCCCTTGGTTAGCAAGGGTATACATCCATGTTCATACGTACCAATTAGATTACTAGTAAAATACCATATGGGTAGTTTAGGAAGATACTAGAACGCGATATCATACAATGAGTCAGTTTATTCATGATTCAATACTTTCTAGAACATTACAGTACATTACTATACTTTCTAGATAGATAGAGAACACACATTACAGCTAGCACACGTAGAGCATTACAGTATACTACTATACTATTACATGATCACACTTACATGAGTACAATTACATGATCACACTTACATGAGTACAATTACATGATCACACTTACATGAGTACGCTTACATATACATAGAACAGATGTCACTAGGTGCTATAGCATGGAACCAGTTCAGGATCTAACTATACCGATGAATCACAACGCAATTGTGATAGTTATATCGAGTATACATGATCATAGTAATGTGGATGCTCACGGCTTGCATACATGAAGCGTTGTGGGTAGGTCCCAAAATCCCTTCGATAGGGGAGCGTATAGTCTGGGATCTAGACATCACATTATATCTTATCCCTCAAATAAGGCAGTTGAGTACTGATGTAGTTATTTATTACAAATGCTACAGTACTTAGAAGAATGACCCTAGACTTATGGTAATTGGTACGGTTGTAGTTCAGCACTACACCATAGTACTATTTCATTTTTCCCATTACATTCACTTCGTGAATATTCACACGACGCACAGTAATGTAGAAAACTATATTTTTGGTTAATGATAGTCAGACTTGGGAAAATACACATTCTTACTAGAGACACACACACAGACACTAGATGCCTTGGTAGAAGGCTACATAAAGATCAGCTAAGTCTTGGTAGAAGACTCCCTGTTATAATAGTAGGAATCATAGGGATTTCTAGAGTTTTTCAAACGTTTACAGTTGTTTTACATATATTTTCAATACTTACGATTTACATACATTTTCAATACTTACAAATTATTACATACAAATACTTACATACAAATTAAGACACTAAAATACTTATGATCTCACCAGCTTCAAAGCTGATACTCGCTTTCAAAATTACTTGTATCCTCGGGTCATCATAGACAAGTACCGATGCAAGGATTAGGGAAGATGGAGCTCGTTTAAGACTCATCTTTCATTTTGATTTATGCTTTAGTGTTTATCAAAATTTGACAGAACACACTTGTATAATAATTATATTATTAATGCAATGGATGATGTTGTTGCTTGTTTACTACTTTTCATTGTTTTGATATTGTACATGATGTCCTCCGCCCCAGAACGTTTCCGCCGTTCTTGGTTTTGGGGTGTGACAGATTGGTATCAGAGCATTGTTTATGGTGAATTAAGTATATCAACCCATAAAAGATATACTAACTATAAATACAATGGGATTAAAAATACTCTGACCAATAGTTTATACTTTAAATAATAAAATATTTAATTAAGTATACGTGTTGCATTCATACTAAAATCAGTGTCACAAGGACAGTACAAAAGAATTACGATTGTTGGGCAACACAGGTGGGCTTAGAGACATATGGTCAAAACTGGGAAGATATAGCCTGATCACCTATATTATCCGAGGGTTGACTAGCATGTGCCTAAGTTTAATTGTGTGGTTGCAACAAGTCTAAAATCTTACCAACCCTACCACAATGAGAACAGTAGAACATAACATTAAACTTAAAATACTATAGGAGTATTTGGTGTTACTATAAGTACGTTATACTTGAGAACTAAAACGGGATCTTCATTACCAAGTTGATAGTTGCTAAGTGGATACACAAAGGCTATATGTAATTAGGATGTTATAGACTTAGAATCTGTGAAAATTTTACTTTACCCCTATTCTGTGTGAATTTGGAGTTAAGGTCACTTATTCGAAGGCCTATCCTGTTTCGATTACATATAACTAGTATGCACTTTACAGATAGCGATGTAACTGATGAAGATTTTCTAAATAATTATCTAGATAGTTCGTCTAATAATTATTTTCTTACCCCAATCCTCGCGTAGATAACATGGTTGGACTCCATCCCCACGGCAACCAGTACCTTCCGAATGAGGTCATTGTTGGATGGTTTGAAGAAGAGCCAGAGAATGATCATCCTATCCCTGTGAATGATCACCATGATGAAGACCTTTCGGACGATGTAGACTCTGAAGCCGAGGTTGAGAACCTACCCCAGGTAGCTCCCTTTCCAATTCCTAACCCTCGTCCGGCTTTTTCATGGCCTAACGCCTGAGTGGGTGGAATGCTTAGAAACATGGAGCCAAGGACAAGATCAGCCCATGCCATTTAATGGAGACCGAAGCTTCTATGACCTGAGTAATGGGGGCTCAGCAGACAGAATCTTGCCAATCTTGGTCCGCGGAGTGGCCCGAAATGAGATTCAAGGCAGGACAGCCCTACATCAGATTACCGAAGTTGTCGCCGATGCGAGAATGCATGCCCTCCGCACCATTCGTCTAGAAGATGCTCGCGAGAGATCTGAGAGAAACCATGAAACCCTGCTGCAAGCACTGGTTGAATCACGAGCCGAAGTCATAGAGCTCCGAGTACGCTAAAGGGTGTACGAAAGACACCTACTTGACATGGAACGTCAACTGGCTGAACTGAGAGTTCACCAGAGGGATGACCGTCGCCAGTAGTAGATGTTTTACTTTATTTTCCTTGTTAGAAGGAATCGTTTTTCTGTCTATGCCCGATGTGGCATTTTCTATGAAATTATCTTGTACTGTAAGTACTTTTGGTTAGGTCTTTATGTTGTCAACAACTATCTTCTCTGGATATGATGTAAGACCTTTAAAAGGTCATATTCCTGAACTTTTACGTCATGAATATCAAAGATATTGACAGTCGGCTAACTTTTGTGTCATTTCCTTTATTCAAGTACTCTCATCATACTTTCATTGGAGTCTATCTGAAACCTGCTTTAGTCAAGTCATTAGACTATAGTAATTTAGCTCCGGAGACATTTCCAAGTCTCTTTTAGTGGTTGGATCCTGTTATTCACCAACCCACGATACCTCGGCTTGAACGAAAAATGTCTTGAGACCATTCTACAAACTCACTTCCATTCTGTACTAGGACTGCATCATAGGGATGTAGGTCAAACCTTCGTGATCATACCTCCAATCCGTACTAGGACTGTATCATAGGGATGTAGGTCAACCTTTGGAGAACATACTCTTACTCTTTGATTGAGCAATCGAAGTACATCTAGGGTCAACCAGAATCGCTCACAAAATCCTTATCTTTCATGTTACAGAATCATGTCGTCATCAGAGAGCAATCAGTCGAACAACGAAACCTCTACCTTTCCTATGGACGCCGCTACCTTGCAAACTGCAGTTACAACTGTCGTGATGGGTGTCGTGACAGTTGTCCTTGCGCACCGTAGCACTATCAGCACAATCAATGCTGAAGATGGGATTGATGTTTCCAATCGTGGTATCCATCCAGGAAGTCGCCAAACAGTAACAGTCACAGGCTCGCAAAGCCGAAAAGCAGAAAACAAGAAATGAAAGCATCAAGCCCAGAAAGAACGCAAGAAATCCCAAAGGCTGGCTATGCAATAGCAGCAAGTGGA
Organism: Lactuca serriola; assembly: GCF_051521515.1. Lineage (NCBI taxonomy): Eukaryota > Viridiplantae > Streptophyta > Magnoliopsida > Asterales > Asteraceae > Lactuca > Lactuca serriola. The sequence goes on along the minus strand of NC_136412.1, from coordinate 97,432,964 downwards.
AACCCCTTCCATTCCCGTACCGAGCAGGCCATACGAGGGAAAACTCCCGAAGTGTGATAAGTATAGTTTCCATCATCATGGGGCTTGCCATGAGATGCAATGTTGCAATTGCCTAAAAATAGGGCACCATGCTCGTAGCTGTGGAGCACCGGCACGACCCATCACTCAAGTCCCTTTCATCGGGACCAACCCTGCACACGGGAGTAGTGATAAAACTGAACGCTTTAGGAAGCAATTTCCAAGGTGGAGTAATGAGGAAGGCACTCGTGTCCACATAACACTGGCTAAACACCTCACTTCCACCACCAATGTTGGTGTTGTCCATATATGTCACCAATGCGGTGAAATTGGACACCTCAAGAAGGATTGCCCTATAGCGAAGAACTCGGGTGCTGATGGGAAGATTCTCAGGATCACAGCTGCAGGAGAAACTATGTCGGACCCACGTTAATGTAACTTAGGCATGTTGTTGTAACAGACTTATAAACTATCCAAAACTAGTGCAACTAGAGTCTTATCTTTTGCGAGATCTTGTCTGTATAGGGATGCTCGTGTTGCGTATACTTGTCTTTTGTAGTATACCTTATTCGCAGCAATGGTCTTGTTGTAAGTCTAAAGTATTGTAACTCTGTTGATGGTTTCACGGTTGTGTTTTGTCTGTAAACATCTTATGTTCAAATCTAATGTCTTTAAGTTTCATTATGATTTCGACATTATCATACGACTCAATTCAATTTGATCCTCACAAAAACGGCTTCATACGTACGTCTCCTTATCTTGGGTAACTTGGTTATGAAATCCATGGTTATCCGTTCCCACTTCCACTCGGGTACTTCTGCTTGTTGAAGTAAGCCTGATGGTTTTTGGTTTTTTACTTTAACCTTGGTGCAAGTCAGACACTTGCCCACGTAAGTAGCAATCTTTGCTTTCATGTTCGGCCCCTAGTATAACTTCTTGAGATCCAGATACATTTTATCTGAACCTGGGTGGACGGAGTATCTAGTTTTGTGTGCTTCTTTCATGACAACGTCTCGGAACCCAACGAACTTTGGGGTCCAAATTTGATTCATGAGATAACGAGCTCCGTCGTCCTTGACTTCAAGGTTCTTATCCATTCCCCGTAATACCTCACCCATCATATTTTCTGGTTTCAAGGCCTCTAGTTGGGCCTCTTTGATTTGCGTGGACGGGTGTGAATGGATTGTCATTGTCAGTGACTTTAGTCGATGTCCTGAGTATTCTTTTCTGCTTAAGGCATCTACCACCACATTGGCCATGCCCGGATGATAGCGAATCTCGCACTCGTAATCATTCAGAAGTTCTACCCATCGCCTCTGTCTCATGTTGAGCTCTTTTTGATTGAGGATATGCTGGAGACTCTTATGATCAATGAAGATAGTCCACTTTGTGCCATAGAGGTAGTGTCTCCAGATCTTCAGGGCAAACACTACCACTCCCAACTCGAGATCGTGAGTAGCGTAGTTAACTTTGTGCGTTTTAAGTTGTCTTGAGGAATAAGTGATGACCTTTCCTCTTTGCATGAGTACGCATCCAAGGCCTTGATTTGAAGCATTGTAATAGACCACGAAATCCTCAGTCCCTTCTGGGAGAGACAAGATCGGGGCGCTACACAGGGCTTGTTTCAACGTTTGGAAGGCGGCTTCTTGTTTAGACTCCCAATTAAACGCTACAACCCTTCTGAGTCAAGGTGGTGAGTGGTTTTGCAATCTTGGAGAAGTTTTGAATGAATCTTCGGTAATATCCTGCAAGCCCTAAGAATTGTCGGATTTCCGTTGGTGTTGTCGGTGTAGCCCAGTTCTCGATCGCCTTGATTTTTAAGGGATCCACATGTATCCCTCTCTCGCTAACCACATGGCCAAGAAATCCCACTTCTCAGAGCCAAAATTCGCATTAAGAAAGTTTAGCATAAAGCTTCTCAATTCTTAGAGTCTCCAATACTAGTCGCAGATGTTGGCTATGCTCTTCTTCGCTTTGTGAATAGACCAAGATATCATCGATGAATACCATTACGAATTTCTCTAAGAAGGGTCGACACACTTGGTTCATTAGGTCCATGAACACCACAGGTGCATTTGTTAGCCCAAAGGGCATCACCAAAAATTCGTAATGGCCGTAGCGTGTTCTGAAAGCTGTCTTGGGAATATCATTCTCTTGAACTCGCAGTTGATGGTAACCCGACCTCAAGTCGGTTTTTGAAAAGTAACTAGCTCCTTGTAGTTGGTCGAAGTGGTCTTCGATTCGGGGTAGGGGATATCAGTTCTTGATGGTAATTTTGTTTAACTCTCGATAGTCGATGCACATGCGAAAGGATCCATCCTTCTTCTTCACAAAGACGACTGGTGCTCCCCAAGGTGAAAAGCTCGGTCTGATAAACCCTTTGTTAGCATCTCGTTCAGTTGACTGGATAGTTCTTTCATTTCCGTCGGTGCAAGACGATATGGAGCTTTGGCTATGGGGGTAGCTCCTGGGACCAAATCGATTCGAAATTCGACTTGTCGTGCAAGTGGTACACCTGGAAGGTCTTCTAGAAACATGTCGGGAAAGTTACAGACCTCTGGAATGTCTTTGATGTCCTTTGTTTCTTGTTTCTTATCTACCATGTGGGTTAAGAAGGCGTGGTATTCCTTTCGGAGATACTTTTGAGCCTTGACGTAAGAAATGATTTGTAGATTTGTATTGGGTTTATCTCCATAGATAAGAAGGGTTTCGCCATTTGGCAGATTAAGGCGGACGGCCCTTTCCTAACATAAAATGTCGGCACAATGAGAACTTAACCAATCCATACCAACGATGATGTCGAAAAATTTTTATTGTGACCGGCATTAGGTCGATTTTGAACGAATGGTTGTCTAGAGTGAGGGTACACCCTGTGTAAATGTCACTAGTGCGCTCTGCCTTTCCATTTGTCATTTCTACTACGTAGGAATCTTTTAATGATTGGTGATTTTGTTTAAGTAAACGTTTGTATTGGTGGCTCACGAAACTCCTCTCTGCCCCACTATCGAAAAGTATGCATGCATAAGAGTTATTGAGGAGGAACATACCAGTAACCAACGTGGGTTCCTTGACTGCTTCTCCATGTCCTATAGCTAGGACTCTTCCTACACCTCCAGCATTGGTGTTTCGTGCCTTTGGACAGTCTTGTTTGAAGTGCCTCGTTTCCCCACAGCCATAGCAGGCTCGACTTGTTCCGGTGTTGGTGACTTGAGTGGTAGGTTGGGCTGGCACTTTACAGAATTGAGCAGTATGCCCCTTCTTGTTGCAGTTGCTACAGTGCAATTCCTAACAAGCACCGGTGTGGTGGAAGTTGCACTTGTTTCACTTGGGAAGGGTTCCAGCATATTGCTTTAATGGTGTTGGAGTGGCAGAGGTAGTGGCAGCACAAACAGCAACTGTTTGTTGCTTCTTGGCGGGTTCTGGTACCAACTGTTTCTTCTTGTTGTTCCAGAACTTCCTTTTATTGTTCCCTCCTTTTGTTTGATCGGGGGTGGTGACCACAGTACCATGGCTGGCCCTATGGACAATAAGTTGTTGCGCCAACTCCCTGGCACTGTCATAAGTAGTGGGTTTTGAGGCCAGCGCACTATCTTGAATCTGGGATGATAGTACCCAAAGGTATCGCTCCGCCTTTTTTCTTCTGGAGTGACCATTGCTGGACAAAGGAGTGCTAGGTCATTGAAGCGGTCAGTATAGGCTTAAAGGTCAGAGCCCGACATCTTAAGACTCCAGAGTTCGTGTTCGAGTTTTTGCACCTCGCCCCTTGGGCAATACTCCTTCAGCATCATAGCTTTCAAGTCTTCCCAGCTTAAGGAGTTATCCACTGCGATAGTAAGTGACTTAACTGGGCCATTCCACCAAGTGAGGGCCCTACCGGTGAAAGTAAATGCCGCGAACTTGACTTTGCTCGATCCAGGACAAGCACAAACTTTGAAGACTTCTTCGGTCCTCTCGAACCATTGCATCAGTGTGATGACACGCCCGCTTCCATTGAAATAATCAAGCTTGCCATTGGCGAAGTCTTTATAAGTGCATTCCTTTGTACGCCCCGTACTTTCCCCATGGTTAGAGTGTGTAGCACCCGCTCCAGAACCACCAGCACCATTTGTGCCCATTTGCGACATTGCAGCCGCCAAGGCTACTGTTACTGCAGCCTGGAACATCACGGAATCAAACTATGGAGGTGGTGGCGGAGGAAGTGGTGGTGTTGCGCTGCCGGAAGGTCTGGGTCTTTTTCTTTGCGGCATAGTTTTGTCATAAGTTTTTAAGACGAGAAGTCGATGAGTCTTCAGTAGTAAGGATGATTCGGGTGTTATTTGAGCTACATTATCGGTATTATGTCCCGACTTTGTTGTATTTGCAAGTAAATCATAAATTAAGTCTATACAAACAAACTTATGAATTTGGTAATGGTGACTCAACCGAAAACTTGTGTTCTGCTCTGTGCCTGATCCACTCCTAAAATTCACTCAACGTACGCCAATTGTGGGTAATTAAGTTTTGATAAACGGTTGAACCTAATGAGTCTGTCCTAAATCCACAACTAAACAAGGAACGGGTCCTAAGGCAGACTCACCATTTCTAAGTCGATTGCCCCTTAATTACACATAACTTTGAGGTACACCTTAAGAATTTTAAAGTTATCATTTGTAAATTGTTTGTATTATCAAGTTATGAGATCCAATGCCAAAAATCCAACAAAATAAGTGCAAGTCAATTTCATTGATATAAGTTTAGTACATATTGTTTAAGAAAATTTGGCATGAGGCCTACATTACATCAATGTAGAAGAAAATTTTGACAGCATAACGACCCCTCAAATAGTGTAATCACTTAGACGCAGGGTCGAACCTACTTGCAGGAAAGAGTAGCACCAACGCATACTTGGAAACCTAGTTTATAACAAAATGTGAGTAGTGTGAGCACTACTCGTGGTGGGTGGCATCTGGTGGTCCCTGCATGGCGGCTATGAGTGCCCGTATTGCCCTAATCTCCTCCCTATCCTCAGCTGCCTGTCGCTCCATTGTCGTCGGTCGTCTCTCCATCTCGTCCTGACGCTCTCGGTACTCTCGTGCTTCACTCCGAGAGATGGAAGCTTCCCGCTACAAGACCCCGGTGCGATTCCTGGTATGGTCATGATCCTAGTCCAAGTGTCGAAATCGGGCTGCAGTGACTTCCACAGTCGCACCAACCTCCATAATCTGATTGGCGGATGCCCGAATCCGCAGATCGTGGCGAGCAATGCGGTGGATGATGACAGGGAGGGCCCTGTCGGCCGAACCTCCCCTTTCGAGGTTGTAGAAACCCTTGTCGTTTCCGTATGGGTGGGGTTGGCCTTGTTCCTAGCTCCAAAATCTCAAGTTCGTCCCCCATTGGGGAGTCGGTCCCGGATAGTCTCGTGCAGGAGCATGTGAAGGGAGGGGGTCATATACCTCGGGACCCTCCTCTTCGTCTTCCTCCATTTCTTCTTCTTCTTCTGGGTCTTCCTCAAGATCTTCTTCAGGATCCTCCTCGATCATCTCCTCGGTTTCTGCCTCGAGCCATCCAGCGTTTCCCTCATTAGGGAAGTAAGGGTCTCCAGGTAGATGGAATCCTGCCATGTCGTCTATACGAGAATAGGGGTGTAAGAGGCACATAATGAATTTGAAAATATTAAACTTTTAGTAACATAAAATACTCCTATAGTATTTTAAACATCTTATTGACTCTAATTGTAGTTCTTGTATGAGTGTTGGTAGGTCAATGGACTTGTTGCCCACTACAACTATCCCCCGACATATGCTAGTCACTTCTAGGACGAATATAGTCGATCAGGCTATATTCCACCTAGACTTGATTACATACCCCAAGGCATAATTTTAGTGTATAACTCACCCATTTTTACATTTCGTAATTTTTCCAAGATGTGCCACTATACCAGCATGCATGCATGTACTTATACTTTTTATCAAGAAACTATTTCATTTTCTAAATGTATAGTTATTTGAAAAATGTTTAATCAGAGACTTTTAGTCCCAATGCATTTATAGTTTGTATATCTTATGTGGTTTGATATACTAAGTTCACTATAAACAGTGCTCTGATACCAATCTGTCACACCCCCAAACCAAGGATGGCGGAAATGTTCGAGGGTGAAGGACTTCACGTAAAGTATCACAACAACGAGTATAATAGTGCTCAAAGTACAAATAACCAACATAAATATAATTGAGAAAGTTACACCATAGTATAAGTTTACATGTTTCTAAATCAATTACATTAAGTTGACAAAAATGAAATAGTTGACGCCTTAGCGTTGCATCCTCAAAAGTCGTTGGCTACCTGTTTTACGGATTCCCTGAGAATACAAGTAGTTCTGAAAAAAGTGTCAACAATTAATTTGGTGAGTTCATAAGCTTTTGAATAAAATGTTGAAATCCTTTCATTGTAAAAATATGTTTATTCCAGAAAATCCAATATTTTCCTTTTAAGAATATATTGTAGCCTTAAATGCCAAGACCAATAATGTTCTAGTATTTTCCATAAAAGTTATAATTTATGAAAGTTTAAATCGACATAAACTCCTTTAATTTAAGGAAAACCCTGTAAATCTTATGTTTGTTAATACCCCAAGTGAGATATTATAACCATGCTATGACTCAGTCGGCCTTGTATATGACATTCTTCAGGCGTCGGAATGTTAATGACATTTGTCACCCCAGACCTGCCGGTCTAGCTGTTGCATGCAGCTAAGGTGTGGGTTTTTCAGACCCAATATAGATCTATAAACAACTATCATGCTCTCCCTACAAGATATTTTGGTTACAATTACAGGACTTTTGATTTCGTTACTTTGGAAGTAACGTGAAGCGAATATCTCACAAATTTTTCTTCATTAACAGATTTACGTAGTGTGAAACTGAAACCCCTTTTGTGTGAAAAAGAACCCTTTTGTAATCTATAGGAAACATAAACTATACCTATTATAGTTTATCAAAATGTTTGTAATGTGTAGTAACCTTTTCTATGTAAGTGGAATATGCAGCGAGACATAACTTTATTTGCTATGCCTTAACATACAATAGTAGTGTTGATAATGAAATCTTACAATTTAGTGAACACTTTTCTGTTATATACTTATAACTCAACATAAAACACATGCAAAATATTAATTCATCAAGATTTAACACTTTGCTCAACATGTTACAAAGTGTTATGAAAGCTGTAAGCTGTAAGTTCGTTTTTACTATTTCTGCACTGATTGAGAAAAATCACAAAAAATTCATACGACATTGAAAACTAGATCTGTAAACTCTGAGAGTTTAGAAAATGTGTCTAGTTTTTTCATAAATTTTATTATGATTTTTAGAGCTCTCTAACTTGTGTAAAAATGTCCATATTCACAGACTTGTCCGAATTCGTAGCTGCAGTGATAGGCAGTTTTGTAAAAATCGCCATCAATTGTAGAATAATTGTATGGACATGTGAAAGTAGTCATTTTAAAGGTATTAACCTGAACTATACACATATTAAACGGTTTTGGAAAATAAAAAGTTTAATAAGGTCAAAAAAGTCTGTGAATGGGACTCAACTTTCCAGATGAAAGCTGATGATAGAGTTTAAGATATGTTATGGTGATTTAACATGTATCCCCCCCCCCCCCCTTAAAACTTGAAGAAAACATGAAAATGTAGGGTTATGAACTCACCTTGTGTGGTTTCAGTGAATAGATGGTGAAGAAAGGAAGTGTTCAACTCAAGAACACTTTAGATGATGCTTTAAGATTTAAAGATCTAACAACCAATATGATGATGTTTGTGTAAGATATCCATGATTTAAGTAGAAAGAAAGAGAAAAAATCATGTGATGAGAGATATTACTTACTAGGAGTAGATGAAGAACTTATGATCAGCCTTGAATTTTCGATATTAGAGAAGGATAGTAAGAGAGAATGAGTTTTTGCTTCTTGGTGGAGTGGGTGTGAAATGGGAGGAGAGAAAAGGATTTCCAGCTTTTGTTCAAGAGTATGGCTGGAAAAATGGTGGGAAAAGGATGATGGAATGACAAGGTATGGTGGAATAGTGACTAGGGATGATCATGGAGTAGGTATAGGAGGTAACTTGTGTCCTTACCCAAAGGATAAGTCAACACTCCACCTAAATATCTTACCCACTATATTTTTAATCTTAGATAATGATTACCCTCAAAATGTGATTAGATTATGGAAATATGGGGTCTTATATGACAAAATATAAGTTTGGGTGAAAATCCCGCGTTAAAATCATGAAAAACGAGCTTAAAACGGAGTCGGGGTCGAAAACCGGGTAAAAGTTGCGAATCTACGAAAATTCGGATGAAGGACTGAGGTTCGGTCCTTTAGAAGGTGAGGACCGAAAGTTGGGAGGAGGAACCGAAATTGAGGTTCGCATGCAAACTCGGGAAGGAAGCAAGGCTCGGATCCGAAAGTAGGAAGGAAGCGAAATCGACTGAGGCTCGGTCCTGAAGGTAGTTTCGGCCTTGGCTGGTTCGGTCCCTATGGCTCGGTTCTTAATCTAGTTTCGGTTCCTATAGGGGGCTTCGGTTCTAATTAGGGTTTCGGTCCTTAAGGGCTGCTTTTCACGTTTTCTTCCTGCTTTGAGTGATTTTTGGCCAAGTTAAGGTCGGGATGACCCGGATGACTATAAAAAGTTGAGGGAGATTATGAGAGAGATTTGGGGGAGAGAGAGAGAGAGAGAGAGAGAGATATTGATAAAGAGAAATAGAGAGAGACTTTGTTTGTGCCCTTTTTGGATTTTTTAGCTTCACAACGCAAGGTTCATACACCCCGTTAAGCTTCGTTATGATGGTTATATGCCCCCGAGGGATATGGAATAACGTTTTATCGAATAGTTTCATCACTTACCCCGATTAGGGTTTAAATTTTCTGAACGAATGAACTTTCCAAGTGATAACTTCTTATTAAAATAGCAAGTTGTACAACAGTAACATAATGTAAACCCTAATATACAAGGGTTGGATGAGTTGACCGGTTTGACTTGTTGACTATATTTAACACCAAAACATGCAAGATTCGGCTTCTATTTATAGCATTTTTCATAGGGTGTGTCGTGCCTAGGAGCGCTGCATCCCTTCCATGTGTCATGATCTGGTTCATTTCCGTGGGGAAGAAGAGTTGCTTAATATGGCGAAACGTGTCACCCTCTGGTGGTGCCATGTGTAGGCTCCCGGTTAGCCGAATTTTAATATTTTTCTAAAATTCATAAGTTTTGCATACGGACTCCGTCTTGATGGTTTTTATATCAACGCGTAGATGTCGACGATTACCATAACTTAGACTTCATTAGCTAATTTTCACTTTGTTTTTTGTGTTTTGGTTCGAGGAGACTTGCACAGTAAATAACATTGAGAAATTCATAACTTCTTCATACTAACTCTGTTTTCGATGTTTTTTATATCCACGTGTAGGTATTCCCAAGTATTGTAACTTCAATTTAGATTGTTTCGGCTAACAATCAACCAGTTTTCATTTCGATTTCATACATTGTTGTATTGTGTCGCACGAGACTTCGATAAATCATAACTTTCTCATACGAAGTCAAATTTTGGCGTTCTTTATATCGATACGTAGGTATTGACGAGTACTTCAACTTTCTTTTAGATCATTTATCTTAATTATGATTTTATTTTTAATGTTTATTTTAACCCTATTTATTAAGTTTTAACATAGGTTTTTATATAAATATCATATACACATAATATATGTCCAATTTCCACACATATATTCAAGTAATTCTCTTTTATTTATTCATAATGGTTTACATTGTCAAGTGATGTAAATACATATCTTTATAATGAATGCATGGCACGAAATGTGGGCGTTACATTATACGATTACATTTTATGCCTTCACTAAATTCAGAAATCATACGAATCATAACGAGAAATAGGAATATCTAAAGATTCAAGTATAGAATGTACCTTCTTGACTTCCTTTTCACTCACAGCAACATGCTCCTTGACAGACTTTATAGATAGGAACACATCCGAACTCGCACCTTCATAATACTCATGACTTCCTAAACTCACACTCTTAACCATGAAACACTTTCCACTGCTTGCATCCTCCACCTTGTTGGCAACATAGTAAGCACCATGTGTTGGCCTGCGAATTTCATCATCTTCTGAATCTATTGAAGACACCTTTATGTTTCCACTGTCATTGTTATCTTCTTCCACTAACACCGCTTTTCCTCCAAGATTCAGCTTGCAAAGATCCTCTATATTCTGAACATATTAATCTTCATCTTTTTCTTTTTCTTTTTTCTCATTTTTTTCTTAACATACACTCTTTTGCAAAATGGTTTTTGTCATTGCAATAGTTACAATTAAATCTTGAATCACCAACTAACTTCTTTTCTTTTTTCCTCATCATCTCTTTAATAACCCTTATATCATTTAGTCTTAGTTTTCTCATAACTTGAATTATTCCCCTACAACTATTTCCTCTATTATCATTTCTACCATAGTTGCTATTTTTTAACCTTGAGGAGTTTTTCTTTAAAAACTTTTTGGGATTACTAACCATCAAAGCCTTCACCTCATTGGTAAACTCATCATATGTATGATCTGAATCAGAATCTTCATCAATCATTTTGGATTTCTTTCCTTTTGCATTTTCTTCTTTTGCAACAAACGCTAAAGGACCTGCATTGGGAATTAGCTTCTCTTCTCCCATGAATTTAGTTTCACGCGTTTTCATAATACCATTCATTCAAGCTAGATTGTAATTTTTGAACTGTTCATGAGTTTTAACAGTTGATACAATTAACTTTCATTTTGAGCATAAAGCATTCATGAATGTCACTTTTTGCTTGATACCTGACCTTTTCAAATCATACTCTAACATTCTACTTAACAGAATGGTTTTGATCTTCATCTCCTGAGTAGAGTTCCTTTAGTCTTTTCCAAATTTCATTTGTTGTATCCATGGATCTTACGAGTCTAAATGTATATGGTGAAAGAGCATATCGTAGATGTCTTTTAGCATTTAAGTTGCATTAAAGTTTTTGTTTCTCATCAGTGGTCAAATTTTTGTTATCAGTAATCAATTTATCCAAATCGACCTAAGTTAAAATTGATTTATTAGCTTTTAAACATTTATAAGGACCTTTTGTGATAGCATGCCAAATGCTTGAACCATGTTTTTCAATACCTGTAACATAATCTTCAAATTGCATGACTCAAACTTCATAATCTTCTGGATATAAAATTGGAATCCTAGTAGTAGAACCGATACTACTAGGCAAGTTGAAAGTAACGGAGTGAGAATCGTCTTTAGATATGATTTCAAAAAAATTGAGTAAAAATCAATTCAATGAGCCAACACGGATTTCAAATCAAGACAAGTAATCTAAACAAAGAATTTCATATCAGATTGCAAAAAGAATTGCAAATGCAGAATAGATCTAGAAAATCAAAGTCGAAAAACATAAAACTCGAAGAACTCTTGAAGAACACAAACATTTTTGAGATTTGAAAACAAGATTTTGATACCACATCGAGATTTTGATAGGATTGATAGATTCTATAAGAATGAAATCAAAAACTCCATGATGTAATTGAATGAACACATCGAGGTAAATGAGATACGGTAGTTCATTTAGAGAGCAAAAGACATACGATTACATGATGATGTAAGACGTCTCTCAAAACATACTCTCTATCACTAACTCACTACCATTATATATGAGAAATAAGGAAGTTGGTTAGGCTCTGACCAATGAGGGTAGGACAACTAAGTAAACATAGTTGTCAAAACAAACTAACACAAATTACGAAGCCTAAGTACAAAAAATACGAATTAAGACTAAGTTATTCGCATATACAAGTGAAGATTTAAAACATACAACTACGAAATGCCTTTTGCATCAAAACTCAAACACAACATATAAATTTTATGAGTCCCAACAACTAACAAGTAATTTAGACATGATGCTTGGTGGAAGGATCACTGTGATGCTGATGACATCATACTAAGAACAATGATTTGTGACCTTTGAAAGGACTTGAAAATTTTAGAAGTATATCATATGTTTTTCAGGTGAAGAAGATATTTCAACACTACAATTATGTATGGCACAAACCTGTTCATACATTGGATACGAGGAATCAAGAAAGGCCCCTAAAGATAGATATTGTTTTACTATGGAGACTCAGACGCAAGACACTAAAAGAGGAATTGATCCTCTCATCTTACTGGTCGGTGAAAGTCTGGTGAGACTAAGACTTCATTAATCTATAAGATAGAACTTATACTTTTCATTAAACACTCAAGTACTTATACAAAGTGTTAATTTAATATATTTTAAGGATGTTACAAATATTTGAGAATAGTAAGTTCCTAAGAACAAGCAAGTTGGAACTTCAATGTTAGAAGTTTACTGTTTACCTTCAAGGTATGGAACTTCCTTAAGGGGAAGGCATGGCGAGGAAAAAAAATAAAAGCACCAAATGATTGAGTGAAATTCAAGATGGCTTGTCCCATGAGATAAAGAAGAACTATAAGGGGTTTTTTTGGCGGCAAATCTGTGATATCACTTTTGTCTGTGCGGCGTAGACCGGCGCAGACATATAACCTCGCAGTGTGTTTGTTTTTTCGAAGTATGCAGATCTAAAAAGGTTTGGGTGAGGTCTTCACCACACAGACATGGATTACACTCTTTTAAGGTCTGCAAGGTGCGTTTAACCCAAAAAAAACACGCTTTTGTTCTATCGGCACCACCATTCATGCACTTCCCACCCTTGAAGCCTCCCACTAGCCTTCGTTCGTTCTTGCCTCGCTCCAACACCAGCTTTTGTCATTCCTCCTTCGATCAGAACCGCCACCCGCCGCCACCCTTACAACTTCCTCTCCGGTCGCTAGCTTCTCGGTACTTCAAATCGATCGTAACCTCAAAATCGATCGTATCCTCAAAATCGACAGCCCCTCCACTGCTGGTCTTCTTCAGCTCATCTCCTCCTCTCGTCGCTGTTGTCTAGACCAGGCGCACCACCGTCTCCATCAGACCACCGGCTCCGGCAGACCACTCGTCAGATTCTCAGTTGAAAACGCAAACAAACAGGTCAGAAAAATCTCTCCTGTTTCTGGTTGTTTTTCTTGTTTTAATACGAAACTAAATATTATTTTTTGCTGGAAAAACTCTCCATTTTATTGAAATTAGTTGTTTAATCTAGCTGAAAATCCAAAAACATTCCTAAAAGTAGCCTTTCTTGTTTAATTTGTGTTAAAAATTGCTGAACACAATATTTTTTTATGTATCTTGTTGGAAATTTGAAATGTTGATGTGTAGGTGTTATTTTTTGCTGAAATAATGATGTTTATATGTTGTTTTGTGCTGAAAATGTCAATAATAATGTTCAAATATTGGTTTTTGCTGAAAATACGAAATAATGATGTTTATCTTCTTTTATTGCCAAAATTATAAAATAATGGTGTTTATTTGTGGGTTTTTTTGCTGAAAAATGTAAGATCATGATGTATATGTGTAGTTTTTTTTTTTTGTGAAAATGACTTTTTGTTTATGTTTATGACATGAAATCATAATATATGCTTGTTGAAAAACCATTTTAAGTTTGTAAAATCAATTTATTTAAAATTAAATTTATTTAAGCAGACTGTAGCCATTAAAAAACAAACAGAATCTTATTGCAAATTGCAAACGTTTAGTCCACCTTTTCTGCTATAGAAACTTGCAAAAGTAGTCCGCAGACTACAGACATTATAACTTAAGGGAAAAAAAAATACATTACATCAATCTATATGAGTTGCAAATCCTAATCATAAGCTAGAAAACAGGAGAACTAAATGAAAAATGAACAACGCGCAAATAAACCGAGCTAGAAATTAGCTCGACACCCGATACAACGTACTTATCCCTCATAACGGGCCGGACGCTTAATTATTCTTTTGGGTCTGGAATTTGCCAATGATTGTTCCTATTGTTGGATTCCTGCTTCATTCAATTAAAATAGAATCAAGAAAACCTCTTGGGGTTGAGGATGTAGCTCTTTGTGTGTAGCCAGAGACATGAAAAATATTTGGATACAAAATTGTAAGCTGCCTTTTAACCACCAAATGTACAGTATACTTATACCTCGATCCTGACTAAAAAAACAAGAAAAACACACTATAACAACAACCAAATAGGGTGCCAACATCGCCACGTCATCCTAGTCCTAACAAATCATAACAAAAAAAAACTACCTTCCACCTGGCACTATCAATATTTTCTCGACAAACCCACAAATAATCATCAAAATAGCATATTCATCACTGGGATTGATGAGGGTGTGCAAAAAACGGAGGAAGTGGCCGGAAAGCTGGCGGTTGCTGAGGCGGCATTGGCTGCTGGTGGGTCATCTGCATAGGGACAATCGGACTCATCATATAAGCCGGTGGTGGTGGTGGCGGCGGTGGAGGGCCGCCACTATATGTATAGGATGTCACAATCCCGCTGGAGGGTTGGAGATATTGTTGTGTATGGTATTGAGGTTGGGAGGGTATTAAAACTGCTTGGTATGGGGTGCTTGCCGCCATTTGTGGCGGCATAAAGTGGTTGTGATCGGTGGGAAGTGGTGATGATTCTGGTTGTGAAACGGAATTGTTGTTTGTAAGTTCGGCTGCAAATGAAGAAAGGACAGATGACATGATGTATTGGGAGGAGGTGGAGGCGGCAAGGCGGTCGGCAACTTCCGCCGCTATATCAGCGGCGGACTTTTTAGATCCTGCAGCGGCAGGTGGCGGTGGAGTGGTGGTGGCGGTGGAAGATGTTGGCGGTGTGGCGGTGGTTGGTTTTGTTTCCGCCACATAGTTTATATCATCTAGCCGCTTCCGCATAGCTTCCGCTTCCTGTCTCTGTGCTTGTGCCACCTGGACAAATGAAAGTACATTGTTATTGTTTGCATTTAAAAAAAAAAAAAAAAGATGTGTAATTGAGTAACACAAACCTGCATTTGAGTGCGAACATTCTCCAACTCGGATTCCTGAAAGTATAATATGTAACAACAAAAGATAATATTCACATTAAAAAATAATGAAATTTAAATTTTGAATTTTGAATTTTGAATTTTGAAAGAGTAATACAATACCTGATCATTGAGTGCATCACGCAACTGAGAAACAAGGGCTAATCTATTTGCTTCAACAACTTTAAGTTTCTCAATGCACTGCTTCAAAAGATTTTCTTCTTCCTCCAATTCTTTAGATAAAGTCTTCCTCTTTGGATCCTTTGCTGCATTTTAAGTAAACACCATTAAAGACAATCATAAAATGTGCTTATGTCACTAGGTAACTTTTTAACTTTAATTTTAACCTGGAGAAGACATGACATAACAAGTCGACTCATACTGCATCACAAGATAGGACATGTTGTACTACATTATAGGTCAAGACATGTACTATCATGACATATAACAGGACATGACAAGACATGTACTATCATGACATATAACAGGACATGTTATACTGTATGACATGTTATACTGTATGACATGATATGACAAAACAAGATTGTACTACATTATAGGACAGACATGACATGACAAGGTGAGACAAGGGACTCACTCTCGATCTCTCATATGTGAAAGGACGAAAATGCCCTCGTCGTCGTCATTCAATATATATGTAGAAAGATGCAAGTGATTTCTTATTAGCATCATTAGCTTACCATTCGTTAACGCCGAATCAATATCTTTTTCCAATTTCTTAACACGGTGAACAGAAGATTTGCATTTATTCATTTCTTCGTCTTCGCCATGGTGTTCACTGACAACTAAATGAAAAGCTGAGACAATTCTCTCTGCTGTACTTCCAATCGTCAGTTTCTGATCCCAAAAAGTTATTAAAAAAATATGTTAGTATTGGGAACGACTGATACCGATACTAATACTATACTTGATACTGATATCAATGGGACAAAAATTTGAACTTTCATTCAAAAGACGTAAATGCCCTCGTCGTTCTAATTATTGAAAATAACTTTAGAAAGCTTGTCAAGTGTCGTCTAGTCCAATTTGTGTAACAAAAAGACATAAATGCCCTAGTATCCTTACCATTCTTATGGATCTTGAATCTCTCTTAACAATTTTAACAGAGCGGGGACGTTTTTTGGTGAACTCAAGGGGTTGAGGCGATTCTATTCCAAGCAAGACATCTTTTATGTTCTTTGCATGAGATCCAAACACTTTCCTTTCTTCCCAAATACCAACCTACCATTCACATATACATTGAATTATTAAAAAAAATTCAAAACTAGTTTTACAGGATGCCAATTAGATGATTGGACATGTTAAGCATTGTATTTTCAATATTCTTATTAGGACATTATACATTGCTAAAATTTGGTAGGTTTAAGAAACAAAAGTATGATGCTATAATAAACAAATTGATAAAAGTACATTGCTATTTCTTTCATTTAACCAATAGTAATACATACCAATCTGTTGACAGCTTTTCTTCCCTGATCATCGGCTTTTTCAATAAGATCTTTGAGAACTCCTGGGAGGACCTTCCAGAACTCAAATACAAATTCATTTCCTTTTTTTCTGCTATTTTGAAGGATATCATTTGCAAGATAAAGAAGAGGAACCTTCTGAGCCACTTCAGAACTCTGAAGCTGTTTCTCCCATGTCTTAACAACAACTTCTGCTTTGCTTCGGTGAAATATACACCAATGAGACAATGCTATACACAGTCAAGATAACAAGATGTAACACAAAACTATCATGCAAATAACAATAAAGAGAGAAAGTTAGGGAAAGAAGGCTTTCTTATAAAGTTCTAATATTTTACAAACTTGCCCTCATTTGTTTTAAACATCATTGATCCTTCACCTAAACCACATACTCACTTTTCATCAAGGAGCAAATTTATAGTATCTCATTATATCTCAAATGTAAAGAATCAACAAAACTTAGATTTATATAATGCATTTGTACATACCATTTTACAAGAATTGTACATGTTTATTTGGGGATATCACGCAAGAATTGCAAAGTTTCCTTCACTAAAATTTATTTTGAGCCAAGTTACATGTTCTTCCCGCTACAACAGTCATTATCAAAGTAGTGAAAAAAAATTATACAAAGATTTTCATCTGATCCAACTGGGAAAGATAAGTAGAACAATGGGTGTTCAATTTTCGGCAAACTCAGCCTTTTAGGTATTCCCAAATAGAATACAAAAATTACTACGAAATTAGATACAAGTATCTAAAGGTGTAAGCGAAACTTGACTAATAAGCACTTTAATGAGTGATCTATAAGCTGCGCAGCCAGAGATATTCATAATTAAACAAATACCGATCTGTTTTACAACGACTAGTTTTCGTGCATACAACGAGCCACATTCAAGATCAAAGGAAAATTGCAAACTACAGCTACCAGATAGAATCAATTGGAAGAAGAAATGAATGCAAACTGTAGCCAGGAATATGATAAACTGATAGAAAACCATATAGGAAGGATACTTTCAATACACTGCTGTGTGCTGTTAAGCTTCGATAGCTTGTCTGCAAGTATCTGTTCGCTGAACACACTATTCATCCCACTTCAAATACAAAAGTTGTGCATGTACCATGCACCGGAAATCAAACAATTGAACTCCCAAAAGGCTTAATTAATCCAATTCTCAAAGAAAAAGTAGTAATCAAAGTCAGCACTTTAAACCCTAGAATCCGAAATATGAAAAACAAAAATAGGAAGAATCGGGGGATTTGATTTGGAAGAATTGGAAAGAAAAAAGAAAGCCCTAGGACCAGCGTCAGCCAAGAAAAACGATGGACGAATCGAGATTGCGACACGAGGAATAGGGCTTTTTAAATTGCGAGAGGTTCTTGAGCTGTTTGACGAAATCCTACCTCATCCCATTTGTCATCTTCTCATAGGAGTTTTAGAATTTGATTTTCCACTTGTCATTTTTTTTTTTTTTTTGAGATTTCAATTTTTTTAAAATAAATTTCCAAAAAATTCTAATGGGTTATATATATATATATATATATATATATATATATATATATATATATATATATATATATATATAAAAGGTTATCATTTTATTAATTTGATAATAAATTCTCATAAATTCTCCAAAAGATTTGATTTCTTTCATAAATGTTTCAAAAGATTACATTTTGTTATTGAAAAATATTATTTTATTAAATATTTAATGTTTATATATTAATATTAAATTTTTATTTTTAATAAACTCATATAATACACGAGTGTTACACCTAATAAAGAATATACTATATAGCTTCAAAAAAATGTAGTGATTCGAATAAAGCATTTCAATTTTGGTAAAATTTAGCCATACAAACTATTCTCTCCCTTTTTTTTCTAAAAAGAGGATATGACTTGTTAAGGTACTCAACTTTTTGGTTTGTATACATCCGGATAATTATATTTTTTTATATATTTAGGTAACGAAATTTTTGGAAGTGTTCACATATGATAATTATGACTTGCTATAGCAGGTTACATCCGGTCATAATGGTCATATATTAACACTTTCAACAAGTTCGTTATCTAGATGTAAAAAAAATATATTATTACCCAAATATAAATAAAACAAAAAGTAAGAGTAATTACAAAAATGGTCCATGTGGTTTTGGAAAATTTGTGTGTTTGATCGTTAACTTATTTTTTTAAACTCGGATGGTCCCTACTGTTTATTTTTGTTGCACATTTGGTCCCTGTGTTACCTAAAAAGACTATTGTACCATTATTAATTTATTTTTTAATTAATTTTCTTATTTATATATTTATTTTTATATATTTAAAAAAATTAATAGACCTCACATATTTGTATCTTTTCATCCTAAACTTGAAACCACATTTGAGAAATTTAATATGGGTCTCATCGGTCATCAACCCATCTCCCATCCTCCACAACTTCTATTTTATTTCCATCTTTAGTGACATCGACGTCTTTATCATCCCTTCTTTTTTCGGTCTTTCAACTTCGACGAACTGTGACAACCGTTAATTTCTGGTCAAGTCAAAGTCAAATAAAGTCAACAAGTCAAACCAGTCAACTCAGTTAACCCTTGTATACTAGGGTTTTCGTTATGTAATTTCTAAACAACTCGCTATTCTAATGAGAGATCATAAATTGAAAAGTTCGTACATCTAGATTTCTTTAACCTAAAACTGTGGTAAGTAACGAACCAAACCGATAAAACAATGTTGCATACTCATTGGGAGTGTGTAAGATCCTTAAACATGGCTTAGTGGGGCTTACGGACCTTGCATTGCGAAGCCAAACACTCAAAAAGGTCGCAAAAGAAATCTCTCCCAAATCTTTCTTTATATGTGAAATCTCTCCCAAATCTCTCCTTGTATGAGAAATCTCTCCAAGAATGTGAAATATCTCCCAAATCTCTCTTTGTATGAGAAATCTCTCCAAGAATATGAAATCTCTCCCAAATCTCTCTTTGTATGTGAAATCTCTCCCAAATCCCTCTTTGTATGAGAAATCTCTCCAAGTATGTCAAATCTCTCCCAAATCTCTCTCTATTTGAGGAATTTCTCCAAGATTCTGAAATCTCTCCCAAATCTCTCTCGAAACCTCTTTTGAAATTTTTTTTAATCAATTGTGGCATCCCGATACTTGGCTTGATGAGAAACCACTCAAAGAAGGGACAAAACTTGGAAAATAACCCTTTAGGACCGAAGCCTCTCCATAGGGGCCAAGTCCTCCTTAGACCGAGGTCCCAAGAAGCCAAACCGGAGTCCACTTGGCTAACCGCAACAGCGAGTCGCAGCAGGCGATCAGCAGCAAGCGAGTTACAGCAGGCGAGCCGCAGCCTCCTCTTCCCCTGACCTCGGACCGCAACTCCTTCCTTCTCTTTGGATCTGCATCAGCAACTAGTGTGTCTCCGTTTCTTGGCTGTTGAGGCTGAGACCTCGCCTAGAACTTTGGATCTTCACACATTGCACCCGGTTTTCGACCCCAACTCCGTTTCAAACCCGTTTTTCATCATTTTACCACGGGATTTTCTCCAAAAATCATATTTTAACATATAAGACCTAAATATTCATAATTTAAACATATTTTTATGGAAATCTTTATTTAAGAATAAAAATCTAGTAGGTGAATAATTGAGGTGGAGTGTTGACTTCTCTTTAGTTCATGACACAAGCAACCACCCCATACCCACTCCATGACCAACCATTGTCCTCCCCACCATACCTGGTCATTCAAGGGTACTTTCCCCACCATTTGACCATCCATACTCTTAGTCAAGGGCTGAAAACCCACCCTCTCTCCTCATTCTCACTCATTTCTTTCATTCCCACCAAAGATCAAACACATCTTTTCTCTCAAATTCTCTCATACAAATTCGAGATTTCCAAGTCATTTTTCAAGCTTTCCATCTTCATTTGGTAAGTATCATCACTCTCCTTATGGTTATTACATTCCCTTTCACTCAAATCAATGATTCCTTACACAAACTCCATCATTTGTGTGTTAGATTCTCAAATCTTCAAGTGATCCTTCAAGTGTTCTTGAGTTGAACAGTTCACTTCTTCAACATTCACCCATTGAAATCATATAAGGTGAGTTCATACCCCTATCTTTTAACGTTTTTCTTAAGTTTTAAGGGGGGGGGATACAAGTTAAAACACCAAGAACACAACTAAACTCATTTAACAGCCTTCATCAGAAAAGTTCAACCCCATTCACGGACTGTTTTGGGAAACTTAAACATTTTAGTTTTCAAAAATGTTTTAGGTGCAAGTAGTTCCAGTTCTTAGCTTTAAAATGAATACTTGCAAACTTCCATACAATTTTTCTACAATTTATGGTGATTTTTACAAAATTTCCTATCATCTCAAGAGCAAATCCGGACCAGTCTGTGATTATGGACTTTTTCACACAAGTTGGAGGTCATTAAAAATTATAATAAAATTTATGAACAAACTAGACTCATTTCCCAAACTCTCAGAATTTACGGATTTTTATTTTGACCTTTGATGATTTTTCTATAAATTTTCTAAGAACAGTGAAAGAAAATGTTCACAATAGAAAAATGCTATCAATTTCATTTCACCTTGTAACATGTTGAGCAAGGTGTATATCATTATGTGAATATATGTTTTTGGGACTAAGGTCTCTGATTTAAAGTTTTCAAAACAACTATACTTTTAGAAATAAATAGTTTCTTGTTAAAAGTATACATGCATACATACATACTAAGGTCAACATCATTCTAGAACAAAACAAAAGTAATGATTGTTGAATATCACAGGTAAGCTTGGGGATGAATGGTCAGTCTTGGGAGTGTGTGACAACCCTATATTTTTCCAAAGCAATGTAACACTCAAAAGTCAAATACAACGAAACTATTTGGAATCAACGAAATTAACCTCAAAAATAAAGAGTTCAAAAATCTAAATTTGGGATGCATCAAATGTTAGATATCGTGCCAAGGTTTCCAAAACATAAAGAACGTTCAAAACCGGGCTATAATGAAGAAATTATGACCGCTCAAATATTCACGACACACCCGATAAAACATTATTTAACGTAAAAAGTGAAATTTCAATAAAATGCATTTTAGCCTTAAGTATATAAACAAAAGTTGTAGAGTTCGTTAAACCGTAAACGTACATAAAAAGATCGCCCAAATTGGACCTCGTATGAAGAAGTTACGAATTTTCTAAGTTTTGTAACAGCAGTAGAGAGCTAAAAACTCGAATTAAAGATCGAACGATATTTAGCTAAAGCAACCTAAACAAGAGTTGAAGGTGTCCACAACAGGAGTAAGATGATAAAAAGACAAACGAAAACAGACGTCGGATAAAGAAGTTATGAATTTCTAACGGACTTTAGCAGTCTCGGCCTATTAAAAACATAACATTTAAAATAAAGTCAAAACTAGCCGACGGAGTCTAAATGAAAGTTGTAGAGCATAGTCTCACCTACGCGTGGATATAAAGAACGCGAAAAACGGAGCCCATACGCAAAAGTTACGGAATTTAGAAGATTGAAGCCTGAATTACGCCCAGCGTAATTTAAGAGTACGCCCAGCTTACTCAGGTGCAATCTCGAGTCCCATCGGCTGCAGGATCTACGCCTAGCTAGACTCGAGTTGTAATCCATGACGCAAAGTTACGCCCAGCATAACCAAAGTACGCCCAGCGTACTCCGGTAGCACGCCCAGCGTACTCACACTTTCAACCCTATAAATAGAGGGCATGAACTACGAGTTTTGGCACACTTTTCTCAAACTCTCTCTCACTTTCACACACTTGTAAGCTCCAAAGGCCATCTCGACACCGTCGATTCCACACCCGAGCCCCTGACGAAGGTTCTACGCTATCGAGATCCCCGAGAAGCTTGAAGACGCAACTTTCCGCAGTTAAAGTTCTGCTCGATTCTAGTCTCACTCTCTTCAAACCGAACAAGTGAGTTCATACCCCTACTTTTCAAGTCTTTTCATGTTTTAGGGGGAATATAAGTACAATACAAGAAAATGTATCATTTTATATAGATATGAATACAACTTCTATCTTATTATTATTCAATATCAACATTTTACTTTACATATCAAGTAGTATTTCACCGAGTTATTTTCACCAAAAGGAACACACTTTTTGAAACAAAAACTATAATGGGTATAGATTGTGAGTTATTCATACATTCTTACGTAAACATCTTGAAAAACAAAACACTTTCATCTGAAATGAAATAACGACTTTCTTATCGTAAATATATTTATACTAAGCATTGTGAGATACTCAACTTCAACGTACTATCAAGTATGCATTTCAAGTCCTGTATTATAAACCATAATCTCTTGGAGGGAGAGTGTGATACTTGTGTATAGATCTATACGAGATTGACAATCCCGCACCTAAACTGTTAGCTACAGTTAGACCGGCAAGTCTGGGGTGACAAATGTCATAACACTACAACACCTAAAGAATGTTGTTACAGGCAGTTTGTGTCAATAGCATGGTTATAAGACTCACACGGAAGTATAAAAACAAGCTTGATTTACGAGACTCATGAATGCATTCAATATTTACATTATTTTGAGAAAACATTCATCTTATTCATTTAAAGTACGAAAGATACTAACGCCCTCCAACTTTTGGTACTTTTCAAACTATAAGTGGAAAATATTGGATTTTCTGGAAACTACGTTCATCTATTTTTTTCCAAAAAGACGTACTTTTTCAGTACAAAAACACTTATGAACTCACTAACTTTATTGTTGACACTTTTTTGAAACCACTTGTATTTCTCAGGGAATCAGTAATACAGGTAACTACCAGCTTTTGAAGAAGGAATGCTAAGGCGTTTATTATCAAACATTTTGAATCATCATATTGTAATATTCTTTTGGAAATATGTATAACGCAACAATGTACGTTTTTATTATATATATATGATGGTTGTGTTACTTTCTTTACGATATTCAATTGTTATGGTACTACGTGAAGTCATCCACCCCTAAATGTTTCCGCCATTCTGGTTTGGGGGTGTGACAGAGTGGCATAACCTGATCAACTATGCTGGTCCGAGGAGTGATTAGCACATGCCCAAGAATGGTTGTGATATGGCGACAAGTCTGAAAACTTACCCACACTACCACAATGAGAACATTAGAACAGAACATGAGTTTAAAATACTATGAGAGTATTTTGTGTTACTATAAGTGCTTTCATGAGAACTAAACAGGTCTCTATCAAGTAGGTCAATAGTTATTAAGTGAATACGCTAAGGTTATATGAAATTTAGGCGTCATAGACTTAGAATTTGTGACCTTTGCTTTACTTCCTGTTCTCGTTGGATTGTGGATTTTGAGTTAGAGTCACCTATTCGAAGGACTATCCTGCCTTGATTTCATATAACTGGTATACACTACACAAGTATTGATATAACTGATACAGATCATCTAATAATTTTCTAAATAGTTCGTCCAATAATTATCTTCTTACTCCTATTCTTGCACGTACAACATAGTAAGATCCTACTTACCGGACGACCTCTACTTTCCCAGTCAGAGAAATGGTGGATGGTTATGAGGAGAATCAGAAGTGGAACCGGAGGTAATCAACCCTCCATGCATAGCAAGGGTTCCCGCGAACCGTTTCGACTACATCGAACTTGTGCCCCGTTGGGTAACCGTGATCGAGGGTTGAAGTCGACAGCAATGACAGCAACCACCATGTGGAGACCAACAAGGGTGTTATGACCTCAACCATGGGGGACCGACTGACAGAGCCCTCCCAGTGAAGACCCAGCAGATCGTGAACATCGGGGATTAACACAGGGAGACTGCAAACCTAGTTCGAAAATTGAGCGCTACTAAGGACCCCACCGTCTTACGTACCCGAGACTCGGAAAGAGACTACTATTTCAGAGACCAACTCTCTTTTTAGGACATTATCGCCACTCAGACATAGGCAAGAGAGTAACAGGGTAGACACACGACATTCAAAGAGAGGATGACTGCAGCCAAGCGTCGATTGGCAAAGCTGCATGGTGCATCGACTTTGTCTCAGGCATCACAAGAGACGGATCGTCGTGAGTAAGTTCATACCGCTCACAAGACCTTGTAAATTAAGTTCATGAGTATGCGTTGGTACTACTATATTCTAGGTGAAAGCACGACACTGTGATTTAAAGAGGCATACAAATCAAGAGATTTAGTTGCTATCAAAACTTTTCCTTACAATAATCTGGTGTAGGCCTACATCTAGGTCAAAACTTTCTCTGAAACCAAAATTTCTAGAATCATATTTACAAAATGGGTTTATGGCAGATCCATCAGACTCAAAGGTCTATTAAGTCTTAATCATACCACTAAGCATACATCAAATGGTCGTAAGAAAGACTTAGCTTGGATCAAATTTTAAGGTTTCACTTGGATACATAACTACTAATACATGAGTTTATCATTTATAGGCTCTCGTTATGAAATGTTTTCAGAACACCATAAAACAATCATAATACGTTACAAAATGAACTAAGATAAACTTAGTTAGAAAACTTGCGACATATAGTCATCCTAAAAACTCATTTCCGTCTCACCTTTAAATACCTTGGTTGAGAGGTGCCTTCTTCGTAGACCTATAGGGTGCGATCATACCAGCACTAATGCACCGGATCCCATCAAAACTCCTCAGCTAAGTGTGTTTGGTCAGACATGATCCTAAGATGAGTAAAGCTTAATGCCCGCACGAAACCTACTTATACCCACTACCATAAATCCGTCTCAGGAACGTTAGCAGAAACACTAGGAATAGTACAGTAATGTGCAAGAATTTATATATGTGAATAAAAATCATAAGGATGCACTTGAGATAATTATTTCCACTCACGAAGTCATTTTTCATCATGAAACAGAGTTATGTCTTCACCAAGAGGCAACCAACCAACAAGCAAGGCGCCAACCTTGCAGATAGACTCTGCTACTTTTCAGGCTGCAGTCACGGTAGTCGTGACAGTCGTCATGGTGCAACTCAATGCTAACAACGCCAGCAGAAATGGAAGAGGTACCGACAATACAGATTGTGGTAACAACCAGGAACACCAAAGAATGTCTACCAACGAAGGCGCCTCAGGCCACAGACCTTCGAACAAGAAGTGAAAGTTTTGGGAAGAAAAGAAGTGTAACCTACCTCAAAAATTCGTTGGAAGAAAGAAATCCGTAGCTGCACCTACCATTACAACAACAGTTACGACACATGCCTTGACACTAGCCACAAGGTCTGTCACCTAAGTGCCGGCCAGAACATATAAAGGATCTCTCCCAAAGTGTATTAAGTGTGGCTTCCATCAAAATGGGGTTTGCCGGGAGATGCACTGTAAAAACTACAACAAGAACGGGCATACCGTTCGTTTCTGTAAGGCCTCGACTCAGCACATCGCTTCAACCACCAATACTAGTGTAAGTCCAGTATGCTACTTATGCGGTGAAATGGGACACTTCAAGAGAGAGTGTCCAACGGAAAGGAATGACGAGGGAGCCGAAGAAGTGTGACAAACGAACCAGCAAGGGTATCCGGGGAACCATATTAGGACTTTTGTAATATTTCCAACGACAAAAACGTTTAAGTACCATATGTTTGTAATGAATTTGGTATGCTTTCTAAAATCACCATCTTTCTAAAAATAGTTAAAATACTCTCTCATTCAAATCAAACCAAAGACACTCATATATGACCTTAGGATCATTACATGTAAGCTATGATGACTTTGTACATACATCGGGGTTAATTATAATCAAAATACTAAAGTCTTGAAACAAATAATTCCATCCTGATGCCTATTCCATGTCTAGTAGTAGGAATTGAGTGGGGCCACCCACTCGACGATTTCACCAACATCAAATTACATACGACGTTCATATATCGCTCGATCATAGGGAGACCTGCCAGGGATCATGATATCAAGTATCATTACTAGTTATCGAAACACACCCACTACTAATGCTAGACACTATGGTATGAATCATCTATAGTAATAATAATATTGAACAAAACGGAACACACTGAAGAGAAACACAAGATACTCTATCACCCTAATGAGCACTTCTCATGAATACAACTTAACACATGTTTTACCTAAAGAGATACTGTTGTCACCATCCAATTTCGATTGATATAGTCCTCATCTTCCCGGTTTAACGGCTACGAAAGGAACCTTCACCTAACCCACCAAATATTCAAACATTTGTCTCCCATAAACACATCCAGCACGGACCTCCGAGTCATTTCTCGCTGTGAAACCCCAAAACACGCACCAGAGGAGCGTTATACTTCCCAAGACCTTATCACGAGTATTTCCAGGAGACCCTTCGGGAATGTCACGCATACAGCAGACAAGGTTCAGGCACAGAAGCTTGGGACAGATACGGTTAGTCTACCACTACTATGTATATACGCGAGGATGATGTATAATTAAGATTCTACAGACATTGGATGTGTGCTTCTGCCCTATTTCCTGTTCCATGTCTGGCTGTGGACTTAGGGCAGAGTCACCCATCCAACTGTCTTGCCAACCTTAAGTACATACGACCTATATGCGCAAGTTAATGATAGATGGACCAGGTACGAGTCCTGCCATGAACTTTGGGCCAAGGTTGCCCAGGAGGACGAGTGAACGTCTTACCATCCGAATAAGTCTATTCATGTAATCCGAACCCATAAGTTCCTAACCGATCTAATCAAACGGTAGACGCTACAACATGCCTTATGCAACGCTCCGAGGAGAATTCATTACTTATGGCTTAAGACAGCTAAAGACGTACGAGGTCGGCTAGGTCACGCATGACCTTGAACTATGAGCGGTAGTGTACGCCCTAGAGGTCTGGAGGCACTATCTCCACGACACGAAACATACAATCTTCACCGATCATAAGAACCTAGAAGGCGTGGATGGCGGGGCATGTTATCCTATGAACCGGATCTAGACACCGAGGTTGATGGATTCAGAAATAATGTCACGAACGAAGCACATGAAAACTCGCTACTTCCCTTCATCCAGGCTCGGACAAGATGTGTCCGGACCTCAAAAAGTACCATCAGTGGGCGAATAGGAAAGCAGACATCGCTACACATGTGGGCAAGTATCGAACTTGTGCCAATGTCAAGAGAGAATAAAGGAAGCCTTCGCGTCTCCTACAACAACTAGTGATACCTGAAAGGTAATGGGAGCAACTAACCATGGGCTTCATAACCAAGCTACCCAAGGCAATGGATGGTCTCGATACCATTTGGATAACCGTTGACAGACTAGCCAGATCCTCCTACTCCCTACTAATCAAAGGAACCGACAGGATGGAGGAGTCGACTAGAACGTACATCAAAGAGATTATGCGACCACAGGGTCTATTAATATTTGTTATCCCTATCAGAGATAGTAGACTCGTTTCATGACCCTGGCGACCCTTACAGGGAACTAGGTTAAACTTGAGTATGGCCTACCAACAGCAAACCAACGGGCAGAACAAAAGGGATTGTTAAAAACTTGGGCAACATGTTAATAGCTTGGGTGTTTAACTTCGGTAAAACGCAGGTGTGCCCACTTACCACTTGGCAAAATCGAAATGAACGAGAGTCTCCACTTTGTACCGGGGAGCATAAAGGCAAACATAGAATACACTATCATTTCAAAACAATAACTCCTTTAAATTGACTTAGCTCAAGTTACAATAAGAAATTCCAAGGCGTCATTTAACATCAGACGGATTGGTCCCCACCATACAAATTTCTTGTACTACGAAAAGCTTTCCCCATCTTTTCTCCAAATTCATTAAGTCCTGGTCAAAGTACTAATTTCGGGACGAAATTCCCTCTAACGGGGGGATGATGTGACAACCGTCAATTTCTGGTCAAGTCAAAGTCAAATAAAGTCAACAAGTCAAACCAGTCAACTCAGTTAACCCTTGTATACTAGGGTTTTCGTTATGTAATTTCTAAACAACTCGCTATTCTAATGAGAGATCATAAATTGAAAAGTTCGTACATCTAGATTTCCTTAACCTAAAACTGTGGTAAGTAACGAACCAAACCGATAAAACAATGTTGCATACTCATTGGGAGTGTGTAAGATCCTTAAACATGGCTTAGTGGGGCTTACGGACCTTGCATTGCGAAGCCAAACACTCAAAAAGGTTGCAAAAGAAATCTCTCCCAAATCTTTCTTTATATGTGAAATCTCTCCCAAATCTCTCCTTGTATGAGAAATCTCCCCAAGAATGTGAAATATCTCGCAAATCTCTCTTTGTATGAGAAATCTCTCCAAGAATATGAAATCTCTCCCAAATCTCTCTTTGTATGTGAAATCTCTCCCAAATCCCTCTTTGTATGAGAAATCTCTCC
The DNA here is from genome assembly GCF_051521515.1 of Lactuca serriola. NCBI lineage: Eukaryota > Viridiplantae > Streptophyta > Magnoliopsida > Asterales > Asteraceae > Lactuca > Lactuca serriola. The sequence goes on along the minus strand of NC_136412.1, from coordinate 97,404,071 downwards.
AAGTATGTCAAATCTCTCCCAAATCTCTCTCTATTTGAGGAATTTCTCCAAGATTCTTATTTCTCCTAAATCTCTCTCGAAACCTCTCTTGAAATTTTTTTTAATCAATTGGGGCATCCCGATACTTGGCTTGATGAGAAACCACTCAAAGAAGGGACAAAACTTGGAAAATAACCCTTTAGGACCGAAGCCTCTCCATAGGGGCCAAGTCCTCCTTAGACCGAGGTCCCAAGAAGCCAAACCGGAGTCCACTTGGCTAACCGCAACAGCGAGCCGCAGCAGGCGATCAGCAGCAAGCGAGTTACAGCAGGCGAGCCGCAGCCTCCTCTTCCCCTGACCTCGGACCGCAACTCCTTCCTTCTCTTTGGATCTGCATCAGCAACTAGTGTGTCTTCGTTTCTTGGCTGTTGAGGCTGAGACCTCGCCCAGAACTTCGGATCTTCACACATTGCACCCGGTTTTCGACCCCAACTCCGTTTCAAGCCCGTTTTTCATCATTTTAACGCGGGATTTTCTCAAAAAATCATATTTTAACATATAAGACCTAAATATTCATAATTTAAACATATTTTTATGGAAATCTTTATTTAAGAATAAAAATCTAGTGGGTGAATAATTGAGGTGGAGTGTTGACTTCTCTTTAGTTCATGACACAAGCAACCACCCCACACCCACTCCATGACCAACCATTGTCCTCCCCACCATAACCTGGTCATTCAAGGGTACTTTCCCCACCATTTGACCATCCATACTCTTAGTCAAGGGCTGAAAACCCACCCTCTCTCCTCATTCTCACTCATTTCTTTCATTCCCACCAAAGATCAAACACATATTTTCTCTCAAATTCTCTCATACAAATTCGAGATTTCCAAGTCATTTTTCAAGCTTTCCATCTTCATTTGGTAAGTATCATCAATCTCCTTATGGTTATTACATTCCCTTTCACTCAAATCAATGATTCCTTACACAAACTCCATCATTTGTGTGTTAGATTCTCAAATCTTCAAGTGATCCTTCAAGTGTTCTTGAGTTGAAAACTTCACTTCTTCAACATTCACCCATTGAAATCATATAAGGTGAGTTCATACCCCTATCTTTTAACGTTTTTCTTAAGTTTTAAGGGGGGGGGGGGAATACAAGTTAAAACACCAAGAACATAACTAAACTCATTTAACAGCCTTCATCAGAAAATTTCAACCCCATTCACGGACTGTTTTGGGAAACTTAAACATTTTAGTTTTCAAAAATGTTTTAGGTGCAAGTAGTTCCAGTTCTTAGCTTTAAAATGAATACTTGCAAACCTCCATACGATTTTTCTACAATTTATGGTGATTTTTACAAAATTTCCTATCATCTCAAGAGCAAATCCGGACCAGTCTGTGATTATGGACTTTTTCACACAAGTTGGTGGTCATTAAAAATTATAATAAAATTTATGAACAAACTAGACTCATTTCCCAAACTCTCAGAATTTACGGATTTTGATTTTGACCTTTGATGTTTTTTCTATAAATTTTGTAAGAACAGTGCAAGAAAATGTTAACAACAGAAAAATGCTATCAATTTCATTTCACCTTGTAACATGTTGGGCAAGGTGTATATCATTATGTGAATATATGTTTTTGCAAACAGATGACATTTTGTCTTAGTATATAGTCACACATCAGAAAACAAATGCATTTTTACCTACAAAAGTATGGTAATTAATTAGTTGTTATATTGCATGTTGCTTCACTTTAGTAAAAAGTATATATATATACATATCGGTAAACAAAAGGGTTTTTACCTTCACAAATATAGTAGTTAACCATAATAAACAAATTTATAACTATTACATTTAAACGTGTTGATAAACTATAATAGGTATGGTTTATGTTTCCATTAACACAACAAACACATTTCGGAAGGTTTTATTCCCACAGAAAAAGGTTTTACACTCACGCACACTACACATAAACTTGTTAACTTAAATGGTGAGATATTCATCTCAGTACTCCTAGAGTACGGTTTAAAATTCCTGGTAGTTATAACCAGAGTCTCTTGTAGGGAGAACGTGATAGTTGTGTATAGATCTATATTGGGTTTGACACCCCACACCTTACTGCTAGCTACAGTAGGACCTGCAGGTCTACGGGTGACAAATGTCATAACAGTTTTCGACGCCTGAGAAACGTCGTGGCAGGTTCATTCAGTCATAGTGTGGTTATAGCGGCTCACATAGGGAGTTAACAACACATAAAGTTTACGGGGATTTTCATAAATCAAAAGGGGTTTTATGTCGATTTAAAATCACTTTTTATATCAATAATTACATATATTATTGTATACTTCCAGCCTTGGTATTTAAGACTACACACCATTCATTACGGGATTTTTCTCAAATCAGAAAGGGGTTTTACGCCAATTTATAATCACTTTTATATCTTTAAGTATGACAAACACTTGTTCATTCTCGGTCCCGGCATTTAGGACCACATAACTTTTATAAGGAAAATATTGGATTTTTCTTGGTAACACACCACACATTACAAAGAACGGTTTCCAAACTCTTTATCTAAAAAGCTTATGAACTTACCAACTTAATTGTTAACACTTTTTCAAAATTACTTGTATTCTCAGGAAATCAACGAAACCAAGTAACCACAAACTTTTGAGGATGGAACGCTACGGCGTTGAACAACTATTTTTTTATCATGTTGTGATCAATCATTGAAATATGTAATACTTGAAACCATGTAATTCTTTTCTAATTATATTTATGATTGGTTGTATTTACTTTGAGCACTATTATAATCGTTGTTGTGATGCTATACATGAAGTCCTCCGCCCCCGGACGTTTCCGCCATCCTTGGTTTGGGGGTGTGACACGAACCAACACCACAAAAGATGGAAAGGAAATAGAAGTTGTGATGCATTGGGTTGTGGTGGTGGAAAATTCAGTGCAGTGACAGTGGGTTGTGGTATTGGTTCGCCGAAGTTGATGGACCGGAAAAAGAATGGATAGTGAAGATGTCGATGTCACTAAAGATGTAAAGGAAATAGAAGTTGAGGAAGATGAGAGATGGGATGGTGACTGATGGGACCCATATTAAATTTCTCAAATGTAGTTTTAGGTTTAGGGTGAGGAGATACAGATATGTGGGTCTATTAATTTTTTAAATATAAAAAAATAAATACTTAAATAAAAAAAACTAAATTAATAAGGGCATGATAGTCTTTTTAGGTAAGACATGGACCAAGCACACAACAAAAAATAAACAGTAGGGATCATCCGAGTTTAAAAAAAAGACTAAACTGCACAAATGGTCCCTGTGGTTTGCTCAAAATTGTCACTTTGGTCCAAAAAAGTTTAGACTAGCACCAGAGGTCCAAAGTTTTCATTTTGTTGCGGGTTTGGTCAAATTTGCTTTGAACTTTTTTATAATGACGGATTTGCCCTTGATTTTTCAATTTATTTATTTATTTATATTTTTATAGTTAAAAGAAAATAAAATACCAATCTCTCTCTATCCCCCCTCTCTCTCATACTGAAACCATCCCCAAAATCTGCCATGGTTGTGCTCCACTTCTCTCTCTTCAATCAAACCCTTATACCTAAATTACACAAATGAAATCCCCCCTCCCTTTTTGATTTCTCACAGATTCTCTATCTGTGTTCTAATCAAGAGTTCTTGATAAACCCTAACTCTTAATCGCACACCCCAGAACAAGACGAAGAGAAGAAAATCTGATAATTGCTCTAGTTTTTAGAGTTCTTGACAAACCGAGTTCTTAAATCCACACCGACGAAGAAAAAACCCTGTAAATTGTGATTAAATCTTCTCTGATAACTGTGACAAGATCAAGCTGATGACCACAAAACTTAGATGTTCAAATCTCGCTGGCCAAAAGCGCTAGACCTTTCCGATCTCAGTTCTTTCTTCGTCGGTTCTTTGTCGGTTGATGAAACAAAGAATCAAGTATTGAATGAATTAAAGAATGAATTCAAAGTATGAGTGCGAGATTTGAACATAGAATCTAAATATAATCTGTTTAGCTCATATTATGTTTCAGCAAAGTTTACAGAGTATAATGAATATTCTGTAAAAACTCTGTTACTAAGAACCTAGTAACCACTCCTATTTATAGGAGAGAAAAGCGTACAAAAAATATACTAAGGACTAAACATTAAGCTTTGAATATTATGCCCTAGTAAAATACATTACAAAAATGTTCGAAGACTCCAAATACAAACTTCGACAATTACAACCATTCGACCCTAACAATCCCCCCCTTTGTAATCAAAGTCGAAGTCTTCAGTTTGTAAGCAAAGCTATGGAGTAAAGCAAAATTCTTCGAACTTCAGTGTACCATGAAATTATTTTCTTCAACTCCTTTTGTCTCCTTCATTGTTCTTTTTGCAGTGGTTCATACGAACAATCAAGTTCGTATACTGAGATGTAGAATATCTCTCCACTTCATAAGCTTGAAACAAAAATCTCTTCGCTTTTCCAGCCTTATCTTTTCCACCAAAAACTATACCAAATGGCTTTAAACATATTTCCCCATCAGCATACTTCTTTAACTCAGTCTGATTCAACGAAACAGCCATTGGTACTTTAATTTCCATCCCCTTCGCAGTAGCCAACTCCACATCAGTCAGAGCAAGGCACTCATAGTAATTCTCAATGAAAATTTTGATGTGAGCAATTCCAAGTTTGAATTTCTCTGGATCAGTGTTTTGCAGATAAGAAAAAGATTTATCTTTAAGGAGCAATGCGACTTGTATAAGATCATACAAGTTCATCAGAGGAAAATCTACAATGGTGAATTCGTGTGTTTTTCCATCCGCTCTGGCCACAATATATTTGATGTTTTGAATTTTGTTTCAAAAACAACATCCCTTTTTATGCTTATGACCTTCTTTATCTTTATCAAGGACCAAACTTCCTCAGGGGATTTGCCAATGACAACATGAAATCGAATCTTCATATGAGTTCCTTCATCCTTTTCTTTGAAATTCCCTTCTGCTTTAAATTGAGGCATGATAAACATCATCTCATTAACAGGGAAATCCAACTGGCTCGCATTAGTGTTTGTAACCACATAACTCTGTTTAGGCTTCTTTTCAAACAAGTACATGTGATTAAAGGCAACAACAGCTTCGATTGTTTCATAGTTGTATTGTTTTGTTGGATCACCTTATCCATGCCCTTCATATCACTAGCTCTCTGTGTCATGATGCTTTGAACAAGCCTCATTTTCTCCACTTCAGCTTCAACCTCAGCCTTCTTTTCTTCTTTGGATTTTTCCACAAGAATTGATTTGCCTTTATCTTTTGAAGCAGATTTTTCAGCTACACCTTTTTGCTTTGATCCACTCCCACCAGACTCCAAAGGTTTACCAATTACAATTCCTTTTGAAATTGTTCGTGTAATTGGTAATGAAGTTACAATTGTTGAAGTTACTGGTTGAGCAGACACAACCACTGGCTTTGTTGATGGGATGTTTGTTGGAAAAAACTTTGCCCACAACATTCGCATCATCTTCTGACTTCCTTTCTCCCCCTTGCACCCCTGTGATAATAGGAGGGGCAGTTGTTATGGGAAGAAGACTTAAAATGCGAAGTAATGGAGCAAGCTGTTTGTTTAGAATAGCTTCGAACTGTACAAACTCTTGTGATAAAAACTCTGGAGTGATCAACGGAGACGAAACAGGTGTTGTTGAAATCTCCTTCAACTCCTTCAACAACTTTATCACTCGTTCAAAATTTTCTATTTCAGACTTGGAGATTTGAGTGATTTGTGGACTTAACCCTTCATATAACTTGACAAATTGAGTAACAACATCACATATGATATCGACCTTCTGATTTAAAGACACATAATCATTTTGAACTGACAAAATTTCCTTTTGCATATCTTCTCGAAGCTCTTGAATTTTGAAGTTCACATCCTCCCTCACTTTCTTAACCTCCTGAACAAAAAGAACATGTCGTTCTTTTGTGACGTTTCGTAGTTCTTTCACTTCACTCAGAAAATCAGATCTTTGATGTTTAAATCGAAGTTCATTGGTCTGATCCGTGAAATCAATCTTCTCCATAAGCACTGTCTCAGAAGCTTTCAACCTACCAGACACTTTGTTGATAATTCTTGACTCACACAACTTCAACATTGAGTCAATCTCCAAACTTGAAAGTGATGAACCCCCTCCCAGATCAGCTTGAGATTGAATGATGGAGTTCAACTTTTGATTCAAAATTTTGTATTGCTTCATGGTCATTAGCATGTGATCAGGAAAATCTTCTTCTTCATCATGAAACTCCAAATCTTCGAATGTTCCACCAAACCCTTCATGATCAGTTTCTGTTGGTGAAGAGGGTTTGGGAGTATCGGTGGATTGAGACGAAAACATAGAAATAATTGGTTGATTGAGGATGTGTTCGAATGTTGGTGAGATAGTGGTTGATGGAATAGGAATGGTAGATGTTGGTGTAACTGAAACCAATGATTCGAAAGTAGTAGAGATGAATGGACCTTGATCTGCAGCTTTCGAACCTCCTTCACCCATATTAACATTTGCATCCATATCAGATACATGTGCAGGGATGTCTGAAGTTCGCACCTCCTCAAGAATTGACTTGGCAATCAAAAATTCGGGTGGTATGACAATTATGTGCTCAGGAGTAGAACTGACGATAGAAGTGAATTCTGGAGTTTCTGGTATCCTTTCATCCTCCTTTGTTGACTCAGAAGACAAAACAATCTTTCGAGTCTTCCTCTTTTTCTTTCCTTTAGCCAGATGTTTTGCCATATCCTCTGCTGTCCTTTTCTTCGAACTCGGTGAAACTGGAACAGGTATCTCGCGAATCAAGACTCCTTGGTGAGAAACCTGATGCTTTCGAATTAGCTTTTGTGCTGGTGACTTATGTTTGTGAGTTGATTTAATCTTGATTTTTCGAAACATCCCTATTTTTGAAGGAATAACCCCTTTTTCTTGAGTCTCTTCCACTATTGGCTTACTCACATTTGTTGGTTCAACTGTTACAACAACATTTTCTTCAACAACCTTCTGTGGAGATTTAGAAGATGTAGATCCCTTCGATTTCTTTGCTGGTGAGGTAGTATCAGCTTTCTTCGACTTCTTTGACTTTTTCGATTTTGATTCTTCTTAGGGCAACAAAATTCCTGTTGGAATAGATGGATCGAACGTTTTCTGATAAGCAACCAAAATAGAATTCTTAGGATTCACCCTTTTTAACATTGTGTCAGGAATCCGAGCAACATTTGGGAATTCATTAGCATCATCAACAACATCCTTTGGAAAGTGATACGATTGAAAAGTAACTTTCTCTTCATCATTTGGAACCAAAATACCTTCCTTGTTGTAAAAATATTGTAAAATAAGGCTCCAGTACCTAGCACACGAAATGCCATTAGCAGCATTTGTAAGCTCTAACCCTTTTTGAAATTCCTTCCACAGCTGTGTAGAGTAGTCTGCTGGAAGATCATAGTATAAACCAGCCACCATAGCATAAACCTCCATTCTTCACTTGTCTAACCCAACTGTTCTTCCGGTTAAACAACATAAAAAGATCCCAAACAAGAAATTCCAGATTTTTGGAAGACCAGACTTCTTAAAGTCACTTATCTTTGTCAATGGGGGCTGATATCCCATTTCATTAAACATGTGGATAATTTGGGAAAATTGGAATTCCACAAAAGGATGTGTATTTGGAATATCAAGAATTTGGTAAAACAATCTCTGAGAAAGCCTAACCTTTTTCTCATTGATTAGATGAAAAGTAATCGTATCAGAAGCTTGTTGTATGTAGTTGTAGATCCTACTTGAAAAAGCCATGAAACCAGAATAGAAAAGGAATTGAACATCGCTTTGGATAAAAGAGAGTGTTGTAAAGCGATAATAAGCATCTTGAATTCCTCAGGACATTGAGAAATTGCACCTTCCACATAATAATTCGTAGATTGAATCTTCATAACTGGTGCAGAAGAAATGTCTTCAGTAGAAGGATCAACATGAGCAGTAGTAGCCATGATTAGGGTTTGAAGAAGATGAAGAACAGAGAGAATTTGGGATTTTTTTTGAGTTTGATCACGTAACCATATAAAACACTCTTGAACTCCCTTTTATAAGTAACCCTGATTGATTTGAATTTGAAGTGGGATGCATTTAATGAGATCCGACGTGGCACTTTGAAAATTGGACCATTTCTGCAAAAAGTTAGCCATGATTCAAAAAGCAGCTGTCACATCGCCTAGAAAACCGGGCAGAATACCATACGTCTCGTATACACAGCCTCTCAATATTCCCGTTATTAAATTGCAACTGATAAAATCCTTCGCATGGAGGCAAGCCTCTTTCACTTTTGGGATGAAAAGCGAAGTCATATGCCAGACTTGCGAAATCTTCAGTCTAAGTTTGTATTACTTATAACCTCAAGGATTTCGTGAGTGCAGTGTTCCAAAGAAATAAGATAAGAAGCAAGTGAATTTTTTTTTCGAATTCTGTGATGTCAAAAATGCAATTTGACACGAAGGCAGTTAAACCCCGGGCAAAGGTTGCTTCGTTAATCATCAAGAGAGATGATCAACAGCTTGTGTATGTTCCCGTGAATTACAATCGAATACTTTTTTATAAGTATCAAAGGGCTTCTTTTAAAAGTGATTCTTAGGTTGGTTTAAAATTTCATTACATATCAACCTAAACATAAGGTGAATAATTGTAACCAAAATTACTTGTATGACCAGTGTAGTCAGTGACAAGTTAGGTTCGAAAATGTTTATCATGACCAGGACATTCGAATGAAACTCACACGGAAATCATATTCATGGAAAAAATTGATGTACTGGATCTTGTTGGGTAACAAACATCGTGGGTTTCGAATGTTTGATCAAGACCACGCATGCGAATTGAATATGATTTGGAGTTTCGAATTTTGGTACTGAAACAAAAGTTTCGTCAATATCTGGAACAATGTTCCCCGTCAATTCCTTAAGTTGTAAGATGTTAGGGTTTCACCTTCATCACATACTCATGATGTCAGATCATTAACACATAATTTTTATATATCTAGGTCTCGATGGGTTTGATCAGAGACCTCTCGGACATACGTCGTTGTGTGTGATTTGTGTTAAGAATTTTGTGATGAAAAAGATTGGTTATAAGATCGAATGTACATCTGTTATGATTTGGACCAAACAATAAACTCTTTACTCATATGAGAAGAGTAAGGTAGCTAAAGAGACTAATGTTAATACAAGCCTGATTGGGAAGAAAGCTTCGTAGGAAAAGTTCATTAAGGCTTTCGTACACACACATTGAGTCAAGGAGGCTTTTGTCGACATGCAACAACATGCTTCTAGGGACAACCTAACTAGTTCGAATAATGTAACTCATACGAAAAAAAATGTTTACCTGACCTTTATTCGGCTGACTTTGTCCTCTCTGAATCATCACCATAATCTGCAACCAAATTCAATTTTTTTTTAATTTTTCGAAAATAAAGACATAACATGCGAATAGTTGGCATTCCATGAAGAGTAACAAATGTACGAATTCGAAGCGTTCGAAGCGTTGACTATGAACAGTAACCACTAACTCAACGCTGAAGATTAGTGAAAAACATTCGAATTCGAAGTGGTCGAAGCGTTGACTATGAACAGTAACCGCTGGCTCAACGCTAAAGATCAGTGACAATCATGCGAATTCGAAGCGGTCGAAGCATTGACTATGAACAGTAACCGCTGAATGTTGAATGACATTGTGTTATCGTTTATTTAGTGCCTCTGAATCATTCTTTTCCTCCATCGTTTCGCTTTTTCACATGGAACAGAAATGTCATCGATTATTCCAAGGCCTTCGATTATTCGCATAAATGACTTTTCATCCAACGCTTTTGTGAAAATATCAGCTAACTGATCAGTTGTTTTCACGAAATGTACTTCAATATTTCCATCATCCACGTGATCTTTAATAAAATGATAACGAAGAGCTATGTGTTTAGTCTTCGAATGTTGCACATGATTATGACAGATTCTTATTGCACTTTGAGAATCACAATATAATGGAATCTTTTTCATATTAATTGCATAATCACGCAATTGACTTTGGATCCAAATTATTTGTGAAGTGCAAGCAGCAGCAGCCACATATTCTGCTTCAGCTGTGGAAACGGACACACACGTTTGCTTCTTCGACTGCCAGCTGACTAATTTACCATCAAGTAATTGACATCCACCACTTGTGCTTTTTCGATCAAGATTGCAACCACCCAAGTCTACATCTGAGTATGCTTGAACAAAGAATCCAGTTTTTAAAGGATACCACAATCCTAACGAAGTTGTTCCTTTAAGGTAACGAAAAATATTCTTCACAGCAGTGAGATGTGGTTCGCATGGATTAGACTGATACCTAACACAATTACACACAGAAAACATGGTATCAGGTCTACTGGCTGTAAGATAAAGTAACAAACCAATCATGCTTCTATACAACGTAATATCAACAGCAGGTTTGTCTAACGATGGTGTTAGCTTTATGCCAGTTGCCATTGGTACACGAAGCTTTGTACTATTCGTCAATCCAAACTTTTCTAACAGATTTTTCATATATTTTTCTTGATTGATAAAAATCACTTCTTTGTTTTGACGAACATTCAATCCAAGGAAATTATTGATTTTTCCCATCATGCTCATCTCAAATTTGCTTTTCATCAAATCTTCGAATTCTCTAGACAAAACAGGGTCAGTCGAGCCAAAAATAATATCGTCAACATAAATTTGAACAAGCATAAGATGATCCCCTACTTTCTTTCGAAATAATGTAGGATCAACAGATCCTCGTTTAAATTTAGATTGTTTCAAAAATGATGTTAGAGTTGCATACCATGCTCGTGGTGCTTGTTTCAGACCATAAACTGTCTTATCTAAAATATAAACATGATTAGGATATTCTTCGTCAATAAAACCTGGGGGTTGTTCAACATAAATTGTTTCTTCAAGCTCTCCATTTAAAAATGCACACTTCACGTCCATTTGATAAACATCAAAGTCTTTGTGAGCTGCGTAAGCTAGAAATATTCGAACCGCCTCGAGTCTTGCGACATGGGAAAATATTTCTTCATAATCGATTCCCTCTTGTTGTGAATATCCTTTTACAACAAGTCTGGCTTTATTTCGAACAATGTTTCCATCTTTGTCAGTTTTGTTTTTGAAAATGCATTTTAACCCGACAATCGAAACATTTTCAGGTTTAGGAATTAATCTCCAAACCTTGTTTCGTTCAAATTCAGCCAACTCTAAGTGCATTGCAACAACCCAATCTCAGTGTTCCATTGCATTCTTAATTGTTTTTGGTTCAATTTTAGAGATGAAAACATCAAACATGCAAAATTCTTGATGAGTATTCAATACCTCATTCTTTGCACGAATTTGAGCTCGTGTCATTACTCCCTCTTGTGGATTCCCAATCACTTGATCCTTCGGATGACTTTTTGTCCATTTTTCCATGGGTGGATATGTTGGATCAAAGTCCAAAGGTGCATCTTCGAATATTTCATCATGTTCTGAGCCTGCAATGGAACATGCATCATCAATATTATGCTCCCCCTCAACCATAAGCTCCCCCTCAACTCCATGTTCCCCCTCAATTTCAACATTCAATTGATCTTTCTCCCCCTCGAAAGAATGCTCTTCATCATTCAAAGTATTCGAATTCAATTGCTCTCTCTCTAGTGGACTATCCTGTATAGTTTCATCTGCTTGAGAATTCGATGGAGGATCATCAGTAAGTTTCAAAATTTCTGGTATGTTATTATCAGGAGCATGAACTTCAGCATCAAATGCATTATCTGAAATTCCAAAAATCAAATCATAATCAGTATCTTCCATTTGTAAAGATTCAGTTTCATCATGATTTTCTTGTAAAATTTGATTATTCGAAAATCTATGTTCATTTGATTTAACATAATAATCATCGAATGTGAGATTAAACGTTTCTTCTACTTTTCGTGTTCGTTTATTCAACACTAGATATGCCACTGAATTGTGCGAATATCCAAGAAAAATCCCTTCATCAGCTTTTGCCTGAAATTTTGAAAGATGATCCTTGAGATTCATAATAAAGCACCTACATCCGAAAACATGAAAGAACTTCACATTAGGTTTTTGATTATTCAGAATTTCGTATGGTGTAATATTAAATCTAAGATGAATGAATGATCTATTTTGAGTAAAACATGCAGTTGAAACAGCTTCAGCCCACAGATATTGAGGTAAATTCGCATATGCCAACAATGAGCGATTTCTTCGTTCTACAACACCATTTTGTTGTGGTGTGTATGGAGATGAAAAATTATGCGAAATTCCTTTGTCCACCAAGAAGGAATCAAGAATTTTGTTTTTGAATTCAGTTCCATGATCACTCTTGATTTTTCGAATAGGCTTTTTTAACGTTGTTTCCATCTTTTTGATAAAATCAACATAATTTGTGCAACTTCAAATTTGAGCCTGTGACAATAAATCCACGTGAATCTTGAAAAATCATCAACAATAACTAAAATGTATTGTTTATTGTTGAGAGTTGAAATAGTCGAAGGACCACACAAATCGATATGTAATAAATCCAGAGGTGCTACAATCTTTGAATCAATTGTTATTGGATGACCTTGTTTATGTTGCTTGCCAACTTCACAGGCTGAACATAAATAATCATTATCAAATTTAAGTACAGGTAAACCTCTTACTAGATCTTGTACCACAAGTTTGTTTATGTTTTGAAAGTTGAGATGTAAAAGTCTTCGATGCCATAACCAGCTCAAATCAGATGTAGCTTTTGAAAGAAGACAAACAGCTGGTTTGCCTACAATTGGATTGATGTCCAAAGTAAACATGTCACCTTTCCTTTTAGATTTTAATAATATTTCGTTTTTTTAGCATTCGAAATAATACTTCCTTCTTCGTTGAAAAGAACTTGATTGCCGGTGCCCACAACAAGTTGAGAGACACTTATCAAGTTATGTTGAAGACCTTCAACATATGCAACACGATTCAATGTGAATTGTCCAGTTGTGATTTTTCCATATCCCTTGACTTGACATTTTTGATTGTTCCCAAACTTCACTACTCCTGCATATTTTAGACTTCAAAAATCTCTTAAATTCTTCTTCTTCCCAATCATGTGACGAGAGCAACCACTATCGATGTACCACTTGTTATCATATTGCTCGTCACATAATACCTGTAATCAATGGAAAATTTTAGGTACCCAAGGTTTGTTGGGTCCTTGGAGATTAGATTTCAACTTCGAATGTAATGATGAACTTTTAACCCAATCACAAACTTTAGTTTTGAGACTATCAATTAAGTTGATTTCATCATCTAAAGAAACCGAAACATAAGTATTTGATAGTTTCGAATGTTCACTGACATTACCCTTCGCCTCTTGAGTGAGTGATTGAACTGTCTTTGCTTTTGGGACAGGTCTCCATACTTTGACTAAGATATTCGAATCCTTAGATGATGAGCTACCATTCGAAGAATTATTGACATACATTTCGTATGCTTCATGAATTTGTTCTTTTGAATTTTTATTCGACTGATATATTTTTCCTTTTCCTTCAAGCCAATGATCAACATTCTTTCTTGAAGTTATTCCTTTTTCTCGAGAAGTTTTCATTGTTTCTTTCTTTGTGTAATTAGGAAAATTTGGTTTTTGAGGAACAAAATCAACTTTGGGTTTTATTACATAAGAGTATGCATAGGATGTATCAACTTTTGATTTAAAACTTTGACGTTGAATAACTTTTTGATTTATGTTAGATCTTTTTGAAAAATCTCTTGTTTTGTTGGTTTCTGAAATTTTCGAAAACTTTGTTTGCTTATTTCTTTCAGACCTTGTTTGGTTTGATTGAGATGATTTTTGATATTTAAAAAAAAACATTTTTAACTTTGAAAGCATTTTTAGTGGATTTTGATTCAGACATCTTTTGAGACTCAATCCTCTGCCAAAATATTTTCTTTCTTGCTTGTCTTTTTGAAATGTTGTTTTCCTTTGAAAATTTGTCAATTTGATCTTTAAATTCCTTAGAGTTTAATTTGACAACTTTTTATTTTTCTTTTTCAACATTTTTCATTTTCCATTTTTCAACTTTTGATTTTTCAATCCATTGTTTTTGTGGTTTTTGTCGTTGAAAAATATACGAATTCTTTGTTAAGGTGTTTTCAACTGTGTTTTGATTTGCGAAAAAACCTTCCTCAGTTGTTTTTGAATTGTCTTCCTCAACCAACTTCTTTAACTCTGGTTTGATATTTTCAACATTTCCTTTAGTTACAAAAACTTGATTTGGAAAAATGACATCATCTGTGCATTTGAAATTTGGAAAAACCACCGTGTTTGTTTTAAGATAATGTGGACCTTTTTCATTCATCACTTCTTTGAATTTTTGTGTATCACCATACACTTGTTCAACAACTATTCGTGGAATTTCTTCTTTCTTTGAGGATGCCTTTTCTTTCGAAACTTTCTCAACCTCTTCATCATCACTATCATCAGTTTGGTAATCTTTGAGATCTACGAAGTTCATTTCACCAACTTTCGAAGTTGAGGTTGTATCAGTTTCATTCTCAACTATCAAATCCTTAAATTTTTCTTTTTCTTTATAATTCGAAGCAACATTAACAATAGTCAACGGAGAGCAATCAACATCTTCAAGCTCACTAATTTCACTAATATTATCAGAGTTATCTTCAATATCAACAAAATTGGATTGAGAATCAGATGTTGAATTCTCAGTCGTTTTCAAAATGTGAATTTGTTCACATTTACTCAAAGTATCATTTACAATGTTGACTAAATCATTCGAATCAAAACATTCATCAACTTTGAAAATTCCATATCTATATTTGTCATTCGGAACTTTGTCAAAATCAGCTATCTCTTTTTCACAATCATACGAAATATTATCTACCTTAGCTCTTTCATAAGCTAAAAATGGCAGCAATTTTCTATGTTGTTCTTTACTAATTTCACTCGAATGATGAAGTTTAGTTATTTTTCCATATAATCTCTTAGAAGTATTACAATATATGTTCCTTTGTGCTAATAACAGTTTATTATCACTAGATAAATTGTCCCTATCTACCATGATATTTGTTATTTGGAGTTCTAGACAATCTATCCTAGTGATTTTCAAATCTAACTTCTTTTGAGTCTCAAGCAATTGTACTGACAGATTCTTAGCCTCATTGCTAGCAGATACCACAATCGAATCAAAATAAGTAACAGTTTCATCAAAAGATACTAATTTAGAATTATAAGCATGTACTGGAATATTAAAGGATTCAAGAATGTTTCGTACCTTTGTTGTCATTGGTGATTTGTCAGCAGCCTTTGATACGAAGCATCTTCCACGCACTTCGTATGAATCCTTCTCTGATTCCTCCTGCATCTTTGCAAACATGGCTCCATGGGTTGGATTTCGCATCTCCTCATCATTTGATCCAGACGACCAGATTTGATAAGTACCATCTTCTTCCTCATCAGTGCCCTTTGCAACCAGTGACAAATTCTTTGCTTTCGTACGAACTTCCTCCATCTTTTCAGCATAGTATGCCTCATCCTTCACCTTCATCTTTTTCTCATATTTCTTCCTAAGCATACAGTCATTTGCAAGGTGATTCGCACCATTGCAATAATGACAATCAATTCCAACATCACCTTTAAGCTTCTTTTCACTCTTTCCCTCAATAGGCTTCGAATCTATCTTCTCTTCCTTCTTCTTCTTTTCCCCAACATTTTTACTCAGAAAGTTCCCTTTTATCTCAGACGATTTTGCCTTTGGATTGAAAGGTTTTTTAAAGAACGTTTTCACCCGAATGTTTGAGTAAAAGACAATTGCTTCATCATCAGAGTTCATGATGAATCCTTCATCTTCATCCGACGCATCCTTCTCAACATCTTTCTCAGAAATCTTTGACATCAAAGCTAGTGGACCTCCCAACATAGCCTTTGATTCTTCAGCTATTTCATTCACTTCGCCTTCATGAGTTTTAAGCTGGTTATACAAGTCATTCAATGTAGATGAGTCAAAGCTCTGTTGGTTCTTCACCATCATACTTACACTCCTCCATTCCTTTCGAAGTCCCATGACAAATATCAAATTGAATTCCATTGTTGATCTAGTGATTCTATATCGATTGCATCGATATATTAACTCATTCAGACGATCATAATATAGTTCAATTGATTCCCCATCTTTCTGTCTGAAGTCTTTCAGCTCAACTAAACACTGCTTGACAGAATTAACCCTCATCTTCTCGCTTCCCTGAAATTTTTCCTTAAGATTGTTCCAGATTTCTTTTGCCGTTGTACAACTTCTCACATAGTTGTACACAATAGGAGGTAAAGCTCCTCTCAGCTCTCTTACACACCTTTTCTCCAACTTTTTCAGTCGACTATATTGATTTTCAACTTCAGAATTACCAGAGAAAGAACCAAGTGGTTGAACATTTGTTGGTGGATTCAGATCGCCAGTGATGCATTTCCAGAGTTCTTCATCCAAATCGTTGAGATAATCCTGCATACGATCAGCCCGCTGATCATAATACTCAGGAATTAGCATATGAATTTTATTGGATGATCCTAGAAGATGAGAAAATGAAGTCATGGAATTCAGATTGAATGACGCCATTGTTGTACGGAACAAAACCTTGAGAATTTATGAAGAAACTTTGAAAATTTGACAACAAACTGTATGATTCAAATCACAATCACTCTAAGAACACTCGATTCAATGAATTATTGCAGAATCGAATCACAGACTTAGATCTAAGAAATTTTTCACTATTAAAAAGTGCGGAAACTTTTGAATCAAAAAGTTGATTCAAAAACCTTTTGAATACAGTGAAAATCAAATAAGAGATATGATTCCTGCTCTGATACCAATTGATGAAACAAAGAATCAAGTATTGAATGAATTAAAGAATGAATTCAAAGTATGAGTGCGAGATTTGAACATAAAATCTAAATATTATCTGTTTAGCTCATATTACGCTTCAACAAAGTTTATAGAGTACAATGAATATTCTGTAAAAACTCCGTTACTAAGAACCTAGTAACCACTCCTATTTATAGGAGAGAAAAGCGTACAAAAAATATACTAAGGACTAAACATTAAGCTTCGAATATTATGCCCTAGTAAAATACATTACAAAAATGTTCGAAGACTCCAAATACAAACTTCGACAATTACAACCATTCGACCCTAACATCGGTAGCAATGAAGAGCTCAAGGTGATGAAGGCTTTCAAATCGGAGGGTTTTCAGATGGGTTTTCGACATCGAAGGTTTTTCAAAGAGGTTCAAAAGCGGTGTCAATGTTGACAAGTGTAGATTTGGAAATCTTTCTCATCGGAAATTACGAATGAACACGGTCGAAGGCTGCGACGGATTTGACGAAGGGTTGCAGTGATCTTAAACGAATTGAGAAAGAGGGATATGACTCCCTCCAAAACGACCGCCATTTATTCATATTTGTCTTTACAGATCTGATATGCGCGAGCTATGGTGGAGATGAAGGAAGACATAGATCTATATCGACGGTGGTTTTGTTGGTTTCCCACAGAAATGGTAGCAATGGCGGTGGTTTCCAATTATACTTTTCAGATATGAGGTTTTCAAGGAGATGGTGGTGGTGGTGTTGAGTTGCAGTGGTCGTATAGGCTAGATGTGTTGACCCGTCGTGGTGGTGGTGACATTTATCATTTCCGGTGGTGGCGTTTATCATTTTCGGCGGCAATGTTCTGACTTTTCGATGTTCTCTGGAGAGAGAGTGAAAGAGAGAGAGAGAGAGAGAGAGAGATTTCATATTTTATTTATTTATTTTTATTTCTTTATAAAAAATTATAAAAGTAAAATAGAAAAGACAAATTTTTTTATTTTTCTTGTAAACAGAAAAATATTTAAATCAATAAAAAACTAAAAAAGATAAAAGTATGGGCAAAATCGTCATTATGAAAAAATTTAAAGCAAATTGGACCGAACCCACAACAAAATGAAAACTTTGGACCTGTGGTGCTAGTCCAAATCTTTTTGGACCAAAGTGGCAATTTTGAGCAAACCACAGGGACCATTTGTGCAGTTTAGTAAAAAAAAATAAGTTAGGGACCAAACATACAAATTCCCCCAAACCACAGGGAACATTCATGTAATTTACTCTTACTTTCTGTTTTGTTCATATTTGGGTAACTATTCTTTTACACACATGTAGGTAACGAACTTGTTGAAAGTGTTTACATCTGACCATTATTATCGGATGTAACCTGTTACAGCATGTCATAATGGTTATATGTGAACACTTTCAAAAAGTTTGTTACCTAAATGTGTACAAAAGAAAAGGTTACTTATATGTAAACAAATCGAAAAGTTAACTAATTAATAAGTCATATTCTCTTTTTTTAAAGGTCACTAATATTTTTTTTTGTATTCTAGTTCCTTAAACTTGTTGTCAACTTGTTAATTACACCATTTTATCCGATTTTTGTAGATTGTCAAGTTGACTTGTCATTTTACATGACAAATTGGAATTGTGTGAAACAAAAAAACACACAATATATGTGTGTGTAGTCTGCCTTGGAATCATGTTCCTTTAATCATTCATTTTCTTTTAGGAAGTAAGGGTTAGTTGTATAAGTTTGGATATGGATCATCGTTGCTAATGAATTCGATGATCAAGCATCTGCAGCGTGTTTTTCACTTGAATTTGACGGAGAGTATGTCGATGTGATTGAGATTTTCCGACGATGTATATCTTAGAGGAGGAAATTTAGATGTGAAAGACCAGGAACTGGTGGCGATGGTTGATTTTGATTTTGTTTAATTTATTGGATTCATTTCTTGATCTTCTAGATGGACTTAATAGTCCACTGAAAGTGTTTTTGTTTGGGTTCAAGATTTATAGGGTGTTTTTTGGGTTGGGAGTGATTTCTAATTTGATTTGAAAGTTTGCCCTCGAATGGATTTTGGTTTGTTTTTGATTCAATAGATCTAGGTTTTTTTAGGTTTGGGGGTGTCGATTTCTAGTTCGACTTGAAAGCCCACCAAAAGTGGTTTTGGGTTATGGGTTTGAAGATCAAGGTTTTTTTGGTAGATTGTTCTCTTTTGCTTGGTCAAAAAACTCAAATTTATGGATTTTTTTTTTAAATTTTGATTTCAAGTATTTGCAAGTTGTTACATTCGATTTTCATGGGTTGTAGTTTTTGGTTTGTAACCTTCAAGAAACATTTATGGATTTGTAACCTTCAAGAAATGTCCTGGATTTGTAGCCCTGCAAGACATGTGTGACAACCCAAAGTTATTCCGTTACATTACCCCGTTACCGTTAACGGAATATTCCACTGTATAAAAGTTTCGTTAATTTGAGGTTGTAAAATAAATAAATGTTTTATTTATTTATATCTTAGGTCATTATTCGTCGTAATAAGATAAGTAAAAGCATGTAAATTACATTGCCATATTAAGTTGGAAAAAGTTAAATTTTATTGCGACCACTAAATCGGGTGCAACCAAAAGCCCCGTTTGACGACAGTATCGGGTAGATTTCCACTGAGCCCCAACTCCAACCCCTATATAAGGGTGAGTGGAATCCATTAGAGACTTTTTACACCCTCCCCACTCTCTCTCTACAACTTAAATTCGAGCCAAAAAGCGTCCGTTTCGAGCCCCAAACGAGTAGGTAAACTATCCTAACTCGTTGTATAACTTACCTAGCCTGCAAATTCGAGTTTAAAACATAAAATAGGGACAAAATCATATGTTTATGGCCCAAGAACACTCTTGGGCCGTGAACACCATTTAATGGGGTTTTTAAGCCCCAAAACCCCTCCAAATTGCCCCTAAGGCTTAGATATGACTTTTAGGCTTACATATTCGGACTTAGAACACCTTGAAATGAGTTTTTGAAGAGTAAACATGAGTTTACTGCCCAAGAACATGCTTGGGCCGTAAACTCCTCTTCATGGGGAGTAAACTCATATTTGTGTGTTAAAAATGCCCTTAAACACACCAATGGCCTTGGATTAAATTCTAGAATCAGCCACCAACAAGCTAGGGACCTTAAACTCAATTAAAACAGCTCCATAAGGAGTTAACGACCGTAAACCCCTCATGAAAGGGTACCTGGGCCGTAAACTCCTATAAAGGGGTTAAATGGTGCCCTAAACTCCCCATTTGACTTGGAAAAATGCTTAGGATTTTATCCTCTACCATTTAAGACTTCAAAACATCAAAAGAATGAGTGTATAGGAGCTTACGGATGTAAGCTCCCTTGCTTAGGGCCGTAAACTCCTCAAATGGTCCATATGATGCCATAAATCCATTCACACATTTTATATTTGGACCTAGGAAAATTCCACAATTGATATGAGACATTTTAGCATCCTAGAACACCCTCACCATGAGTTTACGGCCATAAACTCATGGGGAGTTGTCCCAGGGCCATAAAAATTATGTATAGAGTTTACTCTTGAAGAGTAAACTCCATTCCTAAGTCATTCAAGCCCTTAAATGTTACCCGGGACACCCCAAACACTTAACCAAAGTGTGTCCAAGTCTTTACTTGACACCGGGCACTCAACCGGCACCTCCGTCGGATCCACTTACATCAGGTGAGTTCATACCCCTGAATGAACCTTTTAAATGTTTTTACATGTTTTATAGGGGGGAATACAAGTTAAACATGCCAGTTATCATATCAATCACATGTGATTGATAACCCGCATGCACAAGGATTTACCACACTGTAAACTGTTTTACCGAGTAGGATACTATAAAAGGTTTTCTGAAATGTTTTCACTCGTTCAAAACTCTTACTGATTCTGTTTTGCCAAAGTTCATTTTAAACTGGTTTATGAAAGGTTTCCAAAGAATTTCTAAAGGTTTTCAAACTTATTTTACCAACAAATACCAGGTTATGAATTTCTTAAGTATAAAGGTTTTTCCAAGGTTTTCATCAAAGTTCTTGATGAGTTTATAATACTCTTGATCGATTAGATCTTTTAACAGGCAAATCAAGAAAATAATAACAGTTAGACAAAAACACAAGAATGGATATGAATGAGTCGAATGATTCTATTAACTTAATCCTCAGCAGAGCTCGATGAAGAACTTCCGCTGTAGAGGATTCTAGGGTTACAAAAGATAAGAGCATAAACGTTTATAAAAATCTTTATCAAATCTTACGTTAAAGAATGCATGCAAGCATTTATATATAATAACCCTACAAAGAACTCACGGATGGACAGGCCCATACCGGAGACAAAACTGGACTAGCTAACGAGCCCAAAGATGCAACACTAACTGGACCTAACAATCTCCCCCTTTGCGTCAATTGGAGAGAGACTATCATTTCTTCTTGCTGGGTCCAGCTGCCGGAACCTTCTTGGTGGTATCAAACAGACGAGGGATAAGAGCGAGGATTGTCTATCTGAAGCGAATGTACCACTGAATCATATCATCAAAGTACTTCTTGTCATCAGCTGAGTTTTGCTTGCAACGATGAATAATCCCTAAGACATGTTCCAGGCATGCAGTAGTGTAGAGATGTTTGTCTGCCAAAGCGAACAGGCATTTTTGGCCTTCGTTTCTGGTAAACATAACATAATTTCTCTTCGGGTCTATCTTCCCCATCTGCATCATGTTGAGATCACTTGCTGAGCCAACAGGAGAAATAGTAGGCTTTTTCTTGAAGACACTCGCTATCTCCTAATCCATCTTGGCGACTTCTATGATGTAGCAGACAAGCATCCTCTTGAAGTGGTTAATGATCATACCATATTCTGCTTCATTTGTAAGAAGGATGTTATGCAAAATTATCCAGTCGTGCGGATTCAAGTTGGGAAGATCGGCAAGAAAAATGGCATGTTCGGTCTTGGGAAAACCTCTCAGCACCTTAAACTGAACGTTGGTGAAGTTTCCTTCCCGATACGGCTTGAGGACCCGAACGTTGATAATCTTCTGAGCGCTCCACGTTTGATATTGTGGTTGAGCAGCCCTCAGATAGAATTCGACCAAATCCCTGTCAACCTTAATTAGGATGAGGATGAGGGATATCTGCAACGTTGTCAAAGGCATGGAAAATGACAGCCTTTCGGGTCAGTGGCATGTCGAACTGAGAATCGACAGAATTAATGCGATCTAGTGAGATCACTAGTTCGAGCCACATGATGCTTGGGGTTTCAATTGCTTCTTTCAGTAACTTCTCAAGAGTCCAAGGAGGAAAAAGGGTTTTCCTACTCTCAAGAAGGTCGTGAGCTTCTTTCTGTTTTCTTTCAGCTTCTTCAGCCTCTCTAGCAACCCGAGCGCTGATGTCAGCATCCTTGTCTCGACCTTGCTTTTTCAAGAGATCAGCAATCGTCTCTTTGTCGTCGTCACTATCTTCAGCAATTTGTTTCCCTTTGTCTTTTACACCCGAACCTGAGGCTTGGCCTGTTGGAGGAGGTTCGGTTGTTTTTGTTGCTGTAGAAGTAGGAGGCAGTTGAGATACATTCTCTCCTCCTTGTTTCGGAATGGACACGAACTCAAGGAGCCCTTCAAGTTTGCTCAGGAGTGAAAAAGCAGGAGCAAGCTTCTCCGCGAGAGTACTCCTCACAGAGTAGTTTAGTATCGGATCATGTGCTTCCAGGATGTTTGAAATGGCTGCGTGGACATCCGAAACACACGAAGACACAATCTCTCGTTCAGATCGAAGAGATGCAATCTCCTTTTGAGAATTGGAGAGTTGAAGACTCTTGACCTTAAGAGCAGTGGTCTTTCTAGAAAGAGCGTCCATGAGAGAGTTTTCAGCAGCGAGATCTTCTTGAAGCTTGGTAAGGCGCTCCTCAATGGTCGCCTTAAACGATGAGTTGTCGTCGGAGAGAGTTTGACGAAGAGTGGCGAAGGACGTCAGTTCAGAGGCAACTGAGGTAGCCAGCTTGTTGACGATGGGGTCAAGCTTCGTTTTAGAGGCTTCGGCAGTTTCCTGTAAAGACTGCAACAGAGAGGAAGCATCAGTAAATAGTTTTTCGACTTTTTCAGTCGCAGCAGCACAGGCTTTGGTGGATGCATCAATTACGGCAGTAGCGGAGCTGAGAGAAACTTCATGAGCCTTGGAAAAAGCATAAACAATCTTCTGAATGACAGCTTCAGAAATGGTAGACTGTGATGAAGAAGAGGAAGCGATGAGAGAATCAATCTTCTCGTGAAGCTCCTTAAGATGCTTCTTGGTGACGGGAGCATCATCGTCGTCGTCACTCTGCACCTGATACGGACTGTAATAGACCGAATCAAATGTCATGTCCTCCCCACCAAGAAATGGTTCTTCGTCCTCGGCTGCCTGAGCAGGAGATGAGGGGGGAAGAGAGGGTGGAGGCTCGGTAGTGAAAGTAGGTTCGGGTTGTGAAGTATGTTCGGTAGTGGGAGTGGGTTCGGGTTGTGAAGTAGGAGCCCCCGTATCAGATACGTTGGTTCTTACTTCAGTTGTTGTTGTGGTAGCTTCTGTAAAAATGGGAGGGGGTACTGGGATGGAAGTTGGTGGTATTTGAGTGGTGGAGGTTATGGGGGGAATGGAAATAGGAATAGTGACAGGTGGAGAAGAGATAGGTGAACTGGAAAAATGTACTTCTGGGGTAGGCGATCGTGGAGGAGTGTTACCACGAGGGGACTCATCAGAGTCTGAATGTTCTTCCTCAGATTCGCTTGAGGAGGAAGCTAATATCAGCTTGCGCCTAGGTTGGGTTTTTCTCTTCTTCAACGGAGTGGACTGAGCAGCCTTGGTGGTTTTACGTTTCTTGGGAGAAAGGCCTTTCGCTCCCCTGCCAACCTGCTTGTCTTTGCCTTTTTCATTCTTCTTTCCCCTTGGAGCAGGCTTGTCAGCTTCGTGAATGGATTTGATCATCTCAGGAGTGAGCTCTCTAGGACCAGAGCGACGAAATTCCTTGTAGGTTCGGATGATACGGCTTTCAGTAGGAGCATCTCCAAACATCGACTCAGGGATGGAGCCAATGAATTGAAATTTTGATGCATCGGAGACTATGATCTTCGTGGTATGGAAAGTACCAATCGAAGATAGTGGAGAACCAGCAACAATGGGGACGTGATACTTGTCCATCACCCATTTTGTGACTATGGTCCAGAAGTGAGCATAGGAGATCTCGGGATGCCGAGATGTAGAGGCCAGACTCTGAATCAGCTGCTCCTATAGGACTGACCCATAGTCCAGGTTGATACCGTTGTAGACTCCATAGAGAATCGTGATGAACAGACGACTCGCTCCATCTGACCCGGCACTGCGTTCAGATAACCCCTTGAACAACACAGTAAATAAACCGTTCCACTGAGGAGGCAGGCACGATTTCTTGAACTTGGTGACCGTTGTCAGCACCTCAGTATACCCCATATTGTAGAACATAGAAAACAGGTGCCCCACTGGAATGGATTCAGGGTTAACCCTAGATGAATCAGGTTCAAACCCTAAAAGCGAGCAGAATCGCTGCTTAGAGATTGACGCCTTGTGATCAAGAATGTCGAAGAAGATCCCATCGACAGACTTGTCGTAATGAGCAGTGGCGAAAATTTGGGATAAACTCTCCATAGGAACAGCTTCAGCTTTGGTGAGAGCGGCAGCAAGCGGCGAGTATTTAAGGCATTCGATGATCGGGAACATGAAGGAATCATAAACCTAAGGAGTAAGATCGATGATCAAACTCTGTTGGGGACGAATTGGCAGGATATGGGAAGTGGCATGAACAGATGATGAATCCGCCATTGAAGTGAAGAAGTTGGGATAGATGATGAACAGTAGAATTCTCAAAGCTTTTCTTGCTCTCTGAAATTTTGGGTGCAGTAAAGAGGTAAATAATGGTCAAGATTACCTTTTATACTGTGGCTAAAGGAGAGAGAAGAATCCGTTCCCAAATCTTCGAAGGAAATACGAAGGGTTTTTCGGAGGTGATTGATGCGTGACAGTTGGTATCCCCGATGATTACGCAGGAGAAAGAAAACTGTCCCAATTCACACGCCTTCCCATCAGGCGCCGTTTTTAAACGAAACGGTTCCACTTCACACGCCTGTCATTCAAGCGCAATTTGAAAATCAAATCGATTGGACTCCCGCCTGATTCAGCATCTTATCCTTTTAGAGTGAACGTCGTCTTAAAGCAAAATAACCACGTGGATCAATATGAGCCACAACTCGTTTATAACTGCAAATCCGATTAAAAAAATGGCTTGTAACTAATGAAACCAGAATTTTGGAAAATCAAAAAGATTTTCGTGCTTAGTGTGTAAAAGAGAAGGAAATAAAGCAACACATATGAGGGAATTTGTGATGTCAGTAAAGACACGAAACAATGGATCCCGGGCACGAATCTCTTCCTTCAAAGTCAAGAGAGACTTTAAAGTGTTTGTATGGTTTCCCGTTGAATAACGATCGGACACTTATTGAGAAGTGTTGAAAGGCTTTTTTTAATTAGGCTGATTTGGGTGGCTTTCGCTTCAGTTCAGAATTTCTGATCTTGATATAAGACAGAAATCGAACGAAGTACTTGTGAGACCAATGTAGTCTGTTGAACAAGTAGGTTTGAAATATTTTAAGTGGCAATGTAAAATAATTGATGTAAAATCTCAAAAAAAAAAAAAAAACTGGATTCCAAGGGAAGAAATGCTATGTTTAACAATTTCATAGGAATCACACAAAAGGAAATTAGAGATTTCACTTTCCATCCCCATGGATAAGTACGTCAATTCGTTAGTGAAAGCTAGACCAAAGTTGATTGTTCACCGTCAAAGCATAGTAGGGATTGAATTGTGGGTTTCACTTAGTACGTAGTGGCACGAAGCTAAGATCATGAACACAGAAGTTGTGTAACCATAAACCTTAGTGGTATTTTCTGAGAGTCTCAAGGGTTACGTTTATGAAGCGAATGAGTTGGAGAAAAGTAGTGTAGATGGTGTAAAGAGACCAAAGTACCTCTGCTATTAAAATAAGGACCAAGCAGAAAAACTCTTATCTCATATGAGAAGAGAGTAAGATAGCTCATGATTAGAATAAATATAAAAGCCTAATTGGGAAGACAAGGTTTGTATATACCAAGTCAGTAAGGCTATTATTCTGAATCGGGTGAGGCTTTGAACACATACAGCAGCATGCTTCTAGGGACACTTATGTAATGAAAGAATTTCCACACAAATAGCCACACAAAAATATGAGATAAAAAATTTCGTACAAAAAAATTGTTTTTAGAGTTTTTGATCAATTAAAAAAAATGAGACAAAAAAAATTTGGAACCGAACCCGAGCGTTCGGTCTATTTCGGCTAAAAAAATTTGGAACCGAACCCGAGCGTTTGGTCTATTTCGGTTGCAAAAAAAAAAATAATAAGTTTGAAAAAGAAAAGAACTTTGAAAATAAGAGAGGTAAATTTGAGAAAATGATACAAAAGGTTTACAAACAAAGAAACTACCTTTGAGTGATAGGCGAAGATAAGAGAATAGGACCGAACCCGAGCTTTCGGTTCATTTCGGCACACATGTGAACTGAACCCAAACGTTCGGTTCATTTTGTCACACCCCCAAACCAAGGATGGCGGAAACGTCCGGGGGTGGAGGACTTCATGTAGAGTATCACAACAACGAGTATAATAGTGCTCAAAGTAAATACAACCATCATAAATATACTTGAAAAAGTTACACCAAAGTATATGTTTACATGATTCAAATCAATTACATTATGATACAAAGTGAACTGTTCGACGATTTATCGTCCCATCCTCAAAACGTGGTTGATTTCCTGTTTCACTGAATTCCTGAGAATACAAGTAGTTTTGAAAAGTGTCAACACAAAGGTTGGTGAGTTCATAAGATTTTGACAGTAAGAGTTTGAAAATCGATCTTTGTAAAGAGATGTATGTTACCAGGAAAATCCAATATTTTCCTTACAAAAGTTATGTAGTCCTAAATACCAGGACCGAAAATGAACAAATATTTGTCATACTTAAAAATATAAAGGTGGTTTTAAATTGGCATAAAACCCTTTCTGATGTGAGAAAAATTCTGTAATGAATGATGTGTAGTCTTAAATACCAAGACCAAAAGTATACAATAAAGTATGTAATTGTTGATGTAAAAAGTGATTTTAAATCGACATAAAACCCTTTTTTTGATATGAAGGCGTACAAGTACTTTTCCATACTTAAAGTAATTTCAGTGAGCTAAATAGACCTAACTCGCTAATTTAAAGTTAGAACCCGTAAACCTTATGATTGTTAATACCACATGTGAGCTATCATAACCATACTTGACATAGACGGCCTCGTAATACGTCGTTCTTCAGGCGTCGCCGTTAAATGACACTTGTCACCACAGACCTACCGGTCTAGCTGTTGCAAGCAGCTCTGGTGTGGGTTTGTCAAACCCAATATAGATCTATACACAACTATCACGTTCTCCCTACAAGAGACTCTGGTTACAATTTACAGGACTTTTTGACTTTGTTACTTTGGAAGTAACCCGAAGGGAATGACTCACAAATTTATTCATTAACAGATTTACGTGAACTAAACTGAAAACCTTTGGTAAATAAGTTTGAGAAGTAAATGATACATAAACTATACCTATTATAGTTTATCCAAAACGTTTGTAATGTATAAGAATTCTTTTATGAAAATGCCTTAATGCTATGAATCCATAAACTATGCTCATTATAGCTTAATATACGTGTTCTAAAAGGATGAATAATCTTATCATGAATGACTATGCTTCATTTTATGATGATAAACTGACAAGGAAACACATTCAATATTTAGAACTTATCGTTATACACTTTGCTCAACATAATACAAAGTGTTAAGAAAGTTATAAGCTGTTAACAAATTTTCAACCTTTCTACATTGTTTTTGAAAAGTCATAGAAAAATCATACGAATTCGGAAACTAGATCCGTAAATTCTGTGAGTTCCTAAAATGAGTCTAGTTTACTCATAATTTTTATCATGATTTTTAATGATCTCCAACTTGGGTGAAAAAGTCCATAATCATAGACTGGTCCGGATTGGTGTTGGAAATGATAGGCAGTTTTGTAAAAATCACCATAAATTGTAGAAAAATCGTATGGAGATGTGCAAGTATTCATTTTAAAGCTAAGAACTGGAACTACTTACACCTAAAACAGTTTTGAAAACTAAAATGTTTAAGTGGTCCAAAACAGTCCGTGAATGGAGTTGAACTTTTCTGATGAAGGCTGTTAGAAAAGTGTAGTTATGTTCTTGGTGTTTTAACTTGTATTCCCCCCCCTAAAAACTTGAGAAAACATGAAAATATAGGGGTATGAACTCACCTTGAGTGATTTCAGTAGATAAGTGTTGAAGAAGAGAAGTGTTCAACCCAAGAACACTTGAAGAATCCCTTGAAGATTCGAAGCTCTAACACAATTATAATGGAGTTTGTGTAAGATATCCATGATTTGAGTGGAAATAATTGAGATAATCATAAAGAGAATGGATTATGCTTACCAAATGTGGAGGAAAAACTCAAGATCAGCCCTGGAAATCTCGAATTTCTAGAGAGAGAAAGTGAGAGAGGAAAGAGTTTGATCTTCTTGTGAAATGAGAGCAAATGAGAGAAGTGAGGAGAGAGGATGAATATTCAGCTCTAAAAAACGTGGGAAAGAGTGATGATTGAGTGGAAAGGACATTGATGTAACCTAGGTAAGGTGGGGAGGTGTGGCTGGTCATAGAGTGGGTGTGGGAGTGGTTGCTTGTGTCATAAGTAAAGCAAAGTCAACACTCCACCTCTTTGTACTTTACCCACTTGCTTTTATTATTTAAATAAAGATTTTTATGAAAATATGATTAAATTGTGAAAATTTAGGGTTTATTATGTTAAAATATGATTTTGGGTGAAAATCCCGCGTTAAAATAATTAAAAACGGGCCTTAAACGCAAAACTACGCGAAAACCGGGAGAAAATGAGTTCCCAGCGAGACCTCTCGGTCCTAGGCCGAGGTTCGGTCCCTAGGCCGAGGCTCGGTCCATGCTGATGCTGAGTCGGAAGCGAAAGGCGCGAGCCAGAAGCGAGAAGCGAAGGGCGAGGGTCCGTCCGAAGGTTCGGTTCGGTTCCTCTTCATCAGAAGGTTCGGTTCGGTTTTTCTTCATCAGAGGGTTCGGTTCGGTTCTTCTTCATCAGAAGGTTCGGTTCGGTTCCTCTTCATCAGAAGGTTCGGTTCGGTTTTTCTTCATCAGAGGGTTCGTTTCGGTTCCTAAGAGGGGTTTCGGTTCCTTAAGTCCGTTTTTCGCTTAGACTTCCGTTTTTGGGCTGTTTTCGCCAAATTCGAGGGTCGGGATGCCCCGAGTGATTATAGAAAGTTGGGAGAGATTTCGAGAGAGATTTGAGAGAGATTCCACATACTCAGAGAGATTTGGGAGAGATTTCACATATAGAGAGATATTTGGGAGAGATTTCACATTCGTAGAGAGATTTGGGAGAGATTTGACATTCTTGGAGAGATTTCTCATACAAAGAGAGATTTGGGAGAGATTTCATATTCTTAGAGAGATTTGGGAGAGATTTGACATTCTTGGAGAGATTTCTCATACAAAGAGATATGTGGGAGAGATTTCACATTCTTAGAGAGATTTGGGAGAGATTTGACGTACTTGGAGAGATTTCACATACAAAGAGATATTTGGGAGAGATTTCACTTTCTTAGAGAGATTTGGGAGAGATTTGACGTACTTGGAGAGATTTCACATACAAAGAGATATTTGGGAGAGATTTCACTTTCTTAGAGAGATTTGGGAGAGATTTGACATACTTGGAGAGATTTCACATATAGAGAGATATTTGGGAGAGATTTCACATACTTAGAGAGATTTGGGAGAGATTTGACATTCTTGGAGAGATTTCTCATACAAAGAGAGATTTGGGAGAGATTTCACATTCGTAGAGAGATTTGGGAGAGATTTCATTGGTGACCTTTTTGAGTGTCCGGCTTCGCAATGCAAGGTCCGTAAACCCCGTTAAGCCTTGTTTAAGGATCTTGCATACTCCCGATGAGTATGTAACATTGTTTTATCGGTTTGGCTCTCCACGTACCACCGTTTTAGGTTAAGGAGATCTAGATGTACGCACTTTTCGATTTATGATCTCTCATTAGAATAGAGAGTTGTTTAGAAATTACATAACGTAAACTCTAGTACCTACGGGCAAATTGAGTTGACCTGTTTGACTTGTTGACTTTAGTTGACTTTGACTTGACCGAATATTGACGGTTGTCACACATTTCGCCTCCAACTTTTAGTTCTGAGAAGTAGTTTTTGGTACTGACTCCGATTCCATCATTCCCAGCCCTTGTAGAATTTTATTGAAACTCGCTTCAGGAAGAGCTTTGGTGAAGATGTCAGCCAGTTTATCAGTGGTTCGAACAAAGTGAATTTCGACGTTCCCATCTTCCACATGATCCTTAATAAAGTGATACCTCAGTGTTATATGCTTTGTCTTGGAATGTTGCACTGGGTTATGACAAATCCTAATTGCACTTTCTGAATCGCAATATAGTGGGATCTTTTTCATATTGAGTCCATAGTCCCGGAGCTGGCTTTGGATCCAAATCACTTGAGATGTATAGGAGGCAGCTGCGATGTACTCTGTTTCGGCTGTTGACAGATAAACACATGTCTGTTTCTTTGATTGCCAACTAACCAACTTCCCGTCTAGGAATTGGCAGCCTCCAGTGGTGCTTTTCCTGTCTAAACCACATCCTCTAAGGTCTGCATCTGAGTAGGCTTGAACGAAGAAACCTGAGTTTGATGTATACCATAGACCGAGGGAGGTGGTTCGTTTCAGATACCGGAGTATGTTTTTCACTGCAAGCATATGTGGTTCACGAGGATTCGCCTGAAACCTAGCACAATAACATACAGAAAAAATTATATCAGGCCTGCTAGCAGTAAGGTACATTAAAGAACCAATCATCTGGCGATATAACGTAATATCGACTGCCGGTTTTTCCAAGGATGGTGTGAGCTTGGTGACGAACGCCATTGGAACTTTGACCTTTGAGTCTCCTATCATGCCAAATTTAGCAAGGAGAGTCTTGGTGTATGCTTCTTGGTTGATAAAGATGCCTTCGGGTCCCTGTATAATATTTAAACCAAAGAAAAAGTTAATCGGACCCATTGAGCTCATTTCAAATTTAGTCTCCATCAGCTTTTTGGATTCGTTGAGCCAAGATGATATCATCGACATAGATTTGAACAATCATAAGGTGGTTACCTTCCTTCTTGCGAAAGAAGGTTGGGTCAACCGAACCTTGTTTGAATTTTGACATCTTTAAGAACTTAGTTAGCGTTTCATACCATGCTCTAGGTGTTTGTTTTAGACCATAAACTGCTTTGTCCAGAATATAACAGTGATTTGGGTACTTTTCATTGACAAAACCAGGAGGTTGCTCCACGTAAACCGTTTCTTCAAGTTCTCCATTCAGAAAGGCGCATTTCACATCCATTTGGTAGACCTAGAAGTTCTTGTGAGCAGCATAGGCCAGAAATATTCGAACAGATTCCAGCCTCGCTACCGGAGCAAAAGTTTCTTCGTAATCAATTCCTTCTTCCTGGCAGTATCCTTTCACCACGAGACGAGCTTTGTTTCGAATCACATTACCTTCCTTGTCCATCTTGTTTCTGAATACCCATTTAAGACCAACAACTGAGGCATCTTTAGGAGTTGGAATGAGGCGCCATACCTTATGTAACAGCCCAGATTCCCAGGTATTAGCTATTCTTATAATTTTTGGTGATTTGTGAGGGGACTCGGCGAGTTGGAGCTCAGAATCGCCGAGTATGATCGCGATTTGGGCGCGGGTTCGCGTCCGGACTCGGCGAGTCCACGCTGTTTAATGAAACCCTAATTTCTCGGGTTTGAGGCATATTTAAAGGGCCTTATGGCCGTCATTTGCACTCATCAGTCCCCAGAGTGAAACCCTAGAGCAAATGAGTGATTCAAGTGAGGGAAGGAGCCATTATTGATCTTGGAGTTGTTGTCTAGCAAGGAAAGAGGAGATCTAGCCAAGAGGAAGCAAGAGAGGGGTGGATTCTTGAAGATTTGAGGTCCAGAACATCACAAATGAGGTACAATCTCGAATCATTCTCTGTTATTGTGATGTTCATGTAGATTTAGGGCTTTTGAACCCATTTGTGGCTAAATCTAGTGTCCTCATGGTCCCTTAGCGAGTTAAGGTCCTGGATCTGGACCCATAGAGGTCCAGAGCACCTCTTTACCAAAGCTTTATATGCATCAATGGAGGTATTGGCTTGGGATCAATGTATTTGAGACTAAAACACCATTCATGAGCTAGTCAATGCTTGATGAGCATCAAGACTTGAACTTTACGTGGTCAATAAGCTTAAGGAGATTGGATCTATAAGTTAGTGAAGCGGATCTGACCTCAGAAGGTCGTTTGGGGTTGTGCATGGAATGCACTCGCCGAGTCCATTCCCAGACTCGGCGAGTTGGTGCGGGTTGTTCAGTGATTACGAACCAGGGGTGGAGTAACCGAGTCGGGTGAGTGACTCGGTGAGTCGGAAGAGATTCAGAGGGAGTGGGTTCCCGTAGGGACTCGGTGAGTTGGGTCAACCGTTGACCGTTGACCAGAGTTGACCAGTGTTGACTTGATAGGGGTAGTTAACCTTAGTTGAGAAAGTGTTAATTAGAGATCTATGGTGTTATAGGAGGATTATAGCTCGAAGGATCGAGCGCGAGTGATTCCCGGGATTTGCGAGTTATCGTGATACGCGAGGTGTGTAACGCCTGTGTTTCCGGGCTTGCCATTTTTAGCAATGTAATAGTCTAGGTTAACCTTTGTAACCCGTTTTGAAATAATAAGAATGTATTATTTGAGTAGTATGTGTTTTGTGCTTAATTGCTTAATTATGTGGTTTGATTAATTAAGAATAAAAATAAGCGTCAAAATTTAAGTGTAAAATAAACTTAATATCTTTGGATAAGGTTGTAGTAGTTGAAACGAGGTTTCCGAATATATATAGAACGCCCAAATCTGACTTCGTATGAGGAAGTTATGATTTATCGAAGTTTCGGCTTAGCGGTGTGCAGCCCGAAATACTCGATTTGAGATCGAGCGGTTTTTAGCCGAAACAATCTAAATGAGAATCGAAGATCTCGTTGTTGGTATCGAAGCGATGAAAAGTTAGGCGAGAACGGACGCCAAACGAAGAAGTTATGAATTTATAACGAAAGTTTCTGTCGCGGCCTATTAAAAATAAATAATAAAAATAAAGTCGAAATTAGCCGACGGAGTCTAAACGAAAGTTGTAGAGCGTAGTCTCACCTTCGCGTGGATATAAAGAACGTCGAAAACGGAGTTCGTATGAAGAAGATATGAATTTCCGAAGTTTATTAAATAATTTGTATTTATTTTTAATCTTTAATTCCGGTATTATCCGAAGAGGAGTCAGCGGTCCGATCCGACGTACGCCCCGGGTACTCCGAAGAGTGTCGACACTTCGGATGACGCATGCAGTGACGACTTCGGAGGCCAGTACGCCCCGCGTACGCCTGTACGCCCCGCGTACTCCGAGGCTCCAGCCTCCTATAAATAAGATGCGAAGGCAGCCGAGTCTTTTGCCAATTTCTTCTCTTCTCTCTCCCGTTTTGCATCGATTTGCGTGCCAGAAATACTCCGAAGCCCCGATATTATTCTCGAGCCCCGAGGCAAGTCCCGAGATCCCGAAGATCCCGAGAAGTGCGGTTCCCGAGTCGAAGCTCTGCCCGCGAGAAGTTCGATTTTTGTGAAGATCTTCCAGATCTGTTGAGGATTACTACTTCTGCAAGTCGTAGTGCTGTCCGATCGTCTTCTGATCAAGTGAGTGTATACTACCTTTCATAAACACGATAATAATACAAGTATGGTTTGAGTGTATTAAGTATATTGTTGTTTATGTGTATAATTTTGTTGTTATAAGTATGAATGTATATTCATTCTCTTCTATCTCATAGATCTGATTTACTTTCTATGAAATACGTGTTATGTGGGTGTGCCTCATCTGTTATGTGGAATATGTATTGAATGGAAATGATATACAGGTTTTAAACTATGTATGAAAATATATATTTTTATCTACTAATATGTTGGGTAGAACATGGGTAGATAGTTGGTGTGTAATAAACAGATGAGAGGCCTCGATGTTGTTGTTGTTGTTGTTGATCTAGTTATTCAGCGGAGTATGGATAACGACCACAGACTCTTTCTAGACAGTCCTGTGGAACGCTAGCAGGTTCATAATCTGTAGGTGTTGTGAACGATGTGTTCACCGGTGTACTCTATCCCCCTCATGGTTGCCTTTAGGATATCTATTGTTGAGGAAACCCCTTCGCAGTGATGTCCGTCCTGATGAAAATCCTAGATTAGGTCCCTTGAGATAGATGTTATTTTAGGGACGTAAAGTGAGGATAACGGGAATGGGTAATCGGGATAGTGATTGGTTGGTGAAATTAAATATAACTTATTTATTGTGGGTTGAAAACCCTATATGCTTACCAGGCTCCCAAGCCTGACCCACTCAGTTTTATTTGTATTACAGGTAGTGGCGCGAGGGCATAAGATGGTTGAATCATCAAGTTGTTTTGTTTACAAGTCAGTATATGTATATATTTGTTGAATGACTTGTAATGTTATCGTTTATGCTTTATGGTCTGTATCGGAACATGACATCCCGAGTTTTGATTATATAATGAAAATGCATCTCTTGATGAAATGCTTTGATAAATATTATTTTATCATGTTTTGTTTTGGGAACAAATTCCGCAACACTTTTAAATCAAAAGGATTTACTCTGAAATTATTTTAAAAAGCATAAATGAAAATCGGTCTTTTCTGGCCGTGATTTTGGGGATGTCACAGTTGGTATCAGAGCATTAGTTTAAGCGAACTAGGAATTTGTTGGTATTTCTAGACTTAAACTTAGAACGCTAAGTGGAAATTGTGAGTTGTGTGTCTGTTGGATTTTAGACACGAGCACTAGTTTATTTTAGGAAAGTTGCCTAAAATGCTTTTATGTGCTAAATGTTATATGTTGCCATATATGATATAAATTGTTCGGATCTACGGTCTGTTGCCGACCGGATCTGGAAACCTTATGTGTGTAGGATTCTAAGCGTATGTTTACGGTATTAGAACTAGCATGTAAACGTTTCGGAGTAATAAGGATGATTTGAATATCTATCGTGAATGAAGATCTAAATTTCACATTATTCGGTGTGTAGATCAAATATGGTGAGAACAAGGAGTGGCGTTGGAAACGCGGATGAATACAGAAATCAACCGCCAGTGATTGAGCAAATACATGTTGTAGCAGCAGCACCAAAACCAATAACAATGGCTGCGGTGCAAGCCATGATTCGGGCTATGCTAGCTGAACAAAGGGAGGAGATGCGACAAATGTTGCATAATAATAGGGATGAACCTATCATACCTATTGAGGAACCCGAATTGATTCCCGAGCAATCAGAGGAAGGGAACAATAGTCGCATTATGAGTTAAGTTGGGACTCAAGGAGAACGAAGGAACGATCCGGAAAGGAGAAACAACAAGGATGGGCGAATGTACAAGAACTTCTTGGGCGCCAAGCCGCCAAGTCTTTCTGGAAGCCCAAAGCCTGTTGAGATAATGGATTGGATCTTCGAAATGGGGATGGTATTTGAAAGTTGCGACAAATGTTCTCGATCAAACTTGAGCAATGGGAGACCCCTAACATGACCTCCTATGACAAGCTTGTTGATGTCTTTGAAGTTGAGATGGGAGAGCCTTCGGTGCCACAACCAGCTTTCGTCAGAATGAGCTTTGGATAGAAGACATATAGCTGGATTTCCTTTGATTGGTTTGAGATTGAGAGGAAACATTTCGCCTTTGCGTTCTGATTTGAGAATTACCCTTTTTGATTTCTTCTCTATGATTTCTGAACCTTCATCGTCAAATGAAACTTTGAGACCGGTACCTCCTACCAGTTGAGACACACTAATGAGATTATGTTGTAGCCCTTCAACGTACGCCACCTTTCTTATTGTGAAGTCTCCATTGGTTATCATCCCATAACCCTTTATCGTTCCATAAGAGTTGTTGCCGAACTTGACATTTCCACCATTTTGAAGAGATCGAAACTCCCTCAGCTCTTCTTTCCTTCCTGTCATGTGACGTGAGCAGCCATTGTCAATGTACCATTCGTCGTCGAACTGCTCGTCACTTATAACCTGCAAAAATTAAGCAGATTTAGGAACTTAAAGTTTCTTGGGTCCACGTGAGCCTTTCACAGGAACAAGAATAGTAAGAGAAACATCAACAAGATATGTTCCTTTTATTAATGTTGTTTCATCTTTCCTCTTAATGGTAAACACTTTGATTTTGTTAGGGTTAGCTACAGTTGGTTTGGTTTCAGGTTTTGGTTTTTGAGCATTTGTCTGCTTTCGGTCTTCCTGGACTGAGGAAATCTTCGATTTTCCTTTCAAGTTCGTTGATGATTTAGAGTTTTGTGTAGGAATAAAATTGGGTTTAGAAGAGAATTGAGAACGAGAAGAATTAGAATGAGAATTTCTTCTGAATTGTGGTTCGAAATGACCCTTTTGTTTATGGTCATTGGAGGGACCGAACCTGGACCTTCGGTAGCTGTTGCTCTTAGGACCGAATCTGTCCTTTCGGTTGTTTTTGCTTTCAGGACCGAACCTAACCTATCGGTTCTGTTCCTCATGCGTCCCGAAATCCTTTTTCTCTGACTTTGAATTTCTATCATGACAAGAGAAATGAGTGTTTTGAGAGCGCCAAAACTGCTTTCGTTTAGAGAGATTCTTTTTGTATCTTAGGTTTCTTTGCTGCTTTTGATTTTTCACCTGTTTCGGCTGTCTGTGGATGTTAGCCTTTTGTTTCAGCTTCTTGTCAGCCGGTTCACTTTTCACAAATGATGTTTCGCTTGTGGAAGTGACTTCTTCTACAGGTATTTCTTTTGTGCCACTAGTGCTTGGCACGTCAAAGTTGTCAGGCTTGTTCAGCGGCTCTGGTACATATCTTCCTTTTGTTTTCCAGGACGTTCGCTCTGACAAACCGACTGTTTCGTCGGCATTATCTATAGGAGCATACCAGAAGAAATCATCACAACCATCTGCGTTATCTTCGTTCAAAATGGTAGTGAGTTCGGCTGTTTGATGTTCGGTTACTCCTATGACTTTATACACCTGATTTGGAGTAGTTCTCACCTTTTGGTACACTATAACCTTTTCTTCAAGAATCGGGGACTTATTTTGGGACAAACGAGCAAACTCCATAGAATTTTCAGAAATCAGATTTTTGTGGTTTTCGGGTTCGCTCTTGACAAACTCAGAACAGTCGACTACATCCTCTACAGAAATTTCACTCATATCATCATCCTCATTAAGTTCAGATGCGTTTTCAACATCAATTTTATTTTCTGAACTTAAATTGGCACTCAATGAGTCGAATTTTTGTATGGTTTCGGTCCTTAGTTTCAGCTTATCATTTTCATCCAAAAGATTTTTCAGCATGTCCTTATGGTCTTTGGACTTTATAAAAGATTCTATTTTGTCCATACCGTACATGTAAGTAGGATTCACATCATCAGACGAAACAACACTCTCACAGTTGTATGCTTCAGCATCGATTTCATCCTCCTTAAACTCAAGGAAGGGTAAAATCATGCGATGTATTTTCTGCCCTATTTCACAATTCAGATGCAGTTGAGTAATGTTAGCATAAAGTCTTTTAGCAATCAAACAAAAAACATTTCTTTGTTTTAGAAGTTTCAAATTGTCTCTTTGTAAATAAATGTTTTCATCCTTAGACTTAATCAACTCCGACTCCTTCTGCTCAATCCACATCCTTCGCTCCTCACTCTTGGATGACACCCTGCTTATTTGGTCAGTTAGGTTAGAATTGGTGACCCGTGTTTGAGTTAAACAACTATCCAGATTTGAGATTCTTGAATTTAAGTTATTTAATTCTTTTTCATATGATTTCTGTGGAACTTTGAACGAGATAAAAAGAGATTGTACCTTCTTGATCAATTCATCAAGTTCATTGATCTGCACACTGAGCGGTTTTGCTGTGAAGCATAAGTCCTCTCGCTCCTTGGTGTCCTCATTTCCACCATCTGTATTATATCCCCTCATGTGAGATACGTCAGTCACCATCAAACACTTTCTGTTGCTTTCACCACCTCTTGCCACATACGCCTTTCCATGTGAAAGCTTTCTTACCTCATCATCTTCTGAGTCGGTCGACCACACATGTACGCCACCGAACTCGTCATCCTCTGCCGAACCCTGTACAATAAGAGCATTCATAGAAGGATTAGTAGCAGCTTTCTTCCTCTTGATCTCTTCCAGCTTTTTCATCAAGACAGCCTCTTCATCTTTATCCTCATCTTTCTCTGCCATTTTATTCAGAACACAATCTTTGGCATAATGATTCTTTCCTCCACAGTAATAGCAGCTGACACCAGAATCTCCTTCAACCTTCGCCTCTTTCTTTGGTTCCTCAGTCTTCGGCTCCTCCCTAACTTTTTCAGAACTGTAGCTTCCCTGCCAATTTCGGTTCTTATTGGTAGGAAACCTCTTCTTGATGAACCTTTTTGGATTGGACACCATCATAACATAATCTTCTGAAGTAAGATCGTAGTCCTCCAGGTTCAGATCTTCATCGTCTACTACATTCTTGCTTTTGGACAGGAGGGCCAGGGACCCCAAGTTTGAGACCACACTCTTCTCTTGCATCACAATCTTTTCTTGGGATTTCAGAATTCCCACCAGTTTCGCCAAAAAATATGACTTGAACTGTTCATAAGCTTTAATTGTAGACACAACAGCTCTCCATTCGGATCTTAAGTCATTCAAAAAGGTGACCTTCTGTTCAACCAACTTCCTTTCGATATCATGTTTGATCATCTTGCTAAGAAGATGATTGAAGCGACCAAACGTCTGAGTGACGGACTCATCGGAATTTTGCTTAAATTCTCCAAACTCAGACAAAAGCAAAGTCTGAATAGAGTGCTCCAAATCTTCATATGTGGAATACAGCTCTCGCAGCCGATCCCAGATTTCTTTAGTGGTACTGCAGGAACTCACCAACCTAAATGTGTCAGATTGAAGAGCGAATCGGATCAGTCTCAATGCTTTGATGTTGCACTGAAACTTTTCCTTTTCGTCTTGAGCCACGTCTTTCACATCTTTTAACAAATCATTATACTCTTTCTGAGTTTTAATGATTTTGGATGTTCCTGAATGAGCAAATGGTCCAGACACAATAGCTTCCCATATAAGATACCCATTATCTTCAGATCCGATGACATAGTCTTCAAAATGATGCGCCCAAACTTCGTAATCCTGGGTGTAAAGAATAGGAATCTTTGTTGTTGATCCAATACTGTTTGAGATGTTGATAGGATTAGATTGAGAATCGTCCATGCTTGATCGTTTTACCTGTTTGAAAGATCAGACTTGTAATATGTAATATTAGGGAAAAACGAATAAATACTGAGATACGTCAATTATGGAGTGACGGCTCAATAAATATCAGTTAATGCAGAATAAACCCTAATTCACTTCTTTCACAAAAGAGATGTGTATGAATTACACATATACTTTTACTTTTACTTGTTAGATACCGCTGCTTCGCTTTTACCTAGTTTAAACTCCTACTCGATAACGCTTCCACTTCGTGATACACTTATATTTGGTAATGCTTATACTTCACGATTCGATTATTCCACACTGTACGCTTATACTTCACGACTCGGATATTCCACACTATACGCTTCTACGTCATGATTCGGTTATACCACACTGTACACTCATACTTCACAATTCGGTTATTCCACACTGTACACTTATACTTCACAAGTCGGTTATTCCATACTGTACACTTATACTTCACGATTCGGTTATTCCACACTGTACGCTTATACTTCACAATCCGATTATTCCGCACTGTACACTTATACTTCACAAGTTGGTTATTCCACACTGTACACTTATACTTCACGGTTCGGTTATTCCACACTATACGCTTATACTTCACAATTCGGTTATTCCACACGATTTAGTTATACTTCACGATATGCTTCCACTTGTTACACACTCAAACGTAGTTAGATGTATGCCTGTGCTTGTATAGATGCATATAAATAATGGTTGAAGGACTTAGGAAGGCTTGTCCGCCCTATTTCCTTTTCTTCGTTGAGATGTGGTCTGGTGGGATCGGATGTTCGTCCGAAGGTCGTTTGATTCATTAGTTATATATTATGTATACGAGCATAGACGTATAGGTTTACTCTAGTCAGTTCGGTTATGAGTCTCTACCTCTAGTTCAACACTTATATTGGAAACCCACTACCCACTATTTGGGATGCATCTTCGGGACACGGCCTTCTCCGTCGTCTAGTTGGTAACCAGAGTCTCCTGTAGGGAGAGCAGACATTGTGTGTATAGATCTATACGGGATTGACACCCCCGCACCCTGACTGTTAGCTACAGTCCACGGCCTACCAAGCCAAGGGGTGACAAATGTCACATTTTATAGACGCTTGTAGGGCGTCAGGTACTCTAGTGTCGGTTAGTATGGTTACGAGTATCCCAGGTTACCTTATAATTCATGGCCTTAAGGTAACGATATTTCACACTGTAGTTTACACTGTATGCTGAAAACCCACTCTCAGAGTCACACTGTTTTTAGACCTTGCTAGCTGTATCTTTCATTTGATACTGTCTGGGATCTGTATTCCTTGTTTTAGACCTTGCTAGCTGTATCTTTCATTTGATACTGTCTGGGGTCTGTATTCTTTGTTTTAGACCTTGCTAGCTGTATCTTTCATTTGATACTGTCTGGGGTCTGTATTCCTTGTTTTAGACCTTGTTAGCCGTACATTTCATTCGGTACCATCTGGGTTCTGTGTCTCTCTTTGTTAGACCGAGCCAGGCGTGTCGTTTGTTCGATACTCCCCTAGAGTCTATGATTCCTTCGCCTTAGTCAACAGTCTTCACTGCTGAGGCATATGTTATTTCCCTGATTTCTCTTACTTTCCTTAATAATCAAATTCTGTATTTTGATAATGATAGCGATTAAGGGAAAACTACTTTTTTACCACATAACTCCGTCCAGTCTTGGTAGAAGACTGCTTTTATTAAAGAAAATATAGGATTTTCTGGAAAAGACACTAATGTAATGGACACTCTAAAACTACCACTTTTATTAAAGTTATTTGGATAAAATGACACTAAATACTTATGAACTCACCAACATTTGTAAAAATGCTGATACTCGCTTTTCAAATAACTTGTATTCTCAGGTCAGCTTTAGACAGGTACATTTCCGGAGCTGTTGATGAAGATAGCTTAGTACCAAGCTGTGCCTATATTATTACTTGTATTACTTTGATGTATTGATATGTAAACCATGTAAACCTATTACTATTAATGCAATGTTTTGTTGTACTTTGATTACTATAATGCATGTGTTGTGATACTTGACATGACGTCATCCACCCCAGAACGTTTCCGTCGTTCCGGTTTTGGGGTGTGACAACATGTTTCTGGATTTGTAAACTTTAAGAAATGTTTCCGGATTTGTAAACTTTAAGAAATGTTTTTGGATTTGTAGCCTTCAAGATATGTTTTTTTGGAAAATGTTAATCAAAGTTTTCAAATCTCTCATTTGTTTTGATTGTTCGTTCCTGCTTAATATTTTCAATTCATCAGAAGGGTCAATGTTAGCGATGAATGGTTGTAAGTAGTGTTTGAATATTTAAAGAGATTTTATTTAGAAATAATTTTTAAACAAAAAAAACTTTTAACAAAAAAAATCATATAGAAGTCATGTCAGCACCCCGTGGACAACTTCAGCTGACCAAAATGCTATGTGGACTTCAGCTCACCTAGGCAACTTGATGACCCCTTCATTTTGGAGATATTCCTCTGTTTAACCTATAATTTGAAAGTTTAAGGACCTAGAATGCACAAAAAAAAGATCAACGACCTTTTAAAACAAATAAGAAAATATTGTAGGACTGAATTTATATTTTCCCTTTAATCTTCTAATAAAAACAACTTTCCACGTATTAGTAATAAAATTCACAACTTAATAAATACTACAAACAAACATATTGATCTTTCTATTACAACAAAGTTCAATCCATTAAATACAAAAAAAGATCAAAGACCTAATGATGTTTTCATACGTATACATAAATCAATAGAAGAATAAACAAAGTTCAATCCATTAAATACAAATAATCAAAGTTCAAGTTAAATCCATATGACTTTATCAAAAGGTCCTAAAACCCACGATATTACCAAAAAATTAAGCAATTTATGTGCATGGAAACGACCATGCAATTTATGTACATGAAATTACCAATTTGGTCATTGGCTTTATCAACTAGTTGTGGTTTTGTCAAGGATCTTAAAATCCACAATATTACCAATGAGTAGGAGGAAAAGTAGGATGACTTTGTAGGAGGATATTTAACTTCTTTTACCAGGAAAAAAAATAAGCAATTTGTGTACATGGAATAGACAATGCATAAACCATAACATGTAAAAGATAATGCATAGAACAAAAAGATGATGTGGATAGCTGTTACATAGATACTGATGGTCAAATAGATCATCAATCATCGGAAAGTGGATCACAGTTCTTTATCGTCAGCTTATTCAACTCCCAATAATTATTTGGTATCTTTATGGTGTTCTTCTTGTCCCAAAAGTCCCAATATTGTGCATGCTTTGTTTTGGACATGTTTGGTTGTCCTTTCAGACCCAAGGATGGGTCCTAAGACATAAAAATGAGGTCCCTTTAGATAGTTTGGTTCCATGTTCTTTGTAGGAGGTCTTAATGGATTAAGACCATGCATTAAAAACTTTTTGGACGACCAAAGTCTTAAAGTTTGAGACTTTATGGTTCTATAGTGCTTTTGAGTCATGGATATGAAGTTTGAGCTAAGTGTTTAATCCATTAAGCATCCCGTAGGTGGTCAATGTGAGGGTACTCCCCGCGTACTGAGTCAACCATCCCGTAGGTGGTCAATGTGAGGCGAAGTACGCCCAACGTTTCGAAGGAGTACGCCTCGCATACGCCTTCTATTCGGGTTTCGAACTTTGGGCTTCGGGTATTAGGCCATCTATTGGGCTTTGATACTTGGGCCCTAATAGACTATCTGGATAAGTGTGTTTTGGGCTAAATAAAGGATTAGACCTTTGGATAAGCCCCAATAAGGGGTTTGGGCCCAATTTGGAAAATTAGGCCAATCATAGGCCTTAAAGTAATTTGGGCCTTTGGGATCAAAGATATGGACTTGGGCCTTGGCCCAGTTAGGGAAGGGGTAAAATGGAATATACCCCAAGTATGGATCCCTATTCAATAATGGTATCCCGATTTTTAATTGGATGTTTGTTTATTGTGATAGTTCAGTATTTTCCGTGAGTCAGCAGTTGGAGGTTTCGGTGCATTTCGACATTGTGAGATGAGTTTTCCTTGCTATACTTAGGGCTCGACGACACCAAGGCCAACCCATTGGATTGATATCCTATTGTGTATGTTATGTTATTATGATCTGTTAGATCAGTATCCTGTTAGATAGGATAATGTTATGATTACTAACCAGTAAGATTTGTTTATTTATTGCTAGCTGGTTGATAGTATGTTTATCTGTAATATGTGCACATGTTTGGTTGGTGGCCGAGGCTTCACTGCTTTGTGTGTAATCCAACAGGCGAGGCATTCTAACCTGATGGTTGAGGGCCCGGAGTATTCCATCCCGAGGATGATTGGACTCATAGTATGTTGGCATTCCAACCCAATGGTTGAGGGGCCTGGGGTATTCCAACCCCAATGTTTGATTGGACCCATAGTATGTTAGTATTCCAAGTCGATGGTTAAGGGGCCTGGGGTATACCAACTCGATGGTTGATTGGACCCATAACATGCTGTTATTATGTTTGTGCTAGTTGTATTGTATCAGTATTTTGGGGGAACTCACTAAGCTTTCGGTTTACAATTTTAGATTATGTTTCAGGTACCTCGGAGGATCGCGGGAAGGCGAAGGCGTGATTGTGCACCTCCTCATGTGTTGTTTTACGATTTTGGGATTTCTCTGACGTGAAACTTATTTTGAAAACAATTTCTAAACAATGATGGTTTTGGGTTTGCTTAAAAAGTTTAAAATTTTCAAGAATTTTATGAATATTACATCCCTACAAGTCACCTAAACAAGCCTCAATTTACTATTCAAATTACCCCAAATGACATAAAGTCAAACTTGGTCAAAGTCAACGGTCAAAAGTGAAAAGTCAACATCAGACCGAATACGTCCTGTATGCTCCAGATCTACGCTCTACATAGAGTATTACTTGGATTTTATGGGACAACATAGTGTTACGTGCTGCATACCTAAATGTATGCCTTGCATACTCACGCTGAAACCAAACCTCCCATTAAGTGCATAATACAAAAAGTTAACCATTAAATTCTCATATTTGGTTTCTAATAGCTTTATAGTCGATAAAGTTTCCAACTTTATCCCCTAGGATGGTCCAAACAACGAAGATCTAGTCTTTAAGTTTCAAGGAGACCAAAAATGCATCTTTCTCAACTTAATCCACTAAGTCCAAGTCTCCAAACTTCATATCTGAATCAATATGATGTATAGATGAATATAGTTTCCAACTTTATCCATAAAAAGGTTATAAACTTTCAAGATCTAAAATTTATGTACTAAAATGACCAAAAAGTGGCAAATATGACAAATGACTAGATCTATGAAACTTCCTCATGACCAAAAAGTGGCACTAAAATGACCAAAAAGTGCCACTAAAATGCCCAAATCCTCATGAAGCTTCCTCCAAAACCTGGAGGTGAAACGAACATCGCGGTCAGAGACCTATAAAACTAGAAC
Organism: Lactuca serriola; assembly: GCF_051521515.1. NCBI lineage: Eukaryota > Viridiplantae > Streptophyta > Magnoliopsida > Asterales > Asteraceae > Lactuca > Lactuca serriola. Next base: position 97,359,084 of record NC_136412.1, on the reverse strand, counting down.
CCCATGACGAGCGACCACCTCCATGATGTAGATGTCGACAACTCTCGGTGGGAATGCTCTCTAAAATGGGGATGAAATAAGCACTCTTGGTCAACATGTTAACAATAAACTATATTGAATCAACCCCATGTGCCGTCCTTAACAACTTCGTAATAAAGTCCATAGTGATCTCTTCCCACTTCCACATGTGAATGGGTAGTGGCTGCATCTTTTCATGGGGTCTCTGATGTTCGACCTTGACTTTCTGACAAGTCAGACACCTCAATCAAGCTCGTTATCTCACTATAATATGTATTACAATATATATATATATATATATATATATATATATATATATATATATATCCATGTATGTTGGGATATAATAGCTACTAATATAGTCTCTAGGTGCTTAATGTTAGTGTACTTAAAGCTAGCAAAGTAGAAAGTATAGTATCTATGTGCCTATACTAGTAGAGACGAAAGTGTAGTCTCTATGTGCGCAAATGTTGCTGTATCTAAGTGATTTATTACGGTTAAGTTAGGGGTTGACGGTGGAACGATGACAGACCGGGAGCCTATAGACTTGTGTTTTAACGACGAAATGGTAGGCAAACTGTAAGTCTAAATACACATATTATTGGTGGATCGACAAAAGGTCGTGATCCAATTGGTGGATCGGCGAAAGGTCGTGAGCCAATCGACGAATCAACGAAAGGTCGTAAATTATTATTTGCATGCATGTATATGTATTGTGATATATGGTATTTCGGGGAATTCACTAAGCTTCGTGGTTACCCAATTGTTTACAAATGATTTCAGGTATTTCTTCGGATCGTGAGAAGGGTAAAGCTTGACTGTACACACGCGCATTGACATCATGTTTTCCGCATAATTTAATTATACTCTGATTTAATTGAATAAATAAAAATAAAAATTATGGTAAAAAATTGGGGATGTTACATAAACAACTTTTCTATATGAAAAGGAGGTAATTAAAGGTAAACTTATTTTCTTTGGATGTTCAAAGGATATTCATGGGAGGTAAAACCAAGACCAAAGTTGGTTCATTTTAAATGCCAAAAAATGATGTAATAAGCTTTAATGGTTGAAACATGTTGTTATGGTTTTCTTAATATTTTTTTTCTTAATGGTAGTTCCAACTTCCAACTTCTCAAAAGGTTAATGTCTAGAAGTTGTAATCTACTATAATTTTGTACTTCAATGTTCATTTGCAATAAAAGTAGTTGACATTCAAGCACTTGGCACTAATTTCTTTCGAGGAAGTTTACATGTGGTCTTCAGGGTGGAGTTCACATTGTAAAAACTGAAAAGGTCGAAGAGATTTATGGTATGAAATTATTTTCTACTTACTTTCATAACGAAATGTTTTTTTTTTCAAACTTTTACAAAATAATGATAATTTGGTGTTCTTGTAGGGAAGATGATTGGATATAGTCTTGTTACTAAACAAAATGGCCCTAAGGCAAAGTTGTAAGCAAGGTTGACATTACTTATGTTCTCCTTCATATCTTATTTTTATCATTAACAACTTTTACCTTTTATAATTTTTATCATTGATTGTTTTTACTTTTTACAACTTTTCAAGATCTGGGATGAACCCTTGTGCCTTTTAAAATTTTTTTATTGAAACATTTAAATTTTAACATGAGTATTAACGCAACTCTTCTTTTATACATGTTTATTTGTGCCCTTTAATAAAATTATTTACCACACATCTAATAGCCACAAAGCAGAGTTAGAAACGATCCATTACATCAATTTTGATGTTCGTGTAACTATAAGGGTTCATATTTCCAACGATGTGCAAGTAAATAGAAATGTTGGTAAAGCTTTCTTCGTGATCGTTGTTTGAGAAAGTCATATTCAAGCAGCTAAGAATTTTGGATTCTGGTTGTAAATGAATAACTAAATGAAATACCACATGTTACATATGGAATGAAAACCTAGTTTTTTGGTTTCTTAAATGTGTGTTCGGAATGTCAGTCCTACATGTACAGTTCTTTCTATCGTATTCCGAAATTGAGTAGGTGAGTTCGAAATACACAATGTCAGATTTAGGATTCCAAAGTATATCTATCACTAACTTTTTTAGAATGAATAATGCTTTTCCGAAATAACTTATTCCAAAGATGGTAGTCATTTTTACAAATGTAGTTTTATTAGATTACTCTTTATAAATTACTCTTTATAAGGGTTAATTCTATTTTTATTTTCACAAACAATATTTGTTTATTTAGAAATAAAAGAGTGTTTATCTATAAAATAAACCGAACTACAAAAAGTATTTCACTAAATTTTCTTGTGTAATATTCCATTGATGATACGCATCAAGCAAGAGCCATTTTAACAACGCAAGAACCGCTAAATGTTCCATCTCCACCCCTAAATCGACAGACCTCCTCCAGGAAACGCTTTTGATTTCCTGCCACACCTTCCATCTTTTCGTACCTTGTTTCTCCAATCTTCAACAACTTGTAGTTTGGCAGCACTACAATCTCCGTCGACCATGCTGCGGAGGTACAATCACAAATTCCATTACTTCATTGCTATGCGTCAATAGTTAACATATAGTTTAGTTTCTAATTCGAATGTTGCTCTAGGGTTTTTTATGGTCGTATACGTGATTTGATTATTTTGTGAAGCTGTAAGTGCTTCAGGATTAGGGTTTAGTGTTCTTAATTAACCCGCATTTGTTACCTTTCTCCTTTATCTTTGAGTTCTGGATTTTTCTTATTTTCATTCAAACGTAGTGATCCTGAAACTTGAATGAATCACCAGCAATGTTGAATTTGTAAACCTTCCATAGTTTTATTGTGTATCCAAAACAGGACAGATAATCTTTAGTCTGAATTTTCAGTCAATTTACTATTATCATTTTTCTTCTGAAGGTCTATTTTGGAAATATCTTCTCGTCGATCAGTTGGAAGGATTTCACCACGAATAACAACTCAGGCATGTTTGCGTACCTTATTTTCTATCCTTCTTAATGCAAAATGATTTAATAAATATCTATCCTTAACAGCATTGTTGAGCTTTATGGAAAACGTGAACCAATAAACATATTCAGTAAACCTATATATTTTTGATAAATCCTATTAAGAAGTCCTGTATTCTCTAGAATGCTCTTATCTCTTGTAGAAGGTTGAGTATAATGTTTTGAACTTGGCAAGTTGTTACATTAGGTTAACATGTCTGTCTAATTCCACAAGTTCTAGAAAGAGAAAGTTGGTTTAAGAGGTGCAAATAAGGACTTTTCATGTAAAATTGACTAGCTGGTTACTTTTTTAACCATTTGTTATCATATTTCTCATACTTGTTTGTCCTATACTCTATATGTATGCGTATATTTACTTGTTTGTGTAAAATAAGAAAGTATAGGAAAATCCTGTATAAATACTTCAATGCAGATTGTTGAAAACATATTGTTTACACTCTTATTTCTTCATGGCTGAAACACTTGTAGCAGATACCTTTGTATCTTTCCTCTAGGAAGGAATTCTCTACTGCATCTCAGTCAAATTCACCAGAAAATCCACCAAACTCTGGGGGCAATTTGTCCAAAGTTTTTATAGGAAGTATAGCCTTAGGTGTTGCTGGTATAACAGCTTACCAGACTGGCTACTTTGATAAAGTATTAACCAAGGAACAGAATAATGATCTTAACACAAATCCACTCCCAATTGTCCATGAAGAACCTGAAAAGTCAGTGTCAGAAGAACAAGTTGCTGTTGAAAATGTTAAAGATTCTGAGATTTTAAGTCCACCTGTTGACAATAGTGAGAAGGGAATTGAAACTGATCCGTATTATGGCAAAAGGGAAGAAGAAAATCAGTCTGAAATTGAGAAATTACCAATTTTGGAACCTCAAGATGTTATTTCTGGACAAGAGGGTGATTTGCCAATATCAACTTCTGATAGTTATGATGCAATAGCTAAGATTCAAGAGGATCTTGGTGCAAATAGTCAAGATTTGAAGTCAACTACAGAAGAGCATGAGGAAGTTCAAAGTAGCTCAATACTGAATGAGGTTGCTCCAGTTCTTGAAGCAAATGAGATAAAGTCTGAGGTATGTTTTTGTTTTTGCATAATGGTTCTAGAGCATTTTAGATGGTGTTTGGTATGATGGAATTGGGAAAGGAAAGGAATGGAATGGTTCATTCCGTTGAAGGAAAGTGATTCCTTCCATGTTGTTACTTTTCATTCATTGGTAAGTAGGTTTTGTTTATTCTAGGGGTAATCTCATAAAAGACCTTATATTTTGTGCTTTTTTTTGGGATTAAACCTCAGCTTTATTTTTTCCTGAAAAAGACCTTGTATTTTTTCCAAAAAAACCCTCAACTTTGTCTTTTTTTTTTTCTCCAAAAAAACCCTCAACCTTCTAACTGCTTCCAAATAAACCCTCAACTTTGTTAGTTTTTCTCGAAAAAACCCTTGCGTTTTACAATTTTTTTTTGGAAAAAAATGACTAAAAGGGCCAGATCAGAAAAAATGAAAAAATACAAGGTCTTTTTCAGGCAAAAAATAAATTTGAGGTTTAATCCGGAAAAACACAAAGTATAAGATCTTTTTTTGAGATTAACCCTTTATTCTATCATGGAATGGAATGAAGAATCACAATATAACTCATTTTTGCTTGTGTAACTAATAATAACTCAAATCTTTTTTAAAAAGTTCAATAATTTTAGTTGAAGTTCAATTTATTTTCTAAAATTAACTAGAAGTTTCTATGACCATATTGGTGTTTTAATCTTTTAAGAGCTTTAATAATGTATAAAGTAGAGTTTAAACTATACATTGTATTTGCATATAATATAAAAAATTCATATGAAAACAACCAATCAAACCCTAAATCTTTTTTTTAGGGTATCCTGAGCAACGATAATAAAGAGCCAGATGCCCTTCTTGATGAATACCTTTTAAAAGATAAGGCTGAAGAAAGTGCTCCAGTATCTTCATATCCAGAGAAGGTTAGATACCAAAAACATAATTTTATTTGTAGTTATATTATATGCCTCGAGGAAACAAGTTACTAATTTCCAATTTCTTGTGATGTTAAAATGAAGGAAATAGCTGAGGCTGTGATGGGTAATAATGACATTTACGTGGCAAATGATGGAAAGATAGTTTTGGATTTCTTGCAAGCCATTCACACAGCTGAAAAAAGACAAGAAGATTTGGATGCTCGTATTTTTTCTGAAGAAAAGAGGTTATTAAAGGCAAGACTATTTGTTCTCAAAATTGCTATTGTTTTCCCTTTCTACCCCTACAACCCTACTATTGTTCCATTCCTGCTTAACTTTTGAAATATATTTTAGGAGAAATATGATAAGGAGTTGAAAGATGCAAGAGCACGTGAACTCATGTATGCTGAAAGAGAGACAATTTTGGATAAGGTTGTTTATATATATATATATATATATATATATATATATATATATATATATATATATATACTTTTTGATGAACAATTTGTCACTAATTTAATGGTAAATGTTGGGTGTTTTATGTGTGATTGGCATCTAAAATTATTATTATATTTATTTGTAGGAATTACATAAAGAAAAGGTGAAAGCAGCTGCAGCTCTCAAGTCACTTCAGGAAAAGTTAGAAGAGGAATTCAGAATGGAGATTGAAAAGAAGGTACAATCATATTTCCATTATTTAAATGCAAGAAATATAGAATCCCTACTTACATTTACTTTTATTTATTTTTTCCTTATTAAAGCATTTTACTTTCAAAGTTCCACTTAATTGTAGAAATTTACTTACAAATTTTCTCATATTAGGATAATATGCTTTGAAAATCCACCTAATTATAGCATTATAAATTCAATTTCAAAGTACAATGCTGTAATAAGAAGAAATGAAAGTAGAATCTTACAATGAATAAAAGTAGATTGCTATTGTTTTTGTAGTTATTCGTGTAAATAGTAGATGTTGAAATTGTCAGGAGTCTGAAGCAGAATTGGAGGTAATGAAATTGAAGGATTTAGCAAAAGCTGAATTGGCTGCAGCAATTGCAAGTGAGAAAGCATCCCAAATTGAAAAAATGGAAGAGGCAAATCTCAATGTATGATCACATTCATATTTCTTTTCTTATAATCATTAAAACTTATAATGCTGTAATAAGAAAAATGAAAATACAATATACCATAATCATCACTAAAATTTTAAAAAGATATTAATAATAACTTTCCAAGGTGTAAACGTTCACGTCTAATCTAATCTAAGAAACATTTTTTTTCCTCTCTTTCTCTTTTAGTATAACATCAACAAATTAGTTTGCTATTATTATTATTTTTTACCTTTTTGACCAATGCTACTTTATTAGAAACGTAACATACACTTGATTACACATGTTAGGAAAGAGGGTACAATAGTAAATATGGTGACACAATCATATTTTAGTTGGTGTTTTTTTGACAGGAAATTAATGTTTTTTTTTTTAAAAAAAAATTATTATGCAGATAAATGCTTTGTGTATGGCATTCTATGCAAGATCTGAAGAGGCACGCCAGACACATTCTGTCCACAAGCTTGCATTGGTTTGTTTTTTAGACCATTTTCTTTACCTTACGTATTATTATATGCTGTGGATGTGGATTTTTGTAATTAGGGTTTTAATTGTCTATTTTTGTTGATTAGTTTTTTCAAAATCTTTGCTTAGGTCCCATTAAGTATAAAGTTGAGTTTTAATCCGGAAAAAACACAAAATATAAGGTCTTTTATGAGATTAACCCTAATTCTTATGTTTACATAAGGTAATAGTAATTATATATAGCATACTACTTTCATTTCTTCCTATTACAACATTGTTCTTTGAAAAGTTCACCAGTTATAGCAATGTAATCTAATTAGTAATTACAAAGCTATTTTCACTTATAAAATTGGGTAGATTTTTCAATGTATAATGTGTTAATAAGAATATAATTTTTCAAAATACAATGCCTTAATCGCAAGCACAATGTTGTAATATAAATAATTAGAAGTATGATGACATAATACAAAAAATAAATGAAAGTACATTGCTATTTCTTGTATTTAACCCTTACATTACATTTTGCCATTTTATTGGATTAAAGCTCAACTTTATTTATTTATTTATTTTTCTAAAAAAGCTCTTGCATCTTAGTGTAAAACCGGAAAAAGATTACCGGTAAACCTGCTGAAAAGGACCAAATTGAAAATTGGAAAATTTAAGGTCTTTTTTAGGGAAAAAAAATAAACTTGAGCTTTAATCCGGAAAAAACACAATATATAAGGTCTTTTATGTAATTAACCCTAAGAAAACAAAATCTGCAATGCTGTAATAGAAACAAATAAAAGTAGGATGCTATAATACACAAGTAAATGAAAGTATATTGCTATTTCTTTCATTCTTTTTGCTACATAAATAGAATTACAGTGTTTTTTATTTTATTTTTATTTTGGTGTGAGATAAATTAATTAAGATTTATATTTACAGGGTGCTCTTGCACTAGAAGATGCTTTGTCTAAAGGGTTGCCTATAGAGAAAGAAATAGAAGCTCTTAAAAGCTACATTGATGGAATCGATAAAGATTCCTTATTAGGTTTGGTCATTGCTTCACTTCCTGAAGACACTTTAAAAAATGGGACAGATACCATACTCCAATTAAATCACAAGGTAATCCTTTCTCCGTGCAAAAAGACGTAAATGCCCTCCTCATTTAATTTATATATATCATGTTTTTTTTCTTTTTATAGTTTGATGGGTTGAAAGGGACGCTGCGGCACTTCAGCTTAATGCCGCCAGGTGGCGGTGGCATATTGGCCCATTCATTGGCTTACATTGCATCCGTATTAAAGGTACCTTCAGATCTCTGATTTCCTCTTCATTATATTATTAGTATTTTAATTTTCTATTAGGCATGGACCATTTTTCTAATTTTTTTAAACACGTCATGGACCAAAGAGTATACGATTTAAACACATGGACCATTTCTGTTAAAAAAATATGCAGAGACCTTTTCTGTAAATTATAAGGAGAGCTTTTGTAATTTATTTTCTACACAAGGACCAAACCTGCCAACATATAAAAGTATTGTGGCCAAAGTCTAAAACCCAAACGTAAAAAAATACATCTGTAAATTACAGGAACAATTTTTGGAATTTATTTTCTATAAAGGGGCCAAACCTGCCAACATATGAAACTATTGTGGCCAAAGTCTAAAACCTAAAAGTATACTTTTCTATACAGGGACCAAACTTGCCAACATACGAAAGTATTGTTGCCAAATTCTAAAACCCAAACGTAAAATAATACATAGGGATCTTTTCTATAAATTATAGGGACAATTTTTGTAATTTATTTTCTATACAGGGGCCAAACATGCCAACATACGAAACTGTTGTGGCCAAACGTAAAGAAAATACCCAGGGATCTTTTCTGTAATTTATAGGGACAGTTTTTGTAATTTGTTTTCTATACATGGACCAAACCTGCCAACATACAAAAAATATTGTGGCCAAAGTCTAAAACCTAATTTATATATCACTTGCTTTATAATAATGATTAAAAATTTAGGTGAAGGAAGCGGACAAGTCAGGTGATGGAATCGAGTCAGTAATAAACCGGGTAGAAAGTTTGTTAGCAGATGGGAAGCTTCTAGAAGCTGCAGAAACACTTGAAAATGGTCTAAAAGGAAGTCAAGCAACAGAAGTTGTAGGTGACTGGATTCATCAAGCAAGAAATCGTGCTATCACTGAACAAGCCTTAACTCTCCTCCAATCTTACGCCACGTCAGCAAGCTATACTTGATTTCAAAAACTCACTTTCACTTGTTACACATCTTGAGTCAACGTGAATAAAGAGGACCAGAATTTTTCAACCGTGGTTTTGAGTTGACACCATTTTTGGTTGCGAATAAACTTTTTATTTTTTTTTATTTTTGATTAATCTGTAAACAAAATTGATGAGAAGTTGTATAAGATTAACGTATGAGTGATCTTGATGTAATAACTCATGATTTGTTAAATCGAGTTGATTTGAAATTGGGGTTTGATTTTTAGTATCATTTTCATATCTTCCTAAAATTTAAAAATGTTTGACATAAAAAGCAAGAATAAAAGACTTTTTCCATCCATCCTAAATTAACAAAATAGACATATCGGTGAAGTATTTTATTTGGAGTAAAAAGTATACAAAGATTGGAAGTGTATGCAAAACTAATTATTCACATTTTTTTAAGCAAATAAAACTTCTAAGAAAAATCAAGGGATCAAAGGTGTCCATCTAAAAATCTGATATAATATCCAATTTATTTTCCAAATCAAGGGGCGTCCATGGACACCCTTTGTATATACATATAGCAAAATAGCATCGCCCTTATATCTTATAATTCTCGTGACAACTTCCCAATGATGTGAATAAGATCTCTCTACGAGTGTACTAACCAAATATACAATTCACACATTGGTCTATTCGATGGATAAATTCTTGAAATGAAATACGTGTGCCTCATTTGAATAGAAGGATAACTACATTCCGCATATGAATAATATCCGTAATAAGGTTGGAATAAAAATAAGGTGAATTAAGTACATTAAAAGTCATAACATTGTTTTGAAATCATGTATTTTACTAACAAGTTGTCAACATATTCAAGGCGGCAAAACTCCTACATAGGTTGTCAAGATATTCAACCTGGTAAAAAATTTACATTTATATGAATAAGTAAAGCTATTGAGAAATGTATAAATTACATACATGATATCGATAATAATTTTCTAGTTCCACCGGTGTATCTAGTTATACTTTTTGGATCTAAGAAACTTTATTATAGAAATCTATATTGGTCTACACTTCTTCGAATACCCACATAATAAGGAACCTTTCGGTTATTTGTCAAGAATTCGGAAATGCTTACATGACATCTCCTACATTACATGATATTGATAATAATTAAAGACAAAATTACAAAAATGGTCCATATGGTTTGCCAAAAGTCACAAAGTCAGTCCTTGCTAATTTTTTTTGACGAACATGGTCCCTGTGGTTTCCAAAACTTGCATCAATGGCCCTTTTTGCTAACGCCGTTACTGTTCATCCGTTAGTGTAAGGGTATTTTGGTCTTTTCAAGTAGCAGAGACTGGGTTTGTGACTATGGGTAAACCATAGGGACCATTTATGTATTTTTTTTTCTATATTTTATGTTTATGAGTTTGTGACTTTTCCACCCATTTACTTTTTAAAATATCACTTTGAACCCTTCACTTTGAACTTTGAAAAATGTTACTTTCATCCCTCTATTTTCTAAATTTTCGTGTTTAACCCCGTATTATATATAATTTGTTTTTTATTAATAACTTTTGTTCGCTAACCTAAAAAAAACTATTTTTACGTGTTTATTTTCATATATTTGTCGGTATAATTCAAGGTGATCAACGTTTCGACTATAATTTAAAACTTTCTTTCGTTATTTTTTTTAAAGTTACATGGTTTTTTTTTATAAAATTGTCGGTTTAAATTCGAGCTTATTTTTCGACGTAGTTTTTTTTTTTTTTTTTTTTTTTTTTTTTTTTTTTTTTTTTTTTAACTTTATGTACGTTTCCTACGTATGAGACGAGTCATATATAATAACTTTCGTTTGTTAATTTTAAAAAAATATATTATATTCGAGATGTCTATGTTTTGCTGTATTTTTTATACATTTTGTGCTTAAATTTATATACATTCCTACATATCATTCGGGTCATATATAATAACTTTCGTTTGTTAGCTTAAAAAAATATAGTATATTCGAGTTTGTCTATGTTTCGACCTAACTTTTGTTTCATGTTTTTTACTTAGGAAACGTACATAAAAAAAAACTACGTCAAAAAATAAGCTCAAATTTAAACCGACAATTTTATAAAAAAAACCCATGTAACTTTAAAAAAAATAACGAAAGAAAGTTCTAAATTATAGTCAAAACATTGATCACCTTTAATTATACCGACAAATATATGAAAATAAACACGTAAAAATATTTTTTTTTAGGTTAGCGAACTAAAGTTATTATATATAATACGGGGTTAAACACGAAAATTTAGAAAATAGAGGGTTGAAAGTAACATTTTTCAAAGTTCAAAGTGATATTTTAAAAAGTAAATGGGTGGAAAAGTCACAAACTCATAAACATAAAATATAGAAAAAAAATACATAAATGGTCCCTATGGTTTACCCATAGTCACAAACCCAGTCCCTGCTACTTGGAAAGACCAAAATACCCTTACACTAACGGATGAACAGTAACGACGTCAGCAAAAAGGGCCATTGATGCAAGTTTTGGAAACCAAAGGGACCATGTTCGTAAAAAAAAATTAGCAGGGATTGACTTTGTGACTTTTGGCAAACCATGGGGACCATTTTTGTAATTTTGTCATAATTAAATTAAATAAGAATGTACTAATCTATATTCTAATAAATGAATCCTTTTTGACACATGACATCTCCTACATTCATTTTCCTATCAAAGTTAAATTACTATTTTATCCTTCATCTTATATTAATTAAATTAAATAAATAAATCCTATACAATATATTCACCCGCAGAAACTATAGTCAACCTGTGTGATCCCAATATTATCTCCATTTTGATTGAATGTGTTCCTTAAAATAGCAACAATCTTTTAAGATATCATTAAAAATTGCAATAAATCAGTATACAAATCGTATCCCAATTTGAATCCGAGTGACTAAGAACTTCCTCTATTTCATATATACCTCAAAAGCAAAAATAAATAAATCATTTGCACACCGCCTTTCTCGACTATTCTCCACCAATCCACGATTCACAACCTCCAGCCTCATCTTCATCTGTCATCGAATTCAGACCTTCAAAACGCATAAAATCGTATCAACTTACAATTATAATTCCAATCTTCATTACAGGTTTGATCTTGGTTATAAAATATTTGAATTTGGTGTTTGAGGAAGTAAATAGGTCATTTGCTATTAAAAGTGGGTATGCTCATATATTCCGTTTTTCGGTTCGACTTTTCACCTCCTGGCGAAGACCATGGCTAAAGAAACGAAAAATATATGGGTTTCAATGTTTCTTTCACTTTGATGGTATCTCTTTCATATTGCTCTTGCACAAGAAGAACATTCCTGATCGGGAGAAGTACCTCTAAATCAAAATCTATGAGATTTAATAGTTTGAAATTTATTTTCCAATATGATTTATAATTAGATCACTTTGTGTGTAGATCATTGCTTCGAGATTGCAGGAGTCAGGCTACAGTTGTACTTTGTATGCATGTGGTTATCATTTGTAAACATCTTCCTAATAATTAACAAAAAGTAGAAACTAACAAAAAGTAGATTTTTTAGATGAGTTATAAACTCGTATTTTCCATTTTTTTTTTATATAATTTTGACATTTGATATTGGTTTATCTTTAGTACGTGCATGAATATGATTCTAGAAAGATATAAAATTTAAAGAATTAATTTTTCTCTCTGCTTCAGGTCATCTATGTTGATCCATCCTATTATCATCTGGGTGATAGACAATAAACATCCGGAAAATATTTACACATGTATTTCCATCTACAAGCTCTATGATTAAAATCTTTTTCGGTTTGTAACATCTTGTTCCGAATCGATTCTTAGTCTGAGGATGTGGATCGAAGATCGGTCGTCATAAGGATTATGACTTTTGAAAAGGTAAGATCTAGGCCCATTTGGGTGCGGGTGATGTATTAGAAGTGATCCGGGTGTTCGGTTCGTGTTTTTGAGCCTAAGGGTATTTCGGTAAAGTGGTAGTTCGGGCTTTTGTGGAAAATGGATTTTTGTTCGAAAGGTCTTAATAAAGGTTTGAGTTGTTATAAGTGTAGAGCTTCTCGTCACCTTTCCATGGATATAAGGATCGTCGAAATCGGGCTTATAACGAAGAAGTTATGGCCTTCGGAAGTTTCGTGGTTTTCAGGCTTAGCCGAGTACACGGGGCGTACACAAAGAGTACGCGGGGCGTACTAGTGAAGAAGGTAGTACGCTGGGCGTACTGACCAAGAGGGTCGCGAATATTCCCCGGAGTACGCTAGGCGTACCATATGTACGCTGGGCGTAGTCCAGTCAGATCAGATCCCTATTTTAGGGTCTTGAACCCTATTTAAGCTCTTTATCTCATAACCTAACCCTAATATCTTCAGCCTCCACCCCTCTAAACCCTAGAAATCGTCATATATCATCTATGGTGGCATTTTGAGCTCATGGAGTCCATTTTTGGGGTGTTTGATCCATTTTCAAGAAGATGGAGTTTGATGCAAAGATAGGAATCAAGGAGGAGCTTATGGATCTGGCTTTTAGGACTCATTCTCAGCTTGATGAAGGTATAAAGCTCTGAACTTGACCATTGATATCTTAGATCTCTCATTTGTGAGTTTTAGTTCATTTTGGTACCAAGGATGAAGCTTTATGGATCAAATTTGATTCTTAGACTTGGGGTTGCCACCCCTGATGCTAATTGAGTCCCTAAGATAGAAAATTTCCATCTTGAAGGTCCCAATGGGTTCATGCATGAGTTAGGGTCACTTTCATGGAAGTAGAATGTCATTTTTGGAGTTTGGGTTTGTTTGGGGCATGCAAAGTCACCAAGTCAGTGACTTTATGGGTTTAGACGTCAAATATAGCTCAGATATGTGATTTAGACTGATGGGATCAATTATTAAGCACTTAATTGATTTTGGGTACGAGTTGTTTGTACGCTGGGCATACTATGTAGTACGCTACGCGTAAAGTCCATTTGCCCAGTACGCTAAGCGTACAGAAGAGGTACGCTGGGCGTACGCTCTCAAGAGGACTTGGGCCTTAGTGGACTTCGGACCTTTGGGCCCTAATGGTTTTGGGCATGGATTTATGGATGGTTGGGTCTGAATGCATCTTGGGCCAATATTGGAATAGTTGGGCTTATTGGGCCTTGTGGCCCAATATAGAAAAAGACTTCACATTTGTGGGCCTCGGCTTGGGCCAATTCTTGGATTAGGTTGTTGTGGGCCTTCGTGGGCCAATTAGGGTCAGGATTATTGACCAAGGAGAATATTGGGCTTTAGTATAAGGTCCATTATAAAGGTCTGGGCCCAATTTGGAAAATTGGGCCATTGTTGGTTTTATGGACATTATAGTGTTAGGCTTTTGTTTTGGGTTTGGGCCTTAGTTTTGGATCAGACTAGGCCAGGGGTAGAATGGTCATTTTACCCCATGCATGGATTAAGGAATATGGATGAGACCTAATTGCTAAGTGGGTATATTGTTTTGGTAGTGACAGCTCGGGAAACTGGCGGGGCAGCAGTTAAGGAATTCATGTGAGAAACTTCTGAATGCGAGGTGAGTCTTCTCACGATACCAATGGGTCTAAGGCACCAAGGCTGGCTCATTTTATGATATATGATTCACTAGATGAAGTTGTATTATGTGGCATGTTAGCTGGTTATGTGACAGGAAGTATGCTAGTGGTATATGTGGTATGCTGGTATGGAAGACCATGGGAGAGCCCATGACACCTGGATGTAAGACCATGTGGAGAGCCCATGGCTTTCCTACTATGTTGTAGTGTCAATGTAGATTCACTACTGATATGTCTGATATGCATGTATAGGTGGTATGCTAGTGATTATATGGTATGCTAGTTGTCTTTGTGATACTTGCATGGAAGACCATGGGAGAGTCCATGACACCTGGATGTAAGACCATGTGGAGAGCCCATGACTTTCCTATTAAAGACCATGGGAGAGCCCATGGAACTTAGGTGTAAGACCATGTGGGGAGCCCATGACATCCTGGAGTAAGACCCTGGGGACGATCCCACGACATCCTTATATGTTTATATGTATGGCTTATGTGATTGATATGGCGTATGTGGTAGATATAGTTTTTATAGCTGATATGATATGTGTTATGTGGATTATCTGTGGGGTATGCTCTGGGGAACTCACTAAGTTTTGTGCTTACGGTTTACAGTTTTGGTTTCAGGTATCATCGATTTGGAAAAGAAGAGCTCGGATTGATCGCAGTGCACACACCTATGATTTCCGCAATGAATGATTTTGGGATGAACTCTGATAAATGATTTACTGAACTATGATTTGGAATTAAATGGTATCAATGTTTTAGTTATATTAAAAATGAAAATTTTACCCTTGATTGTTGGGTCGGTACACGGTTTGTGGTGGTTTTTGCATCTCGATTAAGGGTTGATGTTTTGGGGACTCAATTTTGTTATGTTGCGTGTAATAAAAAGTTTTCACAAAGTGGAAGGGAAAGAATGTTATAACGACTTCACTATGCAGCCTCACAAAGGCTATGGGACTTCATGTGTGTATGATGATAGCCTTTGTTGTGGTGATGCCATTCCTCGGGTTCGTACCTTTTCTTATTTCTTTAACCTTGACAAAGTTCCTAAATTGGTAGTCAATGGAATTTCACATTAAAATGGAGATTTTTTTGGCCGGTCTTGGACCAGGCCGTGTAGTTTTTGCATATTAAAATGGTTTCTGCCTTCATTCTATTTTACTTTTGTCCTGGTTTTTCTTTTTCTAATTTTTCTACAATAATTATTGAGTAATGTTCATATGTTAGCATGATATTCATTGATTAGTTGAATAAGAGATGCACATATTCACTAGAGAATTAGATTGTTGTGCATCTCTTTTGGAGTTATCTATCTTGTTTAAGTAATGATGCATTTTGAATGTCTGCTCTATTTAATGAGTCCAAACTATAATGTAATAATTGTCAAGCATCTATTTGAAACATATGATCTTGCTTTAATTTTCTCCGTTTCTAATTCATCAACTTCTTGATGTGTTTCTCTTTTGATATAAGTGATTGAGGGAACTATAAGTGTTTGGAAATGCCTCAGATCTTAGAGATTTTTTTAGTTTCATTTTTTGTGTGTTGGCCTGCTTAAAAAAAATAATGCAAAAGCTTATTGAAATTCTCAGTACCATGTGACTACTAACTAAGGCTGGAGTGTGTTGAGCTCCACCTTAGCTCCTTTACTTGCCCAAGCTTTTCCAAACAACAAGAAACTACTGAAGAGAGAGAAAAGACATGTGGTTGCCCCATTACCACATCACCGTTGCCAAGTGTGTCCAACATTTAATTAAATCAATATAACCTAATCAATGTAAAAGCCTTGAGATATGACCAATAATTGATCAAGTATAACATGATAAATTTGAGGTCTTATGATTACATTTATATGAATATGCATGTATGTCCTTATGGGGTTGCAATTATGTAAACATGGTTTTCTAGATCATAACATATTTCTTTTATATATTATTAGTTTAGTAAGATTTTATAAATCTTTTACACGTGGACACATAGTAGAAATGTACTTATTGAAACATCCATATATATATATATATATATATATATATATATATATATATATATATATATATATATATATATATATATATATAAAACCAATTTTAAAATAATTTCAACCTTTGCAAAAGAATTTAATTTTTATTAAACTGAATGAAATTCCAAAAAAAAAAACATATTAAAGCGTCTCAATAATGTGTAAGACAACAATGTGATGTTAAACTAACATAATTTTATCATGAAATTATAATAAGAGAAATTATTAAGTTCATGCAAAAACTAAAATACTAAAAGTATCTTCAATATCTCAAGTCAAAATGTTGCGCCTCTGAGTACAAGGCCACAAGGAGCAAGCGGTTTAGCAGGTGCGGGAACCGAACCGCGGCCGAAAACAAAACACCGTGACCGCGATTTCGAGTGTGCGGTTTGCGAGTGAAGGGAGGCTTCCCCGCCTCTTCTCTCTTCATTCCATTGGTCGATTCTTTTCTTTTTCTTATTCAAACGGTAACATGCAAAAAAGAAAAAAATTATTTTCCTTTTTTTTTTTTTTTTTAAGTTTCAACGGCTAGATACATTAATTTTTCATTTTTTAAATACATTTCCCATACTATAAATACCAAACAAATCTAACATAATTTTCAAACTTATTTCTACATATTCTCTCAGAAAATCCACTCAAACACAATGTCGTCATCGTCATCTTCGTCCTCCGATTCGATGGCTCAAGAGGAGACATTATTTATCGGTTCCGTCATGACAAAAATAGTGGCGTATTTTCGAAATTGACAAGGTCAAAGTTCATGTTCACGAACTAAAACAAGAAATCCATTGTTGCGGAGAAATCGCGAAATTGGGCACAATCGTCTTTTAGAAGACTATTTTGCAGATGACGCCATGTACACTGAAAAGTTTCGACGACGGTTCCGGATGAGGAAATAGTTATTTTTACATATTTTTGGCGATTTGGAAGACCATTTTCCATATTTCCAATGGAAGCGGGATGCAAGAAGCAGAAAATATTTTTCTCCAATTAAAAAATGCACAACCGCAATTCGTCAGTCAGCTTACGCCATGGAAGTAGACAAATGGGATGAGTATTTCAGGATGTCCGAGCGTATCACTGTATCACTTGTTCCCAGAATGGGTCAGGTGAGGGCTTGGTGGGATTATATATATGATTTTTGGGAAAAACTAGGTGCCACATATGGTGATTGGAGCACCACGATGTTAGTTTAACATGCATGATCACGTATTTAGTTGGTCGCCACAACGTGGAAGCGGTGGCGGCCAAAGCCCATGATTTTTAGGGCTTTCTCCATATTTAAACACCCAATCTCAAGGATTAGGGCATCCTTTTTAGCCTCTAACCCTTTCAAACGAAACCCTAGCCTCCTTGGAGTGAATCTTGTTGTATTAGTGGTGGTTCTTGAAGTTTGAAGTTTTGGCTTGCATATTTGGAAGATGGAGTGGTGTGCTCGCTAGTTGGTAGAGTGCATCACTTCAGATATTACACCTCATGCATCTTGTGGAGCTTTGGAAGGTATAAACTTTCCATCTTTTTGGTTCTCTCTTCACAGCTCTAAGATTTATTGCATTTCTTGGTTCATATTCACGTTTGGGTTGGTTTGATGAGATAAAGTTTGCAACTTTATAACTCATCTTAGTGACTTGGTCACTATATCTTTTGGATCTGAAGTTTGATTATGTATTGAGCTCCATGTATGAGATTTTGGTCTTTTTGCCACATTTTGACCTAGATTGAGATCTAGACTTGCATTGGTAGTGCATGTCCATAGAGCTGCAATTTTTATGTTGGAATAGAAGTAATAAGTCATTATGGAGTTATGGATTTGTGGCTTTGGTTAGTAAGAGCTTAAAGGTTGAGCCCATGCCTTAAGTTTCCATTAAGGATCAAGGTTTAGAGATCTAGACTCATTAGGATGTCTTAATAGGAAAAGTTGGAAACTTTATCCATCAAGACCTTAGGAAGGACTAGATCTGAGTTTTAGAGCTCTTGAGGTTGAGGGAAATAACTTAATGCATTAAGCTATTGAGACCTAGTTCCCACAACGTGGCAAATAGAGGCCATGACGTGGTGACTGGGGGATGCCCAACTATTCTTTCATTTTTCTCCCACGATGTGGCAATGGGAGGCTACGACGTGGCGGCCTACTGAAGTGGACTTTGACTTTGACTATTGACTTTGATCATGGTTGACTCTTGGTCAATTTTGGGGTTTTAGGGTGTAGATTGAGAGGGTACTTCTTTATTGTTGTTAGGTGTCTCATTGTACCTGTCTACCCGGTGTGTGAGCTGTTATGGGCTAGCTGCTATTCGCGAGGTGAGTCTTCTCACTATACTTGCCTGTGTGGTAGTATATGCATGTTGACCAACTGGGTCTTATTTGTTAAATTTTGTTATATGTGAAATGAGTTATTGATAACTCTTGGACTGTTGTATGTCCATGGGATTGATGTTAGTCACCATGGTTGCTGATAACCCGTGATGTGAATTGTTAATCCACCGAGCATGCTGTTAGCTCATTGGGACCATTGATAGTCTCTAGAGCTTGATGATAACTATTAGTTGATTATTATGTTGTGCTGTATGTGGTATTTTTGGGAACTCACTAAGCTTTGTGCTTACAGTTGTGGATTAACTATTTTATAGGTACTTATTGGATTACGAAGGCGGGACCGTACACACATTAACAAATTTATGATTTAAGATTCCACATTATCTTCTTATTAACTCTGATTTCATAATAATGGTTTATGAACAAATGGTTGTAACTTCACTAAAAATGGATGTTATATTATTTTTAAAGTGAAAAATTTAGCCCTGGTTTTTTGGATGTTACAAGTTTGTATTAGAGCCTTGGTTTGAGGGATTTGGATGAACACTCGTTGGTTTCTAAACTTAAAATATGGAGCTGAGAGTTTTGCTAAACCTTTTCGAAGAATGTTCATTTCAAGAGAAGAAAAAAGAAGATTCGATGTGTACAATCAGTCGGAGCTCAAAAAGTGATTTCCCAAAATATCCGTGCTTTCTTTATATGCCGTAATTGACTTGCTGTTATATGTGTTATAGTATGATGTGCATGCTATAAGTTAGGCTAAGGATCTACTTAAGATTGCATGCTAGAGTGTCTGATTAGGAGAAATGCCTTTTATGTGTGATGTATGAGCTGTTAAAGATGCAGGATAGTGTGTAGGCTAAGGATCCCCATGAATTGCGTTTTAGAATTGCTTGATCCTTATGATGCCTTTTGCATGTTGTTTTTTTTTTTTGCTCGAATGCTGCTTGCTTTGTGCTATGTGAAACATATATTGATTTTAGTTAGCTATTGAATGAATATGGTAAGTTGCATGCCAATATGACTAAATAGTTTTAGAATGTCTGATTTGGCCTATTACGCAACTATTGTTTGAGTTCAACCATTGTAGTGCAGGATCTTTCAGTTGAAAACCCATTTAATCCTTGTTGCATGTAATTGTATTCGTAAGATAGTTAGTTGACATTGGTGGAAGTTTCTGTCACAACTGATAGCAAGGTGGGAGTGAATATTCCTAGTGATCTTATAGGAGTGCTAGAGTATGATGGTATGATCACTTACGTATGAGGAAGTCTAAGTTGGGATTTTAGGCACATTGTGGTGGCTTTTCAAAGCATATGGGTGTGCTGATACACCTGATAGTGGTGGAGTTCCTAGAAAAGAATTCTAATGCGTGTTCGTATGTAAAAAGAATCCTAGCATGAAAGAGTCTAGGATGGGTGGTAGTGTGTGCATGTGGTGGCACAAGTATCTGATATTGATAGTGGTCTGGTATAGTGACTTTGAGAATTTGAGGCAATTCTCGGGATACGTACAAATATATGTGAAAGGTAGTAAGGGCCCATACTACTGAAAGCAGAAGATCCGTACGGGGATCGGTAAGGGTAAAAAAGGTTTCTAAGGAGTTAGGGAAGGGTAGATAGTGTGTTATAACACTAGCATAATTGCAGTCATTCCCATCGCTATCGGCCCATCGACTATGATTGTTTAGAATGAGATCGGTAATCATTTGGGCCCTAGTGTCTGTGGCAATTTGGGTCTGGTTGGTGCAGACCTGTATGAGTTAGCTGATTCAAAGGCCGCACTAGCCTTGTGTGAAGTAGTGTTAGACTGAGTTGCAGGACTCAAGGAGGAAGCCACTATCATGATCAACTCATGGATTGCAGTCTGAGGCTGAGCGGTCAGCTAATAGCAATGGATGTTACTTTCTGTATCGAGTTTGTGTTTTCCCGCCTCCTGAGATCAAGGGGAAGATATTATATACAGGTCAGTCGACGGTTAAGTTAGGAGATGGTGATGTCCTCATCGATTCTGCTGAAGGGAGGTGAATTTTGGTTCGTAGTAAATCACCTCTGTGTCGCAGCGAAATAAAATTTAAGACTAGATGGTTCTTGTGGTTGTATGGCCAAGGTGAAGGCCATGTCGCAGGTGGAATATGTATCATATATTCTAGAAGCTCAGGGATGTCCGAAGGGGTATCGAGTGGTTCCTGTTTTAGGACGTCAGAGAGTTTTGTAGTTATGTTGGGTTTATTAGAGCTATATTTTGAGCATCGATAAGGATTCTTGGAGTCTCAAGGGGAGGATGAAGTTATGGATCAACATTACAAGTGTAAAGTTTTCGGTGCATAAGTTCGGTTCGGAAGGTGCCTAGCCTACATAATGGAGTTCTGGTCGTTCTCACTAGGTTTAGTTGACGATGCTGGGAGAAAGGTCTCCAAAGTCTCCATATGAGATTCAGAGTTTTCTTGTTCGAATGATCATTTCGTGTTGTTTATGCATTTTGAGAGTCAAGTCGAGTATGATACAGTTAAAACGGTCTGAGGTTTTGGTGTTGCAGACGTCAGTCGACGATGGTCCAAACCCTTTGTGGGGGAGAACTGGTTATTCTTCTTGGAGGACCATTTTTCGATTCGATTTCATGGTTTTATCGCGAGGGGTTAGAGGAACCTGCAGTTCATGTGAGCAAGATTTTGGTTTGGGTTTATGGCCACATGGGGGGTAAGAAAGTGGGCCAACATCGAAGTGCTCATGATTAAGAAGTTTCTCGTTGTGAGGATCAGTTGGAACCTTCCATGGATACGTATAATTTAAGGTTTGGAAAAATCATGGTGTAGAACAATCTGTCGTTAGGTGCACATCTTTGAGAACGCAGGAGTTGTTCTCATAGTAGAAAGGTGATGGGTAAGGAACTTGTTGCGGCAAGTAGCTCCTTTTTGGGTAGCTCCATGGATCTGGATAGAGGGGTGTTGAACCAACCTTTTGTGCATCATATTTAGAGATCAAGTTTAGCTCGTGGTATGGTTCAATTATTCATGGCCGAGAATGGACAGTCATTGATGTGTCAGGCAACTTCAAATTTTGATAAGAGTATTTCACGAGGGTAATGTTCAGTATGTGTAGGGTCATCGGGTTTAGTTCCCAACCCATTTTCGAGCGTTGGTTGTTTCGTTATTAGTAGCAGCTGAGGTTATTCGAAGGATTCAAATTGTATCATCTAAGGGTGCAATTGATGAGTCAAACCCTATCTAAGTTCAGTAAAGTTTGTACCTTGGTCCCTGTGAAGGGTCCTCTCGATTCCTTGGTTGTGAAATTGTTGCTCCTTGTGGTTGGGATCGGCTGGGTTGGTATATAGACTGCACTCTGGAAAATTGAGGAGTTCTCCCATGAGATTGAAAGTTTTATTTGCTATCTGTGCATTGGTGGGATCTGTGCAATTTCTTCAGGGTGTGGGATCTGGCTATGGTTGCTAGACGAATGTGTCTAAAAGCACTAGAGGTTCATTATTTTGTTCGATTCGCAGGTACATCACATTGGGTAAGGTAATGATTAAGAATAAACACATTTGGATTGAGGAGCATTGTGTTTTCTCTTGGGGAGTATGCCATGTTAGGTTTACAAGTTGATGTAGGAGCTTGCGGTCTGTTTTGTGCCTTGATTGTGTGTGGTCATATTTTGTTTGATGATGTGTCAGCGACAGTTGGACTGTGGAAGAGTGTGTGTTTCAAGATGACATGGCTCCTATAGTCGGGGAAGTATAGAGTAGGATGTTAACTGGGTTCCTACCGGTCAGTGAGATGATGGCAGTATGTCCTTAGAAATGTTGGGGGCGGGTCGGTAATCTTCATGTTGTAGTAGGATGATGGGAAATGTCGAGGATCTGTGGGCTTCTCACCTCAATGGCTGGAGGGATTCACGACTTGTCGTGAGCCATCATGGTTTTTACTTTGTAGGTAGGGCTGGTGGTGTGTAATAGAGACCCGTGTGTTGGTTTGCTAATCGAGTGGCAATGATGGGTGCTTGAGCAATATAGTGTTGTCATTGTTGCTTTAGTGACCAACAGGTTGAGTTAGACTAATGCAAAATGTTGACTTGCTGGGAAAGGCATGTCAGTATTTTGGCAGTTCATTGTTGGGAGTCTTCCTACCAGACTCATGTTCGTTTTATGATGAGGCATTGTGGGAATTCTCTCCATGTATTACCTATGTCATAGTAGGCTACCTACTAGACTAGATGAGTTTTAGTAGCTGATGGATGTTATGAGTATTTTCGGAGCTGCTGATAACTCCAAGACTGCTGATAGTCCAAAGGGTTGCTGATAACCCATAACGGATTTGATTGACATAAGGGTAGTTGTATGCTGGTTTAAATACCGGGATGTTAGTGATCCGGGTGGTTATGAGTCTCATGGGTGTCTCGGATGATAGTTGTACACTTGAGCTGTTGGGAGCATGGATGTCACACGATCTGGGTTTTGACCATAGTTTCACTTGTGGGAGTAGTTGGTTAGACACAATTTGTTAGAAAGAAAAGTGTGTAGTTGGGGGATTTTAGGCTATTTTTGAGCTTGGAATGGGTCGAACTGTTGATCAGAATGTTTTGAGTGTTGTATGTGCCTACTAACGGTGTCTCTGGTTAGGGACTTAGGGATATGTATGCCAAGTGGATGATCGTCAACCGATATGTATGTCTCTAGTGCTTAGACTGTTGGGCTTCCGGTTTGTGAAGTAAATGGATGGGGATGGCTGGTAGACTAGGTTTTTGCTTTTCGTTTGAGTGGTTTTCGCTATGAGTTGGGTCGTTGTTGCAATTGAATGTTTCAAGTGACTGGGCGGTTGTTGGCATCGGTTGGGTTCTGGATGGTCTCCCAAGTTCGTTATGGACATGTTAATGATATGAAATGGTTGGCATGATCTTATGGATTGTGTTAGTGCACTTAAAATTCTAACCTAGTCAGATTTCGAGGATGGTGTCACACCCCGAAACCGATGGCGGAAACATTCCGGGGCAGAGGACGTCATGTATCTCGCAACCAATGTACATAGTAAGCGTAGTAAACACAAAACATTACATTACATTACATTGAATCATTACATTTGTTGAAATCAAAGTGTTACAAGTGTTATACATATATATCATATGGACAAAAGCTAAGACGAGTCTTCTATACGCTTTGTCTTCTCCAAAAGATCGCTGGGCACCTGTCTAATGTGGACCTAAGAATACAAGCAGTTTGAAAATCAGCATAAAGCTGGTGAGTTCATAAGCGGTTTATTTTCGAAAAAGAATAAGTTTCCTTTGGTTTTCTGAAAAAAGTCGTTATCCAAGAAAATCCCATATTTTCTTATAAAGAAAGTTTAGTTATCCATTCGTTACACAGTTTGGTTAAGAGCAGTTATGTTATCCCAGGAAAAACCCTTATTTTCCTAATAGTCGTGGTTAGTTCTTGTTTCGGAATGCAGTGTACTAGTATCTACCATACTTGTTGTATTAGTTAGGTATTCTAATATCCTGGTTATCCTACACTCGAATGTCGAATATCTACTTTACTTAGCTGTAATTTCGAATCTTTGGAGACACTCAGAGACGTACATTATCTGTATATTTGATTGACTGGTGACTTCCAAAGGCGTACTTTAGACGTATTTCCGAAGCTCTGTCGACATCCAAAGGCATATATTTTCGAAACTCTGTCGATATCCAAAGGCGTACTTTCGAATTATTTCCGAAACTCTGGTGGCACTCAAAGACGTACACTTGCTGTAATTTTGAAGTTTTGTGCCATCCAAAGGCGTGAACTGGCTGTACTTTCGTCGTTCTGTTACTATCGAGGGCATATCTTATTAGTATTAATCCTAATTTATGATTAGTATGAATCCTTCGCAAAATTATAAAATGTAACATAGATTATAACTCTTTATAAAGAAATCTACACTTAGTCTAAAAGCTAACTCTGCAATTCGAAGTATTGGTTAATATGGTTTTCGATATTAAAAACATACAGAATATGAACATTTGAACTGAAATAATAAGTTTGAGTACAAGATTTCCTTGTACTTTTGCTTGTATTCCCCCCTGAAAACATTTGAAAACACGGAAAAAGGAGTAGGGGTATGAACTCACCAGCTTTATGCTGATTTTCAAACTGCTTGTATTCCCAGGTTTACATTAGACAGGTACCCAACGATCTTTTGGAGAAGACGGAGCGTATAGAAGACTCGTTTTAGCTTTTGTCCATAAGATATATATATATATATATATATATATATATATATATATATATATATATGTATAACACTTGTAACACTTTGATTTCAACAAATGTAATGATTCTATGTAATGTAATGTTTTGTGTTTACTACGCTTACTATGTACATTGGTTGCGATATACATGACGTCCTCCGCCCCAGAACGTTTCCGCCATCGGTTTCGGGGTGTGACAGATTGGTATCAGAGCCCTTGTTTATAGTGAACTAGTATACCAAACCTTACATGGTATAAAACTATAAACACTAAGGGGCCTAAGTGCTCTGAACTAAAAGTATACTTTAAAATATAAGTATTTTCAAAAGTATACAAGTATACCCAACCGTCAGATTCCGTAATTACGAGTAGAAAAAAACATAAGTAAATGGGTGTTGTACGCTGCGGTTAAACCTGGGCAATTATGTAGTCGTGTCTAGGGTCAATATTGCCTGATCAACTATATTCATTCAAGACACGGCCAACATGTGCTTGGGAGTGACTGTGGTGTGCAGCATGCCTAAAACTTACCCAATACCCAAACAACGAGCCATCGTCGCAGCGAAACATG
Organism: Lactuca serriola; assembly: GCF_051521515.1. NCBI lineage: Eukaryota > Viridiplantae > Streptophyta > Magnoliopsida > Asterales > Asteraceae > Lactuca > Lactuca serriola. The sequence goes on along the minus strand of NC_136412.1, from coordinate 97,333,598 downwards.
AAATACTATGGGAGTATTTCTAGAGCCAACTTCGTTATAGAAATCCTCATTCCAGCGTTGCTCCTCAATCATTCCTTTAGCGATAGTTTATTTGCTTTGATAACTCTTTCCTTCTTATCGCTTATAGAATCCTATATCTGTCATAATGAGATATCCCCTGTTCCATATCTCTTGATTCAATTCAGAGGACTTATGATCCTCTATTTCCTGGCTATTTTAGATCAAGATGCCTCCGAGGAAAAGACCCAGCTCAAAGAATAACAATCCTCCTCCACCACCACCTCCCCCTCCATTTGATCCCGTCATGTTTCAAGCAGCTGTTAATGCTGCTGTGGTTGTTACCATATCACAAATGAACCTCGGTGGTTTAGGTGGGCAAGGAGGTGGTACTCAGCCTCAAAACCAGGAAGGTAGCCAAGGACACCAGAAGGAGTGTTCCTATAAAGACTTTATGAACGCGAAACCCACATATTTTGACGGCACTGAAGGTGTCATAACCCTAACTCGGTAGTTAGAGAAAATCGAGTCTATCTTCGAGATCTGTGCCTATTCAGAATCCGACAAGGTGAAATTGGCCGCCTGCACTTTCACCGATAAAGCTCTGACTTGGTGGAACGGCCGAGTCAAATCCTTAACCCTACACGTAGCCAATGCTATGGGTTGGGAAGTCATGAAGGAGCTTCTGCTTGCGGAGTACTGCCCTTGGGGCGAAATGCAGAAGCTAGAGCACGAACTCTGGAACCTGAAGATGAAGGGTTCCGATATCGCCGCTTACACTTCTAGATTTGATGATTTGGCGCTACTATGTCCGGGAATGGTTACCCTGGAGAGTATGAAGATTGAGAGGTTCATCTGGGGGTTGACCCAACCAACCAAAGGGAACGTTTTAGCTATGAAGCCGGATACCTACGGCAGCGCCAAATGCCTAGCGCAAACCCTGATCGACCATAGTGATGAACTGGAGGAAGCAGCCACCACTCCTGAGCCGACAGAGATAAGTGGTGAGAAAAGAAAGTTTTGGAAGAAGAAGAATCAACCTTCACAGGAGTCCTCGAAGAAACAACAGATAGTGGCAGTCCACGCTGCCACTACCCCTGCTGCTGTTTCTGTTGTCGATTCCTCAGCCCAAGCACCTATCACTGGATATACCGGTATTCTTCCGTGGTGCAACCGGTGCAGTTACCACCATCGTATCCCTGGCCCATGTCGTGAGAAATTTTGCAAAAACTGTGGCCAAGAGGGTCACCTTGCGCGAAGCTGTAGAACCCCAACCAATCAAGTCTCTGGAGCGGGTATCAGTCAGGCCTGCTAAGGTTGCAACGAAGTTGGGCATTTCAAGCGAAACTGCCCCAACACAGCAACTGGCAACACTGGAAGAGTCCTAGCTATGGGACAAGATGAGGCAGCCGCCGATCCCACCGTTGCCACAGGTATATTCCTCCTCGACAGCCCTTATACTTGCAATCCTTTTTGATTTTAGTGCTGAAAGAAAATCTGTTAATCATTCGTTCGAACAACTTTTAATCATAGTACTCAATTAGTAACTGAAGCATTTAACGTCGAGATAGCTAACGGTGAGAAAGAGAGCATTAGCGATAAACTTAGTTTCATCCCTCGCATCGTTTCGTGCTTCAAAGCCCAAAAGCTTCTGCGAAAGGAGTGCCATGTATTCCTAGCCCATGTGATCAACGAGAATCAGGAAGTTAAAGACTTCGAGAGCATCCTCGAAATCTGCAATTTTTCCTGATGTCTTTTTTGAAGAGCTCCCGGGAATTCCTCTCGAATGCCTAGTAGAGTTTTGCATCGACCCAATTCCCGGAGCAAACCCTGTAGCCAAATCTCCGTATCGATAGACTCAAGTGGAAATGCAGGAGTTACCCAGTCAGCTTCAAGTTCACGAGAATGATGTTTCCAAGACAACATTTAGGACTCGATATGGTCACTATGAGTTCGTAGTGACGCCCTTCGGTCTAACCACTTTCCTTGGTCACGTGGTAAGCAAGGAAGGCATACACGTGGACCCGTCCAAAATCCAGGCGATAGAGAATTAGTCTAGCTACTATCACAGGTTCATCCAGAATCTTTCCAAAATCGTCTAACCCCTAATCACTCTGACACAGAAAGGTGTACCCCTTTGTTGGAGATTGTGTCCTGTTAAAAGTTTTACCCCGGAAAGGCATGATACGCTTTGGAAAGCGCGTAAAACTTAACTTGAGGAACGTAGGACCTTTCGGAATCCTCGTTAGGATCGATCCCGTAGCTTACAAACTCCGACTACCTTCAGAATTTAGCAGCATCCATTCGGTATTCCACACCTCCATTCTTAAGTAGTGACTATCCGATGAAACCCTAGTAATCCCTTTGATGGGACCGAAACCAACGAAAGTCTGAACCCCATGGAAGAACCAATCGAAATCATAGATCGATAGATTAAACGTACGAAACAAAGTCGTATCCCGATAAGTGAATGATCCGAGTTCATTTGGGAGCGTGAAGATCCGATGAAACAGAAGTATCCGTATCTCTTTCCAAATCCTTGAGTCGTATCTAAAGTTTGAATTTCGGGACGAAATTCCCTCTAACGGCGGGATAATGTGACAACCCGAAGTTTATTCCATCGCCGTAACCCATTCTGTCCATAAAAACTCGTCTTTTGCGAATTGTTCCGATTTCGTTTTGGGTTAAGTTATCTAAAATGATATTTAGATTTTTATCTCATGAGTGTCCAAAACCCTTAGAAACTCATGAAAACATCCCAAATGTTTATTTAGAAATTTCGACCACGTCGGGTTACAACAATTAAATCGCGTACGACCAAAAGCCCCGTCTAACGTCAGTATCGGGTAGAATTCCACCATGTCTCAAACTCGACCCATATATAAAGTTCAAAGGACCTCATTTGAAGCCTTTTTCACTCTTTCACTACTCTCCTCAAATCCTAGTCCTTGGTCCAAAATCATTCAATTCAAGCCTCAAATAGTTAAGGTAACCACCCTAACTCATAGATTAGCATCCTTAGCCTTCAAATTCGTGTTCAAATCATGGAATAGGACCAACATCATGTTTTTACGGCCCTAGAACAGTCTTGGGCCGCAAACACACATAAAAGGGGTTTTTGAGCCCCAAAACCCTCCCAAATCACCTTTAAAGCTTAGCTATGACTTAGGGGATTTCAAGACTGGACTTGGAACACCAAAAGCTTATCAATTGAGGGATGAATATGATTTTATGGCCCAAGAACATGCTTGGACCGTAAACACCCTTTCTTAGGTCGTAAACACCTTTTAAGGTGTTAAGATGCCCCTTAAATACCTCCTAAGCCTTGGAATAATGTCTAGAAGCAACCACAAGTGTGTTAGGGACCTTAATCATCTTGAAAACCACTCCCTTAGGAGTTCACGGCCGTAAACCCCCCAAGGATGGGTTCCTGGGCCGTAAACTCCTATAAATGGGTCAAATGGTGCCTTATATTCATCCTATGACTTGTATATTGAGCTAGAAACTCTTGTAATTGACCTAGGACCACCAACACACAATAAGAATGGGTACAAGAGAGTTTGTGGCCGTAAACTCCTAGTTTACTGCCGTAAACTCCTCAAATGGTCCTTATGTTGGTCAAGTTCCACTCTAATGCCTTAAAACCAAGCATAACATTACCCCACAAGAGTTGTAAGACCATTAGGCACCCAAGAACACCCCCACCATGAGTTTACGGCCGTAAACTCATGGGGAGTTGGTCATTAGGCTGTAAAATCCCTTAGGAGTTTACTCTTGAAGAGCAAACTCCATATCTAAGCCATACACACCCTTAGATGCTACCCAGGTCACTCCAAACACTTAGAATGAAGTGTTTTCGTGTCTCAGAGTGTATATTCTCAATTAATTAGTAGTACAAAGCCTAATTAGATACGAATGTGTATCTTTTCATATTACATAGGAACCTCGCACGCGTTCAAGTCCCGAACTGACGTTTTGCATCCAAACCGACACATTTCTCGACCGGTGAGTTCATACCCCTACTCCTTTTTCCGTGTTTTCAAATGTTTTCAGGGGGGAATACAAGCAAAAGTACAAGGAAATCTTGTACTCAAACTTATTATTTCAGTTCAAATGTTCATATTCTATATGTTTTTAATATCAAAAACCGTATTAACCAATACTTCGAATTGCAGAGTTAGCTTTCAAACTAATTGTAGATTTCTTTATAAAGAGTTATAATCTATGTTACATTTTATAATTTTGCGAAGGATTCATACTAATCATAAATTAGGATTAATACTAATAAGATATTCCCTTGGATAGTAACAGAACGAAGAAAGTACAGCCAGTTCACGCCTTTGGATGGCACAAAACTTCGAAATTACAGCAAGTGTACGTCTTTGAGTGCCACTAGAGTTTCGGAAATAATTCGAAAGTACGCCTTTGGATATCAACAGAGTTTCGAAAATATATGCCTTTGGATGTCGACAGAGCTTCAGAAATACGTCTAAAGTACGCCTTTGGAAGTCACCAGAACATCGAATATACAGATAATGTACGTCTCTGAGTGTCTCCAAAGATTCGAAATTACGGCTAAGTAAAGTAGATATTCGACATTTGAGTATAGGATAACCAGGATATCAGAATACCTAACTAATACAACAAGTATGGTAGATACTAGTACACTGCATTCCGAAACAAGAACTAACCATGACTATTAGGAAAATAAGGGTTTTTCCTGGGATAACATAACTGCTCTTAACTAAACTGTGTAACGAATGGATAACTAAACTTTCTTTATAAGAAAATATGGGATTTTCTTGGATAACGACTTTTTCAGAAAACCAAAGGAAACTTATTCTTTTTTTGAAAATAAACCGCTTATGAACTCACCAGCTTTATGCTGATTTTCAAACTACTTGTATTCTCAGGTCCACATTAGACAGGTACCCATCGATCTTTTGGAGAAGACGGAGCGTATAGAAGACTCGTCTTAGCTTTTGTCCATATGATATATATGTATAACACTTGTAACACTTTGATTTCAACAAATGTAATGATTCTATGTAATGTAATGTTTTGTGTTTACTACGCTTACTATGTACATTGGTTGCGATATACATGACGTCCTCCACCCCGGAACGTTTCTTTCATCGGTTTCGGGGTGTGACAGATGGAATCTAATTTAAGTGGGGGAGAATTGTAACACTCGTTCCCAGAATGGATTAGACGAGGGCTTGGTGGGATCAAAGATCTGATTTTCTTGAAAAACTAAGTTCCACAACATGGTGATTGGAGCACCATGGCATGGCGTATTTTATGCATGATTGCATGTTTAGTTGGTTTCCACGATGTGCTAAGGAAAGACCACGACATGGCAGCTGTGGCAGCCCATGCCCGTGATTTTTATGGGTTTCTCCATATTTAAACACCTAATACTAAGGAGTATGGCATCCTTTTTAGCCTCCAACCATTTCAAATGAAACCCTAGCATCCTTGGAGTGAATCTTGTTGTATTAGTGGTGGTTCTTGAAGTTTGAAGCTTTGGCTTGCATTTTTGGAAGATGGAGTGGCGTGCTTGCTATTTGGTGGAGCACATCACTTCAGATCTTGTGCCTTACGCATCTTGTGGAGCTTTGGAAGGTATAATGCTTCCACCTTTTTGGTTCAGTCTTCATAGATCTAAGATTTATTGCATTTCTTAGTTTATATTCAAGTTTGGGTTGGTTTGATGAGGTAAAGTTTGCAACTTTATAACTCATCTTGGTCCCTTGGCCACTATATCTTTTGGATCTGAATTTTGGTTGTGTTTTGAGGTCCATGTATGAGATTTTGTTCTTTTTGCCCCATTTAACCTAGATTGAGATCTAGACTTGCATTGGTCGCGCATGTCCATACAACTGTGATTTTTATGTTGGAATAGAAGTAAGAAGTCCTTTGGGAGTTATGGATTTGTGGCTTTGGTTATTAAGAGCTTAAAGGCTGAGCCAATGCCTTGATTTGTCATTATGGATTTTAGAGACCTAGACTCATTGTGATGTCTTAATAGGTAAAGTTGGAAACTTTATCCATCAAGACCTTGGGAAAGACTAGATCTAAGTTTTGGAGTTCTTGAGGTTGAAGGAAAACAACTTAATGGATTAAGCTGTTGAGACCTAGTTCCCATGACGTGTCAAATGGAGGCCACAACTTGGCGAATGGGAGATAACCGACTATTTTGTCATTTTCTCCCACGACGAGGCAATGGGAGGCCACACCATGTCGACCTTCTCAGTGGACTTCAACCTTGACTGTTGACTTAGACCATGGGTGACTCTTGGTAAATTTTGGGGTTTTAGGGTATAGATTGAGGGTGTACTTCTTATTGATGTTAGGTGTCTCATCATACATGTCTACCCCGTGTGTGAGCTGTTGTGGGCTAGCTGGTATTCGCAAGGTGAGTCTTCTCACTATACTTGCCTGTGTGGTTGTATATAGATGTCAACTAGCTGGGTCTTATTTGTTGAATTCTGTTAAATGTGAAATGAGTTGCTGATAACTCTTGGACTGCTATAAGTCCATGGGACTGCTGTTGATCCCCAGGGTTGCTGATAACTTGTGAGGTGTGCTATTAATCCACCAGGTCTGCTTTTAGCCCTTTGGGACCGCTGATAGTCTCTAGAGTTTGTTGATAACTATTAGCTGATTATTATGCTGTGTTGTATGTGGTATGTTGGGGAACTCACTAAACTTTGTGCTTACAGTTGTGGAATAATAAACAAGTCTGGATCGATGAATAGTTGCTACAATGATTCGCACAAGGATCAGACTTCAACTTCAATAAGAACTATCATCATGGCGTCGGTTGGACTAAACAAGCAGATGATAGACCAAGATCAATTAGCACCTCAAAATACAAATAATATCTTTTTCCCAGATATCTTCAAAATCCACACTCTGAAAAACATAACCAATAATCTGGCTTCTCATAATATTCTTTCCCTATTTTTGATAACCAATGACAGGATATAAAAAATCAATAAATCAATCAAGATGGAGAGTGTCGGATACCAAGAGCTTCGCATGCTCTCCCTAGATGTATGAAGGGTCTCGATAAAACACAAGACAAAAAGTATATTAATACTTCCAAGTTCATAAGTAGCCGGTTGATTCTGTTGCTGAAAAATGCTCGAACAAGTACCGTAGTAACAAATAAGAACTTTGCGTGAAAAATCTCTGCTCTGCTGAGAAATGCTAATGTACCCAAATTGCAGTGTCAGAACTCCTAAAGCGGTCTTCAATAAATAAAGTCCACTTGCTCAAGACATATGGTTCATCAACCGAAGATCAAGAGCTACAAGTCATAAAAGGTCTTCGTAGAGCGAAGATTGCAAAACAATTTTGTTGATCAGACGCAACTGCGGTGCCAACTTCACGAAGACGAATATGATGTCCAACTGCAGTATGGAGGATCATTGGTTCTAAGACACTGATCCAAGGAATGCTGTTCGACGGACCTTGATTAAAGGACAATCCTCATGGAAATAATAACAATTTTTTAATATAATCAGCAAGAAGTTATCCATTATGACGATCGAAGCTTGAATAAATATCAAATAATAATCTCTTTCGTGAAGACAATAAATCGAGTATTGTAAAAATTATTCTTCACAAAAGTGCTTACGATCATGGGTTGTAGTGGTAAAAATTGGTGTTAATATAGAAAAATAAGCATACCCCCAGTATCCGTAGTATGATCTTCAAAGGTTTGCAGATACCTTCTCCAAATATGAAGTCTTCACCAAATATCCATGATATTTTGTCTTCATTCCAAAGCAACAATAGTGCTTGGAGTAAAATCTTCAAGAGTTTTAGACCACAAATATCATCTTTCTTCTTCTTTTTCTTCAACAACAAGATAAAATCTTCTTAAACCCATATTTTCAACAGAAATATGAACGAGACAGCAACAACATTTATTCTTGAAAGCTTGAAAAAGCTTTGAATTAACACTTTTAAAATCGAGAACTCATCATAAAAAATTTCCGGTTGCGAACCCATAAATTCTTGTATGAAAATTGAAAAATACAAGATGAAAGTAGTCGACCGGGAGTCGTTCCATGGAAATAATCGCTTAGATCTTCAATGTACGACTCTAATACTAATTGTAGGAACCCATTTGTTTGATCGACTAGGTGTGGAATAATAAGATCGAGTGATTTAATGATAACAAAAATATAAATGAAGAACATAAGATGAGTAATTAAATGATATTAATAGAAAGAGAGGTTACAATATCAAAATGAAGAACAGTTCGATGGGAGAGATCCCAACCGAGAGTTTCTGTCTGACTAAAACAAAAGACTACATATATGGTGCACAAAAAAACAATGACCACTCCCTCTCTATTTATAGAGAGAGGTACCTTACAAACAATAAAGGGTAATACAATAACCTAACTTATCAATCATAATTTGTGGAGCATTTCCATGCTCCAACACAACCAAATTGTATGAGAGATTATGGTGTTAGTGTAATGCAAGTGTAGAATAATTATCAAAGTGAAACAAGTAAATTACAAGGAAAGCCCTTGATCCTTTTTAGGATCTACGACATAAAACCTTGGGAGGTGATAACGATCACTTTCCTTGTTTCTTTTTATTGATTTTAATTTGTGATTATAGAGATGATGAAGAAAATACAAGTACAAGTGTAGTAGTAGAGCCAATTATGTGTGTAGTGTGCGAATTACATGTGTTATTTATAGTCTAGGCTAATTAACAAGAAGTCCAAGATTTATGGGATCCTCTTTGAACAAGTATTTGCACGTTGTTTGATTTGGTATTCCTGGGTCTTAATCTTGGTTGAAGTGACTATCCGTTGGGAATGAGTCTTGTGTTGACTAATTCTGCACATGTGAGAAAAAGAAATAAGAATATAGCTGTTATAAGTGTTAGGAAATATTAGTGATAATAATCAGGATCTTGAGACTTCAAGATTATTAAGGATCCTAAATATGATTTTGCGATCATGCCCCTAACAATTTCCCCCAAATTATACCCGCGGAATATTAAGGTTAGTTTCCATATATTTTGAGGTATAATTTTGAAGTAAAAAATGAAGTAAAAAGTTCTAATGCACAGAGTAATTTAAACTTCAGTGGATAGATTTCTAGCTATTGGAATAAGTCAAATCACCCTTCTACCTTTCCATGATTCCTATATAAATAGGGTATTCAGTCTTTTAATCTCGTCTTACTTTATTCTGGACATTCATTGAATATCATCGAAGGTACTAACTTTGTCTATTTTCTCCTTCTTCGTTTTCTTTTAAATATGGAAAAAAAGGAGCTCGCTCTCGTGCAAACATCATTGCTATATCTGATGATGATTTCGTAGATTAGAAAAATCCTTTCCTATGAGGAAAAATGTACCTTCGACGATGACAGTATTGAAGCTTTGAATTCATTTGGAATCTTTCCCGTCGGTACTGTTTTTAAACCTTTTGATGCCAGGATTCAACCAGATTGTATTTCTCCTGTTTGGGTTTGGTTTCCTGAGCATCCTTTCACCCTAGGTATTTCTTATCCCTTTTCTAGGATTATCTCAGAATTCTTCAAAATTACCAATATCTCGTATATCTAGGTCATGTCGGCGGTTTGGAGGATCCTTTATTGGATTGATCGTCTGAATCGTTCCATGGGCCTTAACATTTTTTAAACGAAATAGCCTATGTCTATGATCTTTTGACTTTTGGGAAGTTTCGTTTCCTATGAAAGTTAAGACTGAAAAACCATCCTTTATCTTGAAGTCCAAGTATAACGACAATGCTTGGAAAGGGAGGTACTTTTTCGTGAAACGTGACTCGATTCCCGATGGAAATCTTTTACCTCAATATTGGGTCAATAAGAGTAGGGTTTCTTATCTCTATATTAAGTATCCCGATATTCACAGTTCTTATTTTGTTTGATTCTTTGCAGCTTTCAAGTTCGACAAGCTAATTCCTCCCGTTGAAGATACCGAAGATAGGATCAATAACTTCTTTTCTCTGCCTGAGATTGACAGGAAATTCAAGCTTGATCCTTCCAATCACCAAGAAAGTTCAACCGCTATTGTCCCTATGGCTATTGGTAAGGATTCTTGAGTACTTTCATCTCCTGTATTGGGAACTTTTAAAGATTTCTTTGGTATTCCCACAATCCAAAGCCACACACACCAATGCTCATTTCTCCCTTTCTGATCTTGATACAACCATTTCAAGTGGCCAGTTGCTCGTGAAGAAAGAAAATATTGGCTCTTCCCTTGTCTCAAAAAGGCCCATATCGATCTGACTATGAAGACTTCAGGATCCCATAAGAGAAATACTACTGAGGTTACAAACTTGGGCTTGGAAAATCTTGGAGCCGAGGATGCATCTTGTAAGGTCACACCTTATGATTTGATGGGTCAAACTCTCTACACGCTATCTGTTAGTGTCAGCATCTACATCACTGCCAACGTCATCATGTCAAGTCCATCAACGTCAATGCTTAGTATCATTATTCTTTGTAATATTTAGTATACTAGGTAATGATACAGATAAGTGTCACACCCCCAAACCGGAACGGTGGAAACATTCAGGGGCGGAGGACATCATGTTTAGTATCACAACAGATGTATCATAGCCTTCATAGTAAAAACAACCATTTTATTAATATTAAAGTGTTTACAAAGTAGTGATTCACAAAATATCGAATCCAAAAGTAAATAACAAAACAAGACATGAAGCTACTATACTTCATCTTCTGAATCCCATAGCGCGTACCTGTCTACTAGTTCCCTGAGAATACAAGTTATTTTGAAAGAGTAGATCAGTATTTAAGCTTGTGAGTTCATAAGTATTTTAGTGATGTAAAGTAAGTTGAAAGTTCTTTTTAGTAAAGTTCGCCTATTCCTCTAGAAGATCCTATATCTTCTGATATGATGAAAGTTAAGTAAAAATGACTCTACAATTCTTTCTACGAGTACTAAATGGATACAAGTTATATAAAGCCCAGAGTAAACAAACAATCAGTTGTGTGAATCTTCCCTAAGCCCACAACCAAATAAGGAACATGAAATGAGGCGGAAGTCACACATCCCATTGTTTGTTAGGTGTTTGTTTTATATAACCCTGGTGTATTCACTTGGAAATCACGGAGTTAACTGTAATAGTTCCTTTATATTTGATGAAAACATTCTTTAAGAAAAACCCTTATTTCCTTTAGTAAAAATAGTAACCACAATAGTTCCTTCTATAATCACTTAGTTTATACTATTTAAATATAATCTAATATCGAACAAATAGTTAATTGTGTGAATCCGCCCTAAGCCCACAACCAAACAAGGAACAGGAAATAAGGCGTAAATCATACATCCAACTATCTATCAGATATTAATTATATATAACCCTGATGTATAAACTAAGGTATTATAGAATTAACCACTTAAGGTCCTCTAAGTTATACTAGTTTAATAAAATGGATTAAACCCTTTTACTGATAAGTTTCTAGTTTAGCCTACTAAGTGTTCTAACTAAAAAATATATCTTTGTACTAGAAAACGATGTATTGAATTTATATACTATGACCTGACCCGTACCTGGTACTCCTTATGATTACTTAGTGTATACGAAATATATATATATATATATATATATATATATATATATATATATATATATATATATATATATATATAACTAATATCGGATAGATAGTAGACTGGGTGCATCTGCTCTAAGCCAACAACCAAAGAAGGAACAAGAAATGAAGCGGAAAACATACACTCTACTGTCTATCGGACCCGATTAATATATATCCCTGATGTATGCACTAAGGAATCCTAAAGTTAACATTATAGGCCCTTTCCAAATGAATGAACTAAGACTCGACTGTACTGTTTGTCTTTTGTAATAATGAAAGTATTCAGTAATGTTTGTAAAAAAGTGACTACTGAAGCACTAACTACCTTAAAACCAATTTGTTGTTTAAGGTTAAAATGTGATGTGATTATAACCATACTGATATGACACGTGCTTTACCACGACGACCTAATGGCGCCGAAACTGATGTGATATTTGTCACCCATAGACTTGCAAGTCTCACTGTAGCTAACAACAAGGTGTGGGGGTGTCAATCCCATATAGATCTACACACCAACTCATGCTATCCCTCCAGGAGACTCTGGTTACAAAACGCCACCTAGCAAGTATATTGCTAAGTTGTGAAGTAGTGGCTCACATTAATGTTATAGTATTCTTGTATTAGTATTGTATGTTCTCTCTGTTCTAGTGTATTGGATGTTCTCTTTGTATAGTGTATAGTATGTTCCTCCCTGTTTCTCATTATAGTATCTTTGAACTCCTAAACTATGCCTATTATAGTTCACTAGTATGTTTACTTGAACTGTTACTGACTTGATGAAAAGACTCATTTATCTACTGAGTTATGACTGTACTTTAAAAATGGAGTTTTATAAACAATAAAGTAACATAACTTAAAAAGAGCTTTTGAAATGCTTTGATCACTTTATAAACATAATCCATCATTGTGATGTTTATCACAAAACATTTACACAATTATCATTGTGTTCAACTTGTATTCCCGCACCCCTAAAAGCATTTAAAACATTTAAAAGATTTATTATAGGGGTATGAACTCACCTTCTGTGGGTGATTCAACTGTAGATTCGTGTAAGGATGAGAAGTTCCACGAATGAATTCCTGATACACAAACAAGTCCTAAATGACATATAATGGCATATATAGGTATGAAGTTAGTGTTTTAAACAACTAACATGCAAGGAAACACTCTTCGGGACTAGGAAACACTTGGACAAAGTGTTACAATCACATGTGATTGATCAAAGGGGGTTTAAGGCCACAAAATGGAGTGTACAACTGTACACTCATGGAAATAATGCAATAAGAAGGGTGTTTGATCCATGGGGAATCTAGGGTGACCATTACACAACAAGAGGATGAGCAAAGCTATCATTTTGGAAGGTTTTGAGTCACACCTCCAAACCAAGGATGGCGGAAACGTCCGAGGGTGGCGGACTTCATGTATAGTATCATAACAACATGTATAATAGTGATCAAGCAATACAACCAATCATAAATATAATCGAAAAAGAATTACATAGCTTCAAGTGTTACATATTTCAATGATTGATTACAACATGATATAAAGATAGTTGTTCAACGTTGTAGCGTCCCATCCTCAAACTCTTGTGGTTACTTGATTTCGTTGATTTCCTGAGAATACAAGTAGTTTTGAAAAAGTTTCAACAATTAAGTTGGTGAGTTCATAAGCTTTTTGAATGAAATGATGAAATCCTTTATTGTAAAAGTAGTGTTTGTTCCAGGAAAATCCAATATTTTCCTTACAAAAGTGATGTGTGGTCTTAAATACCAAGACCGAAATGTACAAGTAGTATCCATAATTATTGATATAAAAAGTGATTTTAAATCGACATAAAACCCTTTTTAGTTTGAGAAAATCCCCTTAAACTTTATGTGTTGTTACCAAGAAAAATCCAATATTTTCCTTACAAAAGTGGTGTAGTTTTTAATTCCAAGATCGAAAGTGTACAAGTAATATTCATACTTATCGATATAAAAAGTGATTTTAAATCGACATAAAACCCCTTTTAAAATGTGTTGTAGTCTTAAATGACAAGACTAATAGTGTACTAGTATTTCTCCATATAAATTAGTAAATCATGTGAGTTTAAATCGATATAAACTTGTTGATTTGTGAAAATCCCCGTAAACTTTATGTTTTGTTAACTCCCTATGTGAGTCGCTATAACCATACTATGACTAGTGAACCTGCCACGTCGTTTCTCAAGCATCGAAATGTTAAATGACATTTGTCACCCCAAACCTTCCGGTTTAGCTGTTGCATGCAACTAAGGTGTGGGTTTGTCAAACCCAATATAGATCTATACATAACTATCACGTTCTCCCTACAAGAGACTCTGGTTATAACTACCCGAAATTTTAACCCGAACTCTAGGAGTACTAAGAAGAATGTCTCACAATTTACGTTAACAAGTTTACGTGTAGTGTGCGTGAGTGTAAAACCTTTTTCTGTGGGAATAAACCTTCCGAAATGTGTTCGTTGTGTTAGTGGAAACATAAACTATACCTATTATAGCTTATCAAAACGTTTTGTAATGGTAGAAATCTTCTTTGTATATGATGTAAACATTTATAATGGGGTAAAAGACATGTAATATAGCCAACATGCATTTATATATGCTAAAACGCACCTTGCTCAGCAAGTTACAAGGTGTAAATAAGTTATCAACCATTTGCTAGTTTTATCTTTTCTGTTCTTGTTCTTGGAATAATTATAAAAAACTCATACGGAGTCGAAAATTGATTCGTAAATCCTGAGAGTTTATAAATTGTTTCTAGTTTGTTCATAATTTTTCTCACGATTTTTAGAAGTCTATAACTAGTGTGAAAACATTCATATTCACAAACTGGTCCGAAATCGTAGCTACAGTGATCGGTAGTTTTGTAAAAATCACCATAAATTGTAGAAAAATTGTGTGAATATGTGCAAGTAGTCATTTTAAAGTTATAAACCTGAACTATTTGAATCTAATACATTTTTGAAAAATAAAAAGTTTAAGATGTTCAAAACAGTCTGTGAATGAACATTAACTTTTCTGTTGAAAGCTGATGTTTGAGTTTAGTTGTGTTCTTGGTGTTTTACCGTGTATCCCCCCCCCCCTTAAAACTTAAGAAAAATATGAAAAGATAGGGGTATGAACTCACCTTGAGTGATTTCAGTAGATGGATGATGAAGAAAAGAATTGTTCAACTCAAGAGCACTTAGAAGATTGCTTGAAGATTCAAAGATCTAACACAAATGTGATGATGTTGGTGTAAGATATCCATGATTTAGGTAGGAAGAAAAGAGGAATAATAATGTGAGGAGTGATATTACTTACTAGGAGTAGATGAAGAGCTTTCGATCAGCCTTGAATTTTCAAGATTAGAGAGGGATAGTGAGAGAGAATGAATTTTTGCTTCTTGGTGGAGAATGAGTGTAATGGGAGGAGAGATAAGAGTTTTCCAGCCTTTGATCAAGAGTGTGGCTGGAAAATGGTGGGAAAAGGACAATAATTAACTTGGTATGGGGGAATAGTGGCTGGGTATAGCCCTGGAGTGAGTGTGGGATGTTGCTTGTGTCATAGATTTATGGAAAAGTCAACACTCTATCACCAAATCTTACCCACTAGATATTGTTCTTAGATAAAGATTTCCCTTAAAATGTGCTCAAATTATAAAAATATAGGGTTTTATAAGTTAAAATATAAGTTTGGGGGTGAAAACCCCGCGTTAAAATCATGAAAAATGAGCTTAAAACGCGAAAATGGTCAAAAACCGGGTAAAAGTTGCGAATCTGCGAAAATCCGGATGAAGGACCGAGGTTCGGTCCTTTAGAAGCTTAGAACCGAGAGGAGGGTTCGGTTGTGGGGTTATAACCGAGAGAAGGGTTCGGTCCGAGTTTCGCAGGCGAAGACGAGAAGGAAATGCAATGGAGCGAAGGCGAAGTTCGGTTTTGACAAGCTCGGTTCTGGCACATTTGGTTCTGAAAAGTTCGGTTCTGGCACATTCAGTTATGACAAGATCGGTTCAGACAAGATTCGGCTCTCTGGTCCACGACTTTGGCTCTGTGGTCTTGCTTCTTAGGGTTTCGGTTCCAAGGGGTTTCGGTTCCCTCTCTTGGCTTCAGCTTCGGTTCTTCCTCTTGGTTTCGGTTCTTGTCTTTCGGTTCCCTCCGGTTTCGGTCCTCATGAGTTCGGTTTCTTAACTAGTCTCGGTTGTTTTGGAGTTCGGTCATTAGCTAGCTTCGGTTCTCAAGCAAGTTCGGTTCCTAGGGGTTGACTTCGGTTCTAATTAGGGTTTTGCTTCTTAGGGTTTAGGCCCTAAGAAGGTTCGGCTCCTTAAGAGGGTTTTTCGCGTAAACTTCCGTTTTCGAGCGGTTTTCGACTAAATTAAGGGTCGGGATGCCCCGGGTGATTTATAAAAAAGCCGAGAGAGAATTGGGAGAGATTTCACATACTTGGAGAGATTTCTCATACTTAGAGAGATTTGGGAGGGAGAGGGATTGACAAAGAGAGATTGAGAGAGGCTTCGTTTGTGACCTTTTTGAGTGTTTAGCTTTGCAACACAAGGTTTGTAAACCCCGTTAAGCCTCGTTATGGTTGTTATACGCCCTCGAGGGGTATGGAATAACGTTTTATCGAATAGTTTCATCACTTACCTCGATTAGGGTTTAGAATTTCTGAACGAGTGAACTTTCCAAGTGATAAATTCTTATTAAAATAGTGAGTTGTACAATAGTAACATAGTTAGTGTAAACCCTAATATACAAGGGTTAGATGGGTTGACTGGTTTGACCAGTTGACTTTGACTTGATCGGAAATTGCCTGTTGTCACAGTTTTGAGGTTTGTACGGCCACACCAAGTGTGTACGGCCGTACACTCTCCAAGATGGATGCATTTTTGGTTCTTGATTCAAAGGGGTTCAAGGGTTCAAGAGTTCTAAGGGGTAACAAGTTACTAGCAAGTATTTAAGGCCTTAGGTTATGGACTTAACAAGGGTGTACGGACATAGATAGAGTGTACGACTGTACACACTTGATGTTCTTGAGTTTTGATGATGTTTCATGGGTGAAATCATGGATCCTTGCTAGATATTGTGACAAACCAAAAATTTCCGTTAGTTTTAACGTCGAAATTAAGCACGTCATAAATTAGCCAAATTTATCCCAAATATATTTTTGACTGGATTTAAACTCGTTGGAATATTTTAAATAATATTCGTCAAGCGAACCAAAATTAAGGAGGTATAATTTTTAAAATGTTGCCGTGTTTAACGGTAGTCGTGAAAAACCCCGCTCGCGGTTGGTGTCGGGTGAACCCCAACCATGCCATAAACTCCACCCTATATAAGGGTTGAGTGGGTTTCCTTCCCACCTTTTTCCCACCTTAGACACTTTCTCTCTCTACTTTCTCTCTCTACAAATCGGGTTTTGGTCAAAAATCGCCCCTTCGAGCTCCAAATCGGTAAGTTAACCTTCCTAGCTTGTTGTTTATCTTATCTAGCTTGCAAATTCATGGCTTAAACATCCAAAAACCCCAAGAACAAGAGTTTACGGTCTTGGGAGCATCCCAAAACCGTAAACACCTTGAAAGAGGGTTTTGGTGCCCAAAAACCCCTCCAAACCACTTCTAATGCTTAGCAATGACTTAGAGGCTTGCATGAAAGGACTTAGAACACCAAAATCGTAGCAAATGGGGAGTAAACATGAGTTTACGGTCTAAGAACATTCTTAGACCATAAACCCATCTTCAAGGACCATAAACACCTTTTAAGGTGTTAAACTACCCCTTAAACACCTCCAAGAGCATCTATGAACTTCCTTGAGCGCATAGAACCTTATATTCCTTCTTGTGATGCACCAAAGCATACACAAGTGAGTCACACTTGAGTTTACGGCCCAAGAAGGTTCTTGGACCATAAACACCCTTTCTTAGACCATAAACACCCTTTCTTAGACCATAAACACCCCCAAAGGGTGTTAAAGTGCCCCTAACACTTTGTATGCCTTGGAATTAGACCTAGAACTTTGTAAGCTTAACCTACAACCACCAAAACACATGATTCATGGACTAACATGAGTTTACTGCCATAAAATCATGTGTTTAAGGTAGTAAACTCCCCAAGAACATCTTCATAGACCGTAAACTCATGGGGGAAGTGGTCTTGAAACCGTAAACACCCATAAGGGCCATCATTTGAAGAGTAAACTCCAATGTGAGTCCATACACACCTTCTATGCAACCCTTGGTACTTCTAGCACTTGTAGCAAAGAGTTTTTATGTAGTAAGACATCCTAACTTGCTTAATTAGTTATTAAATGACTAATTAGATACTTAAATGTATCATTACCTGTTAAATAGGATTCGCGTGTGTGGTCAAGTCCTCACTTGACACTTAGCATCCTATACCGTCCATTCATCCAAAACGCCAACAACAAGTGAGTTCATACCCCTGAATTAACCTTTTAAATGTTTTTACATGCTTTTATGGGGGGGGGGAATACAAGTTAAAACATGCCAGTTATCATATCAATCATATGTGATTAATAACCCGCATGCACAAGGGTTTATCACACTTTCAGTTGTTTTACCAAGCATAATACTGTAGATGGTTTTCCCAAAACATTTTTTTTCTTGTTTAAGTCTTTTCTCAAAGTATCTCTTGTGCTGTTTGTTTTACTTCTAAACCAGTTACAACAATGTTTTAAACAAAGGTTTTCTTTACTTATATTGTGTTATCAAATTATAAATGTGTTTATGAACGGTTTTTCAAAGCTTGTTTTACATAACTATATCAATTCGTAAATTCTTATTTTTAAAGGTTTTCCAAAAGGTTTTTTACCAAGTTTTCTTCTATACTTCTATACTTCTGTTTCGTTAAATGCATGCCTGTACTTGTATAGTTATATAAATAATGTTTAAAAGACTTAGGAAGGCTAGTTTGCCCTATTTCCTTTTCCTCGTTGGGATGTGGTCTAGTGGGTATCGGATATCCGTCCGAAGGTCGTTTAAACATTAATTATATATCATGTATACACGTATAGACATAAAGGTTACACCCGGCCAGTTCATTTCCCTTGGGTAGCAAGGGCATCCTTCCATTCATCATTCATAGATCAAAGACACTAGTAAGTATTATAGGAATAGTTAGGAGGTTCTATTCACTCTTTCTAGTACGAGAATTCCACAGGAGTCAGTTCATATGTGAGTCTATATCGTTTCTCCAGTGTCTCTAATAGCATTCAGAATACGAGATGCATCTTCAAGACACGGATCTCCCCATTGTCGAGTTGGTAACCAGAGTCTCCTGTAAGGAGAGCGGACATTGTGTGTATAGATCTGTACGGGAATGACACTCCCGCACCCTGACTGCTAGCCACAGTCCACGACCTACCAAGCCAAGGGGTGACAAATGTTATATTTATTCCTACGCTTGCAGGGCGTCAAGTACTCTAGTGTCAATCAATATGGTTACGAGTATCTCCATGTTTACCTTATAATTCATGGTCTTAAGGTAACGAGAATCTAACACTGTATTCTTGAAACAACCCACTTAGGATTTTCCCTTTGTTTTAGACCTTGCTAGCTGTATCTTTCATTTGATACTATCTGGGGTCTATGTTTCTTGGTTTTAGACCTTCCTAGCTGTATCTTTCATTTGATACTGTCTAGGGTCTGTGTTTCTTGGTTTTAGACCTTGCTAGCTGTATCTTTCATTTGATACTGTCTGGGGTTTGTGTTTCTTTGTTTTAGACCTTGCTAGCCGTATCATACTTTTGATACCGTTTGGGGTCTGTGTTTCCTTTTGTTAGACTGAGCCATGTGTATCATTCATTCGATACTCTCCTGGAGTCTATGATTTCTTTTGCCTTAGTCAACAGTATTTTCTGCTGAGGCATATGTTATTTTCCCTAATGCTTTTGTGCTAGCAATATAATCCTACTTTCTTTAAAGTCAAATACCGTATTTTGGTAATGATAGTATTTCAGGGAAAGCTTCTCTTTAAAACATAACTCTGTCGAGTCTTGGTAGCAGACTGCTTTTATTTAGAAAATATAGGATTTTCTGGAGTGGACTCTAATACACCGTGGATTCTAAACTACTACTTTTTATAAAGTTATTTTGAATAAAATTAATGACACTAAATACTTATGAACTCACCAGCATTTATAAAAATGCTGATACTCGCTTTCAAAATAACTTGTATTCTCAGGT